>NC_089536.1:7634281-8998031 GCF_963924715.1 Thunnus thynnus | reverse complement strand
GCGGTTGCTTCTCTGGCTTTGTATTGATGTCTGACATTATTTATTTAACTTTGCTTGTGTGTGTGTTTGTTGTCAGAGTCTGAAGTGGTTGGATCTGAAGGATAACCCGCTCGAGCCCGGCCTGGCCAAGGCGGCGGGAGATTGTCTGGATGAGAAGCAGTGCAAACAGTGTTCCTCCAAGGTGAGAGATAGAGAGAGAGACCAAACAATGACTGGACGAGTACAGTTAACTTCTCAATATCAGTGTGTAAAACTAACAGAAAGTTTCTTTCAGGTTCTGCAGCACATGAGAGCCATCCAGGAAGACGTCGATCGTGCACGAGAGAAACGGCTTTTGAGGGAAAAAGGTGAGTCGTCAAGAAATCATTTTATTTGAGCTTCAAAGGAGGAGGTGTGGGAACCGCGATACTTGTTTGGTACTGACAGAAATGTGTTCGTACAGATTATCAAAGATTGTCGAGTACTGAAAAGTGGCAACAAATGTCGAGTCAGATTTCTTTCTTTGTTTTCTTACTCTTGATCAGATAGTTTCTGATTTAAATAAAAAATTAGCCTGTTTGAGCCTCTTTTATTTCTTATGAATATGCTGTTTGCATTTAAAAAACATTTATAATTTGAGAACTTTGGCTTCTTTTGTTAAATGAAAAAAAAGGCTCGCTAGAAAGACATATTTCACAGTAAACTGTAAAAAATGTCTCGCTTTGGTGTCAGTGAAACTCAGGTATCACACCTGTACTGTAAATCCTCGACCTAGTCCAGCACATTGTCTACAATGAATGTACATTTTACTTTTTTACATACCGTATATTTACCGTAATTTATATTTTCAAGAGCACACCACATGCCCTTTTTGATCAAAATGTGAAATACTGCAAAACCGGAGACTACACATTAGTGCACTTGGAAGTAGTCGTAATCCAGGTGTGCCAGTGCCCTGCAGACAGGGCGAGGAAGGGTTTGTTTTATCTGAAAACAAAACTAACATGCCCATATCAACATAGAAACAGTTACTGGTTGCTTTAATTGTTTTTCCTGCCCACACTGACTGCAAAGAAATCCCTTCTTTAAGCAGTTGTAATGTAAGTAATAGGGGTCAAAATTCACAGTCGCTGTTTCTTATAACTTCAGTTCAGCTAAAGCCAGTATGAGGCCTGCAGTCTGAGTTTGACAAATCAATCCTCTAGAGTTACTGTCTTTTTAGTACCAAGTTTTGAAACAGACAAAGCAGGAATTTCATACTAAAAAGACTAATTTTGGAAGATAACCACTTGATGTGTCTTATCTCAGAGAAGTCTTATTAGCTTCAGCTAAAGTTTAGAGTCCATTTTTGCACAGAAATTATGCAAATTCTGTCCCCCATCACACATTGAAACTGCTTTAGGAAGGAATTTCTTTGACACCATTGTACGGGTATGTTGAACCTATCCTTTAAGGTTTGACAGAGTCCCGTCTCTGAAGCTAGAGAAGTACAACACAATGCCGTCTTCTGTGAGACAGTTTCTGCAGTGGGAACCATCACAGTTAAAGGCTGAGTTCTGATTATGTACATTTTGTTCATGTTGGTATTGATCCAACCATTATGAAATGAAATGTGGCCTTTATTGCCTCTCGCAGACTTTGCCTCTCACAACGGGCCACTAAAAACAATTCACATAAAAGCATCGGACACCAACAGACACTGAAAAGTGAGTTAACCTTAAAAAAAGTGTTTTAAGATGACAGATGAAAAATAGCTAAAACCTCTTTTTGTCTTCATCTTGGGTACGATGTTTCTTCACCCAGATGATCATCTGTGATTTTTATGAGCAAGACTAGTTATTCAGTATATAACACCTACCTGGTCTTAAAACATGCCCATGTTGTTCTTATTCCCTTCCAACTAGAGCTGCAGCAATTAATCGATTTGTCAATCAAAAGATAATTAACAGACAACTATTTTGATGATCAATTAATTGTTTAAGTTACTGTTCAAGCAAAAATGACAAACACTGACTGGTTCCAGGTTTTCAAATGTGATGATTCACTGCCTTTCTCCGTCTTACATCACAGTAAATTGAATATTTTGGGGGTTTTGGACTGTTGGTCAGACAAAACAAAACAACTCAAGACGACCTAACAATGAATCAAGAAAATAATCGACAGATAAATCGATGGAAATCGTTAGTTGCACACTGGATGCAGGAAATCATTACACTCTGAAATAAATGTGAAAGTGAAGATTTATCAGTGTTAAAAGTTCAGAGTTCACTCAAAAAATATTGAAACACTTCCAGTCTACGAATTAATTTGCCTCCTGAATTTCCTCTTAGATGTCGTTATCAAAGATCGATTATGTTTCTCTTGCTGACAACATGGTAAGTAGGCTGAGATAGTAAAGTAAAGTGCTTTTCTGGTTTCAGAAGTTTTATCTGCTGAGGTTTAGAGCTGAAGATGAAGGGCATTTTAATAAGTGGCAGGAAACCAGCAACACGCTTCCTGGAAGTGAAATTAACATTCTGGTTTGAATGAATGTGATGATGATCTGTCTGACCTCTAAATGTATTTTTTTCTTCTTTCCTCAGAAGGATGAGAACTCCCGCAACACTTATAGTATGAGGAACAACTTTATTAGTTAGCCTTCATGACCCTGATGAAGGCCACAAGCTGAAACGCATCGGTCAACTAATAAAGTTGTTCCTCATACTACAAGTGTTGCGGGAGTTCTCATCTTTCTAGACTTATTTCCCTTCTCCGTGCACCTTGGAAGTAGGTGAAATTGTGCCAGAGACCCTCACTCTGTTTCTTCTTTCCTCGATCAGAGCTGGAGAAGAAGAGGGAGGCGAAGCAGAGGGAGCGGGAGGCCAGAGAGAAGGAGGCTCGTAAACGGGAGAAGGCGGAGGAGAAGGACAAGAGGAGGAAAGAGTACAACGCTCAGATGGCCGCCTTGGCTGCACAGGAGCAACAGAAGAAGAGGAACGAGGAGAGGAAGAAGAAGAACGGACAGGCAGCAGGTGGGACTAAATACCTCACAGGGAGTTGCAGACCACACATCTCTTCTCCAGGAAATCCTGCTTTATTCACTCGATCATTTTGGCTCTAATAATGCTGGTCTGTATAAGTAGTGTTTATGAGGATTTATAGGTCATACGTAAGTCAAAAGACTATAGGTATACGGAGGGTATATTGGAGAAGAGCTGTGCGTCAGATCCATTTTGATGGACTTGCATATTAGCAGTGTGAACACAAGTCAGAAAGGTTGAAAACTCAAAGTCTTACTTACAAGAAAAGGGTGGTTTTCTAAGTACTTTATTTTTGCCACATTGAGTCGGCATTGGCCACTTTATAACAACATACACACAACTTGGAGATGGTTTGAGTATTTCCAACTCAACAATATGGATGCACATGTTTCGTTGGCAGAATTTATGACTCACCTCAAGAATAATAGACTTCCTAAAACTCAGATGATAATTTTTTTGTGAGGCAGGAAGTTTTTCCCCCATTTGCCCAACTACAAATCACCAATATTTTAAGTGTCCTTAACTTTTGACGTTGATTCTCCACCTTCCAGGTGGTTGTCGGCTTCTGTACAGTTTTTACCAGCAACTGTTTCAACAGCTCTCGGTAATACGTTCAAAAGATAATTCACCATCTGAGATTTGAGAATCGGCTTCCTAAAAGCGTCACATTCATGTGTTACATTGTCAAAAAACAAACCCAGAACATAACCAATAAGCAAAGATGGATGTTAATGGAAGCCTAATGTGAATTTTTGTCATATTTTTTCTTAAACCGACATGGTTGATGTTTGGCGGCTGACTCTCAAATACTGGATCTTGAACCGTCCTTGATCCCAGCACCCACATGATGTACTTGAATTGTAGTTAATGCACCAAAACAGGCGAAACTCCAGGTGTACTTCTTCAAGAATATAACTTATTAAGGAATTGTTGTTCTAATGTCGCCCACTTTGTCTCATTTCAGCAGATAAAAAGGCTGTTGTGCAATCGGTGCCTAAACCTCGACGTTCTCTGATTGGCCTGATGTTCAAGCTCCTCCTGCTGCTGCTGCTGGGATTGGCCGGAGTTGCCGCCGCCTGCCGGCTGACCGACCTGCAAAAGGAAGCCATGTGTGTGCCGATCAACGCTGCCGTGGACGACGGCCTATCCTGGGCCAGAGAGCAGGAGGGTGTCGTCAGACAGCTGGTGCAAAACATGTCGTCTGCAGCGAAGGAGTTTCTTGATTCCACGCAAGCGTCTAAGAACTAAATACTCATCTGCCTCCATCGATACCCAGAGCTTCAGGTTTTCCACTCCAATCTGTGAATACTGGGATTTTTTTTTAATATGCTGAAATCATGATTCTCATTAAAATGGGCAACCCTGCTTCCCTTCACCCTGTTTGCGGTGCCGGGAGGTGAAGAGTCTGTACAGATAGATGAAGGAGGATGGACAGATGTGTAAAAATCATCTTAAATTCCTATGGAATTGTTGTCGCTCTTGTACCCTCTTTGTACTACAGCCTGTTTTATAAAAAGTCATCGTCTTAAATGTCTGCCCGTCGACCATGTTTTGCACTTTGCCCAGCAGCCCACCAGCCGCTTTGCAGTTCGGTGCATTACATGGATCTCGGGCTGATTTGAGAGATGTCCAGTAAAATGTCAGGTGGCCCTGTCTGTGCTGCACTGGAGCGTTGAGTCATGTGTTAACTGACAGTCAAGAGTTGTGCATCAGCCAGTGTGAGATGTGGCAGTCTGAGCATGTGCAGTGAAGGCTGTGTGAATGTAGAGTTCAACTTGTGTGTTTGGCCTCCTCCGTCTTTCAAGTCTTACATCAGTCAAACCAGCTAAATCTCGCAGATAAAAGACGTCTGGCATGCAAACTAAACTGTTACCTCAGTTTGGCTGATATATCACAGATATAATTGTATCAATAAATAACAAGAAACTGCAGTACAGAAATGTCAAAGATATGTGTTAAGATAATTTAAATACAGAGTAGTCATTACATAGTTTGTCCATCAGACAGCAATGACAAGATTTTTTTCAAAGGTAAAATGTACCGCTCAATACAAATCCTCTAAACTCTTAAACTAATTCAAGGGATTGTTATAAACTTGGAGAAAAAAAAGTTATAAAATGAATATCGGCTGATGTATTGATATTCTGTATTGACCTAAATTAATCAGTCATGCAAACTTCTGGTGCACTAACTGTACTAACAGGATCATGCATGTGTTACATTCTGTCTACATATCATTTTGATTCATTAATCATGCTGTTGGGCTTCAGACTTCTGGGTGTATTTCTCGTACTTCCCCTGCAGTCATTAGTTTCCATTTATTTCTGAATACCAATTATACTCTTGAAACCTGCTAGATTTGTTGGAACATTAAATTATTTATATTTAATTGTTGTTATGGGGAAATGCATTGTAATGTTGTCAAACCAGATAACTACATTACCAGACAACAATAATGAAGACTTTGATGAGTCTGCTAATTGATTTTCAGACCATGAATGGAAACCGGTGGACACATGGAAGACAGGAAAAATGCAAAAACACAAACAGCATGATTTACAATATAATGAGTGTTTTCATGTTTTGTTGTTCAAGAGATATCACGGGTATCGTCCTTTAAACACTGCTGCATTAGTTACAACATTTAGCCCCAAATACTCTGGTGACTGAGGGTCCAAAGAGGTCCAAAGTCTGAAATGCCTTTCTTCTTCTTCTTCTTGTCTGTCATCTGTAATGGAAATGATAGAAATGAAAGGAAACTTCTTCTTCACAACTTATTTTCATCTGTCAGGACGTCTTCATGCAAAAAAAATCTGCCTTTACAATCTGCTGCACTGGTTCTTGTACAGCTTTGTCTATGCTCAAACATTGTCAGCGTTAATAAATGGCTATGCACTGCAAGGAATATCTGAACCATGTGACTGTTTGTGTTACAGAAGAATAACGGTGAAAATTACACCTCACCAACTGGAAAATTCTCTCAACTAAGATTAATCAAGGATTAAAACTGTAGTAGGATCTTATGTAGTTGTGTATAATTTTAAATGTTTTTGATACCTGTGCCAATACAATACGGATACTTTTCAATACTTCACACAGGAATGAAGGAAAAACTTTCCATGTAACAAAATTAGGGTTGCACCTAACGATTATTTTCATCATCATTTAGTCTGATGATTATTTTCTTGATTAGTCGTCTATGAAATGTCCGAAAATGGTAAAAATGTTGTTTACTGTTTTCCAAAGCCCAAGTTGACATCTTCAGATGTCTTCTTTTGTCCTGACCAGTAGTCTACAACTCAAAGAAATTTAACTTATTATCAAAAAGAAACCAGAACATATTCACATTTGAGAAACTGGAATAAGAAAATGTGGACATTTTTGCTTAAAAATGACTCAAAACAATTAATCAATCATCAAAAAAGTTAATCCAAAGTTAATTTGCTTTGTTAATTTACTTCTCAAATGTATCAGGGTTTCATTTCGTTTTATACAACTTTGCCTAAGTAAAATACAGCCCTAAAATTAGTAAGATGATTATATCAGGATATATCTGATCGAAGAATAGAATAAAATAACAATCTGACAGTGTTATCAGTGCATCACAAGCCAAGTGTCCCACAACCTGTTTTAAATCACCATTTTTCTTCACAATTCGCTGTTCCGGACTCATCGAACACCATTAATTCAACGCCATACAGCGTCCAGCATATAACAACACCAGTCAAAAACACTCCTCCTGTGCGGCGCTGGCTTGTGATGTTCAGTTCCTACTTTCTGAACAATTTTCAACACTTGCTGCTAGAAAAAATGAATTTGGTCGGTAACCAAAAAGGTATTCAACAAGAAAACTGCAAACTCAAACTGTGAAACAAATGACGCACTTTCACTTCCGTTTGGAAACACACTGTGCTGTTACGGATCCAGAACATCTAACATCTACTCTAACTTATAGTCATAGTTTAATGATATCATTGTGAAGGTGGTAAAATGTGTTTTTTCTGCTTTTATACGAAAAGATACAAATTACTCTAAATTGAACTGTGAATATAAGAACTAAACTCCATCACACAAACACTGATGACCAGAAGTTTGCATGATGGATCATATCAATTTCCTAATTATCATCATCGCTTTAACTGCACTTTAGACCACATCCGAAACATTATTGTGAATTAGCTCATGTGATGACGTGAAACATGAGGCGGAAAGCTAATATTTCAGAGAAAAGCTACTCACCATTAGCTCGGTGAAACTTGTTTGTTGTAGTAGCTGGAAAACTGAAACTTGCGGCGCAGCGAAGTTAAAGTACCGAGAAACAAGCCTCCATGATTGCTCATGTCTAGATAAATGCATTACAGAAAGCCATAAAGAAAACTGCAGGAAATTGCTTGTCATAAGTGACAAAAAGCAAACGTATACAGGCTTTCATCTTAGTGTGAGAGCTGATTCCTCTAAATGGCTGCAGACATGAGAAGTTTCAAACTGTTAAATCCTGAATTTCATATCATAGAAAAGTTTGTAGGTTGTTTTTTCAACTAAAAACCAAAAAAAAGTGAATGTGCTAGTTCTATACATTATATACATTTATATCAATACTGTATTATGATGAAATTTGTTATCTTTTCATATGCTGCTGTGAGGCTGCACTTAAACACAGTAGAGCTACAACTGAGGCTGATGGGAATGTCATTAGTTTTGCAGGCATTTTATCTTAAACCAAAACAAATAAGGATTTTGACCTGATGATGGCCCTTGATGGAAAGTTAGAGGATCACTTATTATTATTACAATTCATTGTGAGAGGGATATGATTTGACTGACTGATTGACTTTGGCAATCCATCAACAGTTGTAACATTTAATGCCGATCCACAAATGTCAACTTGATGGTGGCACTAGATGAAAAGTCAGGGCAACACCAAAGTCAGTAGGATTAAACCTCTTGGGACTATGAACGTCTGTCCCAAGTTTCATCTTAATCCATCTGATAGTTTTTGAGATATTTCATTATTTATTTATTTTGAGCGCTTTGAGTGGTCAGAAGACCAGAAAGGCACTATACAAGTACAGTCCATTTACCATTTACCATGACCGACCCACTGACAGACGTAGAGATAAAAAACAAATATACGATGTAAGTTGTTGAATTAATAATGCACTAACTCTACTTACAGTTCTCTTGAGATGTATCACTTTATAATACATAATGTAATTTACATTTCTAATACATAGTGCACTGTCCTCATTTGCCTTCTCTTTAACTGATCAGTTCGTTTTACGAAATTAACTGTAAATTAACTCTAAACAAAAACTGAAATTCATTTTTTTAACCTGAAAAACATGCAGAGGAGGTGGAAGTTTTCTCAGCCTTGAGTGTTGCCTACCGTCTTTCCAACAACCCATGGACGTGTTAAAGGACCAGTGGACAGAATTTAGTGGCATCTAGCTGAACGGACCTGGCAGAAATGGAATAATATTCATAAGTATGTTTTTATTTGTCTATAATCACCTGAAACTAAGAATCATTGTGTTTTCGTTACCTTAGAATGAGCCTTTATATCTACATAGGGAGCAGGTCCACTTCCACGGAGCCCGCCATGTTGCACTACCATGTTTCTATGGTATACCAGAGTGGACAAACCAAACACTTTCACTTTTCACAGGCACCGTAGGTTCTCCTACATGCTTGGAAGGGAGGGTGTATTCACTCGGTTGCGATCTGCAACCTCACTGCTAGATGCCACTAAATCTTACATACTGGTGCTTTAAGACAGCTGGATACGGCGCCACCACTAAGCCTTGCTGCCAGTTTTTCACAGTGTTAATTATAAAAGAGACGTCTATAAAACTGTTGACAGGACATCTAAAACTGCAAATAAGGTAAATTATGACTCTTTGTATTGTGATTTTTTAAACCATGAAGGTTGTATATTTGTAAAACTTTCCCAGAACCTAGAAAAGTGATTTTAAAGTTTTATAGTTGGGCCAGCAGGAAACCATATTCAGAGGGTCTCACGACACGTAAACAAACACGGGAAGCTAGAAAACTGTTTTAGCTCACGTGCCAGGTGAGCTATTTTCATTACAGTGATTGGGCTCCATCTTTGAGTCGGGTATCCAGTTCCTATACATCCACAGTACAACCTCCATAAATAAGACTGGAAACCATGAAAGCAGTGATAATTAAAATCAACATTTTGATCAATTACTCCCCTTTCTCATTTTTTAGTGAGAAAATGAAAAATGTCTCAGAAAATGTTCTTAAATGTGAGATTATCATTAACTGAACCTAAAATATCTGTATCTTGATCTCAAAAGCGCTGAAATGACTTGACTGGAATAGTTGGAGTCGACACAACAAGTAATGTTGTGTTAGCGTGTAATCAACCAGCCTTCGGTTTTCAACGGAAAAATGATGAGAAATGCAGCGGACTAATGCAGCAATTAGGAGGAATATGAGACAAATATGTTTGCTGTAATGCACATCACATTTGTTTCACTGTGACTGAACCTCAGTCTTTATGAACATGAAAAATATTAATCTCTGCACTTCAGTGTTTACTGAGAAAACTGTTAACCCCTTAATAAGCACCCTGATATTTATGCACAGGCCTAAAAGTGACATATCTAGAATTAAATGGTTGCTGTTCTTGAACCGTTTTGATCCTGGTCTCCTCTGAATGTCAACAGTTTGGAGGGTTTGAATTACTTTTAGCGATAGTGAAGCAAATTTACAGAGGTAAAAACTCGCCTCTCCCTCCTTTATTTTTTGACTTTAGTTGTTTTGTTTGCAGTGCTGCTACAAAAGTTGTCACAGTGATTTTGGGATCTTGATGTAGTGATATATCATTTGAGGATTAAATTGGATTCAACCCAAATAAGACGACAAACCCGAGCCTCTTGGTCCATATTCAGCTACCAGAAACGTTCCTGCTTCTACTGAACTGAACATCAAGTCGAAAAGGTTTCTCTGAAGGATGTTACGGGGGCAAAAGTCTTCATCATAATCAGATTTCCAAAGTTTAAATGAGGAAAACTCATAAACAGCACTCACATTGTGTCCATCAGACACCATAAATTAATTAACATTTCTTTTCCCATTTCCACTTCCAACCACCAGATATCAGAAACCGCAGGACGCTTCTATCCTTCATCTTCTCTCAGCGGCAGAGACCGCGACAAAATGCTTCTGCAAAAAGCAGTTAGTCTAAACGTAAAAATCACTGACAGTGAAACCTGCAGGCTCGTGATTTATTATATACATTAAAAATGTACAAGAAGAAAAAAGCCGATTTAATGGACTTTTTAAAAGCGAAGGAGTGTGCAAGAAGAAGAAAGGAAGAAAGTTTTGGTCGAACAGCATCACTGAAGTCGCGAGAAAGACTGAAAATTAATCAGAACTATTTTGATAATTGAATAATCTTTTTAGCCATTATTTAAGCAAATATGCCAAAAAAAAGTCTCAAATGTGATGATGTTATGCTTTTTGTTGGTCGTACATGATAGTAAACTGAATATCTTTGGGTTTTGGACTGTTGTTCAGTCAAAATAAGATATTTAAAGACGTAACTTTGGACTCTTGGAAATTATAACAGACGTTTTATAGACAACTGATTAATTGATTAATGAAGAAAATATTCAGCAGTTTAATCAGTAATAAAAATAATTGTTAGTTGCAGCCCTTTTTAATATACAATAGGTAGCGTGTTCCTATCAAACAGAAGTGTACATGCTTTTAAAATTTTAAGGAATAGTTTGACATTTTGGGAAATTCGCTTATTTGCTTTTTCTTGCTGAGAATTAGATGAGAAGATTGATACCACGCTTAAATATGAGAGTGATATTGATCTTCTCATCTAACTCTCGGCCTGCCAAAATGTCAAACTATTCTTTTAAAGGTTCATTATCAGAGGCATGCATGTTTTTTTTACATGTATTTTGTGTGACTGCATGTCAGGGACGCAACTCAGATACTCAACTTCAGAAACAATAATAATAATAATAATAATACAGAAATGGAAAAATACTACATTACAAGTAGAAGGTCTGAGTTCAGATTTTTACTTGAGTAAAAGTAAACAAGAATTAACAGTTAAATGTCCCAAAGTATCCAAAATGAAAGCGATGACTGTAAAGAAGAACAGACTTCTGGTGAAAACATCATATCAGTTTTGGGGATTTTTATGTTTTCAGTTTAAAAAAAATACATAAATATTAAAAGTAAAAAGGAAGAAATGAAAGAAAGTGACATAGAAAGAGAGAAAGAGGAAAACAAAGATTTATTTATATTCTCCAGCTGAGAGTTTCTTCTGATAACTTCCAACCAAGCAGCATATAAAGGTGAACAGGAGACTCAAGTCTAAACTACAAACCGGTTTCCAGTTTGGTGTCCCAGAGTTTTTTTTCCACCGTTGGAAGTCTTTAGGACGTGTGAGTGAAGCCCAGCGCGACACGTCACTGTGAAATCACTTCCTGTTTGTTGCTGCAGGTCTGTCTGTAGTCTCTCTCCTTCATGTAGGTCGCGTCGTCCAGCAGCCTCGTCCGAACAGACTCATCCACCGTCATCTCAAGAGTCACCTCTTTGAACACCTGACACACCGACTCCTGCAAACAGACACAAGGACGATGGTCAGAGCCTCTTACAGGATTTTCGTACCTTAACATCCTGTTTGCTGGACGAGTTTATGTGGCTTATTATACCTCGTGGAAGTGGAGCTTCTTGAACATGGCGATGCTGACCTCGTTGTCCAGCCCGATTTTCGCTTGAAACTTTTTAATCCCGAGTTTGGTGACTCCTGGTGGAAGACAAAACATTGATCACCATTCACAGAACGTTTAATGAATAATTTATGCTAAAAAGCTGTATATCGCTGCCTTTTTCAAGCCTGTCACACCCCGACAGTGATGTCACAGTGTCCTGGAGTACACCTGTACATCACAGTGGCAAGGTGAGAAGTTAAACCACCAGAGGTCGACAAAAACAAGATGTTCAGGAGTTGTTAAGTTACTGTTTAGCTAGATTACTTGGTTAGGGTTAGATACCTTTTTACTTAATTATAACAAGTAAAACTATTAAACACAGCTTTAAAAATCAAATTAAAAAAAGGTCTACACTATATTTCTTATGCATTTCTGTCAGCACATAAATATTATACAACAACATGGTCACATTACAACATTTTCAGATATTCAGCCAATTAATAGTGAATAAAATTAATTGTCTTAGGATACATTTTTTACATAGATATCATGTCTTCAGTGCCATAATAGGATATATTTTAGTTCAATTAGTCACCTGTGTGATGACAGGTGGAGCCTTGTAAATGTACAGTAATTCACAAATGGTGATTTTAGACATTTAAGGCATTTTAAGGTATAAATTAAAAGGAGTTTTTTTATGGTTTTTAAACTGTGCAAATAATCCCTAAAAATACCTTAATTTATTAAAATCCATTAATTATCCCTTTAAAAAAAACATTAATAAATACCTTAACTCCATCATTATTCACATGTAAGTTGGTGGAATTTTAAAGGTAAAAAATTAAAGGATTCGGTTTCATAGTGAAAACCAAAACAATAAACTGAAAGATGCTAAAACGCTCCGTAGCTCTGAGAGGAGCTGCAGAGTCGGGTGATTTCTGTGGTTTTGTCACTACAAGCAACATGTTTCACATTACTCGTAGTTATTTGATCCAATGTTAATGTAAAATTATTGATTAGAGCAGCTTTAAAGTCCTTATTTTATCTGCACACAAACTATGTCAACCTCTCTTCTCCCTACTGTAAATAACAAAACAACTTTTAACAAATGTTAAAAAATATTTAAAGGTACTTTGTAAGCAGCTCACCGTAACACATCATCATGCACGTCACCTCCTTTCCGATGCCTTTGCCTCTGTAACTTGGCTCTGTTAAAAACAAGAAACCCAATCAACATGAAAAAAAATCAACAGTGAAGTGAAAATAAAGTTGAAATAGTTCAAATATAAAAAGAAAAATGTAAGTTGCTTCTCTTTGTTCAGTAAGTCTTTGCGTCACCTGCTATCATGATCTCCAGCTCAGCCAATGACGGGTCTGATGGGTCGGTCAGGAATATGTTGACATCTCCCATCATGCACTGCTCCTCCTTTACACTGGGGTCCGCCCACCGCTGCTTGTCCAATATGATAAACGTGCACTCTGGTGAGACAGAATTACAAAAATATCAAATAAAAATAGATTTTCTTTGAGTGAAGGTTGAAATATTTCACTTGTGTGTGACCTCAGGGTGATTTTGATTTTCACAGATCAAATGAGACATTAAGAGTTACCTAAAAAAGACTTATGCAAATAAATCTGAAGGATGACAGTAAAAAAAAACGATGATGATTGAAGTCAGACGGAGTTCGACCCCAGATCGTAACCGCTGCTTTAAAAGGGTTTATAAAAAGTGAAAGTGTTGTTTTTGTTGTGCACTTTTCCTGCAGGTGACGTCTTACTGTCGTTATCTTCCCTCCAGCTCCTCTGCATGTCGTACTCTTGTTCCAGAGTCAGCGGCTCTGAAGCCGTCAGCTGCTGCAGCTCAGGAGACTTCATCCACTCGTGATACCTGACAGGCAGAAACACGTCGGTGAGACTGAAAGTTTCCACAAGTTCAACTCAGTGTTTTTTTTCCTGATACCTTCAACCTTAAAACCAGTTTCACCAAACTCCAGTTAATGGGAAACTTGAATAAAAATACTGGAGCTAAACCACATAAAATTTTCAAACAGGTACTTAATATCATATTAAGACGATAATATGATGATTTTTTATATTATGTTTCAGATTCATGAAACATTTATTCTATTTGTGAGAACATTAAAAAGGCGATTTCACAGTTTTTCTCGGTACAGACCTCTTGACCTCAGCCTGGGTGACGATAACCCTTCAACTAATCACAAGATGATTAAAGAAAAATAGGCCTGTTTCCAGGTTGTACGTTATGCTAGACAGACTTCTCAAAGTTGTTCATAATTTTATACAAAAGATACACATAAAATAGTGAAACACCACTAAGATAAAAAATTAATAAACCAGACTAAACAAAGGCAAGTCTACTCGAGTCTGACCCATAAATTGGCCGATATTAGCTTATTGCAGATGTATCGGTGTCTGTGTAGACAGTATGTCAGCTGATAAATGACAGGAAAGTGAAGTAGTGAACAGATTTACTCTGAAACAGTTTCACCATTTTATAGTTTTTCCCGCCAGAGAAGAGTTTATTTTTCAACAGTAAATCATCCTGCTCTGAATGTTTCTTGGGCATAATTGTAATAAAAACACAAATTCAAGGGAACCTTATCAACAATATTTAATGATGTAATGGGTTGTTTAGAGAAAATTACTCACAAATACAAAATACTCTCCAATAAGAAACTACAGCTGCAGTGATAAGTCGTTTATCAATTGGTTGTCAGTTATTAAACTAAGTGCCAACTCTATGACAGTAAACTGGGAAACAGTGATCATCATTTTTCTGATATTTTTATAGACCAAACAATAAATCCATTAATCAATAATAAAAATAATTGTTAGTTGCAGCCTTGAAAGAAACCAGAAAATATTCACATTTAAGAAGCTGGAACCAGAAAATGTGGGCATTTTTTCATAGAAAACGATGAATTGATTATCAAAATCGTTGGCGATTAAAGTTCTGAAGATCAGATCAACTTATTGATTAATCGACTAAGTGACTAATTTTTGCAACTTTTTTAACAAAAAGAAAAACATCCTAAATAACAATTAAGCACTGAGAGTACGTAGAATAATAAAGGCATCTTTTAAGGCTCATTGAAAAGCACCAAATGATAATAATTAGGAAGGAAACAGAATAAAGGAGACAAACAGATGTTTTAAAGACTTCTGGCAGCAGAGGTGATGTTACCTGGGCACGTGCTCTGTGTTGTAAGGAACCAACACGACTTTGTGTCCTTCCAGTAAAGTGTTTTCATTTATCCTCATGATGAAAACCTGATATAAACCACTATTATCACTGATAACTTTAACAATTGGTCACGTTTGTGTCCATGATCACAACAGAACAGCAGCAGCTCTTTCAGGACTTCCGCCTTTATTCACACTCGGTGGTTCAAACTGAAGCTGCGTTCACGGACACAAAGGAAGAAGTCTCCACCTGCTGGACAATATCTGGAAGTGTTGAAGAGCTGCTAAAGTCTGGTCGGGTTCCTCCTCACCTTTGTCTGTTTTCTGCCTTTTAGAAATGTATGAAATAGATAAAAATAAATAAAATAAAGCCTCAATATGCGCCACAGTCTGAACAATACATATACAAAATACATTTAATAAAATCAGTATCCGACTTAACTTTTTCTGTAAGCTAGATGTCTCATACATCAGTGCCTCTCTCAGCTCTTATGGTTTAACCCTCCCTCCCATCCTAAGAGTCAGGCCTCACCAGACAGTTGTAAAATAAATCTGTGAGCTCGTAAAATAATTAATAGGAGGGGAAAGAAGAAAAAACTATGTTTTAGTACAAAAAAATCAGTATTTATGGTTTGGAGTTTTCTCTAATGCTGTTTTTTATGAAACAGTGGATAATTTGACCTTTTTAGGCCTCAAATTGAAACCATGTGAAACAGCTTTTTTGGTGGAGCCGCTAACAGCTCAACCAGCTAGAAGGGAACGTTCCCACAACATTGGCCAACGTTACCTACAACGTTACCTACAAGTTCTAATAATGTTTTAAAGAAAACGTTTTAATGTTATGTTCAAAGAATGTTTTAAGGATGTTTATTATTTCAAATGATGTTCCTATAAGGTTAAATGACGTTTTAACTGCTCTTCTGAGGGTGTTCTCAGGACGTTGTTGAGGTAAGATATTATAGAAAGATCCCACAATGTTACTTGATAACACAGGAAGTACATTCTCACTGCAACATTCGGAAAATGTTTTGAGAATGTTTGAGGAAGGTTGTCACCAAACATTTTTAGGATGTTTTTAGAGATGTTTTAGGAACCAAAACAAAACTTCCCACTAAAAACATTACTAGAACATTGTATGTAACATTCTCAGAACATTTTTAGAACAAACCCAAACCAGAAAATGTTTTATTGTAAAGTGTCACAAGCCGAAAAGGAAAAAAGTTGGAAGCACAGCAGCAGAGGCTTTAAATTAAGTTGTGTCTTATTATCATGTTATTACCAAATCATATTTTTTCCCTCTGGCGTTTCTAGTTTCTTCTCCAATCTACCAACTTTCCTTTATAAATACAGCAGCTGTGTATTTACTGTCATCGCCTTGTCAAATCAGGTCTTTGGTTCTGTGTGATCGAGGGATAAAATTAATCATCAGATAATATCAGATATTGTTCAATCCCCAAATTCCTGATTCAGTTCTTTTATTGTCACTTTACTGCAATAATCTTCCTTCACTTTTGCAGCAAATAACAAACACATTTAGTTTGTAGTTTTCTTTTTTTATTATTGCAAACATTGTGTGTATGTACTGTACGTGCATGTGTTAAGAGTGTGAGTGTGGTTTGGGGGTTATGTGGCCCTGCTGAGTCCGTGCCACAGTTTAACCGGCTCCTGCGGCGTGTTGACCATGTCCATCCAGTGCTGCAGCTGCGGGCCCCTGGCGTACATGAAGGGACCCAAAACCAGAACTCCCATTAGGGCCGGAGGCTCTGGGACACACATGAACACAGGTGAATACACAGCTGACCTCTGTCTCAGCTCATCCTCTCTCATCTATTCACATTAACACTGAAGTTTATATTGCAAGTCAATTGATCAGATTTACACGGTTTCTTTAAATTAACCATCATGAAACGGTTAAAGGTTTAATAAATCAAGAGTCTTAATCCTTAACCTCCTTTTTTAAGTGCAGCTGAACACAACAAAAATAAAAAGTTATCTTCTTTCGTGAACTATAAACTGTTTGTATTTCACGTCTACCTCTGTTTATCAATTTGATGTTGATAACATTAACTGGCAAACTGAGGAAGAAAACTGTGAAACTGGTTTGTAATATGGTGCAAGAGATCCTTTATAGATGTGCTGTCATCTTTATTTACAGTATTACAACAAGTGGAAACCTCTGTTAGGTAAATTGTTGTTCGTTTTGTTTGTTTTTTTATTCAAAAATGCGAATAATCTTCTTTGCTTGTTTACTGGAATTCACCTAAAACCAAATCTCTTTTCAGCATTATAATTTCTTTGTCTGTAAGTCAACCTGAAGAAGATCTGATTACCTGCAGTAGCATTTAATCAAATAATGTTTTTTTTTTAACGTTTTGTTTGGATGATATTTGATTGAATTTGTGTGATATACTGTATGGTATGTTGTCAGATGTGGAGAAAATTGACACATAATGACATTACATTACCACATGAACCAAAAAAAGGAAATATAAACTCAGAAAGAAAAGAAAAGAAAAAACCTTTAACAGCCCTGAACTCTCACTGGAACCAAAGTTGAACATTTTGCCCGATTTTATCTGGTTAGTTTAAAATCCAAAAGGCAGTTTTTTACAGTAAGTTTCACCTGAGCTGACGTCATGTGGCTGCTGCAGCTCAAACCTCAGACAGGCCTCGTCCAGGTGCTGGGGTCGCAGTTTAAAGGTCATCCTGTGGTTGAAGTAGTGATCCGTTTCACCCTTCACCACACAGCTGCGCTTGATCTTCACCACCCGAGTGTGTATTTGTAAGCTCACCTGGACGCACACACCTGGGAAACACACACACACAGATGCCGTATTATCATGCTTACACTGTTACTCCACTGTTCATATTTTGACTCGTTGTTCTACCTGCGTCTGAGAGCAGCTGCAGGCCTCGAGCCCTCAGAACCACCACAGAGAGGCGCTGCAGAGCCGGACTGTAGCTGAGAGAAACCTGCACGTCACCCAGCTCTGAACACTGACACAGATTTCAAGAGGACAGACTAATTATGAGCTTACATGCCAAAATCTGTGCGCATGCATGCTTCCTGTGTGTGTGTTGTCGTGCACCTGAGTGTCGTCCTCAGTCTCCAGGTCTCTCCAGAGCACCCTGCCGGCCTGACCGAGCTCCCCCTCTAGAGGAAACAGCACCCTGCCCACAGCGTGGCGTTTGCCGTCTTGCACCACACTCAGCACGCACACACTCAGGGTGCTCTGAGGCACGCACACTCCTGACACCTGTGGAGGGAACATACAGAAAGAGAGTGAGACAGACGGGATGAGAGCTGATACAAATTAAAGGATAAAGTTGGAGATTTTCTAGATTTTTCTTACTGTCAACAAATCTCATGTGCAGATAATTTCACAAGATAACAAGATAATTTCACTTTTTTGTGGAAATAGCATATCAGACAAAAATTCAACATCTTAAAACAGGTCTAGAGCTGAGCTTTAAGTATTTGTTCTTGTGTCTCTGAGGTTTGTTTGTGTGTGTGTCAGTTAATTCAAAACTTTTGTGTCCTCGCCTGGAAAACGAAGCAGTCGTTGAACTCCGGGTCGGGCCCTGTGCCTCTGGCTTTGGCCTGGCGGGGCCGCCGGTCGTCAGGGAGAAGCCGGAGCTCCACCAGTGTGACGTTGCCGTGAAAACGGGGAGGGAGGTTGCCGAGGCGGAGCAAGGAGACCATGAGCTGTTCGCTGCTGTGTCGATACTCCACGGAGAAGCAGAGACGTGTGGCCATGCCGGGAGGAGGCGCCACCACCTCGTTCAGAGGAGGAGCAGAGTACAGACCGGCCAGCAGCGTCCCCACCGGGTACCAACCTGACGGAAACATAAATATACTGGAAGTGTGCTGCGTGTAAGAATTTGTTACCACTTAGAGGACCAGTGTGTAAGATTTAGTGACATCTAGGGGTGACGTTGCAGATTGTAACCAACTGATAACCTCTTCCTCCCCTTCCAAGCATGTAGGAGAACCTACGGTGGCTGTGAAACTCACAAAAAACACGAAAAGACCCTCTCTAGAGACAGTGTTCGGTTTGTCCATTCTGGGCTACTGTAGAAACATGGCAGTGCAACATGGCGGACTCTGTGGAAGAGGATCCGCTCCTCATGTAGATATAAAGGGCTCGTTCTAAGGTAACAAAAACACAATGATTCTTAGTTTCAGGTGATTATACACTAATTAAAACATGCTTACGAATATTATGTTCCATTTCTGCCAATAGATCCCACTAAATCTTGCGCACTGGTCCTTTAAATTCAATCTTATGCATTTGATGGGTACTGGGATGTCATATCAGCAGCTCAAACATCTCTTCTATCTATAAATCACATCCCATTAGTTATTAACAGTATTATCCTTTAATTTATGTTTCAAAGGACTGAATTTCACTTCTAAAATTCAAAGTGGCTCTAACCATCTTTTCATACTTCTAAATAAAGGCAGTGATGACCTACTCCTTACTGAGAGTGACCCACGGTGGGCTAGTATGTCCCTCCGAGGCTCCATCTTCATCTCCTCCACCTCCTCTACTTTCTCCTCAGTCTTCAGGTTGTCACGGTTTCGTGTCATAAAGCGTGGAGGCAAGGTGAAAGGGACCTCATTGGGCCTTTTACAGAGAGAGACAAATGTTCAGCATTTTTTTAAAAATCAACACATTATTTTCAAATGAATTGTGACAACCGACAAATGTTGGTCAGATGATTTCTATGATCTAATTTCAGTGGTATTTTAGTGCTGGTGTCTCTTAAAATCAAGACTAAATTACCCACTACCCTGATGATTCAGAGAAATGGATATTTTGATTTTCTGAGTGGTATAAATATCTTTATCAATTTATATGTAGTAACATCATCATGCAGAAACCTACGTCAGGTCACATGGGAAAAGTTTTTAGAAGGGCTTGGGAAAATGGTATTTTGATGCTAAAACATACGTACCTCGACCAAAATTTGAATTTTTGGATTTGAATTCATATGGAACAATACTGGGAAGCTACAGAATGATATAAAAACCTCAAAAACCAAAAAATACTGGACCTGCCCTTTAAAAGTTGACACTGACCTTGTCAAAAGCAGTTGATGAAAACAATCTATAATATCATATATAATAACTCTATACCGGATCTCCACAGGACCATGTGCTATGGTCAAAAGCAAGTAAGTGAACATTAAGTTGAGATTGTTTTGTCAACCAATGTCAATGACTTATCAATATTTATATTGAGCCAAGTGATTAACAACTAATTGAGCTCTTTCTGCCACAAATTATTTATACATGTTCAAGTAATTTTATATTCTTATTTTTATTTATATGTGTTTAGATGTCAAACTATGTTTTGTCATTTTAATGGAAATTTGTGCAAAGATTTTTCAATCTACAGTTTTAATTCTTTAAAGATCTACATCAATAAACAGTGAGAGAAAACTCTAAATGATAGTAAAGATTTATATTTTTTCAAGTCTTTCTCAAGAAACAACACTCATGTGTCTGTATGTACATTTCAACTGTTTTTGGTTGCTGATGAGTAATTGTACACAAAGTTAGTACTACAGTAGTAGTAACAAAAAGAGGGAATTTCATTCTAAAAAAAACTGCAATTTGTCTGACTCAAATTGCTGAAGCCTCATATTAGTTTTGCAGTTTTTAATGCATTTTTGCACAGAATGAGGAAAACGAATTTTGTCCCTCATCGCTTTAATGCACAAGATGAATTATTACAGTGACTATTAATGTGAGCATGTTAGTGCTGTTTTAAGACAGACTTGAAAAAATGTGAACCTATTCTTTAAACTGTACTTCTACATGCATATTTTATGGGAAAGATTTTTTATTCATGGTACTAACGTGGCCCAGGAGCCCTGAGAAACCAGGATGACCGGAGCAGAGCATGCTGGCACTGAAGGCACCGTAGAGAGCAGCTCCTGGTACTGTCTCTGATCCTTCCTCCTGCACAGATAGTACACCATCAGACCCAGCAGCAGCAGCAGCACCAGGAGAACCACAGACACACCAACGGCCAACAGTAACTTCTGGTCTACACAAAAACACACATAAACCAGGAAAACAACATGAAAGTCTGTGGAAAGCAGAGGGAAAGACACACGAGGAGAACAGGCTCTAACTTACCCGCCATGGAGAGATAAAGTTATTTTTCAGCTCCAACCTCAAAAGAAAGCAGCTCTCTTTAGCTTTTCTTCTTGTCAGCTTTCACTGAGACAGACTGACTGTCCAAAGCTGAAGCTGTGTCCTAACATTAGTTATTAAAGTGAGAGTCGTAGAGTCGTAGTGGAGCTGGCTCTCAGTGGTGTGTGTAGAGTTTGCTGTTTGTGAAAGAGTACAACACAGCTGCCTGGTTCTCACAATTTCATGCTGTTATCTGGCTTTTTGTTTGGCTGTGACATTCATACCTCTGTCAAGGACCATACCAGTGATTTAGGAGGTTTTAACTCATTTATGAATTACATACCAGTATTTCACATTACAGCTAAACATTTGCAAATCATGTTATAGTGTTTTAAAATGTTTTCATGTATTTTTCTGACCTTCTAGGCAGCTGTTGATCTCCGTCCGTTTCCTCAAAATGTTCGTGTTTCTGTCCATCTGATGAATTTAAGTCCAGTATTCGCTCTCTTTTAGCTCAGCTTTTGGTTTCTTCTTACTCATGAGGGAAATATCTGGCTCTTTAGCTGCTAAATGCTCCACTATGTTCACCAGCTAGATGTGAACTGTGTCTGTTTACTGTTTGGTGCTGAGCAGGTAGTGCACAGTGGGGTTTTTAGAGTTTTTTTCTGTTGCAGCCAGACAGCTAAACAATGAGCTGAAACTCAATATAAAGCTCTGTAAAGCTGAGGGGAGCCGTTCATCACTACGAGTGACACCCCTGACATTACACACTGTCATTTAATACATTGCTTTTATAAAAAAATATTGATTATAGCCGCTTTAAAGGGCTATTCCATCAATTTTACACATAAAGGTCAGTTTACTAGCCAAGAGGAGTTCTACTCAGTCTGTGAAAACAGTTGTTTTTTACAGACTTCCAGTGTCTTCTGTGGCTCTGGAGGAGCTCTGTCAAGTAAAGTCAACCTAATAACCCTGATGATATCATCAGGCTATTGGTTGCATGATGGGAAATATAGGACCCAGTGGCTTTTGAGCTTGATTCACTAAAACTTAGGATATCTCGGCTACTGCTGCCCTCATTTTTTTCAGTTTTTGTCCTTTTATGTCTTTAACGAACGCTTTAACTTTATGGAAGTGCAAGGCTAAATCACTTTAGTACCCCTTTAAGGTATAAAAATCAATTAGTAGCCTCTTGAAACTCGCTGGAGTTGTGTTACCCAGTCGTTCTTAAACATTTTGGCTTGTGACCCTTTAAAGCAAAGCAATTCCTACTTGCGATCAGTCATTGCAGTTTGCATGTCTATAGAATATAACCCCTTCAAACAAATAGTGATGTCTTAGTCGTGGCTTTGTGAAGAATCTTTACAGGTCAGACGAAATAAAAATACCCAGAAATTCACAGGACACAAGGCTGGAATGGCAACTTCCTCATAAGCCCCAGATTCACCGAGTGTCCATTAATAAATCATAAATTTGTTGCAAATGTTTCAAATTTGCACCACTAAAGTACAATATCAACTAAGGTGGGTCCTGACCTTGTGGCCTGTGTCATTATCTATTTTTAGGCTTTGATGTTTTATTTCATATCATGCTCACATGGTCCATATTCCTGAATAAACTTGATCAAATTACCATAAACTGATTTACCTGGGACCAGATAATGTTATTCCAGCACACAAGAGTACTGGTCTCTGGTTGTATAATGAAGCTTTTGTGTATATTGTAATCTGCTATGTAGTCTGTAGTTAATGAGAACTTGGAGGCGACAGGGTACACACAGTCCATAGAGGGGGAGAGGTGGCTGATGGTCAACAGGGGCCCAACAGCAAAAGGTTAATCCAGCCGTGATAAGAAAAAAGAGCAAAGATTAGAGGAAAGTCTGGAAATAAATCCTGATCATTTGTGAATTTACACTATTATTATTATGAAGGGATGCAATGCAAAGGTTTTCAAATCAGTCTGCACTTGTGGCTGCATTAAAAACAGTTACAATAGTCTGCTAATTGATTTTCTTACTGTATGGAGATACAAAGAAACTCATGTCTGCCTGAGGGGGAAAACCTGAAACTCTACAGCATGAATTCAAAATGTACTGTAAAGTCTACATAATCTCAACCATTTTTACCCTTTTATGTGGAAATCTTTCCTCATTCACTATAACTGAGTAATGCCTATACCAATACAATTGTGTAACAGCTAAGTTACAACAAGTGTGTAACTTAGCTGTTACACAATTGTATTTGTACATTTGTTTTCTGATCCCCTCTGAGCTATTCTGCTGGACAGTACTTATCTGGATTTGATGACTAAATTTACTCTTTTTTCCCCTTCCTTTTCTTGGTTTATGCAAAACTACATTATGGATTTATTTCTTTTTCTTTTTTTCTTTCTGGATGAACACTAACTATGCTCACTCATATCTGTGACGTGTCAACAATGGAGCTCCATGTGTGTAAAAAAAAGTCAACATAATCTATAACCGAGGGGATAGAACTTGCAAGAACACTGGTGTGTTTTCATTTTTTTTATATTAATTGACTGCTTTTAAATATTTCCATCTCATCCCCCCTCACAAACATGTAAATAACTGCGTGTAATATGACGTACATCTGACTTGATCTTAACTCAGAATTAGCCACTCATCCATCCACTGTGGGTTCATTTACACACACATATGCCCACACACACTCAGACTGTTAAGAGATTGGACGATAGCTAATGAGATGACAGGAGGCAGCTAATCCTCAGAGCTAAAGGTAGAGTAATGGCCCTCTCTGATGCATGCACACCTCAAACAAACGCACACATTCACAGAGAGAAACGTACATATTTACAGTAATGCCAACTGCACATTGTATAGTCAAAGAAAAAAAGACACACAGTAGAAGATCAAGCTGAAGAAAAGTAACAAGAGAGGATAACTGAGTTGTGTGTGAAGACATGAAGGCAGCTGGATAGAGGAAAGGTGATCTTCTTAAGAAGTGAGGGAGGAATGAGGGGAGGAAAGAGAAACGCCATTTAGCACTACCTGCTCTGTGGCAGGGCAGAGAGCAAAACAGGACACAAAGTTGTGAATTTACAGGTAAGAGCTTATTTTTCTGTTTTCTGGGACATCACGCAGTGTTTTCTATGTGCATGAACAGCCATATATGTGGGTTAGGTGGCTGTTTATTCTTTAAATACAGACAAATTGTGAGGCGGTCTGGGTATCAGCAGGTCAGCTGTGGTCGAAACACTACCAGGTCAGTTTGGGACAGAAGTGAATTAGACGGTTAGGCAGTTAGTTTTAATCTAATAATGGATTTGGGCATGTTTTTTTGCTCCACTAAATCATTGAGCATACATTTTCAATAAATGTGAGACTGATGATCTGGCGTAACTAATTGGTTTTTAAAAACATAAATACACCAAAGAATAAATGTAGGCATAGCACACACATTGATGCTGTTAGAGGAAAAGAAAAACATCAGATTTTTTATAACTTCTATCATCCGTTCTTGTGATTTTTTTCCTTTTTTTTGTCTCTTTTGCTTCTTTGTCTTTAGCCAACTGGAGGTCAAAGGCTCTCTTAAATCTGTCTTGATCAATCTACATTCTGTCTCAATAATCAAATAATCTGGATTGTGTAATCTCATTAGGCTAATCTGGGAGCGCATAGGAATGTGTGTGTGTGTGCACGCGCACTGACTGGGTTTAGGATGTGTGTCAGATTCAGAAAGAAAGAAAAGATTAAAGTAATAGGTTTGCTTTCTTGCCAAGAGTTTGAGAAGGTTGATACCACTCTTGTGTTGGGATGCTAAATATGCAGCTACAGCCAGCAGCCGGTTAACTTAACATCGTGTAAAGACAGGAAGCAGCAGGGAGCACAAAATCTACCTACCAGCACCGCTAAAGCTCATTAAGTAACTTGTTATATCTTGTTTGTTAAATCTGTAGAAAAAAGGGTTAGGGTTAGGGTTAAATCTGTACAAAAAATTATCAAATTTGGGGGGTTTTGATGGGCACTGTGTCTTGGCCAGAAGATGAAATGTGTCTTGTGCCAGCCATGAAATAGTCCACGTGTTCATTAATGAGCTTTAGAGATGCTGGTTACCTTTGGGTGGAGCCAGGCTAGCTGTTTCCCCCTGTTTCCAGTCTTTACACTAAGCTAAGCTAAGCTAATCATCTCTTGGCTGTAGCTTCATATTTACCATACAGACATGAGAGTGCTATTATAAGAGCATTTCAAGGCTTAAAGTTGTTTTTCTTTGCAGGTTGTTGCTGTTGCCATGGCGAAGCCCGGGCGCCCTGCCTCTGAGAACTACCAGCCGGTCTGTTGCTCAGTCAGTCAGTCTGTCTCTTACTCCAGCACAGCTGGGAGTGAAGGACTGGAGGATGAGGACGATAAGGCACCCATTTTCTCCCTCTCTAAGAGCTCCATGGATGTGGTCATGGCGACCGGACCGCCACACAAGCGGGACCCGGCCTGGACCAGAATGGACTTGAAACGCAGCTCCAGCACCAACACACACTCTGAGCAGAGCTCGGTGATGCTGCAGCAGCTGCACCCTCACGTGTGGCAGCAGGTCAACAACCTTCAGGCGCCACTTGCAGCTCAACACGTGGATGCACTCGGTCCTCCAGCGATCAGCGAGCGCTGGCTTGCCAACATGCAGCGCTGGAGTGAGTGCAGTGGCAGCACACACAGCCGCAGCAGCACTCCAGACACGGTGGTATGGAAAGGAGGGTCCTCACGCCCCTGCAGTCTCACCCAAGAAGGCCCTTGTTCTTCTGCACCGGACTCGCCAATGTCCAAAACAGCTTCTTCCCCAACCACACCCTCACCATTCGTCTCCCCGCTGCAGACGCCCACTTTACCACCCCTCAATCTTTCAACTTCTTCTTTTCCACTAACACTGAGCACACATCAGCAGGGAGACTCGCCTCACACCACCTCACCCTTGCCGTCGCCGCTGCAAGCTCACACATATTCACCCCTGCCGTCTCCCCTGCAAGCTCACACATATTCACCCCTGCCGTCTCCCCTGCAAGCTCACACATCTTCACCCCTGCCGTCTCCCCTGCAGCCTCACACCACCTCACCCCTGCCGTCTCCCCTGCAAGCTCACACATATTCACCCCTGCCGTCGCCGCTGCAGGCTCACACCACCTCACCCCTGCCGTCTCCCCTGCAGGCTCACACCACCTCACCCCTGCCATCTCCCCTGCAAGCTCACACATATTCACCCCTGCCGTCTCCCCTGCAGGCTCACACATCTTCACCCCTGCCGTCTCCCCTGCAGGCTCACACATATTCACCCCTGCCGTCTCCCCTGCAGGCTCACACATATTCACCCCTGCCGTCCCCCCTGCAGGCTCACACATCTTCACCCCTGCCGTCTCCCCTGCAGGCTCACACCACCTCACCCCTGCCGTCTCCCCTGCAGGCTCACACATCTTCACCCCTGCCGTCTCCCCTGCAGGCTCACACCACTTCACCCCTGCCGTCTCCCCTGCAGGCTCACACCGCCTCACCCCTGCCGTCTCCCCTGCAGGCTCACACCACTTCACCCCTGCCGTCCAACTCCCCCAATCTCATCCAGCTCACAGACACAGACGATGAATGCTTCCTGGGGAATAATTCGCTCTCTTTTCAATATCCTTCCCCGATAACGTCCTCTGTTAGCTTAAAGGAAGGATGTGAGTCATCAGATCCTGGATGCCTTGCTGATGGCGTGATAGAAGAGCCGCCCAGCTGTGAAGGCATGCAGTTGTCAGAGGTTGAAGGAGTGAGAAGCCCAGTGCGAATGTCTGGTGACTTGACACCTAATTCGGCAGCAGACGGACAAGAATCAGGAAGAGGAGCATCAGTGAACCATCTACAGCTGCCATGGCAATTGGGGCAAAGATGTTGGAGGTCACCTCTGGTTTCTTCCTTGAGCGACTCAGGGTTGCGTGAATGCTGCAGGTGCCACTTTACCTCCAGAGAAGGCATCACACAGGCTCCAAAGGTAGAAATGTTCAGGGAGGAAGGTACGATGACTTCACAGCTGGAACTGGTAGACGCCGCGGTGCAGACACTGTCTCCTGTCAACTCCTGGTGGGACCTCAGGAGGAACATGTCCACCTCCAACATGGGCTCCCACTCCATCTTGGGCTCACCACCTGGATCGAGATTGAACCTGAAGTCCTCAGTGGGGTCTCACTCCAACTTGGTGTCACCATCCTCCAGCATGTTCCCAGTGAGCAGCGGCGAGGAGGAGGAGGAGGAGAGACAAGGAGATGACCCGACGTGGGATGTCAACACCGCGTCCTCACATGGTCTAGAGAGGAGACGGTCGTGTCTGAAGATCCAGGGGGACGAGAGGGACGAGCTGGGGAGGAGGAGCAGCATGAAGCAGGTGCAGTGGGACGAGGACGGGATGACGTGGGATGTGCACGGAGCATGTTTGGATCCGGAGGAGCTGAGCACAGCCATACGGAAACATCTGGAACTCAAGAACAGCCCCCGACCAACGAGACGTACCTCAAAGAAGAAGAAAGCACCAAAGCCTCCTCTCATATCGAACATGGTAAAGGCCATGGCCCCAGAAATGAACCCACCTGTGATGGTTATTACGTCAACTTGTTTGGTGGAGGGTGAGACTGAGGAGACACCGGAGGCTGACGGAGGGATGGAAGTGGAAGAGGAAGGAGGAGGAGGCAAGAAGGAGGAAACAGTGGAAGCTGCACGTAGAATAAGCAAAGCAGAAGGAGAGAACGTAAAAGAAAAAGAGGAGGAGGTGTACGTAGAGGAGGGCACCAGCCATCCAAAGTCACCCTCGAGTGGACACAGCCGGAAGAGGAGTGTGATCAGGTCGCTGAGGAGGCCTGGCTGGTGTGGAGGCTCTAGAAAGGTAGACGACTGATCTTGAAGACTGAAAACCTGACTCTTTATTGATTATCAACAGCTGATCAAGTCCTCAGTTTGCACAGAAGCGCTAATAATAAACCAAGTAAAGCTGAGAGAGACACTGGGAGCAGTTCTCACTTTCATGTGGTTTTAACCTGCTTTTAAATCATTCTGTCAGCATTTTTCTTGTCATTTGGTAAAAAAAAAAAAATGAAGATCCAATGTTAGAAACTCCTCAACTCATTCAGATCTACTTTTTAGTGATGGGTAGATGCGTATCTAGTGAGGTTTCCATGAAAGTCAAGACTTACTGGTAAATTAGTGAGACAACCAAAAACATTTGTAAATGTAGATGTTCAATAAAAACAAATTTCATCTTTGTATTTCTGTTGCTCTAAAAGTTTTTGTTTTGTTTAAGGGCGGAAGCTGACAAATGAGCAAAGACTCGAGGAACATACAGGAAAAGACTCATAAAGCAAATGATAAAAAAGGTTATTTACAAAGGGAAAGTGATAGGAGCAGCAAAAGTAGATGAGTTATTTTTTCTTAATTCGAGCTACTTTCTATCAAAGCCCTATCAATACTTGAGTTTTGAGGCCAAAACTGATATTTGAGAGTTTTAAGTTTGATAAAAAAACATATCGAGTCATATTTACTTTTTGTACATAATGACATAATTTTTTTTATATGGAGGAGTTGTGACTAAGATACTGTATGTACTTGGAGACTCAGTACATACTATGGTGGTACAGTTTCATATGTTATGCATTTCTGTACTGCAGTTTCTTATTACTTATCAGCAAAACACCAGTACCGATATATCTGCTGCTTACTTCACTACATTTCAGAGGGAAATATTGTACTTTTTACTCCAGTACATTTTATTTCACAGCTATAGTTACTTTGCAGATTAAGATTTATTCGTAAAATACACTCATAGTCATAGTTTTAAAAACCAAGAAGTATATGAAGTAGTTAAAAGTTGCTCCACTTCAACCAACTACAACCATAAAATGCTTCTTACATGTAATGACATCAGCAATAATAAAACAATCATATTTATATTAATATAACATTTTGAATGGGGCATTTCTGCATGATCAATACATTTAGCTGATAATACTTCTGTACACTTCTTTCAAGTAAAATTTGAATGCAGGACGTTTACATGAAATAAAATATATCCTTCCATGTTATATTTGTACTTTTCTTTAAGTAAAAGATCTGAATACTTCTTCAACAGCTGGATAAAAGTGTGCAAAAAAAAAAAGTGTATGAACAAAACATGTTTTAATCAAGAAAAAAAAGTTCCTTGAGTCTTTCTTTGGTCTAACTCTTTGAACCTACACACCTGAGATCACATATTTTTCTGGATATAAGAGAAAAAAAACCCCCAGGTAACATCTCCCACCGTTTACAGCCAACAGATGTAGAAAAAAACATGTCCGAATACACACTCAAATACCTCCACACAGATAATTGTGAGAGCATGAACATGTTGTGTAAGAATAAACTCCCCATCCTTCTCTTCCCACACTCACTCAACTCATTCACTGTGGGCAAAATAAAAAAAAAAGAAAAACCACACACACAAAGTTCAGTCGTATGTAAACTTGGTGAACCACGGTGGTGCGGTTTGACCATTCAGGCGCTGCCATTCAGATGAGCGGGCACATTCTCTCTCATTCACCGCAGTCAAAAAGCCTAACTCACTAGTGGCTTCCACTGCAGTTACTGTTGTTGCTGCCATATTTTCACAGATAGTAGAGGGAGAGGGAGGGTCTCTATCATGTATTTATTCTTATTTTCTGATCTTAAAGGGGCCAGTTCACCCAAATGACATGTTTCTCATCTTGTGATATCGAGCCATGCAGGTAGTTTTAATTTATATACCAAAGTTTAAGGTTTTTGTCCCTAATATTTCTGAGGTGAATCAAATTTCATTTGTGGTGTGAAAAATTACATTAAAAATTTATTTTTTTCTTTACAAAATCAATGTCCTCATCACTCTTAATAATCCACAAAACACACAGTTTGGACCATTTCTTCTTCAAATGATGATTTACAGCCTAACATAAATATATTTGATATCAATTTGATCACAGTATATTGGTATTTAATGAGGATCCTTTAAATTTGTTTTTGCTGTTGTTTTAAAAGTTTTTACAGTTAAAAAATTAAAGTGTTAGTGCTGTCTGAGGGACAAACTATGAAATGGCAACACTATTTATTTCTGTACTGCATTTCTTCCAACATATAAGTTGATACAGACAGTGTATCTGTCATGAGCATTTAATGGTCTGCATAGAACCGGCCCTTTAAATCCTGGTCTGCCCCCTCTCGTTCGCCCCCTACTACTCTTCCTGACTGACATGTATGAATATCCAGGTTCTGTTTGTTGATGTTGTTACCTCAATGCACAGGTAACAACATCTGTTCCACTGAGTCATGTTTACACAGGATGAACTATAGTGTGATATCAGAGATAAAGGTGATTTTCAGGTCACTATGTCACTTCCATGAGTCGTGTGGCATGATGTGATGTTTATTTGTGTACAGCCTTTGTCCTGTGTAGACCAACATGTGTACTGTGAGCATATATGTATGTGAAAGTGCTGATGGGACTCCACGAAATCCCCCTTTTTCTCAGCGGCAGTGGAAACTCACAGCTACAGGGGAACAATCCAGCGCTCTGGCTTTGTTGTGACACTGCTCATTGTCCGTGGAGGTGTGCGGTTGTGTGTGTACTGTATGTGTACCTGTGTATGTACATCTGCGTGTGCTCGCTGCCTGGTATAAATAGCGTGGGATGTGTGCCGGCCGGTGATTCTGTGGAAGACGATGGCTGTTCCAGGACCTCCTCTGCTCCTCTTTCTGTCTCTGCTGCTGCCGCTGCTGTTGAGCAAGGCATCCCTGCCCGCAGCTGCATACACACTCACCTCCGGACGACAGCACAAAGTCCTCCATCTGGGTGAGGGCGAACGCACACACAAATATGCCTACAAACACATCAGCAATCAACACAGAGACTCCTGTTGAAAAATACTTTGAATTCCTGATCTGTTCTGTACTGTGTGGTGTGTGTGTGTCTCCTCTTAGACTGGCCTAAGGATTGTGGCATGGCCCACTTCAAGCCCAACATGGCTGAGAGGATTGTGTCTGGGAACGAGGCCAGACCTCACTCGTGGCCCTGGCAGGTCTCTCTGCAGGTAAATCTGTCTTTGTATTGACGTGGTTCATTATTTAAAGTATAGGGAGGTCTTAAACGGGACAATGGGATTATTGGCCGCATGAAAACGTCACAGTGAAGACTCCAGTCCACTTATAGACTTGCATAAGAGGCATAGCTGCATGTTGGCTGGGACACATTATCGCTTCTAGGACTGCAACTGGGAAATTATCAGTTTATCTCCACTAGTCTATAAACTCAGAAAAAAGTGAAAAATGGCTATTACAAGTTGATGTTTTTAAATTACTTGCTTTATCTGACAACAATTCAGAGCCCAATTAACAATATGTAAAAGAGAAATTGAGCAAATTGTCACATTCAAGAGGCAGAAACCAGAAGATGTTTGGCATTTTTTTCTTGATAAGTGACTTAAGTGATTAATTATCAAAAATGTTGTTGCTAAAATTTGATGTGGATGATTTCAGTACTATTTCCTTCTGAACACAGATTATATATTTAATCTTTTAACACCTACAGGCCTATAAATTACAACTAAAAAACATAGTTTTCATCAATATTTCATTATTTGAGAAATCCCATTTATGTCTTGGACCACTACACAGGAATGAGACGACACCTTTCAAAGGAACAGATTAATTCCCAGATGTGATAATATTTCTACGTGATTTAGACAATTTTGTTAAGTATTATCAGCAAATTGGCTTAAATTGCTATCAAACTGTATTTATTGTCACAGAGGGAGTAGATGGGATGCGTAAATGTAATCAAGACCCTTTTATTCATTGCTGAGCTTTCTTCAGTTAAGATTGACTCTTATCACACCAGTTTAACCTCATTAGACATGATGGATCAAAGACGGATCAGATGATGAAAATGAAATTATTACATTTAACTTATTGGGCTCATAGATATAAAATAGAGGAGTAAGAGCTGTTTGGTGTGTACTGTTGGTGTTTTGTGACCTAAATGCTGTTAATCAAAGCTTAAATCCCTAAAATACTTCAGAGGACTGTGCTTGAGGAAGTCTTCTTTCTCATGTTGTGTAGACAGTTTGTTTATGTGGCTATGTGGGCTGAGATGTCTGAGTTGACCAGCAGAATAATCTCACATCACTGAGGAAACTTGTCTTCTTGTCTCTTCTAGGTTCGTCCCAGGGGAAGTAAACATTACATTCATGTCTGTGGAGGAACTCTCATCCACAAGAACTGGGTCCTTACTGCTGCTCACTGCTTCCAAAAGTAAGAAACCCCCTCCACAAACACAGAAAAGCAACCACTGAGTGGCACATTAAGTTCTAGTTTGATGTTTGAACAAATGTTTTAGCAAACAGTTTGAAAAGAAAACGCAACTAGAACGTTTCTTTGACCCTCAGAGGTAAAGCTGAGGATGCTGGGAGCTGGAGGATCGTCCTGGGGAAGCATCAGCTGAAGCGCTCGGAGACCGCTGAGAGGATTTTCCCGGTGAAGAGGATCTACCGCCACGAGAACTTCCGTTACCCCATGAACAGCGAACTGGATTACGACATCGCTCTGGTGAAGGCCGGCACAGACATCTCCCCCTCAAACTTCATCCGCTACGCCTGCCTGCCGCGCAAGCAGACCAGCCTCAAGCCGGGACACTACTGCTGGGTCACAGGCTGGGGAGACACCCGGGGTGAGTGACGGAAAATATAGAGGAGAGAGAGCTCAGGGTCCACTGATAAACTACAGGCTTTAACTACAGACTAACTGTACTTTGACCTACTGATGGCACTAGAGGAAAGGTCAAGGTATCAAAGTCATTAACGCTACAACTTGTCCCAACGAGGGCATGAATGTTTGTACTAGAGCTGCAATAATTAGTCAATTAATCAATCAAAATAATGTTAATTGGCAATTATGTTGATAACTGCTTAATCGTTTTGGTCATTTTTTTAAGCAGAAAGGCCAAAAGTTCTTTGGTTCCAGCTTTTCGAATGAGACGATTTGCTCTTTTCTGTCATATACAGTATGTCAAGTGTAAATTGACATATTAAACAGAATAACTGAAGGTTTTAGAGTCTGACAAAACAAGCAAACTGAAGGCATCACTGTGGACTCTGAATCTTTTCCCTACTTTTAGCATTTAACTGGTTAATCAAGAAAATATTCAGCAGATTAATCGATAATGAAAATAATCGTTAGTTTGTTCCAAATTTAACGAAAATCTGTCCAATAAGTTGTGAAGATATTTCAATAACAACTAAAAATGTCAACCTGCTGCTTGCACTGAAGGAAAAGTCAAAGTCATCAAGATCAATCCTCTGGGAGCCATGAACGTCTGTCCAAAATTGTGTGCCAACTCATGTAGATGTTGAGATATTTCACAAAGAATAAGTGAAAACTTTGACGTGCTGGTGGCGCTTAAGGGAAAGTCAGGTCACTCACCAGAGTGAGTAAGATTCATTGTCTGGGATTGTGTAAGATTTAATGGCAATCTGTCTGACAAACGTTGAGATATTTCAGTCTGCACCAACACCAGACCCAGCACGACCATCTGTAGAGATCAATTACAAAAACACTGTCGACACATGCTTATGTCATAGGCAAACTGTTGTGGCTGTAAAATGATGGATAAATTGTTTTGAGCATCACACAACTTCAGCAAAATGACTTGTTTCACTATCAGAATTGGATCCATTCGGTGCAATAACTGGATAATTGGAAAATCTAGAAGAGCCACACAATTTAATTATTTTATCCCCATTCAAGTTAGCAGAGAGCTAACCGGAAGTTAGCCAGCTCGGCTGGTGGAAATCTCTGGTGATCATGCTCTGCCCATAAAGCATGCACAGTATGCATTCATCTGGCCAACGTGGGAAATGTCAAACCCCAGATTAAACACGAGATTAAAAACTCTGCATACTGCAAAATACAGAGAGATTTATCTGGCAGTGATGGGTTTAATCAGCATTGTGTGAACTCATTTGTCAGGGGCTTGAATGTCATGTTTATATGTAAAAGTTTTGCACTGCAGGTTTGAATTGAAAACTTTCCTTTAACACATTTCAGGTGGGAAGGAGAACGTGTCTCTGGCAGAAGCCTTGAATCAAGCCCGTCTGCCCATCATTGACTTCAAGACATGTCGACAGAAGAAGTTCTGGGGCGACCGCGTCCGAGACTCCATGATCTGCGCTGGGTTCAGAGACACCGAGGATCCCCCCGCTGCATGCCAGGTACGACAGATTTACAGTTGGTGGTAGAAGTGAAGAATATTTTTTTAAAAACACCTCGTCATGAAAACTTTCCGACTCCTCTCCCCTCTTTCCTCTCCCAGGGTGACTCTGGTGGTCCTCTGCTGTGCCAGCTGGGGCAGGACCGCTGGGAAGTGCACGGCGTGGTGAGCTTCGGCCCCATCGGCTGCACTGTGGAGAACAAACCCAGCGTGTTCACCCGCACCGCCGCCTACATCCCCTGGATCGAGGCAACGCGCATCAGGGACTTCTTCCTGCACTAAGCGGGACACCTGACTCAGCGCTGACAGCAAACATAAGCTCCGCTCTGTGTTACGTCACCTCTCGGATGTCTACAGATTAATACAAACCGTTTGTCTCCCTCTGTCCCAAACACCATTTCTGGAACTAATACAACCACTTCAAGATGTAAATACATGTTCTGAATGTGCAATAATCATTTTCTAACTCATATTTTGCAGTATACACTATGCAATGCTCTGATTTTTGAACAGCAGATATTTGTGACAGAGCACTGTATAGTTTAGACTACTCATGAACTTTTACAGACTACCTTTGCGCAATAAAATTGATTAAAAGGCAAAAAAAAGAGTTTGTTTTCCCATGTTTTATTATTTCAGTGGGTTTGATGGAGACACATAAACAGCACGTACTTCCAGTATAGCTTTACAGCGACGGTCACATCAGGCAAGAAACCCTCTTGCACAGTAACACAGAACCCACTGTGGTTACGCTTCAATAAATACAACAGTTCTGTGTTTGCAGATCGTCGTTAAATATCTATTTGCTCTTCTACGGGAGAAGAGTCTTTCAGTCCAAGATCAGAACATGAATCCACCGCCATTTATCTGGTGAAGCACACACTCCAGATTCCACAAGTCATCTTACAAATTGATATTGGCTCATTTAACCCACGTCATGGGTTTACTGATTTCAAAAAAATTAGCATTATTGAAGACTAATAAGTCTCTCATAAACGATAATATAACAAATGACACATATTCCATCTTATTACTGATCTGTATCTGATCAGTGACAGGAATACCTCAGAGGATGAAGACAAATGATGCGAGGGGTGTTTTAGGACGGTCTACATCTGGAATCCCAGTGGAGTAAGTCCACATTTTCATCTCAGAATGCTCCTGGAAAGTGGCTATGGGGAGGGGGGGGGCGCCAGCGAACTGGGACCAACTCGCTTCACTGGAGAGCACACTGCATTTGACCAGAGTCTAATTCCTCTTAGCGCTGTGGTTAAAGGCTGTGTCCTGGAGATATTTGGCCCTAAAGTTGAAGAAGATGTGAAGGAAAGTTTAGTACAGCCTGGAGGATGAGGAGGCGCCGGTGAGGTGGTCCCAGTTGTTGTAGACTGCGTAGGCACCAGACAAAGCTAAACCAGCCAGACCTCCACGGGCGACACCCTTCAGACCACCTGGGAACACAAAATAGTAATAGAATAAGAGATGAAGCTGAGTATGAACACAACATGCACCACAACCATCTGTCAAACGGTAATTTCAGCAAATAATTCCTTAAGTACCAGATGTTTGGACTTGACACACTAATTTAGAGCTTAAAGAAGGTTAACAACACCTACAAAGTGTAATTTGTTTGACCTTTAGGTGCTTTCCAATGATTATCTTATTACTGTCGTCTGTGTGTCACAACATGCCTACAGAGCTCCTAAAAAGGAGCTCAGAACAATATGAATATGAACAAACTTAATACTGCAATGATGATTCACAGCATAACCTTAATATCAGTTCCTTAAAATTGCAAAATTATTCAAAGAGCATACAGTAAAAAGTCAACATCATGTTGATCAAGATCTCATGATGTGACAACTCAAAGTTAAACTAATTGATTTTGATGGCAATAATTATTTAGGAGGATTTCTAATGAGACAAATTCTAAAATCCAGTTATCCAAATTGCATTAAAACATTTTAAACAAGTACTCAGGCTTAAGTCAATAACACTATTAGGCACATTTCACATTATTGACAGATAGACAAGCAGAGAAGACACCTACTGGCTGATTTAAAGAGCATCCCAGTTAACGTGCCGGCAGCTACTGTGTTGATGTCATCTTCTGCTCCTCTGGCTTTCTCTATTGCCACACCAAAAGCACTGTATAGTAAGGCTGCAATGGCAAAGAAAAATACGCAAAGTTTTATCAGAGGCAGCAAAAACAGCTTACAGCATATCTGTCTTACACAGGAGTCAAGTCATGATAATTAAAAAGAGGGAAACTTAACAATTAAGGCAACTAAAATTCCTAAAAGCATCCATAAAAATAACTGATACTATCTTACATGTTGCAATATGTTTAATACCATTATGTATCATTATCTGTAGGTACATTATGATGATCTTACCAACAGAGCCCAGAGTGTTGGCCCATGAAGCACCCTGTCTGGTCACCATGTTGAGAATCCTGGAGAGAGAGAAAGTGAACATTTAGAGGTCAAATCATCCAGGAGTAACACCAGCCGAGTCTAATAGTGAACTGAACTCTTTATCGTCTTCATACTCACTGTACATTACGAGGTTTGGACCATGCCATGTCGCTGGTCTCCTTCAGGCCCATCCTGAGACCATTAACAGCTCCAAATGCAGCTCCTGAAGTCAAAAAAACAAAGAGACTTTTACTTGAGTTCAGTGGAAAACATCGCAAATGTCACATTTCAGACTGAAAACATTGAGCTGTTTCAATATATATTAGTCCAATTGAAGTACATGGCCACAAGTATATGAACACCATGACATCGAACCCATACGTGATTAGTGAACATCTCATTCTATATACTGTACATAACCGCCGACTGTGTGTATATAAAATAACTGATCACTTACACATCTTACACACCTTTGACTACTTATATATTGTTTACAATTTACAAAAATGGTTCCACCTGTATATATGTTGTTGTCCATTGGTTTACTTATGTATCTATTTTTTCACCCACTTGCTTGTACATAATAGTGATACGTTTATGTTTAATTATCTTTGTTCAGCTTGTTGTCTATGTGTATCTTCCTGGAGATTGTTGTGTGTAAGCACACCGAGAGCCACTGGAAACCCGAGTCAAATTCCTTGTATGTGTAAACATACTTTGCCAATAAAGGATGATTCTGATTCCAAAACCATGGACATTAACCTTAACCCCTAACAAAACAGACAGAGTTTTGTTCCCACACAGCTGTAAGAGCATTAGTGAGTTCAGGCACTGATGCTGGTTGATATGACCTGGCTCGCAGTCTGCGGATCAGTTCGACCCAAATTGTCTGGATGGGGTTGAGGGCAGTGCTCTGTGCAGGCCAGTCAAGTTATTTCACACCAGACTTGGAAAAGCTATTTCTTTTAAGACTTCAATTTTGTGAACAGGGGCATTGTTATGTTGAAACAGGAAAGGGCCTTTCCCAAACTGTCTGCAAATACCAGAGTGTCCTCAAACTTTTGCTCGTATAGTGCACTTTGAACAGTTTTTATTGACATTGTCAGAAAGGTGATAATTCCACTTTTTGTTTATTATTGACGTTGTAGTGGGTGGTGGAGGTGTACTGAAGGGTATTAAATTTAAGTGTAGGAACATTTTTCAATACAATTCACTCCAGTGCACCATCACCACCACCAGTATGACCTCAATAATAAACATACAGTAGAATTATCATCTTTCTGACGTCAACAATAACTGAAAATGTACAAGCTTCATGAAAGTAGAATTTATGGCAGAGCTGTTGTATTGGATTGCATTAGATTGCACAGGTGTTCCTAATAAAATGCTCAATGAGTGTATAGTGCTCTCATTCTTACTACAATTATGCCAGTTGTAGGAAATAAAACAGTCTGTAAATCCCAATCACCAGAATAAATTAAGTTTTAAGTAGGTTTAAGGAAGTTGTGTGACATTTATGAAAGCTAACAGGTGTGATTTGTTTCTTACCAGTAATACAGGAGCCTCCAATAGTAAAGAAAGCCAGTTCAAACCGTCCTCTCGTTTTATTGGCACCTGTAGGTAGAATGAACTCATCTGTGTCCTGAAACACAACATTATCAGCTGTTACAGTCAGAAAAATAAACACATTGTGTATCTTAACTTTGAATGTCGTGTCAGAAGCATAACTAGGACAGCTTTCTATCACTTAAATAATATATCCAGAGTTAGAGGGTTCATATCTCAAGCAGATTCTGGTCCATGTATTCATCTCTAGCAGATTGGATGCCTGTAATGCTCTTAACGCCGGACTATCAAAACAGACAATCTCAAGGCTGCAGCTGACTCAGAAGGCAGCAGCTAGAGTCCTTACACAAACACGCCAATATAAACATACTACACCAGTTCTTAAATCTCTTCACTGGCTCCCAGTACAGCACACAATCAAGTTCAAAATTCTGTTAATAGTCTGTAAAGCACTTAATGGTTTGGCTGCCCAGTATATTACTGACCTGCTCACTGACTACAGTCCAACCAGACCCCTCCGGACAACTAGTAGTTGTCGTCTAACTGTACCTGGAATAAGATTCAGGTCTCCAGAGAGAGCTTTTAGTTACTTTGGTCCTGCTCTCTGGAATAAACTACCAGATGACCTGAGATCAGTCACTGCTGTTTCCATGTTTAAAAGAAAACTTAAAACCTTTCTGTTTAGTGTGTGTGGCTGGACAACTGTTTTTCAACTTTTTATCTTTTTTTTCCTATTTTTATTATTATGTTTTTATGTTTGTGAATGTGTGTGTGTGCTTGATTTGGAGCTATATTTCTGTATTTTTAAACTTTACAATGATTTCATCATGTTGATCAAATGCTTTTATACTGATGTCACTGATATTTGAACTGCCATTGTGTATGAAAAGTGCTACACAAATAAAACTGACTTGACCTCATTTATTTCACTGAAAACGGCTAATATTCCACTTTAACTTACCTGAACCAGGTAACGAGGGTCGACGTTGAGGTAAGGGGACAGCGGACTCATCCCAGTCACTGAAATGACACCACAACACAAAGCTGACTAAACACTTACATGAATCACATATAGACAAGGTTATTTTTAACAACAACTCGTGTTAACTGGTGACTTTAAGCCGAATGTGTCATGGTTGTCGTAGTGACGGCTGCTGTTGAAAACACATAGGTGTCCTTATGAATGCCTTATTCATTTTACTTTAATTACAAATTTAATAAACATTCATCACATTATTTTTGTCTTACAAAATTTGTATATTAAACTGTGTCACCAGCTAGAAGCGTTCACCTTTCTTACAGTTAGTTTGACTGTTTTTTATGAAGGATTTGACATTATTGTCAGTAGAAAATGTGGCCCAACCACAAACCTGCTTTGATACTTTAGAATCAAATGTTGTGGGAGCTGTTCACAGATTACATGGTCAGTGTAAAAACATTTAGGACTTAGCACTTTCAGATTCACTGCGAATGAAAAGTGCAGTACAAGTTAAATGTTTTATCATTATTATCATTATTATTATTATTATTATTATTATGATGATTATTATGGAGTATCATTCAGTCAGATATATTTAATACAGAATTAGTCAAACTGAGTTATTGTGTTATCAACGTCTTTTATACGTTGCATTAAGGCAGCGTCACTTATTTCTTCTGAAACTAATCTCTTTAAATGTTTGCTTGTTTGAGAGGAAACACTGCATCTCGTCCCACACTGATGGTCACAGGTTAAACAGACAGTATATTGGACAAATCTTGTGGCCACTGGAAGTACAACAATCACATAGTTTGAGCACAATATACAATCCCACACGTTGTGAGTCCACTGGGACAGAGCAGGTGAAGTTTAATGTGAATATGAGTCACTTTTTCGACTGAAAATAATGGTATAAAATCTGCTGCACTGCTAATCTATACATTTTCTTTCCCACATTAAAAATAACAAGATGAATGCTTCTTGCTCGGCACACAATTTCACTTAAGTAAATAGTTAAAAATCCCCTCCAGACATGTTTTAACATGTGTATAGAATACTCTACTTTAAGTAATAATTTGTGTCTGATATGGTTTTTCCACGAAAAAGTTCAATTATTTTGTTAAAATCCTTAAAACACCATCTTCATCCTTCTCCTGCATTACATTACGGTTACTTTCTGTTATGCAGTTACGTAAAGCACAAATAGACCCTGCATACTGTTATTGGCTGGGGGCTACACACCCACTGGCCAAAGGTTGACGCCCAGAAACGTCCCAAACACAACAAAATAATAAGAAAGTAAGAAAATACAGGGAGAGGGCAGAGTCTCTGCAGATAAATACACCGTCACGCACTTCTAGTGGGCCGCAAGTGATGATTGAAAGGGACTGGTGTTTTTTTTCTTTGTAAGGAAAAACCTGCATAGTATACCTTTAACTTTACCTTCATTCTGTCTTGCTTTTGTTTCACTTTCTGTTGCTATTTTGCCTTCTGAGTATCCTGCTTTTGGTTTGTCTGTCTAAGCACTTTGTAAACTCTGTTTTTAAAAGGTGCTGAATAAATAAAGTTATTATTATAAGCCTAATATTATCATTATTATATTGTCCTAGTGGGCACACAGTATGTTCAATTTATGGTTAACTATTGTGTAAACTGTGTGACTACAGGACCCATCAGTGTGGGACACTAAAATAAGTTTCATCTTCAAACAAGTAAACATTTAAAGGAAGAATTTCAAAAAATAGGTGAAGACAGATAAATGCTTCTTGTGTAACGTTAAGAAAAGAGGAACCAGACGAATATATACTGTGTTGAACTTTCAATTTATGGGAATTTAAAGTTTAGGACGAAATGTTCTGTTTGTGTTTTCGACCAGTTCAACCAGTTAACACCGTCACTCGTTAAACCGAAACACCGGCAGTTAGCAACCGTTACAGTAAAAACACACTTACATGGGACACCGGCGAGCTCTGTGTTGGAGTATTCAGGTGCTCCACCTCCAAAGATACTGCCGAGACCTGCTTTGAGTCCCCCTGGACCTTGTGAGTTGTTGTCCATGGCTGTAGAAGATCTGAAGTGTTCACCTGGCTGAGGAGCTGAAGACGAACCGACCCCGCTGAGGTTAGCTAGCTATGTCGTAATACTCAAAACGAGACACAAACTGATAAACGACGAGCTGCTGGATTCACCGCCACCAGTACACGTTGTCCTTACAGTGTGTATTTTGTATTTTACGTTAATTTTCCCGTGTGAAAACAGCAGCTTTTCGTCACAGGTTAATGACTTCGTTTTCCTAACGTGCCTCTGACCTCCAGCAGCAGCACGCTCTGCCGTAAAGCGACTACTGACGTTGCGCTGACGTTACGTCAACAACTCCGGTCATGAAAAGTGGAAAAGACAGTATATACCGTCATAAAACTCGATGTCACCTCCCAATTTTATGACTAAAACCTCTTTAAAAGTGACAAGTAAAGCAACAAAACATTTGTCATAACGTTAACACTCCTTACGATTTTACGACACCTGCACAGATCTGGGATCAGTTTATTTAACTCAAGGACAAATCGGTTGAAGTAGCGAGGAAATTACAAAACTGACCGCAGGGTAAAAGCAGAGTAACAAGAGGTGCTCTTTCACAAATACGTATTTCTTTAGTTCATTATTTGATTGTATTGGTGACATTTTATAAACAGTGGCGGAGCGATACTCAGATATCTTTCTTAACTAAAGATTGAATGATCACAAAGTGAAACTACTCCATTACAAACAAGGAAAAACATTATATTCAGTGGTTTTAGACAGACAGTATAATCAATTAATTTGAATGGATTTCTTTAGCCATGGGTAAAGTGGGATTATTTGCAGATTTAGTTCACCTGTCACATACTGTTTATAGTCGATCACCTGTTTACTGCAAATCTTTTAAAGGACGGGTTCACAACAGGTGTACAGGTGCCCAAATGAACACTGAAACAGGTTTTTCTTGCTGTTATCATTCGTCCTGTTCATACTGACCATTAGAAGATCCATTCAATAATGCACTTACAACCTTTTTAAAAAATCTATTTTATTGATATAAAAAAGTTACAATTTTCTCTTCCACAAAGTGATCATATACAGAATATCGGGGGAGTTACAGTTCATATAATGATTTTAAATAAAAAACAGGTATTTATAGTTTTTACATCCTTTGGATTAGAGGAAAATCGATGTGAACCAATGTACTGTTTGACCTCCTTTGTGAAAAACAAAAAGTTTGGCTTTTTACCTGTAAATTTGCTTTTATGAATGTGACATTTAGCCAATAAAATTAAATGATTTGCAAGAAATAGCTGGTTATTCAATTCAGAGTTATCCTCTAGTATTTGTGACCACCCAGAGGTTGTCTGAGTATTTTTTTATGTAGTATTTGTATGTGCTTTAATCCCGTTCATGTATTGTGGATCTCGCCCTCTCTCTGCTGATGAGCTGTGATGGGCTGCAGGTGAGCTGGGCTGATTGAATGATGGGGACTGTATGAGTGTGAAGGTTGTTCCAAGGAGTTGATCGGTTCCAGCATCCAAGTTTGCAGTTTTAAGGCCGCTTCCTTCACCTCCTGTGGGTTCACTTCTCTCCACACTGTAAAAAAAAAAAAAAAGTTATTTCACAGAAATTTACTGTATTATTTTACAGGGTTTTTTTTTTTTTTTTTTTTCTACATTAAGTGTAAATGCCATAAAAACATGGTAAATTATTTTATTAAAAATATTCACTATAAAATAAAGGCTGTAATCTGTAAATTACGGTAATGGAATATTATAGTTTTTTTTAACAGGATTATTCAATTACTTAATGTCTTGAATGTTAAATTACATTGAATTCTATGTAAAAATACAAATAATACAAGAAACACAATGCAGTAAGATTTACAGTGTGGTAGTGAAATGAGTGTAGTGTGTGTAAAGTGCTGTGTAAGTGTGTTTGTGTGTGTGTGTGTGTGTGTGTGTGTGTGTGTGTAATGTGCAGACAGGCAATTAGTGTTCATTTTTCATAAGCCTGGTTGTCTGGTGGAAAAAACTGTCTCAGAGCCTGCTGATCTGGGCTTTGAGGCTGCGGTACCGTTTACCAGATGGCAGAAGCTGAAACAATCTGTAGTTGGGGTTTGGGTTAGAAATACAGTTGTAATACACTTGGAAAATAATAACACCTCAAAATATGTATGTTTTAATGCAATGTTAGTATATCAATGTGTCACAAATTTATTGATAAAATAAGTATTTTAATCATGATAATTATTTGAACTTTGCATCCCCCAGCCTCTTCCTGAGTTGTTTTGCATCGCTGGCATGGTTTTCCCAGGCACAGCCTTCACATACGGCCTGCACGGTTTTTGGAAGGTTCCGGGCCTCAACATCCCCATGGTCATACCCAACCTCACCACCCTGCAGGAGGCTGTTCTCAGCCAGGGGAAAGCCAAGTGGAGTTTAAGGAACTGCTTCTGGGTGCTTCACTGCATGTCTGCAGTTCTATCTGTTTACCAGGTGTGTGCACTAGCTCACTCATTATATAGATCAGTGGCTAAACCACACTGTCACACTGGAACTATTGCATGACATAGGGCTAGGTAAAGAGAGCGTGATGAAAACTGGAGGAAACTCAGATCATGTCAACACTAATGCACCTCAGAAGTGCTGTTTGTAAGCATTTTGGATTGGACTCTATCAATGGCAAAATTATTGATAAAGATAAGGCTGTTTGCCGACTTTGTATGAAGCAACTACTTTACAATAACGTTACCACAACAACAAATGGAGTCACCTGTTAGCGTCTCACCCAAGCAAAGCTAAAGAATCAGAGCACCAGCAGCTACACAACCTCGCCCAACCTCCTATTTTAGCCTATAAATTACATAATGCTAATGTTCTATATAATTTGAATGAATTCCATAGCATTGTTAATTCATTCAAACTTTGTTTTGGGAAAAAGTGACAGCCCTAGCGTGTTTGCTGCACGGGAGATGGACCTGCTTTTCTGCTGCTCCGTTCATTTAAGCTTTAAGTCTATTTTTTCCCAACCCTACGCATCAGTGAAGCATGGATATACATACTTTGACTGCTTTGTAAATAAATGATATATTCACAGAAAAGATGTTCAGTAATTTAGAGAATTTTCACTGTATTGACGATAGGGATTTAATCATGTTATTTTATATATATTGTGTATATTTGTTGTTTGTTTTTTATTTTAAACTGTATATTCTGCATAATTCAATCATTATATTGCAAACCAAAAAGTGAAAATCACTCTTGCCTAAAGATTTTGCAAAATACTGCAGTTTTAACTGGTTCCAAATGTAGAGACTACTACATCACTCTAAATTAAGCATCCCAACACAGGATACCAGTCAGTTTTACAAATGGTTTTAAGATTTTGTTGATCACATTTAAAGAACAGCTTGATCTGGCCCCAACTTCAATTTCCGACCTTTTTAAACCCTTAATGCCCACTAAAAGAGGCAAAGTTTGATCATGCTCAATTTCTGTTCAAGCGGCAAACTGCACTCCTTAATAGCGGCAGCCTCATGGCTCCCCTCTGCCGCTGCTGTGAGGGTGGGAGACAAAGTTGCCATTGTGTGTACATTGAAAAAAATACAGGCATTGACAACATTGACACCTGTTGGTGTGCAGGTACGTTTAAGAGGATGATACATTTTTTCTGCTTCTGTATTCTCAGGACAAGGCTTGCTGAGGCTCATTGCAGAGGATCACAGCCATCGCTGGAATTCTGAAAGGAAGTGGGTGACTTTCAATCTGTCCTATGAACTTGAGGCTTTTTTTTATCATGCAGATTCACATCTGTATGTTAATACTGATAATGTATTAGCTTATTTGTTTGTTTCTGGAATGAGTTTAGCTCCTGTTTTTTAATTTAGCCCCTATTTCCATGGCCAAGGAAAGTTCAATCAATATTTGTCAGAGGTTGGGGACTCAAGTCTCATGACTTGACCCGAGTCGCAAATTTGAGGGCTCGCGACTTGGTTGACTAACACTGATAAGACTCGACTTGACTTTGATTTGAGGCAGATGACTCGAAAAGACTTGACAGTTTTTATTTAGCTGAATCACCTATTTGTATCATTGTAGATATTGAGCATAAACAGTTAACGTTTTGAGACATGAAAGGGTGGCTTCTAGTATAGTGTGCACAACCCAGGCTTTAAAGACAGTGTCTACCAGGAGCAAGAAAACAATGCGAGACAGGATTGAGCTCAAAGCTTGTTGAAAGCATTTTCGCATACCTGCGCTGATTTTGTTTCATGCTTAATATTACCAGACCGTTTCTGATTCAGACAAGACAGCTTATGAATTCACAGCTTTTCATGACAGAGCTTCATTATTCTGTTCGAGGTCCCTCACTAGTTCAAAGTCAATGCAACTCAACCACAGCTTGTGGTACAAATGCAATCCTTCAAGATCAGGCAAACAAGATGGTATTTTTCCTTGATGATACTTGATGTTTGAACAATTTCAGTGTTCTAAATTAATGGAGGTATTAGTCTACACAATCCACAGCAGAAAAAAGTAACCATCAGATAGAATACTATGTTTCATTGTGCAAGCGCCAAATGCGGGTAGATTTTCCATTTGGCGAGTAAATATACCAGTAGTCATGTGTTGCAGACAAAGACTCAGGCTGTAGTATAATTTGCAGTTTTTTTTATCTGTGCACTTTACAACCACAACAAAGCAGTATATGTAGCTTACAGTCCACCAGCTTATTTTTGCTGCTGTTAAAACCCACTAGCTTTGTGCTAACTACTGCAACTGGAGGAAGTTCCTCTTCTTCTACTACTTCTGCTTACTCAAAGGCACAACCTGGTGGCAGAATGGCAGAAGTCATACAACATATCCACACACATCAATACTACATAAAAATACAAAATTATGAACCCTAGATCCTGGAAAACATGTTAGATCAGATTATTTATTTTTGTTCAAATAGTTAATTAATGTGAAGTTAATTTATAAAGTTAATCAACCTGCATGATGTTCTTTGGTTTTATGGGTTAGGGTTAGGGACATTCCAAATTGTAGTTGATTTAATTGGATTGGATAAACCTATGAATTTAGATTACTGTATGAAAACAAGAGTCTTCATTTAAATTAGGTAATTTTAAGGAAGTTCTGCAATCTTTTTCATTTTTTGTGTAGATTTATACATTTGTTTAACATTCTAGCGATGTTTTATAATGAAATTTTCTTTTTACTTTACAATGGTTGGACTGTAAAAATGTAGACAATGTCCAAAGTAAATATCTGTATTTTTAAAATAAGTCTCTGTAGAACAACCAAAGGCAACTTTTGCTGCCAGACTTTTTACGATTTTTTTACGATTTTTTTTTTTTACAGTGCACTTCCAACCAACCTGCCAGTCAACATGTTTCAATGTGAAATGTTGTATGTAAATTTGCTTACATGATATACCAGCCCAAGTTTTGTAATGGTGGGTAGCATTTTTGTTTAACTTCACTTTTTTTCTCCTGTTTTTGTCACATTAGGAGTTAGGTTGTCTTTTGTTCTTTTTGTTTGAGTAGGTAAGTTTAGGTTGCTCAGCGTCAGTTCACCTTTGTTTGTTATTTTGCTGTTAGCCCACCCTGAAGCCTTGAAGATTTTCAATAAAACCTTTAAAAGGCTCCAAATCCCTTGTTGCTGGTGGTTCTTGGGAGCCGGGAAGAAGGGAGTCTCATTCTTTTCATGTTGCGCCAGAGATTCCCCTGAGCTGGGTCGTAACAGTATTCAAAACAATACATTTGTTTTGAAAAGTGCTACACAAATAAAGTTATTATTATTATCTTTACTACATGTTTCCAGAATAATATAACACTTCATCAGTATGGTTTTTGATAAAAATACACGTTATTCCAAAGGAGTCTCACAAAAGGGTCAAAATAAACAGTGTCAGAGGAGCTACAACAAAATGTACAATGGATATCAATATCTTTTCTGATTTTTAAAAATATATCTTAGCTGGGTGGATCTGTGAATAAGTTTGGAAGTAGGTAGGAGCCTTTTTCCATGTCATGTTATTCACAAAGTGATTCCAGTATGAGATCATAACTAATCCAGTATGATTAGGCCTAAAAGTTCTGTTTTCACAGTCACCTCCAGAGTGCATCACATCTTATAAACTTGTATTAAAAATCTTCTCTATTCAGCCAGTTTGAGCCTTTGAGCTCCGGGAGGCGCTATAGAGTTCATCTGAAACTAAAAATCTATGTAAGAAGTCCTTCATGTCCTTCATGTTCACTATCAGTTATACATTCATGTGTTGTGAGTCTTTATGTTTTGGTGAGCCAAAGACAATTTTCCACCTGGTGGACAATAAAGATCTGTTCTGTTTTATTCTATTCTATTCTTCTCACAAGGAACAATTAACTCTAAATGTCAAATAACTGGAGGGAAAAGTACAATATCTCCCTCAGAAATGTAATGAATAAAGTATAAAATGAAAACACCTCATAGTTCTAGTATTACAGTACTACTCCAGTAAAGGTACCTAGTTACTTTCTAACACCACGCAGGCATAAATATACGCACAATGTTAATGTTTTTAAATCTTACTGTACATAAAGTGAGATAGAGTTACTTGAAAGCAGTCTGAAATCATCTCTATATGTTTTAATTTATTTTGTCTTCATTTAACATATGTACATTATATTTTATTTTAACTTTTTGCTAAAACTTCCTTTTGTCACCTTTAAAAACATGTTTTATTGAACAATGAATTTGCAAACAACCATGACATGTACATATACAAATCCTCAATCTCTATGTCTAAGTAGAGAAACAGAAACATTAAAAAATCAAGTACAAAAATATAACATGTAAATAAAAAAGAAAATACAATAAATAAAAATATAAAATTTACTTCAATTTACATTTAATGGTCAGTACAGTCAGATTCTATTAGTCTTAAAGACATATATTATTAAAGTGCATGCATTTCAGGGACTTGCAGTATAACTGGAATTAATTATAAAAAGCATTCAAATATATATTATTAGATATTAAATTAACTGTAAATGTTACTCAGTAGATTTTGCAGTTTCTCCTTCATTACCAGTCCACTCATAGATTGTACTTAAAGATGTGACCGAGTACAAACAGACTTCTCTTCAAACCATTCCTCCATTCTGCTACTAGTATACAGTGATTCTGTCAGTGGCAACCAGGAAAAAGATTATATTCAGTAGTTTTAACAGAAATAGACTCTTTAACAGAATAGACGGTATAATATATTGTTTTGAGTGGATTTCCGTAGCCTTGGGTAAAATAAGGTTATTTACAGATTTAGTTTACCTGTCATATATTGTCTATAGCTGATCACCTGTTGCAATTTACTCTAAATCTTAAAACAACAGTCAGGAGTCCAGATGATCATTGACGCAGGTTTTTCTTGCTGTAATCATTCCTCCTGTTTATACTGACCAATAGAAGATCCCTTCATGACACACTTGAAATGTATGTGACGAAAATGTACTTAAAAGTTTATCTGAAGCTAATATGAAACTTCAGTCGTCCAAATGAGTCAAATCAAGTAGATATCTTTCAACATTACAGTCTTTTTAGTGCCAAAGTCCCTCTTTTTGTTACTTCCACTGCAGCTCAACAGGGAAACACTGTCTGAAGACACACAAAGAGGTAATTTGATGCTAAAAAGACTGTAAATGTGTCAGATATCCACTTGATATGACTAACTCAGACTGCTGAAGCTTCATATAACCTTCAGATAAACTTTTAAATACATTTTTTGCACAAAATGTCATTTTGCCACACTGTGGATTTTGGCCCCCATCACTTACGTTTAATATGCATTTGAAGAGGATCTTTTAACAGCCAGTATGAACAGGAGGAATGATTACAGCAAGGAAAAATTTTATCAGTGTTCGTATGGACGCCTGACTGTTGTTTTAAGACAGACTTGAAAAATTGTGAACTTGTCCTTTAAGAATAAAGCGTGAACTTCCTCATATGATCCACAGGGAGGCAGCAGAGAGCTGACAAAAAAGAACCAAAACCAACTAAAGCGGAGTCAAACTCATTGGTTCTGGTTCTTATTAGTCCTCAGTCTAAATAGATTTAATTGGCTGATTAAGTTAAATTTGATGCATGTCACAATAGATACAAGTTGGATTTGCTGTTTGCACCACTTGAAGTAGAGAAGTAGGCCTAGAGCTGCATGTGTTAACTTCCATATGACACCTGTCAGGCCTGTAAGTGCACGATTTCCCACCTTTCAACCCTGCTGCGTACTTACCCATGATGCAACACAGCTACAAGACCCCCCACACACGCACACGTACGCGCACGTCTGTGGCCATCTGCTGCCGGTCAAAGGGACAGAGGCAGTGAAGGAATTTAGTGTGTTGAATTTCGCAAATAACAGAGCATCTTATTTGGATTCTGCCATTGTATGTGTGTATTCAGAAGGGGCCAAGTGGAGCGATGAAGTTTGCCATTGTCGCCCAGTGTGGGTGTTTTCAGACTCGCTGGCATGATCTGTGAGTTAGTGTTCTCTGTGTTACTGCCCAGTGTGCCCACTGTCTTCCCACAATGCTCCATTCAGCCCTGGGCCTCTCTCTCTCTTTCCTCTCTCTCTCTCTCTCTCTCTCTCTCTCTCTCTCTCTGCGCTCACACTCCCAGACTGAGCTGCCACCCATTTTGTGCCTTGGGCTAATCATCATCATCATCATCAAATTTTTGGTTGTGGGAATAAAAAAAAAAAATAGCTGTGATGTCATCTTTGTTGTCATCTTCTTTTTCAGCAACTCTTGTTTTCATCTTCTCCTCCTCTCTTCCTCTTTTTTTTTCTTTCCTGTCTCTCTCTCTTTCTTTCTTTCTGTCTTTCTTTCTTTCTGTCTCTCTGAGCTCCCAAACACAAAAGACAGAGAGGCCACGACAGGACCCCAGTGTATGCTGGTTGTCAAGGAGACAAGGAGACAGTGTTGGGTCTTTAAACTGCCTCAGAGGGGTGTGTGGAGTTAGGGGGAGTTGGCCTTATTTACATGGGAAGAGGACAAGAGGAGAGAGGGGTTTGAAATACAACTTTTGAGCCGTTTCCCCGCAGCTTAGGACTCCACTGTTATCCAGCTAAAATCATTCCGCCACTCGGTCATTAAATATTTACCAAGCAGAGGAAATCTGGAGCTGTTCATTATGTGGAGAATGCCGTGCATACATAGGCAATGTAAATCAACCTGTCTTTTCCTCTCTCTCTCTTTTTTCTCCCACACACACACACACACACACACACACCCATGCACACACAAACACACTTTGATTATAAGCGCTGGGTGCTCTGGGCCCCAGTGTTGGCAATGGCGAGAGCTGACTGCAGAATACATTACCAGATGCTTGAAGAGTGTTTCATACCAGACGAGGAGAACAAGAAAAAGAAAGAAAACTTGACTAAAAACAGGAAAAACAGACAAGAGTACACACCCATCCAAACACTCACGCACCCCCACCCATCCCTGTCCTCTCTCTCTCTCTCTCCCCTTTTTTTTTTTTTTTTTTGCTATCTCTGCTTCTTCCTGTCCAGAGGATTGTCAGCAGCGGTCACATTATGTCCTTTCTCTCTCTCTGATCAGGGGGCTGGGGTTGCGGCTGCAGAGCAGGCTCAACTCCAAGCCTGAAGTTCAATATCACCCCCGACTCCACAATGAAAGCAGGAAGGGCAGGGAGAGGACGAATGAGCCACCCACTGCTGTATTCACCATGGAAAACCCCATGTGATTTTCTATTTTTTTTTTTTTTTTCCTTTTTGCAAATGTGTGTACTAGTTTAAAGGGAATTTTCACTTTTAACTTCAAGTGTCAAAGGCTCGAATTAACTTTTCTATGCTTTAATTTTTAATAAGCGCACCATTAGCGATGAAAACAAAAGCCTGATTAAAACAAATGTTGCTACTATGACACATGTAGGTTATTAGCGTAGACTTCAGGGACAGACTGTTATCCTGTGTAATATTTACTCTGCAGATGTTTGAGGGCGAGCTTGCACAATCAATTTCCCTTCAATCCCCTAGCCATCTAGTGCTCCAAAACCTGAACCCCCCCCCCCCCCCCTCCTTTTTTTTTTTTTTTTTTTTTCTGTTATACATGTGCATGCCTCTGAGAAACCATGGTGAGCTGGGTGTGTTTTGTTCTCTCTTATTACACAAATGTGTGAAATGCCCACTTCAATGACGAGAAAAGATAGAGAAAGAGGGAAAGAACACAGTAAAAGGAGAAGTGGGAAGAAACATGTTGTGGCCTTTTCCCTGCATCTAGTCTGAAGTATCTGTTGGATGTTTGTGTAGTCAAAGGACTGGCTGATGCAAAACCACCACTTTTTTCTCAGTATCTAAGAAGTGTTTGGTGATTAGTATGCAGAAAGGAAGCTGATTTGCATAATTAAGTGCTACAGAGAAAAAGCAACAAAGTTTGTTAGTTTTACAACTATGAGTTTAATAGTGTGCTAGGATTGCCTTCCAGTACAAAGAGTTATTCCTGCTCAGAATACTTTAAAAGTTAAAAGTTCATCGATCAACATTTTCTCTTTTTTTTTTCTTCACTTCTTTTTTTTAGACACACATGTATTTTAAAAGGAGTCCAAAGCAGAGACAGATACAATTAAAGTGGTTAATAATCACAGAAGTGGTAACAGTTAGTAACCTACACTTGGCACAGAAGAGTAGATTAATGTTGAACTACACTGTTAATTGTCACACTCGTATACAAAAGGCACAGGAGGCAAGCAATGCTGATTTCAAAAGGCTCAAGTTAATACAGAAAACATCAGAGACTCCAGTATTTCAGGACATTGAGAAGGTGACAGGATTACTGATGACACATGACAGATAGATAGTTAAATTCATCAAATTATTCTCCATAATAAGGCATTACATTCTTATCTGAAAAGGTCATTTAATGTTATTTTCACGTACAAAATAGAATATAAAAATACATTATAAACTTGTTACAGATGTTACGACTCCATGATTTGTTTGATATCAAGGCATCAGGTGTTTTGTATTTTTTTTTGTATGTGTGTGTGTGTGTGTATGTATGTAGAGTCACAGTCAAACTGTTTGTGCTCTGAGAAAAAGCGGATACACATGCAAAATATATGTATGGACGAATTCATCTCCAACAAAACAATCAAACAACCAAACAATCAAAAAACAAACAAACAAACAAAAAAAAAAGAAAGGATAAAATATAACACTGTTCTCTTGAGGCATCTGAACCTCACATAAACATTTCAGACATTGTAGTCGGAGCTCAGTGCCAATTCAAATGAGCCACTTTTTTTTGGCACTAAAATAGGAATTGAGAAGAGTTATATGCATGTAAAGCCATAAACTGTCAATGACAATTAGGCTGCAGCCATAATTCATCTGCATAAACCCAAATGACATAATTTTCACGCCGGGCATAAATCCATAATGTGGTAGTGAAAGATTTAGGTGTAACATTGTTCCATCGCACTCCATAAATAAAGGCACTGTTTGTTCAAGCTCATACAATACTGTAGTGTGATAAAGGCAAAGGCATCGTTGTGTAAATCCTCTACATTTAGACAAAAGAAGTGCAACCTTCCCTGTGTGTTTGTGTGTGTGTGTTTGTGTGTGTGTGTATCTGTACTGTGAGTGAGCACAGGCTTGGCATTTATACTGTATATGTCGACTTCGAGGGTAACGTGCCTTACCTACTTAGAAAAAAACGAGATACTTTGGCATTTTGGATTTCAGTTTTTTTTTGTTTTTTCCTCACTGAGCACCTGTCGCTTCATGACGAGAGAAGTTCTGCGCGTTTTAACTCGAGTGAGCGATGGCTTTTTTTTTTTTAGCGTCACTTGTTCAAAATGTGGCAAACAGAAATGGAAGTCACACTAGCGAGACGTTTTTTTTTTTTAAAGGTAAACGAAGCAGAAAAAATGATACGCTCTTAAAAAAAAGCAAGAGACATTTTAAATAGATCGCTGGAACGACACATTGGTGTTACATTTCGAGGGAAAGCGTGTTAATATATGAACATTTTAACACCAATTATGTGTTATAATGAAACTAAAAGATAGGTTCACAATTTTTCAAGTGTGTTAAAACAACAGTCAGGTGCCCGTATGAACATTGAAGCAGGTTTTTCTTGCTGTAATCATTCCTCCTGTTCATACTGACCATTAAAAGATCCCCTCCAAATGCACTTTCAATGTAAGTGATGGAGGACAAAATCCACAGCCCTCGTTTTTGGCAAAAATGTATTTAAAAGTTTCTCTGAAGATAATATGAGGCTTCAACTGTCTGAGTTAGTCAATTAAAGTGGATATCTTTAATGATCGCAACAGAAAGAATTAATTTGGCACTAAGAAGACAGTAAATTTGAAAGATATTGACTTGAATTGACTAATTTGGACGGCTAAAGCTACATAATATCTCCAGATAAACTTTTGAAACACATGTATGCACTGAGGGATGCTTGTGGATTTTGTCCTCCATCACTTACATTGAAATCGTATTACGAAGGGATCCTGTAACGGCCAGTATGAACAGGAGGAATGATTCCAGCAAGAAAAACATGTGTCAATGTTCATTTGGGCACCTGACTGTTGTTTTAAACAGTCTTGACAAATTATGAACCTTTCATTTAATGTATGTTGACACAAAGAGGAAACACTTAAAAAGACACTTGGTAAGTTTCAGCGCCCAATGAGGAAAAATACGTCAAAATATCAACATATCTCTTTTAGTTTAGTGTTTATGGAGGGTTTCTGTGCTGGATAAGTACAATTATCATCATAATCAGTATAGTTACCATGCTATTAATAGAGTCATTATTATTGCATCACATGGACTGAGGGCAGGGCAGCTCAGAGAGACAGTTTGGCACAGCCAGGGATTGGTTTGGGAGCCCTTCACTGCTTTGGGGCCCATTCCCAATAAAGTCTACTGGTTGTGCATGGCAAATACAAATTGGGATTGTGGCTGTTGGATGGTTATAAAAAAAATCTTAGACTGGCTTTGAACTTTCGGAAGGAAGGCACGTTTGGTAAAGTTTAGGTTAGGACTCGGTGATGGGCGGGGTCCTGAGGTTTATTCCCATGATCGCTGTCGTCTGGTTGGTTGGTTAGACAGAAGCAGCCAGGTTGTTCCCAATGTGCTGGTCTCTGGTTGGCTGAGCTGGGGGAGTGGCGGGGCCGTGGGCCAATGAGCACGCCAGCGGGCAGAGATGGGTGGGTCATCAGTGGGCGGAAAGGTCAGAAGGTCAAGGGGTCATGGGTTAGTTGCCGTGGCAGCTAGAGTTAGACAGACAGAGACGGACAGACGTGGAAAGGAAAAAAAGGGCACATAAAAGGGGACATAAAAAGAAAAAAAGATAGAAAAGAGATTAGTGTCAGCTAGTGGCGTCAGGATGACAACAAGGCAGATCTACTGCAGTCACACAGCACAAGGGGCACGAGGTAGGAGCAGCAGAACACCTTCATGAGCCATGCACAACCATTCACAAGGACTTACATCAACCACCGGGTGTTGACATAAGGAATGGCTGGTTAGCGATGCTCACATGCGCTCATGAAGGTGTTTGCATGGGTAGGTTTTAGGAGATACCCCTCCTATCATGTGACTGCTGCTATAGTGAAACTACTCATGCTAGCTGTGCTACGTCTAGCAGACAGACAGTGAAACCATGGACAGAGAGGGAGACAGCATGGTTTCATGTGGGTGAGAGAGTGACCTTTATGTCCAAAGAGAAGTGTCTGGGCCTCAGAAATACTTTCACTCACTGACAGCTAGAGCTGTTGTTTAGCAGCAGGCATAAGATCTTGATGATTAACAGTTGTGATTAAGGTTTACTGATTATTGATTATGGTTTGATCTTTTTGCTATGAAGTATTAGAAGAGCACCTAATAACTACAGTAAGCAAAGAGGCACCATAAGAGACAGCGATGAGAGGTTAAGAGATGGTGATTTTAGAGGGACTTAAGAAACATTTTAACAATAGACAGTCTAACTACAAGAATTTAGAGGCTTTGGTTTGCTTTAGAGATTTTTTTCAATAGTCATCTTTATTGCCTTTTAGTGTTTTTTGTCCATCGTGTACAACAAGAGCACCACTGCTCACACACACACATAATGTAGCTAGCTAGTCCATTTCTATTGCATAAAACAGTCACGAGGCCTGTGAATTGAGAAGGTCACCTCATCTTAAATACACAGAGCAAAACACTGCCTTCATTGCCACCTTTCGCGGTGACTAAAACAGTAGTAGCTACACACTTTGAATAAAGTTTGAAGTTTACATGGAGACACTTCATCTATAAAAAGCATACCGTAAAAACAAAAATAAAAATTTACAAACTAAAAAAACTAAAAAAAAAAAAAAAAAAAAAAAAAAAAAAAAAAATACTACAAGTATTTCCAAGCGATTTTGTTCCATAAGCTTCATATAAGCACTTAAATCCTTAAAATCCCTATATACAAATTTATTTTGCAGCTAAATACATGGTAACAGCACCACTCTGGCTAGGAAATATATGAAAGATGTAAACAGTCCCAATGATAAAGTCCAGTGGGTGACTGATAAGACCACAAACAACAGTATTTCATACAAAAGAGCTTGTAACACAGACTTCAGTAGTTATCACACGCTGTGTTTTAGTAGTAAAGACCAAAGATCATAATGCACTTGAATTGAATGACCTTTAGGAAACAATCACTGTTACTTTAAGTATCATATAGTCATTGGGCACAACACAGGAATTAATTAATAATAAAAAATACATTTTGTGGAAATCTACTGGAATGAAGTTGGGTATAAATAAAACTTCCCACAGTATTTGTAGGGTAAAAAGTAGTAGTGAAGAGATAAACAACAACAAAAAAAAAAAAAGTTCTGAGAGGACTCCAAATCCAGAGTCACAAGGACCGAGTCACATGAATGGAGTGATCCATTCTAATTGAGAGGGTCCCGGCCTGCAAGCCGTCCAGTTTATCTAACAGGCGAGCAAAGATAACCACTGCAGCTGTCACCCCTAACATGGTTCCTCTCAATCTGCTCACTTATTTCACTTTCACTGCAACAAATACTGTTTCACATTTTACACTGAAGCTGCTTCAGCGTGTGACCTTTTTGCCTGATACAGTTATTTCTTTTTAGGCATGCCGTATTACAGACACATGTAAACTGAAATTGGTCCATTGGTCTGCATGCACGCACACTAACACACACACATACACACACATAAAGTGGCTGGTGAGCTAACTAACCTCTGTCTGTGGTCACTACCCTTTGGTAAGGATGGATTCTCTTGTCGTGGCGTCGTACCTTAGTGGTCATGGCACCTGCTAACAGCGCGATGACATTGCCAAAACAGAACACAGAAGGTTACTCATCAGAAAGACATCAGACAGTCCACCCATGGCACCAACATCAGTGAAACCATGAATTTACAAAGTGTTCAAGGCTGAGGGTGAAAATAAGTCAAACATCACGCTTCTAAGAGGCAGAATTTCTTGTTGTTTTGTGGTCTTCTGCTCTGTTCTCTAAAGAAAAGATTAATCCAAACCACTAATTTCTCACTAAGCTTCACTAGTAGATTCAATATCAGCTGTAAGCAAAGTCACTCTATAGCTTTGTGATCAAAATAAGCTTTAACATACAGTATATTAAATCACAAACAGCGGCGCTAAAATATCTATGGGTTCACTAAAATGTGTTAAAATTACAAGCGGAAGCTGAACTATTAAAAAAAGTTAAATAGGTTATGCTGTCACACCACAACACTAGTCTGCTAATACAAAGAGGAAATTAACAGAGTAATGAGCGAAGGAATGGACACTTGACTACAGAATGACTGTCGAGGAATCTGTCATCCTAAAGTATGAGCAAACTTTTAGTGTTTGCCCTGTAGGACAAGTATGTAGGGGGGTAAGAGGGGAGGGGGAGGGGAGGGGGTCTCTGCAAGCCAGTCCGTGTGTGTGCTAGGAAGGGTTGCTATCGCTTAGCCTTTGGTTGGGAAAGCCATACCTGCAAAAACACAGGGAGAAGGGACTGTTAGCCCAGCAATGAGCATCAGCATGCATCAATGTATGTCGTGGATGTATTACAAGAGCTGGATATGGCAGCCAATTTGTCCCAGTGGCGAACCGCGGCGTTTTACTATCAAACCCAACTTGATGTTGACTGGTTTCATATCTGGTTTTCAGTCTGTTTCCGGACATTTTTTGGGGTAAAGCTTCAGGCTCGATTCTGGCTCATGTATGATTTTTAAAAAATATAATTTGGAAAGAGTATTTAACAATAAAACACATCCCAACTCATACATGTTCACCAGTTATCATGAAAATAAAGTGCTATACTACATCATGTGATGACAACTGAGCTACTTCCATATGTTGAGGAGGATCATTTCGAAACTAAGCTCTGAAAAAAGCTAGTAAGTGGACCTTAGGTTAAGCCTCTTTTGTAATTTATCCTTTAAATACATTTCCCCTTTTCTCTCTCTGACTGAGCCAATCATCTACTTGCAACGTGTCATATGCTTTGCTTCACACTAATGGATGGGTTCAGGGCTCAAATTTGGCGGCACCAGTCAAGTCAAGTAAGGTCACAAAGATGCACCTACAAGCCAGGTTCAGGTCTTAGTTTTAGGCCCCTGCAGAACTTTACACATTTTCCCCATTGGCTGCTATTACAGAACACATGTGTTACTGTAAGTTGCTGACAGAGAGCCGATTATTACACTGTGTTTCCTGAATTTTTAAACCATGAAGATTCAGTATTTGTAAAACTTCCCCAGGGCCTAGAAAAGCAAGTTTTATATGAATGATGTTCACTCAATGTTCAGTCTATTAGACAAACGGGCGGGGTCAGGGAGAGAAAAGTTTTATGCGCTTGTTTGGCAACTTTCATTGGAGTCAAATATCCAGTTCTCATAATACATCCATTGTCTATGTATGACTGTGATGGACTTTTGCATTTATTTACCTAATACTCCAGTTGAGTCAATCGGGTATTCCAATATGGAGGGCGTGAGTGTGTAGGGATACTCATAGGGCGTGTAGATAATTCCAGATTCGGGTCCTTGCTGCACTAGTGCCGCATGCGGATTGGCTCCCGGCACGAGGGTGGAGCTCTGGATCTGACGAATCAGGGGCATGATGGTCGGCGTGGTGACAGGAGCTGGGTTGCGCAAGGTGGGAGGCAGGACGGGTGTCGGGCCTGTGATTATTCGAGGCGCCTGAGGGGTCGCTAGAGGAAAGGCGGCGGTGGCTGTACGGCACACGAACATACAATAATGCAAGTATGTGTACACCCACACGCGAGCGCACACAGAGCGCACACACATACAATAGACAGGGGAAGAAGAGGAGAGGACAAGAAGGAGACAAACAGTCTATTTAACAGGAGAAACAGAGGCATTGTTCATATATACAGTGGACTCCTGTACCGAGACCCCTCCTTTGTCACCCACCAACCCTCCTCCACATGTTAGCTATGATGTCATCCTTACGCGTCTTGACATTGGCGTCTCTGTAGGTTCCATTGAGGATGGCCAGCTCCATCAACTGCATCTTCTTCAGGTTGTCCTCCCCCTCAGCCTACGCGAACACATGCAGGAACAACAGGACAGTCAGCTTTCTTAGCGAGTACTGCCATTCAGCCATTCAACATGCAAATTAACTTTTGTGAGCGTATGGTCAAAAAGTCAGCAAATGTTACAGTGTGCTGAAACTAATTATGATACAATTCAAATCTTTTCTGCACAAAATAATTCTTACATTGTCTCAAATCGAGTTGACTAGACCTTGAACGCAGCCACTCAACCACACAGGACATATTCAGTGTCAAACACACACTAGCTTCTTAGCTCTAGTTACAGCTCGGTGAAAAGCTTGACTGATTTACAGTTCGAAAGCAAGGTCGGGGGGGTTAAACTAACACGTATTATTAACTTCACCCTCCACACACACACACACACACACACACACAGATAGACACACATGCACAAACATAGATTAACAGGTGTTCAGCTCCTGATTGCCTGTAGACACTTCTTACATCCTTTAACCTTTGGGGTTGGCCGATACCGTGCTGTGATTGGAACTGAAAGTGACGGCTGATTGCTGCAATAGAAATCCCCCTGCTGGTCTTTTCAGTCTGTTTCTATTGTTGCAAATAATGCAGAGGAAAAAAAAGGAAGGAGCCTTGTGATTTCAAAATATATGCTTTTGTGCGTCTCTGTCAGACAAAACATTAAAATTAGAGAGTGTGTGTCTCTGTGCCTATATGCCCACGTCTTTGCAAAGTTCAGAAGTGTGTTTCTTGTTTGTGGTCATGTTTTTGCATGTTTATGTGCGTATGTGTGCCTGTGTGTGTGTGTGTGAGGGGGGGGGGTGGGGGGGTGGGGGGGGGGGGGGGGGGGTTGTAGGTGGGCTGGAGAATGTGAGAAATGTTGAGGAGCGCAATCAAAATGTCCCCTTGTGCGGACAACAAAAAAAACCCAGGGAGAAAAAGGAATACTGTAGCCAGTAGTTGGGAATGAAGTGAGTTGTGAACGAGTGAAAGGAGTGATGGAGTGGGGAGAACGAGTGAACAGACTCTCCATTCATTCCCCTCAGCCTTTCAAACAACCCGGGGTTACCATGGAAACCCCTTTATGCGTGTTCCCTAATTACCCTAACCCCTTACACATACTCTCTCATACACACAGAGAGACACACACACACACACACACACACAGACAAAAACACAAAAAAGACACAAACACACACTTTTGGACTGACAATCCCCTTCCCCCTTCCATGCATACCAACACAGTGAACTCTCATCCAGTCACACAGAGTTTTTCCATCAGTCCAGTCTGTAATATTTGATACCGCGAGGTCGGACGCATACTCACAGCGGGTACTAGAAGTTTCTTGACCTCATTGATGGCCCGCTGGAGTTTGATCTTGGCCCGGTTGTGTGTGTCCTCCACCGTGATCAGGACGTGGAGGTCCTCGCTGAGGTGCTCCCAGTTGGGCTTCCCTCGGTTCATCTCCTCCTGAAACACACACAAAAAAAAAAAAAAACATTTGAAATGCTCCGTCTGAATGCACCGTGAGCTCTGTCCATTACTGCAGAGAGGGAACAGGATTTCGCTTTTCTTCTTTTTTGGCTGTTTTTTGGATCGGCCTCAAACTACTCACAAACACACACACACACACACACACACACACACACACACAAGGCTCAAGGTCATGTAATGCAGCTTTAGAGGCGTTATCAAACTTGTGAAATAACCATGTTGCTATTCAGTGGAAACACAATTTTGGTGTTACATTTTATCGCAGATTTACTTGAATCTGATTCTTTCTTTCTAACCTCCCAAAATCCCCCTTCCTGGAAACTCTTCTCCAACATGCTACACTGGTCTTTGCCATTGCTCGCGCTCTCTTTTTTACAATAAATCTAGCGCTGAAATGATTAGATAATAAACTGATTTTCCAATGTTAATTAAATGATAATGACAGCATTAGTAGTTGATTCATCGTTTCAGTCATTTGTAAAGTAAAAATACCAAACGCAGACCTTGCTGCTGGTTGAATTTGTTAGTCAGAACAATACAAAACACGAACTGGCTACTCTTTAAAATGGATTATCTGCTTTTCCCTGTTTTCTCTTATCATCACAATATTTTGTTGAAGTTCATCATTAAATTAAACAATTTGACCGAAGTCTGTTTGCCCTCTGGGAACTCTAGGACACTAGGGATGGCAATATTAGTCAATAACTCAATCTGTCCATCATTGTGGTCCAAATAAAAATATCTTGGCAAATATTGAATAGATTGCCATGAAATTTTGGATGCACTCTCCAAATGACTTTGGTGATCGTCTAACTTTTCCTCTAGTTTCACCATAAGGTTGACACTTGTGGTTCAGAGTGAAATTTTAAACAAAATTTGGTCCAGACAATCATGTTCCCCTCAGGATGAGCTGTAATTACTTTAGTGATCCCTTAATTTTTGACGTAGCTTTATCATCAGGTCAATATGTCACTCTGTCCGATACTTAAAAGCTAGTGACATTCCCATCAGCTTCACAGCTTGTGTTTAGTGCTAATTAGCAAATGCTACAACGCTAACGCGCTAAAGTAAGATGGTGACCAAAATAAACATTACCAGCACGTTAGCATTGTCATTGCTGATGTTAGCATTTAGTTCAAAGCACAGCTGTGCGTACAGTAAAGGAATCATTTTGCTTATTTGCTTTCTTGCTTAGTTAGATGAAAGGACTGATAGCACTCTCATGTCTATATGCTAAATATGAAGCTACATCCAGCCCAAGAGATGGTTAGTTTAGCTTAGCATAACAACTGTAAGCAGTCTGTGTTATAAAGGTAAAAGAAAATCAGCCAACAAATGTCTGTAATACTCACTAATTAACACATTATATCTTTTTTGTTTAATCCATACAAAAACCTAAGAGTAAAAATGACAAGTTGTGGTTTTAAGGGGGGGTTATGAGCTGGAACTATTTCTTGGCCAGGTGCACTGACTTCCTAGCCAGGCTAGCTGTTTTCCCCTGCTTCCAGTCTTTATGCTACGCTTACCAGCTGCTGGCTGTAGCCTTATTTTTTGCCGTAGAGACATGAGAGTGGTATCAAACCTCTCATCTAACTCTGCAAGAAAGCAATGAACGAATTTCCCAAAACATCAAAGTGTTCCTTTAAGTACAGCCTGACAGAGCAACTAACATGTCTGTAGGCTTGTTTACATTTTATAGCCTGAACTATTGGTTATTATGTAAATAATAAATTAATCTTTAGCGTTTTAGGTTGCAGCCCTCGCTGAAACTGAAATTATGAAACCTTCTATCTCAGTGTGGTACGCTGGGAGATAATATCCTCTGTGGATGTTTTGTCAAGTGAGATGTATCATTCTGAAGAGCACTAAAAGTCAACATCTTTTTCTCCTCTCCCCCTGTTGCCTCCCACTGTGTCTCTGTTTTCCTTCCTCTCTGTCTCTGTGTGTGTCTCTCTCTGAGGGGCGTGCGGGGTAGGGAATGTTCTGGAGAGAGAGGGAGAGAGAGAGAGAAAGGGGGAGGTGGGGGGAGGGAGGTGAGGGGGTGGGGGGGAGGAATGCTGGACTTGCTCCACCTGCCGTTTGGAAAGCTTGAGCCGACTCCGTCCAACAGCAGACACCAGGGGAGAGGAAGGGAGGACAGATGGACTGAACACCAGGACAGGAGAGAAAAACTGAGCAACAAAACTCATTGTGAGAGAAGGGCGGTTAGAAAGATAGATAGATAGATAGATAGATAGATAGATAGATAGATATAGATAGATAAACAGATAGATAGACAGACAGATAGATAGATAGACAGATAGATGATAGATAGACAGACAGATAGATAGACAGATAGATAGATAGATAGACAGATAGATAGATAGATAGATAGATAGATAGATATAGATAGATAAACAGATAGATAGACAGACTGATAGATAGATTGATAGATAGACAGATAGATGATAGATAGATAGATAGATAGATAGATAGATAGATAGACAGATAGATAGATAGATAGATAGATAGATAGATAGATAGATAGATAGATCGATAGAAAGATAGACAGATAGATGATAGATAGATAGATAGATAGATAGATAGATAGATAGATAGATAGAAAGATAGACAGATAGATGATAGATAGATAGATAGATAGATAGACAGATAGATAGATAGATAGATAGATAGATAGATAGACAGATAGATAGACAGACAGATAGATAGATTGATAGATAGACAGATAGATGATAGATAGATAGATAGATAGATAGATAGATAGATAGACAGATAGATAGATAGATAGATAGATAGATAGATAGATAGATAGATCGATAGAAAGATAGACAGATAGATGATAGATAGATAGATAGATAGATAGATAGATAGATAGACAGATAGATAGATAGATAGATGATAGATAGATAGATATAGATAGATAAACAGATAGATAGACAGACAGATAGATAGATTGATAGATAGACAGATAGATGATAGATAGACAGATAGATAGATAGACAGACAGACGGACAGATAGATAGACAGACAGATGGACAGATAGACAGATAGATGATAGATAGATAGACAGATAGATAGATAGATTGATACCTGCTTTTTGTAACATGTATTAACAGTTTCTTTTCTTTTTCTTTTCAGTTTCTTTTGGGACTACATCTTTTTGCACATTTCAGCCCCTTTTTTACAAATTACATGAACTCAATTTTACTGCAGAACAGTAAAATAACAAAGGATAATTATTTTAAAATTTCTGAACATGTTTTTCGCAGTTTGCAGTCACCTATTGGATTCCACTCATGTCGGCACTGCTGAAAGTCCTCTCCAACACATCTTAAAACTTGCTTGCAGTGAAAATCACATCCTCATTTATTTTTGTTATTGTTATATTTTGTAATTGTTTTGTTATTGCTGGTTAAGGATCAATTTGAATGCAACTTTGACAATAATGAAAGCACAAATGATGGTTAAGTGTGATGGATTACCTGTCTCAACCAAAGTTTAAGCCAGTTGATTTTCAGAGCATACAAAAATAACTGAAACCCAATGGCTCAATAGTTTGGCATTTTGGGAAATAAACCTTTCCGGTTTTGTCGAGAGCTAGATGAGACGATCGATACCACTTAGCATACAAACTGGTAATGAGGGGAAAGAGCTAGCCTGCCTCTGTCTGAAGTTGCTGTTTAACAAGGGGATAGTCTGCAGGACTATTTCTTGACCAGGCTAGCTGTTTACCCCTGTTTCCACTCTCAATGCTAAGCTAAGCTAACTGGCTGCTGATTGTAGATTTATATTTACTGTATAGACATCGTACCACTCATGTGTCTTTATATAGTTTTTGTACGGATTTAACAAACAAGATGTAGTGTGTTAATTTGTGAGCTTTAGATTTACTGGTAAGGTTTTTTTTACATTTTGGAATAATTCAAGCTAGCTGTTTGCCCCTGTTTCCAGTCTTAATGCTAAGCTAAGCTAACTGGCTGCTGGTTGTAGCTTTACTTTTACTGTAAAGACATCGTACCACTCATGTGTCTTTATATAGTTTTTGTACAGATTTAACAAACAAGATGTAGTGTGTTAATTTGTGAGCTTTAGAGGTACTGGTAGGGTTTTTTTTACATTTTGGGATAATTCAAGCTAGCTGTTTGCCCCTGTTTCCAGTCTTAATGCTAAGCTAAGCTAACTGGCTGCTGGTTGTAGCTTTATATTTACTGTATAGACATCGTACCACTCATGTGTCTTTATATAGTTTTTGTACAGATTTAATAAACAAGATGTAGTGTGTTCATTTGTGAGCTTTAGATTCACTGGTAAGGTTTTTTTTTACATTTTGGGATAATTCAAGCTAGCTGTTTGCCCCTGTTTCCAGTCTTAATGCTAAGCTAAGCTAACTGGCTGCTGGTTGTAGCTTTATATTTACTGTATAGACATCGTACCACTCATGTGTCTTTATATAGTTTTTGTACGGATTTAACAAACAAGATGTAGTGTGTTCATTTGTGAGCTTTAGATTTAATGGTAAGGTTTTTTTTACATTTTGGGATAATTCAAGCTAGCTGTTTGCCCCTGTTTCCAGTCTTAATGCTAAGCTAAGCTAACTGGCTGCTGATTGTAGATTTATATTTACTGTATAGACATCGTACCACTCATGTGTCTTTATATAGTTTTTGTACAGATTTAACAAACAAGATGTAGTGTGTTAATTTGTGAGCTTTAGATTTACTGGTAGGGTTTTTTTTACATTTTGGAGTGATTCAAGCTAGCTGTTTGCCCCTGTTTCCAGTCTCAATGCTAAGCTAAGCTAAATGGCTGCTGGTTGTAGTTTTATATTTACTGTAAAGACATCATAACACTCATGTGTCTTTATATAGTTTTTGTACGGATTTAACAAACAAGATGTAGTGTGTTCATTTGTGAGCTTTAGAGGTGCTGGTGTTGAGGTGTTTTTTTTTTTTACATTTTGGGGTAATTCAAGCTATCTGTTTGCCCCTGTTTCCAGTCTGATCAGCTACTAGCTCTAGGTTCATATTTTGCAGTCAGATATGAGCTTGGTATCAATTTTCTCATCTAATTCTCTGTAAGAAAGCAAATAAGTGTATTTCCCAAAATGTTGAACTATTCCTTTAACTAAATATAACATAATGCATAATCCTGTGGTCTATTAGGGAGAACAAAAGCCGATTTGACCGGACAATGAGAGGGTGAAAGCATGTATCTCGTGTGCTTTTATGTGTGTGTATACCTTCTTCTTGTCTCTCATGGAGCCCTTTCCTCGAACCATAATCTTGCAGCCGGTTTCTGCCTCCAGTTGCTTGGCCGTCAGTCCACGTGGGCCGAGGATCCTCCCTACGAAATTGAACTACACAAAAGAGCAAAAACACACTGAAAAAAAAAAAACAACAGAACAAAACACAACAGGCCCGAAGGAAGACAGACACAAATTACATCACAGACACAATCACATAGGTGTGTATTTGAATTGTGTGTGTGTATTTCCGTGCGCTGTCATTTGAGTGTGTGTGTGCTTTTGAAGTTTGTGCATCTGTGATGTGTTTGTGTTACTAAGAGAGACAAAAATAGCTCATTATATGGGTGCTGGCTGGTGCTGGTGGCATGACAGGACACCGCCGTTCTCTTAACCTTATCTGTCACCAAGACTGAGTGATTAAGTAGACAGCTGCCCCTCTGTGTGTGTGTGTGCATGTTTGTTTCTTTGCCACTATCCCTCTGCCTTTCTTCATACACTCATGACATTTGTCCTGCCCCTTCCTCTTTTATGTCTCCACTGAAGTCTCCCTGAGCTTGCTTCCTGACCTAATGTTCACTTCAGTAGCAGTTGCGACATATTCGCTTCGGCCTCTAGGATGACCCTCGACACGCACTCACAAATTCTGATAGAGGAACTGCTCTCTAAATTTAACCTTGATCTCAACCGTTTTCCAATGTGCTCCTGTGTGTGTGTGTGTGTGTATGTGTGTGTGTGTGTGTGTGAGTGTCCTGTTAGTCTCCTGTCATGTGAGTGAGGACAGCCTGTCATTGTATTCAGTGATTGGCGAGCTGATGCATGGAGAAGATCATGTGAGCCATTCAATCTGGATCAACACAACTCATATCGAAGTAGTTAACTGTATTTGGTGTGAGCAGGGATGTCCTGGATGGTAAATTCACTTCATAGATGTGCACTTGTCTTTATATTTCGGGAAAAGACTTAATCCACCTTTTTAAGCTCTTATAAATATTTATAAGGTAAAGTTGTTGCACACCGCTCTGAATAACAGCGTCACAGTGATGGAATTTACATGAAAATATTGCTTTTTTTAATACGCAAAACTTAACTTAATCTGAATCTTAAAATATAACTGTCAATTGTTCACTTTTTATCTTACTGGAAACACTGGTCAAGGTTCATTATTGATCCATTTTTTTCAATTTGGATTACATCATTGGGTGTGAGCAAGGATGATGTCAGAATGAAATCAGCTTTTAGATAAAATGTAAAGCAAAAGGTCCCTGTGGTGGAGAGACATGCTGACTTTCTGGCACCCTTTCTGTAACTAAGAGGAGATAAGGTGACAACAGAGAAAAGTCAACAGAACCTCCACCAAAAAAAAAAAAAAGTCAAAGGTCATGGATTTGTCCACTTACATCGGGGTACTCTTTGACAGGCACATAGAGCTTCTCCTGCAGCTGCGCTACGGGACCGATAGCTTCAGGAAGCTCCTCCATGTCCCGCCCGTTGAACATGCCTCCGTTCACTGTGTCGTTGTACATGTCCTTGCGTACCCTCCCGATTTCTGGGAGACAAGGGGAAGACATAAAGAAAGACGGGGGGTTAGAATAACGTGAGCAAACGTGAGTGGAGGACGTCTGTGTCTGTGGGTGACGGCGATTTTCACATTTCGTCACAGACTGTCCATTTCTTAAGATGGTGATTCATTGTCACCAGGATTACAGGACGTTCTGAGTGTGACAGCAGACGGACAGACGGACAGGCAGACAGACAGACAGACAGGCAGACAGACAGACAGACGGGCAGACAGGCAGGGAGACAGTCACAGGCATTCTGCACCACAATGTAGAATCTAACCACTGAATGCTTTGCAATCAAGCCTCCTCTATTACTGACAGTTTCTCTCTTCAGTTTCTTTCTTCAACAGTGTTTAACACAGTCGCACATGCTGCTCCCCCCTTTCACTCTGTACTTAATGCTTGCATACACGTTAGCGGGGAGGGGGTGAGGGGGTGGGGTGGTGGGGGGGGGGGGGGGTGTGTCACAGTGACCTACCCTCCTCACCAGTGTCTATAAAGTTCTGTTGCAGTAAACAGTTAACCAACAATAACAACAATAACACAGAAAAAGGCGTTGAAATTATTCGAAAGCATTGAAAGATTCATCTATATTTACCATGAGTGTTAAAAAAAACTTAACATAATCGACAAATGCTGGCAGAATGACACATTTCCTGAAAGGTCAAATTTTTGGCTAAGGGTTTTGGTTGTTTGCGCCGAAGCACCATTATAAATGACTCCTACTATGTTTGTCTGCCAGTCTGTTTGTTTAGGGTCGACTCAATGACCGATGCTAGCCTGTGATGCCTTTGTAATGACACACTAGCACAATAATAACTGACTACTGCACCATACAAACACATACGCAACACATACACACACAGAGCCCTGGGTTGAACTCACACACACACACACACACACACACACACACACATGGCAGAATAACTGCCTTGAGGCACAAATATCATCTGACCTAAGCAGGCTGACAGACATGTCTCAGTGATAAGTCTGACCATAATAACTACAGTAGGACGCTATAATTACAGCTACAGCTACAGTGACAACTATGATCCTCTAATAACCTATTCTGACCTGTTACACACCAAAAGCGACTATTAAAAAAAAAAAAACACGCACACACACACACACACACACGCAAACAAATCTGCACAGGCAAGCAAGAAGGGCTTTTGTCACACTTCACATAACTTGCTGAAGTAAAACGAGAAGTGAAAGAAGAACAAGAGCGTCGAAGAAGAGAAAGATAAAAAAAGGGGGGAGAGCTGTGGCGGGCCTTATCTTAACACTTCAACCTATCATAGGTTTATATATAGACCGGACTACACCACAGTGTTTCCTAATATGCAACAAACATGCACCCTGAATACAATATGTGTGACTGGCAGGCTTTCTTATTACCCTGCACAAACTTTTTGGTTCAGAGCCCTTATGCCTGAGTGCCTTGTCCACATAAGTCTATCTCAGGCAGAATAGAATATACAGCACAGCCCGGCTGAAAAGTGGGCATGGTACAATGCCTTTCACTCTAAACGTGGGTGTCACATTATCATGTGCGAGGGACGAATATGCTCGGCTGTCAGCCTTCGACTCGAGCAAAACTAGAGATGTTAAATCGACCTGTTTGTCAGGCAGAGGTCGTCTGGTTTGAGGACAACCTTTGCTGCGTCATGAGACTTGTCACAGAGCTACAAAGTGGGGACCTCGGTGATCCTGATGTGTAACAACAGTAGCGACAACAGGCTCTCGTTGGCTTGTAGCACCAACTAGGAACCGATTCAGAAAAAAAAAAAAAGAGGACACATAAATGAGTCATGATGCCACTTTTTAAGAATGCATACTTGTTGCAATAAAGGGCGGCGAAGCTTCACGCCGTGATGTCAAGGCTCTTTACAAAATGTCATACAGTTTATCAACACTTAGAGCACATTGAAGCAGCATGTCTTTGGGCCTCAAATCAAATATTTTACACAGTGACATGCTCTCGTTCCTGCTCAGGGATGGGCTGCAGCATTCGCATAAGCCTGCGCATTAGGTCACTGGGAAAGACTAACAACTGTCTGTTTGTTCCCATCACCAACTGACTGTGTGTGTATGTGTGTGTGTGTGTGTGTGTGAGAAAGAGAGAAAGAAAAAAAGAGAGAGAGAGAGGATTGAGAAGGTGTCTTGGTGTGTGACAGAGAGAGAGAGAGAGAGAGAGAGAGAGACAGAGAGAGCTCATCTGCTGCTTTCAACAAATTAGAAATATGACTTCAGGCAAATCACACCACTAACATTTTTAGGAATGTTAGATTTATTATACTGAGCAATTAAATGCCAGTAACAGCGACTAAATTACTCAAAAATACAATGTAAGTGTTTAATAATTAATGAGCATTAGTTATAGACATGAACTGTCACGTTTCCAAGCAACCAGAAAGGAATTTCACTAATTGATGATTCAATCAAGTGAGTCAACCACGGTGACTTTTATCAACACTGACCATGAAACTTATTGTGTCTGATTGGTAAAAAAACAAACCAAAAAAAAAGGATAAATTTACTCTGTAGTGTGACATGTGGTTATTAGTGGAGGTGCTCCGGGTTTACCTTCATCCAGCAGCCGCTCCAGATGCGTGAAGATGCCGCTGAAGTTGGGCAGGGAACTCATCACCTTCCTGTCGTTCATCAGCTGCATTAGATAGTCCGGGTTGGACTTGGGTCTCTCCTTCACCTCTGTCTCCCCGACCATGGCTTTTGCTTCAGTTATATTTATATATATTTATATATATATTTATATATAAAACAAAAAGTGACCTAGCTAAAACTTAAAAACAACTAAATGTATAAAAACACACACACACACACTCCCTCTCTCTCTCTCTCTCTCACTCTCTCCCCGAGAAGCAGCGATGCGAGGAGCCCAGGGGATACCACCGGCCGCGACCCGCTGACCGCCTCTCTCAGCCCCCGTTAAATCGACTGTCCTTCGGTTAACGTTTCGTGTGAGCGCCCTCTCTTCTTCCAAACGGTTCCCCCCTTCAAGTCCGACTCACTCTCTCTCTCTCTCTGTCTCTCTCCAGAGTTTGAAAAAAGTTCCTTTCTGAGGGAGTTTCGCTCACTTTGACACTGCAGGCGACACTTTTTTTTACCGACTCCACGCACTTCTTTTAACAGCTATAAATCTACCATCCTTCTCCGCTCGTCCGCCCGGTGTGTCGGTATTCTGCAGCGGCCGGGGATCGACTCCCTATCATATGATTACAGTACAGCAGCAGCACGAGATGGCTGTCGGGAGCGCGCTGCGCGTGGCCGCCATAAGAGGGGTGGAGGCTCGTGCTCGTCCCCTCAGCAGCCCCTCGTATAACCCCTCCGCCTGGCGTCTTTCTCTCTCTCTCTCTCTCTCTCTCTCTCTCATACACACACACACACGCGCGCGCGCACACACACACACCATATACTCGCAGTATAACAATATAACAGCTTAACATAGGTATGCACACCTGTTCTGCAAGAGTTACTGTCCATCACTTGTCCTGTGTGTGTGTGTGTGTGTGTGTGTGTGTGTGTGTGTGTGTGTGTGTGTGTGTGCAGGTGCCCTCTCACCAGTAGTGCCAAATAACTAGTACAAGTGAGTATATTTACTCACTTATTTGTACTTTATTTGAGTATTTTTCCTTCATGTAACTTTATTAGAACTGGGTTTATTGCAGAGTAGGTGCACATGCAAGGAGTTTGCTTTGGTGTTGTGGTGTGTAACAGCCAAAATATACACAAAATTAAGTAATCCTAAATAATATAAAAAAAGAAGAAAGACATTTATAATAAAAAATATGTAAAATATATTCTAAGTGTCAGTGGGAGACCACTAGGGAAATACTGTGCTTTCTACTCCACTACATGTATTTGACAGCTACAGTACGGCTACTAGAGCTGCAACTACATCGATTATCAGTGGTGGAGGAAGTATTCAGATCATTTACTTTAATTAAAGTACCAATATATCAATGTAAAAATACCCAGTTACAAGTAAAAGTCATGCATTCAAAATAGTATTATCAGCAAAAGAAAGTATCAGAAGTAAAAGTACAATTTCTGCTGTGACTTACTGTATATATGATCATATTACATTATTAGATTGTTAATACTGATGAGGTGTAGCAAGTTTTAACTACTTTAGGTCCTAGTAGTAGGAACCCTGAGGTCCTTGGGTCTACATAAAGTATAGTAGTGTAGTCCATTGGTACCTAAACTAGGGGTCGGGCCTTTTCCAAAGGGTCACCCAGATTGGGGGCTGGGAGATGATTAAGTGAGTTGGAAAGAAGAAAATAACATAAAACAAAAAATTCAGATACACACATTTTTTGGACTTTTCTATAATGTTTGTTTTATTTCTGAAATTTGGATAATTTTACATTTTTTGGCCTGTAACTATTCCATCTGAGACGTTTAGAGGTTTGGTGGAACTGGAACGTCTGAAACGTGACCAGATGCTGCTGTTCTAGTAAGGGGTCATCAGCCAAAAAGCTTGTGATCTACTGTTTTAATCTTTAACAATACATTATACAATATTTTATAAGCTTATTATATATATTTTATGTTAAATCTTAACCTGTACAGTAACTGTAACTACTACATAGCCGTTAGAGCTATTTTTCCCTGAAATGTAGTGGAGTAAATAGGCTATAAAGGCTATAAACTAGCATCTAATGGAAATACTACAGTCAAAATTGGTGGAAGTGGAACGTCTGTACAGTACAGGTTATTTTAATTATTGATTAATCTGTTAACTATTTTTATTGTAAGGAAGAGAAGAAAGATACAATGATACACTGAAAAACAGAAAAGCAGCAAAACTTCACACTGGAGAAGCTGAAACCAGAGAATATCTGGAGTTTTTTTTCTTTCTTCTTCAAATATCTTATTGATTATCACAATTGTTGACAATTAATCTTCTGTGGATCGACTTATTGATTAATCAACTTGTTGTTTCAGGCCTATACTTTTAAGATTTTACATGTTGAGTGCATTGTAAGATAGATAAAAGTACAGTATCAAAAACCTTATACGAACCAGCTACACCATTAATGTACCACATAAATGTTAACAAATCAATGATAATGATCTACTAATATATTAGTAACAATGGCGGGGGACATTCTGCATAATGAATACTCTTAATTTTGATATTTTAAGTACATTTTAGTGATTGCACCTCTTTACTTTTACTCAAGTTAAAGCAGTAGAGTGAATTACTTGTAAAAGTGTATTTTTACAGCGCTACTTTTTACTGAAGTAAATAATCTGGATACTTCTTCCTCTCACAGTCTTTCACACAACATGAAAGTCTCCCCTCCTGTTCACACCCTCCGCTTTGAGCACTTGTGTTTAGGAAGTTTCTGACCGGGAGGACCCTGAAATAATAAGACGGTGTGAGGTGTGCCGCTTGTTCTCTCTGGGTGGCTGCTGCTCGGGCAACTGAAATGTCATTGCTGAAGGAACAGATAGGTGCGAGGGTCTAAACTTAACATGCTGTAAATCACACACACACACACACACACACACACAGAGGCGAGATAATATGTGTGCCCATGCATGCCTTGACTTAAGCCTTTTGTCAGGCGCTGTTGGCCTCCCACCTGGTTTCCCTCCTCTGTCCGCTGTTAGACAGAGTGTGTTTTTGCCTTGTAAGACTAAACTTATGATTGAGAATGTGTATGTGTGTGTGTGTGTGTGTGTGTGTGTGTGTGTGTGCATGTGTGTGTGTGTCAGAGCAGCAGGAATTGTAATGGGGCAGCAGTGTTGGTAATGGCTGGTCAGCTGGTATGGCGAGTATTCAGGGCGGGGGCAGTGCATTGTCCTCTCATAGCTCCAACAATGCCCCTCTGAGCAGGCCACACATCTACCAGTCACGGGCCTCTCTTTCACTCTCTGCCTCTGCCTCTGCTTTTCTTTCTGTCTGCCATATTTATTCAGCCATAGTGAAGTGTAAAGTGAGATACGATAGTTGTGGTGGGGAGCCACAGTGTCCCTGACCTTTGGGTGAAACCTCAAGGTCAGCTCAGTTAATATTAGAGCACATGTCACTCATCCTTTCACTGTAACACCTATTGCATGTTCAGTATCACTCTAAATGATTAATAAACACTCTGATGTTGCATATATTCATCAGTGCAGCTTGTTAATGCATATTCAGTAGTGTGCATCCATTTATTAGTCACATTCTGGATGCACAGCTGCTTTTAAAATGAATCACATGTGAAATCTATGCACCCAGTTTATATATGTTTAAACATACAATTTGAATAATTCATTCTAGTGCTGAGACAGTTAGTTAACGAATCATATTTGTCAATTGATTCATCGTTTAAGTCGTTTAACAAGAAGAAATGCCAAATATTCATAGTTTCAAGCTTCTCAAATATGTAGATTTGCTGCTTCACTCTGTTCTAAACCATTATAGATTAAATATTTTGGGGTTTTGGACTGTTACTTGACAAAATAAGTAATTTCAAGATGACAACTTGGGTTCCAGAAGCTTGTGATGGCCATTTTTCATTAGTTTTGGACATTTTATAGACTACATGATCATCCAAATATAATCAACGGATTCATAAATAATGTAAATGAATGTTAGCTGTAGTCCTAATGCTAATATAATGCTTTAGCCAACCACAGATCTTGTAGTCAAGCGCTTAGATGTTGTGACAATGTTCAGTAAGATTTATTTACTCATTTGGATGAGAACTTCAACAAAAGGAGAGACAAATATGATTAAATCCAGTCATCTTCATTGCATTACAAGTGTTTTGCATCATTATAAATGGAATATATTTAGGTTTTAGGCTCTTGGTCACACAAAACAGCCAAATTGAAGACTCCAGGATCTTGTAATGGTCATTTTTTATATTTTTTCTGACATTTTATACTCTAAACAGTTACCCCCTTAATCAGAAAAGCAATCAACAGATCAACTGATGATGAAAATAATCATTATTATATCACTGATGCCGCCCTAATTCAGTTTGTTTCCTCCAACATGTTGAAGAGTAGGTAGAGTAGATGATTCTGTGAGGTTTTTCTAAAAGCTCATTCCTATCATAAGTTTCATTAAAATGGGTCTCATTTGGGTGTTTACATCATTACATACAAAGGAGCTTTACTGCAATTGTTTCATATGTGTTTCTTTTTTTATTAGCATGAAGCCTTAGTAATACATTTTCTTTACTGATAAGGTTTTACAGCAATGGGGAGGCCACCCCTGTAACAAGAATGTGGGAGAAACATTATCACTGATGGAAAGATACCCTCTTGAGGACGTTTAGTGTAACTGAAACGGTTGAGAGCGAGAAGCTGTCAGTGGTCAGGAGTTTTGATGCGTGCCAGCAGATTTGTCAAAGACACAGAGGAAGTAAGTCATTTGCAGTCCAAATAACTTACATCTGGAAAGGCTTATAAAAGTTGGGTGTAAGCAATAAGAAAAACAGCTGGTGAGCTGCTGAAATCACAGAAAGGAAAGTGAATCTGCTGGAAACCTAAATACATTTAAGATCACAGTTGGAGATATGTAATTGATTAGATTCTCACACAGTTGGTACGATTTAGCTGTAATCTCAATTTGTTACCTGCAGTCACCAACAGAGAGCAGCAGAATACAGTTAAAACAGGATGCCGTCAGCTGCTTGTTTGTTTTTCTGACTACGAGTAAATAGATGTCAGCTCTGCGGCAGAAGCGACAGCTGTCTTTGGGAGTGAGAATTTGTTTGGAAAGAACATTGGAAACTTGTAACTGCTACAAATATTTTACTATAAAACAAGCTCTGGCAGAAGTTAAGAAGATATTTGGTCATGCAATATGAGTTCTCTAGACATAGAAACAACTGTCTGACAAGTTGATTTATGAATGAGGCCTACTACTAACACTAAAACTGCCATTAAAGTTAAACACATGATCTAATATTTAATATTCTAAGGGCAATTTTCAAAAATCCTCTTTCCTAAAACCATAATTCACTAACTGTGCAAAGGCTGTGGGACTCAAACACACCCTACTGAAGATAAAAATCAGTTAAATCATGTTGAAATACTCCGATAAGTATGTAAATCTGATCCAGAGTTACTCCTGTCCTTTTGCAGGCCCCACAGAATGTATGAAAGTATAATTTTTTATCATAATTATCATTATTATAACCTTTATTTAATCATAAAGTCTCATTAAGAGTAACATCTCTTTAGCAAGAAAGACCTGAGAACAGCACATCTTTGAAGATGGATCCAAGCCAGGATGGATCTCCCTCTATTGATATGAAGGCAGAGAACTGAACTGATCAGATTCCCTTTTAAAGAAACAAATAATCAATACTTTTAGGGCAGAAGAAAGTGCTTTACTGTGACGTCTGATGATCTAAATGATTATTTAGTGGAAAGTCTCTGTGATGCCATATTTACCTGGACAGGAGCATAACATTTTGTTTGATGACATGAATTTTGATCCTGCTCTGACCATTACTTTCTCTTGTTTGTCTCTGTCTTCGTGACGTGAGTCCTGCAGGAGGACATCACCTGCTCACCTGGTTCGAGGGGCTCATGCTAATCTAAAGCCGATTAGGCCTCTTATCTACTCAGCGCCGGTTATGTGCTTTGGTCCAACAAAAATACCGCGCAGAGTTGGCCTCTTTACCGTTCCTGCTGACTCTTCACGTCCCCCTCCCATCTGCTCTAACTAAGCCACACTGGCTTGGATATCATGGTTCCCGACTCTTCATGCCGGGAGTCTGCAGAATATGTGGATCTCGACTATCAGACCAACATGTGGATTTTGTTTTAACAAAACGGATATCTCACCAGTTGTTATTTATCAGTATATGGACTGAGGGGATCAAATGATTTGTAACTTGCATCCTCTGAAGTCAAAGCTGATCCTAAAATATCAGATTGTATATGAAATCAATTAAAAAATGCAATTCAAGAGACACTTTTGTCCAGAAAAGTCACCTGCAAAGACATGTGCATGCACTATTTGGTTTGTGAATGCATCTGGTATATAACCCCCCTCGCCCCTCTCCTGCCCACACACACACACACACACACACACACACACGCACACACGTCCTCACACTAGACATGTGAAGAGTCATCCCATGTCCATGTGAAAGCAGTAATGCCATAATTGCCCTTATCCTATTGACTTAATCAGGAACCCTGCGGCACTCACAGCATGCCTTCACTTCTTGATCTCAAGTCTGTGCGACTCAAGGTCGAGACAACACGACATCATTATTATTTTACACTCGAATCACATCACTAAAATCCTTTATTCATGTATACAATCAGCATTATCTCCTTTTCTACACAGACACACAGAGCCCAAAAAAAATCATATGGAAAAAACAAACTTTACATGGATTTAAATAAAAGATTTAGATTAATTACATAATTTTAAAAAAGTTAAATTTTTTCATCTTTTCTACACTATGTACAAAGACAGCAACCCAGTTTTTAGAATATACATATGTGTCAATATACTGAATGCACAAGGGAAACATCAAAGAGGATCTGAGATTACAGTGCAGGGGTCAGGAGCCAAGATTTAGCTGCCAATTTCACTCGTCCTCCACAGGTTTGGAGTCGCCCCTGCTTCTCTCTGGGGCTCACCTCCTGATTCCCATGCCTCACTGTTTGACCATGTGCTGCAACATTCATGCATAATACATCCTGATTCATTCAATTCATAATTTTACTCCATCTCGGGAGCAGGTCCAGTTTTCATTGTGGACAAAGGGGGTCTGGAGTATAAAAACAGGTGGGTGTGGGCTTTAATTTGTTTTTTTTCCCTACATACAGTATCAGCTACAAGCCAAAGTCTATAGATAGGTCAACAAAAATAAAACGCTGCTTTTCTTGGCCTGTAAATATCTCCCATCTGTACCTCTGATTTCCATGAGAGGGGGGGTTGCATAGCAACCACCATCCCCATCCTAAGTGCCTGCTCTCCCCGCCAAACTATCTGACAACACTATAAAGGAAAAATTACATACTTATTTGTGAATGCAAAGCATCTGACATTTATCAATACATATCACATTTGTTTGACTTATCATTGTGCACATTTTATGGAAATAAGAACGATCCAAATCCACAGAGTGTTGGAAACCAAAACAGTAAATTTGCGACGCAGAGTTGGAGCTTGAGATGGATTTGTTTGGTTGGGGGAAACCAAAATGAAAAACCATAACCAATAACTCATTCTTCTCATTATCTCTCTCTATGTTTAAATATACAGTATTATTTATGCAAGGAGTCCGTTTGTAAGGAGTCCATTTAAAAGGAGTTCGTAGCCAAATATGTGTGTGAAGGTTGTTATCTACATAATAAATGTTGGTAGAAAAAATCTCACACGTCCCCGTCCTCCTCATCAGGTGGGAGTGGTGTCAGTTTTTGCAGGAGGGGTTATCTCAGCTCACCGTTGCAACTGCTGCCTCATCCCCCTCCTCCACCTTGGTGCCTTTGCCCATGGCCTTCATTTTGGCCATGATGTCGGTGAACGTCTCCTTCACTGTCTTCTCCAGGATCCAGCCCTCGCTCTCGCTCTCCGGGTCGTCTGGGTTAGCCAGGGTGGACAGGGAGCTGTCCACGTACTGCAGGCCCACGGTCACTGCAATCTGCAAACGACAGGAACAAATATCAGTTAAACTTGAACCTTTGATGAGCACTGTGAGAGATTATTTACCACATGGAAAGAGAACTGAAAATTCCCAAGGACCACTACATGTTTAAAGCTTAAAAATCCAATCAACTTTTCATTCAAATAAATTAAATTTTGTTTGACTTAGTGTACATATTTTTATCAAGATGTTCTTATTTGCCCATTTTTGCCTTTCCTAGATAGTATACAGTATGGAGCAGACAAGAAATGAAAGGAGAAGAGTGTTGGGGACGACATTGCAACAGATCCCTGGACGGACTCAACCAGCATTGTTGCGACTGCATTGTCAGCTTCCTAAACCTCTAATATGTTCTTATATAAATTGTATGTAACAGAAAAAAGTTGACAAAACCTGTATCAGTATGTATGAAAGTGAATAAAAATGACCATTAAAGGAAACCTGTATCATCACCATCATTATTATAGCTGATAACGTTTTTAAAAATCATTTAAATATCTTAGAAATTCTTGAACTTATTTACAGCCTAAAGTTCAACTGTATCAACAGAAAAGTTAATAAGCCAGTTACTATGAATGGTGACTTTAGATCAGGAGATCAAATTCCAGGAAGTGGGTCTGTCCTGGTCACCTCCCCCAGATTAACTCATTACTCCATCTCTGAGCCCACTATCTGTGTCAGCATAGGGACGCTTGCATAACTACTGTTAAATCTGGGATTCCTCTGGCTGTGTGTCTGATCAGCTTCCAGGGTATCGCCAAAATCCAAATTTTTAAAGCTACCGGATTTCTGGGGCAGAGATGTTGTCTAGATAGTGCTATCTACTGTCTGCTTGAGTTGAGGAACTCAGATTATCACTGACTTCAAGGCCTTGTGCGTACATGTTTGTGGCAAGCAGGTTCTTAACAACATCAACAACAGCAACAGATGTTGGCAGTGGAGGCCGAGGAGAGAGTTGAAGAGAGCAGAGATGCCATTTGGCTGCTTTAGGATTACCCTTTGGGTAGTGGCAGGTGAGATACTGTACGTAAGCTGCACTCCCATACATGCCAAAAGTGGTGCAGGGTAATCTGACAGTACGGTAGGAGGAATGATGTAAAGAGGATAGAGTCGTCTGGGAAGGAGATGCACTAAGAAGATATTGCTGATGGCGGGGGCGGAGAGTGGAAAGGAGGGAAGAAGACAGAAGAGAGGAAGGAGGTGGTGGATGACAAGAATGCCAACTGGGTCACAGCTTTGCATGTTTATACACATGTTATTCACCTCATTTCTTGGTCTTCGCCTCACCTGACTCCTACATAGTGTTACTGTGCCGTCCCTGAATTTATTGGGGGACAGCTGACACATTTATTCAGTCATTAAAGACCTCCTCCACTTGAAAATGTGTTTGTTTTATTGTTACTTCACTTGGATGTTTAACCTTTCACTGTGCAGAATGATGTATGTGCAGAGTTTGACACCAGAAGGCTAGAAAAGTTTCTTTGAGCTCACCTTAATCTCAGTTTAGAAGTCAATCGAGGTTCAATACGCAATTTACAGAACAGAACAGAAGTGTGATGTGGAAACCTGAAGCCTCCAGTGCACATACACTGAAAATGGACTTCACAGTGGAATAGGAGACTTCTTGTGTCCAGTAGTTAAACTTTTGAAATGAAAAAACATTTGTATATTTATAGATTCAGGTAATTTGGGGGATTTCTTACAAGGTAGTTGACCCTTTTGTGCAAAAAACATTTCAAAGCAGAGTATTTTTATGTTTTAAAACATGTCTGGAGGGGATCTTTAAATGTCACATCTTATGGCAAAGTAAAGATATTCTACTATAACTTATTAATTTTTAACTAATCTGTTAACATTTCATTAAAAAAAGTATTTACTACAGGGGGAAATGTACCACATTTAGGTGAATATTTGTGTATTTGTGGCCCTGACCTCCACAATAGTGACCAGCAGCACCATGGCTCCAATGGTGTTCATCATGCCTCCATAGTAGGACAGCATGGCATCACGGCAGCCACGCTTCCACACGTTGAGCTCCTCAGTGTAGTGGTCATAGCTGTAGTGGGCAGTGTTGTTGGTCATCTGTTGCTGGATGCAGGGTCTTGGGGAGCTTGGGTTACAGCAGCTGAACGGGACTCCATCCATCAGATACTGGCCGTCCACGTTGCTCCCGATGCGGCTAAGAAGATCAGGCAAAGTGTCATGTTAGTGTCATGTTATGATGTGTTGGAGAAAGTGGGGTGAGATTAAAGGTCAGGAACTTGCCATGCTATATTTGTAACATATGTGGGCTAAAATCGGTTGAGGTATAATTAGCAAGACCATGTTAGACTTCTCTTCTACCAAAAATAACTACAAGGTGTTATGTTTATTGTTGCTGAATGTTGCAGTTTATCTCCTCAGTCAATCATCGAACCGAATTGATAATAAGTATAAGAAGAAATACATTTTTGATGTGGTGTTGATGTATTTTACAATATTATACAATCCAATACCACCACATGTTCTTGCATCAACACTAAACAGCACTGAATAAAAAAAATCAAGCACTCAAAGTGTCACAGAGGCGGCATACTGCAGAGCTGATGAGGTATTACACTGTCCATGCCTTTATTGTGTTCATTATTATCCTTTTTTTGTTGTATTTACCACTTGCAGAGCTTGAGTGCCACTGTCACTGATGTACAATCATCAATCAAGCATCACCTACCATCAACTCTTACCGTTTATTGTTTAATTACTGTATGCTTATTGATAATGTCTCAATCATGCAGGCCTACATATGACACTTATTAGTCTGTAAGGTAAATAGGGAACAATGACTGTGAAGTCATAGTTTAAATTACGGAGCTTTACCACAATCCTTTTCTTTTGATAAATGTGTTCCAAGTGATCACATGAAAGTGTTCAGACAACCAATTAAGGACATTTGTGTCAGTGCTCAATCTGAAGAGCGGATCTTAGCTGTGATTGATAGTTGTAGGTCAATGGAAAGACGAGTGTGATTGGATCACAAAGACCTGAGAGGGTCAGATATGGATCAGTGATTTCTAGAAACATCAACGCCAGATAAAACATTTGGGTCAACACAACAGAACATACAGGAAATACTATTCTTAATACGTAAAGAGTTGTGAAGCTCTGAATACTAATTAATGCACTAGCCATTACAAAGATGGCTGTTCTGATGTTTCAGTAAGTATTTTAATATGGATTTGAAAAACCATGGGAATCTTTGAAATGTGCCATTAAGAGCGGCCTTTTCTATCATTACTTTCCCTTGCCCTGGGGTTAACCTGTGATTGTATCACAAAAGCTTTGGCTAATCACTTCTCTACCATCTTGTTCAGTGTTATTGTCACTAGGTAGTCATTGTTTACATTGATTTTAAAATCTCCAGCAAATTGTTTTATTGGGCAGTGCTGTTCCTGGAGCGCTGCCAGATCGTCAGCTGATTGGATGGGACACTGATTCTTGAAGGACACTGAACTGTAATCCTGGAGATTAAACACTAATGATGTGCTAACGTTTGTAACAGCCTTTGGTTGTTCTCACAAAGCAAACTGCATACTTGCTGCTGCTAAAGTCAGTGTAATAGGTTGTCACAAAGGGGCCACAGATCACTGGACTGGAACAACTGTATGTACTTTTAATCCCACTCATGCCCGGTTGACCCGATATATCTTTTTCTGTACCTAATCACCAAAGCCCCTCCTCCCAACTTTATCCATAAAACTGCCTAGTAACCTCTTCCTCCCTTCTTGCCCCCAGTAACACGTCCCATTGCAACCCATTGCTGTCACCATTTCTGTAATGGTAATCCTCGGTGGATGAAAGTGAATAATACACCTGCTCTGACCCACCTCCTCCTCAAATCCACTTATACTGAACACTAACTTTGTATAAACGACCCCTAAATCACCCCACCCCAGTGCCCTCCACCTTGATACACTGAGACTCAATGACAGTCTCCAAAAGAGTCATTTCACTGTCACATCACACATCAAACACATATTTCTACACTGCAATAGCTGCTACTCATAAATCATCTCTACCTTTTAAATGTTTAAATGTTTTTGGCTCTGTGACTTACTCTTTGACTTCCTTTGCGCTGAAGTCCAGGTAGCGGTTGCTAACCCACTGAATCTCAAACCAATCCCTGTAGTTGTCATTTCCGCAGCAACGAAACTCCATCTGCATCAGGTCCAGGGTCCTCTTCATGTAGCAGCGTCCCGGTGTGTCCGTGTCCTTGTAGAACTTCATGCCATTCCTCAAACCCTCAGCCAGGGTGAACTGCAGAGGGATCCTCATCAAGAAACACAGCAGGGCCGTCACGACAAGCAGGACGTTGAATCCCACGCAGAACATCAAGAAGGTCTTCAACATGGGCTTCCACTTTGCAAACTTTGCAGGGTCCAGAGAGTCGTAGCAGACTTTGCCTCCGAAGGCGTTGATGCCACAGGCTAATAGACCCATAAATATGAGCAAGTTGGGCAAGAAGTGGCTCTCGTTGTTGTCCATAAGTTCTGAGCGCTTCCGCAGCTCGATCTTAAAGAACAGGCCCATGCTGAAGACCAGCACACCGGCCATTACAGCGAACCAGTACATGAACCAGACTGTCTGAGCGAGCTTCACTCGCTTTTTCAGATCAAACTTGACCTTCATCAAAGCCATTGTTCAATCTGAGATGTGTCCTTGCCTGTAAAGAAGAGAGCCAAATGATAACCTAAAGCAGCAGGAGCTCCAAGATTTCTTGATTGCCCCTTAGTTTGGGTAATGCTCCAAGCTACAGTCCCAGTTCCTGTTTCCTTGTCTCTCTGTTGTCAGGGTCTCCTCTAGTTTGTCCAACAGGACAGGAGATTCAGCTCAGGCTGTAATCCATCCCACAGCAAAACAGCAGAAATGAAGGAGCCAGAAGGACCCTGGAGGAGCACAGGAGTGTTATTTCTTCAAAGCTCTCTCCTCTCCCATTGTGCCAGAAACTTGCAATCTCATAAGGCTGTATTTTTCCCAACTTCTACCAATTTTCCTTCCTGAACACACAGGTGAGGCTAATCGTGATGTTCGGTCGTCCTGGAGAGGTGGAGGATTGCCGAGGATCCTCATGATTAAACTCAAAGTTGCAGTACGTCATGCTAAGCCCCTGTAAGAGGCCTGATCCAATTTGCAGAAATCCCTCTACACAAGATGAGCCTGATCGTAAGCTGCTGCCAGGGGCCATAATTGGTTTGAGCGTTCACGTGGTCATGGTCTCCTTGATTGAACACACCAGGAGCTGTAATGGCATCAGCTCATGGCTGACAGAGACCATGGACATGAAAGTGGAGCATACCCATTCACAGGGGTCTGCAAGTTCAACACAAACCGGATATCTTCATGGTAGAGCAGATAGGATGAGTTAATAAAGCCCCCGTAACCCATTCACAGAACGACAGAGTTTTCACACTCACATTTCAACTACTCTTGAATGATTGTATGTTTAAATAATTCATTTATAGCTACATAGGATAATAAAACTAAGAATTTAGACGGACATATTGTTGTTAGACATCTATATGGAAATAAGAAAACAAAAACAGCCATCTTGGAAAATGCAAGCTAATAAATTACATTTAAGTGCTCTCAATAATTAACTTATTGTCACTTGTTATCTTGGCAGGTAGAACCAACACTGTGTCTGATACAACTTCTATTCGGATTTCTTCAAACTTCACTGTGGCTGCAATGTTACTTACTCAGCTGTATGGCTGTATTTTAAATTATTTTTTTATAACTGTATTTTTTCTTTTTTAATTGTTGTTTATTGATGAAGTGGCTTTTGTTGTTTTTAACACTGTATGGTGAAGCCAAAGACAATTTTCCCACATTGTGGAAAACTTAAGTATATAGTTATTGCATGAATTAAGTAGTTTTCAGGTATTGGCTCGACAAACCCTTGAAATACTCTGGTGAACAGATGCTCAAAAATTGAAAAGGTTGCTTGATTTTGATCTCAAAAATTTGGAGAAAAATACAAAGTGGACTACTTCATTTAATACATTTGCATGCATCTAATGTGCTGTATTTCTGTGATTGTGCTATCTTGGTCTATTCTGTATATCTATTCTGTATTCTGCACTATACTGTCTTGGTCCACCACTTCTCTGTTGCTCTTCCTGAGCTTTCTTCCATTTTCTTCCCAGTTAAAAGGGTTTTTAGGGAGTTCTTCCTTATTCAAATTGATGGTCTAAAGACAAAGGATGTTGTACACTATAAAGATTGTAAAGATTGCGATATTGAGCTATACAAATAAAAACTGACTTGACAATTTGTCTTTCCTAATATTTCTCTTGTAGGTTACAATTAAAAAAGCTTTATTAGTAATTTATGTAAACATGAAGGAAGATCCATGTAAGGTAGGTGAATAGGTATTCTTTATTTTAGTTTGTAGTGATTCAAAAATGCATGCAGTGCAGTAAGTGGGCTGGGTACATTTGTATGCATTACTGTACAGAAAAATATTTTAAAAATATAATCACCAATAAAAACACCAGAAAAAAAAAGGATTCTTGAGACAGAGTACAAAATACAGAGATTTAGTTTCATTCTGTAAGATTCAAACTTAAAGTGCCAGTCAGGGTTCAGCGGATGTGAGCAGAATAAGAGTAATAGTAATAGTAATAATCAGTTTTTATCACAAGGCTCTTTATCTGTTCTCTATTCAAATTTTCTACTTTTGAGTGCTCTGCATTTAAATGATAATGTGTTTGAATGTTTCATAGTCCTTTTTATGGTACTGTAGATTTGTTATAGAATAGGTTTCAGGTTTGTTCAATAATAACAGCTATTGAGTAACAGGAAACAGAAAATTACCGTTATTATTTTGTGAAAAGTACTTCTAAATTTAAAGCTGCAATTACAATGACGCACATTTCCTTCTTTAAAGTGCTCCTGGCTGTGATTAATCGACAATTCATATGTAAAGGTGACTCAGTTTGTATCAAGACTCGAGGCTGCATAATATGTTTTATGTCAGATAATTGACCTGTCAAGGACTACATGATTATGCTGATCACCTGCCAGCTTCAACAGTTTTAATACACATTCTGACTATACAGGTAGTTTAGTGAATGTCTACCTTTTTGTGAGTTTTGAGCTGTAATTGATCCATTAGCAGAATAGCTTTGCCCTCGAATTTCGATCAATATATGTACAGTGGCACATTTTATCAGTGCTCTTTGATGGACAAACTATGTGATGTTTGTAAATGACCTCAAACACCTTTCTGTGCTGCAATTTATTGTTATTTCTCAGCTGACACATATAGGGCTGCAACTAACGATTATTTTCATCACTGATTATTGTTTAATATCTTGTTTGATCCTTAAAATGTCAGAAACTTTTTTGAAAAATGTTTCCCAAAGCCCAGGATGACATCCTCAAATGTTTTATTTTGACGACAACAAAAGATATTCAGTTTATTATCATAGAAGACTAAAGACACCAGACAATATTCACATTTGAGAAGCTGGAATCAAAGTTTGGACATTTTTTTCTTATAAAACGACTCAAAACAATTAATTGATAAATCAAAAAAGTTGACAATTAATTTAACAGTTGGCAACTAATCGATGGATCGACTGATTGTTGCAGCTCTAGACACACCTAGTATGTCAATACCAATGTTTGATAAGACACAATCAGACCATATTTATTGCTTTGGAGATATCCTGTAATGTGTCATCAGTAAACTGTAAACAAATCTATCAACACAGAGTTGGAGAATCCAGCTTTCTCTGTCTGAAGCCTCACTGCTGTTTGAGTTTTACATTTTGCTCTTTTAACTAATTGTGGGGTGAGCATTTAAGCCTAAAGTGCTCCAAACTAGAGCTGCAACAATTAGTTGATTAATCGATCGACAGGGAAATTGATTGCCAACTATTTTGATAACCGATTAATCGTTTTGAGTCATTTTTCAAAGAAATAATACAAAAATTCTCTGATTCCAGCTTCTTAAATCAGAATATTTTCTGGTTTCTTTAGTCTTCTGTGATAGTAAACTGAATATCTTTGGGTCAGACAAGACATTTGAGGTTGCACCTTAGGCTTTGGGAAACATTGATCGTATTATGCGGGTATCAATATATATTGTGTACATTACTCAGGTATCAATATTTAGTATACTCAATTCTGACATCCATGGACAATCATGCACCTTACTCCTGAAGCAAAATCCACCTGACCTTTCTATTCCTTCCGCTCTATTCATTTTTTTATATTTGAGTTAGTGTATTTATTTATTGTATATAATTTAGCCTTTAATTGCATTTGTTTCTTTTACCTCATTGTTGGCTGCTGTAACATTTAAATTTCCCTTGGGGATTAATAAAATATCTACCTATATGCAATGTTCTGACATTTTATAGCCCAGACAACTAGTCAATTAATCTAAAAATTAATTGACAAATCGATAGTTTGTTTCAGCCCTGCTCCAAACCAAAGTCTCATTTTGGCTAAAGAGTGAATGTCTCAGGGGGGGATGAGATGTTCTTCTGCATTATAGCCTACATGTGATTTAGGCTGATAAGGTGCATTTTTATTTAAATACATGAGTGCAGCTTTAATCATGTCATACAAACTGACATTTTTCCCAGCTGTATACACACAGAGCAGTAAAACACAACCAGTGAATGAAATCTGCCAACTAAAGCCGACAATCGCTAGCGTAAAAGAAACAATGAAAGCACATGGACATGATTATGTATGTGTATTCTGGCTGAAAACAATTAATTTGGTGGTTTGTCTGACATGCTACTTTGGCAAATAGAGGCTTAAAAAGTTCAATTCTTGGGGTCCCAGCTGGTTTTCCTGTCTTCTTCTGGAATGACAGCCCAGTTGGGGGAAGGTGTTCCTGCAGCAAGCCAGTTGAAGTCATCCACCTGGTTCCAGTTGTTCCTGTTCTGGTCTAGGCCGGACACACTAAAGTCCTCCTCCAGGCTGGGGTAAGACCAGGAGAAGGGGGCGAAGCTCACTCCTCTACAGTCTTCTATGATGGCTCGGCTCGTGACGTGCAGATACACCTGTGTGTCTGTGGTGTTGTGGGTCCGCAGCTGCTGGCAGGGGAAGGCTAGAGTGCTGTTTCTACAATGATCGATGAATACTGAACTAGACACCGGCCCACATAGGATCTCACAGCTGTCGATGTGCTTCAGGTGCAGCGTGCTGGGGGAACCAAGCAGACGCACCTTGCAGTTAGTCAGATGGGTCAACAGCACGTCTCGTTGCTGGATCTCCTCAGCTGGTTTAATCACAACCACATCGCTCATGTTGGAGAAGCCGCACTGCTCAGAGGCTTCATCCACCTTGGTGCTACCAGCATCTGCAGGTGTGCCAGCATCAGGTGAAGGTGTGTCTGACACTGGTGTCGCTGAGACTTTGTCTGCGGCTTTAGTGCGAGCTTTAAAAGCGAACTTCTTCTTGGGTAGAGCCTCCTCTCTCGTCTCAGCCAGGGAAGTCTGGAGTTTCTGGAGAGCCGCCTGCGCTTGTCTCAGCTCGTACTGCGTTAGAAACAACACGCTGTCGCTCAGAAACTTCTGGAGCTGCACGGTTTTGGCCGTCGCCTCCTCTAGCTTCTGAGTCACGGTGGCCCGGTCCGCTCCGGAGCAACCGGACAGCAGCTCCTCCGCGGCCTCCCGCTCTCTGTTGAAAGCGCTGGAGAAGTACTCGCCCTTCTCCTCGGCGACAGACTGACTCTCTTTAGCTTCTTTTCTCCGCTCGACATCCTCTATCCTCGCCTGGTGCCGCTTCTGAAGGCGCTCCTGTATTTTCACGGCACCGGTTTCGCCGGCGAGCTTGTCTCCAACTTCTACCGTCGCTTCCATGTTGTTGCGGAAGTGTTGACGTTTCTTCTTCTTCGTGGTTTTTGCAAACTGAAGTTGAAGATGCACACCGCCCCCTACTGTAGCTCACATGGTAGTAAATCATCTGCACAATTAATGCAAATTGATAAAAAAAACAAACAAAACCTAAAATATATTCAGGTTTTAGTCACTTACCCGAAACCCACTTATGTAACTCACTTGATATTGTTAAGAGGTCTAATGCCTATATGTACAATTTCTGAAATATAAAGAACATATTTCCCAATAAATGCTATTTAATTAAGAATTAGTTTTAAAAAAGAGTTGACTCTGCATGTAATTTATATTCGATATATTTTTTCTTTTCTTTTTTCCACAGGCTCCCTCTGTATGTACTTTGTATGTGTCACCGGAAGATGCATGTTTTGTAAAATAGTGATGTCTTGTAGTCCCATGTTCGATGGGCCAAATGTTTAGCATGGAACAGAAATAAAAAACACACACAAAAAAACAACAACAACAACAACAACAAAAAAAGAAAAACCCCAAAAAACTGTCTTTCTATAAGCATTCACACGAATACTTGCAGATTGTACAAAATAAGATAAAACCTTACATTTCTGACTACAATAAAACAAAGAATGTGGGTATAAACCATTTGAAAGTATTAAAATGTTTAAGCATTGCTAATATAGATGAGTAGGCCTATATAGGCACTGAATATTTACAGGTTTTATAAGCAATACAAGCATAGTATACATTTATCTCTTTTGGATCTTAATCTGTTAAGTGTGTGGAGACAGCTTGAATAGTTTTAAGTTTTAAACATTTTATTAAAGGAAAGAGTAGCAATTACTGTTTTTTTCCAATGAGTGAATGTATGTTTTTTTACCCCGGTTTTGTGTTTATTTGGACAGGAACAAATTCATTCAGTCTCCATAAGATACTATCACATTAACATTTCCCTTGAGCCTTGACATGCACTCAGTAACCCTTTCAGCTCTTTTTTAAGCCATGTTTATTCAAATCTCCCTGTTTATTTTCACAGTATTACATAACGGGACATCTCATATATTTATTAATAATATAATATTATGGTATTTATGTTCATACAGTTTATGGCATAAGCATACAGAGAAAGTTTAAAGAGAGATTCTTTAATTAATTTCAAAACAAAACAACTTGAGTAGGAACTGTATTAACTTAAAACTTTTGATTTTCATCTGTGTAAGTAAATAAAGTTTATTTAGTATAGCACCTTTCACAGAACAAGTGCTTCACAATAGTAAAATAGTTAAGAAATAAGACCATAAAACAGTAAAAAACAAACAATAAGTTAACAAAAGACATAAAAAACCCACACAGAATTACAGACAGTAGACAGCACCAGGCTAAATATATGTGTATAAAATATGTGGATATGCTGCACTTTTATTACAGTATTAAATGGGAAATCTCATGTATTTATTCATAATCGAATATTATGGTATTTATATTCATATATAGTTTACAGCATAGGCGTACAGAGAAAGATCAAAGAGATATGCTTTAATTAAAAAATAATATCTAATGTGGGATTTAAATACAAAAATTCAAAACAACAACTTGAGTAGGCACTGTATTAATTTAAAACTTTTGATTTTCGTCTGTGTAAGTAGGTTAATTAAAGTTTAATGATAGTAAAATAGTTAAGATATAAGACTATAAAACAGTAGACAAACAATAAAACATAAGTAACAAAAGACGTGAAAAAACACACATAATTACAAACGCTAGACAGCAATAGCCTAAATGACATAATTAAATAAATATGTGTAAAATACGTGGATTAATAGGTAACTTGTATACACAGTATAACTGTCACACCTGAGCGACGTCAAGGTGTGGCAAAAATACACAAACACACACACACACACACACACACACACACACACACACACACACACACACACACACACACTCATACACACACACATCAGAGGCCCGCCCTCTACCGTTGGTAATGGTAAAGTCTAATATCTGCTATTCATAGGGGGCAGTGAAACATGCAATTATAATTAATATTTTTGGATTAAAAAAAAATGTGTGTTGAGAATTAATTCGTCCCATGTTTGTACATTTTATGTGTTAAACTTGCAGAGTCGTGTGCTGCCGCTGTGGACTGATGCTTTTTGGGTTGCCTTGTTCTGTGCACTACCCCAACAACCCGTGCGGTGATGGCGAGGAAACCCCGTTGACAAGGCACTGCTTTTTCATGACGGTGAGTTTCCCCTTTGAGTGTATTATAATTTTGTGATAAAAATTTCAAGGAAAAAACACAACACAGCCTCCTTCCTCCCTTCCTTCAGGGAGGGAAGAGAGTTTGAGCGGAGAGAAAAATCTATCCGAGACAGAACAGGGACAGTGAGGAAAATATATGAGTGGGAGAGGGAGAAGAAGGAGGAGGAGGAGAAGGAGGGGGGGAGCAAATTAAAAGTTGCCAAATGGAGATATTGGGTTTCAAGAGGAGTGAGACAGGAGTAAAGGGTTCGCCTCTTTGAGTCGTCTTTATGTTATGCTAATCGGGATAAATATTTATGGATCGACACGGTTTTTGTCCTTTAGCATTTTCGGTGAATTCCAACCGACCGTTTCAAAAACAGGCGTCGTCGACATCGTGGCTAGCTAACCCCAGAACAAGGCCGATGTTTACCGTTAAAATGTCGCGGAGAGCTTCCCGACCAGAACAACGGCTGGTAGAAAACCCCCGCGATTGAAACGCGTCGGTTCGGCATATCGAGACAAATGTGACGTTTTTCGTGCTGGCAGATGAGCCACATAGAGGACAAATGAAAGCCTCCCCAACAGAGAAAGAAAGAAGCACGTCAGCGTCGACGACGGGCGTTTTTGTGCTGCTTGAATGCGATTATCATTCTGTCGATTCAGTCTATTTTTGGAAATAAAACTTGCAAGCTGTACATTAGCCGGCTTTCTAAACCCAACAGCAGCATTGGCAGGATTACAACAGGGACTACTGCTAGCATGGTGGCGTCGAAGCACCGTATGCTAAAGGGCGGATTTGGGAGGCTGATTTTCAGCTCAAAATTATACAAAAATCCTCAAACTGTTCGGATAAGACGGCTTCATTTTGTCAACCCTTACCAAATTTGTCGAAAAATCTTCAAAAACATTGCTTTTTGCCACCTCAAATGGTTATTTTAGTCAGATTAGGCACTAATGCTTTGCCTTAACGTTAACGTTTGAATTCTGGTTGAATATAAATGTTCAACCGTCAGTATGAGTCGTTAACTACACGTCGGCTTTAACGGTTAAGACGTTGGTTTGGTGATTTTGGATTAGTGAGCTAAAATATTGTTTTTTTTCTTTTTATATTTATTTTACATTACAGTCAATATTGGAAGCGTCGTCGTTAAATAAAACGTCACTATGTTAATCGCCTGGTTTCCGTACTTTTGTTTAAGTATAAATAGGTTTACATGGGGTTTTTAAATCACATTTTTGTAGCATTGTGTCTACTTTTGAACGACAAAAGTGCCTCACTGCCTGTGGTAGCTTGTCCTATCTGAGGGGGGAAAATAGCTGTATTTTCATTAATATTTAAAACCTTGATTTTCTGTAATATCATTTACTTTAGCAGATTTATTAGTATTTATAATTCATAATACATTAAGTTCAAACAGCCTTTTTTTTTTTTTTTTTTAAACTGCAACCCTGTCGTTCTTTGTTCTCCCTGAACCAAAGATGGAGGATGAACGTGGCTCAGCTGTAAAGACAGCCTATGGCATGGTAACAGCCATTTTGTAGCATTGCAGTCATTACATTTTGCACCGACTCAGGAACACAAAGCCTACAAATCCCCTTGACTTTGACACAGTATAAACTAACCTCTAAATGAATTATGTTCAATTACTGCATAAATGACCAATGAAATATTCTTATAACACATGATCTGCATTGGTTAAATACAACTATTAAAATAAAAATAGACAGTAAATTGATAGACATCCAAACACTCACAAACCACTACTATGCTGGATCAAGATAGTGCCAAAATAAGTGATTTTCCCCTTTTAAAACGTAGCACCGAGACTGCTACATACTTTTGTTGGCTGACACAACATAAAGCCAACACCTCTTTCTTCCAATGTAGAAACTCAAACAACTATTCAAGGTTTAAATGGAGCAGGGTGGAGTTATTTACACTCAAATGGCCATTTTCACTCTGTGCAGACACGAGAGACAACCAATGTGGGACAGCAGAGGGAAGTAATGGGTGGGAAGTTTGTGTGTCAGAGGCATGCATCTGTAGGAGGGGATGAAGGACATCCTGCCCTTACTTAAACACTGATCTCCCACAGCACTGAACAACATATCTGTCCCCCTCCACCACCCCCCCTCCCATCCACACACCCGTCTTCTCCCTCGCTCTCGCAACACTCCCACACCCTCTATCTCACACATATAACTCTGTAATCTTACAACTGCATTTTCTCACCCTGCAGCCCATCCTGTTACTGGAAACAAAGGGTGTTAAATGACTGAATCCATGCTCCCTGCTGGAAATCTGTGAGTGAGATGTCCTTGATGCTAACACGATAAGCTAAGCCCTTACAGCTCATACACTCCTACCTCCAGAATAAAAACAAAAAACAAGCGATCAATTGAGGTTCACTCCTTTGATTATTCAAGTTATTAGCCATGCATACTCATAACCCCCCCCTGTACTCTTCTAGGTGTCATGGATGATGAGGACGATCGCCGTCTTCTGGATATTTTAGGGTAAAAACCCCCTTTTATAAAACTGATATACCATCACTTTATGAATGAATGCACTGATATTTGTCTTCACCGGGCAATTCACAGTGTGGCTACACATTTCTATATTTGCCCTTATGTCTCATGTAACTAGACAGGCAATATTATGAGGGTTCCTCTTTGTAATCAAAACCATGTGTATATACAGCTTTATCTTTTTCCTCTTTTGTAGAATTAGGGAAGTTAAATGTCTAGTGGAGATTTACTGTAAAAACCTTTTCTGCCACCCTACTCTGAACTAGCTAAGAACATTAGATGTTAGATTAGATGTTTGTTCTAGGCCCCTAAAAACCTCTTTTGTACCTTTTTCAGAGATGTGGATGCATTGAATGACTATCTCCATGGCAGCAACAGCAAGTCCGTGAGTGACTCTTGCAGATTATTTACTGTATTCTGCCATTTTGAGAGTTTTTGCTTCCAACCTTTTAGTGTGTCTTTGAATCACTTATTTAGATGCTTTGACTTTAATGCATAAAATAACCGAGTCCATTCTCTTTTGAGTTGGTTTGACCGTCTTTTTTTCTTTCTGCAGATTGAAGAGGATGATGTGACAAATGCAGCTTATGGTTCAGATGGATCCTTCTTCGCTAGTGACACAGTGAGTCCTAATCAGGGGGAAATGCACTTTTGGATGAATGTTAATGTGTTAGGAGACCAAAATGGTAAACTATTTGATTAAAAGTTTACAGTATAGTTCCTTTATAGTTAATGTAAGACACAAGCCTTTGGGGAAAGCTGTCTTTTATGCAGTTCACATGCAAATAGTTTTCCACTCTCTTCTCATTATCCCTAAATGCTTCATTTAGGCTGGCTCCAACACTGGCCTCAAGGATGGCTCTTCTACAATGGGTGAATTTGGCGACGATTCAGGCGGGGAAGGCCTCCAGCTCTCCAGCAGCCTTTCATTTATCGAGGATGAATTGGGGACCGGGACCTCGCCTGGAGGGGTGGGTCTTGGGGGAGAGGACCAGCCGTTTGACATCCTCCAGAAGTCTCTCCTGGAGGCCGACATCACGGAGCAGACGCTGGCCCAGGAGGCCTTACTAGACTCCCAGCCCGCTCCCACTCTTGTGCAGGCTCCTGTTCCCTTCCCCTCCCAGCTGGTCTCTGGGGGTTATGGAGGTGGGGTGGGTGTGGTTACCACGGCGACAGCTGCGTTCCCCGCTGGCCAATTCCTGCAAGGGGTGTCCCAGCTGCCCAATGGCTCCGCCCAGCACATACAGGTGTTGGGCTCTTTCGGGGCAGGCAGTGGGGTGATGACTCTTAGCAGCCTGGAGAGAACTCCTCAGATTGTGCTGAGGCCGGGGGCGCCTGTAGCTGCGGCGGGGGCCCCAACAGGGGGGCAGGTGTTTGCCCCTACCCAAGGGCAGGTAGGCCAAGTCGGCTTACCTTTCAAAAACATCCCCCTTCAAAACATAATCATCCAGAGAGGACCGGGAGGGACCCAGACTCTTGTCAGACCTATCCAGCCTAAACCCCATCAAGCTGGCGCACAGACTGTCTACAGCCTTGGTCTTCAGCCCGCTCCCACCACCATGGCTAATGTAGTTAACGCTAACACTGCTGCTTCTGGAGGACACTATGCAGCCAATGGCTCCATTGTAGTGCAGCCGCCACTGGAACAGCAACAAGTGCAGGCCCAGACAAATGTACCACCTGGACAGTTTTTGCTGCCCAGCTCTTTGGCGCTCACTCAGGCCAACACCATCCACAATGGCCCCACTGACCCCAACTCCAACGCTCTAATTACCAGTCAGAACGCGGTGCAGATTGTTGCGGGGCAAAACTTCACTGCACCACCAGGAGGGCAGCTAATTTTGAATCAGGGAGTGGTCAGTGGCAGTCAGGTTGGAGGGGGTGTAACTCAAACATGGACAGGAGCTTCTTGCGCGGGCGCCACCTCTGTGCAAACATCGTGTGCTCCTGGGCGGCTGACGCTGGTTGGCCCGGCAACAGTGGGGGTCGGCAGTCAAAGCCAAGTGTCAGCTAGCCCTGTGCAGCGCCTCCTAGTGACTCAAACTCAGAACTGCAATTCTTTGTCCCCTTTACCTGGTACGGTGACACAGGAACAAGACTACAGACAGGTAAAAGAAATTAACTGCTACTGACGGCGTTTAGTTCATTTTCACCCTGTTTGGCTCTTGTGTTTGTGTCTCTTTCCTGGAAACTCTCATCTGATCAACATCACTTTCATTTTTATTTTCCAGAACTCTTCATCGCCTGCTCTCAAACAGGACAGACAGGTGCAGCTCAGCAGCATCCATGGTAACAAAAACTGTTATTGCTTTAATAATTTTTTTCAGTGTAAAAATTCTGCAGCACTTTGACCTAATGAGTTTTTTTTTTTTGTTACTTGTATTATCTCTCTTAGCCATGAAAACCATGACACAAGATTCAACCCTAAACTCTCAGGTACACAACTTAATCTGCACCTCTGCATGTCTGTGTATATTTTAAGCTGATTTTTGGATGATAGGGATGATGTTGATGGTATTAACTTTGTTATTTACTCATTTTCAATAGGTCAGTGCACAGAAGAGGCCTGCCCCGCCACCACTTACAAGAGGAGGAATGTGAGTCTGTTGACATACCGTGTGTTATTTAGATATTTGTTTTTAATTTCATGTGTAGTCTTGTGTTCGTATGGCTTGTCATCAGCCATTAAAGGAGTTTGTCTTTTTCCTCCTTCCGTCTCCTCAGGATTTTACAACAGTTGAGGAAGGATCACATTGGAGTTCAGACACCGGATCGATGTCGATTCACGTCGATCGATGACGCGCTGCAAAGACTCCTCCCTTACCACGTGTTCCAGGGGGCTCCGCCCAGCCAGGACGAGTTCTCACAGGGTACACCTTTAAATTATATCACGCTAAGTCTGCAACTCTACAACTTCGCTTCCTGCGTTTGTGAAAGTTCTTTCATCCAATTACAGTTTTGTGTTTTACTATTCGCAGTGGATGAGGAATTTGAGTTAGTAGCGACTCATGTGCTGATGAGGACCCAGGCCATGGTAAACAAGTACAGACGGCTACTGATGGTGGAAGCTGAGGTAGGTTCACACATGAGCAAATACTTTCATACATACATGTGTTTCATGTCATGACAGGCACAAGGTTAACAGGTAGCCTCTCACTTCCCCGCAGCGTTCCAGTCCATCATCGGAAATGGTGATGATTGACAGGACCTTCAACCAAGAGGAGCGCAGCAACCTGACACAAGACAAACGCATGGTACTAGTGGATCCAGGTAAAAACTAATGAAGGGTGAAGCCGTTTGGAGTAATTATTTCTCCCACAGAAAGATTTTATGTAACTCTTCTTGTCTTCTTTGTTTTATAGACAGCTTCATGGAGGACTTCTGTTGTGGGGTGAAATCCAAACTTTTCAAAGATCCCTTCCCTTCTCAGCCGCCCAGCTGTAGCTGGAATCAGTCAGACAGAGGCTCTACGCAGCCACCATACAGGACAGACTCCCAGCCCGGGTACGGAGACCCGGGAGGGGGTGGGGCCGCGGGAACAGGTGCGGCAGATAGACTCCACCCTCCGCACGTAGAAAACAAGAGCGTCCTGGAACTGAAGAGATCCCAGCAACGCTTCGGGCCCAGCAGCGCCAGCAACAACAGCCTCATCGCTGCCAACAGTTATCCCCAAGGTAACCACTCACCTTTCGCAGCAACGTCGGGAGGACAGACGCACTACCAGGCGTCTCACAACCTCTCCTCCCACCCCATCCAGCCCCTCAATTCCCCTCAGCTCACCTCACCCCCTCACACCGACACCGACTCTGCTCTAGAGGCGGCTGTCAACAGCATCCTGGAATGTTAAGACCGTCGACACGTCGCTCCACATCATCCCTAACGTATGGTTCTTTTTTATTTGTTGTAAGATTGTTGTATTCCCTCACAACCCTGTGTGGAGAGAGGTTAACTCTTCTTTCAGGCGTATATTCTTTGTGATACCATCTCCGACCTTGTAGCATGTTTTTAAGTTTCTTATGGTTTAATTTTTTGAGGCATGACGAAGGAGTCAGTGTGCGAGTTGAACACAGGCACTTATAATTCACCTATAAAGATCCGGGAATGTGTGCAATGCAATGGACTAACAGATGGAAAATGTTTATTTTAACGTTTTTTTTTTTGTTGTTTTTTTTTTAAAGGGGAAGGGTCTGCAAACAGCCCTGAATGCAAGAGTTGCTCCTCTCTTCACACACACACACACGCACACACAAACCATTTCAAACTTTGTGCCAGTTGATAACCCACCACTACCTATGCTGAAGAACAGGGATGAGGAGGGGAGACTAAATGACGACTCTGTGCCTAATTCTAGGTTTTTATTTTTAAGTGTTTACATGAAGAAGTTCTATTCAAAAAAAAAAAAAATATACATACATTCACTCACTTTCTTCCTGCATTACAAACACACACACACACACACACACTCACACGCTTTTCTACAATGTGTTAGGTAGGTTTACGGTTTCAGAGGTGTGTATATTTCCTTTAAGGCAAGCCCAGCAGAAACACATAGACAAATTGCACTAAACGTACTGTGGCTTATTATCAGGAACTATTAAAAAAAAAATATGAGGCTTTCGTCGGAAACGCAGCGTACGCTCGGCTAAACAGAATGTGAACATTTGGAACAGAACCAAAACCTCTTCACCTGCTTTTCAGCCGCCATGCAACAAGGATATCCTCGTAATCACACTAGAAAGCAGTCAAACTAGTCACATAGACATATAAAGTAGTGATACTGTATGCTGCAGTGCTTTTTTTTTTTTCTCTCTTGTGCTTAAGTCACATTTTCTTTGGCATTTTTTCTTTTGTACCTTAAAGGTATGCAAGCCCCTACACACACACAAGACAAGACACATCGACTTCAACCACTTTATCATTTCATAGTGTGTTTGTGTTAGGGGGAGTCCTCAGATTGAGGAAGATATGTTACAATGTGTTTATCTTTTTTTTTTCTATTTCCTCATTTTTTTTTTATTTTTTTTTTTAGAAATGACACTGTTTTGTTCATTATGGTGTGTTCCCCGGCTCTGTGAACATGACTTGATTTGTTTAAATGACGCTGGAGGGTCATTGATTGTATGTGTCTGTCTGCCTTTTTGCATATAATTATATATTGATCATATCTGTCTATCTATGCTTTACTACCTTGACATGTCTATCAGTGTGTGTGTGTGTATGTATGTGTGTGTGTGTTAATCTGAATACATACACACTGGTCTGGATTTCATGTAGTTTGGTTGTTTGATTGCCATTCTCAAGTATTTTCTCAGTCTCCCAAGATGTGTTTGTTGTTTTTTTTCATGTTGCAGTCTTTCCATCGAAGCATTTCTCACATTTACGCTCTTTTCCTTCTCAGCAGCACAACCAAAATAAATAGGAGAGAGTGTGGTCTTGTCCAGAATCAACCTCAGATCCTTACTGTCCTCAAGTCATGCCCCTAATCTGACTTTAACTCCTATTGTGTTCAGAGTTTTTAGTATTTTATGAGTTTTTATTTCATTTCTAGAGCCAAAACTTTTATAACTACTCCTAAATATTTCCCCTGTATTTTATGTTTTTGGATTGATTTTTTTTTTGGAACGACTCTTCAGAAATCTGCACTATGGCGTATGCAAGAAAGCATGATTTCTGCCAAAACCACCACAGGACCAAAGCGTCGGTTAAAAATGTGTTAAACGGCTCTCGGGGTTGATTCTGGATAGTGCAAACATTTCTCCTACAAATGTATCTGTGAAATATGCCTGCCAATAGGCTACAAGAGCAGACTGAAGGCCTTTTTATATGGAGTGATAGAGAATTCATCTGTCTTTTTTTTTTTTTTTTTTTCTTTTGTGTTAGAGTGCCAGTGGCCATTGCAGCCTACCTGTATCTCTGCCTCAGCTCCAGTAGACTTCTTCTATCTACCAGTGCACACTGAGAAAACTTTTCTCTGCTTTTGAAAGCAATTTCAAATGTCACGTTTAAGGGTCAAGTGTGATTTGTTGCCCCTTTCAAGTGGTTGCTGCAAGATTTAGTGCCTCTATAGCACTTATACCTGCAAGAAAAAAAAATAGTTTTAGAGTCCAGTGTAGGCAAAACTTTGTGTTATCTGGATGCATATCAGTGTCTGAGGGCCTGGTAGTAACATACTGTGCTTTTTCTCACCTGTTTTCAGTGCAGAGATTTTTTTCTGCCTCCATTTTCACTGTTGTTTTGTCTCACTTGATATGTATAGTTTGTTGTTTTGTATAAAAATGAAAAGTGAAACACAAAATATTTATAATTTTTGTATGGAGAAAAAAAAAGAAAAGAATGTAAAACAAAAAACATGAGAAAATGGAAATTATTTTTTATTGTGTTGGCTAAAGAAGAGGCGCCAGGAAAAAAAAAAATCGTCACAAAAAAAATACCGTCATTTTCTTCATTTGTAGCTAATGTGTGTTCACTACAGCAGCAAGGAGAGTCAACAATAAATTCATTTTGAATACAATAACAAACTGGTCCGGTCTGGCTGAGAACCTCCTTCAGCTTCCCTCCATTACTATTCTGTGAGTGTTCATACTGGCACTGATGAACTAAGCATGCATAATAACATCATGTGACAGGGGGGGGAAGCATTTGCAAAAGAAAAACAGATTTGTAACCCTCTACTTCACAGATATGATCTTTACACAGATACTGATCTCAGGACATTTCAATGATTTCATGTTTCTCTCTACATCTGGGCTTCCAGGGAAGGATTTTTATCAAGTTAAAAATCTGTTAGTTCCCTTTAATCCTCTCACGGACCCCAGCACCAACGCCTCTCTCTCACACACACATACACACACACACAAAGGAGCTAAGAAAACTCTGCATAGCAAACGTTAGACTGCACAACCGTTCTTTGGGTTTGTTAACACACAACCCAACAATGACACCTAGTGGAGCTCCTGGGACACACATCGGGAGTGTAACATGGCCACTGACGTCCAAATGACTCCTCTCATCATAAACCAAAACCGTTTGGATTCTTTAACTGATTCCAAAGTAGAGATTATTCACAAAAAAACACTGAATCTGTAAAGTAAAACACAAAGTGAATAAGATAAACACAAATAAGTAAATAAATAATCTGAAATTAAACCTTTTAAAAGCTACATTGCCCACAGGCAGATGCAAATCAGTTGAGAATGAAACATCAGAATTGCAACAGTTCCAGCTGTTCAACTGAAACAAACAATTTGTCAGATACAAATCCAGAGGAAATGTTTGGATTAATTATATATTAATGTCAGGTTAGACGCCTAAAAGTCCTGAAGCTTCCCTCTTGCCACAGCTGCTGTTTCCTCCTCCACAGTCACGCTTGTCCAAACATCATCCATTGACCTTAGTGGTACTTCCTCCAGCGATCACGCTCTGGAAAAAGAAGCAGCCGCTGACATGTTGAGTTATCTCCAAATCTAACCGTTATATAAGGAAACTCAGAGGAATCCGCGCACTTACTTATATGAGGGTAACTCCAGATGTAGCTGAGCACACAGTATCCTGCTAACAGCATGCCCAGTCCACCAACACTGCCTCTCTTCACATCAATATACCTCCTGTAATACCACTGCCAGCCTGAGGGAAGCATAGAGGAGGAGAGGAAAACATACATGTAAAAACTTCACACTCAATATTGCTACGGTGTTTGGGAAATACGTTGCTTTCATGCAGAGATGAGAGGATTGATACCGCTCTCATATCTATACATTAAATGCAAAGCTGAAGGCAGGAGGCAGTTAGATTTGCATAAAGAATGGAAGCAGCCAGCTTGGCTCTGTCCAAAGATAACAAAATGTGCCAACCAGCACCTCCACATCTCACTAATTAACACATTATATCTGGTTTATTTAGTGTAAAAACCGCACGTTGTGGTTTGCATTATGTGCCAGACTATTTCTTGGCTGGGAGCAGTCACTGCTTCCAGCCAAGAACACAAGCCACAAATGGTAATTTTTACACTTTCTTTGTATCAATTAAAGAATAGATTCACGATTTTTCAAGTCTGTCTTAACAGTCAGGTGTCCATATGAACAGTGAAAGAGGTTTTCCTCGCTGTAATCATTCCTTCATACTGGCTGTTAAAAGATCCCCTTCAAATGTGCTTTACTTTAGTGATGGGGGACAAAATCCACAGTGTGTCCACAGTCATTTAGTGCAAAAATGCATTTAAAAGTTTACCTGAAGCTTATATGAGGCTTCAGCAGTCTGAGTCAGTCATATCAAGTGGATATCTGCCATATGTCGTCTTTTTTTGCATAAAATTCCCACTTTGTGTTTCCCTTTTGAGCTGCGGTGGAAGTATATTAACAAAAAGAGGAACTTGATTTGACTCATTTGGATGACTGAAGCTTCATATTAACTTTGGTCCTTATCACTTACATTGTTATGAAGGGATCTTCTAATAGCCAGTATGACCAGGGGGGATGATTATAGCAAGAAAAACCTGTTTCAATGCTAATTTTGGCTCCTGACTGTTGATTTAAGACAGACTTGCAAAATTGTGAACCTGTCCTTTAAACAAACAATAGTGAGTGCTATAGTGAGCTTTAGAGGTGCCTTTAGGAAGAATTTGTTACATTTGGACAGAACCAGGCTACGTGTATTTACCTATTTCATGTTTTTATGCTAAGCTAAGTTAAGCTAAGCTAACCGTCTCCTGGCTGTAGCTTCATTTTAAACGGAAAGACATGAGATTGGTTTCAAGCTTCTCGTCTAACTCTCTACAAGAATGTGAATCAACATGCTTCCCAAAATGTTGATGTATCGCTTTAAAAGCATAAAATCAGACAAACACGAGGCCTACTGGTGTGACCCGGACAGTATATTAGTGTGTGAGTTGTGTGCAGTACTGACCTCTCTGCATCATTTCCACTACATCTCTAGGATGACTGGGGGATTTGCAGGCCAGCCACTCTGGCAGCTCCCTCAGTCTCACCTGCCCAAGACTCCGCTGGTTCAGACCACCTGCAGTTCATGAAGTCCACAAAGAATCATCACACAAACACAACACACACATCCCCCTTCATTTCACTAGGGCTGTGTATTGTTCAAATTTTTGGATAGCATCACCAGTATGATACCACAATTATGCTTTTTTCAATACCTCACTTTGAGGAATACAAACATGAACCAAGTCTCTCTTAAAACCACAATCAGGAGCCCAAATAAACATTGAAACAGGTTTTTCTTGCCGTAATCATTCCTCCTGTTCATACTGGGCATTAGAAGATCCCTTCATAATGCACTTACAATGTAAGTAGTGGAGTCTTCTTTATGAGCAAAAATATATTTGATAGTTTATATGAAGCTTGTATGAAGCTTCAGCCGTCTGAGTTGGTCAAATCAAGTAGATATCTGCCACAGTTACTGTCTTTTTAGTATAAAATTCCCTCTTTGTGTTTTCCTGTTCAACTGCAGCGAAAGGATGGAAACAAAAAGAAGGAATTTTATACTAAACAGGCTGTAACTTTGACTGATATTGACTTGATTTGACAAATTTGGTCGGATGAAGTTTCATCTTTATCTTCAGATAAACTTCTAAACACATTTTTGCACGTAAAGAGGAGGATTGTGCATTATGCAGTATGAACAGGAGGAATGATTACAGCAGGAAAAACATGTTTCAATGTTCATTTAGACTTCTGACTGTTGTTTTAAGACAGACTTGAAACATTAAAGTTGTCTAAACACAATCAAGCGAACATGAAACTATCTGAACAAGATTGTGAATCTGACCAGACATTCAACACCAGCTTCTGATACCTGAGACACATTTCAGTTGTAACCAAAAAATGCACTGAGATTCGATAGCCAGCTCTACATCTCTCCGTCAAATACTGACCTTTAGCTCCATCACCGGCAGTGTTTTCTCTCCGGGCCTCGAGCCGCAGTGTCTCCGTCGTCTCCACCCTGACAGGCAGAGTTTGCGTAGCGAGAGGGAAACGATGAGGGCTAGAAAGGTGTGTGAGTGACGTCATGTGATGGCCCGACTTCAGCCCCTCGTTCATGGTGAATGTAAGTGGAAGGGGCGTGGCTTGGCTCACCTGGGACGATAGATGGTCAGAGAGAAGCGGAGTTGCAGGAGAGGATAGTTTGGACTGAAGGGAACCGTCGTCTTGCAGCGGGATTAGATGAGATGCTTGTTTGGACTTTTTTCTCTTAGCTGGTGTTAGCTCCTTATGTTGTAAACTGGTACTGGGCAGCTGGTTTGATGGAGGTTTAGCTGTTAGCGAGCAGCTAACGTCTTCTTTTTGGTTCCCTGCTGGAACTGGACTGAGACTGCTTTCAATCTGGCCCAGGATGCCCATCCTGCTGGACTCACCGTTGTTTTTAGCTCGGCCTAACGCGGTCTTAACATCCTGGAGGGTAATTCTGGCCTGACGACTACTTCTTTCAGATTTCCAGAGCATCTCATTCCCAGATAAATCCTCTCTTTCCCCCTCGCTGTCCTCCCAGAAGTTGTTTCTTGCTGTGCCTCTTGCACTACTTTCCTTCACTTTCGAGTCCACAGAGGCTGAGGTATTTTTGGTTTTGGAGAGAGATTGTGACACCTTCTTTTTAGAGGCACGTTTGGGTTTGGCGTCTGTGGACAGAAGCGCAGGAGAGGCACATGAGTCTGGATTAGTCTTGGTCCCTGAATTTAGGGGACTAGTAACCGGGCTTAGCGAGGAAGAGCTGGTTCCCCCCAGTGGTCCCTTAGAAACCTGGTTGGACTTTGCAGCTTCTATCAAAGTACGGAGACTCTTCTTTTTAGGCTTAGAGAGGGCAGGAGACGGAGAAGGAGATAGCGACGGGGAGGAGTCGAGGGAGATGGTGGTAGAGGAGGCCATTTTGATTTGATCAGACAGCTTCTGTTTCTTCTTCTTAGTTGATGGGGGAAGAGATATAGAACTCAGGGACGACGATGCTGGCTGTGACGCGAACGATGTGTTCGCACTCTTCAAAGAAGTCGCTGGTGATAATGACGGTGGCGGTCCTGATGACACTTCAGGCACCTTCTTACTCTTTTTTGTCTGTGTGGACTTGTTCTCCGACAAGCCTGCGGCCAGCTGAGAAGACGATGTAGTTGGATTCGCTGTGACGTCATGTTGGGTTGGAGGTGTTTTGGACTTTGCGGCTGCCTTGCAGTGGGGCAGGTGGGTCTTCAACCTTTTGTATGTTTTCCCGCAGAATGGGCACACCTCTGTGGGGAAAAACAAGAACAGAGTAGTGCTCCTGTGTAACTAACAATAAAACTGCAATGATTAGCCTATTAATCGATAAGTCAATCATCAGAAAATTCATCGCCAACTATTTCGATAATTGATTAATTGTTTTGAGCCATTTTCAAAGAAAACCTACTAAAATATCTCTGGTTCCAGCTTCTTAAATGTGAATATTTTCTGGTTTCTTTAGTCCTCCATGACAGTAAACTGAATATCTTTTGGTTGGGACAAAATTTTAAGTTGCATCTTGAGCTTTGACAGTGACGGACATTTTTCATCGCATAACGTCACTCAACCTAGAAAAATGGGCGAGTGACGTCATGTGATGGCCCGCCTTCAGCCCCTCATTGGTCAATAACATGTCAGGAAATGGTGAAAAATGTCGATCACTGTTTCCCAAAGCCCAAGATGACGTCTGCATATGTCTTGTTTTGTCCACAACCCAAATATATTCAGTTTCCTGTCATAGACAACTAAATAAATCAGAAAATATTCACATGTGAGAAGCTGGAATCAGAGAATTTGGACAGGTTTTCATTTTATAAAGTGATTCAGTAGCTCTACTTTGGATAACTTGTACATATATCTGATGATATAGAAATGTACAGTATGTATTATTTGTTCTTTAGTGCACATTATGGGTCGATGGGTTAATTAAGTATTAATATTAAGACATAAAAGGAAGTCACTAATACAGGCTGTGACCTTGTACTTGTGCAAAACTTTTAGCTGTATTCTTCTGTATTTAACCATCCAGCAGCGCAGTAAGTCACAATACAGGTAATTAAACAAATATAAGAAGGCCTTATATTGGTCGTGATTAGGTCACGTGACGTCTCGTCCTTTTGTGAGTGACAAATAATGTTGTGATACTTACCGGAGCTCATTATGCACGAGTCTGCTCAACAGCATATCAAGGCAAATCAAATCGAGTGAGGCATTTTCCCAAAAGTTTGTACCGTCATTCAAAGTGTCATTATTAATCACATGTATACTCAGTTGTGTCACTTTTACATACTTTTTTTTAGTTATAGAAGTGTGCACGTTGGGCGCAGGGTCGTAACCGTTGCGAAGGGAAAGACCCTTCAGGGTAGCACGTTGGAAGCCTGAATATAAATAACAAAATTATGTTTAAATAATTACTGTATTAGTTTACGACTGGTTGAAAAACATGATACGTAGGAGATGAGTTATCTGATGAGACTGTGACGGTTTATGAACATCCTATCTGAGCGTGTTTCTCATCTATATGCAAGATCTGTTCAGTGGGTGTGGTGCGCCGACTTGTTTCTGTCTACGTCGTAAATTAAGATGATTCACTCCTGCCCACTTCCGGCTTCGCGTAAAACCCCCTCGGAACAGAAAACCGTACTTTCTGTTGACGCAATAGGTTAATATTCCCGCTAAACATTTGACATTTGTTTTCGAGATGTATTTGATCTGGCCAGGGTAGTAATTGCGATGTTATTTTAGAGAAAAAATTTGATATTTTACTGATGAAAAATATCTTGAAACGGTTTTTGGCAGTACTCTTGTTTTTATTGCTCTATTTTCTTCTCTTTGACAAAACTTTACAGCACGTGGTCCAGTTTCAGTTTCAGAAGCTTTCAGCCACATCCCGTGGCCTTCTTCAAGTGTATGGAGTTACTCAGTTGTTACAACGTTTTATGATTCAAGTAGTATTTGTGTTTAGTGGACCAGAAAACAAGTTTAACATTTCGTTTCATAGTCATTCTAAGATGGAAAGAATAAGCTAAAAAGAAATATTTTTGCTTATACACAAAATACATTTGTATTTTATACACATTTTTCACTTTTAGGTTTAAAAGTTGAACTGCCAACTCATATCTGTAAATTTATCCAAAGAATGTTTAAAGTGTACTTTTAATGTACAATTTTGGTAGTATATTTTGTAAAAAAATATATTTTTCACTTTTGGGTGAATGTTATTCATAAAGAACCAAAACATATACTCATTAATATGTATAATAAACAAAGAAGGGCATACTTTCATTAGAAAAGTGTATTTTATTGATAAGGTTAGAGTGGCATTATAATTGACACAGGAATGAATTTCAGTAAGGTGATGGAAAAAATTACACAAAAATACATCTACATCAAAAGGTCATCTTCAATCGGAAAAGCAATGATTGAAACACATTCAGAATGGAAAAAATACGCCATTTCTACAACCATTTACATATAAAGGAGATAAACCTGAATATTATTTACATGGCAACAGATTACAGTATGTACAAAGCGAGGACTGCAAGCAAACTGAAGCTCAACTATGAGCTTGCCTTCTGTGTGAACAGTCCCAAGAAAGCATGGGGTGATTTAATTTGGCAGAGAAGCAGAGATTTTAACAGTGCCTGGAAGTTGTCCTCTAACAAAGAATACAGTCGCTGACAAAGGTATTCAACTCCAGTAGCTTTTTTTGTCTATATATTTTTTTTCCTACAAATTCATAATATATTTTAAAAAGGGAAATCCTAAACAGCACAAGAATGCATGAAAAAAAATCCCTTCAAGGGGTTTTTCAAAGACGTCTGGAGTCAAAACTCAGTGCCAACACAGATATTCTCACATGACGGGGTACATCTCACCATAACAGTGTTGGTTACAGTATATTCAGACACACGCAGAACAAACCTCTGCTCATTTATTAATAGACATTCATCATTCAGGCATACAGGAGGTCTGTCCCTTTACAAGGCATCTAATCAGAGATGAAAACAGAGGAGGGGTGGGGGTGGGTGGGGGGGGTCTGGGCCAACGTTCTGGGGTCAAAGCCAGGAGGATACAGTACCAATCACCACCCAGCTAACTTGTACTGAGGCCTGGCTGAGTCTCGCCGCTCTGCCACCCAGATAAAGATTAGATTATTCTAATCATTCAACAATGACATCATCATGAACGCCGGTTTTTGTTTCAACCCTGAGAAAACAGTGGACTGCATGTTCACTTGTTGGCACATCTGCCAAATGTGCCAATAAAAGGTCATTTTCTGAATGACCAAAAAAAAAAAAAAAAAAAGGACAACTTGCATGGAAACTTGTTTTAGCTAAGATTGATTTTAAATTATCTAGAGACCCTGGCACAGTGATTAGGTCTCTATTAAGACATTTTATGGAAAGGCATCATAGGTTAATTCTCGCAGTCTTCCACAGACAAGGTGCCAGTGCTGGAGCCGATCTACACATCAAATCTTGAACTACTCTTTGTATCTTAACCATGAACTGGTCCTTGTCATAGCAAAAAATGGCTCTGTGCCGAACCCTAAAACCTGCTGATCTCGAACCAAGAAATAGAAACAACTGGGATTGGGAGAAAGAGGAACTGTGGTGCAAGAATACAAGAGAAAAAACAAAAACAAATGTGTAGACCAGATCATCAATAAGCTGACAATCCTGTCTAAAAACTACAGGGATTCACAAGGTAGCACTGGGCAGTGCAACATAAATAATGGAGTGAATTTGGACTTGATGAATTCAGTGCTAGGACATAGACTGGCAAATCAAACTCTGAGAACACAGACAGATGGTCTTTGTACATTTTGACCATATAACTTTGCTTACATGCCGTTTGAACTTGTTAACAAAGTATTTATTTCACCGTGGTTATAGCTTGGTAAGTTGTATATCTGGTTAGGAAAACCATATGCCCGGTTTGTGAAATGTTTTGCTGGTTTCCGCCAGGCACCGGCACCTTGTTAGTCGAAAAGCCTCAACGAGTCTTGTGCTGGAAGGCTCTCAGGTCAGAGGACAGAGTCTCAAGACGAAGTAGCAGATCTTATCCAACATCCAAACCACCTGCATGTCTTTCTTTTTTTTTTTTCTTTTTTTTTTTTTTTAACCACAGACAGTCTGCCCTACTGACTTGTTCCCCTACCAAACCCCGAACTAACAAGAAGGCCATCTCTTCAAAAGAGGAGAGTAAAAACTAACATAAAAACGGCTGAAGAAGAAACTGAGATCTATCAGATTCTTCTGAGGCTGGTTTCTCCCAAGTCCTCTTCAGGAACAAGGGGGTGGTTTGTCCCCATTCAGGTCCTCTACTTTCACAGGTTGACAGGGGTCATTGGAGCATGAGCTGTTTGAGGTTGTCATGGAGAATGGTGTCCTTGACGTCCCGGAACACCAGCCGGATATTCTCCGTGTTGATGGCTGTGGTGAAGTGGTGGTACAGGGGTTTCTGGGTGGCGTCGCGTCTCTTGGTCCGGAAGCACTCCACCATGAACGCCTGGATGTCCGGCAGGCTGTGCTCGGGGCCGGTGTAGTCGGGAAAGTAGTCCTTGAGCGGAACGCTCTTCACCTTCTCCTCCAGCAGGTCCGTCTTGTTGAGGAAGAGGATGATCGAAACGTTGACAAAGACGCGGTTGTTGACGATGGTCTCGAAGATGTTGAGTGATTCACGCAGCCGGTTGGTCAGCCTGTCTTCCATCAACACCTGTTAAACACAACAGAGGGATTAACTTCTACTACTATTACTGGTACTAATACTGATGATATTGTACTGTGTTGTTGTACTGAACTAAATGTAGTCAAAGTAGTAAAAAAAACAATAAAGCTGCATACGGACATTAATGGCACCCTTCCAAATAGTCCCTTTGAATCTAGTATGGGACATCCTGTGAGATCTTGTTGGCTTTTGTGTGAAGTAGGGATGTAATGGTATGCATTTGTCCTTGTTTGGTGCAGGATGTTGGTTTTGGTTTCTTCTTCTCCCCATGAACCAAGTACAGTCTACTTGGGTCTATGTTTTAGCATGTGTGCAGCAGTTTTGGCAATGTCTAAAGCTGCTGTCTGTTAGCTAGACCACAGCAGTCACGTTAGCCAGGCTCTTATAATGAGTATTGTCTCTATGACAAAAAGAAAAGAGAAACCAGAGCTGTCACTTTGATTCACTGTTTGGGAGTGTTCTGGTTTCCCAGTTAAGTTACAGTTAAGACTGGTGGATTAGATGAAAGCTGTATACCGAAGTTGGGTACGTCTCTTAGCTATTTGAGACAGCATCACCCGAGTGTGTCTATTACAGGAATAAGGCAAAAACTCCCCACAGAATTATTTAGACGTGCCGATGCCAAACGACTGTTTATATTTGGCTGTAGAGAGTTCGCATTTTACGGGCATTTTATGGGCGTTTTATGGGAGATGACAGGAAATTAATGGAGAGAGAGAGCGGGAATGACATATCACAAAGGTCACCAGCTGGATGACAACAGGGGACGTAACGGTTTAACCCCTAGGCTCCCATGATGCACCAGCTGGGCCTTTCTTATCAGACGATTTTAGCTCATTGCATAATATGCATATCGCTATCAGTGTAAATTATCAGCTGATAAGGAATAAGAAATTAAAAAAATACAGACATGCCAAAGTAATGCTTGAGGTCATTTAGAAACTGTCACCATTACATAGCTTGTACCTCAGAGAACTCCAGGAGGTTTATTTTTCAAGTGTAAAAAGTTCTGCTCTGCTTCTTTTAAATACAACTTCAGCAACCTAGATGTGTCAGATGCAAATCACTGCTGTTCACACAATGAAATATTGTACATATTTGCATACATACGCATTACAGTACATCATTTGCATACATACAACAGTCAAACGGACAAAAAAGTGAGAGATGTACTGATATGAAGATACCATTAACAGAATGTTTACAGAAATATCTGCAGATGTCTGTACTGTTAGTTGGTCATTTATGCCTGTTTATCCATTTATCTTTCACCTGCCTAAATACAGCTTACCAAGGAATACAATTCCACTTAGGCTACACACTAACCTACCACTACTGCTGCATTTACAAAGTTTCTATTGTTTACACCTCCACAATAATCAAACTTTGAACCAATTTGATTTTTGAAAATATGATTTTCAGCCAATTTGAAAAGATGATGACAATGTAGCTGTAAAACACAAACCAGCCTGAACAGACTAGTTTGTGGCTATGATGAAATAAATATTTTAGAGCTGGTTAATACAACGGTTTTCATTATAGGAAGACTATTGCTTAATGGTGTGATGACCTAATAACAAAAACAACAGGCTGAATATGAACACGGGTGTTGAAACTATCGAAGTAATCACATCCCTTCTTACATATGGTACTTAATTTACAATGGGGGGTTGTTTCCTTTCCTTGAAATGTTCCTAGAGTAGTTATAGACTACAGCGCCAACACACACACACACACACACACACACACACACAGGTAACTTTCTAGGTAACGTTACTTGTGTGGCACATGCACTTGCTTTGTTGTCAATGTGCCATGATCTGTTCCTCTCATTACAGTAACGGGATTGGCTGCAATAATGATTATGAATACAGTAAGTTACTATGAAAAGTCATGTTTATCAATCTGCGACACACTGACAATATAACTTAATGTTACTTTGCCAACTTATATGCCTGGTGAACAAGCAAGCTAGCTTGCAAATTACGTAATGTTGGGTCTAATGTTATTAACGTTAAATATTCACCCCAGTCCATTTACCTTCACAAAGGAGTTAAAAGGTTAAAAGGACCGTCCTCACCAGCCAGCTGAAGTGAGGAGGGGGAACAAGAGGGATAAAATCGATGTTGTGTTGCTGTCAATTTACAGTCTCTTGAAATGACATTATGCATTTGTCAATCATGATCATCCACGCTTGATATTTGGGTGAAGACAGCATGGGTGTATTATAAGAGCTGGGTACCGGACCTAAAATGACGCCCATTCAGTCCTATAAGAACTGCTTGGCTGGCACATACGCCAAAAAAAGTTTCTAGCTTGCGGGTTTGCTTCCGCGTTGTGCGTCCCACTGAATATACGTAGTAGTGTTTCCTCTGCTGGCCCCGCCCACAAGTTCCCACTCAGCCCATTGACTGTTTTACAAACGACTCTTTCACAATGGTGGTCTATGGGAAAAATGCTTTTTGGGCTGCAGGGGGATTTTTCACTGCAATACCGTGAATGGCCACAGGGAAAAATTAGCTGCAAGGCCGAACAGTGGCGCCCTATCCAGCTCTTATTACTCATCCATGAAAGAGAGAGGGGAATGAATCTGGCGCTATGATTGGTCAAACTCTTCTTCCTCTTTTGCTTTTCAGAAGGCTAGACGCTGCTGCCTGTTAGTCTTGAGTACTGCATGTGCACAATTGACCTCACAGGCGTCACCAGCTTTTTGCGCAGTTTAGAGTGACAAATTGTACCAGTGTACTTTGATGTCAAAAAGCGTACAGGCTGGCAGGTCTGCTCAGTGCATATCATGGTCATATCTATGTAATAACCTAAATTTAATTAACCTTATTAATAAGGTTTATATTATGTGTTTTTGTCAACATTTGTTGATATATAACATAGTAATAAAATATCAGTATCACCTTTATGACTGCAACTAATTAATTATTTTAATGGTACCCAGAATCATGTGTGATGATCACATAATAGTTTCAGATTGAGTTATAATTTGTTAATTCTATTTGTGGAGTCTATACATGCAGTGAAATAAATGCACATTTAGACACGGCGATGATGACTTATCAAAAAGTCATCAAACATTATCTGCTAGAACAAACTGATTACGTGCCACTTATCATCCTATCTCGAGTGTGTGCGCGAGAGGAAATTAGATGCCATGGCAAGCGTTTGGCACAGCAGCGAGTCTTCACCTGGTCGTATTCGGAGGAGGAGACGAGGAAGAGGATGGAGGTGACTGAGTCGAAACATTCAAACCAGCGCCTCCGCTCTGAGCGCTGCCCTCCCACGTCCACCATCTTGAAGGGCACGTTCTTGATCTCAAAGTCATACTCGTGGATGCCCTTGGTGGGCCTGCGGGCCAGCAGGATGTCTTGTTGGGTTGGAAGATAAGTCTGGTGGAGAGATGGAAAGACACAATGAGCGAAAGTCTATATAAATACTAGAAAGAATATAATACCATAAAACCCTGAGCGATAGATTCTGCTAGCTGGAATTTTACTATTACAACAGTAAGACAGAAATTATGTAGATGAATAAAAAAAAGAGACTGCAGCTGAGAGTAGGGAAAGTTTGTTTTGCATAGAATTAGTGAGCCTATTATCTTGAAATCTCTGTCTTTACCACAACGTAACCTCATTTCCTCAGGTTATCTTTTGTGCAAACATTACTCTTACTTTTGGGTAAAGAAATACATGAAACCTGAGAACACATGATTTTGTTTTAGTCCAATATGGGGAAATATTTCATATAATCCACAAACGTTTGATGTAGGCTTTCAACCTTAATCAAGGAAAAGGTTTATGAACTATATAGAAGTTACACATTTATGAGCTTTGAGGGAATCACAGCAAAGTATCAACATTTTAAGGAAACAATTAAAAAATATTAGCAAATTTTAAGCTTTATTCATTCTCAACATTTGAAAAGCCTACGTACTTTCATCTTTGGGAAAAAATCAAAGGTAGAAGTTTAACATTAGTTTATATCCGGCTTAAAGCTGGTTCTGCTGAAAACTCTAAAGTCTCGAGTCTAAATGGCAGTTTGGAAGTTGGATGTAAAGATCGGAGGGAAGCGTGTGTAACGGCTCAGACACAAATAAATAACACTAAGTTACAGCTGCTCCAGTACACCTGGATGATGTGGACTTCAAACTAAATAAATATAATGACAATATTCCTGATATTTGTTATAAATCCAAAGAGTCTCATGTTACTCTTGTTCATTGTTCGTGGGTTTGTGTTAAATACAAGAGTTTTGGGAGGATGTTATTAATATGATCTCAAACTTTTTTTTATTTCACTCATATCATATGGATCTTATTTAGAGAGATAAAGAATATTAATGTATAGACATGTATTTATTATTAAGCTACTTACTGCTTACTGAAAAAGAAAGGGATTCTCCAAACATTGTCTGGGTTAAAAATAATAGTTTTCCATTATATGGAGAAAACCCCCCCCACATGTTTGAAGAGGAAAAGTGAGTGTTTGTTTATTTAAGATAAAGCCATGCTGGGAATCTTCTGCTAAATGAAGGACTGGGTTGAATATAAATAGATCTGCAACGATAAGTCAATTGGCAAAATTAACTGCAGCTATTCTGATAATGATGCTGATGCTAAAATTCTCTCAATCTGGTGTCTGAAACATGAATATTTTCTGGTTTCTTTAGTCCTCTATGATATTAAACTGTACGTCTTTGGGTTGTTGACTGTTAGTCAGGACAAAAAAGACATTAAGGTTGTATCCTGGTTTTTGGGAGACTGATTTTACAGACCAAACATAGACAGTCAACAGATTAATCGGTAATGAAAATAATTGTAAATATAAATGTAATGGTACACCTTACAAGTGGTGAAAGATTGTTATTTATTTAGTTGTTAGAAGAAGAGAAAGAAGAGTAGGGACAAAGTGAGTGAAGTACTGTAGATTTGTTGGAAAAATTAATAAAAATAGTCTTCAAAAGAAGGTGGATATTGAGCAGTAATTTGAGGAAAATAACAGAAAAACATTTTATCTTACAAAATAAATCCTACTAACACATATAATATCTACTGAAAACACTGAAAAAAGGCAAAACATCAGGAAAGAGGTGATAACATGCCAGTTTTCTCATGTTAAAGTGCTTCTTCTTCTGAAACGTCAGCATCCTTCAACAATAATCTTAGCTGTTTGTGTGCCGGTGTTAAATTAAATTGTCTAGACGTGTTGCAATATTAACTATAATATCTACAGGACTGATTATAACAATTAGTGCAAAGAGAAACAACTTACCGGGTCGCCAAGCTTATCCAGATTATCCAAGAAATACTTCACTGACTCACCCTGCGACAGGACAGAGGAGGAATTCCTGTTAATTCTTCACAATTTATTACATATTAATCACAAAGTGTAATGATACGTGCAGAGTTTACATGAGGTTCATATTCACTGTCACTGCATTCAATAGAATAAATCTGTTGCTGTTGTAGAGACGGGGAGCCGACACACACACATGCACACACGCGCACACGCACACGCACGCACACACACACACACACACACACACACACACACACACACACACACACACACACACACACACACACATATTGTCCTAGGTCCCCAATAAACTGGTCTTAAGTCTGAAATTTGTCCCTGAAAGTAGCTCAGACAGACACAAACACACACACGCAGGTAATCTGTTTGTTTTCTTTTTCAAAACTTGTGTGTCTGCCTGATAGCTGAGTCTGCTCTGAGGTAGGTGAAGCAGGATGCAAAGCATTTCGTATGGCAGTAGTCACATGTTTGTAAGTGTGTCTTTGATGTATTCAGAAGTGTGGCTAGGTCTGGTGTGTGTGTGTGTGTAGGGATGTTTTTTCTAGACCATTCTGACGCTGTTCATGTGCAATTAGTGCAAGCCCAGACATGAGGCTGCCAAGAATGAGATGCATTCCTTTATCTGTGTGTGTGTGTGTGTGTGTGTGTGTGTGTGTCCCCTGTGCGCAGCATAAACCCAAAACTGACTGCAAAAAGCAAAACAGATCTCTCTTGTCATCTTCGCTCTGACCCACAGTGTCTATACTGTGACGCACCGCACCTTTTCATGGCTGTGCTTTGCATTATTGGCACAATAAACCGACTCCCCTTGTTGTAAAATTCAACCCTTGTCAGTAGTAGTGATTGATTGGGTTTTATTTCTGCATGTTAGCAACACATAGCAGCCATTTCCCCATGCTGTAGGCTCCTGTACTCACCTTTTGATCTTTTAAAAAAAAACAAAAAAAACTGACCTGACCTGAAAAACCTGTGTGTGCATGTGTGTGTGTGAATGTGTGTGTGTGCACACGTGGGAAGTGTGTGCTAGGCTAAGATTACACTAGGGGAGGAGTAGAATGGCGTGCTGCTAGTCTAAAGCCAAAGAAAGAGGAGACACCTTGTTGTGAAGCTAATTTTAATTTTGGCCATAAGACTGGCTTTGCCTGAGTAAAGAAGTTAAAGTCAGAGGGAGCCAGTGGTTTTGAAATTACCAAAAATGAGTCTGATAACAAAAAGAAGAAGCGAAACAAGAACAGCAATCACTCTGAGCTCTTTCTGTTCATTATACGGCGTGACTGTGCCTTTCAGTTTATATATGTGTGCTCTCAAAGCAAAACTGAAACACAACATTATATAACAACATCAGTGTGTTCACTCATGCGAAACATAGCGGGGTTTTTTGTTTTTTGTCATTAGAAGGTGTCACTACATTGATTTAAAAAAAAATCTCAAGTAAGAAGAGATTATGTTTATGGCTGATGTCAGCAGTTGGTGAACTTTGTACTACACCGAGCGAGACATGCCCTTTGTGGTTTTCTCTATACTGTACATGCATTTTTAATCATTACAAGCAAGCCCGAAGGCACGTGTGATTTGTGATGCAAATAAGGCATCACAAAAAGGGCATGGTCAAAACACGATGGGTTGTATCTGCTAGCAAGGAAACAAATTAGTGTTCGCTAACAAGAACAAGGAAAATTGGAAACAGCTCCTGACAGAACAACTCTTCAGCTGCTGCTTCTGTCAAAATAAGAGCGCTCATCTTTTGGAGTTATATTGCCCTCAGGTAATAATATTAAGGAAATTAAAGTGGAGTCCTTGAATGGCATGTCAGAGAACATATGAGAGGTACTATGAATGTGACTATGAGTGTATGGTTGAATCTAGGGCTGTAACTAGAGCTGCAACGATTAGTCGAATCATCAATTGACAGAAAATTCATTGTGACTATTTTATAACAGATTCATCTTTGAGTCAAATTTCAAGCAAAAAAAAGTCAAACATCCCCTTGTCCCAGCTTCTCAAATGTAAAAATGTGCTGTTTTTCCTGGTTTTATATTAGAGTACATGTTTCAGTATTTCCTGATGTTTTGTAAATAAAACGATAAAATGATTAATAGAGAACATAATATAATTAATCTATAATGAAAATAATGGTTAGCTGCAGCTGTAGCTTTTACTAATCTGCTGACCATGTTATTTGTCTATCATTTATTGGTTAATCATCTGTCTGTTTTCTCTGACCAACAGTCCAAAAATATTCAGTTTACTATCATTTAAGACACAAAAAAAGCAGAAAATCCTCACACATGAGATGCTGGAACCATGAAATATTTGGCAGCTTAATTGATAAATGACTATCACCAAATTAATTAATTAATGCCAATTAATTTTCTGTTGAGCGACCAATAATTTTAGATGTACACTAATCTGTAAATGCTGTACATATGTGTAGTCCTGTGTATTGGTTAGACATAACACTGGCTGTAAATGAGGGATGAGATTTTAAAACATGCAAATATATACTATTTATACTTGCAAATATAAGAATAAATGCTGCAACATTTTTCTGACCAATTGTTTAACCTATAAAATATCTAAATATCTATAAAGGTATCCGTCACACCTTGAAAGAGTCCAGGTTAAGGTCAATAAGTTGCTTGTTTTGTTTGCCAAACAATGTTATAGGATGCAATGCTAAACCTTTGAATTGATTATAAACATTCTTGCCTTTTATTTTTCTGTCAGACCACTAATTGATTAATTGACTAACTGTTTCAGCACTAATACAAATTATCAGTGACTAATCCTGATGACAGATTCAGAGGAGTTCAGTGCATGCATATAGATTTTCGTCAACTCTGATATTTTGAGGAACATTTTTCACCTTTTTTCTACATTAAATATATGTAAATGATCGATAGTTGCAGCCTTACACTCACACACACAGAATGTATGCATGTATGTATGTGTGTGTGTGTGTGTGTGTGTTTGTGTGTCCTTGTGTAACTTGAGGTGTGTGACACTCTTGTGTTTGTGTGCAAATAACGCTGAGTGGGAGAGCCGGGGCTCTGTATGTAAGCATAAAGCTGTTTAACTACAGATCAACATTCCAGCTCTGATCACTCTTATTCCCCTTTCTGTCTGCACAACCAGCTCACAACAGCAAGCTGCGTGTGTGACAGACTAACAAAACACCATTGAGAACAGTTCAGGCTTATGCAACTGACAGAACAAAAAAAATGTTAATTTTCTGCTTTTATCTCATTACTGAACTTGGAGAATTGTGTCATGTATTTGCTGGTCATTTAGAGACCCTCAAAGTTCACATCACATGACGTGACAGCAACCCTGAATAAAAAAATAAAAAGTTGCAGTGGGTTGTGAAAGTGCTACCGGGTAAAATGAAAGCGCAGGAAGGTCCCAGAAAGTACATGAGAAGGTTCTCGACCACAGCTTTATTCTGGGGTAAACGTCACTGTTAAAATGTGCATGCCGACAGCCAAGACATAAGGAGCGGGGAGAGGTGTAAACAGGAAGCTGACTAAATCACATGTCTGACCGCTCGACAGAGAGCGCCAGAGAAATAAGAACCAGAGCGAGATATAGGGAGAGAGGAAAGGGAGGATGAATTAAGTAGAAATTCAGTTTCACTTTCTATTTTCTCTGCAGTTTTTTACACCTTTCAGCTCATGAACTCTGACTTTTCATAAAAGAGCAGAAAACTCCTATCTGATTTGGTAATAGAGAGTTTGGTACTAGAGTGACATAAAGAAAAGTTCTTATCAGTGAATTAGTACAAACACTGGGCCAGCATTATCTTTCAGTACTGCTATTTCACTGTGTGCTTGCGTGTACATCCACTCACCAGCTGAAACTCTCTGCGTCGGTCGTAGGCATTCTGTATACCCGAGTCCACCCACAGAGCTCTGATGGCGGGCAGGTACTGCAAGAAGACGGATGTCTCCAGCTGCCCGTTGGCCATCTTGGCTGACCGGGTGTCGAATGCCATCAACTTGTCCCCATGCTGCTGGTTGTCTGGGTCACCCCACGGGATGTGCAGCTTCTCCCGGGCATCCACCAACACACGTATACCTGGTGGGGCAGTGAAAAGATCAAAGTGAGGGAGGGCCTGCTGGTAGTGAAATGAAACCCAATGTGGGTAAGAGGCTAGAAGAAAAGGTGAACTAACATAACACCAGCGTCCTACAAACCTGTTTTCTCTACCAAGAGTGATGCAGCAGCATGTAAAAAGGATGTGACTGTATGGTTTCACAGTCACCAACATAAAAACCCATGTGACAAATACTTCTGGAGGAGTAAAGATCGGAAAATTGTAACATTTTGCTATTTGACCCTGTACAAATAACACTTAACTGACCTCATAAACATACACAAGAGGCTGACACAGGTAAAGCAACACCTAGCAAATAGTGATTAATAAAATTAGAGCTGCAACTAACAAGTATTTTCATTACTTGGGCTATGAAATTAAGTCAAGTCAGTTTTATTTATATAGTGTCAAATCACAACAGGCCTACACCGTACTCTTTAATGTCAGAAAATGGTGAAAAATGTCGATCACTCTTTCCCAGAGCCCACGATGACATCCTCAAATGTCTTATTTTGTCCACAGCCCAAAAATATTCAGTCTACTGTCATTTAGAACTAAAGGAACCAGAAAATATTCACATTTGAGAAGCTTGAATCAGAGAAGTTTGACTTTTTTTTCATAAAAAAATGACTCAAAACAATTAATCAATTATCAACATAGGTGGCAATTAATTCAATAGTTGGCAACTAATTGGTTAATCGACTGATTGTTGCAGCTCTACATAAAATAAATACATTAGTGAAGCTTATAATGACTTACTTTTATGTGACCGTTAAGAGTTATTGATTCAACTCTATGATGTAACTTTTTTATTTAGAGTACACCCTGTACATACAAAGAGTGGACAGACCTTACAGCATAATGCAGTGAAGGTTCACCCTCCATTAGCTACATCCCTAGGTTAGATATTGAGCAACAGCAAAACTTGCCTATGGCTATTTGAAACTGCTAGCCTCTATATGGCAATTGTAAAAACTTAAAAATGCCAACTATGCAATGTCTGTGCAGCTACGAACTGCTAAACCGGGAGATATAATCAGAAACGCGGTGCATATGGGTGTGCCGACAGCAGATGTAGACTGTTTATGTATGTCCTCTCCGCCAGCCCAGCGCTGCTTAAACAGATGTGGAAACTTTCCCATCCATTTTAAGCGCCTTTCTGAGGCCTTTCTGTCGTAGCCAAACGCCCCATTTCCTCTCGTAGTGTGCCTTCGAGGTTACCTTTGATAACGTTGCTGTAAATCGTGGCTCTGAAGTCCTCTCGGGCTTGCTGGTCGAAGTCCTGGCCGTGGATGATCCGCATTTGTTTGAGGAAAGTCGACTTGCCGCTCTCGCCAGCGCCGAGCAGCAGGATCTTCACCAGCCGTTTCACGTACGTTTTGTCCCGAGAAAGACATTTATCGATCTCCTTCGACTTTCTCAACTGTTCTACCTCGCTGTTGTTAAGCAGGCAGACGGGTAGACAAACTTTTAATACGGACCTGGTCGGCAGGAAATCCGCCATGTTCGCACAAACTTCATCGATGCTAATTTGATGCGCGGTCGCGGGGCGCAGGCACGGGACCAAGCCCCTTCCCTAAACTCAGGAAGTAGTGCTGCTGAGTGTTTACCATCAATCTTAGGTCACTTTACATCTAACCATTTATGTCTTGTTGACTCACACAAACATTACATTTTACCTTTAGTTACATATGTCTCGATAAACTCTTAATATATACGTCGAGGTTGACATATGAATACGTCAGTTGGAAGTATGAGTATAATGATCTGTCCTAACGGTCGTAGCGACGCAATTACACATTTACAAACTAATAAGCTGAGGTTATTCGGCGTGTTTAACTACATTTAAGCAGTCTGTAGTGGTTTAACTGATAAAACAATCTATAATTTCTGAATTAAGTTTGTAAAAAATAAATCGGAACATTAGCTGAAGTTGAATGATGATACCATGTCGCTCTCTGGTGGCTCGCTTTGGTAACTGCGTAACAAGCATTACCGGTTAGAAAAAGCCGCGCTCTGATTGGTCGAGTCCCTTCTCCCTTTAGTGATGTTGCATTCATGGCTGTTAAGGAATACGGAATTTCATAACGCACTTGTAAAGATTGTTAAATAGGGAAATGCACACAAGACATCCTCGCTTTTCTATAAATTGCCTATTTCCGTTACATATCCGATGTGTCAATATCACTTTCGTTATAAAATCAATTTAAATGAGAAAAACGAGAATGTAACAACACATTTTCAAATTCCCACCCTCCATGTAGGAGCACTTGAAGGCAGCACCGGTATAGATCATTGTACTTCCCCTCAGCATCCCCACACGACACAGACAGGGCTCACAGGCGACAGTTGAATTGACTGTGTGTGTGTGTGTGTGAGGGAGAGTGTGTGCGTGTGTGAGGGAGTGGAAAGCACCAGGCACTATGACAATTAGAAACGCTCTCCGGGATCATGGACAGAGGTATCGACCACGGATGGCATGTCTCAAGAAGGTAGGCTATCCCCCTTTACATCAGTGGTTATCACAAAGCTGCTCAGGCTTATATAGACAATACCTGCAGACGCACCATGGATTCTCTAAACGCAATGCTTGTGCTGTATTGATCTGCTGTAACCTCATAAAACCTGGCTGTAATCACATTATAGTAGCTTCTAAAACAATCTGTATTCTCTAAAGATCCTCAGAGGAATCCCTTGCCTGATGGTCTACAGATTTCTTTAGGTTGGACATTTTTTGTAAAGCAGGTACCATTTGAATTACACAACCTTCATTGCCTCAATTATGCATTCAAAAAAATCTGAATTGTAGTCACCCAATTAATTAAAATCAATTAAAATCTCATAAGCAAGCATTCAGAAAAGCATGTAACACAGTGACAAGACATCAAAATGCTGCAAATCAGATGTTATCTTGGTGTCAGTTCGCACTTCGTCTGTCTGTCACACTAAATGTTAGTCTGTGTTTTGTTGCAACCTTTTCACAGTGATAAGGTCATTCAGTTTAATAAGCATTAAGCCTGGATCAGTATCAGTGCTTCCATCTACACCAACCAGCCTCTGGAAAGAAGTTAATCCAGGCGCTGTGTATTGGAAAACAATCCAGCCCGGTCCTGTGGCCAGAGTGTGGCTCGATTCATCATCTCACATTTCACATTTGTTCATGTTAGGAGCTGCGTGTTTATCACAGCGTAGTAACTCTTGGTATTGCGGAGGAGGTCATTAAGAAAAAAAAGCTCTATCATTAACAGAATAATTTCTATGTCTAGAGTCTATTGATTCACAGCTCTCACAATGCCCTGCTCTCCAGGGGAATGCTGACAGAGAACTCATGTCCAGGAGAACTTGGTGTTTTGGTCCATGAAAGCCCACTTTGGTCCAGCTCAGCCCGGGGCTTATAGCCTCTCCAGGATGACTTCAAAGCACAAAGCCACTTCAAACAGTCTCAGGAGTCGACCGCACACACACACACACACACTCACACACAAACACACTCACTCTCTCTCTCACACACATTCACACACAAACTGAATTAATAAACCGCACTGTTCCGTGCTTTCCAGTACACACCTGAGCTGTGGGATCTATGGGAGCTGTGGGATCAGATGACGCAATAACTAAGAAACTATTTAGGGCAGTGACTCACCGTGAAAAACCTCCTACACAAGCCAAGCAAAAACAATTAGATCAGGTCATCAAACAAACCCCACACCTCACCTTTTGCCATCTTTGAATACAGTGTTATGGTTCAGATTTGCAGTTTTATTGTAGTTTTTGGACTTAAGAAGTGGAAATAGAGTTAAGAGAGTCGGCTAATCACTCACATTTGTGTGATAGGAAGTATTAATGACGCGCTTTGATAGTGAGCCTTAATATCAGAGTTCTCAAATCACTTAGAGGCAATTAAGATACATTTTTTTCAAATCTTTAATCCATCTAACCTGTTTTTTTTTTTCAAGAAACCTGTTGGCACGGTGACCTCTGCCCCCCACTCCTAGAACCAGTTGTCGTGATAACCTCTTCTCACCCCCCCTTATAATGTTCCTTCGCAGGCGGAGAAAGTGCTGCTGGAGATGCAGGATCCCAAATCAGGAGTTAAGTCGCAGCCTCAGCGGCTGGTCATCACAACAATACCACACGCCATCACCGGTGAGGAGGCGACACACACACACACACACACACACACTCACACACACATGCGGACATGCAAACACTGATGAATGCACGTACGGTACACACTTGATGTTATTCAGCGGCTGGTTGAGTGATTGTGCCTGTATAGTCTCACTGGAGGATACCAGAGCTCTGGGCTCAAACTCGAGAGCTACAGATTCCATCTCCATGACAACCCCCGCGGTCTCGGAGTCAGAGAGAGGGAAAAAAGTAGGAGGTGAAGGAGGAGGATGATTGAGCGGGCGAGAGGAAAAGAGCAAGTAACAGAGACAAAAACAGGAGAAAAGCAGACACAGAGCAAGGTGGGCGGGCGGCAGCAGCAGCAGAGGAGGAGGAGGAGAAGAAGAGGAAGAGAGGGAACCTAGAGTTCTACGTCAGGCTGGTTAAAATAGCTGAATCAATGAAACTTAGCAAACATGCCTCTCCTCTCCTCCTCTCCTTTAACTTTCTTTCCTCTTTTCTTCTTTCCTTTCTTTTCCTCTCTTTTTATTTCCTTTTCTTTATCTTTCTTTCCTTTCCACTGCTTGTCTTACCTTCATCTTTCTTTCCTTCTCTTTCCTCTTCTCTTTCCTTTTGCCTTCATCTTTCTTTCCTTTCCTCTCCTCTTGTTTACTTTCCTTTAATTTTCTTTCCTTTCCTCTCTCCTCTCCTTTTTTTACCTGCCTCTTTCTTTACCTTCTTTTACTCTCATTTTTTATTTTTCTCTCTCTCCTCTCCTCTATCTTTCCTTTTTCTTATCCTCAACATTCTTTACTTTCCGTTTCTTCCCGCTCCTCTCCTTTTTCTCGTTTCTTTTCCTTTCCTCTCCTGTTCTTTCCTTTCTTTACCTTAATATTTTACTCCTCTCCACTCCATTTCTTTACTCTTTTCTTTACTCATCTCTCTTTTCCTGTCCCTTCCTCTCCTCTTTTTTCTCCTTTCCTCCCCTGTTGCTTCCTTCTCTTTATCTTTCTCTCCTTCCCTTACTTCTCTCCTTCCCTTTTCTTACCTTCATCTTTCTTTACTTTACTCCTCTCACCTCTCCTCTTCTTTCCTCTCATCTCCTCCTTTCCTTTCCTTGTATCTTTCTCTCCTCTCTTTCCTCTGTTTCTCGCTGTGCTCTTCCTCCACAAACCCCCTGTCCACCTCCTCCTCTGCCTCTCTCCCTCCATCTGTCTCCTCACATTAGCTGGAGTGGCTCACAGGCTATCGACATAGTCAGTAGTGGTATATCAGAGAGGGGTCTGACATTTAGAGGCGCACACCCACCTCACAAACACTCACAGCACTTATTTCTTTTCGTTCGCTGTCAGAGCTGCTTTTGTCTGAAGTGCTTTTTTTTTTTTTTTCTATAGATGCTTTGTTTCCTCAGACTTGTCATTTGCATCTTTTCTCTGCAGGTGAAGACATAGTCGCCTGGTTAGCAGACAGATTCAAAGTAGACACGCAAGGTGAGAGATGATGCTATAGTATGTACTTTACGTTAATTACAGAGTTTGTGAGAGGTTTTATGTGCTTTAAATTCATGCCCAAATGACCTAAATTAACTTAAATATATGTCTGTTGTTTTCAGAGGCGAGGAGTTTTGGCTCTATGCTGGTGGCGTTAGGATACATCTATCCTCTACAAGACCACAAACGCTTAGTGATCAAACCAGATGCGTCCCTCTATCGCTTCCAGGTACACACACACACACACACACACACACACCATTTTTCAGACTTTTTGGCCCAAATTTTAAACCCAAAGGAGCCACGTACTGTGCTGAAATAGTTTCTTCAGACAGGATACATAAGAAGCTTCCTTTTGAAAAGTTTCTTGTCTTGGTTGATCTTTAAAAGCTGCAAATGCTCCCAACATCTGATGAAGGATCACAGAAGTTTTCCAAAACTAACAAACATTTAACATTTTTAGTAAATAGGTTGTGTTAAAATTGTTAATAGAGTATAACATTACGTTTTATTTTTACACATGCAGATGTGAATCCACTGGTAGTTGTGATTAGGTGCAAGTTTCTGTATTCTGTAAAGCACTTTTATTGGTGTTAAATATGCTCTGTAAACAGACTGACTTGACTAGAGTCGGACGATATGATGATATATACCATGAGACAACAGAAACTGATTATCTCTGGTTGTGGTAGGCAGTGAGAAGGAACGCTTCATGATATAATATTGGATTTACAGGATTTTTCCATCAATTTGATGATGCACTTTAATTTTTTTCTGTATTTAATCTGGTGGATTAGTCAAAACAGACCATGTGTGTAATTGTGATTACATTTTATATATATATCATGAGATAAAATCACATACTTATACTGTGATAGAAGAATCTCCCTATACTGGACTTGACTGAAAATAGCCAGTTAGGGACCAAGAATACAAGTGTTATGCTAATGACACATAGACCATCTCTCATTGCATTTTTAATTGCTCTCTTTCTTAACTTCAGCACACGGTAACTGATAACTGATAGCGACTTACGGATAGAATTGCTAAAAATGCATTCTGAAGTCTTAAATTGTCTTGTTTTGTCCCACTAACAGTCCAAAAATCAAAGAAATCCAGTTTATAATGATATGAAACACAGTAAAGCAGCAAAACTTCATATTTGAGGGGCTGGAACATGAAAATGTTTGCTTGATAAATGACTCAACAGGTTAATCAAACATCAGAATTATTGTGAATTAATTTTTTGTTGAACAAGTTGATACTTGTTCGTCCAACCGATGAGTCACTCAGTTGTCAAAAACAGACGGATGAAGTGAAGCCGAGGAACTGAGGTCATCCTAATATTTGTTTTGTTTTAACTGCTCTAACATGCAAAAGGTAAAATAGGAAGATAAAATAGTTCACCGTTCAAGGACGGAACAAAGGCAGGAGCAAGCAGAACGGCATTTTGTGACCCGAAATTGGTCTGGTTTTGGTTTCCAGAGCAACGATAAATTTAAATAATTTTGGTTCTGGTTCGTAACAAACAAATCCAACTCAAAGTAACACTGAACACATAATAACTCGCTCATTTGTCCTTCCCAGACACCGTATTTCTGGCCTACACAGCAGTGGCCTGTCGAGGACACAGATTATGGTGAGTGCGACTGCACTTGTGCGCATTTTATATCCCGTCCTGTTCCAAACACTCGGCTAAACACGCCTTTTCATTTCATTGTTAAAGCAATCTACCTGGCGAAAAGAAACATACGTAAGAAAGGAATCCTGGAGCTGCATGAGCAGGTAAGAGCGACACCGAGAGACCCAAGTATAATTAATTTTGTTGGTTGACATTTACCGAGGTGTTATTTTCTGTGCTCAGGAGCAGTATAACCGTCTTCACAAGTGGATGAATCATAAATGGGATTTCATAGTGATGCAAGCTAAGGAGCAGTACAGGTAGGTGTGTGAAAGAAGAAACTCAATGGCATCACTGAGTTTTACAATCAAGAAGGTGTTACAATAATCTGTGTGGCTTTTAGGGCTGCAAAGGAAAGGAAGAAGCCGGACCGTGTGGTGTTTGACTGCCAGGAGAGAGCCTACTGGGTGGTTCACAGACCTCCGGTGAGAACACACACACACACACACACACACACAGATGGCTGTCAGACTTGTACTGTGAGCGCAGGATACAGCTTCATATCAGTGGATTGCCAGCAGACAGAGAAGTCTGAAAATAAATTGCACTCCACCTCTATACTTCCCAGGGTATCTCATTATCTCTACCCATGATGCCTCATTACCATTACATGTCCAGTCAGAGGAAAAGGGCACGACTGATTAATATTTCACACTGCGTAGGAGATGTGGTGCAGTGGTTTGCACCTCTTGCTTGCGGCATTATGAGTCTTAAGTTTTACCCGGTGTTGTGAGGCTGGATCTGGGAAAGTGGGCCTCAAAAGACCCCAAAGGTTTACTTTGTGTCAACTGGTTCATGACCATTTGATTAAGTACAAATTTGATTGGGAATACGCTCTGCTACTGCAAATATAAGCTGAAATAATAATAATAATAATGATAACATAATCTTGAGGCCCAGTCTGTCCATTTTTTAAGACTTTTATTCTATTAGATTATATTGTGCTTACGTGGTGCCTATTTTAAAGAATTATCTAAAACATATTGACACACAGCAAACCTGTGAGTTCTGTACTTTAATTTACTTTACTTTATCCATTTATTTATCAGGGACAACACACGTTAATTAACATCAATATGATGCTAATGTGTCAGTATATTTTTTAACAATTCTGGGAATTTTTGGGTCACTCCTCATATGACATCAATCTGTGCAGAGACTGCAGATGAAAATGAGTCTTTTGGCCAAATCTGTGATTATAAATCTTTCAGTTGTACCTCTCTGATCCAGTTCAAAGTACTCTCCTTGAGATGTGATACATTTGTCCAAGCGCTTCTCCCATTCCTGGAAACATTTCCTGTAGACATCTTTTGTCACCGTGCCCGGAGCCTCCTATGTTTATTACTGGATTTTTTTCCACGGTGGCGAATCGTTTCCCCTTCAGTCTCAATTTTAGTTTCCCCAAGCTGTAGGCATACGCCACCTAGAGGCAAATCTGATAACTACACCTTACTCACGTGCTATGGATGGGAATTTTTGGGTCCTCCCCACAACCACTAAAAGAAACAGATAGACAAAGAAATATCAGAGCACATACATACATAAATGAAAGACAATCCAATAAAAACATTACAATCAGAACTTAATTACAACAGATAAGATCAAACATCACAAAGGACCACACAATTATAGTCTTCTAAGTACATGAAGCTGCCAGAAGTAGTCAGCTGTCTGCATTGTACTGACGTAAAGGCGACAGGTTGCATACACAATGCTCAGACAGCTGGAGGAACAGGAGGGAAGTAGAGTTATTTTTTACATTTCTGTTTGTGCACAAATTCAACAAATATGATACTACATGTTAAGTGTTGAGCTTGAGAGATGTTGGTAGGTGTATTTTCAAACTCTGGACAGAGCCGGGTTAGATGTTTCCCCCTGTTTCAAGTGTTTATGCTAAGCAAAGCTAATCACTTCATGGTGCTACTTCAGTGCTAAATGCACAGGCATGAGAGCGGTTGTAATTGCTCTGATCATCTAATCCTGACAAGCAATTAAGCTTATTTTCCTAAACATATAATATTCTTTTAGCCTTCCCTGTAGAAAAAATTACAGAAGTTTTGTTTCGAGTCTCATTTTTATTGCACTTTTTCTGCCTAAGAAAATGTTTATGCTGAAGGCAACAAACAGAAAAGAAGAGATGGTGTTTGCATTCACATTACATAAAATATTAATATAAGTTACACTTATTTGCTCGCTTGACAATCCCATACTCTACACACTCACCCTCTTATTCATAAAAATCACAGAAGCTTTCCATCTGAGATAATTTCATTTCTCAGGGACAGATTTATTCTGTCAGCTAGTAAATGTGGTTTATAGTCAATCAATTTTTAAAACCCCTGCTGGAAACAAACAAATATCTGTAAGATGTTTTCATCACAACCAACAGTGAATTAAAACAAAATCACATTTCACACGTGGCTGGCCTCTTGTCGTCCCACGTGGTCGGGAATTGTGTGACACATTAGCAGCCGTTGATTAGCATTGTAAAATGGCCATCTGCTTTAATTAATTGGTCCTTTGGTAAACACACGTTGTGTAATTTCTTTTATTTGATGTGTGTGTGTGTGTGTGTGTGTGTGTGTGTGTGTGTGTGTGTGTGTGTGTGTGTGTGTGTAGCCAGGGACAGTGAGTGCCATGGACTATGGACTGGAGAGACGAGTTGATCCAAACGCAGACGAGGTAACAGGTGAGTCTCTGCATGACCTGTATGAACATAATTCCTGTCAATCAGCTTATATTCAATAAGAGGCTTTAATGCATGGATCCAGGTGCAGTAAACGGCTCCTTATCTTCCTTTTCCTTTCCCCTGTCTGCTGTTTCAATCATTAAACTCACCTTTAACTAAAATAAATTCTCTTTTCTCTTCTCTTCTCTCCTCTCCTCTCCTCTCCTCTCCTCTCCTCTCCTCTCCTCTCCTCTCCTCTCCTCTCCTCTCCTCTTCTTTCTACTGCAGGCATTTTCCATGGCTCTCTTTTTGTATCCAGACTTTTAAACTGGTTATAAACACCTACACACACACACACACACACACACAGAAACCTTGGCTGTCACTTAACCTACTTGCAACCACTTTAACTCTCAAACAGCCTTTTCAAGAATCATTCAAAATGTAGTCTAAAACTCACAATGGTCCACAAAAACCACTGAAGTACAAGAGCACACACACAAATACACCCAGCACAAATATCCCACTCTGTCTCTGCAGATGTAGATTTTAAATCCGTGATATGACACATAATCTGTTATGTAACATTTCATATATTTTCTCCTCCAGACAAAAACACCCGACTTCTACGAGAGAATCGTAAGTGAGATTTTGCAGCCCACTTCTTTCTCTCGTCCTGTTTCATCTCAACCAAGTGTTATCATTAGCAGCGATGGCGTTTTTATAGCCGTCATCTCTCTTCTGCTTCCTCTAGATGATCTTTACCCAGCAGTCCATCATGAGGCCCAGAGTGAAGTCGTCTGTGTCCATTGGCGCGTAAGCTAGTCCATCATATTTCCAGCTTGCCTACAGTATATCTGTGAGAAAAAAACAAGTCGCCATAGATCGGTTGCATCATACTGCACATCTCATAATAACAAACACATATTTCTCTCACTGTATCGCCACTGACCTGCAAATGTAGGACAAGTGGAAGTCATGCAGAGATGAGATTTGACATGATATAGATACAGTAACTGAAGGTTTGGTGACTTGCTATCATGTCATCAGCCTGCTAGCATGTGATAAGCAATTTGTAAGATGTATCAGGAAGAACATACTTATGCCAAAGCTGCACAATCCTATAAAATGTTTTCATTAAAATGATAATTTGCAGCTGGGAGCAGATCTACATTCAAATATACTTATAGACATTCAGGGTCAGGTTTCTTTCATTCAGAAAGGCAGCAAAGATAGCAAAAATGTAAAAAAATTCTGGATTCAAAACTAAAATCTTATTACTTATTCTTTGACCAGTGGCTGAACTTTCCATTCAATGTCAATAAGAGCTGTTCGCCAGAATTGTACTATATGTTGTTAACTAACAAACAGACAAGAAGAAAAACATTAACTCCTTGGCGAAAGTAATACATTTTATGTTTCAACATTCGGTCAAAAGAGAAAAGCTGCTTTAGTCACTAATTTACCATCTATCATTAGTGTCAGTAATGTCCCACTTTTGTTACCATTTAGTGGTGACTTGACATATTTGGCGACATGATTCCTTTTTACACCTGAGTGTACTGAAGCAACAGGACGTAACTTTTAGGAAATTAAATTACAAGAGATGTATTTATATACTGTTATAATGTCAGATATCTATTTTGAACATGATCAAAGTTCCAAAACTTTAGGTTGAACGTATGTAAAATGCTCCCAGCAAGTCAAAAGCCAGGCTTCAACCTGCTCTGAATGTTAAATTTGCAAAGTTACTTCTACTTTCTCCTCTTGATGACGTCAGATTGTTTGTGCATGCCCACAAACAGCCATCCGTTCTGTAGCCTTTGTTGCTAAGATTTTTGTTGTTCAGGTTGTCCACTTGCATATTTCGGATCAGATTTTGGCTCTAACATGTATGGATGTATTTGAGCAGTTTTCATTTTGAGTAAAGGTCGAGAAAAAGAAGTGAAATCGTACTACTGTAGTTTGTTTACGTAGCCTGCAGAACTGCTAACCAATCAGAGTTGGCTCATCGGGAGGGGGGGCCTTAAAGAGACAGGCGCTAAAACAGCCTGTTAGAGACAGAGGCTGAGTTGAGGGGCAGCATAAAGGGCCAGCTTAAGATAAATAAGGTTTTTTTTAAACTGTAAGTCATGCAAAGATATTCCAGTAGTTGAGATTCAGCAGTCCCTTTGGTTGTATCATTGCCTGCTACTTTGACGCTCCTCTCCAGTAAATTCCCTTCCCCGTCTTTGCAGATTGGTGAAATACTGCTCCACCTACAACAGCCACGACCCTTTCCTCTCCAAGTGTCTTCCCAGCAACCCCTGGCTCACTGATGATGTCACATACTGGAACTTGAACATGCCCAAGTGAGTCAGCTAAGGACGATACATCATTTATATGTCATTCATTTAACAGGTGTTTGAGATTCAACTGATGGTTGGAATATAATTTACAATAACTAGTACAATTTGTTCTTTTCGGTGATTTGTTTTTTCTTTATTTGTGCGTGTCACAGTGTGGAAATCCCAACTAAAATGCGTGTGGAGAGGTGGACGTTCAGCTTTGGAGAGCTGCTCTCAGACCCTCGAGGACGAGATGATTTCAGACTCTTCCTGAAGAAAGAATTCAGTGGTACGATGGTTGTTGTTTTAATTAGATGACCTACAAAAACACACATTGAACAAGACTGATTAGAAGGGGCAAACATCAGCTTAGTAAACCTTTTTCTCTTTTCTATTCAATTGTATTCCGTTGTCAAATATCTTAGGTGAGAACTTGGCGTTCTGGGAAAGTTGCGAGGATCTGAAGTGGGGAACAGCTGCGACAATGAGAGAGAAAGCCGAGCACATCTACAAGTAATGTCTTCATTTCTTCTCTGTGTGGAATACGTCAGCTATCTCTAATGACTCTAATTCATGGCTGTCGAGGTTTGAAATAATATCGTCAAGTGCAGCTGTCACTTGACTATATTAAGCTTTTTAATTTCAATTTTAATCTCCTGATCCCAGGACATTCCTGGCCCGTGGTGCACCTCGGTGGATCAACATTGATGGAAAGACAATGGAAATCACCGTGAGTGGCCTGAGACATCCACACAGATACGTGCTGGACGCAGCCCAAACTCACATCTACATGCTCATGAAGAAGGACTCGTATGGTCGATACATGAAATCTCCAGTGTTTAAGGACACGACGAAGAAGGCCATCTGTCCTGATGAGCACAAATTCTCGTAAGTGGCAGCTTTAAATTCCCACGTTTTTGCATTTAACTGATGGCACTTTTTCTGAATATATTTAGTCTGAATACGGTTATCTCATCCAGCCTGATAAAGAACAAGTGCACAGTCAGAAATGGCTCAAAGGGTGACTTATTAGTACATCTGAAAAACCCAAATTCTCATCTCTCTGGCTGATAATTGGTCTCACTGCAGCTCACTGCAGCTACTTCATCCATTTCATCCATCACTCTAAAAAACGTAATTTTTACCTTGTCTTTTCCTCCCTTCTCCTCTCTTTTATCATCCCTCTCAATCCCCCCCAGTGACGCCCAGTTGGAGCATAATGCGAAGAACAGGCGGCCCAGCCTCAGCCCCATCATCCTCCGGCAGCAGGAGCAGGAGCAGAGGGCCAAGCTGGCCGCCAGCGCCCCTGTTGACATCACACAGGTCATGAGCAAACTCAGCAAGCAGGGCAAGGAGGTCCCTCCTCCTCCTCCTAAGAGATGAACACAAACACATGGTGCTCAGTGATAAATGAGTTTACATACTGACGCTCAGTCAGGGTTCTGATTATTCCACTTTATGTAACTGAATTATTTAGTGCAGTCATTTGAATAGGAGCTGTAGTACATTTCTTACTGATGTTGTCTACATTTTAAAGCCATCGTAGTTATCCTTTAAAGCTGCTATAATCGAGATTTTTATATTAACAATGGATCAAATGATTATGTGTAACGTGAAAAGTTGCTTCTAGTGATGATTCCAGAGAGAATTATCACCCGAATGCAGTTCCCCACAGCTTTATGGAGCTTTAAAGCGTCTTTCAGCTCATTGTTTTGGTTTTGTGGCCAACTTTAAAGTGCTCTCATAGCGCCATTTTTGGCAGCAGCATCAGCAGAAGAGCTCCAAAAAGCCACTTAAAACAACCTGCAGCACCAAACGGCAGACACGGTTAGAGACTAGCTGTTGAACATAGTGGAGCATTTAGCAGTTAAGAATCCAGATATTCCCAAAGCAGAGCAAAACATACCTTTAAGGAGAGAAAATATTAGATTTACATCCACCACATGTCCCGAAAAACATGTCTCTAGATGAATGTTGCTTTGTATATGTTGGATGTGTAAATAGGCAACTGTTTGCTAATAAGTTCGCCAAAGTTCACAGCATGTTTCTGCTGACCCCAAGTGGTTAAAATCTCAGTTATTGCAGGTTTAATGATATTCAAACAAAAACTGACAGGCATATCCATGCTAATGTCAAAGAATCAAGAATATTTATTTCCAACATGATGTTCAGTGGAGAAAAAAACTCCTGTTTGGAGGTTGTTTCATCCTCAACATGCCACAAAAAATCATTCAAACTCGACCCGGCGAGCCACTGTCATGTTGGTGTGATTGGTAGTGCAACAGAAAGTGTTAGTAAGTTACTTTCAGGGTGTAAAAAATTAGCTGTTTGCTGTTTGAGAAAGTGGAAAGTGAAGTTATTGAGAATGGGAATGTGCAATACAGAATATGAAATCATAATTTAGTTGCATGGTATTACAGCCAGAGTGGTGTAGACACATTAGGTGTAGTAGATATATAGTGAAGTAAAGTAGGACTATTTTAAAAGGTCACTTCATTGTAATTACAAACATCATTGCACAAACGTTACCTCTCGTGGTATCTAGCCCTGCACTTATTTACATTTTGAGATGTACACTGCCGAGACTTTTTAAATGCTTTTACTACCACAGTGTTTCAACTAATGTCTCTTTTCAAATAAAACCAAAAGTATCTGCATGGCTAGAAATATGTTTTTAAGTGATTACAGTGAATTGACTCTTTAAACACACACAGATTTATTGAGAACAGACTACAGGCAGAAGACGATTGGACATTTTCGGACGTCTGTTACATTTCTGTCCATACATGCTGTAACCCTTGTCTGTCATATTGTTTCCCATAATGCATGTGTTGTACTGTCCGTCTTCACTGTCAGAGCGTTCTGTACTGGTCTGTATGTTTTCTGTGTGTCATCAGTCATAAGCTAATAAAACATCCACAAACCACCTCATGTTTATCTGTTTGTCCTGAGTCTTCATTCACTGTTTTCATCAACGTCATGACACACATTCCTCTTGTCCTTCCTCGAGTTTTCAACGCTGTCTGCTTGAAGTGATTGATGACGATTCTGTCCTGATTATTGGCAACGACGCTGAACTAATCTCAGTTAAAACTAGAGACAGTACATGTGATGCAAAGATCAGCCATAGGTGCATACATAATGCACTGTAACATATGTATTAGAGCTGAAATTATTAATTGATTAGTTGATCGATTGAAAACTAATTTGCAGCTTTTTAAAAAATAATTGATTTATTGTTTGTTGGACAAAACAACTGACACTTTAAACAAAACGACTGTCGTATTAATCAAGAAAATAATCAGTTGCAGCCTCATATGTATCATGTCTAAAACATTATAAGAGTAAATCTTCATCTTGCATCATCATCATAATAGTAATACAGTAATAATGATAATACTTCACACACAGGAAAAAAGCTAAAAAAAAAACTGCATTAATGAGAAGCTTAGCTAAAAATATGGGTCTAGATTATATGATAATGTCCTATAACATCCATCACATAGCAGTATGAAAGTATTCTGAACATCATGATGTTGAAGTTTGTGTGATTAGAAATGCTTTTTCAGTTCCAGTACATAGTTTTTGCTACACAGAAACAAAATTAAAGCTATAACACATCAAAATGTCTGAATAAATATGAATTTAATTAGGCTATAAATACATAAATATCTACACTGAGCAGAGAACAACTCTGGTGTTTATTGTATTCTTATTGCCTTCAAGCATGTCGGAGCCGGTGTTCTCCTTCTTTAACACATCTGTGGTTTTGTTTCCCCTGAGAGAGCTGCTACTCTAAAGAAGTCTCTGATGTCAGGAACAAAAGGCCGTATGATGGTCATATCATGTCTCTCTCACTGTCAGAGGAAATATTAGCTGGTCATCAATACACCTTTTCTTAGTGCAATCAATGAGCTTTCATTAAGGTGTTAACAGTAAAACCACAATCTTCATTCATTTTTTTCTAGTAACAGCTTTTAATGAACAAGAGTGACTATGAGCAACTGTATTACTTGACCTTGCAAATTTATGTCTTATGACTGTTATAAAAAGACATGATGCATGATTAATAGTTAATACTCTAATGATGCATGTGCATTACATGTGCTGTAGTGCATTATGAAGGTATAACGCATTGTAGGTATGAGCTTCATAGGATATTTCTGGTGATTTTCTATATTTTTCTTATTGGCAACATCATGTGCAGAACCAAAACCAACAATGAATTCATCCTACTTACAAATACCGTGTGTGTGTATCCAAAGCCTGACATATCATATTCCTCTGTGCCGTAGACCTCCGTTGTTGTCCAAAAACACGTCAACGAGTGCCACAGTGGCATCCGCCATACAAGGAACTTCTCTCCTGAGACTGAAAATGTGACCGTTGTTATTAGTCTTTTGGAGTCTTTTTCTAACAAACTACTGTAAGTGTAAACTTTGTGGTGAAGGAACATGTCACCCAGTGCAGCAGTGTGGCTCATTGATGTGTTTTTAATAGCTTTTGGTCAGCTACGGAGGTCTATGGCACAAAGGAATAAGATATATCAGACTTTGGATACACACACAATGTTTGTAAGTAGGATGAATTCATTGTTGGTTTGGTTCTGCACATGAGATCTGTTGACAATAAGAAAAATGTAGAAAATCGCCATCCATATCCTTTAAATTAACATATGATCAGTCATTTCTTTCTAAATGTTTGGAAGGAATCATCTGCTGAAAACCTTCCAAAATGCACACACATGTATTTGGAAGGAGACCCTCTCTCGCCGCCCTCTGACTTGTTTCTCTTGCCCTTTGACCTCACAGCTGTGCCGCTTCACCACCCCCGTCCCCCACCTTGCTGTCTATTCTGGCATCACCGACTCCCCTTCTGCCAACGCCTCACCTTCTCTCCCTTTCCTGGCCCACACTCCGGTCTGTCCGTCCCCCATCAGCGTGGCCTTAGACAGCACCTCTGCCTCTGAGCGGCGAGTGGAGGCAGGTGAAGGGGAGCGTGAGGGGAACCTTGAAGCTCGACCTTCAGTAGGAGGAAACGTGTCCAAGTCTCGCATGGCTCTCTCCCTGCGGCGTCTGCTGAAGCGGGGATGCACCCCCTCCACCATGTTTGCCAGCCTGTCGCCTAAATGCCACTCGGCTGCCGGGACAAGCAGCCGCATTCAGCCAATCAGCCCAGATCAACCCAGCCAGGCTCCAACCAGGAGGATCGGCAAGTGAGTGTGAGACAAAGACAGTCACGCCTACAAAACTGCACAGAAAACAGAATCTACAACATGATCCCCTCACTGACAGTGCAGTCAGAAAGCATTGTGTTTTCTACAGTTATAGCTATATTTTCAGTCTTTCAGCTCCAATCCAGCAGTTTGGATTTTAAATGAAACAAACACTTTAATATGAATGTTTAACTGGTAACTTTAAGCTTTAAGGTTGTGTGAGGGTGTTTCCAATGCACCAATGATCCTAAACAGACAGACAATGCAGCCAAGAGCTTTTTTTGTTCTTGATTCTGAAGTCAGAAAATAAAAAAAGTACAGGCCTGATGGTGTCTGTTGATGTCTGTGGGTTGTAGAGTATTAGAGCGAATATTAGCTTATCACAGAAGTGTAGCTATCGACCTCAAAAATATGAAATTAGTTGTGTTCTACTCCATTGACTGCAAAGGAGTTGACACCAAATTTAAAGCTGCATTAATCAATATTTTTATATCAACAATGGATCAAACGACTACACATATAGAGAAAGTTGTTGCTTATAGTCATTAACCCACAGATTATTACCCAACTCTGCAGTTCCCCTTAGCTCTAGTGTTTTAGGGTCCTTCAGCTCATTGGTTTGGTTTTTCAGCCCACAACTTAACTGTTTTGGTTTGTCTCACTGCGCTGGTGAGCATTTAGAAGCTAAAGAGCCAAACATTTCCTTCAGGAATTGGCAGAGACCAAACCAGAGATACTATGAATATTAGACTTATATTCAACAGGAGGCCAAAAACACTACTTAAAATGTTGCTCTGCGTCTGCTGTTGGCTAAGGTGTTTCCCATAACAGTTTTATAAGGCGATAATTCATTAGTATTGTGTTTACAGCTTGTTCCACCTCCCCCAAGTAGCCACATAAATAATAAAATAAAATAAATGAATACTGCCTTAATTATAATAGTTCTATTTAAGTTTATATGTTAACTCGTCCAATTACTTTCTGTTCCTATAAAATAGGGGAATATGTATAAAAACGGCTACAAATTCAAGTCCCTCTAATGTGAATGTAAACAACCTCAAATTAAAGCTGAAAGTCAGCACTTTAACCACATACTCATTTTGTCATTTCAAATCCAACGTGCCAGAGAAAAGAGCCGACAAAACAAAAAAAATCTCACTATCTTAATACTGTCTGGCTGCATAGTATTTTAACAGAACATTAACGTCGGACAAGTGTCTCACTTTCTGCAACCTTTCACAGCTTTTTCCAGATTAAAGTGGATATTCCCCCAGAGTGCCGTATCTACCCCATAGAGTCTGAGGATGAGGAGGAGGAGAACCGAGCTGCCTCTCGGGGAGGAGTAGGAGCCAAAGAGATCATCTGTCCCTGGGAGAGCCTCACTCCGCAGAATGGGACGGGCTAACGGGCTACATTTACACAGGTATAAAAAGACAGGGGTTCGCAGATGCAATGTGTCTGTCTAAGCAGGCTGGAAGTAGATTTTTCCCATTTCACAGAGCATAAAGGGGTAAAATCTCATCGTTAATCGTTCCCTGTGTAGGTGTGGCTGAATTCTCACCACCAGGCCACAAAATACAATATAAATACCAAACAACAAAGAGACTGACACACAACAATCAGTCTGGGACACTCTAGAGATGGCTGACAGTCTACAGTAGACTGAGCATCAAGTTTCACACCTTAAAGGAATATTTCACAAAAATCTCATGTTTTAAATATCAAACATTCACTATACCTGCAGGCTTGAAAGAACCCAATTTTATGACTGTTGTAACTACACCCACCTGAAGCCAGGATTTTAGAAATACTGAGTCCAAACTCCTCCAGTTTAATAACACACCTCTATAAAAATGTTTGACTGTAAAATTTCCTAACTGTTTACATTTGATTTATTGATATTTTCTGCTAATTTTCTCTCATTTTATGGTCTAAATGCTATTTCAAAACATTATCCAAACAGCTAGTAGTATAATTATTGTAGACAAAAACAATCCGAATGTAATTTGTCATCATACAGGAATTTAATGGAATCAACACATTTTTGTCATTAACTTATAATACATAAGTTTTATTAATTTCAAATTAAAACTGATTTGAAGTATTTTGACTTGAAATCATGAGTTAAATTGAATGAACTGCAACTCGTTAAATTAAGTTTTTAAAGAAACATAATCTATTAGCATACTTCCCAACATGCATTGTTTGAGGGTTAAAACTCTTCAGAGACCCTTCTTTTTTGTAGTTTGAAGAAAACATACATGATGGTAAGCTCCCTGTAAGATAAGTCATGGTTGTTTTAATGAAAACAATGCAAACTGTGATGGATGTTAGTATCAGATTCAGTCCCTACCCCTGTACACATATAATTTAAGTAGCCTTGCATGTTGACTTTGTACTGACTCTGGTATAAAGTAGTTCCAAGAACAACAAGTTCTTTGAGTTACATGAAAAACTGAATCTTCAAACTGAGAAAATGTAAATAGAAAGCAAAGTCTGACCGCGACCTTTTTATCAGTGTGACTGAACAGTTGTTGATTCAACTCAATACCTTTTGTTTTGTGAACTTGATATCTTTAGTTATCTCAGTTTTACATTTTTAAGGCAGCAGGGAACTTACGTTAAGTTGAAACAGCTCATAATATATTACAGCACAGTAAAAAAAACAAACTGAGAACATGACGTTGGTTTCTCAGCTGTAGCTATGGCCTCACAACTGTGTTTGCTGACATTGGTTGCAAACAACAAACTCACACACAAGTTGTATTCAACCATATTTCTGCATATTTGGTGTTTGGATCAAGCACAAGCCTTCACCTAACAAACCTACAGAAAATAAGTATTTGATACTAAAAACATTTGTTTTTGGTGGTGTATTCCTCTACTAACTATAGCCTTATTGTCACCAACCCTTACTGATGTGAGCACCAGCTGAGCCCGCTGTTCAGTTTTGTCAGGCTCAGCTCCTCCAGAGGACAACCGGGGGGGGGGGTGTACGAACGTCCGAGAGCTTTTCAAACCTGAGCTGTAGCTTTCACTTTAAAACCTCATTCTGTATCTCTTCATGAACAGTAGCCCAACAGCAGCCTTACCCTCCTGCACACACCTGAGATCTTTTGTTTTTTGGCCTTGCAAGTTTCTAAAAAAAGCAGGCATGTGCACGGACATTTTTTGAGAGCCATGTAGGGCCACGAGACAACAAAAACTATAAATGGGGAAAAAATATATGAAAAGGAAATTATTTTTGCGATTAGCCAAGGAGTAATTCCTATGAGCATCCTATCCTTATTGAAAACACATACATATACAGTATATGTACATTAATGTTTACATCCAAATGAGCAAAGCCAAAGAGGACGGACATATTTGGACTCTGCCTGTGCACATGCCTGCTAAAAAAGTATAGATACTGTATTTATATATTTAATATATTGAATAATGATCAGATTTCTGAAGTAGAGAAGTGTTCTTGTGCTGCTTAATAGACTTAGATGCCTCATCCCCAATTTGCTTACCTCTTACACATGTTATGTGAAGCGACTGGATAGATGCATTTTCAGGTAAAACGAGAGCACATGAACAGCTTGTCTACATGTTGGTTTTTTGCTGACCCACTCCTGTCAGATCTGCGCTCTTCACGACAGAGGAGCTAACAGGGGGTCGGGTAATAGTTTTGTATTTGGCTCCACTGCTGTTTTGTACACTCTGTGTAGCTGTCGTTTGATGTAAACTACCCTGAGCGAGGGGTTGATATTTTTCCTCGCGTGTCTCTCCGTTGCTGGGGGGGTCAGTGCAATGTGAATTAACTGTCAGAATGTATTATCTTTACCATGTTTACAGATGCAAGAATGTGAAAAATACCTTAAATTTGTTGTATTTGATTTGTACATTCCATGGCTTGTGTCAAGTGCCTCAATAAATGACTGTCTTAACAACATGTTTCGCCTTCTTAATGAGATGCTGATACATGTAATCTTAAAGGGTCAGTTCCCTCAAATTACAAAAATCTATATCTTGACATGATGATAATTTTTCGGGCTTATTTGCCTCTAAGATTTGCATCGCCACCCCATAAAAATGGAGGTGAATGGAAGTACATTTAATTAATGCAGCAGGAATGTGTGTCTCCAGAATCAGTGTCCTGTTTATTCTGAATAAGCCACAGAACACACTGATAACAGGTTTCAAAGGGACTATTTCTTTAGTGGGAAGTAGTTGAAAGCAATGAAAACTGTTCACAGCGAGCAACAAGGATACTTATTTTGTTCTGCTGAATTTTTCCATTGGATCACAGTGGAGGCAGATGACTCAGAGAACTCAGGCAAATAAAACAACAACTACCTGCATGGGGTAGATACCACTAGAGGTAAATGAGAATAAAAAGTTTTTGTTTAAAGATCTCCAGAAAAAGTTTCATTATTTTGTTATAAGCCTTAAAATGACATGAGAACCCAGAATCTATGAATATGCAAATCTGTCTCCTTCTAGTCCAATCTCAGTGTTTGTGCACTGGAGGCTTCAAGTTTTCACATCACACATAAGTTGAATACTGGACCATGATTGGCTCCAAATTAATTGTGATGTCACAAATCCTGCTCATAGGTGTACACCCCTTAAACTGAGATTTATGGTGAAAACAGAGAAACTTTCCTTCTTCAGTAGATTAATGTTAAAGAGTCTTCTAGTGTCACACTCTGCACATACATCATTCTGCACAGTGAAGCTCAAACAAGTTGGAGAACAAGAAGCAGAACACGTTTGACTGGAGGAGGACTTTAAATTTGGTATGAACCAGCCCTTTAATGTTAGTCTGTTCTCTGCCGCTTACAGTTAACACCTTATAATTGTCTTTTAATGAGCTAAAATGCTCAAGTGATTACACATTGCTTTACAAATGAATAACCAACTGATGTAACTCGGGTGAAGTAACCCTTTAAATGATTTCTTATTCAACTGAAATACTTTTCAATGTGCAAAAAAAATTCCCTTCAGCCTCTGACTGTGATCAACCACAAGGTGGCGATAAAGCAACATCAGTTGTAACAAGGTGTCAGCATAACCCTTACTGATAGATAAGATAGAGATCACTGAAACTTGAAATATTGACCATGAGAATATTTTTAAACATAATATTTTGATATTTTGTACAGTGTAAGACATTATTAATAGACGCTACTATGAGGAATAGACCTTTAAGTGTGACCTCTCCTCTGCGTCGTGATAAAAAATCATACTGCAAACAGGACTGCACAGCTATCTGATGTCCATATAGACATTACTGCAGAGTTTATTTACATAAAAGCATTTCTGCCATTACACATCTTTCTGAGAAAACACAGCATCACTGAGGTTAGTGAACTGAGGCCAGAGCAGAGCTTTGATCTGTGTGTGTGTGTTTTTGGTGTCTCTGAGCAGAAACATCCGATCGCTATCTCACAATACCCACACAGGGACGTCCACACACAGTCCATTCATGCATTAGCTTACTGAGGAGGACAGAATATATGCAACACGCTTAACATTCATTTGAGGTGTGCATAATATTAAAATACATTTGCGTGGAAGCGTCTTTTAATGAAGCTCTTGGTGTTTGCTGTCGTACCTGAAAGTGTTTCTCTGTCAGATTGCCTCAGTTTGATCACATTTTTTTTTACATTTTGTAGATTATCTGTCTGCTTACCTTCAATTTTTTAATATCCAAATTATTGCTTGAATGTGCACAGCATTTTAAGCAGCCAAAACTTAACGATGTCAGCTTCTATGTCCTATATTGCTGCTTATAGATTTTAAAAAGATGAGTGTTGAAAAGGTTTCAAATTCAATCTAATGTTCATTAAAGGAATAGTTCGACATTTGGTGATGTTGAGAGGATTGATACGAATCTCATGTCTGAGCTGGGAGGCGATTAGCTTAGCATAAAGACTGGAAGCAGGAGGAGACAGTTAGCCTAGCTTGCCAACTAACACCACTAAAGCTCACTGATTAACACGTTATTATCTTGTTTGTTTAATCTGTACACAAACAGAAATGTATAAACAATTAGTGGTTTAGTTATAGGCTATTTCTTAGCCAACAACAGCCTGATGCACACACATGGTCGGCGTGAACTTTGCTAGCTACCTTACAGCACCAACACATCCTCATAATTAAACAACAGTATAGGTCTAAAATTCAGCTGGCAAAAACGGCCTATAGTTACATTTATGCCATCTAGTGGCCGTGGTAATACACTCCAAAATAACCGATATAAATATATATGTCTATGTATATATGTACCATAATATAAATAATTATGTTTTATGGTGTGACAACACTGGTTGAGGTCTGGTTAGGTGCAGGCACAAAAAACACTTTGTTAGGGTTAGGTAAATGGTTTGGGTTAAAATGATCACTTGAAACTTCCTTAAAGTTAAGCAAACTTTGTCATCATGGCAACAGTAAACACAACAATGTTATGTTTTTTTAAAAAAATGTCCTGACTCGTGGTTGGAAACATGACACTCGTGGTTTTAAACGGGAAGTGAGCATTGGACTGTACAGTACATTTGGTACACAGACAAAGTCCAGAGATAAAGCTGTGTGAAAAACACAAAGTGAAATTTGCATTTGGTCTGAACACAACTTTAGAGGTGTTGGTTCACATATTTTTGAGCCTTGAACAGTTTTTATGTTAACCTAAGCTAATCAGCTCCTGCCTACAGCTATACTATACTATACTATAATCTTTATTTTTTATGATAGCAATGTATCAAACAACAATGTGTAATGTCAGAGGCGTCGCTAGTAGTGATGAACCTACAGAGAATTATCAGTGACTCGGCTTTATAGTGAGTTTCAGCTCATTGTTTAGCTGTCCAACTGCAACTTCACAGTTTTGGTTCACTCTCAGCGCTCTCATAGCGTCATTTTAAGCTGCGGCAGGCAGCTGTTACCAGAGAAAAAGAGCTAAGAACTGACTGTACGTTACCTGCTCAGCACCAAACAGCAAACAAACACAGTTAGTGACTAGCTGGTGAATGGGTGGAGTATTTATCATCAGTTAATGCAGGTTTAAGGCACAGACATAAAAGTGATATCAAATCAAATAAGTTGTCGTTCCTCACCCCTTTCATTTGAATTGAACAAGTGTAAGTGCACTCTGCCTGCCTTGAAGGGTAAACTGGACCAATAAACAACAAAAAACAAAGCCTTCATACCAAACACGTGTACACACACACTCACAACCTGTACACTCTCACACACACACACACAGAGTCTCAACAGACATAAACTTGTGTTGGCTGCTGTGTGTGACCTCACTGTGACATGATGAATGACCAAATCAGAAGCGTAATGAAACACTGCACATTCGCCTGCTGCTGCTTCCATGTATGCATCATGTGTGTATGCCTCTGTGTGTGTGTGTGTGTGTGTGTGTGTGTGTGAATGTCCAGGACCTCAATCAGAATCACAGGTGACCCGGTGTCTCGCTGAGCCCCCGAGGTATGACAACACCAGATAATTACCAGTGACCCCCCACCTCGTAAAATCAACCAAGGAGAGAAAGCGAGTGGTGATGAAGAGGAGAAATGACCTTGAAACTGCTCCTATATTTAGGTGACCATTAATGGCCTTCTCTCGCACCTCCTCACTTTTCTTCCGCTGATCAGACAGAGTGCTTTTTAGCTGCCTGGGGGCAGCTTTTTGTAATTGTTTTCAATGAGAGTGAAGCTTTTTGCTCGCTGCTTTAGCGTTGCTGAGCGCCTTCAGCTCTATGCGCCTCACGTTTTTGCAGGAGCGCCCTGAATGCCTCGAGTTGCGGACAAACTGGTGGTGGCTTTTGCTAAATACCCGCAGCTATATAACTTTACCAACCATAGTTATGGTCTTAACAGCTACTAACTAGCTAACTAATGATCTTAAAAAATAAACAGTACAGATCTGTGAGTTTACTTCACAGCAAAAAAACAAAAAAACAGTTAGGCTAGGGACAGGTGATTTGGTGGTTGCCTAGCAGCAATAAAAATAAAAAAGACACAGCAAGCTGCTCTTCTTTTAAATTGTAGGCTTCAACAAAAAAAGGCAGTGTGTTATGCCTCGCGTTTTGCAACCTGCAAAAAGTGCTCTGCGTGATCGGGGCCTTAACCTTTAACCCCCCCACACACCCTCTTGACCTCCTTTAATTCTTTGTCCGTTCCTCCGTACCTGAGGGAATTTGATCATTATCTGAACGATACTCTGCTGATTCAACTCGACCATAAACCTGTCAGCATGCCTACATCTGTGAGGACTGGTTACACATGTTTCTGGGACACATTTACACACACACACACACACATACACACACATACATTTATGCACACCCACGCATACAATCTTTGTCTCATGAGAAATGGTATTAATACCTGGCAGGCTTTAAAATGTCAGCCAGTCTCAAACAAAGTGCACAAAGACCCAATTTATTTATGGATCTGACAAGTCTCATGTCTTTCTGCTCTTGAGCTATTTTCGCTTTCAAAGTGTGTCTTTACAAGGAGGAGGAGGAGGAGGAAGGGGAGGAGGAGGAGGTGGGATGCAGATGAAGATGCAGACAGACGGACTGACCAAGTGCTGGGTAAACTGTGCGGGCCAGCGGCCAAAGAGATCAGCCGTGAAGCCCTGAGGAGTCTGTATTTCAACTCATACTTGGGGTAAAATGTCCCTCAGGATGCTTCTTCCTTTTCTGACACATGGCTTTGATAAAAGAGTTGCATTGGATGATAAAAATACCACAAATGTGGGTTAATCACAAATCTGCATGCAGCCCTGATGGCTGCTTTCTAATATGAGCTGATAGAGTTTTGTCTGTTCTTCCTTTGTCTTTTCATTCGCACTCTCTGTCTTCCTCTTTTAGTATTCACCTCCACAGTCACACACACTTTAGTCCAATCTCCAGAGCTGTTTACTCATTGAGTGATGATTGCCTGTTTAAACATCTGTCCTCACCAGTGTACACAGCTACACACATGCACACAAACACACACACACACACAGCTTAATGTCTGATTGTATCTCAGAAAGGCGGCAACCTCATTGTTAAGATCTGGAACTAGAAAATGCAACAATAATTAACATAGATTTAAAGTAATCACACATAATATAGTATTGGGCTAACAAAATGCCTTTTATGCATGAGCGGGTTGTGTTTGACTTGAGCTTCCTGGATTGGACGCATAATTGTTATATTTTCTGTATTAAACTAGAGTTTGTTTTATCTATATTCTCCTTCAAATGGAACTGCTGCAGTGTTGCACTGGACTTTGTGGTTTCATTGGGGAAATCTAGTAAACATTATATTTGGCATTCCAGTCACTTACACAACAAGCTGACATACACACATTATCCTCTCTACACATCCAACATTTTGGGATGGGTTTTTTGTCCTCAAAAAATGTGAAAAGTCTCTGCACACCTGAATATGTGACAAGTGTCTCAGTGGAAAGCACAACTCAAATGAAAATGAGAAAACTCCAGTGCGCCGTCTTGCTTACTGCTGGAACATACTGTACTGTGCAAACATTTTAGGCACTTGAGATGTTTAGATTCTTATACATCACGCATTATAAATCGTGGAGGCGTCTGATCGGTCCCAAATTTATTCTGCAGCATGAAAACAACCCCAAACATACAGCCCGAGTCATAAAGAGCTATGCGCAGCGACAAAAGGAACAAGGAGTCCTGCAACAGATGGTTTGGCCCCCACAGAGCCCTGACCTTAACATCATGCAGTCAGTCTGGGATTACATGAAGGGACAGAAGCAACTGAGACGCCTAAATCCACAGAAGAAATGTGGCAACTTCTCCAAAATGCAGGAACAACCAACCTGTCGAGTACCTTGAAAAACCGAGGTGTACTGCTGCTGTTTTAAGGGCAAAGCTGCTCACAGCAAATATTGATTTGATTTAGGTTTCTTCTATTTACTGAACTTTGCATGAAGTTAGATGATAAGTAAAAGATATTCATGGCAGTATTTTTGAAAGCTTCCTCACTTTACTTTTAGTGCCTAAAACTTTTGCATGGTACTGTACGTTTCAGGCAGTTAGATCTTGATAAGGACAAGCATCACAACAGTTTCATAAATACACAAAGGTTGATCAGACTGAAACGTTGTAAACTAATAAATATTCCAGCAGTAAGCGAGACAGTATGCAGGTTTTTTTCTCATTTTTATTCAAGACTAGCTAGATGTCATTAGCTATTAGCTTGATCATTAGCTAGTGGCTAACTGTCTGTCTAGTGCTAGCAGGTATCGTAGGGTAGGTAGGTAATGAGAAAGCTGAAACTGAATCATACACTAAATCAATTAATTAAAACCAAACAATTAGTTAAAAGATGCTAAAAAGTTACCTCTGTGTGTCTTTACCACCTTGACTGACCCTTATACCTTACGTATGCTGTACTCATTTGATTTGTTGTTAAAATAAAATAATATTGACTGGTGCAGGTTTAAGTTTGTTTAAGTCATGAGAACAGTCCTACTCGATGACTAACAAGAATAAACGTTTTTAAAAATATAACAAGTTGGAATTTTATTGGTGGTGAACTAAAAGCTATCAATTGTGTCTTGTTAATGCCAAAAGTAGGCAATAGGCGACGTCGATAATTTATCTTAGTCTTACCCAGTGATGTTGAAAATTGCTAAAATGCAGCTTTAATAGTTCCCTTCCTTCCTCAAACATGCATTCGTCCAAGAAAACAATGTTCCAATGACTGAACTGGTGAATATTCAACTTAAATGTAGCTCTACCTTTGACACAGCAGACCTTACAATCCTAATTAACTGTCTGGAAAAAACGTGTCAGCAACACAGACCATGACTTCTAGTGCATATGTTCCCGTAAAAAAAAAAGAATCTCAGTTGTAGTCTGAAACGCTGGCTCATGTCTGGCTCTCTCTGCACTTGTGTCTGCTCCTCAAGGCTCAGTTTGTGGACACACTGTTTTAAATTTGCATTCTTCCTTTAGGGCACATCATTTGTAAGCATGATCATTTGTAAGCATAAAATCGTGTGTAATTGCTATGTGGATGACACTGCTTTGTGTCCCATGGAAACAAGGTGATGCTAGCGAACCTCACGCACACTATGGCTTGTTATTTCTCGGATATGAAGTGCTGGATGTGTCAGAACGTCCTCCAACTCTGTGACATAAAATCAGAACACCATTATCAGTAACAAAATCCACAGGATCTATGTCAAGATTTTCGTGGTATTTGGCTTGGAGCTGTCCTTCATTAGTCAGATAGTCGTTCAGTCGTTCTTTCTTTTAGAACATCTCTAAAATTAGAGGTTTCATTCTTATGCTGCTCTTCAGATGGTTATCTATTCTTTTATCTTTAATCATAGACTAGTGTAACTCCCTCTACTTCACACTATCAAAGCCATTTTATTCCTGCAAGGCTTTTATCTAACTCCTGGATAGATCATATTGCCCGTATCATTGCTTGTGTTTAATGGTTGCCTGTCAGTTTTAGAGCTGCTGAGGTTTAAGGATCTTTGGGTTTAAGACCCAAGAGGGACCAGGCTTTAGCTTTCCAGTCTTGTCACTTTTCAATTTTTTAAAAAAAATATGCTTTTTTAAACTTAAAGTATGTTTTATTCCTAATCTTTTGATTTCTTTTATAGCTTTTATAATATTTTCACTTTTTCTTCTTTTATTTTTGTTTTAGTCCTTATAATTACAATTTAGTTTCAACTTATTATTGTGAAACACTGTGATCCTTAAGCTCCCACACTTGAACTCAATTTGTAAGTTATTCCTGTCTGATATGAGAATACAGCACAGCAGTATAGTTAACGTTGGGCGTCTTTGCCTTGATTTCATCACTACCGGGAGCCTACATGCATGTAAGCCTGCGCAGAGAGAGATTGGGGGTTGATGATAGCAGACATCTTCCCTTCCCTGAAGACTAGAGTCAGAGCTTATAGGTGGACCCTGGAGCGAAGGTGGAGCTGATTAAAAGCTTAGCAAGCAGCAGTGATACTTGCAGAAAGCCATGAAGCAGCGACTGCACTGGCGGAGCGGAATAAGAACAAAGCATTTTAGAGGCAAGAAAAGAAAAACAGCAGCATCAGTCGTTTGTTCAAATGTCTAAAATGACAGATGTTTAAGTTTACTTGACAAAGACATCTGGTGGCTGTGAGAATTATCATTCTTCCCTGTTTGGAGCGACGGCAGAAGCTGTGTGATGTTATTACAGAGCAGCAAACCCTCAAACTTAACCTTTTTTTTTTTTTTTTTTAACGGAAACTGAAATCTTTTCTTTACCTCAATCACGTTAGTTTTAAACTTAATCAAACCCTTTACACAGTTGAAGCAGATCAGAAAATCCTCATGTGAACAGGAGTGGCTGGCCTATAGAGGGCTGTAGGGCACCGCCCTCCTTGAGCCACAATTAATAATAATATTATAGTGATAAAAGTTATACAAATTTTCAATATTTGTGTGTTTGAAATATGGAACGCACCCAGTAATATGTGTAAAATATGACAGAAAATCATCTACACAAAATATATGCTTAGTTTCCTGCATGTCTCAACCGTGGGGCGATGGAGTAATAGTCCACAGGAGGCGGGACTGTGTAGCAGTTTAGCCAATTGCTGATTCACGATACGACCGTATGACATAAATTTAGCCAATCAGCGTCCTCAAATCTAATCTGAAAAGCGTGATTATATTATTGCTCCAAGCAGGATGTAGCGCGTCCTTGAGCCACTGCAGGACTAGTCTCTATGGGCGCCATTTTAACTACATGACAATGATGAGCACGATCACTACTCCTCCAAGACCCAAACTTAACTTGGTAAAATCTCTCCTCTAAGATCCGTTTGAAAGGAGATCAACCTGACCTCACAATCAGACAGCAGGCTAGCGAAAAAGGGAAGCAGTACATGCGAGTACACCAGAAAGGCCTGGTTAGCTGGAGTCATGCTAATGCCTTATTTTGCTTTCCGTGCTTGCTTTTTAAAACAGTGGGGACAGATCCAGTATGGACAGTTAGGGGAGTGGGAGAAATATGAGAACACCAGGGCACACATGGATAATTCTGTCAAGCTAGCCACATGAGGCAGAGTGAACATCGCTACCCAGCTGGATGACGGCCACAGGAAGTTTTGGAGGGCTTTTGAGTTGGCCTTGTGTGGGCATGACGAGAATGAGTCCACAGACAACCCTTGCATTTTCAGGGGATTGGTGGATTTTGTTGCCTCTGTAGACAGTGGGCTGGAGGAGCACCTTAAGACAGCTACCGTTTCAAAAGGCACGTCAAGGATGGTGCAAAATGAGCTGTTGGACTGCATGCTGTCAGTGCTAAAGGATTACATTCTTGGAGGAAGTAAAGACTGCTGATTTATCGCCATTCAAGCAGATGAGATGACATTTCCACCCACTGCCAGCTGGCGTTTGTGCTATGCTACATCATCGCCAACAGTAACGTCCAAGAGCGGTTTTTCGAGTTCATTACCATCCAGAACGCAACCACCAACACCATCACTACTGCACTTCTGGAGAGGCTAAGCACCATACTCCCAAAGGGACAAAAAGCCAAACTTATTGACCAAGGGTTACTGTACAGGGTCACTGTAATGAGGGGAGCCACTGGCAGAGTGCAGCATAAGATAATGGATGTCTACGAAAGTGCTCACTGAATCCAGCAGGCAACACATCCCCTGGATCGGCACTTTTTTTTCTGACCTTGGTGGATTTTCTTCTTCTCTAGGCTCCCCAGGGCTTCTGTAACACAATGGAAATTCCACATTCGTGTTGTAAACACTGTGTACCAGCACAAGGATGACCTCCTAAAGTGTTTCCAGACTATCAGAGACTCTGGGAACTTTGATCCCCCAACTGACAGAGAGGCTGGGGGCTTTGTGAGGATGCTTGAAGATGAAGCTTTCAGTTTTTTCCTGGCATTGTTCCACAATATCATGCCAAATGTGGACATGATAATCAACCAGCTGCAGAAAAGGAACATTGACCCTGTGTTAATTAAAGCACTTGCTCAGAGGTTCAGCATACAAATGATCAGGTAAATAACTATTTACTATTGGCTGATAAAGCTGTTGTTGTCAGAAAGATGAGTTGTTCACCTCCAACAGTCTGTAAAAGCCAAAATCTACCTCGTCATCAAAGTGCATAGAGTTCATCACAACTATATTTGTTTTAATATTTTAAAAAGGAAAGAGAAGAGACATTCAGATTTGGTTAATAATGCAGGTAAAGTTGTTATTAAACACAGTTTGTAATAACATGTGTATTCAGGTGTCCACCAGGTCAATCTAGAAGAGGCCTCGTTGTTATTGTAGATGGCAAGTTAGCAACTTAAACTTTATTTTTTTGACCTGGGCCTCCATTTCCTCTCTGTGTGGGGACAGTGCATCTGGCCAGCAGCACCAGCAACAGAGGATGCTGGGACCAGGAGAACAACAGAGCAGCACAATGGCTCAGCAATTAACACTGTCTCCTCACAGCAAGAAGTTCCTGGGTTTGAATCCCGGCTCGGGCAGGGCCTTTCTGTGTGGAACTTGTGTGGTCCATCAAAAACATGTATATTAGGTTAATTCTCCTGTCAGTGCCCCTGACCGCCACACAATGGCTGCCCACTGCTCCTCAGGGATGGGTTAAATGCAGAGAACAAATTTCACTTTGTTGTATGATTGTATGTGACACTAAAACCTGATTTACAACAGAGGATGTTTCCCCCAGAATTGTTTTCCAGGCCTGGTGGTATGCAGCCCCCCCTAAAAAAAACAAACAAACAAAAACAGACACGGCACACAGGATGGCATATTGCCACAGCTAACTTCGGTCGAATGATTCAGCAGGCAGTCCGCAATTTATATTTGCATTTATATATTTGTTCACTCGGTAGATAGGTTTATGACAGAGCGGTCACAAGCAGCATGATGATTTTTTTTTGTCATACATACGCATAGGAAAGAAATTCTGCGTAGAAGGCATCCTCACATATAACAGAAAATATGTGGTTTATTTATTGAAAAGCTCCTGTAGACATTGTTTTGTTAGTAAAACCAATAGGGAGTAAAAGATCAGGAGAAGTAAACATACTGTAAAATGCAACTAGGAGTAATGGCATTAAAACCTTTGGAGTCATTTACTTGACTTGGATATAGGCATGTGTTCAGTCAGAATCACTTTTATCATAATAGATTTATTGCAAATTTAAGCTGATGATGTACTGCATGTAGATTTGTTCCCACAGCACAGCGTGAAGTTCCCCGATGCAGTGTGTGAAACAGTGGAAGCTTACCCCATGTTGATCAAGGCCAAGCTCAAAACAAAACTGTCCCTCATGTATGAGAACAGTGAGTTCAAGGCTTGCAGTGGTGCAGTTTCATAGAGAACAACCGTCAGAGCACTTTCACAGAGACTGTCAATCTTCTCAAGATCCTCATCACCACGCCAGTGACAACAGCTGAATCCGTGAGGTGTCAGGATCAAGACCCTCCTGAGAGACACCATGACACAGGATCGCCTTAATGCTCTGGCTATGCTCTCCACGGAGAAGAAACTTGTCCTGACTTCAAAAAGAAGGTCATTGAGAGATTTGCCATTCAGAAGGGAGAGAAGAGCAAAATTCCTCTACAAATAAGCTGTCAGACAAACATGCAGGTTTTCTCACCACGTTGATTTTTCTTGTACATAGTTGTCCTCAATCTCATTTGCTTAAATTAGTCATCAAAATTTAACTGAGACTGGTAAATTAACAGTGAAAACTCCTCACAGCTGCTTTAATGAATAACCAGGTATCATACAGATGTACTCAAACTTTGACTGATAGTGTACACATCATGTTCATGTTCAGCCCCAGTCTGGTGTTTTTGTGCTCTGTGCATAGTTGACAGAGTCTTCAGGCATACTTACATGGAGCAGGGAGTTTGCTTAAAATCCTTTATTTCATGGGTTTTACAAGCAGTTTTACATAAATTGAAATGCCCGTGAAATAAAGGATTTTAAGCAAACTCCCTGCTCCGCATAAGTGTGCCCAAGACTGTCTAGTTTTTGGTTGTTTATATTTTTCATTCTTCGTGAGCACCTTATTTCTTGCTGCAGTTTATTGTCTCCTCACCTCAGAGCACTTGACTCCCATGCTTATGTCCATTCAATTGTCTGAATAACAAAGACTTAACACCATTATTCCCTATTCCACTTCATGTTTACTTATCCTATTCTATATTATACTGAATTTGCCTGTATAGGTGACAAAAATAACGCCCTGATATGTTTGTCAAGGCGTTATATACGGCTTTATTTACTGTTGGAATAACATAATTGTTAGTAGTAGTAGTAAAGCGTTTTTGATAGCTTCTCTTTTTTTTTGCATTAAATCATACTGGGATGTTTGCTGAAACTGATTGGATGTGGCACAGCTCTACCTAGAAAATTTTCCAGCAGCTGCCACTGAATGTGAATTATCTTTTTATCTTTTTTCGAAGGCACCGACAAACGATGTCATCCTCCTGATAAGGGTGTCAGATCAGAAAACATTTATATAGACTGGTTTTGGAAGACAATGACAATAAATCAAAGCTCTCGATGCTTCGGCCAACTTCAGGTCATTCTCAGGCAAAAATATCTTTTGTATCCAGCACTAATCCCATTGAGGTTGTTTGGATGTGCACACAACTACTCTGACTTATTAAATTAAATATTTTGTCATTTACTTTGGAGGACTTGTTGGCAATGCAACTCGAGCTGATTGTCTGGACTAATTTGCAAGCTGCACTCTATCAGCCAAATACATTATACACATATTGATCACTTTTAAAGCACATTTGGGTCTGGGTCCAAGCTACATAACAGATATGTTGACCACATATAATATATCTATAAATAATCTAAAGGTGACAGTGCTTTTGCCATCAGGGCCCTTCGGCTTTGGAACGACCTGCCTGAGGAGATAAGGCTTGCAGAATCAGTGACTTCTCTTAAATCACTTCTTAAAACCCATTTTTATGGACTTGCTTTTATGTGATGTCGTCTTTTTACTGTCTCACTGTTTTATATTTCATCATCTTTTGGTGTTCTTTCTGTGTTTTTGTGTCTTCTTAATTTTGTCTTGCTTTTGTTTTGTTTTGGCCTTACTGTTTGTAAGTCACATTTGTCTGTCAACTCGGTTTTTAAAGGTGCTATATAAATTTTGTTTTATGAGGTCACAGTGACCTTGACCTTTGCCCCTTGACCACCAAAATCTTATGAGTTCATCCTTGAGTCCAGGTGGATGTTTTTGCCAAATTTGAAGAAATTCCCTCAAGGCGTTCCTCACGTTAACAAGACTTCATCTGTGACCAACATTTATCTTCCAAAAGGAATTATATCATTATCAAAATGCTACGGAGACATTAGAGCCAGCGGTAAATCACCAACAAACTGAGCAGATCAGGTATCAGATCATGATGAGGATAGATGTTGACCAGCCGACCCTCTCAGGACTGACTCTTGGGCTGACCAGCTGGTCTCACCTGGCCAGCGGCTCCGAAACAACTCCGAAAATGCGGGGGCAAATTTCCAAATTAATCCTTAATAAAGTGACATGTTGCAGCCAGCCTAAAACAGTTGCCACCCCTGATAATAACCTGCCCTCAGGCACAACAACAGAATTGTCAAATAGGAGGATAATTCACAAAACTCGCCAAGACGTCAAGGAAAGTTTCTGATGTTTGGACTTTTTTAGTGGATGCAATGTGAAGCGCTGTCCATGGTGCTGAATACTTTGCCAGTTGTTTCATACATGATTAGAGCTGCAACTAACATATTTCCATAATGGAAAAACAATGTTGGGGGAGGGAGACAAAAAGAGAATAGAAGGAAACAGAAATGATTTAAAAGGTGCTGGATTATTTACATGATATTATCATATGTGTATTATTAACATGATATCAATAAATATCACGGTTATTGTCAACATTGTATATGGTGACACTCCTAATCCTAACCTTTAAGTGCTAACCCCCTAAATCTTTCTTAAAAGTGTTTTTTGGTCCAAAACATAACCAAATCTTAACCATAACATTATCACCATCATCATAAAAAGTATGTATTTTTCAGTGGTAATGGATTTGGCACAGACAAATTATGTCGTCCTGCTGATAACTGCCAAATAGGGGCATCAGATCAGAAAACGCTTCTTTATGTTGTTCTGGAGTGCACGGACCATCAACGTACTTTGTTGTTTGATTTTGAGGACTTGTTGGTATTCTTGAGACGACAGTCTTGAAATGTCAGAAATTAGTGAAGAATGCCCATGATGACATCTTGTAATTGCCTCTTTTGTCCCATCAAAGCCCAAAGATACAGAAGTCACAATGAAGCAGAACATCCTCACTAAAAATGTTTTTCATTTTTGCTTGAAAAAGTGACTTAAAAGATGAATTTATTATCAAAATTACTGTTGAACTAATTGTTTTGGCACTACACAGTATGATGATGCAATGTGTAAATGCAGGACAGTGTGTACAGGACAGCTGCAGCTGTTCCGCTGCATATACTCTGGATTTGTTGACAATCTCAGAGAACCAATACTGTATCCGCACACAGTATGGGTTCTCAACAAATCCACGTCTCACAAAACATATATAACACAAATCCTTCTTGACAACACACAAAATTGTAGAATTAATTATTTGCCTGTCACCCAGCAAGCTTTTCCCAGCAAACATAATTTTGTTACTCGCTGAATCAATCTGAGTTAATCTGTAGATCTGATCTGGCTGCTGGCCGGAGAACATATGTTCTCTGCGGGGCTGGTTTACGCACTGTCCAGCTGCTGAGAGAGAGAGAGAGAGAGAGAGCGAGAGAGAGAGAGAGAGTCTATCCTTTGATGAATTACAGACAATAGCAGACAGATGTTTCAGAGGTATCACTGTATCTGCTACACACATCCCATACAGATATAGACACCTCAGTCACACATCTCACATCTCAAACACTCTATTTTAACACTCATTTGTATTTATAGCGCTGTGTTAAAAGGCCTGTCACCTGACCAAGCTGCCTAGTGAGGAAAAAAAAGAAGAAAACAGCTTTTATTAGGAGTGATGGTAACCTGCAAAAGACAGCGCTCTTTAAAATTATGAAACGCCTGTCTGACAATGTGAGTGAAAGAGGGGAGGAGAGCAAAGTGAAATTGTTTGTCTCTCTTCAGTGAAATTACTGTCACAAGTAAGCCATGAAGAGAGGAAAAAAGTAAGAGGCAGACAGTTCTCTCTCTTTCTTTCTCTCTCGCTCTCAGCATTACTCACTACTTTCTGCTCTCAGCACACAGACACACACATTTATGCATGTCAACACGATTCCAGTCAACATTACTTAAAAACTGTGTGTTTCTTTCTGCAGAACGAAAGTAGTGAGAATTATGATGGATTGATTTTTCCTGCTTTTCAGCTTCCTCACAGGCAGATGATTGCCTTCACAATGAGCACTTTGATCCGTGAATGAGATGAGCAGCAGACAATACAGAGAGACACATTTGTATGGGTGTAGCACTTCCAAGTTCATTGTGATATTTGCTTTGTCTCTTTGCTTTTACTGGCTCATGTCTGTCTCTCTAATCCAAGCTAAATGTGCTGACTTTACAGCTGTAACCAAAGATTATTTTCATATTAATTAATATGTCGATTATCTTTTTGATGAATTTTTCAGGCGATAAAATATCAGAAAATAGTGACACAGAGTCCATAAAAAGCTAAATGCACTGGAACTTAATGAAACACAAGCAAATGAGCAAATCTTTGCCACTCTGACAACACATATGTTGCATTAAGAAACCCCAAAACAGATACACACAGCTTCTAGAAGACACTAAAAACTGATTGACATGCCTGTAATTAGTACAAGGCCACAGTGCTGGATGTACATCGCCAATAAAATCATCATAAAATTAGAATGTTCAAATTAAAAATAAACATCTCAACTCAAACGTCCACTAGCTCTTCAGAGGTTTCAACTGCATCTCATAATGCTGTAACATATTTAGCTCATTTTCCATCACATTCGGTCTGATTCATCAAAATACTTCCATTTTTTTTGTACAACTTGCAGCGTTTCACTATTTTTTTCATGTTTTCTGAATTTGCAGCGTTTTTTCTATGCTGCATATATTGTTGACTGTTGAATTCTTCCTTACATTTTATTTATTTGCAACATTTTTTATTTTTAAAGTAATGCATGTCTTGTAAAATCTGAAGATATTAATTTTACATTGACAAAACAGAGAAAAACATAAAATCGTCAATTTGAGAAGCTTTAAAAAGTGAATGCATTTTTTTGCTTGTTAAATTGCATTCTATTGTATTCAACAACAAAAACACCTAGTATAGTTTTTATTATTATATTATAATTATTAGTCATAATTACGACTAAGTCATAATGACATAATGATATAAGGCCTCCAATTTTTCTTCCTTTTGTGAATGCAATGTGCTTCTATAATAAATAGCAAAAAATGATCAATCAATTATCAAAATATTGTTGATCAATTTTCTTTCAACTGACTAATCAATTAAAGTGATGCTCTAGCTCTGCACTTTCACAAAATTTGGAGACTTTCAAGTGATCCTACATTTCCCATAATGCAACTTGACAGCATCTTTTGTTTTTGAGTGCTAAGACAGAGCATGAAGCAAATTTTAAAAGTGGTGCATGTCAAATAAACGGAGGGATGAAAGCTGGCGGTGAGCTAGGCCCCACGAAGTGATCCAAAGAATCGTTCATGTCCAACGTTTCAAGCTAAATGGAAAATTCATGCTTATCGCAGAGATTTATGAAACTACTTCAAGAATATACAGAGATGCCAGGAAAAAAGAGAGAAACTGGAGGCAAATAAAAGAAAGACACGGATTTCCTGGTGAATTCACACAAACACGCACCACACACACGGTCGGTGCATACGTTGCTAGCTAGCCAAAGCTAATATCTTTACTGTCTGTACTGGCTGTTCGGGCCTAACAAACAAAGACCGCACAAACAGTTTTGCAGTAAACTTCATGCAAATAACAAATAAGGAGAAAATTCACTTCCTCTGCCTAGTAAATGCCTATATCTTTTAAACCCCCTGTTTGTAACGTAGACTTTCAGTTTCCAAAGTGAGAAAACTGTGATGGTATCATGAGAGGTTATTTTCTTTAAAAAGCTCCTCCAGAGCCGCTGCAGGATTGCCCCTTTAATTGACTCAATGTTTCAGCACTACTAAGTTCATTGTGATATTTGCTTTGTTTCTTTGTTTATAGGTGACTGGCTTATGTGCCTCCTGTCAAACTAAGGTAAATGTGTGTTTGTTCGGCTTATTGACTTTGATTATGGACTAAAATGTATTCACACCCATAAGCAATGGACAGTGCCTGGGGGTCCTGACTGGAAAAACAATACTTTTAATAGGATTCATTTCAGACCTGTTGAAGGCAAAGGAAAAGAGAAAAAAAGACAGAGAGAGGGGATGAAACGACAGCGCAATATGGTGAGGTGATTTAGGGAAAAGAAGGCAGGATACATGACAGGATGATGCAAGGAGAGAAGGTGAATAATACCGAGAAAACGGGAGCAAAGTGGGCTGGGAGAGGAGGAGGGGTTGCGCTGAAGTGAGCGAGAGGGAGGAGAGGAAGGGAGGCAGGCTAAATCCTCACACCATTATTATCAGGACTCACATGCAGCCCCTCAGTGAGAGGAGATAGAGAGAGAGATAAAGAAAAGATGGAGTTAAAGAGGAAATGGAAAGCGGGATTACTGGTGTGACAGCACCGGCAGATGAACGGCGCGACGGTGAGAGAGAGAGAGAGATACTCTGGTGGAGAAAAAAACAAAGAAACAAATCAGTGCAACAGGATGAGGACCTGCTAGTGCACAGCCGGCCCGACCCCGCAGACCTGCCATCTGTCCCGCTGTTCTCTCCGTGTTCCTGACGCTCCCGCCGTCAACCAACATCTGGATCACTTCGCCTCCATATGGGAAAGAGGGTGAAGAGGGAGGGGGGCCCAGAACCAAATCTTATCCTCCCCTCATCCTTTTTGATCACACAGGACCTGAAGAGGCACATCATCATCAACTGAGGGGATCCCTTACTGCGATGGAGTACCATCACCACAGGGGCTGATAACTGGACAAAAAGAGGGAAAAACTTTTGCTCCAAAGATGCAGAGAGTGTGCTCAGGACCTTTCTTTATCCGTCTGTGAGATTTTCTAACTTCCCATGGATCTGTCGTGTCTGTTACCCCCGAGCAGGGAGAGGGAAAAGGAGACAGAGGAGGTGGAGAGGGGGAGAAAGGAGGAGACAGCGGGGAAGCGCCGCCGCTGCTGCTGAAGTGTTACCGGCGTTTGTGCTCCTCCGCTGAAGAGGCATTTTATCACTCTTCCTCCCCCCTTCGCTCCTCTCCTCATCCGACCAGCGGGGAGCCTGAGGGATACAGACGGAGAGCTAAACACAGTGGGTTTATGCACATATGCACACACACTCTTAACACACAAACACTCCAGCTGGCTGCTAGTCTAGGGGCTCCCGCACCTCTCGTCGTCTGTCACCCTCCTTTTCCCTCACTTTCCTTTCCTTCTCTCTCCCGTTTTGATGTCCTGTCTTCACCTTCGTGACCACTTGTAAATGCTGTCACTGTCACAGAAAAAAAAAAAAAAGAGAGAAGTGAGAGAAGAAAGTGAGGAGTTAGAATGAGAGAATTTTAGGAGAAACAGTGAGATCGCTGTCACGTTGTGAAGTCCTCCAGGGGAGTGTGCAGACATCCAAAGCTGCCAAACACACACACACACACACACACACACACACACACACAGTCACTGATAATTCACACACACGCGCTCTCACACAGAGACTTGGTCTAAATGCGTACTCCTACAGGTGCTGAGAGGGGAGAGAGGCAGGTGAAAACCGGGTGAAAAAAAAGGAAAGAAACAGGAATAGAGAGAAAGAAAAGGAAGCAACATTTGGAGGAAAGCAGCCGGGGGAACGATGGAGCAGCAGGAGTTGAAGTTGGATGACAGCAGAAAGCGCAGGTAAGTCTCTCTCCTTCACACTCTTAGTCTGTCAATCTGATCTACTGTCAGGAATTCATAGTTTATACATAAGTGGGAGGGACAGACAGACAAAAAGACTAGAACAGACACATACGATTGCAGTCATACTTTCGATTTTCATAAGTGAAGGGTTTCCTCGAGAGAAAGCTCCCATCTGCTGCTGACAGAAACAGAACAGCCAGTTGTTACTATAACAGGAACTATTTTAAGAGGACATATTAGCATTTTTCACTCTGAGCTTTGGTGGTTAACTGCTTGTTTGGAGTGTGTTTGTGTGTGTGTGTGTGTGTGTACAGTCCGTCCATACATGCACTCTTACTCCAATATGACTCATTTACTTATGGATTATTGATGATCCAGTTGCAGTGTTTTACTGTCGTATCAGTTATCTGGTAATGCTCATTGATTTGCACCATAAGCTGCATGCAGCAGCTCTCATTTTTCTCCATTAGTGGAGGAAGCCCTCTGCTCCAGTTTACATATATATCATGTTGCAACACCATGTACCACAGTTTCTTTTAGATGCACAGTTCATAGTTACATAGACAGTGGTTCCCAACATAGGGTATGGGGCCCTCAGGGGTCCCAAGATAAACTAAAGGGGTCACAAGATGATTAAAAGGATAAAAGAACCAGAAAATGACTATGCAAAAAAATTGTTTTTATTTACTTCTTTTAGGATTTTTGTCTGATATTTTCATTCTTTTGATGAAATACTGGATAATTTTGACCTCTTCAGCCTTCTTAAAATCCTTCCTGAGGCTTTTAGATGCACAGTTCATAATTACATAGACAGTGCTTTCCAACATGGGTTCCCAAGATAAACCAGAAGGGTCACAAGATGATTAAAGGGAAAAAGCATATTTCTTGTATGCTATATTTATTTTTAAGGAATTTGTCTAACTTTTGCATTTTTTAATGAAGTACTGGATATTTTTTTTTTACCTCTTCAGGCTTCTGAAAATCCCTCTTGAGGCTGCAAACTGCTCCACTTTACATATATTATGTTGTAACATCATGTACCACAGTTTCTTTTAGATGCACAGTTCATACTTACATAGACAGATGTCATAACATTATTAAAAGAAAAAGAAAACATACTGTATGTCTCCTACAAAGAATAATTTTATCCAATTTTTTACATTTTTGTTGAAATACTGGATACTTTTCCCACTTTGGGATTTGCTCCAGATTGTGTATTTCATGTTGCAACATCATCATCACAGTTTGTTGTAGCTGCTCACAGTTATATATACCTGTGGTTCCCAAAATGGGGTTTGAGGCCCCCTAAGAGGTCCCAAAATAAATCTGAGTGGTCACATATCGATTAAAGGGATAGTACAAGAAAAAAAACAACAAAATACTTCCTGTTAACAAAATTATATTTATTTTGTTGTCTAATTTTGGTAAAATACTAGATGCCTCATGTTGCAACATCATGTTTCACAGTTAGTTTTAGCTGCTCAAATCAGTTACATAGACAATTGATTCCCAATTTGGTTTAGTCACCAAAGCGTCACAAGGCAATTAAAAATGTTAATACAAGACAAAACGTATTTCTTTTACACAAAATATTATCGAAGTACTTTGACTTTTGTCAAATTTTAGGCCTTTTTGTGAAATACTTGATACTTTTGCTGCTTCAGGCTTCTGAAAATCCATCAGATGAGACAAATTTAGCTGTTCACAACACACATACATACTACACCCGTCATAAGGGATAGTAATTTTATTTTAAGACATCGCAGGCCAAACAGGTTAGAAACCGCTGACATAGATAATTAGGAATAAATGTGTTTGCCTATGTGAATGATTGCATATTTTGTGTGTTTGTAAGTGTGTAAAATGTCTTTTTTAAGCAAGTACAGCTGCAGATTTTTATTGCTTTACATTTGAGTGGCAGGGGGCCAAGCCGATCTAGAAATGCCCCCGTCCCGTCAACGTCACTCATCTCCACCGATACATCCGGCCTGCAACGATTTCCTGTAAAGCTGTCAAATCTTTATGTGTGAGAGCAGGAACCCACAGAGAGATGCGGTTGCCATATTAGCAGTTAAAACCCTAATTATGATAAATTTATGTGGCAGGCATTATGTGATATGTTTCATAATAAGCTCAGAGGTTAAGCATGACACACTCATTTATTCACATTGTGAGTTTAATTTGTATGTGGAAGGTTTATTAGCTGTGTGCGTGTGCTTGTGTGAGCTGCATGTGTAACACTCACAAATCAACCCGTGCTTCTACAAGTCATCCATAAGGAGGAGAGACGGAGGGATGGAGGGATGAGAAGAGGAGAAGAAGGGTGGAGCAGTTGAGCTGGTTGACGTTGACAGAGTGGTTCAAGCTCCATGGCGGTGTTTATACTGTCATATTCACCACCATTAATGTGACTGTTTTAAAAAATGACTTCAGAGATTGACTGGAGTCTCATTAATCCAAACTGACTGATTTTTTCAGAGTAGTGACTTGTATTGAAGTCTTAAACAATTTATAAAATTTTTTGCAAGGTGTCCACAAGCTTAATATAGAGTAGCACAAAAACCACACCTGATCAACAAATTTCATGCATCTGTTGCTCATAAAGTTTGTTAATGGAGGAATGTTGAATATATAAAATCACAGATGTGAATGTGTAGCCTGATAATCAGACTGAATTGCCATTTAGTTTTCACTCTCACACATGTTATATCGCTGACAAAAAAATCTGGGCAGTGATGGAAAGTGAGCTTCTTAGCAGCCTATCAGGAGAAAAAAATGCCAATATCAGGTGTGTTAGTAATAATTAGCAATGTTTTAGTCCATCTCTCAACGCTTTCCATGATTTTTTTGGCCACTTGGGGTGGAAACGCACTGTAAACACAACATTAATATATCATCACCTTTTGAGTTGGTATGGCCAACTTGTTTGCAAACAGTTTGTATTTAGACATTTATTAGAACCGGAGCGACATTAGCATTAATTTGGAGTCATATTTCTGGCAATCTGATGAATGTAAGTCCAAAATATACTCTCCACCAACTCCTGGGGAAGTATCTGGCTCTTTAGCTGCTAAACGCTCTGCTATGTTCACCAGCTTGTTGCAGAGATTGTTTGTCTGCCATTTGGTGCAAAGCAGGTAGCGTAAAGTGGGTTTTTAAAAGAGCTTATTTGCGGCAATTGGAAATTATGCTGATGAGAGAGGTAAGAGTGAAGCAAAACAGGAAAGGTGAGCTTTGAAGAACCAAAACACTGAGGTCAAAGATGGTAAAACGTTGAGGGGAACTGCAGAGTTAGTGTTACACATACACATACGATCCATTGCTAATGTAAAAATATTGATAATACTTCCTTCCTGCCACTTTGGGCAGAAGAAAAAACCCTGACATATCATCACCTTTTAAGTTGATATGTTGAACTTGTTAGCCAATAGTTGCTTATTTCCACATCCAGCAGTTAGGGAGCAATATTATCATTCATTTGGAGTCGCGTTTCTGTCCTCCTGGTGAAGTTAAGTCCAATATTCACTCTCTTTTAGCTCTGTTTTTGCTCTCTACCAAATCCTGATGGGAATATCTGGCTCTTTAGCTGCTAAATGCTCCACTAACAGTCTGTTTGCCGTTTGGTGCTGAGCAGGTAGTGTACAGTGGGATTTTAGAGCCTGTTGCGGCCGAAAAAAGTGCTACGGGAGCGCTGAGAGTGAATTAAAACAGTAGCTGGACAGCTAAACAATGAGCTGAAACTCACTATAAAGCTTTGCAAAGCTGAGGGGAGCTGCAGAGTTGGGTGATAATTCTCTGGAGGTTGATCACTATGAGTGACACCTCTGATATTACACACTGTCATTTGATACATTGGTTTTGTAAAAGATATTGATCATAGCTGCTTTAAGTAAAAGAAACACAACTCACCGCCATAGAGTGCATGTAAAATCCAAGATGGCATATAATATCTGCTGCCAGTGGTGAAAGATACATGGCAACAGTCATTTTTTCATACATCATTAACTTACAGGTGTCAGAGCTAAGCACAGTGAAGTAATTCTTGCATTTTAAATTCAGCCAGAATACCAGTATCAGAAAATAATGAAATCATTGCTGCAGAATAAATTTTCACACTGGGATTTCTTGGAATGATCTCAAGTCTGCATAAATGAGGCTCTAGAGAATCCTGATGTTTCATGCAGCTGTCAGAGCACCGTTCCTGCAGTATGTTGATGAGAGAAGACCGTCTACTACATTAATACCAGCCCACTAATTCAAGCTCCCTAATTAATGCAATCAAATCAGTTTGGAAGGTGCGGTTAAAACAAGGTTCAAGCCAGACATGTTGATAATTCTCTGGTGATGATGCTCATCCCATCAACTAGATCCTCTCTGCTCATTTCCTCTCCGCCCCCTGGGGACTCAGTACAGGGACTCCATCATATTCTAGCTAAGTCGTAAAATGACTGAATGTTCCCCACTGTATCTACTGTATGTCCCAGGAGGTATATGAGACTGGAAGCACCAGCTGTACATGTGGTCCAACAGGTTCTCTCATAATATAATAATAATAATTATATAATAATTATATTTATTTTCTCTATTATTATGACATTTAATTATCTTTATAGACACTTGAAAATGCAGCAAATTTATTAGCTAACGGACAAACAAGAGTTTAGGTTTACACTCCTTTCAAGCAGTGAACTATTTTTTAGCTCATGAAACACCTAAATCAAGACCTGTCATAGGTCTCATGATCAGAGAGGTGAACAGATCAATGAAAGAATGATTTTTTATTTTTTAGGATGTTTCATTTTTTAAAAATGGTCACAGGCCAATAAGCTTAAACGAGACATAACCTGCTTTTTGTGATTTTCTGTTATTTTTACACTGTTATAATGTTGGATGTCTATGTTAAACATGGTCAAAGGTAAAAGGTCCAAAACTTGAGATGAATGTATGTAAAAATGCTCCCTGAAAGTCCAAAGCTCAGGCTTCAGCCTGCTCTGAACATTTAGTTTGTTACCCCTATGTCCCCATTGAACTGACGTTGGATTGTTTGCCCATGCCCACAAACAGCCTTTGTTGCTAAGATTGTTCCACAGGTTGTTCATGTTGTCCACTCGCGTATTTCGGATTGGTTTAAGGCTCAAACATGTACGGATGCATTTGAGAAGTCTGACTTCCACTGTTTGTTTATGTTGCCTTTTGAGCCAACAGAAGTCTGCAGAGGGGCAGCTTCTGGAAGCTAACCAATCAAAACAGAATTAGCTCATCAGGAGGGGGGCCTTAAAGAGACAGGAGCTAAAATGGCCTGTTTCGGACAGAGGCTGAATTGAGGGGCTGCATAAAGGACCAGTATAAGATAAATAAGGGTTTTTTTAAACTGTAAATCAGGCAAAAATATACCAGTAGAGCCCCAGAATAAAAATATAGACCTGGAAATTAGCTTGATATGTCCACTTGAAAATATTCAGAATTGCTAAATAACTATAAATTTCTTTTAGAGAGCTATGATACATTTGTATGGCAATAGCAAAGTATGTTTTTATCATTCAATATATCATATTTGAATAATCTTGAAAGCTGTTAAAATCAACCTGCAACCAATATGAGAACCAACCAGTGGAGTATAGGAAAGGCTGCTCTGTTGTTACAGGTTTTCCCTTTTTTCTGTCAAGTCTTTGCTTCCCTCATTTGTGTGCACTGTCACACAGTACTCCCGTGGTTCATCTCTCCAATGTTCTATCTTGTGTCTTCAAAAACTTATCACTACAGCTGTATGCTAAGTTTTCATTAATAGTACACGGTTGGATGATTTTTGGATGTGTGTGTGTGAGTAGTCATGTCGATGCTGACACATGTACAGCCCTACCTGAGTCCCAGTGAGCGAGGAGAGACTTTATCCCTGATGGCAGAGCTGCACTCCATCTGGAAATCTACATAATGATAGAAATCCTGTTCATGCACCGCCACGCTCACTCACTTGATCTGCACACGTGAATATAATTTTGGAAAATAAGTGTGCATTATTTTATTAATCTTTCTCTCGCTGCCACTGTGTGAATCTTTTTGTATGTATTTAAAATAATTTTAAAAACTGTTGGCAAAAGATGGCAGTCTGCTGGTTGTTATGTGACGTGTTTGTGTGTGATTGAAATTCATATTCAACACATTGTGGCTCACATCCTTTCTATGCCATAATCACACTCTGTTACAGTATATGGCTGCTAATCTGGAGCAGATGCACCCACTCTGTCAACTTCTGAACCACCACCCCCACCACACACACACCCACTGCTAATCTGAGGTGCCATTATGCTGCTTTTTCCCAGAGATTACACTATTAAACGAACACTTGATACAGCCATATACCATACCATATAGCCATACATTTAACTGGTTTGATTTTTCCTGCATTACTTAAACATTTAGAGGTCAGTCAGTGCACTTAAGTGGTTTAAAAGTGAACAGTTATTTCCCAAAGCATTTGAGTTAGCATTTAGGGTATAGGGGGGTATTTTAGTAGTACTAATTTTTGTTCATAATAAAATGACTCCAGACATAACACACATTTTTCTTCAAAACATAGGTTAAGAAAGATCTATGCTCCTCGCCCTCCTTGCTTTCAGTTCGAACAGATGATGATTGATGCAGACAACCTATTAAAAACCTTAACCTTGTTACGCTCTGCACCTCAGCCTGTCTGAACTTGAAAAACAAACAAACAAACTGCTGTTCCTTTGCTTAAAAATTAAAAAAACAAAAACAAACAAATTTTACATCGGAGGAAGCAAAGACGAAAGTTAGCGTGAGAAAAGGCATCTATGGCGTGAGATTGTGAGAACTTTGTCAGTTGCATGAGTCTCACGGCCAAAATGTCAAAGACTTGGCAGCTCTGAACACATTAGAGAACTATTGATATTTACCAGTATCCAGGAGGTGCTACTTGGCCACCATTTCCATATAATCTTAATTTTCAAATACTCCCCCTCTAGGTTCCAGCGACATGGTGTAATTACTGTGTACGGTACTGTGTATGGTTATAAATCTATCTCAGAATATGAAAATATTCTCATCCACAGACTTTAATAATGTTAAGCAAAAACATCTCTCAACCCTCAGGATATGAAGATGTCTCTCTGTCAACAATATTAACTCTGTAATTCTGTAAGGTTGTAGAATTAGCGGCACAGCTGTGGTGGTGCATAAAAGGGTGGGTTGAGGTTAGAAATATAATCTGTTTTTCTGCTTCAGCTGTACATGGAAGTTACTTTCTTATTTTGTAATGTTTTATTGAACAGATTATTAGTGATGAATCATTTAAATACTATTTGTGGAGATCAGTTGAGACAAATAAAGTGATCTCAGTGAGTCAAAACAAACAATGCCAGGATTTACAAGAGATATAATGATGTAAGTCAGCCCACTACAGTGTATAAAATGTTTATAAACCACCTGGGGGATCTGCTTAATCCCATTTCAGATTTTGAGATGTGGGTTTATTTATGTTTACCCTCCAATAATCCCCTGTGTCTATTTAGACTTGATAATATATCCACAATGGCCAAATTTTCAAAATGTCACTGTATGCAGATGACACTGCTCAATACATTTCTAATATTATCAGTGGTGTTGCACAATCTAAGAAAAATGTGCAACATCATTGACTTTTTGCAAACCCAAATATCTTGAAGAAAACATCACTGTGTCTATAAGATTGTGGAGCCAAACATCATCCTCATAACATACTGTTCTACTTATCCACTTTACATTTACTCAGCCATGCACTCGGCATGAATAAAAACGGAAAATATAGGAAGAGAGGGCTGGTCTGATTATTACTGCGGTTGTAAGAAGGTTTTTTAAACTCTGTCGCTCCAGTTGCACCAAATCTGAAAATGAGATAAGAATCTCCTCAACAATTTAAAATTGGCTCTTCCACAGCATTTCATAGAAGTATTAAACTGATTTAATTTTCTTTGTGCATAAAAGATGGAGATTGATATAATAAATCTATAACAGTAATCTAAGAACAAGGCACACTCTCTCCCTCTGTACATGTTTAATCTTGTGGCGCTGTGGTCTTTACTTTAATCTGACAGCTTTCAAGTCAGATTTTAAAGTGTTGAAAGTGTTATAGAAATGTTAAGATCGCTGTTGTAACTTTTACGTAAAAGCGTCTCCGGTTCTTATTCAGACACGAGACCGACATGTTGAAGTGCCATCAGATTAACATAAAGGGGTGCATGTCAGAAAGGCTTAACAGAAACACACAGATCCATGAATTATTCCTCAAAAAAGGCTGCTTCATATCCGTCATTCTAGCTTTGACCATGTATTGACTGAGGTATTAATCTGTTAGCAGCATCTATGACAGGGATTGGATTGTCTCTCAAAAGTTCAAACTGTATGTTTATTTCTTTGGGCACCTAAAGCCCTGGAGTTTAAAAACCTCATTAAGATGGATGATTGATATGCCAGGAGCATGAACAGTAAGGAGGGGTGGGACACATTTAACCCTGTGTTGCTTTGAAAGAAGCTTTGAATCAAAGCTAGGAGGTGCTGTTAATTATCAGCGTGTCTCTGATGGCCACAGATGAGACAGACTGTCTATATAAAACCCTGTATCAAATATGGGTGTGTATGTGCAGATCTTTATTTGCTATAAGAAAGCCCACCTGCCTTTATCAAAGCTTCAAAGGTATTGATTCAGTAAGGAAGGATCTTCAAACAGCAAGCCTTTGATTGAAGTGGCTTTATCCAGATGCAAATGTTGAAGGTAAAATTGCTGTGAGTTGTATGGTGGATGCACACCAGATTTTGTAAGACAAGGTTGTTTTGTTTTTTTGTCTTCTTCAAATTGGGTTTCGGAGACATCTAAACAGTTTTGGTACATTATCTAGGTATGGGTTTCATGTTGCATTTCCTGTTCTGTATATAAGTCCCTGTGAAATGACAGAGCGTCTTTAGCTTCCATAATGTCACATATTTCTGAGTGAAAGTGTATATGTGTGTGGGGTATAATTATAAAGGGATTGTCAACTCGATGGCTTGAACGTGGGTATGACTTGGCGTGCATCAAGTCTCAGGAGAACCAGACAAGACTTGTTTTAAAAGTTGCTTCCACCCACATCTCCGTCAACCACCCTATTAGATCTGGAGGCAGAAACCAAAGGAGAAATTAGTCAATTTGACCACTCTCTTTTGTAAAAGTAAAGATTTCACCAACAGATATATGAACACACACAACTCAAACCCATAGTATTGCTCCACTAACCACAACAATCCACAAACTAATGAAGTCAAGTGTGGTTTTATATGATGGAGGGGGTTAGCCGGTTGCACAAAGCACATTTGATTGGATAAATTTATAGTCGCATATACCTCCAAGTGTAGGATAAGTGATCAAAAAAAGAAAAGAGAGGGATTTTGATATTTAAAAACTTAAAAATGCTTTTTTGGCATAAATGTATTTTTCATTTCACCAGATCTTTAATGTGAGAAGAGCAGGGGGATCTAAGGATAGGCAGTGTCGTGTTTTGTGCCTTGAGGCAAATTTGTAATTGGTGATATTGGACAATATAGATAAAATTTACTTGAAAATTGTTATATTTTCTAAACTTGAATGTTTGTATTGAACTCAGCTGAAAACACACATATTGTAGAAAAGCTACATAAGCTACATACAAACATTTTTATAATAAGAATGTATTCAAATGACAGTGTGTAATGTCTGAGGTGTTGTTTGTAGTGATGAACTTACAGAAAATTATCACCCAACTCTGCAGCTCTCCTCGGTTTTACAGAGCTTTATAGTAAGTTTCAGCTCATTGTTCAGCTGTCTGACTACATTTTTACTGTTTTGGTTCACTCTCATTGCTCTCATAGTGTTGTTTTCAACTGCAGCAGACAGCTGTTTTCAGAGAAAACGCTATTAAAAACTTACTGTACACTACCTGCTCAGCACCAAATGGCAAACAGACACAGTTAGTGACTAGCTGGTGAACATAGTGGGACATTTAGCTGCTAAAGAGCCAGATATTTCCCTCAGGATTTGTAGAAGTCAAAAACAGAGCTAAAGGAGAGTGAATATTGGACTTAAATTCACCAGCTGGACAGAAACACAACTTCAAATGAATGATTATGTTGCTCCGTAACTGCTTCTGCCATGAACTTCTGTTAAACCTGCTTTAAAGTGTTTTTGAAATGTCTGTGATATAAAATCACTGCGAGGTTAGTGTGTGATCACCCTCACTAATATCCTCATCGTGACTGTCACTGAATTTCGGTGCTTACAAAAATGTGTTTCCAGTTGGTTTTGACAATGTTTGAGGATATAATTAAATTCAAATGAAAGCCACAAAAACTGCACATAACAGCACCAGTACGTTGGTTTATGAGTATGTTACCTACAAATATGCAGATTTCATCAGCAATTAGTGTTGCAGCTGTTTCACTTGTTGTATTTTTGTGGCTTGGCCGATGGCATCACACCACGTGGAGAGCGAGGCCGGCTGAAGTAATGTAATGTAATGTAATCCCAGTGATGAGGGTCGACGACCTGTGTGACAGTTTTGGCATCCCGCTGGCACTGTGTGTGTGTGTGTGTGTGTGTGTGTGTGTGTGTGTGCTGAATCAGAGATGTGTAGAGATGGATAAGTGATTATAGTCATGATACTGGATCATGGAGGATTACACGCATGCACATTTGCACACATACGTAGTTTCACCTTATGACACAGGAGTCTAAATGCAGGGCTAATACTGCCATACAAAAGGGTCAGAGAGAGAGACAGACCAGGAGAATGAAATAAGGGATGGATATGTACTGATGGATTATGAGGTATTATGTCAAAAATATCATAAACGTAAAGCAGCTTGTATATTTGACTGTTGCTCTCTTTCTTTCCATTCTCCCTCCCTCTCTCTCCCTCTTTCTACCCTCCTTTTCAGGCAGTAGGCTGCCATCATGGCCATACCCAGGGGACATCCTTCTTCCTCTCCTTGGCCTCCTCTCTTCCTCCTCCTCCTCTTCCTCCTCCTCCTCATCTCCTCCCCGCTCCCCCTGCATGCCCGGCCGCTCCTCCTCCACCCGTCCATCAACGTGGCGGTGGTGTTCAGCGGCTCCAGCTACCAGAATGAGGTCAGAGGTCGTCTCAGTGGGGAAAACTTTGTTGACTTGCCCGTGGTGGTCAGCCCCGTGACCGTGCTGGTCAACGACACCAATCCCCGTGACCTGCTTACACGGCTCTGCGATACTATGGCAACAGAGAGGCTGCACGGCGTTGTGTTTGAGGATGATGTGGGCTGGGGTACTGGCGCTCAGGTAAAAATGATTTATGCATTTTTGGGTTTCCTGATAAAACATCCTCTCTAGGGTCATGGTGTTCAATCACCCACATCCAAAGCTGTGCAAGGCAACATTTTTATGTAAAAAAGCATCTGTCCCATCAGTTTAAATCACAAAGAAGAACTAATTGAGATGCCAAGCATGTACTATCTTTGCTCAAATTAAATTATGGTGTTTGCATGGTTCCTGATCGTAAAGGGAAAAGAAGTGACATCAAATCGTAAAAGAAAACTGTAAATAGTCTTCTAAAGACCAGGGGAAGGAGCACTCAAAGTAGTAAAATAAAAGTAAAATGAATGTAATTTGTTATTTCCACCGCTGACTCCTGTCAGAAAATAAGCAGTTTAAGTCTGAGGAATGTTTGAAGTTACATTACGTGAGTTTTATTTATGTCATCGGATCAGACAAACCTGTTCTTTGAGTTCAGCTACATGCAAAATTGCCTGGTCCACCTTAAAAACATGACTGAATACATACACTTTGTCCCTGATGATTAAGTAGCATGAGCTGTTCTGGAGCTTTCGACAGTACTGTATATTGATCTTGCTTGGCAGATGGATTTTGCCCAATTGTCATGGGCAAAATTATTCAAATATCCATTTTTTGAGCACTTTAAAAGCTACCCTGCGGACTTTTCTTGTAAACAAACAAAGATTCTGTTTACACTCAGTGTTACTTATCAAAATACATTGTGTGTACCTTTTCCACCCTCATTAAATTTATGCAAAGCCATTTTTTTAAATAGTTTGAAACCTGCATTGTTTACATCTATATTTACTGGCAAGTAGTCTTCTTCTTACCTCTTTTGCTGGTGCATTGCTGTGAAAGTGTGAAACCATTGGCAGGAGTGTGTATTATGAACAACAACCAACAAAACATGGACCCGCTTATAGAAACATTGCTCCATAGTGCTGCTAGAGGTCAAAAGCTGGACACTTCTTGTCCATGTTGTGTTAAAAATTGAGACTGAAAGTTGAAATTAATTTGAAATTAGGTCAAATTTTATTTTGTGATAAGATTAAACGTTGCAGAACAGTTTGACCCTTCCAGTTTCAACATGGCTATCAGTCAAATTTTATAATTTAATCTGAATTTAAAGATAGAGTAAGTGATTTGGGAGGAAGATTGTTTAATACACTTTTTGTCAAATTCAGCAAATATCTACTCATGGTCCGCTAGCTGTCTGTTCTGTGTGTGCGCTGACAAAAAATCCAGTGTCCATACACAGCCGTGACTCTGTAAATGAGAAAAACAAAGTGGCTCGGACCGAATCACGCAACACTATTCCAGCCAATCAGCAACAGGACAGGGGGACGTCATCAGAGCAGCTGTCTGCGTGAGGACATGACAGTCTTCCGTCTCCAGCAGCCATTGAATGGTGAGGGAGGGCTGGCGAACTGGAGAGAGAGAGACTGTGTCCAATTCACATAGAAAGCGTTTTCTCATGGTATGCTTCCATTTTATTAAATTAATCAATCCACACTGAATTCGAGACAGTCTCATGGAGATCCCCCATGGGTTTTATGCTCCGAGTCTGTTTCTGTTGCATTTAGTGAAGCGTAATCTGAGCAGACAGCTGGTCAAGTAACACAAATATCCCACTTTATGTGTGTTTTCAATTTATTAACTGTATCAATGAAACAATGAATACAAAATAAATAAAGAAAGTTCTGCTGTCAGTCAGCCCGGTGAAGGCAGTTTGTCCAGAGGCTGTCCTCTCAGCTCCCCAGGAGCTGCAGCTGACAGACGGCTGCTTCTGTGGACAGAGATGCTGAACGCAGGTTGAGTGAGAAGTGGGGAGGCCGCAGAGAGAGAGAGAGTGTGGATGGACCGTTGTGCTCATATGAGGCGAAATTTATTTTTCTGCTCGTGATAAAGTGTGAGAGGAACAGAAGTGACTCTACAGCTGACGCATCGCTCTGGAGAAAAAGAGTGATGCGTCATGAACTACAACCTCATGAAAATTGTGTTGCTCTGTGATATTTTAATTCATGCAAACATTCAATCTGTCTGTTTGGTCTTCAGGTGGCTGAAGTGGCACAGATCCTGGACTTCCTCTCCACTCAGACAGCTCTGCCAATCGTGGGCATCAGTGGCGGCTCTGCAGTTGTCATACCATACAAGGTACTGTCAAAATAATAAATCATCTCAGCATTGGCGCGTCGTTACCCCGAAGCCCTAACTAGTCCTAGAGCAGTCTGCCTTCTTGCTATGTCACTGCAATGACACAGAAAATATAACCCAAAAGTGGTGAAATAACATGACTCACATATAAAGAGCAATTAAGAAGACAAGAAAAAGATTCTAGGAATAAGATGAACAACAACCTGTAATGTAAACCCTGTACCCACCTTTCACATCCTCCTGTCTTAGTCAGAACTCTTCCACACCGCCGTCATTCAGCTTAAAACAACTTAAGTGGGTCAGAGCGGTGAAACCTACTTTGGCAAGCAACTCACTGCATGCAAATATTTGGATATGAGCAATACAGATGGGCGAATTATCAGCGATGACTGTAGCCATCGACCCTCATCAGCTCCTCTAATCCTTGGCTGGGAAAAGTCTGAGTTGTGGGAAGGGAAATTTTGCAAGGGGAGACAAATGCTACGGGCGATCTATGCCTCAATCAATCATCCCTGCGTACTTGAAGAGCAGCAGGTTTTTCCTGCTATGATTTATCATGTATCTCACTGATGAATGAAGATGAAGGGCAGTGAGCTGTGTAGTTAGATTGTAAAGAGGAGATTGATGACATCAGACGGATTCTTAATCTATACTTCTTTTTCTACTTTTGAGTTGCAAAATGGCTCCATCCCTTCTTCCTCTCATGCTCCACGCTTCCCCTCCTTCCTTTAATCGCTTAACTGTCATCATCAACACCTTGTATTTATAGAAGCAACTCTCACACATAGAAACACACATGCAAATGAACACCCTCACATGTGAGTGCACACACGGAGCCAAACGGGTGCATTCCTACACTGATCCAGCACAAGAAGCATCTAAACTGAGCTGAGAAGTGTAGCTCTGTGACTGCGAGTGCTGGATATCACCCTCAGGCAACATTTTGTAAACCATAGCATGTATTTATCAGCTTCCTGTTAATCAAAAGGTATGTGCAGATGTCACGGCATAGATGAGTATTAAACAGAAGGAGTTGTAGCTGCAGGAGGGTGATTGATTTGCTGTATTTTGATGGTGGAGCAGGAAAGGCAGAGTGAGTGAGTACGAGACAGAGAAAGGCGAAAGATGCTTTGATGAAGCTTGGCTGACAGCTGCCTGAAGGCGGTGTTTTACTGTCTCACAGATAAGTTTTCTTCTCCTCCGCTTTCATGAGTAAAACAGACGTTCTTGTTACCCCCGCTCTTTTCCTTTTCTCTTCCATCATCTTGTGCTTTTTTTTTCTTTATTTCTGTCTCTGTCCACTTCTCACCTTGTGTCATTTCACTTTAGCTTCTCTTCTCCTACAGTTTTACCATTTTCCCTTCATCACCTTTACTTCTTGACACATTTAAATCCAGTTTTTTAGCTTCTTTGTGCGCCGACTGAATCCATTAAGGATGTGGCTAGAAGCGAGAGGCCTGTGCTCCCTTCTGCTCTCTCTGAGCTCCAGGACCCCATTAAACTGTTAATTAGACCCTTCAGGAGGTTGAAACCCCCCACAGCTCTTATCATTCACTCAAAACTCAAACCATTCACTTTACTTTTCCTTCTACTTTTCTATTTTGCTGCCTATTCCTTGTGTAACTTCTCTCTTCCCCCCCTATCCTTCCCCGCTGCACATTCAAATGGCAAGGAGGTGTTCATATTTACCCCAGATATGCTTTTGATGCTCATCTCAGGCAGTATTTCCACAGTGCAAAGTATCCGAAATGAAACTTTGCCCCAAAATATTTGGGGCAACGTTATCAACAATCTCTGGTTTGTAATTTGCTGAAAGCTGATCACGACTATCTCAGTCTGGCTTATTTAACCCCTCTGCTTGACAGTAATGAAAGACAAAGGCGCAGATGGGACGTTATTTATCACACAGACAAGCCCATAAGTGTTGAATGACAGTTCTCTATATAGCACAAAGAGTAAAGCACTCTCCTCTGAGGTCTGCCTGTCGAAGGCCTCATTCACCCCTCCTCCTCACACTCCCCCTCGGTCTCGTTCTCTCTCTTACGCACTCCTTTGTTGTCAGCAAGGAGAAAAAAGCTTGTCAGAGGTGTCTTGCACAATGGGACAGGTGGATTGGACGGAGAAAGACATATGTGTGAGTGCATGATTCTCTTAGGGGATAAAAGAGCTCAATAGTGCTTGATTATCAATAGCCTGATGATGATGAATATCTTTGATGGCAGGTTTAAAAAGAAGCAGCAGCCGCCCGGGCCGCCTATTTATGGTTCCTGTCTCAGTGATCTCTCCATGGCAGACAACAAGGAAGGAGGGAATGAGACAAAGATGAAAAGATTGAAGGGAGGAGAGGAAGTGTGTCTTTTGTCAGACGGCACATATATCAAGCAAAGGTGAAGAGGAGGAAATGAGAGAGCGTGAGGAAGGGCTGAGAAAAGGCATAAAGACTGTTCAATAGGGCCTGTGAGGAAAAGAGAAAAAATATTGTAACATGTGTCTTGGAGGAGTTTAAAATCAGAGGTTGAGTATGTTTTCTCTTTGTGTGTGTGTGTGTGTGTGTTCCTTGCAGGCTGGCTGTGAGTTATTGCAGTGTGCTGGGTTATCATTAGAGGGTGCTGCATCCAGATGTTGAGTCATGGGAGTAGTAGAGCAGGAGACGACAGGGAGGAGAAGGAAAGGAGATGAGAGAGGGAAGTGAGGAAGGAGGACACTGGAGGGCTGCAAGACACACAAACAGGATGTGGTGGGTAGGAGGGGGGACAGCAAAAAACTTTAGGGGTCATTACATGCTTCTTGTGATTTCCTGTCATTTTTATACTATTATAATCAATGTCAATGTTAAATATGGTCAAAGGTCCAAAACTTGAGGTGAGCATGTATAAAAAATGCTCCCTAGAAGTCAAAAGCCAGAGATTCAGCCTGTTCTGAAGTGCAAGTTAGTGCTACCTCCTCCTCATGATGACATCAGATTGTTCGCTCATACCCACAAATGGCCGTTCGTTCTGTAGTCTTCGTTGCTAAGGTTGTTCGTGTTGTTCACTTGCATATTTCAGGTTGAATTCCAGCTCAAACATGTATGGACATATTTGAGAAGTTTCCATTTTAAGTAAAGAACAAGAAAAAGAAATGAAATCTTGCTACTACTGGTTGTTTATGTAGCCTCCAGAACCAGAAGCTAACCGATCAGAACAGAGGAGGCTCATTGGGAGGGGGGCCTTAAAGAGACAGGAGCTAAAATAGGCTGAACTGAGGGACCACGTAAACGCTTAGTATAAGATAAATAAGGTGTTTTTAAAACTGTAAATCATGCAAAGATATTCCAATAGAGTCTGAGAAAATGTAGACCTGGAAATGTGCAGTTTATTTTGCAAAAAATTTCACTGTCTGATAAATGAGTATTCCAATTATGAATGCAATGATTATGATAATAATCTTATCTTGAGAAAACCATATATCTCTGGTGATTTTTGGTTTTCAGATACACTACATGGCCAAAAGTGTGGACACACAAACATTACCCCTGGGTTGGCCACTGATGTTGAGTGATAAGGACTGGTTCGCTTTGGTGCTTTCCAGTTTATCCCAAAAGGTGTTGGATGGGGTTGAGGTCAGGGCTCTGTCAAGTTCTTCCACAAAACGGGGAAAAACGTTTCTTTATGGATCTCACTTTGTACTTTGTTTGGGGTGTTGTGCTGAAACAGAAAAAGTCCTTAAACTGTTGAGTTACCTCAATGAGATCAGCAGTACTTAGTGCCTAATGTAAAAGTGCACTAAAGTATGTGAACAGGAGTGTCAATGGATTACTTTCTTTTTTAGCAGTAGTAGCAGTAGGTCCCAAACACAGCTGTTTTAGGAAAGGGACTGCTCCCATCACAAGCATGTAGCGGGCCAAATTTGTATTAAAAATAGTAGCTGATGGAATAAAAGACCTCATATACGTGGATGTACCAGTTCTAGGGAGGTTAAGAGTGAGATTAAGACCCTCTTTACTGTCATTTCTCAGCGCTCACATACATTTAATCAAAATTTATCCTCTGCATTTGACCCATCTTATAGTGCAGCGCCTGGGGAGCAACTTCAGTTCTTATTGCCAGTGCCAGTTGTCAGGGACACTGGCAGGAGAATTAACCCCAACATACATGTCTTTGATGAGGTAAAACCTCTTCCCTGGTGGAAGCAAATTTAACTTCCTGTGTAAAAGGTACTGAGAGTCCAATAAATTAACCTGAGTTTTCTGTGCGGCTCTGAATTGATAGAAGTAGCAAATATTCATATTGGCACTGTTAACTTTGTGGTTCTGAGAAAATTCACCTACCTACTACAGAGATTTATAAAAACCTTTCAAAACCCACTGGGCTATCTCAAAAATGCATTATCACCAAGCTTCAAATAGGGCTGAGTTTCTGAATAGGTGACATTTTGGAGATAAATTATTTTCACAGGACATATAAAAGAGAATAATTGCTCGTGTAAAACCAATGGCGTTTACTCGTTAGTAGTTGTTCAATAATTAGGGTGTAGTAAAACGGAAAAAAAGAGATTCATTAACTAAAGATGGCAACTTGCATCTGCTGTAGTGAAACACAATTACTCCTCACTGTTTTTGAAGGAATACATAGTGAATATTTGATCACTTACAAACCAGTTTTTGTTCATTACAGTTACTAACAACAAATAATGAGCGATCGTGGTAGACGATGATTAAATCTGAAATAAACAAAGCCGACAGCTTTATGTGTTTGCCAGTAAATGGGAACAAAAGTGCCTTTTAAGTGTACACATGATGGATTTTTGAGGCAAAGACACTGTTGAGCTTGAGTATTGGAGCGTATAACGTCATTTATTACAATTTGAAGCTGTCAGTAGAAGATTATATTATAGGAGTTATAGTCTCAGTCCTTGCTGAAGTCTAAGGTCACACATTGTTTGTGATGTTGGACCGAAGTGATGCAATGAGTCAGACGTCTCTCATTGGATCACAGTGTAGTTTCTGTTTTTGGGGTTTCTGTGGCCAGACTGACCCCCTTTCTCTGTTTGTCCTTCTGTACTTCTGTCTGTGCTCTCCACCCCCTCACTTCTGGCTCTCTCTTGGCCTCATGGTCCAGAAACCAGAAACTCCATAAACAGGTCATGAGAAGCCCAGAACCGCCACACAGTATTCCTGCTGGAAATGTTTTTTATCACTGGGAATGAAAGTACGTTAATAGCCAGGCCACCTCCGAGTTTCACAGCATGGCCCAATAATTTCAATAAAGCAGTCAGTCAAACTACTAATGCTGTGGCATTAAGGGCCAGATTTATTAAGAAAGTGGATTTGCGGTGGCAATCTGTGTGTATTTAGCTCCTTATTTGCGAAGGCAGTAGCTCATTACTGAGGTAAATTCAAACGCTCACTGTAAACATCTGATTAAAATAAAGTGCAGTTGCAGATTTTAGTGATTTTACAGTTGATGGTCAAGTTCAAATTCAAGATTATGTAATAAAAACAAACCACAACACTCTGTTCCCTGTTTGTTTGCTCTTACAGTAATCTGATATTATGTTCATTAATAATTATTGCCTCTCTTTCCTCATAGTAATTGTTTAATATGCTCATATTTGATTCGTGTTCCTTTTCATCAACACAATGTTGCTTCTGGCTCATGTAAATCCCATTTGCATCATGTTTACGCTTGGAGAACTTTCCCTGCAAAACTGGCTGTTGTAAATTGCGTGACTTTAGAAGAATACATAATCAAATTCTGTTAGCTTGTCCACCTATTCTTTGCATAATCATCCCTTTAAATGCATGTAGAATAAGGAGAGAGATGTATCTTGTAAACAATCACTATATGACACACAAACTTCAAATCCAGCCTGCTGTGACTTCTTGATAAATACATCACATCCACGTCAGAATGTGTTACACAGTGTAGAGTCAAAACGTAAGGAAATTATTCATGGAAGTGGTTGATTATGTATCAATGGCTGAAAATTTATCAGTTAACCACTTCTGCCAACATAAAGAAGACATGAAAGATACACATGACAGAGTCCAATTATCTATTAAAACAAACATATGTTGACATCATGTGACAATTTTTTTGCACTCTATGAAAGGATTGTTTCTATTTAAAAAGTCAGTTCACCCACATTACTGAAAAAATTACTGGCCTACTTCCCACCAGTGGTAGCTAACCATTGAGATAGTTTTGGTTTGATGTTCTGAGGTTTTGAGAGATATCTGTCTCAGATTCCCGGTCCCATGCAGGACCATAGCAACCAGTGAGAACACTGAGGTCATGGTCCTTGCTAATATTTTCACGAATTTGAAGGGTTTAATGACGAAGAGTTAGCATTGTACGTTTACATGCCATATTACAAATGTTGGGTTTCAAAACATCCTAAAATGTGATTGTTTTGGGCAAAAAAAAGAAGTAAATTCAAAGGGATTTTGTATTCTTCGCAGTACATAAAGTATGTGGCAGTAAACAACATTTAGACCAAAATGTAGGAAAATATTGTTATTTAATTTTTTGTTTTTTACATAGTTTGGGCCCATACACTCACACACAGGACTTGGACTAATTTGGACTAATGACCTCTAAAATCATGGCTGGTCTCATTGAAAACTGTTGACAGTTCAGAATAACCAGGACTCTCCCAGGAAAGAGAAGTTGCTGATGATGTTTTGAATTGTAATGCATGTTTTTTTTTAAATCATTTAGGTGAACTGATCCTTATAATTTTAAGTGTGTTGCTTAGCTTGTGTGTATAGGCTGATTTCAGCAGGGTGACCCTGTGGTTAAACCGACATTAATGTACAACTCACACGCAAAGGCTCACTGTAACCACAGTACTGTCTGCAATCGCATAATACAGATTAACCCCCTTTATATATCCTTCCATTGAAAACTCTTTATAGTGGGGTAAAAACCTCAAACATCTGGTTCAGGATGCTTTTTGGCTTGTGTATGTGTGCTTCACTGTATGGGCGTTTATCCATCTTACTGTATGCGCTCTATGCTAAGAGAACAGTCATGGTTGTGAGACGGACACTGGTGACATTTAGATGGCAGTTTACTAGTCACAGGGAGTAACCTATTACTCAGCCCATGAAAACAGTTGTATAATGTCTCCTGTGGCTGTGGAAGATCTTTGTCAACTCTGAGAAAATCTCAGTTTAGGCTTGAAGCCTACAAATATTTAACAGAGGGCATTGAAAGATCAGTGCATTTAAAAGGCAGAGAGGGTCTATCAAGTTGCATTATTGGAAGTGTAAAATACAGTGTTTTTGTTTGATGCATAGGGACTAATATCAGGATATCTCAGCCTCTGCTGCATTATTTTTGACCATTCTGTCAGTCGTTTCGTCCACCACAATCTTATAGTTTGATGGACAAACTATTTGATGGACTGCCATCACATTTTGTAAAGACATTCATGGTTCCCAGAGGATGTCAGCGTCAACAAGTTGACATTTGTGGTTTTCGGTGAAATATCCGAACAACTATTGGATGGATTAGCATGAAATTTGCTACAGACATTCATGTCTCTCTCAATATGAATTTAATCACTTTGGGGATCCTTAACTTTCTGTTAACATTTCAATATATCCAGTACTTTGACTAAATACTCTCTAAACTAATGACATTCTCATCATCTTCAGCTGTACTATGCGTTTAGTGCTGAATAGCAAATATCTAAGTAGCATGCTAACAACCTAAACTAAGGAGGTAAAAACTGTAAACATTATACCTGCTAACATCAGCATGCTTGTGTTATCGTTGTGAGCATGTTAGCATGCTGACGTTAGCTCCACAGTGCCTCAGTCGTTTATCGCTTCACAGTACTGCAAGTGTGGCTGTAGACGTAGTCTCTTATACCCCATTTGTACCCTGCATCAACATGTGATCTGTATCTGGATGTTATATGAATAAGAAAAAACACACATTAATGCAAGATGTCAATGCACTCAGAAAGCATAGTAATCGGAATGCAGTCGGATCGGCCAGACCACATTTGGAGGTGGTCAGGTTCGCATTGTGATCAGATCCGTGGAGCGTGACGACATTCACAAGAAAAAAAAATCGGTCCAGTAAGTTGAAAGCCTAGCTCCGCCTTTTCCTGCCAACTGAAGCAAGCTCTGGAAAAGATAGTACACAAGTACACATTGAGATCCGTTCACAATGCGGTCACAATTGAGAAAGTAAAAGCACATTTTAATACCAGGTGTTCAGTAAATACAAAGACCCACAGATGTCGTTATCCAGATAATGTATCCAGATATAAATCACATGTCAATGACAGGTGTAAATGGAGCCCTGGTCATTTTTAATCTGTCTCTTGCGAAATCCTCAATTTTATTGAAGTTGAACACAAAATTGTTGGAGATCCTCTTTAAGTTAAAGTAGCAATACAGTCATCTACAAACATATAATTACATTCGAATTTCACTTGATTGAGAATATGTTCACTTATATATACTTTTATATACTGCTGGCAGTGGCTTTGTATGCAAAAACTCAATTTAAAAGTAACCATGGCTGAATGTAGTGAAGTAAAAAGTACAAGATTTGCCTGTGTTCCCATTTTTGAGATGGAAGCTTGCATAAATGCAGCCTTTAGAGAGTGCAGCATGACAAATGTATCGGAGTCCACGTGTGTGAGCGTCTGTGTGTGAGTGTGCGACCTGCTTCCTGTTTGATCGGCACCAATCTTTCCACTGAGGGGAGGTATGGCACAGAGTTCTCCCCGTGGGAGGAGAGGAGTGTGTGAGCAACCACCATGTCCACCGTCCTCCTGTCACATTACCATACGCTCCTGCAGTAGGACTGCTAATTACGTCTGTGTGTGACAGCCACACTGCCAAGGCGGTGCGAACAAGACGGCTGGGAAGTGGAGGATGAGAGTGGGGGAGGGTGAACTTTGTCTTTTCATTTGAGTGCGTGTCTGTATGCGTGCGAAAGGGTTGGACACGGAAAATAAGGTAATTTCGTTGTAATTCGTCCTTGATATCACTGTGAAGAGGACAGTGGATGTCTTTCAACTCATTTGCCTCTGACTTTGTTTGATTTTTCACAATTTAACTGCAAATTGGATAGTGATGCAACACTGATTGGCCCGGGGAGGGGGTGTCACCACATTATTTGTTTGTTTAATAGCTCAGACACAACTAATTGGATTTTAATGATACTTCTTCAAATGATGTATCTCACCTCTCCTCCGTCATATCAGCTGAAGTGGGACGCTACAGTTAACCAGGGCTGCCATTCAAGTGCCATTTTTTATTTATTCAGTGACAGCCTGACATGGTTGTGTACTGCTATTTTTACAGCTATTCTGGTGCGTAGCCCAGTCAGTGGTCTAGTGGAGTTTCAGCCTCCGGAGGTGAGACTCAAACAAACCCAGACTGAGATGAAACTGCTAAAACTGAATGAAGAAGAGTCTAGATGTGATATTCCTCTGGTATTCCTCTGGCTCACAGCTCTCTGGGGGCTTTGCAGAGCCTCTGAGCTGTGGGAGAATGAAGAGCAACAGGAAGGAGAGATGACAGTTAGTCACATCTGAGACGAGAACAGACTGAGAAGATGTGAGACCTGGTCCCAAATGGCACTTGACAGTTTAACACTGTCTGCTGTCTTATGTATGATATCTGCATACGTGTGTCAGTGTATTTTGAGATTTCCCAGACTTATAGGCCTATTTCCTCTCTCTAGTTAGTGTATGATGATGCTGTATAGTACATAGATGTAAAGAAAAAGAGACTATATTACCCCAATCTGTGCTCTCTCGCACAAGCTCCCTTTCTGTTATCCAATCAAATTCAGAGTATTACTACTTGTATTAAAGCCCTGCATACTTTTGCACCTGCTTACATCACAGGTCTACTTGTGCCCTACAGCGCTGTTAGGCCTCTTAGATCTCCAAACTCCAAACTATTACAAACAGGGACAGGGCTGTGACTGAGCCTAAAATGTCATATTGATTGACTTTTGTAAGTGTAGACTGAATGCAGTGTACACTTATTATGTCCTCAGTTTATGTTGATATACATATTTTTGTGTCAATCCGTCCAGTAAGCATGGTTTTGAGGATTTGAAGTCTACAAATTTGGGCTAAATTTGGTTGAAAAGCAATCATTCAAGCAGTCTTAGACTTATACTGTAAGTGTTCTTTTACCTCCTTTAAATGACTGTGTTTAAACATGTATTAGGACCTACTTCACACTGAAATATAGTCATTCAAATGCTATTGAAACTACATTATATTGTATGTAACCTAGATATCCAGAAAACTCATCCAATTTCAAATTGGACCCAGTTTGGTCTCAGATATCTAGGCATACAGTATTTGACCTGCAAATCACAGAATCAGTGCTTACTGAATATATACCTGATTCTCAGGTTTAAAGCACTCTTATTATTATTTTATATAAATTTTATATATTTTACATTTGGTATTCATTTTAATACTTTGTTGTATTATTAAATAACTAACTCGATCATGTAACAGTAAGGTCACTCATATTTTCAAATTTTCCTCTTCTTCTCAATCATATATTCTACTTTATCTGAATGCCGTGTGAAGGACATAAGTGCTGTGAACTCCAATAACTTTCCATCTCAGCTGTTAACACACAGGCATACAGATAGTATGTATGCAAATGTATGCTCTCTCACACACACACACACACACACAAGCAGATACAACATCGGACCACCCCTTCTTGACAGAAAGAGAGCAGCAGGAGTGAGTGTATGCAGTTCACAGACACTTGTACCAGATTGAGACTGAATATAGACAAAAGCTCTGTCGTAAAATGTGAACATCTGTAAAGGTACAAACTGTAATTTGAATATTCATGGTAACTGCTCCCTATAAGACACATCACTCTGCATCTGCATCTTTATTGCAGTAGGTTGCAAGTGAGTCTTTGACAGCTGCATACTATATCACGCCCAGTAGATTCAAGTTTTAATGCTTAATCGTTCATATGTTTGCTGTAAACTGTTATGGTCTTTCAAATGCTGCATTTTAGGACATCGTGGATATCTATGAAGATTTGTAAACCCTTCACAAAGCTGATTCAAGCACAGCTCACTCCCCACTTAGTCATTTCTTATTTCTGCACCTTATTTTTGTCACCTTTCATCAACTTAATTGGTTTTGGAAGGTTGTTATACTCTGTTGCTTATGTGACTTTTAACAGAGGCAGTTTTACAAGTGATTGTCAGCCTACTGAATTTTTTACGCGATAAATGATCAATATGCACTGCCCACCTGGAGGTAAAGTTTCATCCAAATTTAAATGTTCCACAGCAGTAGCAATGTTAAAGGTGCTGCTAAAATGAGGAGCGGCAGACAAGTTAATTTGAAAAGCTTTCCTCTGTGTGTGTTTGTTGTGACAGAAAGTTCAACAGTCCTTGAGTGTTCGTTTGGTGATTTATTCAGGATATTTTACTTGAGCAAAGCTCTCACAGGTGAAGAATATTTCATGACCTGAGAGACAATGAAACACAAAATGTTTTTTCTACATTTTTGAAAGATATTCTAGGGCATAAAGGCAGCATGTAGACACCAATTGAAACCCTCGTGAGAGCAAGCATCCACCCAGCTGAAGTGTCTTTGAGGAAAACCAGCTCCGGAAATGCTATTGGGTCATTCAGCTTTCACCCCATGAAAGACAATCCATGCCTGAATCCTTAAATGAGAATCTTTTGCTCTTCACAGGCCGAGGGATCGTCCTTCCTGCAGATGGGAGCCTCTCTCGAGCAGCAAGTTGTCTGCATGTTCAAGGTACAGAAAAGTGGTTCAATGTTAACTGACAATCAAGCCTAATTTTAAAGGGTACTTAATATGCGTTTTCTGTTTTTTTGTAATTCATATATTGTTATGATGTTGGATATCTATGTTAAACATGGTCAAAGTTCCAAAACTTGATCTTAACGTATGTAGAAATGCTCCCTGCAAGTCAAAAGTCAGGGCATCAACCTGCCCTGAGTGGTTTGTTTGGTTTGTTCTACCTTGTCGTGCATGCCCATAAATGTTCCATAGCCTTAGTTGCTAAGGTTTTTCCATGTGTATCTTGAGTAAAGAATGAGAAAAAGTAGTGAAATCCTACTATAGTTTGTTTCATGGTTTGTTGAAGTAGCCTCCGCAGCCGACAGATGTCTGCCGAAGGGCCGCTTCCAAGAGCTGGCCAATCAGAACTGAGTGGGCCCTTGGGAGGGGGGGCCTTAAAGAGACAGGAGCTAAAATGACCTGTTTCATTCAAAGACATTCCAGTAAAGCCCCAGATTAAAAATACAGACCTGTAAATGGGCACAATATGTCCCCTTTAATAGTATTTGGAGAAAAAAAATTAGGTTGTCCCACCAAATGGCTAGATGGTAAAGCCTCTGACAACACAGTCTGAGGCCCAGCAGGCTGTTTAATACCATAATGGGATATCCTGACAATTAGCGAGGGAATCCCAGATTTAAGGCCCATTCTGGAACGATTACTACAAATGAACACAGACTGATTCATGATGGACTGCGCAAATTCCCATGAGATTAGAGAGTCTGACATCACTGATGTTTGGGGAGAGTCAACAGGATAATCTCAGTTATGTTGTTAAATCTGTGGTACGCCAACTTTCCCTCATTATTTAGCGGGAGCATTTCTGCAACCGAGAGAAAAATCCATCTGTGAGATTGACCAATATGTGTGACACAGTGTGTTTTTTTAAAATCAGTTATGATCTTAAACACTTTCTAGTTTGTTCCTGCAAAAACTTTAAAAAAGTCCCTCTTAAAAAAGAGGAATTAGACATCTTAACCTAGTCTAACGCCCATCAGGAATAGTTCAGCATTTTGGGGGGTAAGATTTGCTTTTTTGCTGAGAGTTACACGAGAAGATTGATACCACGCCCATGTTTTTACCGTAGATATGTAGCTGGAGTGGTGGTGAGAGTGGTATCAATCTCCTCATCTAACTCTTGGCAAGAAAGTGAATGAGCGTATTTCCCCAAAAATTATTAGTTCACTTCTTTATATCTATATGTCTCTGTTTTAGCTCATGGAGGAGTATGACTGGGGCGAGTTTGCGGTGATCACCAGCTTTCTGCCGGGCTACGACACTTTTGTGGATATAGTTCAGTCCTACACAGACACGTCCTACTTCCTGTGGAAACTACAGGACGTTTTGTCTCTGGAAATGTCTGTCGGGGCAAGTGATGTGAGGACCAAGCGCATGCTGGAGCAGGTATGAAGAGATATGAGACTCCTGGATTGGGTTGCTCCAAATATTTAAATCCATAACTAAGTTTGTGTGTAAATTTCTTCTTAAGTTCTTGGTTACTACTATCTAGTTTCAAACTAGTGATTTACTAAAGCGGGTACCTTTAAAACTTAAGAAATGTAGTAGTCATAATGGTGAAAGTTAAATAATGTGTAAAATGGTTGCTAGGAAGCATTGGTACACACTAAAAAATCACTGGGTTAAGATTACACCCAGTTTGGGTCAATATAGCACCAACACAATACTGAATTAATGTTACCCAGAAAGCCACTCAAGACAAGTGGTTGTTTTGACCCAGTTTTAGAGTTATTTTTTATTTTAATGTTGGTTTACTTAACCAAACTAAAGCTTGTTATAATATATTAAACTTCCTTTTTAAATGTAGTATGACTTTGTTAGCTATGTTTACATCTGCATACATAGAAAAATATGTGTTTTAGAGTTAGTAGAATTCATGCAGTTTAAAATGAGTGGGAAATATCTGATTATGCTAACCTAACTGACGCGATTATGTCATTTAACTCGCTAGTCCAACATTATTGGCATTATTTTGTGAAATACAATTTAAAATCTTTCTACTTTACATCATTATTAAACAGTATTTGATGAATATGAGTCAACATTCCTAAACTGGTCATATGTTTGCAAGGTAATCTTAGCTTTGTCAGTTGGTTCAGTTAGCTTACAGTTACGCTTGGCTTTACTGGGTGTAAATATTTAGCTTAGTAACAACTAATCTTTATGTAAAAACTAGTTTGTGCAATCTATTTTATTTGGTGAAGCTTTTATCTACATTCAGTAAACACCTATGCTACATTACAACTATGCTAAGTGTGAACAGCTGCTGCTAGGCTAAGCTGATCCTGATGATCTAGTGCTGCATGTAGAGCTGCAACGATTAGTCGATTAATTGATCAGTTGCCAACTATTAAATAAATTACCAACTATTTTGATAATTATTTTGAGTCACTTTTAAGAATAAAATTGTCAAATTATCTGATTCCAGCTTCCCAAACGTGAATATTTTTTGTTCTTTAGTCTTCATGACAGTAAACTGAATATCTTTGGGTTGTGGACTGTTGCTCAGGACAAAACAGACATTTGCCTCGGGCTGTTGGAAACAGTGATCCACATTTTTTACCATTTTATGACATTTTATGAACCAAACACCTAATCAATTAATCAAGAGAATGATTGACAGATTAATTGATAATGAAAATAATCATTAGTTTCAGTCCTTGCTGCATGTTCAGGATGTGTTTTCTCTCTGGTTTGAGAGTTACCACTGACAGATTTATTTCCTGTCTGTAGATTGACTCCCGGGTCTTGCTGGCGTACTGCTCCTTTGAGGAAGCACAGTTCTTGTTTCATCAGGCGGCTGAGGTGGGCCTGCTGGGGCCAGGCTACATCTGGATTCTCCCCAGCCTGGCTGTGGGCAACCCCGACAGCCCTCCACCTGTCAGCTTCCCTGTCGGTGTGATCGGTGTGATTACAGACCAGTGGAGGAAGAGCTTGCGGCAGAGGGTGAGGGAGGGCGTTGCCATTGTTGCCAAAGGGGCTGAGAGCTTCAAGAAGCAGCACGGTTTTATTCCTGAGGGACACGGTGACTGCAACAAGCCGGCTAAACACTCAGACAACAACACTCTGTTCAGGTGAGGTATACTACTTTGTTAGCCTGAATACAGTATGAACAACTGGACTAAACTACCCCACAGTAAAGTAATAATCTATATAATATCAGCCAATATTCTTTTACCTTTGAAACTTTAAGCACATTTTGTCGATAATACTTCTGTACTTTTACTTACTGTAAGTAAGACTCTAAATGCAGGACTTTAACTTGTTATGGAGTATTTTTTACATTGCTGCTTTTACTTCAGTAAAGGATCTGAATACTTCCATCCTCGCTGTCATTACTGATGCATAAACAGAAGAGCACAACTTCAGAGGACACATGCTGTCATAGTTTTCATGTGACTTCACCAGCAAACAGCATGAAGTATTTTGTGCTTCTTGCATTTTGTCTGAAATGCAAATTGACCTGGATTCATTATTCGAAGCGCAATCAGTCATGGATGTATACTTTATAACAAACAGTGAAATCGCTCACTAAGAACACCCTGCCCTACAACAATCACCTGACTCTATCATCCCCTAATGAGCTACTTTCAGTCTCCCACATTAGATTAAGCCCTCCTGGGAGAGCTTTAGGTTTAATTAGGAGGTGATCATTGTGTATCTGTGTAAATGAATATGCAAATTCTCGTGTGATGTAGAATCAAAGTTTCTTGATTGGATACTATATACTTTCGCTCTATGAGCTGATGACTTCATGTTTCTGTGGGCTGCAGGCAAATGCTGAATGTGACATGGGAAAGGAGAGACCTGTCGTTCAACAACCAAGGCTTCCTCTCCAACCCCTCCATGGTCATCATTGCTCTGGACCGAGAGAGACTCTGGGACAAGGTACTGGGCATCAGAAACTCAATTATAACATACTGGCACAGAGACAATGAGACCTCAAATTCAGCACAGTGGACAGCACAAGACTGAAAAAACAGACAGTAATAAGCATCTGAAATACATCTACTGTATGGTTGTCCTATTGTTTGCTTACATGCTGTATTGTAAACTGTGTAGTGTGGTTGCAACTGTACAGAAAAGTGGCAAGAATCCAGAAAGTCACTGGCACAGTGAACCATTAGATGATTAATCTGGGAAGGACCAATTGCATCAAATACATGAACATAGTGGAGCATAGGATTGTACAATTACTGAGGCTCATAGTAAAAAGTTGATATTTGTGTCTTGCAGACTGTTGAGCAAGAACAGACTGAGATTACTCTGAGCGGCATGCATGGGAATAAATTACAATGTAATTGATTTATATATATTTCTCGCTTTCCCCTGCTGCTGTTGCGCCGTGCTGCTCTGTCTTGTCTGTCTGTGCGTGCAATGCCAGTGTCCTGCGTCAGACTTGGCAGCTCTGGCAATTAGGTTCAACCTTATTCTTTGTTTATTCATTTTCATTTTTCCTATTTGTAACTGAGGGCTAAAAGAGCTGCAGCGTACTTTAATACTAATTTGGCATGCATGAATATATGTTCTGTGTTGCACTTAGAGACTAGAGACGTACTTTGTTAACCACAAATGATAAACACTTCATTTATGATTGATTGAAAGTACTGTTGTTGTTGCCTTAGTAAAAATGGCACCTACACACCATTCCTGTTAGATTGCCACCTATTTGTGTTTGTGAAGAACAAATCTGTTATGCTCATATAGGCTAAAGTTGTGGAATAAAACTGGTAGAATTCACACATTAAAACTTCAGGGGGCCAAATATTTTTGCAGGAGGGCTAGATTTGGCCCAAGTACCGCTATTTGCCTACCACTGCTGTAAACTTTGGCAGGTGCATATATACTGAAACTATTCACATCACAGTCCACCCTGCATGATAGCAGTATATTAGCTGCTTGTGATAATAAAATCTTGATTCTGGCCCCGGTATTACTGAGTATTGGATTGGAAGCAAATTTTCATGTATCACCCACCTATTACACCAATTACTGTTGCTCTCTCTTTTTGGCCATTGTATTGTTTGTTGTACAATCGATAGTGAAGACACAGACAGGAAACAGAAGGGAGAGAGAAAGGGGTATGACATGTAACAAAGGTCCCCAGCTGGAATCAAACACATTGCAGTTATTTGACATGCAATGTAACCATTCAGCTATTGAGGCGCTCCCACTGTTGCTCTTTCTTTCTTTGTTCCAAGAGAGAAGAAAGAGAAAGAGAAAAAACAAGTTAAATAGAATAAGACAAGGCACAGTGAGAGTAAGTGGATTCATCAAGAATCTAAACTCCAATACTTGTTTCGTAAATAGCTGATATTTGGAGGTACAGTATGGTAAGGTGAAGTGTAGGCGTTTCAAGACACATCCTTCTCTTTATGCTGTTTCATTGTCAACATTCCTTGCCATTTTCTTGAGCATTTTTGATCTCTGTTACACACACACACATTTTTCAAAGCCGGAGGGTGTATTGAAAAAGTGCAACTAAACAGAGAGACCTGAACGTAATCTCACAGCTACAGTTGAACTCATTTATTTCTGCCCTGGAAAGACCAACCTACTTTATCAATGTCACCTCCTGGCTGGTGTGTATGTATGCGTGTGTGTATGAACATGGACATGTAATTGTGCTGAAGTGGGGGCTCTTGTTCGTGCATGTCTGTATGTGTGTGGATGTTTCTATCATACTTGTCCACCCAACAGCCTCACATACTCTTCATCCATTTGATATGTTCTCATGTTCCGGTGTGGTGTAGATGTACTGATGTTGTTCATTGACAACAAGACACCACTTAAAACAAGTTACCGTACACGCAACTAAAATCAATGAATCCTCTCTTCTTTTCTGTCTCTCCTCATCCTGATCTCTCACTCCTTGTTTTTCCCCTCCTCTTCGTGTCATGTAGCTCATCCATTATGATGACAGGTTGTGGTGTGCTTGCTCTTTTCAAGCCTCTCTCCTTCACTGTGACAACCTGAGGGTTTAACATGATGCTGTTCTTTATCACCGTCTGAAGGGTGTTGGGTGACATTTTGGGTGGGAAGGTCCGCTTTCTCTTCTGGGCCCCTGTCCTTGTCCTTCCTCTCTTTTCTTGAACTTCTAATTTCTACTTTTCGTCATGTAGAATTGACACAGAGAAAAGGAAGACTTTAAGGACTTAAAGCTGCAACAACCTATATTTTATATGATCAATGGATTAAATTACCTAATGTAATGTGAAAGGGGTCACTCAAAGTGACAAACCCACAAGGATTATCACCCGACTCTGCAGTTCCCCTTAGTTGTACAGTGCGTTTTAACATCTTTCAGCTTGTTGTTTTGGTTTTGATATGATTTTAAATAATTGTGACAAACATTAATTTGGCAAGTAGATTTTTTTTAATTGAAAAACTTTTTTTATAAGATGTTTAGAATGGTAGCCAGAAGTGTGTTTATGTATTCATTGACAGCCGTGATCTCCCACCCCTGACTTTAGCCTCGTCTGATCGTTAGAAGGACAAGGTTTGCTGAAAAACTTGAATATGTCTGTATAAGGCTGTTCAACAAGCCTGAGGCACAAGAGTCTTTGGCAAAAACTCCTCACATTAATTTTATAGAGCATATTTCAAATAAAAAGTACAAGAAAAAAAACTCACATACTGTAGCTTTAAACAATAAATGTCCTTTGATTTCTAACATTAAGTATTCCAAAGTATTTTAACCCTACAACCCAATAATCAATTAACAGTTTTGACACCTTTAATGACAGGTAGATGACAGAGCTTCTACTTAAGATGCTAAATGAGAGGATAAAACATAGAAGAGTACCATAAAAGACAGATTGAAATGATTGATTTTCACAACTGGCAACTCTGCTATTCTGTCACTCACAGATGGCCCTGAGAAACGAATGACAGTCTTGCACATCGTACTGTACCTCAGATTTGTAAATCATCCATACATCCATCCATGAGTGAGCTGAAGAACAAATCAAGAGTTGGTATGAAAAAGAGCTCTCATTAACGCCGTGAGGGAGCGAGTTTCACATGCAGTAAGTCAGTACTGGCTGAGCAGTATGGCTCATTAGGTTGGGCTGATGTGACAAACAGTCCTGTCTCTCACAGAGAAGGTTTCACTGAGCTTAGTGCCGACATCGATGCGATTACTCATAGTGTGATGTGACATTATACAGCGATTCTGGTCCGAAGTAGTTCCCTCTGTATTAAAAAAACTCAATGTTTTTTTTTTTTCAATAGCTACCTCGCTACAGTATCTGTCAGCATCTCAGTTTGTTGCTTCATTTCAGCTCAGTGAGCTTTATCAGTGCAGAAACATTTCCTTTCTATTAGCGAACATGTTGTACAAGAGTATTAATTATTTTAAACAAAAGACAGAAAAAATATAGATAATAAATAGCACTAATCACTTGAACGGTTCCCATTTATGAACAGTGACATTTCAATGTGTTTATTCAGCTGAAAAAAGAAAATTAATAATTGAATAATCAGTCAACAAAATGAACACAGATTGAAGGCAACACATACTGGGATGTATTATTAATGTGATGCAGTTGGTTTGCTCTTTGTTTTAGTTTCTGGCTTTTTTAAAATCCTTTCTAAAATTCTTTCTAAAATGTCTTATTCAAAGACTTTGAAGCCTCCTCAGTATGCATTAATGAACTTTGCTCCCCTTTCATCTACTCATCCTCTCCCTTCAGGTCAGCACATGCTAATTTTCCCTTAAAATATTAAAAAAGTCACTCATCCATGTGAAGGAGGGAGAGACAGGTGAGTTGAGAGAAGGGGTGGCACACAGAGGAGGTCACAGCTGAGATTCAAACCCACATGCACACGATACTGATGAGTCCTTCATCTCCCATCCTCCCTCCTCAGGTGGGTACGTATGCTCGGGGGATCCTCCAGGTCCGCTACCCTGTCTGGCCTCGTTATGGCTACTTCCTAGAGCAAGTGTCTGATGACCGCCACCTGACCGTGGCCACGCTGGAGGAGCATCCCTTTGTGATGGTGGAGAACGTGGACCCAGGCACCGGCACATGTGTGCGCAACACGGTACCTTGCAGGCGCCAGTCCAACCACACTGACAGGTACACACAGAACAACATACACACACAAATGTACACTTTGACACATCTGCACAAAAATAAATATCAACCCAGTAGCCCAGTATCCTAGAAACTATGCCCTTATTGGATGATTCCACACCTCACAATGTATGTCCAATGCCATCATTCAGTGCCAATGCAGTGTAATGTGGCCTTTTATGTCATTATTCCACCAGGCAGTTTTGACGTTGTAATTAAATATGTAACATGCTTGTCCAGTCAAATGCAGCTGGGGTTTGCACAGAATAAAGATACCATGTCGGTTGTGTGGGCATACTTGTGCTTCAGTCAAAACGATACAGAACAAAACTAAGTGTTGTGTTGCTGAATGAAGATTCACTCCTTAAACTGTTAAAATATCAAAAGAAGGTCCTTTTTTTCTTATTGTAAGATGGAAACCCCTGCATAGTTCATATATCAAACAGTGGGCGTCCTCTTTTCTTAATCCTTTAGTGCTAGAAGTGTCGATTGCACTTATAAATGTTCTCAAGAACGAGGCGAGTGCTGCCATGAAGACAGCTGCTGATTTAATGAAATCCTACGTGTGAATCGATTTAGTTAAATTCTATATGTAAGATGTATTTGAAAGAGACTGCTACTGTTGATGTACAGTATAGACTGTCAACTGTTTTTATGAATTGCAAGGCAGGGTGGGTTGGACAGCGTGGGTGGATGAATTGCATGTTTTGTCTCGTTTCTTTCCTTTTAATTTTCTGTTCATAGTTCAGTGCAAATAATAAGAGGTTGACTGGGATAGAGAATCTTGTGTGCAAGTGTGTGTGATAACGTTTCATTGATTGTTACTGAGGTAAATATGAGAATTCAATGTAATATTGATTTCATGTGATACTGCCTGGCCTTATCATTGAATGCAATCTGAGGTTTTGCATAATTGTCAAATATTGACATTCATGTTTGGCGACAGGGTTGATAAACAGACATGCAATTCACACTTACATACAAACATGCAGACACAGATAGGGCTTGGTGTTGAACCCCTAGACTTTTTTTTTGTAAATGCTGATGTGTGTGAGTAGCACTGAGTATTGAAAACTTTACGAAAAGTACCCAAAGCTGGCATTGAATGTTGGTCAGGTTCATTTGCTTTTTGGCTGACAGAATAATTTCAGGTCCACTTAAAGGTGCAGTGTGTAGAAATGGAATATAATATTCATAAGCATGTTTTAATTAGTGTATAATCACCTGAAAATAAGAATCGTTGTGTTTTCGTTACCTTAGAATGAGCCCTTTATATCTACATATGTAGTGCGTCCTCTTCCACGGAGTCTGCCATGTCGCACCGCCATGTTTCTACAGTAGCCCAGAACAGACAAACCAAACGCTGACTCTAGAGAGGGCCTTTTGCGTTTTTCACAAGTTTTGCGGCCACCCTAGGTTCTCCTACACGCTTGGAAGGTGAGGGGGAGGGGTATTCAGTTGGTTGCAATCTGCAACCTCACCGCTAAATCCTACAGACTGGTATAGGATTTAAATCCTAAATCCTATACACTGGTGTAGGATATAGGCCCTTATAGATTGTGCAAAAATGACAATCTTAAAGTTCATTGCATGCCACACTCTGTGAGATGCAGACGGGTGACAAATTAAAGGAAAAACTGGTCCAGGTCTGAATGCTTGACCCCTACAGTGAGGGGGTCTGGTGGCTCTGTTATGCTTTGGGGGGCATTTGGCTGGCATGGTTTGGGTCCACTTGTCCCCTTAGAGGGAAGGGTCACTGCAAATCAATACAAAGTTATTGTGAGTCATCACCTTTATCCTATGATGAAACATTTCCATCCTGATGGGAGTGGTCTCTTCCAGGATGACGATGCCCAAATTCACAGGGCACGAGGGGTCACTGAATGGTTTGATGAATATGGAAATGATGTGAATCATATGCTGTGGCCTTCACAGTCACCAGATCTCAACCCTCTCAAACCATTCAGTGACCCCTCGTGACCTCAGAATTTTTTTTATATCAGTTTATATCAGTTTTGGGGCACATCAGATTGTGTGATGAAAGCCTGATTTATCACAACACTAAGGTGTGAATAGGGGAAAAAATGGATACAAACAGAGACATATCATCAAGCTTTGGTGATTCTACTGTCCTTTGTATATGTAAAAAAAAACCCTCAAAAGTGGAGGAGAATGAAAGTGTATTGTGTGTAATTTTGTGTCATATTACAGTTGGTTGGTTTGTAAATGTGGGTTGCATCAGCAGTCACATTGTGGGGTTTTGGTCCTAAATTTCTAGCACTGTAAGAACTTTAATGCAGCCTAAATTTGTCATCAGATAGCCCAAAATTGCACTGAGGCCTTTACTCACTTCCTCTGGCACTTCCAACCGTATCACACGGTCCTCATCTGCAGATTTCGTTTGCTCAGTTGCCATGGAAGTGCAGATGTTCAAACTCAAAAACTTGAGCTTGACAGTTCATTGTTGACCTACAACAGATGAAAACACTCTCAACTGAAGGTCCACTTACTGTGCTCCAGAAGCTCCAGAACAAGCAAGTAAGTGGACCTTGAGTTGAGAGTGTTTTGTTTGGTGCCATTTTCAAGGTGAAGAATGAACTGTCAAGCTGAATCAACATTTTGACAGTTTGGGAATTTTATTCAGGCAGAGTTCTTGTACAGCTGCTCATGTTTAGACAGTATTTATCATTTGAACATCATCTTTTGTTAAGAAAAAGCCTAGCTCTGTGAAGAAATGATCACCACTTCAGAAATAAGAGAGAGGAAAAACACACGTTCACTGAAGAGGTAAACTGTAATTGTCACAATTTTATATTGAATTGGGGAACAGGCAATAGCTACTGTAATGATGTGCATTGCATTGTAATAACATAGTTTTAGTAAAGATATTGCTTTGCACAAACAAGTAACTACAGCAGGGGTTGGCGTCGGGGTGGAGGGGGGAGTAACGGTAGAACATTATGACTAAAAGCGTGTTTTTTCATTAATTTCGTCTTTAATGGAGACATGAAAGCAGATAGAAATTCTTTAGTATGTGTTGAGAAAAGTTAACTGGGTTGATAGCATGTTTATGTTTTTACAAAATGAAAGAAACTGCGCAACGGAGACAGTGATAACATATTTTCTGTCCGTTGATTTTCATACAAACAAGTAGATGAGCCTGACAACCAGGATACTGATGCAGTATTCTGGATACTGGTTACTGGATACTGGTCCAGTATTCCATGGCTGCAGGGCTGGTAGCTTAGCTAGCTTAGCTTTCTGGAGGGCTTTCTTCCAATTAGCTACCATAGCTAACAGGAAGAAAGCCCTCTAGAAATCAAAAGACAAGTTCATTCAGGTAGTAAACTCATAGCATACACAGATATAAGTAGTGTGTCATCAGATTTGCCTGTGCAATATTCCACATTTATCAGCAATAAGACAATAGAAAGAGGTTGGCCTCCTAACAAATTATCTTGAGATATAGCTACCGATAGCTATTGGGGAAAATAAAAGTGCTATCCTTTTCCTCTTCTGGTTGCACAGTAGTTGACGCACTTCCTTGGTGCTGTAAACCAAGCCTTCATTTTCCCAGACAGAATTGCATAGTGAAAGTGAGACCTATAGGGAACCAATCTAAACACCAATGGTGTCATTATTCTATAGCCATTACACTGTGCCATCAACATTTACTTCATAATGATAAGTTAAAGCAAAAAAAGTTGTCTTTTTCCACTTTAAGTATGGTATTTTTTTAGTATATGTACCAAAACTCAGGTTGTGTATGACTGGTGGAACGACAACCAACCAATCAGAAACACATCAAAACATTTCAAATGACACCCAGTCCCGCACACAGACATCTTTACCCTCCTTTGCTCTCTGTTCATCTGCCCCAGTGTTGCTCTGAGTAGACACGGCATACCTCCACAGTTCATTAAACACAGAGTAATTGTGTGTGCTGAGTGTCTAAGCACTTTAAAAACACACCTCCAGTGTCACACACAGATCGCAGCATGGCAGAAAACAGCCATTAAACAGCTATTATCTTCAACTACCTACTACTGGTGTTCATCAGGAATACACAATGTCTTCATTATGTTCAAACAACCACTGACAATAGAACAACTAGTTGATCATACATTTTATTGCAGGTCTGTTGTAAATCCACACAGGAGTGTTTGACAACTTGAGCACGAAGACAAAACACAGAATAGATTTTACTGCCACCACTGGGACATATTAATTCCCATTTAAAATCTTGTTGTGGTAACTAAGTTTCACCAGTTTCCTTGACTGTTTGCAGGAGTTGCTAAGGTATCCTGCTAAAATCAATAGTGTATGTCCATGGAGTTGAAAAATTGGAGCTCAAAATGTGACTAAAACACTCATCTTAGCTTGTCTGTGTTGTAGCAAATAAACCAAAAACAAACAAACAAACAAAAAAATCATAACTCAACATTCACTTAATAGCTTTTTCCATCGAATTGCTCCTTTGTTTTAGATGTACGGTGTTGCCTGTAAAAGTGCTTTGTATGTGCTGACGATTTGAATGAAACTTTTGATTTAACCACTATAAATTAAGGCAGAATAAGACTCCAAAGTTACCATGTTGACTCAGATTTGGCAGGTCAGTCATGATTTAATGATTCAGCGGATAGTGGGTTTGTTTCTTTATCTTTATGTGCTATTAGCACATATTATTTTAGACAGCTGTTCAACAATTAATTGTACCTGGAATTATGAGGAATACATGCCCATCACCTTGTAACACTGCAGTCAAGCTTACAGTGATAAACCAGCTGCAACTGACTGTATATTAGTCAAACTCACCTGTCTAGATGATAGTAACCACCTGTTCCTCTGGATCTTTCTGTCTGTTTCTCTGCATTTAAAATTCAATTCTTTGCAAATTATATTCGAGACAAAGTGTGTTGCATAAAACCCACTGTTCCTCGATAATGTTGGAATAATTGGACATATGTTTCTGATTACAGTCTTTGTGTCTTCCCTTTGTGGCTCCCGAGATGAATTAATGAAGTTAGCTACTAATTTCAAGTGGTTTTCCGTGTTCATCATTGGTAATTGAAATGCTAATTCATGATTATATAGCCTTTTTATGCTTGTTGTCTGTTGAATGTTTGTATCCATATTTCAAGATTTTCTATTTAGAGTTGTTTTGTTTCATTTGTGGCAGGGCAGTTTTCTCGTACTTGGAAGGTACAAACGAAATTCATGAGTGGTCTAGACCTGTTTTATGAGTCATTCACAGACAGTCTCTTCATACACTGAAAAACACTAATTTGACCTGAAATAATGGTTTAATCTGAATAAAGTTTAAATATGATACTGAAATTAACTAGATAAAATATATAACAAAAAACTCAATGTAAATTAATATTCTGTTCACCATATTATCACCATCATGCTGATTCGAATCCTGGACTGCAATGACCTCGCCACAGAGAGAGGCTCATCCAAGAATCTATTAATATATTGTCCTGTTTATGTTCTGTCAGCTGACAGTTAACCTGCCACACTCACCACATCACACCCGCACTCATTTGGTAATTTATTTAAAGGCTTATATGTACATATTTACTCTGTATGCTGATGTTTTCTCGCTGTTGGCGAAAGACCTCTTCACCCCAGCCTTCACATACTGTCTGCAGCTCCTCTCTGTGCTGGAGGCTCGTTATTTCTAACTTAATTCTCACCAGAGGATTTTCTTTTTGCCTGTTATCATGTTACTATGTATTCATGCTTTGATGTTGTGTACCTGCAACTGGGGGCTTACCTAAGAGTAAAACCATGCCAATTCTAAAGCCATCTCCATTTGCCACACAGTATAATCCTTCTGACAGTGTGTTTGTATTTTTACTGATAAATTTGTGTTTTAGTTGTACACTGACACGAACATTTTGTATTTGATGTATTTGAAAATCAGTGGCAGGGAATCAGTAAGCTGATGCGCCAGATGGTTTGTTACACAGAGCCATCTGAGAAGTCGTCCTTAATAAATGACTGATTGATTGATTGAAACTGTTTGAAAAAGGGCAGCCGCTTTCAAAAAATATCACCGTGTAGTTCCTCATAGGATGCTGATTGGTCTGAACCCCTCTTGGTTCGGCCACAAGGGCGTAACTTGAAGCCTGACAAGATGGATTCTCATGTGATCTTGTGAGCTGCCTTGTAAGGTAAGGGAATCAGGGGATTGTTGTTTTATTTTTTAAAACTTTTTAAAACTTGCGTCACTCTGAAATCCCAAAGCAGATAAAGTGCCTCCCTTTGTATTTATATTAAAGGAAAATTGGCTGCTGCCTCACATCAAAGAAAATACACAACAAATAAACCCAGTGGTGCGTGCACATGCAACCTGCAATCATATATCTTAACTTTGTGTTCAGTATCCATCAAAAACCAGACACTGGTTAAATAGAGAGGTGTTTTTAATGGTAGGAAAATGTCTTAGTTTTTCATATTTTAAGCCTAAAATAGAAAAAGTGCCATTGCTACAAAGAGGTACATAGGTTTATGTCAAAACTAGGATTGAGTAGGTTGTACTTTTAGGAATATTTCGACATTTTGGGAATATACACTCATGTGCAAACACTTTCTTGCTATGTTACATGAGAAGATCAATACTACTTTTAGACATGAGAGTGGTATCGATCTGCTCATCTACATCAACTCGCAAGAAAGCACATTTCCCAAAATGTCAAACTACTTCTCTTAGTTAAGTGTTGAAGGTAAACTTGATTAGACTGGGATGCAGTACATGTTGTTATGGACCATATGTTAACTTTAACCCACCAACCCTCACATGTAACCTGTGTTGAATCATTTGAGATTTATGATGTGTGATATGCGCACAGTTTTCACATTTGCATCACCTGAACAACAGAAAGCAGACTACTCAGCCTGTAAACGCTGTGCTCATGTTCACTTCAGTGTCTCCACGTGTGTATGTGTGGGTTATGTATTGGTTATGCAGATTGCAGCGCTGACAATGGCTGGCACATTAATTACAGAGCGAGATATGTAGCGGCTGTTGTTGGGCGCGATGGCACATTGATTGCCAGTAAAGAAGATTTATCTGTCTAACATTGGGGACATCTGTCATAGCATAGGACAATGTTATCCCATCTATACCCTCTTTCTGTTTCTCTTTGACCATTTCTCTCTGGCTGGCATGTCCCATTTGGACATTGACCAACAAACAGAGAGACAGAAAGAGAGAGGGAGTGAAGACTGCTGCTAAATAAACCAGTTAATCTCACTGAGTGGTTTGAGAAGCTTCCCTGCAGAGCAGATGTTTAGCATGATTAAAACTTTTTTGTCTTGCTCATTAAAAGCCCTTTTCTTTGGACAGATGATGGCTTCTTTTGCCAGAAAGCTGAGCCTACGTTCTTGTGCTGATTAAGAGCAGGAATTCCACATTAAATCCAAAATTTCAAATCTTGGTTATGTGATATGGTAGAGAACAACATGCAGTGACCAGATGCTAACTGTAAAGCAATTAGTTGATCATTTGACAGGAAATTAATTGCTGAAAAGTATTATTATTTGTATATTATTTATCGATAAGTATGTATCTTTTCTGCATTTTATATCGTTTAAATTGAATACACTATTTGGCCAAAAGTATGTGGACAATATCAGTATTATGTTCAATTCTGATGTTTTTCAACACTGAATACCAATTTTTTTTGTTTTTTCTAAATATCTGCACATGACAATTGTCCAATATGAATGTTAATGCCCAGGAATACTAGGCTGCTTGTCCACAAACTTATTGTGCTGTGTTGGTTTCGTCCGCCTCTCCTAACCCTGCCCCTTAGTCCCAGTGAAGGGAATTTTAGAGCGTTCTTCCAACTTTGTGCCAACAGTTTGGTTTAGGGCCATCGAGGAATGTTTTTCCAGATTTGGTGAATAAGAACCTGGCCTGCACAGGTCATGGATGCCTAGTTGTAGTTAAAAGTCGGTGGTGCAAGATTAGTGACAGGCAAAGAGAGGTGTGGCAGGAAAATTTTCATTTAATTAAAACCTGAAATTGCCATTCCCTGCAATATAGAGCCTTCAATCATGACCAATAAAGCTACTCTTTCACTGTAAAGCTGAGTTTATATTGCACTATATATTAAAATATTAAGTCTCTTTCTGTCCTTCCTGAGTCTGCACTGTCACTTCATTCACATTAAGGAGAGCAACACAATTATGAATACACTGAAGTGGTTTGAATAAATGAGGCTACTCATGTAAAGAATGGGAGGGAGAGCGAGTGTGTGAGTGAGAGACAGAGAGAGGCAGAGACGGAAAGAGAGAGAGAGAGCATATGATCGATGATGGTCATCACATCAAGTCTGCGAGGGTGCTGGGCCGCGAGGGGATAAAATTCACTCTGAGACAGGATTTAAGACCTCCAGTTTTTCCGAGGAGATAAATTGAAATTCCTGACCCTGTAACTCATTTCAAAATGTATTTCTGAACAGCTCGTAATGGTTTTGATATGTGCAGGTCTGCTTACTCTAAACAAATCTGGTCAGAATGCTCAGTAAGATTTTCCCTTTACATGAACACTGCTAATATATTCACATTCAGTGTTTCCTGTGTAACAAGAGGTTTGCCGTGGGGGCAATGTTAACCAGGGGAGGAAGTCACCAAGGCATTGGATAATGCCTACTATACACCAGAAGACTTTGAAAAGACTTTAAAAGACTTAAGTCTGACACCCTCTTACATCTACAGACAATGTGTCATAAGTCACTGAGTTTAGTCACAGACTATAAGATTTTGCAAAGACCAGGGATCTTGCAGGGTCACTGTTTGCAAGACTGCAACTAGATTCATTTTGAGATTATTTCCCATCCTGCTCCTGGTGGAAAGTTACAAGAAGAAAAACTGTTGAACAACAGAGCAGAAGCAGAAGTCGCTTTTGGCCACAGCTGCCCTGAAAAAACTTCTTAAAAACAAGCCAAAAAGAAAATGTAAATCAATTAATTCATTCAGTCATGACTGAACAACACCTGTGAAGAGAAACAACAGATGCTACACACTGATTGTTCCTGTTTCTTAGATCATATCAGGTAAGACAATCACATTTCAAAAGGTGTCATCCTGTACTAGAAAGAAGCCTTAAATTTCAAGGTTCTCCAGGATGCATGGGAAAATTAGCCATTATTACAGCTTTAAAACAGCTTTACAGTTTATACAGCTGCCCACAGAAACCACCTTCAACCATTAACTATCTGGACACAGCACTTTCAGCTGCTGGATGTTGGAATATTTGTTTGGAAACTGCATGAAATACAGTAGAAACAGCAGCAACCTGGATAATTATACAAAGGCAGAAAGTCACAGGTTTAACTCCTCCAACTGGCCTGAAATCATGTTTGTAAAAGCAGTGGATACACTGCGGACACACAGCAGCTGACAGAAAGAAGAGGTCATATTATACAGAGAAATATGAACTTTTTCTGAGTGAATAAATGTTAATGTGACTTATAAAAATGGAACCTAAGGGCAACGAGAATGCTGAGCTTTAAAGTTTCACCAGGAGTCATTAATAACACCATCAAGCACATCATGTTTAATTAGGAAAGTAGTTTAAAAACACACACACAAAGGGCAACCATTTACTGCATAGTGCCGTTAGAAACTGAGTACAATTAGCCGGATCAGCCACCGTCAGTAAATCAATACAAACACACATTATTAGAATGTAAACCATTAATCAAACCAATAACTAACAGTAGTCGACGTCAGACAACCTTATCATACTTTAGCAGTTACCTAGTGTTTCTGTAGTGTTGACATAACCTTAAAAAATATAAATATTAGCAGTTTGAATTAAACTGAAGCTCCCTGTGCTCTCTGGGGAAAATATTACACCAAACTCCCTTTAAGAAATAGGACATTAACAATTCCTCCATACATGTCTGCAAAAACACATAACGCTAGAGATAAAAAGGGTGTCATATGTTCACAGTCTTCTTGTCAATTCGGCATCAATATATATATATAAAGATAAACAGTATTTGTGCCTCCAGCCTCCGTTGGTTAGCTGCGCTGTTTTAGTGGGAGGAGACTGTGGGAAGGAGACGTGAACCGTTTCAAAAATTCAGATTTTTCACTAAAATATGCGCTGCTTTGTGGATCAGATACACGCTGAGTTAAACACAGACTCATAACACTTAATTCACTGTCTATCGTGTGTGTGTGAGATGGTATTTGAGGAGGTTTTTTTCGTTTGTTACCCTAGTAACTAGTACCCAGTTTGCTGCTTCCCATTTGGTGCTGGAGAGAACCAGAAACTTCTGATATTATTAAACATTTGATTTTATCGGATCATCAAGACGAGATGACTGATTGCGGAATGTTTTGTTTTCTTTTGTGATTTTTTTTGCCGTGGTGGCAAAGATTTTGTTGTGGTGTCCCGTTTATCGGGTGTTGACACACTTTTAGCCGCGTAATATGTCTTTGGTATCTTTGACAAATAAGCCATTTGAAGATGTCACCTTTGGCTCTAGGATTTAATGAACATTTTTTAACTATTCATTAACTATTCATTAACGATTCATAAACGATTCATTGAAACAATACACAGATTAACCTGAAATCATAGTTTGTTGCAAACATACAGTCACACAATGACTGTAGGACACTAACTTTCCTGTGTTTTCCTCATCATTCCTACACCTATCGCAGTTGTGGCAATTTCAATTATCCTCCTCTTCCTCTTTTTCTCTTGCCCTCCTTTCCCTCCAAACTGAAGCGGCTGTCATTCGCCGTGTGTTTCCTGCCTACCGTTCGGCTGATAGTCCTCCTCTTTCTCTCTGTGGTCCAACTCCCTCATGGTGCTTCCCTCCACGCTGCACTAGTTTCTGGGCATTTTATGGAGAACACACCACACAACACAACACAACAGCTGCTAATCCTCAGAGGATACTGTACTATATGTGTGCATGTGTTTGTTGGTGTGTCTGTGTGTGTGTGTGCATTAGTTTAGTGTGTATAATGATGACAGGTGGCCAGCTCCTGCAGCAATTAATTAACGCAGCTTTTATCAGAGCTATTGACTCTGGTGAAAGAAGCATGCCTTTCGAAAACACTTAAATTTGTCTAGAATGAACACTTAGACCAGTGAAAATAATCAGCTGAATATTAATTTCTTGTTTGACTCTTTTTTCCATTCAATCTATCATTCATTTATTCACTCACATGCTCTTATCATTGTTCAGCTATTATGCTGACTCACTGACATCTTGAAGCAGTCAGTTGCACACACACACACACACACACACACACACACACACACCATGACTCAGCCCTCATAGGTTTTAGGCCTCCACTATGGCAGCTGGATAGTGAAAAAAAAAGAGATTTATTTTTTGTGAGTGCACACTAATGCATAAATCTTTATGTTAGAGAGTGTGCCTTTTCAGTTTCTCTCTCTCTGTTTTTGACTTTTAATGTCCACTGCTGCCCTTTTTTTTTTAACTATATTGCATGTTTTTACATTACAAATTATAGGTTTTGTCACTTGTTTCATTCATCCTGCCATATTTATACATTTTACTATAGGCATAACCAAAGAAATGAAAAAAAAAGGAAAAGATGTAAGGGGGTCCTGCAGTATATTTTACTGTTCCACTCCATCTATTTCCGTGACCCATTTCCTCCAGTTCCTTTTAAATTCCTCCTCTCTGTTTCTCAGCTTATAAGTGATTCTTTCATTTCTTTGATCTCTTCGACTGTTAGTTCCAGGTGTTAATAGATGGCGGTTTAACGTCCAGCCAATTCTGTGTGACTTGTTTTAATGTGGCTCTGCGTATTATTGTATACAGATATTTTTCTCCTTCCCTCTCTATTTCTAATGGGATGGTACCTAATATAATATTGGACGGTTGCTTCTTTAAATGAAAAATGTTTGTGACTTTCTCCTGAACTTCCCCCCCTAAAACGTTTTCAACACTGGGCAGAAATGAAAAATGTGTGCATGGTTTGCTTCTGTTCCACACATTCCCTCCAGCATTCACCACTGCCTGGTAGACTTTGATATGATTTTTGGTGTTACAAAAAGCCTCATGTTAATTTTCCAGGCGAATTCTTTCCAATATTTTGATTGTGTTGTCTTGAAAATTCTTTTACAGGCTTCTTTCCAATCTTACAAAACTGTTTCCCCATTTCTCTTTGGTGTCCGCATGTACCTTTGTTTCTTGTCGGATTTTATACAGTTTTGAGATTTTACTATTTTCACTCATGTTTATAAATTCCAGTAACCCATGCATTCTCTGACTCTATTTTCTCTCTGCCATTTCATGAGATAGCTCCTTATTTGTAAATATTTAAAGAAATTGTTACCTATTAAATTTAGTTGCTAATGTTTCAAATGAGTCTATCATATTATTTGTAATTATCTATGAATACATTTGTAATCCCTATCCTGCCTCTTTTAGTAATTTATCCAGATCACTCACCATCTCTCTCAAATATTTGCCTTCTTTGTCAAGTTTATATACTTAACAATATGCCTCCAATTTATAAATGTATTTTCTACGCATCTATTATTTCTGTTGTATTTTTGCAGTAGGCTAGTGTTCCAAATTCTATTAGTGTTGATTGTTTTTCTATTAGTTTCCATTTAGTTTTGACTCCATTATTCATCCATTTCATTATTATATCTACTTACGTAGCATGAAAATAGATTAATAAATCTGGAAAGCTAAGCCCGCCCTTTTCATTAAATTGGGTTAGCATACTAAGTCTTTTATACTTCCATATATAATTCGAAAGCATTTTTAAATCTAGTATGTGGAATTGGTATTGGTAAGGTTTGAAATAACAATTGTTGAAGAATCATAATTTTCACAATTTCTACTCCACTCAGTACTGATTCTGTTACCATTTTCCATCTGTTGAAGTCTTGGCTCAATTTATTTTCCAAAACTTGGTAATTATCTCTATACAGGGTTTTTATGTCTCCAGTAAGAGATTCCCAAATATTTAATTTTCTTTAAATCCCATTTCAATCTATATCTATCTTTGAGTTCTGGTGATATCTGTTTTCTATGTTAGTGATTCACATTTATTTTCATTTAATTTATCGCCTGACTACTTGATGTATTCTGAGATTGTTTCCATTAAGTTTGGTAAAGATTGATCTGAGGATGTTAAGTAAATGATCACATCGTCTGCATATAATTCCAGTTTATGTTGTTCTTCTTTTATACTTACATCTTTAGTGTTGTTATTTTTCCTGCCTCTATACAAATTGCAAATATAATTGAGAGAGAGCTGGTGAGAGAGGGTTTGAAAATCTTCTGGACAGTCTGCCATTAACGTTTACTCTAGACATTGTATTTTTTATACATTCCTTGGAGCTACATACAAAACTGTTCCTGGAAGCCAAATCTACTTACAATCTCACACATAAATGGCCGCAACACTTGGTCATAGGCTTTCTCTGCATCTAATATTAAAAGTAAAAGTTTTGTTATTATTCTGTGCATAGTCTATTATATTTAAAATCCATCTAATATTATCTGACAACAGCCTACTGGGTACACTCTCAGAACAGATGTGTTAAAAATGTGTTCATTTTTTAAACACACCAGCATGTCTAGTTAAGGACAACACATTTTGTGTTGCTTTCAACACAATCAGTCTGTTAGCACATCTAACACATTTCAAATATTTCAACACAGATGTGTTAAAAATAACACAGTGGTCCTGTTCACACCTGGCATTAAAATGTGTCTTGGGTGATCCGCTCACAAGTGGACAGCTCTAAGTACAGGTGTCAACACACCCAATACTCATTGAGATAAGATCATTCAGACCACATTCGGAGGTGGTCTGGGCCGCATGTGGCCACATTCTTTTAGCAGTGTGTACGCAATGTGTCCTGGGCCACACTGAAGAACTGCATACTCAACTGACGTCCTCTGTGTAAGCACGTACTCATTGGCACTACAATGACGTCATATTAACATGCAGAAGAAGAAGAAGAGGAAGAAGAAGAAACAACAGGCAAAATTAATTGTCATGGATGGATTACATATGAAACACGCTGTCTGATTTCCATTTGGGCCGAAGAGTCAGTACAACAAAAACTGGATGATTCATATCGCAAGTGGGTGACTTATGAGGAAACACCTCAAGAATGCTTTCAGAAAAGCCAAGAACTCAAACAACAAGTCCAGTAGGAACAGGATAAGCTGTCCGTTTTGTGAGGAATTGGACAGGGTGCTAGGAGACCAACCATCATTCTGTCCTGGTGGTGACGTGTTGGACTCCGAGCTCAACAACCAAGAGCTTCTTTTCAATTCCATGATGGATGCCACTGTAGATGTAGCAGTCATGATGGACAACAGTACGCCTGCTGAAACAGACGGTGACGATGGCAACAGTGATGGTATGTACCTAGTTTGAGAAATTAACTTGTATTATATTAAAATGCATTCAACAATCTGACCTTAGTCCTAACGTTATGAATGTGGTTAATGTTAGTGTGTGGTTATTGTTTTCAAGCTAACATACCCTTTACGTTAGCAGCTGGGGCTGCATGCATGTATACATGTATCTGACATATGTGCATGTATATACACCACACGCTATCTATGTATATGTATAATAGTATAAGTAATATATAAAATATAACATGTACGTATGTAATTTGTGTGTTAGTTAATAGGTTTAGTCTGCTTTTGTCAATTTCACTGTGTAGTTTGTTGAGAAACTTTGAAACACTGTGCTGCATTGTCTTTTTCCACCCAATGAACGCTGGCTATAATGTCTTATTTTTACTTGTATTAGTAGATACTACTGGACCAGATGCTGCTGCTACATCGTCATCATCATCATTATCATCCCAATCCTCCTCCTCCTCCTCCTCTCCATCATCATCATCATTAAAGTGACCGTCTACTTGTCTACAGTGTCCAGACCAGATGGAAGACTAAATTCGAAATGACTTTGGAGGCCTCTTCCAAAGCCATGTGCAACAGCAAGGATGAAGAGGTGCTTCTGCAACGAGCACAGCATGCCCATGAAGAGAAACTGTTTGGGATGCTGATGCAGTCCATTGCATCTCTTTCCTCTACAATGAATTCTGCTTAACGCCCTCCTGGGCAGATGCCCTCTTACCCCTGGTATCAGCCAATGTCACCATCACAGTCTGTCCCCCTTGTCCAACATCCTCACCGCAACACACAGTTGAACCCACCCGGCAGGCAAGCCACTTGGATGCAGACGATAGCCCTCCGTCCTTTACCCTGACCCACCTATAATTTTTTTTTTTGTAAAAGACAATGTGTGAACATTTGTGTGCACTACAGCTTGTAGTGACATTATTGCACATTTTTGATTTTTTTGCTAAATTCATAGTGTGTTTTTGTGCTGCACTGTTACTGTTTTAACATTTTATTTATTTTGTAAAAGACAATGTTTAAAAAATGTTGTGCTCTACAGTATTTGAATAAAAGATCTTAAAAACCTTTTCTTGAATGCGTATTTTTCCCTAGGGTCCCAACCTAAAACTACCAAACAGAGCAAACAAGAGTGCTCATATTTTATCTTGCAAAAGTGAATTTAACCTCCATATTTTTCTTCTTCCTCCATATTAAGGTTTATATTTATGGTCACTGTGGCATGATCTGATAAATCCCTTGTGCCTACTTTGCATGTTTCAAATAACTCTGCTGTTAAGGGAAGTGGTGCAGGCAGACCCAAATACAGGAGACATCAGGCAGAGCAAGGCTGAAGATGAACTTATTTATTCGGGGCTTGTGAAGGCAAAAACAAAGCTGGCAGGTCAAAAGCAAAACAGAACAACGCAGAGCAGAACAAACAGAACAACGCAGAGCAGAACAAACAGAACAACGCAGAGCAGAACAAACAGAACAACGCAGAGCAGAACAAACTGAACAGAGGATCCAACAAAAGGGAACTGAAAACCAGGGATTAAATACAAACAGAACTAATGAGGGAATGGGCAACAGGTGACCAAACTGGGAATAGGCAAGGAGCTGATAGTCTGAGGGAAACACTGGGAGCAGGCTGAAGAGGCTGATACAGAACAGGTGTGTAGATGGCAAAGGAGGGAAACAGAGAGACAAAGAACAGACACGCCCAGTAAAAAAATCAGGAAGACACAGAGAACGGACTAACTAGTAAAGGCAACTAAAATAATTATAATGCCAGAATCTTTTAAAGACACAACTCAAATAAACCTTCTCCTAATCAGTCCAGTCTAAACAACCAGAGGGAAAATTCCAAAACACAGATCTGTACCATTTTACAAAAACGGGTATATCACAACTTGGAATGTGAATTGCTTGATTGCACCTGGCAGCTCAGTGAAACCAGCCTGAAACACATTCACGAAACAATCTGGTAATTTAACAAACATTCTCATACTAAACCAGGTGATTTCAGCTTACACTTCTGTTTGATCTTCCAATAGCATATATATTACAAACTAGGCAGTTAAATGACTGGACGGAGGTTCACTGCAAGGAGCAACAGAATCTCAAGTAGTCCTTAAATATAATCTGGAATTTATCTGTCCTCCTCCCACTCAGTCCAGTTCAACAATCAGAGAAAGAGTCAGAGGGCATCTGTTGGACTGGTGGAGGGACACAGGACAAGGCTGGGACAGAACCAGGACATCTACATCTTTTTTGAACATAAAAAAAGTTCTGTCTAATTTACAATCCGTTGTAAATTGAGAATCTACCTGAATAATATGTATATGCTTGTTTGTTTGGGTTTAGCATCCGCCATGTATCTACTAGTCCAAACTCTGAGATTATTCCCCTTAAAATTGATGATGCTTTGTCAGCTCTATGTGCTTTGTTATTTGAAGAGTCCAATCTGGGACTTAATGTGATATTCAGGTCTCCTCCCATTACAGTAATTTCTCTGCTTTTTGTCATTAATAGTTCAATTATTTCAGACATGAATTCTGGGCCTTTTTCTGGTGCGTAGTATATGTATAAAAAAAGAAACAGTGATTGACTCTATTTGCCAAATACTAAAACGAACCTGTCCTCTTTATCAACAATGTAATTTTCCTCTTTAAAGGCTATGTGTGGTTGTATAATTATGGCTACTCCCCTCTTTTTTGATCCATACTGAACTGAACTGGAGTAAATTAGTCCCTCAATCATTTTACCCAACTTTTTCTTCAGATGGGTTTCTTGAAAGAAGAGCACGTCTCCTTTAGCTTTCTTCAACTGAAGGACAATCTTTTTCCTCTTAATTTTGTTATTTTGCCCATTAACATGAGCTTATTTTCAGCTTTGTCATGTCCCCTGTTTAGAGATTAGCTCGACCTCATTTTGGGTTGTCTTGAGTAGTGAGTTTAGGAGTAGAAAAAAGAATAAGAAGAGAAAAAAAGAAAAAGGAACAAAGGAAAAAACATCTGCACAGGTTCCATTTGTACCAACTTGAGGTGGTGTGTGACTGTAACTGGTCATTGTGGTGCACTGTATCAGCTGCCAATATGTGTTTACATATTAACCAAGAGATCCAGACCAACCCCTAAGAGACGCAATATACTGTATTACATTTTACATTAAAAAAGTACGGCAATGTTGTTAGCATGCTTCCAAAAAGACCTATAGCCCCTTTAATTCCCAATTCTTTAACCTTTCATATATCCTACCCACAAGTATTGTCGTGACTCTTTGATTTACCCTTAATTGTGGTTTAAAGAGTTCCTTATGAATGTTAACCTAAAGTTTGTTTGCCCCATTCTCAACCCATTTTCCACTGTTGCTGAGTGGTTCTCTATTAATTTTCATTCTATTATTTTTTCCTCCTTTTTCACCATTTCCTGTCCTTCTGTTCTCTTCCTCTACACCCCATTAAGTAGCGAGGCCACAGAGAGGAACTGTGTGTGTCCTTCACATGCTACACACCTTAATGGCCTTTGATTAGAAACCATCACAGTCGCTCAACCATCCTATGTGGGCTCTGCCACACAGCCTGTATGTGTGTGTGAGTGTTGGCAATTTTTAGGCGTCTCCCCCTTCTCTCTGAAATACACCTTGTTAACAGGCATTGATTTTAGCTAATGAGCCAGCCATCTCCTGCCCTTCACTTTGCAGCCATAGACAATGGTAACTGTCATCACGAAAGCCGACGATTATTTATCACTCACTCTCTGAAACAAAGTAAAACAACAGCTTCAGTCAGAGACGCTAAAGATAGCAACTGTCCCATCAGTGGGAGGGTTTTTGATCACAAAACCATATTTACTGTATATGTGACTCTGCTTTCTTCCTCACAGTATCAGCGGCCACTCTGAGTCATACACCAAACTGTGCTGTAAGGGCTTCTGCATAGACATCCTGAAGAAGTTGTCTCGCACCATCAAGTTCTCCTATGACCTCTACTTGGTCACCAACGGAAAACATGGCAAGCTGGTCCGTGGGATTTGGAACGGCATGATTGGAGAGGTGAGACTGAGGGCTGAGTTATTTAAAGAATAAATCCCTGTACGCAGCAGCCAGTGTGTGTATAGCTGCTGCATTGAGTCGCGCAGTCTACAGACAATTATTAGAGCAAGGTGTCTCTAAAATGTTCATTCACTGATCTGAAATGTAGCTTAGGGCTATGGCATGCCCTAATTAAATTTAAGGAAAGTTAAGTGTGTATTAGATATTATCCAGAACAGAAGAACAGACTAAAACACTGAAGGTGGAGACTACTTGCAGTAAAAGCACATATTCCTTATTTAAACGCTCAGTTTAATCAACCAAATGAATCCTGTTGAGGAGGAGCTGATAATTCGCTGTAGGTTTTGTCACTACAAGCCATGCACACACAGTTATTTGATCCCTTGTTATTGTGATAAAAAACATATTGATTTGCGTAGAATTACTTTCAAGAACGAACTAGCTTGCTTTGAAAGTTTCCCTCTACTTCCTCATCAAACTGATGTCAGATTTTTAACACATGCCCACAAACAGCCGTCAGTTCTGTAGTCTTTGTTGCTAATTTTGTTCCATGAGTTGTACATGTTGTCCACTTGAATATGTATTTCAGATTGGATTCAAGCTCAAACATGAGCGGATATACAGAGTGAGCTCATCGGGTAGGGGGCCTTAAAGAGACAGGAGCTAAAACAGCCTGTTTCAGACAGAGGCTGAACTGAGGGGCTGCATAAAGGGCCAGTATAAGATAAATAAGGATTTTTTAAAATTTTAAATCATGCAAAGATATTCTAGTAGAGCCCCAGAATATAAATAAAGACCTGGAAACGTACATGATACGCCCCCTTTAAATTAGCTTTAATTCCCATCAAGAGGAAGCAGGATGAGGTGTGGAAACCTGGTGTCTCATGTTTGGGGAGTTTCATGCTTTCATGCCAGTCATAGAACAATTTAAAAAATGATTTAGATAATGGCTGAAATGCATTTTGTGTCTTGGAGCTGAAATACAGCTGTTTTCTGAGCTCCTGAAAAGCCAACATTTTGGAGATTTACTTGTAAAATATGAATTACTATAGCTTTCACACAGATGTAGTGGTATAAGCACCTCAAAGTTGTACCTGTGGACAGTACATGAGTAGATGTTTGTAGTTACTTCCCATTTCTGCACTACAGTACAGTTGGTATTAATGACACATAGTATATTAAGTGACACTGGCCTTGCATGGCTGAGAGTGTTTCTTTGATGGGTTTTATCTAGGTCAGTGGTGTGAGGCCATGTGTACACATATGGAGTGAATACACATGTTCTACACACTAAGCCACATCAAACACAGCTGGATGTGAGAGTGAAACACCTTGAACAGGTGTTCCTCAGGAGAGCCTTCTTGCTTGTGTTTTTGTGCCTTAAAGCACTCTGCTCTGGTTGTGCATCTACAGTAAGTGCGTGTGTTCTCCATTATGACAGAAAGATTTCTCTGCAAAATTCTCTGCTTTGCAGAAAAGCAAGCTTGAGCGCTCCTGAGATGTAGCATTCTCTTGCTCTGGATGTTCAGATGATGAGACAAATATTTTTTCATTCATCTCTGCAGAAAGCCATTATTAGAGTGACGCCTTATAGTGTGGAGCACAAAGTGTGTGCTGCATTGTGGCTTCGATGTTCAAAAAGGATTGCTCATGCAATTCAAAATTTGCTCTCTTTTTAGCAAAGATGAGCTTTGCAGTCTTTTGGGACTCATGGAAAGCAGATTTTGTTGCAATAAAATATACCCATTCAGGTCTATTTTACATAATTTGAAGTATAGTCACCAAAAAAAGCCAGATACAAATACAGAATAAATACAGGAAAGGAAGTTTTATTATTATTATTTTTTTTTTATGACCACTTTGAATTCCTCACTATGCTTTTGCAGTGCTTAATTTTATTTTATTTTCTGTCTCTGTCTTTCCTTTCAGGTTGTGTATAGACGAGCTGACATGGCCATCGGCTCTCTCACTATAAACGAGGAACGTTCGGAAATCATTGACTTCTCAGTGCCGTTTGTTGAGACAGGCATCAGCGTAATGGTAGCCCGCAGCAACGGGACAGTTTCCCCATCTGCCTTTCTCGGTGAGAAAATCAACTGCGTCTTCGAATCCTTTTCAGTTTGATTCTGTTAGTTCAAACGGGTCGTACATCCGTCATCCTGGAGTGTTGTGTGCGTGTTAGCCGTATTGCTGCCACCTTCTTTCTCACCACTTTCTCCCAGGATGGCCTACTTAAACGAGTTCTGTCTCTGCAGACGCTTCAGGAAACTTCCCATTAAGCTTTTATCCCGCCAATAACTGTGGCCTACAACTAAATCCCCTTACGTACTGCACACACACCTAAATCCCTTTTCCAAAACCTCAAACAACGAAATTCATCACAAAATCCTCAACGGTGTATTTCTGTCTTCTCATTTTCACATCAGTCTGGGTTTGTTGCTTTCTCCCTTCCGCTATCCTGCGACCGCACATGGTGACCCCCATCACAGGCTGAGATTTAGAAGCAGGAAGTACAAAAGACTTACTTTAATTCTTCACTTCTTCTCCTCCAGAACCCTACAGCCCAGCAGTTTGGGTCATGATGTTTGTGATGTGCCTGACTGTGGTGGCGGTGACGGTTTTTGTGTTTGAATACTTCAGTCCTGTTGGCTACAACCGTAGTCTGGTGAGCGCCAAAGGTGAGTTTTACACCTATTTGCTTTTCTGTCACAAGTGGAAGTTTTTTCTGAGTGTAGTGGATGATAGGCAAGTAAATAATCACTATTGCATCATCACAACAGAGGGATACAGGACTGCCAGAAAGGCACGCATTCACATCAATTATAGATTGTCAATGTGTTAGCATACTCTGCTTTTTTTAGACTGTAATATGGCAAGCAACTTTAGTACTAGTATTTGTTTGTAACTGGAAAATATCCAGATGGCACACATTCCTATGAATTTAATTACTTTGCGGCCCAGACCTGAAAAAGAAAAAAAAACATCCATCAAATTCACTCTTGCAATTTAACTTGCATCCTACAGAGTATTTTACTGTAATCCTGTGTGCGTGCCACTAAATCCACCCTCATCTGCACATCCTGCAATGTTAAGAGTTCCTCAACAGGATTTTGGGGGTGAGGGCTAATCAATCCCAGAATGCAGCACTGACAGAGCGTGCCTCGTCTCCAGGTCCGAAAGGTCATTTTCCTGTTTTAATTAGCATTCGTCGCTGTGCTAATCGAAGTGTGATTGATGGCGGTGGCACCCTCCGTTGTTGCACATGAGCAACGGTGGCAGAGAGCGATGGAAACGGGCTGAGGCTGTGAAATTGTGCTGCTGTTTGGAAGTTTGCAGAAGGGCATGAGACGGCTCATGAATACTTATACGGTGAACAGTAGATGTATTTTGTTTGATGACAGAACATGTCGAAACAAATATGTGACTTAAAAATCGATCTAGTCAATCCATCTTTGGCAAAAATGTATTAAAGGGTCAGTTCACCCCTGAAAAAACATATTTTTTCATTACCGCTCAACAAATGCCTGATATCATATTTTTTATATTCAACTGAAAAAGAGTTCGAACAGCTGTAAGAATTATGACTCCTTTCCATCAGGAGAAAAGGAGGAAATGATGTGATGTTATAGATCCATGAAGTCCACAAATGGAGGAGGTGGTCGCTCTCCGTTTCGTACGAACAGCCAATATTGATTTATTTTAACCATAACCACCTTGTTCCCTAACCTATTATTATTTTAACACTAACACCAATGTTTCCTGATCTTAATGTTATTTTAACCCTAACAAAGTCGCAGTGGCGTCAGATTAGAAGAGGCATATACGTGTAATTCTAGGGGGCAACCTGTTGATGAAAACCGTTGACAGCGTAGTCTATGGATCATCCAGAGTAACAGGGAACGGGATGATGCCACTGAATCTTTTTGTCGTTTTTCAATGCTGTGAGCACCACAAATAATCTTATTTGAAATCCTGCAAATAAAACCAAAACTATCTGCTAAATATTTGTATTTTCCAACATGCTGCATATAAAACACTTCTGCAGGTTTACCCCACTACGTGTTTGGACACGATTTGTGGAATTTGGGTGAACCAATCCAGAGCCCTTTCTTTTCTTAGTATGGATGAGGAATGTCTCCATATTGAGTACAGGACTTTGTTACACTGAAACAGACTCTCTTACGCTCTCCTCCATCTGTTTCCTCAGCTCCTGGTGGTCCAACTTTCACCATCGGGAAGTCAGTGTGGCTGCTGTGGGGCATCGTCTTCAACAACTCGGTCCCCATTGAAAACCCTAAGGGGACAACCAGTAAGATCATGGTCCTGGTCTGGGCCTTCTTTGCTGTTATCTTCCTGGCCTCTTACACTGCCAACCTGGCCGCCTTCATGATCCAGGAACAATATATCGACACTGTTTCAGGGCTCTCTGACAAGAAGGTAAGAGACTGAATAAACATAAAGACTTTAACTTGTAATAATAACCTCAGAATCATTATGAGGCAGGACAATTATTGAAAGTCCGCTCAGACGTACAGAAAAGCAGGCTGTTTTTGTGGAGCGGTGATATATGGAGCGACGTCTTTGCATTTGAATCCAGCTCATCCCACATCATTTCTTTTCTTGTGTTCATCACTCCGCATCGATTAATAAACCATGAATGGGAGAGAAACAAAAGCCTCGCAGAAAACCTTTAAGATGAAGTCAAGTAAGATGAAGTCAAATAAAAGGACTTTGTGTTGAATGTCTTTGTCCTTTTTCTATCAGTGGGGAGTCCAGTAGCATGACTGATTGATCAATTACTGCCTTCTGTCAATACAGATGGTGTCTGAGTCTCGACTTGTTCTGTCAGTATTTTGGTCTGTTCATCAATATTCCCTCTGTGCCGTCTCCATCTCTCGTCTCGCTCACACTGTTAAAACAAGTTCGCAAAATGTCAAATGATTTAAAAACAGTCAAGCCACTGAGGAAAACAACACCCACACACTTTCTCTACCACTTAAATGTGTGTGTGTGTGTGTGAGAGAGACACACACAAACTGGAAACAGGGCCTCAGAGGAGCTTTACAAGAAAGCATTTCATTCCTCACAGATAGCGAAAACAACTCCCAGGCAGGGATCAGCTGAGCCACCTCAGTGATCTATGACTGTATTAACTGACTATATTAACTTTATGCAGATTCATTATGTCCCACAGCATAAGGGACTAATATACATCACCCTGAAGAACACAACCTCAGCTGCCCCCTAATTCTAAGATCTTACAACAGAGCATTAGGCGGGTTTAGGTTGTAGGCAAGCTGCATTCACATCTAGGTTTAAAGGATAAGGCTGGTGTTATTCTATATTTTTTATTATCAGCAAATCCAATGAAAAGAGCTATGTAAATAAGATGTAGATAGATGCAAAAGGGACCCAAGAAGAGTCAGAAGTCAATCTGAAAACGACAGAGAATAATAAGACCGAGAGAGAAACACCAACACTGGCAGCAGCATGATGTGCCACCAATTAACAGGCAGCCAAAAACACATTTCTCTCCTATTCTCACCATGTGATAAGAGCTGATTGTGATTCTCACTGCAATAAAATGGGGCCTTACCTGACCTGATTAGACTGATTTAATTTCGACCCAGTCCATCTCGGGTACCAGGTGGGGTACTTTCCGAGCTCAAGCCATTTCCTAAGACGTACATTTTTTTAAAAATGGGTCATAAATGTATAGTTTCACAGTTTAAAAAGATGAAATTGTTTCCTGAAACAGCAAGGCATTGTGGTTTTTAGCTGAAGTTACTCAAACAGTAGTATAGTGCATATGTTGGGGACTATTTTCAGCTGCAAATTAATACACAGTTGGTGCTCTAGTGAGTGTTTACATCACCAGGAATGTTTTTAATTGAAATTAAATAAGCTACAATTCCCATTCCCTGTCATGTAGTGCAACAATGTGGTTAATTGATGTGTTTTTGAATACATGTTGACATGTCACAGTAAGAAAAGCACAGGTGTACAGTACCAGACACACTTTCCAATTCAAGGGAATGGGAAGGTGTATCTAAACATTTGATTAGTACTGTAAATGATAAAAAATAATTAACGATGGCTGAATTCCATCCAGCTGCTTCAGTTTCAGAGTCCTGGTATTGTGCATATTGACTGTCACACTGTCATGATGTACAGCTGAAGTGATTGTTAATGATATTAGCAACATGTTTAAAGCTGCAACGATTCATTGATTAGTCAATTGAAAGAAAATCAGTCTTTAACTACTTTGATTGAATAATTGTTTCAGACATTTTTTCAAGCAAAAATGCCAAATATTTGCTAGTTGCAGCTTCTCAGATATGAGGATTTGCTGCATTTTTCAATCATATATGATAGTAAATGAAATATTTTTTGGTTTTTGACTGTTGCTTGTATGAACAAACAATTTAAGGACATCACTTTGGTCTCAGGGAAGTTGTGATGGGGGGTTTTTCACTTCTTTTTGACATTATATTGACTAAACAATCGATTAATCGAGAAAATAATGTTCAGATTAATCGGTAAGTCAAAATGTCTGGTGGTGAAAAAGGCCTTTGGAGCTCTATGGCACAGAGTAAATCAGGCTTTTGGCTACACAAACAACACTTGTTTGTAGGATCAACTCATTGTTGGTTTTAGTCTTTTCATGGGATTTACTGACAATAAGAAAAATGTAGAATATTGCCAGCCTTTCATTTCTAATTTGCTCTCTCTTGTGTGGGCTTTTGTTTGAACAGCTGATTATAAAAAAAAAAAAAAAAGGCGTCCAGCATCTAAACTGAATCCACTGCACTCACAGCTGAAGAGTGATTATATTAACACACGTACTCACACCCACTCACACGCTCACATTTTGATTGGCCCATTCATTTGTGCTCGGCTCAAAAGGTCAATGCCGTAACCAAGATGAATAGATCTTTCCTGTTTATAGTCTAATTGAGCTCTTACAGACGCGACCCAGCTTCATCCTGCGTTACGCGTTAGCTCGTGAAATGTGAACTTCGATCGGGCGCAGACTGAACGGGATCAGGATCATCTGTGGGCAGCGAAATGATTCAAACAGATACGTGTTGACTGATATAAGATTTAATCAGATTGATGTGAGCGGAATGGCGTCCAGTGCATTCATGCAGCGTTGAGTTTGGCTGCTGATTAGATCAATTTTGGAAAAAAAAAGAAATGGAATAACTCTAAAATGGATTTCATTTAACTGAGTAGTCCCTCATCCTCTTTATTCCTCCCGTTCCTGTTTTCTCACTCCGATCCCCTTTTTCTCCTCTTTTTACAACTATTTCTGCTCCTCTGGTTCTCTCTACCTTTGTTCTTTCCTTTACCTCCTTCCTTGAGTCTCCTCACCTTTCCTCTTTTCTCGTTACCCTTCTGTTTCCTTTTCTTTGATTTCCTCTCTTCTCCTTGCCTGTCCTCCCTCTTCCATCACCTTTTTTCTTTCATTTTTCCTTTGCGTTACTTCTCTTTCCACTTACTTCCTTACCTCTCTCCTCCTCCCTTTCTTTCTGCCCTTCTTTTTCTTACTTTCCTCTCATTCCCACCCCTTCTGTCGTACCCATCACTCCCTTCTTTCTCATCTGTTCCCTTTTTCCATTCATTCATATCTTTCCTTTCCTCTCATCCATCTGGTTTTACTCGCTCCTCTGCTCCCCTCGCATACTCCTCTCCTTCGTCTTACCGTTCTTTCCCCTCTTTCTGCCTCTTCCTCACACTCTTTACTTCCTTCTACTCTTCTTCCTCTACTTTTTCCCTCTTCTGCCTCTTTTCTCCCTTGCTCTCCCTTCTTTCCTCATCACCTTCCAACTCTTTTAACTACTCCTTCCTTGCTTTCTTCTTTCTGTCATCTCGTCCTCTCTGCCGTCTTCCCCTATTCTTCTCTCACTCCCTTCAGTCTCTCTCCTCTCTTTCCATTTTCTCATTACTCCCTCCTCTCTTCCCCCCTTCTCTCCACTGTCCTTTCCTATTTCTTCTCCTCTCACTCCCCCTGGTCTTCTTCTCTCCCTCTCCTCATCTCTCATATCTTCTCCCCCCTTCCCTTTCCTCTCCTCCTTTATCTCCCCACAGTTCCAGAAACCACATGAGCATTACCCTCCTTTCCGCTTCGGGACGGTCCCAAACGGGAGCACAGAGAGGAACATCCGCAGCAACTACCCCGACATGCACACACACATGATGAAATACAACCAGAAAGGGGTGGAGGAAGCCCTAGAAAGCCTCAAAACCGGGTACCATTTTGCTTTACATTTTAAATCTATTACATCAATAAATATGAGGTTTTATTTAACCGACCCTCTTGCGGGTGAAGATATTAGACACCAAAGTCACACATTTCGGTGATACAGATCGTCTTTGTGTTGTAGCATCTATTTGGGAATTAGGCCAATGTGATGGGTGTATTTTTAGATGAAAAAGTCATGTCTACTGCAGCTAAATTTGTATAGAAAAGTGCTGTCAAACATGACAAGCTCACATTCAGAACACTTGAAAACAATACACACATTTTGCACATTTTTAACGCATCAACCACAGATGTGTATACGTGTGTTTACACTGATTTCCTTATGACAGTGAGGGATGAAAATTAACTTTCAGAGGCCTGAAACTTGATGGTTAGTCCATCAGTGTGATCATTTTGTCACATTACCTCTAACGCCACCAGCAGGTCACAGTGTTTGCTTATCAAGTTAAATATCTTTATATCTACAAGATGGATTGGCTCAAATTAGGTTCAAACATTCATGGTCTCCAGAACAAAACAAGCAGGTCAAAATTTGACTTTGTCCAATACTTCAGTTTATGACCAAATACTTTATGTATTACTGTACCTTTGTCTAAGGAAGTGTCTCTGCTCGCAATTTATAGTACCACATGTAACCGTCACACAAACATTTCTACAAAACTGACTAAATGTTCACTTGGATGGATTACTAATCTTAAGCACGTTTCAAGTCTCTGCAAACTGATTCTTACTAATGAACTGAAAGCAACGGCAGCCTGTGAGGTAAGAAAGCAATCTAAAAACCTATGTTATGCTTTTGAAAGTAGACACCATTTTTGTTTAATGGGCTCAAAGATGCGAATCCCCCAATGTGGTCCTTTTTAAAGGAAAAGTTTGACATTTTGATAAATCACAAATATAACTTTAAACTTGAATAAGAAGAGAAGAGGAGATACCAGTCATACATTTGTATGATCAATTTGAAGCTTGACTAAGCATTGGGTTAGCTTAGCTTAGCATAAAGACTGGAAATGGTGGGAAATAGTTGGCCTGGCTCTGTCCAGAGGTGAAAAAAATCTGCCTGCCAGCACCACTGAAACTCGTCTTTCAAATTCAAATTGAATGAACAGATATGGGAGTGGTTTCAGCAAGAAAGAAAATAAGTGTATTTCCCAAAATGTCAAATGTCTCCTTTAAGAGAGAAAGAGAGAGTTATAAATGTAATGCTACCATGTAGGAAGGATGTATGAAAGATCTTATTAAGCACTGAAAGAGCCAAACATTCTTTCAAACAAAGACGATCTATTTGCATGCAGGAAACTGGACGCCTTCATCTATGACGCTGCTGTTTTGAACTACATGGCTGGGAAGGATGAGGGCTGCAAGCTGGTGACGATCGGCAGCGGAAAAGTGTTCGCCACCACCGGGTATGGCATTGCTCTGGAGAAGGACTCCCGCTGGAAACGGCCTATTGACCTGGCACTGCTGCAGTTCCTCGGAGACGGTGGGCACTGATCCAAACCTTATATGATATAATGCACACCTAATGCCTGCACACGCTTCCCTCAGTTTTATATGTTTGTGTTTATTTCCGTCTCACTGGCAAACTCCATGTGAACCACAGAACTGGCATCACTCCAGTTCAGTGTGAGCTGTATCGGCAGGGAAGTGGGCTTACAGGGAAGAGTTAATATCCTGCATAACAGCAGGGAGTGCTAGGGATATGATTATCTCTATTACACACACACATATTTCCTACCTACCTATATACACACAAACACACTCACCATGACGGCCGCCGGTGTGGAGTTAATATCCTCCCTCCTCTGAGAGCTTAAGAGCACCCCTCCGTACACACACACACACACACACTCACTCTTAGCTTTCCATGATGACATAATAAATAGTGTGTTTATGGTCAACATACGGTAACGGAGTAATAAAATGGGCCGTGCTCCCTGGAGGCCACTGGGTAGGACTCAGCTCAAGAGGTGGCCACCTGTTCAGAGGCCTGGAGGAGAAGCTTATGTAATGATAGTTAATGGAAATGTGTTTAAGCGCTCTAAATTCTTCTAATTCAGAAGGTGCTTCGTCAGCATGCTGAAATGCATTTTACGCTGCGAAAGCATAAAGAAGATGAAACATGTATGGATGTACATCGCAGGGAGAAAGTGATCCAATTTTCCCCTTTATACCATCCCATTATATAGCTTTAAGTTTTGGAAGAAACATTGTCCAAGAGTATCATATACATTCTGTATGAGCGTGTTACAGCTCTTCATTTACTGTAAGCTATATGATGTTTATAGAGGGAAATGTTCAAACCCAAGACTCCACGTTTTTAATGCTGCACCATTCCAACAAATGAAAATAGTGTAGATGTTTTGTGCATCATTTCATACACATTTCTACAAAGTAAAGCCCGACAGAAAAGATAATTGGTTTGGGTCGACAGGTATGGAGATTGTTCCAGTCAAAGAATCAGGACAGGAGAGGGGATCCACAGCTAAGGAGGTTTATTGTAGACTGTGCAGAAGACATGCATACACCACGGTAGGACACTTATTAGGGTGAGTAAGTGTGTGTGGTCTACAAGGGAGAAAAAACAATATGTATAAGGATAACATAAGTGTGAGTTAATGTACTTTCAAAGCAATAAAGCTATTTACTGTACCCCTTTAAATCTAAATCAAAGGGAAATATAACTCTTAGCAAACTAAGAAGATAATTCGTAAAAGCAGGAAACTCCCTATGGCAGCACTAAATTAAGAACATTCAAATTACTGAACATATTTAAAGATACCACAACTGTAGCACATTGATAAGCTAACACCAATTAGCAACCATACAGTGTCCACCATGCAAACTAAGTAATTAAGAGACAATTACAGCAAAAACGGTAAAATAACTTAATTACAAACAACCCCACTAGATAAATGCTGCATGACAACACTAAGGGAACATGAAAACAACTTACATTCTGCTCATTTACACACAACAGTGAGAAAACTCAGAAGTGTCCAGAATTTGCTCCGCTGCTCTGCCTGCTGTGCTGTGCAAGCAGACATAGACTTTGGACCAAATGTTAAATATCATGACTTTATTTTGTTCATCATCAGCACTTTAACCTCAAAGTCATTGTTTCATTTTGAATCCAGAGTGGAGCAATACAGAGCAAAAAATGTGTCACTGTCTTTCTGACTGTACCGTAGAACACATCCAAGAAAGTAGAGATGGTTATGCAGAAATGGTTATCTTGAGGTTGTTGTAAGCTGCTTTATGTCTTTCTCTTTCTTTCTCTGTCAGATAATCTCATACTCTCTTTTCCTTTCCCCCCCCCTCTCTTCCTGTAAACCTTCGTCTCTTCAGGAGACACCCAGCGTTTGGAGACGGTGTGGTTGTCGGGCATCTGCCAGAACGAGAAGAATGAAGTGATGAGCAGCAAGCTGGATATCGACAACATGGCAGGCGTCTTTTACATGCTGCTGGTGGCAATGGGCCTCAGCCTGCTGGTCTTTGCTTGGGAACACCTGCTCTACTGGAAACTACGCCACTCTCTTCACAAGTCTCACAAACTTGACTTCCTGTTGGCAATCAGCAGGGTGAGATTTGCAAGTTGATCAGTCAATTGATGGATTAGTTGTTTTGTCAAAGCTGAGCTGCTTGTTTTTTATGTATCCTCAGCTGACTTGATTGCTGATTGCTTGGTTTGTGGAAGTGGTTTTGAGAAATTGCTTCGGTGATTTTTACATTGATTATTTAGTTAAGGGACTGATTAGCTAGCTGTAATTGGATTAGTTGAATAACAGCTTGGTTGAGTGATTGAAAGATTATTCTGCTGGATTATTTTGACTCTAAGTGGTTGGTTGGTTGGTTGCTTTTTTCATTTAATATGCTGTTTTACATGAAGTGGGTTTTATGTAATGATAAATCAGAGCAAATGGATATTTGCATGTAATTACATGGTATCATTGAAAGGCCTTGTTAAAATATTAGCTAAAATGGCACAGTATTCTTATTAAGAATGAGAGGGGAGGCAAGAGATGAGAGATAAAAAGAAAGAAAAGCAGCACTAATTCTGATGTTTACTCAGATTTTATCTTTTCGATTGCGTAATGTTCATTTGCATTGAACCCAAAGCAGTACTGAGTTTGTTGATGCCATTGTTTGGAAATGCGGTTATTGAGGTGAAAAGCTCTGGCTGAAGTTACGGCCAGGGAAATGTCTATGGACTCCAGCCTCTGTGTTCCTCTGCTGTGTAATTACACCATTGTGCCTGGATCTGGGCTTTATCAGATTAACGGCTAAATGACTATCTGATCATTAATCCGTATGGGGCGGACCCAAGGGCCAAATTAAATTTGGCTCTTTCAGGATCTTTCAGTCAACTGTAAGCAGAGAGCAGTCATGGGATTTGACTCTGTGTTTGTCCATGCAGTTAGAGACGGTTGGTTCTGCAGGGAACTTTAGGCATGTGTGTGTGTCCGTGTGTGTTTACTGGGGCAATCCTCTCAGCTTAAACAGTTTTTCTTTGAGTCCCGGGAGAATGCATAATGAATTTGTGACTAAGTCTTGCCTCAGTGATGAAATGAGATATTAATGAAAATCGTTTTTTATTTTACTGCCCGTGGTGTTTTTATTAGTTAGGAGGTGGGTTGTCACTTTGAGATGCACAAATGGTTGAAATCTCATCTGTGAAATTGTCCCCTTAAGACCACTAGGTTGGCTCAAGGTTAAACAGTTTGTGGCTAACTACTGATTCTATTACAAATAATTTGTTTATTAACACCCTTCTTCTCTTTTCCCTCTGTTTCTGTTTTCAACTCTTTTTCTCTCTTGACTCTCTCTTTTCTTTATCTTTTTCATTCTTTACCCATTTTTTGTATCTCTCAGGGTATTTACAGTTGTTTCAATGGAGTGGAGGATCCTGGACGTTCATCCGGCTTGGCCAAACCTGATCTGACCTCCAACTACGCTCAAGCAAACATGTTGAAGATGCTTCGCACTGCCAAAGACCTGGTCTCCACCGCCAATGTTGAGTGCTCTCTGGACAATGCCACCAAGACCATCGAGCATCTGAGTCGGCATGGTGGTAGCTTGCCTGTTCGTGTTCCACAAGTTGCCACCGAGACCGTACCTGGAGGATTTGCTTATGTTATGGAGAATCACTCCTCCATCCCCCAGCGCTCCCTCACCCCACCTCTTGCTGCTGTTACCTCTCTGAAACAGCAGAGGGGTGTGACCAGGCCCACACCGCTGCGCTACACCCTCCCGACTCGCTCTTCCTCCTGTCTATATGACCGGCCACTTCCTGTGTCTAGCCTCAGCAGCCCCCACCTGGCAGTTGGTGAGCCGCTCCCACATCAGCACCCCCATCACTACCAGACCACTGGGAGACTCTATGTAGACACTCATCCTCACTCACCGTTCATCCCTTACGCTGACCTCCAACTACCTGACATATACGCCTCTCACCCAGTCTCCTTGCCCCAAAATCAGCACATCCAAACAGGCTTCTCCCGACGGAAAAGGCGGTCCAAGAGTTTCCAGTGCGAGGACGGCGATGTGGAGAGGAGAAAACACAGAGAGGAGAAGAATGATAACACTCCCATCTGTCTGAGTGAGCTCAAAGCCAACCACCTCCAAGACAACCACATCTCTGCCCCCAGTGATGATAGCATCTACCCAGGGGAGGTGATGTGTCCTCGGGTAGAGAACTACAGCTCCTGGCCCCCAGAGGACCTCATGCTGAGAGGAAGACGCAGGCACCGCCGCCCCTCTTTCCTTAAAGCCACTTGGGGCAGTGAGCAGGTCCGCCAGCTTGACGAATCCCAGTCATCCCTTTCCAGCCAATCACCTTCAACCCTGCCAGACCTGTTCCCATGCAATATTACGCCAACTACACCGGCAAAGGCCTACAACCCCGCCCACCTCCGAAACAACTTGTGCCTCCCACGGAACCAGGCCTACCTCCACATACGGGAGGACCAGAGGAGGCCCAATGGGCGTAAAGGCCAGAGGCTGCGGTACTCCCACTCCGCCCATCTCCCGACGTATGGAGAAGCAGTGGGACATGGGACTGGGTTAGGGCGAGGGATGGTACGGAGAGCCACCAGCTTGCTCAGCAGACAGTACGCCCACTACCTGAACTCCTACCCTGGACTACCCCTCTACCATGGTCCCCTAGACCTGCAGCACCACAGCCAGGCCTCCAGCAGCCACCTGAGCCCCAGCCCAGTGTGCCAGCTGCTGGCCTGTGGTGGTGGGCGATGTGGGGGCCAGCGGGCCCTGCTGTACCAGGACAGTGTGTATGGGGCCTATGGGGTCTATCAGGGGTCCCAGACTGGATCAGAGGCCCAGTCAGGTCAGGGAGTCGTGGGTCAGCCTGCAGGGAGCCCTTGTGTGCTTCGTCCCTGGAGACGCGTGTCCAGTCTGCAGTCTGAGGTGTGACGGGAAACCAAAAGGACCTCATAGGATGGACTCTAAAGAGTTATAGAGGACAAGACTCTTAAAGGTGACCACTGTGGAGGGGGTTGGGTAAGAGGGAGAGGTTATAACTTGAAGTAATTGTCGATTTTCTATGTGACTTTGTGTGGTAAAGAATAGTAGTTTGGATCTGCAAATTTTACAGATGTTTTAGGACTGATTTGATGTACACTACAGTAAGATAATAAGACTGCACTGTTACCAATTTATCCTCGAGAAAGCTGTGGAAAGCTGGAGTTGGCAGGTTTTATTCACTTGCTGCTTTCCCACAACAACGCTTGTGTGTTTTCTGTGCTTTAATGTGCACTAAGATTTACAACAGTCCACGGTGTTGGCGCATGGTTAAACTATAACCAGAGTTTTCATGCTGTGTGTGTGTTGTGTATATTTGATTGTGGATGGGTGGGATTCAGTCGTGGGTGTCGTTGAGTAGATGAACTGTTTACAGCTGAGAAGAAATAGTGGAGGAATAAGGGATTGTCTCTTCAAATACAGCCACCAAAAATGAGCAGCCACTGTAGCAAGATTCATGAAGATTCAGCTGCAATGTTCACGTGCAGAGTTTAATTCCAAAATGAGACATTCAGTTTTAGAACATTTTGACACCAGACACAGGAGAGCAACAGTTTTTTAGGATGAAATAATCATTTTGAGACATCTGTTAATGAATTTCAGGTAACTTCTCTAAAGATTTATAATGTTTTGGAGATAAACCCTCCACGTCTTCATTTAATGATGAATCAGAGGAAGGAGAGACTTTGTGAAAGCAGTCCATATGAACACAATCTACAAAATGATGAACATATTGGGACAGCATTGACCAGCACTAGGTGTCTTAAACCATGGACTCTTGTTCCTCACTGGGTCTCATTGTGAGGCTACAGTACAGCACAACATCACGCAGGGCCTCACAATAAATAGATTCTGTATTCTAGGTACTATATCGATATAGAGAAAATGTGTTATTTGAGTGTCATAGTCATGTATTCTACATATGATAGGAATTTATAGTCACTCTTAAAATTTTCTAATCACATTTCTGGCACATTCTGAGTTTTTCTTTTTGTAAAGCTGTTGCTGATTTACTGGAATATTTATTACTGTATTAACTATCAGTTGGCCTATATTAAGATTTTCATCACTTTCTCTTTTCCACTCTTTTATATTCCTTCATCATCCCTCTTTTTTCCCCATCCCCTCTAACTGTTTAATGATCAAATTTAAATGAGGTAATTGAAAGCTATTCTAGTATCTATATTACCTGGCTCCCTCACCCTGTAATTAATCACTTAAACCAATTAAAGAGCCTTTTTGGATGAACATGCATGTGTGCCTCTTTTTTGAAGAGCCTTTACGTTTCTGTTCATGCTTACATTGAAGAGGGAAATAGTTATGGAGAAGTGCTAATCTTGAAGGAATAGACATTTTGGGAAATACGCTTACTCGCTTTCTTGCTGAGCATTAGCTGAAAAGATTGATACCAATTTCGTATTTGTGTGGTACATATGAAGCTTCAATCAGCTGCATAGCTTAGCCTAGCGTAGCATAGCTACTGGAAACAGGGTAACAAGGTAACAAAATCCACCTACCAGCACCTCTGAAGTTTGCTAACACGCAACACGTTTGCTTGACACGTTATATCTTATTTGTTTGAAGGATATTGCTGGCGATTTTCTATATTCTTATTATTGTCAGCAAATCTCATGTGCAGAGTCAAACCTACACTGAACTCATCCTACTCAAAGGTATTGTGTGTGTATCCAAAGCCTGATATATCTTATTCCTTTTTGCTGTAGACCTCCATTGTTGTTCAAAAACTATTAAAAACATGTCATTGAGCCAAACTGTTGCATCGGGTGCCATGTTCCTTCACCATGAAGAGTTTGGGCTAATTTGTTTAGAAATGGCTCCAATGGCTTATAACAGCGATCACATTTTCAGTCTCCAGAGAGGAGTTCTGTGTAAGGCAGATGCCACTGAGTATGTGCGGGAACATGGTTCCATTTACAGAGCTTCGCTAGCTTGCTTTGCTACATATCACAACATCTAGACTTTGTACTACATTGTAAATTTCTCAAAGAACTTATAGACAAAGTCCAGAAATCGTGATATGTAGCACAACAAGCTAGTGTAGCACTGTAAATGGAACCATGTTCCCATGCATCTTACACAGAGCTACTCTCCAGAGACAGAAAACATGATGTCATTGTTAATTAGTCTTTGGGACTATTTCTTGGTGCAGTGACTTGCTGCTTTTGTATGGATATAACGTTACTCAGCTTATCTTTCGAGGTGCTAGTAGGTGGATTTTGTTAGCAGTTTCTTTCCGTTGCCAGTCTTTATGCTAAGCTAAGCTAACTGGCAGCTGGCTGTTGCTTAATATTTAGCACAAGTGTGGCAGCAATCTTCTCATCAAACTCTCGGCAAGAAAGCAAATAATATTTCCCAAAAATTTTAACTCTTCCTTTAAGCTGGAAACAGAGGATGGAAAGATGAGAGGTGGAAGGGAGAGAAAAAGGCAATGCAGAAGATGAAGACGATCTGGTCACTGATCAAAGCCTCTGTCTCACATCTTGTCATATGGAGGTCAGTCATCAGTTGCAGCATCCTGGAGGAATATCCTTCTGGTGTTTGGGACACATGTTGGCTGTTGAATGACACAAATACAGCGCAGAAAAGAGATTGCACCAACAGCACTGATGTTTTTTAAGGCCCAAGCACGAAAGTGCCAGGGGCCCAATGCTCAAATGCTCGAAAACTCATGAAAATTGGCACACACATCAGAACTGGCAAAAATGGCAAGCTCTGTAGTGATTGGGCTCGGGCATGGCCAGTGGGCTCCATAGCGCCCCCAAATGCAGGGAGCAATTCGGCGGGATCATTGTTCTCATCATTCTGGACATAATACTTTTTTTTTTTTTTAAATTTTGCCCGAAAGAAGGTCAGTCATTCTGGATGTGGTGCGTCAATTTTCATTTAACAAACATGCTTGAGACCTTCAGGACGCACAACAATTCACAAAACTTTGCACTCATGTTCAATATTTCGATTTGGGCGTGGCACATTGACTCTAGCATTTTTGAAGAACTAGGGGTTCTCGAAAACTCACAAGACTTTGCACATGCATCAGAAGAGGCACAACTTGATATCTGATATGGGTCTTGAGCTTGGGTGTGGTAAAATGACTCAAGGAGTCCACTAGAAAATTTCAAAGTCAATGCCTCTACCTTTAAATTTGATGTAGATGTATGAAATTTGGTAGGCAGATATACTATCTGCGGACTTAAAAAATGTCTCTTGGAGCCATACCCTAAGTCCAATAGGAAGTCAGCCATTTTTAATTTACTGTGCAATTTTTTTGCAAAGTGAAGCCATTGACAGGCATTATACTTCTCAAACAAACTTCTCCTAGATATTTCACCTAAGCAATGTCAAATTTGGTAGGTGACATCGAAAGACCTTTGCGATGCTACATTCTGAAGCTTTTGAGCTTTCATGGAACACCCTTGGCGTGGCGTGGTAGCCAATTTTGTGAAAAACATGAAACAGGAAGTTGTTGTAACTCCACTTCACATTTTCCAATCTGCCCCAAATTTCCCATGCTTGATAAAAGTCAAGGCTTGAAAACATCTACATGTCAATATTGAGTCATAGTCATAGCGCCACCTACTGACAACAGGAAGTCAACCTTATGTGACAAACATCATCCCATTTATATGAAATTTACATGCTGTGGTATAGACATGATATACAGCAACATGACGTATAATTAGTGGGTGTTCTCTTGCGCCACATAGTGGACCCAGGAAGTGATAGTTATCTCCTACATGCAATGTCCAATATTCATGAAAATGTACATCTATGTCAGTTGCCCTCTGGTAAATATATTGCTGCATTAATATTTCACTTATGTAGTTTTGCCTATGCGTAACAGGAAGTGAAGCCTAAATGACACATAGTTCATCAAATGTATACACAGTTTCCAATATATCATCTCCAGCGCCTCGTACTGCACACAGGAAATAATATTTTACCTATTCACACAGTGTCTGATAATCCTGAAAATTCAGAGCCATGTTAACTTCCAGTGGAGGTATCACGGCTGCCGTTCCCTCCGATGCATGCGGGGTGCGAAGGCCCGTTCATTGCTGTTTGCTGCTTTAATTTTTTATTATTATTTCTAATCTTCTATCAGTTGGAAAATTTTTGATCTTTTGACAAAGTTTCTTCAGCGCTCGCCTGAAGCAAATTTAGGTAAAGATAAGCTACTTCAACTAAAGGTGACCTGTTGCCATGGCAATTACTCTCTCTCTCCATGCTGTTGTCATGACGAGATAAGACTCCATTCAGTAGTCCAGATGAGTAATGTTGGTTGGTCCAAACATTGAGTGCTTTGATTTTTCCATTACTCTCTGCTTTGTTAGTGGAGCATTGCCTTAGATTGGACCATAATATTGATTTAATCCTCTGCTCAGTTTCTGATCTCATATTTTTGGAGTTCAAGGTAATTAGTTTTCTTTTCATCCCTGAAGAGCACAAAGATGCTCGGCATGCCAGAGTAATTATGTAATTAAGACATGCTTATTGATCTAACATAAAACCTGGATTTATGCAGGTACAGTGCAGGTGGATTTGAGCTTTTTTGTCCAAATATCTGAAAGTATGGATGGAAGGAAGGAAAGTAAAATAAGAAGGATCTGTCTACTGTTTCTATTTTTATCAAGTTATTTGGGTCATCATCATTGACATTTTCCATTTTTAGTGTTAAGGAACAAATTGACTGAACAGAGCTCAAATAAAACTGCTCTGAATGTTTTTAAACTTGCTATTTATAGTAAAGAACAATTAAAAATGACAAACTCAAAGTTACAAGATCAAATGAAAGGGACATTAAACCCAACTCTGTATTTCCAAAACAAATTATTTTCCAAGATAACTACATTCTTGCACTCAAACTTCACATTTAATCATACACTCAGTATTAAACAGTATATTAAGATTCACTTTTGAATGCTGTCACAACTAAATGAAATGTATTTGAAAAAAATCACACCTTTAATTATTTGTTGAACTCTCTAAACGGTGTTGGCTTCTCTTAAGGACTTGGCTTACAAAACAGTAAAAAAAAAATCTTTGTGGTTCATCACCATGTAGTCACAGTAGTTAATTCATTTATTAATTACATATTGAGCGATAAAGCTTGACCCAGATTTTTGGAATTTAAATTTACGCTTACAAGAGGACAATAACTTCTACTAGGAGAAGTCTTTCAAGAGAAGAATAAAATGTTAAAACTAAATCTGTTGCAATCTACTGTCAAGATTGTTGGATGTAATTAAAGTCTCACCATTGAACTGAATATTAGTCATTTCAAGTGAAAGACACTGACAGCAAGGTTGAATATTTCTCATGTACCATGTAAATGTTTCATTTATTAAAATATAATGTTACCTTTCCTGCAAAATGTATTAGCCAATGCAAATTAATGACCCAGTAGAGCTGTTTTAGACAAAAATTTAACTGTTTTATGTCTGTACAACTGCCATCTTTTACCAGTTTTAATCTTCACATTTCTTATATTTAATAGTGTTTGATTATGGTTACTTAAAGGAATAGTCAAACATTTTTTGTGAATATGCTTATTGGCATTTTTACTGAGAGTTAGACAAGAAGATTTGGTGCCACTGCAATATTTGTCAACTAAATATTAAGTGACAATCAGTGGATGGTTAACCCTGGTAAAACCACAGCTTGATGTTTTTAGACTTTGGTTTTTGTTCGAATGAAACAAATGAGATGTTACATGTTAATTAGTGAGCTTTGGCTGCTGGTAGGATTTTAACCTTTGGACAGAGACATCAAACTAAAACCTTTTGCTCGTTTTGACAGTTTTTTCACACAAATCAAAAACAACACTTGCGACCCAGGCATGAGCATGTGAGAGCCTTGTAGGACACGCAGATTCACCAGTTATTTTCGAGCAAAAATCTTTGTGAAATGTGACACTGCCACCATTTGCGATCTGCATGTAGGTAATGCTCAAAAATCACTTTTGCGAAACAGGCCCCAGGCTGTTTCCCCCTGTTTATAGTCTTTATGCTAAGCTAAGCTAACCATTTCCTGGCAATAGCTTCATATTTAACAGACATATAACTCAAATGACCAATTAAAGGATTGCTACAATTCTTAGGCTTTTAATACTTTTTAGATGTAAGTATACAATAATAAGTTTTGATAATATGTACAAAGACAACTGGTGTTATCGCAAGCAAATTACCAGCACACAGCTGGTAATTTGTTTTTCACAGTGTATATAATTTCCTATGCTCACTCCTTTAATAACAACACAGTAATTAGTATTCACTGCAGCCACGTCTGACTCGTCACTCCAGTCACCAAATGCCTGGACAGATCACTTTGTGTGTGTGTGTGTGTGTGTGTGTGTGTGTGTGTGTGTGTGTATGTGTGTGCCTTGGCTGCATGTGTAGTGGTTGCATCAGGATTGATGAAGGGCCTGTCTTGCTAAATGATGAAGGATGTGAGTCACGCATATGAAAACATCAATGGAGCACCTGGGACAAGCTGCAGACATCACACACAGACACTGACACATTAACAGCAATGCTCACACTAATATACTCATATGAACATGTGCACATTCAAATAATCTTTCTCTTAAACACATCTACATTCACTAACCTGTAATATGGCGCTTCAAACTCAGACAAAGATGAAGGAGAAGGGACAGAAAATGCAGTAATGAAGAACAATTAGCTGCCTTTTACCAGCATGGGGATTTAATATTCATGTCAGGAGGACACAGGAGTCTATAAGGACCACCCCTGAGGCTAAAACATTATTCATTTATTCGCTCTTGCACACACGCAGACACACGTCACTTCATAATTTTCCACCAGGGAAATTCAACTCTTTAATCCAAAGCATGCATCTGCTTGTTTTTGAACTCCTTTTTAAATACGATTAATGTCAAGAAGAACAAATTCAAATCTGATGGATTCTTAAGTGCACAGATGCTGTTTATATGTATATAAACAACAAACAGCAACCTTGACAGGGTCGTCAGCAGCAACGGCTGGAGTCACAAGAGGGCCGGAGTCCGGACTCCTCACACCTCCCGCCTGTGAATAAATTGCTTCACGTATCGCGGCAACAACTCCAGATGCTCTGAGTCACCTTGAGACAAAAGGCTGGCTTGCCCTCCATGATAGGTGAGAGGGAGGAAGAAGAGAGTGAGCAGACGAGATAAGAAGACAAAAAAAATATGGAAAGAAATGAAGAGAAGCAGTGAAATATTTGGGACAATGGTGGAGGATATTTGTGAGGAGGAGGAGGAGGAGGAGGAGGAGGAGGAGGAGGAGGTCTGAGCGAAACTAGAGATGGCGAAGGAGATGGCCAGGAGGAGGAGAGATAGAATAAGTTACAAGAGAGGCAGAGGGAGGGAGATGAGGTTGTTTTGAGGGGAGATAGAGAGAATAAGGGCAGGGAGGCGTAGGAAAAGCGGAGCGATAGGAGAGTAAAAGGGGAAGAGGGCAGCACAAAGGAGAGAGATATTAGAACAGCTGATATGAGAACAGGTGGGAAGCGAGCAGGAGAGCAGAAAGAGGGATGGATTTATTTCCGTGTGTGTGTGTGTGTGTGCGTGTCTGTGTTTATGAGTGTGCCACTGACAGAGAGAGAAAGGACAGAGGAGGAAAACCAGGGGAATATTGCAGGAAAAATCCCCAAGAGTGCCAAAAAGATCATAGACATCTTCATTTCCTGCCTGAAAATGTGCAATTTTGCAGTGATAGCTTTATGAAAGGAAGACACACGAGCAGCACAAAAACAACATCATTACTATTTCACTGACATACATGTAGAAACTTGACGTAAATGACAGCCGCTCTGGTTGTTTTGAGTTCCACTATCACATTAACTAAATCATCAAAGCAGTACAGCATTCTGAGTGTGACAGCTGTCTGTGCATATGAGGACACATTTTATTGTGCTACAATACGCAATTAAACTTTGAATTTGAGAATCTGTTGTGTGCGTTTCTGTGTGTGTGTGTGTGTGTGTGTGTGTGTGTCGGTCTGTGCAGCGGCTCCTCTCGTATCCGAGATGAGGCGATTGGATCTGCCAGCCAGCAGGAACGTTAATTACTTCAGCAATCTTCAGGCTCACTTCCCACAATCACTCCCATCTCTGGGAAGGGAATGAGCTCGGCCATTCAGGAAACCCAGATCCGGACCGAGCCACCGATTCAAATCTGTTTTCGATGGAAAGAAGGAATAAGCGGAACAATACAGATGGGAGTCTGGAGAAGCGTTTTTCTCTTTGCCCTTAAAATACGAAATTTCCTTTCCACTTTCTAAAACAGCTGGGACAATGAGGGATAATAAAAGCTTTGATGAAAATCATCACTTCTGGGGTGTTAAATTGAGAATTCTGGTTGTCAGGAAATTTTAACAAGAAGTTAAGTGACTTAATGAGAGAGATTGTATCTTAATTAACAAATCAAAGACCCATTTTTTAGGCAAACTACAGGAATACATTTATCATTGTGCTGGTGTGCTTTCAGTCTTTGCTTCATGTAATTAACTTTTAAAATAAATCAGGCTGCTATTTCATTTTTCAAGTCAAAAATTTAAATGACAGAAGAATGATGGTTCTACATCTTGCTTTGCACCTCATGTGGTATTTTCCTCAGCTTCATATTGATCAGCCTGATTTTTCATCCTTCCAAACTGTCACCAATCTCTATTAGACCAGAGGCTCCAATCCTGCGGCGCACCAGTTTCTCAATGAGTTTTTCGGGGAGCAATTTCAGTGTGACACATCTAGGTCTGGGTTTCCATCCGGCTGTGTGTGCACAACCTATATATCATCAGCCGGAGCAGCCGCACCCAGAAACACAGAGGAACAACAACTCCTCTGTGCTCACCTCCATCTCGTCTGAAAAATAAATACGCTCTTTGGGAAGATCTTGATTCCTGCGCGAAAAGAAACTGCAGGTCATCAGATGAAAGCCACAGCTGTGATTAGCGGGTGTCGCGCTGCTGATGTCCTGTGAACGACACTATAATGTGCACACTCTCGCTTCTCCTCGTGTCCTTCCAAGGTGATGGCTCATGGGGTGTTTTGGCAACGATTACTTCAGCAAATTAACAAAACCCCATGATGAGCCGCCGACGGCACAGCCAAAGAATCAGGCCGCACACACATCCTATCATCACACAGTGCGAACAGACATCCTCTGGTCTGCCAGTAAGACACACACACACACACACACACACACAAACACACTGCAGGCTACAGAAGCCAAAACCATAGCCCTCTAATTAACCAGTCCCACCCTCCTGACCCAGTAGCCAAGAGCAGCCTTATTATCAGCCAGATCTTTACCCCTCTCCGAGTCTTCTCCTGCTCCGCTAAAATGAGGTTCAGCCCTCTGCTATCCTGGAGGAAGATCCGCCAAATGAGAAGAGAAGGGAAAAAGATATTAGTTAGGAAGATATTAATGGGGACTTGTGGTTTTCAAAGTTGTTGACCCTTTTTAACATGTGAGGGTGTGATGGATTCTTTGTTGGAGATGGGAGAGTCAGCAGAGATTGCAGGCTTTCTTCTCCCCTTGCTCAGAAACTTTCATTCTGTATTTTTTTGTGTCTTGTTGCTCTCATAGGATCATTCTAAGGTTAGGAGCACTGTTATTAGCCTTATTTTTGATGTCTTATCACAGTTTTTGTTTTTACTTTACAGTCAGAAATTCAGAGGTCAACACAATGAACAACAGGTAGGTTATGATTAGAGTTGTGTTGCTAGACGACCTCTGAAATCCTGTGAAAACAATAATTCTTGCATGTAAATGTACAAAGCAGAAACTGACATCCATTAGAAACAGTTTGCCTTGTTAACTATAATATTTTATGTGAAATTCTTGCAACCTAGCATCCCAAGAAATGATCCATATTGGAGGATTCCACAGCCCATGAGTTACAATACCAATATTAAGTGCCAGTGCAGGAAGAAGTGTGCCCTTTACAGCATGTAGTGAAGTGTAAAGAAGGGTGATCAGCATGGTGGCTGTAGTTCTTGACTGACTTTCATGCATTTCATTGTAATCTGGTCAGGAAGGGTTGTATAAATGTGGGATTCCCAAAATGGAAATCTTCTCATAGCTTCCTGGTCCACCATCAAGTCACTTTATAACTGCATCACTTCCATTTGCGTAAAGTTGAAATTTTTCAACTTTAAACCCCTCCCTTTTTTTGCACCGCTGGTCAGTCCCACATTGCCTGGAATCCCACAATGCCTTGCGAAGCAATGTGCTCGTGTCCCATAGAAAATGAATGGGGTCACCCATTCGCATCATGTTGCGCCACATTCAGTGGGTATTCACTGTTAGTCAGCCTTGGTTTCTCCTAGCCATGACATGACATGCACTATGGATATTTGTACTAAATTTCATGGCATTCTATCAGTAATTGTCAAGACATTTAACTAAAAGCTAAAAATGTCAATCTTCTGGTGACGCTAGAGGACGAGTCAGTAGGATTCATCCTCTGGATACCATGAATGTCTGCATAATTTCATTGAAATCAGCTGTTAAGATATTTGAGTCTGGACCAAAGTGTTGGACCAACAGACATGGCTACAAACACCGCAGCTTTTTAACATCTTTGTAGATGTGTGACAAGTAAATGACCCACCAAAATATATACAGAACCAGTCAAAAGTTTGGACACACTTTCTCATCCAAAGGAATGGGAAGGTGTGTCCAAACTTTATGCGACTTTGGTTCAAGGATCTCTAAAATGAGCACCATCAGACCAGCAAAAGAAAAGAAGAAAAATAGACAAATGATGTATCCTGAGTTGAGCAAAGTCCATTTCAGTTTGTACCCCTGAGGAAATCAATGAGGAAGCAGCGACTATTAGAAATTTGGAACGATGATTCCAACCCAGTGGGTACAGGGACACAGCGACCTTCATTAGGACCGTAGACGTGCTCTGTTATTGTACACACACACTGACACTGACACTCACTCTCTCTCTCTCATTCATCAGTATTCTTGATAGAAATTGTTTTTTAGGCATCAGTCAACAACTGGCAGGGGAAATTTGTGATTGTTTTGTAGGTGAAATGAAAATAGCCAGTCGGGGTATAGACTCCTCTGTCTCACTGGGCTGCCACACAGGCCTAATGTCAACCCAAACATTTCAGAAACAACTTTTCACCTCCAGGTCTGACATTGATTTTCTGTTACACAATGCATTTGACATGCTTCCTTTCTAACTTGTCAAAATCTTTAAATACAACCAGTAGCTAAAAAACCCCTTCATCATGTATCACTCTAGAGTGCAGGCAGTTCAGTACAGGGGTCAAACCATTGAGCAAGGTCGATTCAGAGAGGAAGGACACATTCACTGCTGCAGAAACTGTACTTGTGACCTTCCACTTACACAGTCTATCACCCTGCAGCTTCCCTTATGTGTTGATTTGTCATATAAGCCCTTAAAGTGTTAAACTGCTCTGGAAAGATGAAAAGATGCCCCTCACATTCAACCCATCTCAAACTTTTCCTTTTTCATTTCCTCCCATAGATTTTCATTTTCTCAAAAAGGAAAACCATAGTGTTGTCCATATTTATTGATTGTGGAATTGATGTGAAATGATATCAGAGATGAGAAGAGGTGATAAGTAAAGCTTGAGGAAGGTCATGTCTTACACGGGAATGTATGTGTCGTGTGTGCGAGAGAGAGAGAGAGATCAGAGCTGAGAAGCAGATGAATGTGGACAAGTTTGCGCTTTAAGGGAGACGATAAGATGGGTATACCTTATCTGAGTCAGCACAAACCACCTCTGACAACAGTGATAGAATTTTCTACCTCTGTGTGTGTGTGTGTGTGTGTGTGTGTGTGTGTGTGTGTGTGTGTGTGTGTGTGTGTGTGTGTGTGTGGAGACGGAAGATAGTATCCCTGCTTTTAGAGACAAGACCAATTTCTCTAGAGTGAGTTTCAGGCATGTGATACTGACTCACTGAACATCTCTCTCTTTCTCTCTCTGTCTCACTTTCAGTCACACAAACACACTCGTCCACCTGCAAAATCAGGTCATTTTGACTGAGGCTACATCCAGCCTCAGTCAGTTAAATCTGTAAAAGCTTTTTACATGTCTCCACAATAGATAGTTTGATCTCTTCTTCTTCCACAAATGTCCCCAAACTGCAAACAATGTCATTTACAGATGTAGATACAGTGGCGTGTTTCACCTAATTCATAATTTTTTACACATTTCATTCATAAAAACAAATGTCATACAGTACTTGTGACCAATGCATAAGCTGGAAATTTATCACTGTGGCATAATATATTCTTCATGACAGTCGCCAGGTAAACAGGAAATACAGTGGCCATGTCACAAAAAAAAATCTACCAGGAATGTGCACATATTTAATTGGCCAACACAGCCCCTTAGCAAAAGATGCAGCAAGTTTACTCAGGATTAACCTTTTTGCCTAACAACCTTTTTTTTTTTTTGCTGTTTCCATCTGTGCCGGTCTCATTGAAATGAAAGAGGGAGCTGTGTATTTTCATGCAGTGCTATTGTCTGCCATAGTGTGAGTGGAATACCAAAACAGAGATAAAAAGATGTGTTTTTGGATTTGGCCAGCATCATGTGGACAGTCTTCGTTGCATATAAGTAAACTATATGTACTGTAACAAAGTCAGATACTGATGTGTGAAAACAAATGTACACAGCTTGTAGTAAACATCAATTACCTCTGACCATACACTGTAAAAAATAATGGACGTAGCCTCTGTGACATCAGCCATTGGTTTTTGGACTCCCATTTTGAAGCCTTGTGTTTGCATTTTGACCATCATTGCATTTGCATTTGCTCCATCGTTGAGCTAGAAATATCCATATTTGGATGAGAGGGTGGAGCTGACCCTAATGCTGGCTGATAGTGGTTAGCACGTTGCATTTACAGTTCATGGTTAACTGTGATAATGCTAATGCTAAAACTATTAAAACTATTAAAACAAAATGTATATACCAGGAAAACTAAATATCCAACTCCGTAGAGGGTCTTTTAGTCAAAACAAATGCTGAACAAGACTTTTTAGGTGACCAAAATGTTACAATTAACTTTCATGAACTGAAAACACACTGAAATAGTGACGGCTACTGCTCGCTACAGCTACACCAATACTCTGGGGTCTGCCGTGGTTACGTTACCTAACCAATGTTGGCGCCGTGGTAGCAACTTGTCTGTGATGGTACCCAACTGTCACTCAAATGCCCTTAATTATGCCTAACTTTAGGCCTTAATAAAAATTTAAATGGGTGAGTTATATAAAAGTTCACCCCCCATACAGTTTTTATGAACAGGGAACCAGGGAGACCAAAAGTGTTTTTTGTACCAGGCTGTAAACACGTTTATTTCTGCTGTAAAGTTGGGCATTTTAACATGCGGGTCTATGGGGACTGACTTGCTTTTGGAGCCAGCCTCAAGTGGCTTCATTTTTCAGCCCCAGAGGTTGCCGCTAGCCTCTTACTGAAAAAAGACATCGACTGAGGTAATTTTGTCTCTTTGTCTCTGCTGGTTAAGCTTTAATCTCTCTCTCTCGCTCTCTCTCTCTCTCACACACACACACACACACACACATACATGTATGCATACACTCTTACTGACTTTACTTTCGTTCCCATGTCTTCACCTGAAACTCACATATATCTGAGACCCTTCATTTACAGAGGAGAGAACATCGCACTTTCTGATCACTCTCCCTGAGTCATCGGGTGCCAAGTGGAGGATGTGAAGCCCATCATACCTGTCAGCACTCGGGGAGAGAGATTACCATCAGGCAGAGATCAAACCAGACTCACTCGTTTGGATATAATCAGAGGAGTGGAAAAAATAGAGGAAACTAGGAGAAGAGAGGGGGAGAGACTAGGAGAGGAAGAGAAATGAGACAAAGAGGAAACATAGAGAGCAGAGAAAGGTAAAAGATGGGGAGAGGAAACAAGTGGAGATGAGAAAAAGAGAAAATAGGGAAGCCAGTAAAAGAGAAGGAAAGGAAAGAAACTAAGGAAGGACAGAAAGTAAAGCAGAAAAGAGGAGAGGATAAGAAAATAAAGGAAAGAAGGGATGAAAAGGGAAGGAAACAAAATGAGAGGAGGGGACAAGAAAGGAAATGAAAAGGCAGGCTAGGATAGGATAGAAGAGAAGAAGAGGGGACATGAGAGAAAGTGGAAAGAAAAGTGGAGAGTGTGAGGAAAAAATAAAAGAAAGGAAAAGAGGAAAGGAAAGGAAAGGAAAAGGAAAGAGGCAAAAAGAGGAGGGGACATGAAAGACAGACGTGTGGAGTGCAAGGAAAAAAGGGAAAGGAAATAAAGAGAAAGGGATGAAGAGGAAAGGATAGGGGAAAAGGAGAAAAGAGCAGGTGTTAAGAAATAAAGTAAAAGATACCAAAGGAAATGAGAAAAGAGGAGGGAACATGAAAGGAAAGGGAAAGGGGAGGAAAAGAAAGGATCAAAGAGTAGTAGTTAGAAAAGAAAGGAAAGGAAATAAAAGGAATGAAACAAAAATAGAAGAGACATAAAAGGAAAGGAAAGGAAAAGAAATAAGAAAAGACGAGGGGGCATGAATGACAAAGGAAAGAAAAGAGGAGAGTGAAAGGAAATGAAAGGAGTGGACAAGAAAGAAAAGAAAGGAAAGAAGAGAAAGAGAGAAGGAGGCTGAGACAGATGCACACTTGGTCAGCTCTCCCTGCAGCAATGAGAGGTGAACACACCCCAGCGGAGAGCTGCACACTTGCCAGCCTTTTTATATCGCTAATGTGTGTGTGTGTGTGTGTGTGTGTGTGTGTGTGTGTGTGTGTGTGTGTGGTAAGACTTATGTCACATTCAGGGACACACGCCAGACTTAAGACCAGTTGATTGGGGACAGCTTGTGCAATCAGGGACAAAAACTGTGTCCCCAATTGGTAAAATGCTGATTTTTGGGTAAATGATTATAGTTAGGATAAGGGTTAGGTTTAGGCAAGTATTGGTTATGGTTAGGGTTAAGGTAAGTCTCCAAGAAATGAATGATAGTCTATGTAAATAACCCAAAAGTGACTTAAGTTAACCTGTGTGTGTGTGTGTGTGCAAGTCTGGGTTGGCGTAGATGTGCGGAGACTCTGTCTGCACTGTCCAATCAGCCACGCTTCATTACTTTCTTTGTGTGCTTTTGAATCTGTTTATGCTTGAATTAGCGCCGCCAGTGATCCGTTCGTGAGACCCCGTCTTAGCCTGCAGAGCCGAGCCAGGACTCCATTCATCTTTACCTGTCTGCTGTCACCTCACGCCATCGACCGCTAACCTGATACAACAACACAGTGATAAGAAGGACGAAACAACAACAACTGCAGAGAAGGAGGGAGTGAGGAGAAAGAAAGCAGACGGAGGAGGCTTTCTAATGGGTCAAACAAGGCAGGAAAGAAAAAACAGACTCAAACTGAAGACTGAAGGAAACATGGGAGCAACTGAGTGAGAACAATACTTCAAATCCAACCAGACAGAACGGCAGATATTTGTACAAAGCAAGTTTTAGCAGGATTCATCTGAAATCGCTAATCGTCTGCCGCTGTTCTCTTGTTAAACAACACTGGGTCGAAGCGGGAAACCGCTGCTATCGATTAATATCCAGCAAGCAGGCGCTTCCCATCAACACAGGGCTGGGGTTGTTCTGTTTGTTTACTTATTTATTCATGCTGATTTCATTTCTGATGAGAGAGCCATTCGCCGTGCTGCGTTTAAATGAAGCCTGATGTATTCATCTATTACAAACACTCACACAGTAAGGGAGTAATTGCAGTGCAGCATTTAATACTCTTTAATTCACCGTAATCACATTATGCACCACCGATTTGTCTGTGTCTGTCTTAGGAGGCTTCTTCCTGTTTGTCTCATATAACTTTCTTTCGCTGCAAGAAAACTGATATAAGAGTAAGGCAAAAACTGTTTCATCCAGAAGTAGGTGCAAGTTATAGCTGAGTATCAAACCTCAGTACTTGTTTGGTGCTGAGTCCATTGCCTGTAATGAATATCAAAAAAAAAAAGTATTGAAAGCTGGTATTAAATGTCTGGTAAGATCTGCTTACTTATTCTTTGATCAGATAGTTCCTGATTCAAATCATAATCTTGTAAGTTTTAAATTGTCTTATATAGGTAAATGTATTTAGACAACATTTAATATCTGAGGGTTTTTTTTCTTTCGTTAAGATTGCTCTAATCAATAATTTTATATTAACAATGGTTCAAATTACTCTGATTATCATCCAGCTCTGCAGTTCCCCTTCGCGCTAGCATTTTAGCATCTTTCAGCTAATTGTTTTGGTTTTACAGCCCACAACTTTACCGTTTAAGTTCTTTAATCTCATCAACTTTATTTCTGGATACAGCAGGCAGCTGTTGTCAGTAGTAAGCCTTAGACCACCACCACCGTACGCTACGCTGGCAGACAGACAAAGGTTAGAACCATCTGGTGAACATAGTGGGGTATTTATTAGCTAAAGAGCTAAATATTGTTGGGTGGTGGAGACCAAAACAAAGCTAAAAGGAGGGTAAATATTGGATTTACATTTATCAAAGGGCTAGGAACACGACTTCAAATTAATGCTAATGTCTCTCTGTGTCTGCTGGATATGTAAATATGCAACTGTTCTTCATATCTACTTCATAAGGTGATAATATGTCAGTGTTGTGTTTCAAAGTATATTTTGGTATCAGTATTGAAATTCTGGAAACATGTTGGCACCTAGTTCCAGTAGGAAATAAACAATAATAATAAATAAAGATGTACCTACAGAGAATTATCAGTGACTCTGCACCTCCCCTTGGCTTCACAATGCTTTATAGCAATGGTTCGCTCTTATTGTTCTCATAATGTTGTTTTCAGCAACAGCAGACAGCTGTTTTGAGAGAAAAAAAATCGAAAAACCCACTGTACACTACCTGCTGAGCACTAAACGGCAAACAGACACAGTTAGTGATTAGCTGGTGAACATAGTGGAGAATTTAGCAGCTAAAGAGCCAGATATTTCCCTCAGGAGTCGGTAGAGAGCAATAACAGAGCTAAAAGAAAGAATTGCATTCACCAGGTGGACAGAAACACGACTCCAAATGAATGCTAATGTTGCTCTGTGACTGCAGGATGCGGAGATAAGCAACTGTTTGCTAACAAGTTCAACATATCAACTTAAAAGGTGACAATATGTGTTGTTTCTGTTGTGTTCACAACTGGTGTCCTCAGCCCCCAAGTGGACAAAAAAATCAGTTAATGTAAGTGTTAAGGATTAAACTGCAAGCATATACAGTAATGAGTAAAAAGATAAAAGGCTGAAGCAGAGTTCAAAGTAATTTTCTGGATATTGTCTCATCTTTTCTCACTAAAAAAAGTTTAAAGGTCACCCAGTTGATTTATTGTCGCAAAAAGTGTTTTATCAAATGTACTTCACTCCTAATATTTCAACTTAACTCATCAAATGTTTTGTGACCGAATCTGTAAAAGCATGTCTCTGTACATACAACAGCGAGTGTGCCGCTACGACAGTGTAGATGGGAGTGTGAGAGGTAATGAATATTTCTGTGAGGTTTGTAAACTGTCTGTGTGACTCCCAAACCAACTTAAATGACTTCACGCTCTACATCCCTCCCCATCTCTTGTGCCCTGCAACCTCAGGAACAAAAAAAATGGACTGTGCAATAGCTTGAAAATGAAAGTCAAACTAAACCCTGCCTGTGGGAGGTTTCCCATGATATACCTGGACATAACTGTTTTTCTTTCTTTCTGTGTGTGTGTGTGTGTGTGTGCGGTTAAGGAGGGCAATTTGACCAGTTGACTGGGGACAGCATGTCTAATTGGGGATAAAATTGGTGTCCCTTTTTGATTTTTACAGCAGCTGCATTCAGTATGATGTAAAGTAGATTCTGTCTTAATTGGTAGGTTAAGGTTAGTAATTGGGGGTAGGGTTAGGTTAAGCCTCCAGGGAGGAAATTTAAGTCAATGCCTTAAAAGTGTGTTAAATGTGTGTGTGTGTGTGTGTGTGTGTGTGTGTGTGTGTGTGTGTTCTTGTGTGCACAATCATGTGTTCATGATAGATCCCCCTTAGCTGAACCGTCTCTGTTCCCATCCTGTTTCTAATAATCATTTTTTGACCTTCAGGAACCAAAGAGGTTTTGTTTTACAAGGAAATTGTAATTTTCTATTGCCTTCTGGGTCTTTTTCAGCCATTTACTATATTACCCATTGTTGAAGAATGAAGTCAACTATGGCAGGAACATGTGTTGTAAAAAAGTTTTATCAAACATATTTGAGAGATAAAACAGTAAAGTATTTCCCAATTTCTCTACTGTTAATGATGGACAGTGGTGAGTAACTAAGTACATTTAATTAAATAGCAGTTCAGTACAGTTTTGAGGTACTTGTACTTTACTCAAGTATTTCCATTTACTTTACTTTCTACTTCTACCCCACTACATTTCAAAGGCAAGGCATGACATTTTATTTAAATAGTACATTTAATTAAATTAGGTGTTGAATGAAAAGTGAGGTAAACTCAATGTGTTTTACATTGCAATTGCAAGTGCATTCAGCAGTTGTCATCCAAATGTAGCACAAGTTGAAAATCTACAAAAAGAAAATGTGAATTAAAGCATATTTCTATCCACTACCGCTATGTGAATATTAGAAACTGGGCGCATCAAGATTGCACCAGTTGGCAGAGCTAATTCTTCCATCAGGTGCCATTAAACCACGAAAACGGTGACTTTTACACTGTGAGTAATTTGCAATAACTGTAGAAACAGTTTACAGCTTAAAAGGCAACTAATTATTACATGCAACCAATAGTGACCAAAGTAAAAGGTCAGGTTGTTGTGACTAATATATGTATTACAATTAATCCTTTTCTTTGACCCGTACATATCTGTCATTAGAGAATTACTTCACACATTTTCTACATCCTACATCATCCACATTAGCTTCATTTGATGATGGCTGATCACACATTTTAAACTATTTCTGATGATAACCTTTTGGTCTCTTTTTAACATGCCTTTATGTCTGAGTGGTTATTAATTCTTTGACAAAGCTATGAAAGTCAACCATTCAACAGATCTACTTACTATAAACAGAGATAAACATATCTGCATGATTGCCTCTAAAAATAATCAACCATTTGAAGCTGTTTGACCCCGACACGTCCTGCTTTAAAAACAGTCTCCTTTGCTGACTGACTGACATTAAGTACCTTCCATATATCATTTCATGAAAAGCAATCCACACTCAGCTAACACTGAAGTATGTGGCCCCTGAAGAACCACGTGTCAAGCCAATGAGAGGGTTTGACAGTTTTCTCTCGAATCATCGTCCTTCAAGTAGCCTTTCATCTACCTCGCTTGTCTCTGAATGCAAAATCAGAGATGTGAGAAAAATGCAATTAATTTTCCACCTGCAGGAGATTTAGATCACATCACACTGATGCTAACAGAGTTATATTATAAAAAAAAAACTACAAGTTCACACGCTTGCTTGAATACTGTATATGAAGTATGTGTGAATTGTAATGTTCCCCCTGCTTTCTAATGTTCTTGTCCTCTAGGCACCCCCAGACTAATAGTACTCAGACTCCTCTCATCTGTCCAGCAATGTACAGTGGTCTATTACAGCTTCCTCTCTCTCTTTTCTTTACCCCTCCAGGGCTCAAATGAACAGAGCAGTAATGGGAACATCACTCGTCCATCTCCCTCTTCCCCTTCTGTTCACCATCTTTCTCTCGCTTTGCTGGGAGGGAGACCGAAAAGCAAGAGGTTAACGAGGAGAAAGAAGCGCTGTGTGGCTGTATTGTATCAACCTACACACATGGTCACATGCACACACTAGAAAAATTGATTCCCTGATACTGTAGATATCACTTGTATTGAGCTTCTGGTGTGAAAAACTGAGAAGTTTGTATAAATAATGCTTCTACATTCTTTTTCTAAACAAAGATTTCAATTGAGATGCTATTGGATATTATATAATATGTCTTGACTTCTTAAAGTCCAACTAAAATCACATTTAATCATCCCTCTTTGCAGTTAAAAATAATGTCAACATGTTTTTTAAATGTATTGGTAATAATTTTGTATTAGAATGACAAAAAAAGGTCTTTGGAATAATATAAGAAATGCTCCTTCTTGCCTCAGCATGTCGGAGGCTTGTTTGATTGACATTAGCTGGCAGGCTACCGGTGTTACACCGAACATGCAGGGATGAAGTAAACAAACTGCTCTAGCCAAAAGTCATGGACAGATAGTGTGTTGCTAAGAGAGATTTTGAAGAGCAATAACAAAATCAGCATCTAGCCAGACTGAAGCAACATGTAGGTATGTTTGCATGCTGCTTAATGTGCTGCAACAGCTAATAAGCTAACTGACGTTAGTGGTGCACTTTTCCCCTGTGAATGTTTGTTTGGTGACTCATTCAGCAAGCTAAGGCACAGGACAAGATGTGTGTTCATGTTTGTAAGTTAGATAAGAAGTACACTTTAGAAGGAAAGCTTATGTGGGTTGTTGTTCAGAGTCTGTGTATCTTGTGTTGTGTAGCAGGATGCTATCAGGCTCAGTGTGACTGTCTGCACCGCCTATGATCGAACGCCACATTACTGCAAGCTTTGATTTGCTGTATGGAAATAAAGATTCCAACTATGTTAGTGGATGGTGGAGCGGTATTTAATCACACTAATGTAAAACTAGGGGGCATAATCATGAAAACAAAGAATTTAAAATATAAATTTCTCCCTTTTGGCTTCTGATTTTTTTAAGGAGAACACAGGAGAGATTTACAAGAGAATTACAAAGCAGATGTTTATGCCGCAGTAGATAACAAAAGAGCAATTAAATTTCAGTTGTACTTTAAAAAAGCCAAAAAAAAATTATTCAAAGCTTGCTAAATTGTAAGAATTATGAAAACATACTATGTTTTACACTTCCCTTATACTATGTTTTCTGTACTAACTTGGTCAAAGTTATAAATGAGCATGGTAAAAATGATGTGATACTAACTTTACTGTCATTAGTCCAGAGTGGTTATTGGAGTGAGAATTGCACCTGTCTGGTAGTGTAGTAACAGATGTAGTACCAGTGACAGCCAAGGTTTACCAGTATTTGGCTGGAAAGTAGTGTTGATTTTCCACCCTGATTGTGAACACAACCACGTTTTTCTTTCTGTGTGAAAGTTGCATCTGTTTATTGTTTCTGGCAATCATTTTGCTAATGATTATGAGCGACAAAGCTGCAGGAAGTAAGCAATTTCTTACAGAATGAGTTTTACAAATTGTTGACATGAATTTGAATTTAATATAGATTGTTTGCCTTGTTTGATTAATACAAGTTTAGGGAGTTTGAAATGAGGTGCAGTGATGGAAAGCCTGCCAAAAAAACCAAAAGATGTAATTATTTCTGTTAATGATAAATAAAGTGAAATGAAGGAAGGAAAAAGCGAGCAAGAGAGTAAATCTGTTAGTCTACCCAGTGTCCCACACATCTCTGATCAGTAGTAGGTCGATGTAACCTTGCAACTGATGCTACACAGTGATTATACAGTTATGTTGTCTGTGGAGCGTGTGGAGAATGTGAGAGGTTTGTGCGTGTGTGTATTTAGGAGTGCTGCTATGTGTGCACTAGTATAAGAGGATATGACAGGTCAGTGCAGTTCTGTGCAGAGAGGGGAGAATCGACCTTGGCTGTTTTATTGAATTAAAGTTTTTTATTACAGAGTGAGACACAAGGGAAAGGAAAGGTCAGGAACATTTTCATGAACTTAATGTTGCACTAACGGCTGCACTTCATACAGTTGGTGCTGTGAAATGTCTAGTGTCTAACTACAGTGTTGTTTGAACTACTCTTATTATTGTTGTTACAACAGTAGAAGCAGTTGTATTAAAGCTGGTATCACTATTGCAGTTGCAGAACACCTTGTGGTGTTAGTGGTAGAAGTAGTGACAAACTCATACTATTCACCTCATTTATTTTTGGGAGTGTAATTTGCCAACATCCTCACTCCAATTTAATACCAATATTTGACTCAACAATGTCCTTCATCAGGTGTTGAGCTCTCCGGCTCTCAAGACTCACTTTCTGCCACGTACTATGATTTAAAGCAAAAAATCTCAAAACACATAACACTTCTAACACTTGAAATCTATTTATAATGAAGTGTAAAACCCATGAAAAATTCACATTCTTAAACTCTCTGCCCTGAGTACTGCAGCTTGTCTGCCTGTTGAACAGCATGATCATTTATAATGAAAAAAACATGAAAAAAATTGATTAATAACAATTTTAAATGTAATTTTTGTGAGGAATCATTGATGTATATTTGAACATAAAATACCTGATGATTTAGCCAGTAAATATGTATTATGTATTTTAATATTTTACTTCCAGAAGTCCCTTTAAACATAGCACCACCCAAACAAAAGGTATCAGTCAAGGTTCATGGATTTAAGAATAACCCACAATCAATATAAGGAAGTCAGAACATTGTACCATTAAAAAAAATAACAGACAGCATTCAAAAATGGTTGAGTCAGGAGCGAATCGAGGCTAAAGCTTTTGCGTTGAGAAGAAAGCAACAGGAATACAAAGAAGGGTGTTGTTTAATGCTCCACAGAGGGTCAAACACCTTTGTAATGTGTGGATGAGCTGCCACAGTGCAGCACTACAGGGGCAGTGGATATGTTTGCAGGAACAGAGATTAAGCGAGATCACAGGCTGGCAAGTGGATGTGAGAGTGGATGAGGAGCCGATGGCGAGATTAAAAGAAGCTGTTGGGTGGGGGACTCCAGACAGAGAGTGAAAAAAGCTTAATATTTTACAATTGTTATATTCTAAAAAATGAAATATAGAGATATATTATATATATAACTTTTGACTGGTACTGTATGTAAGAAATTGCCTCTGCACTTTTAACCATCATTGAGGCAAAGACAACATTGCTTAAAACTTAATATTCACTGCTCTGTACTTTCACTGTGTTAATACAAATACAATAACTCGTCCCACAATCTCAGAGTTCATTCCACTCAGTAAACAGTCCCTTTTGTTTTCCCCACAACCCAAAATCTGCTCAGTTCAATCCAGTTTCACAAACATAAAAGAAAGACAACTCAAAAGTTGATCTGCTGATCCCCACAAAACAGAACAAACAAAAGTAGCTAGCAAAGCAACACAGTACATAAAAGAAGCACAGCAGAAATATCAGATAGCTTGGACCACCGTGTTTACATCTATATCTTTAAATGTTACAGTTACAGCTGAAAATGACAACAGAAATAATCAAGTTTCCAATTTCACATCTCTCTGCAATTCAAATCAACTGCCAGTTGTCTCCTCGGAAGTGACTGGTGCTGTTGGTGCAACGTCACAATGATTCAGTCTATTCTAGCTGAGACACCAAGAAACCACACAGTGCTTTTGAATCATTCAAAGCCATTTTATAATACTAACCCATTTACAAACAGAATCCAAATTACTTTGTAAGACCGTTTACTGCAAATGTTAGCAGCTCAGTAATTAGTATGACCCACAGCGTAAAGCGGGCAAATCACTGATGATTACACATACACATTTTCCACATCCTGGGTAGATTCACTAATTCAGACGATATCAAGGTCCAAGTTCAGAGTTTTTTCAGCACTTGCCGTGACGCAATCTTCGCCAAGCTATCCTCAGGCAGCTGAGATGTGGCGGTGCACTGCCAGCTGTCTGGCTGTAATCTTTGGCAGGTCTGCTTTCTTCAGGTTGGTCACGGCCAACACATTTCGAATGCTGCCAAATACCATAACACCAAACCTGATAACACACCTACAAACAGACATGCGCAAACATGAATGTGTGTGCAACAACGTCATTGTTGCCTTGAGATGACAGAAGTAGGTTTGTTGCCAGTTGTGATGCCTGCACCAGCTGGAATGTAGGGGGGGATGACAAAGAGGATGTATTTCTGCAATCACAGTCACCACTAAGATGCCCACTGGGCTGCTGGGTAACAGTAGTACGGCGCAGCTCCCAGCTGTGACTTAATGCCACTGTATGAATGAGCGGAGCTGGTGAGCGACAAGCGTGTCAACTTTCAGTACATAAAAAAATGTTATTACATCCAAAAGTATGAACCCTTGTATCGGCCCCTTGGAGTTGCCTTACCTCTAGTGGGGCTAAAAAAGTGGAATCATTAAAATCAAACAGGTTTAGTCTCTTGGGAACATGATTGAGCTCAACAAATGTCATGACAAGCAGCCTTTTATATTAAAAATGCTGTGCGAAATTGTGTGAAATTACCTAACAGGAAAACTAGGCTGTCTGAAATTTTAAAGGTGTTCATCATCTGGGGAACAGGGATGTGCGTAGTAAATTTAATGGTGATTTGCACTTTAAATTTTTTTTCTTGTGTTCCAGTTGGAATTTTGACATGATAGTAGTTCTTGAGGAAAGGATTTTCAAATTTTAAAAAATTCAAATTTCATCTTTCTATCTAGTTTAAAAGATATCTTGCCTACTTCTGGAAAAGATGACTTACATTATCATCTTTTTACACAATATGATGTATGGAGGACCTAGACTTAAGTAAATGTGATGAGTGTGGCGGGTGAGGTAGAAATATAAGTGGTACCTGAACTCCTTTTGTTATTTGTTGCTCTGACTTGTGTGAATTACATCTTTGAATCTGACAGGGTTGTATAAATAATGAAGATATGATATAAACATAACAGTTTGGGAACTCTTTTGAAAAACTGTGAACACTTAATTGGTCATTTGAAAATAAGAATAAAAGTATTGACGGAAAAAAGACATCTTGCCCTGCAGCAGTTATTGACATACAGAGACAGACAAAAAAAAAATCATAAAATTAATGAATTATGTTATACTTTTAAATAGTAAATCTTTATCCAGGTGACCCCTGTAGGGTGACAGTTTAATTAAATTCAGTTTAATTGAGTTAAATTCCTGCCCTGACATTAACCTGCGTTATTTCTCCCTCTAAAATACAAACCAAGCAGTTAGCTTTCGGTCTGAAAAGTGAACCCAGTGCGGAAGTGCCTTAAACCTACATTCTCTCTAATGGCCAGAAGGGGGCGACTCCACTGGTTGCAAAAAGAAGACCCTACTTCTCACTTGATTTATTACCCCAGTCAACACTTTCCTAATGAATTTATGGTCTCAATCGCTAGTTTCATGTCTTCTTCAATTCAGCATGATGTTCACTTTGTAAATTATGGTGCCATTTACACTAAAATAGATGATAAAGCAGGTTATGCTTTAGGGCTTGGCTACCTTGGCTTGACAAGTAGTTACCATTGCGACAACATTGATTACGTAACGTAACCATGGTATAACCCCCGATTCACAGAGTTTAAGTGTAGCTGCCACTTTTTCAGTGTTTTTAGTTCATGAACGTTAATTGTAACATTCTGGTCACCTATAAAAATCTTCATCAGTGTTTGTTTGTACTAAAAGACCCTCTAACAAGTCCAAGTACATTTTGTTTTAAATATTTTAAGGCCTGTTTTTTGCTAATGAAAATTACCATTAGCATTATCACAGTTAACCATAGACTGTAAATGCACCATGCTAACCAAGCTAGCAGCTAGTACTAGGGTCAGCTCCACCCTCTCATCCAGATATGGTCACTTGTGGCTCCAAAAATCAAAGATGGCAATGGTCAAATCCAAGATGGCAATGGTCAGATCGCTAAACTCAAAGCTTTAAAACGGCAGCCCACAAACCAATGGGTGACGTCACGGTGACTACGTCCATATTTTTTTACAGTCTATGATACAAACTGACTGAGTCCAAAGTGACCTAACATACCACAGTCCTGAGGCAGAACCAGAGGATACACACACAAACTTGACAACTCACAGACACACACACACACACAGAGTCATACATAGTACATTGTCTCCAGTCCTTCCCTACAGTGGCCTCACGCGGGGCGATGGAGTGTCACTCCTGTTTGGATGCTGTGAACAGAGACCAGGTGCAGCAGTCAACAGATGAGGAGGACTGTCTCTCCTGCCTCCTGAATAAAACAACATCTATCTCCATCTCAAGCTTCCTATACACTCACTCTCCCGTTCCCCCGCTATTCTCCAAACAACTGTCATGTAAAAGTCAACAACTTTATAACAAGGTGTACAAAATCCTCTTCTGTCCATAGATTGTGTCACTTGTAAACTATTGGTCCAACCCCAAATAAAACACAGTAGCTACTTGTCATTTGATACGATGCTTTACTTTACTTTAGGTATAAGAATGTCAAGTAATGGTAAGGTAATAATGACGTGATAGCGCAGTAAGAGGAACATAAGAAGAACATGGTATAATGCATTACTTTACTTGAAGGGGGCACAGGAACTCTAATGTATATGTGCATGATTGAGTATTGATTATGTTCCATTTAGAGTTCTGCACAGGCCACATGAAAAATCATTAATCTGACAACAGCAATTGTCAGATTATCAACACAAAACATAAAATATAGTATTGTTGCTTCTACTGGCAAATTAGCCGTGTAAGTGTAGCAGAAATACACACACTGCAGTCAACTGCCAGTAAACTGCAGCATCTCAAAATAATAATTTATCTGCCCTTCCAGTTACTAAATCAAGTTTGCCTTTTCTGAATGTCTGTTAAACCCAAAACATCTTTCTCAGCTGAACTTGACAGTTATCCAAACATTTTTTATCGAGAACAGAACTTTGTACAGATGATTTGTGATGCTCTTCAAGAGTTGTGGAGGAAGGTTGGACGTTTTTATCTGTTGTCACAATGTTTCGACAATGAAACAGCCTTCCCAGAAACACTGGGGATTTTTAGAAGCTCCCCTTTTGCAAGGTTGTGCTTCATTTCAACCATTACTGACGGCTAGCTTGCCAGGTTAATGATAATGCATTGCTTACACTCCGTCTCTCCTCCCGCTTCCAAGTGGGCATTGTGTATCTACTTGCAATATATGACACATATTGATGCAGATAGAAAGAGCGAGAATTTTCTTGTTAAATTACATTTGAAAATTCTCTGATCCAAGTCTGAAAGTTTATGCAAAAAAATGGCCCAAACTTGACCCACACAACTGTTGTTGGGACAAGTAGGGTTCGGGTCAGGATGCTGGACTCTAGTTCCACTTAGCACCTGATTCAAAGCCAGTCAGGATTCATTAAGAAAGTGTTCAGTGTGCAAATTCACATGTATCCAAAATGAATTACACATTAACATCTAACAGTTTGTTCTCAGAAAACTTCTGATTATCTGTTATAGTCTTTTATATGATCTATGAAGTTATCCAGCAAATAATCGTTAATTTATCATAAATGAGCAGTTAGATCCTGATTTGTGAATTAGACCAGATTAAAACTCCTATTTTTTTGTTGATCATGGGAGAGATTATTGTTCAGATTTTTTGCAGGCTATGGGATCAGATCAGATTGCAGATTATGTTTACAGATTATGAGACACATTAATTCAATTCCATTGTCAAACAGATGGGAACCCATAAGGGGAGTCTTTCAGAAACAGCATCCCCCCACCTGTCCTGTTACATGACCTCCAACCTGGAGCCAACCACAGGGCTGATGACTGATGGAAGCAGATGGAGGAGTTTCAAACAATCATACTGGTGATTTGCATGTTTTAACCCAATAATCACAAATGTTTTCCTTCATGCCTTCACTAACTTTCTAACAATGTGCATAAAAGTTATGACAGTTATTCAGCACTAACACAATTCCTGAAAATTAGGGAAACAATTGTAGAATTTCTGTCAGTAAACTCATGACAGAGTTTGCAGAGGGCTGCAGCTCTCCATTACAATCTAGTGGTTTAGAGAGAAACTCAGTTTGTCAAACCCAAAAGTACCTTAATTGCATCTCTTTCAAAACACTGTCAGCCACACTGAAACCGAACCTTCCTACAATCAATTTTCAGGTTATACTTCGGGTTGTTTGTTGTCTGAAACTGAAAAAAATTGCAGTATTACATGTTAGAATTTTGATGTCTGAGTACTTCGATATTACCTTTGCGTCATGTTACATGTCCTGTCATAAAGAAATATTCACTGCAAAAAACAAAAAACATCCTCTGCAGTCTTACAAGGAGGATATGCAGGGTTTTTGCAGTTATACCATCTCCGACCTGTAATTTATGTAAATTGAACTTTTTAAGATGAAGCAACAAAACCTTCTGATTCTTTAAATTTGACCTGAACACACCAGAAAATTGGCAGCTTGCAAAGTGTGACCTGACTATATATGTGTTACTGCAATGTCACTGCTTGGATGGCTGTTAAAGTTTGAGTATTTCCCTTCACAAGTCTACAGTAATTTTAACTTATTGGCGCAATGGGAAAACTAGTCTACAGCCATGCTAGCAGCTCTGAGCGGCTGTCATTTGTTCTGCAGGTTTTTTGGTTATAAAAGTATTGGATACATTTTAAAAAGTTATATGATCACAAGTTATTACAATTTATCCTGAGAGGGACATGAATGTCTGCACTAAATGTACTAAATGTCAACCTCACAGTGGTTCTAGAGGAAAAATTAAAGGATCACCAAAGTCATTAAGTTGATCATCTGGGAACCCTGAAAGATTTTGTGCCAGTCAATCAAGTAGATGTTATTATATTTCACAAGATGAGTTAACAGTTTGATCTGCTGCTGGCATTACAGGAAGAGCATCATCAAAGTCAGTAGAAATCATCCTCAGGGAACCATGAATATCTGTACAAAATATCAAGGCAATTTATCCATTAGTTGTTGAGATATTTCAGTCTAGACCAAAGTGGTGGACTAACTGACAGATGGACATCCCTTGAGCCATGCTGCTAGTATGGCTAAAAATAATCTGGTTCTTTCTTTTCATCCTACTTGCCCATCAGTACCTCTTTCCAGTTTCATCCTTCACTCTCACTTTCTCTAATCCTGCGTCATCTGCTGACAAGGAATCCTACAGTGCCTACTGAGTGTGACTCAAAAGTAATGGGGTCAAAATGGACACAGCAAGTCTGTCTGACCCCCCAGTGCCCCAGAGGGATGGGATGGGACGGGACAGCCAGACACAGGGATACAGTAAGTCTCTCCTCTTTTTTTCTTTTCACATGACACCATAAAGCGATAAATGTCAACTTCAAGATCAGACATCATATCCAACATTCCCAGTGGCGAAAAAAAACAAAACATGGCATGCTAACACACACACACACAGCTACACAGACAGACATTAACGCACACTCACACTAAAGTAAGGTGAAAATGATCATAGATTGTTTCATATGTAGGACATGACAGAGCTATGCAGCTGAAAAACAAAAGTAGAGACAATTTCAGAGCAAGGCTGCTCATCCCAGAGGACAAAATTACATCAATAAAACTATAAAATATTGCCTCATTGACCTGGTTTTGTCCCCATGTACAAGTACATACACACTCACCACAGATGACAAACTGCCACACACACCTTTACTCAACTACATACATTCACGTGTATTTCAGCAAGTTCCCATACTAAAACAACAAAGTATGTCATTTGTCAGCGCCTTCAGAAACGACCCATATAACTGTTCCAAAAACACCTTTTAAAAAAAATACTTTTTTGAACATTATTTGAATTCACTGACAATGTCCAAACTGGGTTATGGACATGATTCAAAAGAGAAATAAAATTAAATGACAATATTACAGGTGTAGGCAGGAAACAGGAGAGGTATACTATATGTACTTACACATAATTACTTATATACACACACACATACAAGTCTGTGTAGGCATGCATATTCAAACATATAATCACATTAATACACATCCACCCATCCACATGTACCTGTATACATTCAATTCATCCATTGCCTCCATGATTTCACTTTATGTAGCACAGCCATTTAGTGCATCTTGTTTGAAACATTCAGTATTTCCTTGGATTTTATATGTGATTTTCTCCATATTTTTAATTTGCTCAATGACTTATTTCCATTTATCTATACTTGGGCTTCCCTTGGGCATAAAACCCAAAAACAACTTACAGTATATGAGCCTTTTCTGGTCTGTCACCTTTATAGTAAAGGCATGATTAAGTTAAGTAGTGTGTTTTTGATTAAACATTTGAAAAGTAAAAAAAAGAGTTAAAGCATTAGACAGAATATGAACTCTAGCGTCCAAGTCATGCAGAGTAGTTGCATATGAAGATCTTTTGTAAGAGACAGGGTCGCGTGGGTGACATGTCACCCCATTTCCTTGTAAACTGTCACCTGTGCTTGAGTGAATTTTTTAATTTCACAAGCCAACAATGTGAGTGAAGCTCTAAGGAAGAGAGTGTTGGGTGTCTACAGTAATGTCTGAAATTGTGGATTCAGTCCAGCAGCGCTCTGTGGTGCAGTGATTTCAGCCCCTGTATCAAGTCTGAAGGGTTTGGGGTTTGAGCCCTGATCCGACCCTTAAAGTGAGTGATTTTTGAAAGCTGATGCCCACACTGTAGACCTGAAAAACTCTCTGAGAAGTTCGGAGTATGAAAGAGACTTGATGGTGTTGCCGCTTCGTTTGTGACCTCTAATTTTATCAGCCATGTTGGAGTCTATTTCGATTCTTGTCTGTTGCCAGTACCCGGAGTAAAATAAGTTCCCACTGCAGTTTAAAAGGAGGAGAGTGAAACATTTGCACTTTACCTGAGGCTGTAAGACTGCACTGCAGGAATGGAAAAACAAGAGAGGTCTGGAGGAAAAACGAAACATTTTGAGAGCCGTCATTTGCTTTATGTTCAATTAATGCACTTTCAAATCCTTTGCCGTGATTGAATAACATAAAAACACTACTTCCTCCTTTGCTACTGAAAGTACAGTACATATAGTAATTTGAACACATGACCAATACCATGTTTATGGACAGAACAGCAATTATTTGTATGACAACAAGTGCTCAATTGTCAAAAAAAACATAAATTGGTTGTTTTGAGCATTTGAACAAAAGACCAAAGCTATCAGTAATACAGTGCAGTAAAACCACAACCATCCACAGGGGTGATCATAATCAGTTTTGCTCCCTGCTATGCATTCTGCACACACAGATTTTGCATGAGCCAGATCAGTTCAACCCCACTGTCAGACAGATGGAAACCCTAAGAGGGGGGTCTTCCAGAAATCGTACCCCCAGTTCCCCCCCGCCTGTCCACATACATGACCTCCAACCTGGAGCACACTGCAGGGCTCATGAGACCACTGAGAGAGATTGGAGGAGGGGAAGAAGGGGTGGAAGCCACTGGGGGAGATTTAAAGGACCATACTGGTGGTTTGCATGTGTCAGCCCAATAATTGCAAATCACATATACTTTTATATATTTTTTCAGAAGCATAGTGTGTTTTTTTTTTAGATTGATGTACCTTCCTGGCAGACACAGGTCTTATACACAGCATGGTATGGCAATCGACTTGAAACATGCTTTTCGAGGTCAAACATCACAGAAATGCAGTTGCATGCAAGAGTTATTTGAAAAGTTATTATTTTTGTATTCATGGAAGCTCTGACATTGACTATGCAAAACCAGCTGTCAGATATACACCCACCATCATATCACAGGATTATATAGTTATTGAGGTAAACGTGTCAGAAAAACAAGTGCCCACTTACACATCTGGCAGACACAGAGTTACATAAGCTTTCATCTGGAGTCATGTTTCTGGCCACCTTGCCAATGTAAGACAACATTTTCTTTCCTTTTAGCTTTGTTTGGCCTCTACCAACTCCTAAGAAAAATATGTCTCTTGAGCTGCAAGATGCCTGGCTATGTTCACCAACCACTTTGTAACTCTAACTGTCTGCTATTTGGTGCAGTGGGCTTATCAGAGCTAGTTTGCAGAAAACTGCTGCCTGCCGCTGTTGGAAACTGGGTTGATGAGAGCTTCATGTTATTTTGACACTGGGAAGCATTGAGTTCATGGGCTACAGTGTGTAGCTGTGGGGAAATGAAACCTGGAAGACAACAAATGAATAAAGACATTATTAAAAGGGTAATGCACATTTTGTCGCTTCTTCCATTTAAAATTAGGATCTTAAGTCTATATGAGGTTTGTAATTAATTGGCTACAAAACATGGAAAACTACTACTACGGTACTTTAAGGAAAGTATGGGACATAAGTAAGAATATAGAGACATTGAACGAAGGTGTAAGGGTTAATGGGAAAGTAACAAGTATGAGGGCCTTGATGAGAATGGGTTGATGGCAGGGGGAAAAGGGGATAGTGGGAGAAAGGTGTATTACCTCCTCCTCCCTTCATCATGGCGCTTGTCACATTGGCCATCCAGGAGAATGATGACTGACTGCAACCAAGGCAAAGAAGTCCATGGAGAAGAATATCTTGAAGGCTTAAGTCAAGGGAAACTGGACTGTCTTTAGATTATTGAAAACAAAACGCCTTACCATGACCTGGATGACTGAGAATATTCACAGAAAAGGAGAAGAACATAATTCTCATTTACTAACACTGATGAGTTTATGCTGTCACTTCATAATAAAGGTGAGGAGGAAATACGTCTCTGCTCTGTTAACTATAACATTCCTGCTGCCTCCATTACACAGCCCTCCGACCATATCTCCCAAACCTCCATCAGCCAAACACCCTCATCGGACTCACACCAAAGGTCAGTTTGACAGCGCAAGATGAGGTATTGATCACAGTGACAGAGTTAAGTAGAGTAAGGTAGTAGGGTAGTGGGTCATGCACAAAAAGACATCAGAGGTGGTTTTTACACAGTGACTTACGACAAACAAACTCTGGATGATGCTTTTAGTTGCCCTGTTTTGTTACGATGGAGATCCAATTATAGTTACAATTTGTCCATCACGACTGGTTAACAAGATCAGTCTTGACACGTTGGCTTGTGGCTGACAAGAGGCAAGAGACTTTGCTCACAAAGACAAAAATAAAACTGTACAGTTCATGATTCTGTCCAATAATGTCAAACTGAATTTTATTAATTTTACTTAACATGTTTCATTTTGTTATTGCATGTCTCCAATTTTAGCTAATAGTGATTGAATTAAACTTTTGCATACCAAGATCCTATATAAAGATTAATAAAGACTTATATTAAGCACGTTGTGCAAAGTAACTCAAGTTTGAATTTAACTCGTGTACATCTATTTTCTGCTATTTCACACTACTCCACTACATTTCAGAGGGAAATATTGTACTTTTCATTTCACTACCAACACCCTTAGTTGCTACTGACTTTGCAGATTTATATAAAAAAGGGTCAGTATATGATGGATGAGACTGCTTAACAAAAAATAAAGTTTCTGACATTAGCTTCGCCCTGACCAGCTACAACGTTATATAAAATGCTGCTTGTCATATTAATGTATCAGTAATAATTATCGAACAACGTATGTGATAATACAACAATCTGAAAGAAGCCATTCTGCGTAATTTTTCTGATAATACTCATGTAGTTTTATTTGAGTCCAATTTTAAATGCAGGACTTGACTACATGGTTGTTAAAGTAATGAACCCATAATATTCATCAACTCTACAGTTCCTCTTTGCTCTGTGGAATGTTTTAGTGTCCTTCAGCTCATTGTTTTTATTTTATTGTTTTAGTTCAGTGCTACGGTGGCCCTGAGGTGCAAAACACAACAACATTTCGGAAAACACATTTCACAAAACAAAATATATTATTATCAGGAGTTATTGCATATTCATAAGCCGGCCAGAAACCTGACTCCAAACAAATAGCAGTGTTGATCCATGTCTGCTGGAAGACAATTGCTTCCTAAATGGTCACGATTACAGCTTCATAGGGTGGTAATACAGTGTGTCAGCGTTGTGTTTGCAGATTGTTTCGCTGCCTCCAGGAAAATAAATTAATACTGCTTCAGGGGATCTGAATACTTTTTCCAACACTGCAGATATTTCAAAGTGTGATTTACTTCTCAGTGCAGTGGGAGAACTTTCAAACTCCCCTATTGTTTTATTTTTGCAGAGTTGTGAGGGGACCAGCTCACAGACTCTCAAATATCAAAACAATCACACCAGAGCTGCTGTGATAAACTGGCTGATGTTCACAAGCTGCCACTGTGTCGACATTACATACCCACCAGTGTTCTGCATATGGCTATTACACCGCCTAAAGGCATGATACTCTTGTATAATACTGTTTATACATAAATATTCTACACCCAACATATGCTTAAGACTGCACACAAGTATATTGTTTCACTTTGCCATTAATAATGGGCTGTTTTTGGAGATTTGCACCTGCCTCAGATGAGTTCTGTGGTTTGTGTTGAACTTCTTTAAAAACAGCTTTTTCATTTCTGTTTTGTAAGATAACCCTGTCATTACTAATGTTCGACAGCACATTCACCCCGCAAAACCTCATCAGTTTTTGAAGTTCTGATTTTCTTTGATCAATTTTTTCTACAGTGATATTACTCTTTTTCAGACACCAAACTAACTAAATATACACTGAAGACAGAAAACAATTAATTATCTGTAAGCTTTGAGACTTGATATTGAGAATGTGATTTTTTTTTTTTAATATACGGCATGAAAACTTGGGTATTAATATTTGAAGAATGTGTTTATACACAATCTTTGAAATAAATGAAGAACATGATGCACCTCAGACAGAAGATAATAATCCAAGTCTTAATGTGTAATATCAAACCAGTCTGGGTTGTCGCAGTAATCACTACAATATTTTATTAAGCACCATAGACTTTGATATAGGAAAAAAAAAAATCCTTGTGTACTAAATCAAAATCCCAACTCTTGAGTGAGGGAATAAATGTTTGAGCCAGTGCAATGCTTCTGTGTTGATATAATGAGCAAGCTGTGGATATGAATCATTTCCGTCATTGCAGGTTTTACAGTTCTCTGCCTTAGGCGGTGCGCCATGATTGATAACTCAGATGATTACACTTTGCCAATGGGAGAGGGAGGAAGAGCAGGAGGGGGGGGTGAGGAGAAGAGAGGAAGAGGGGGAAGGAAGGGTCATAATGACACTAATGATAATTACAGAATTGCTAATACCTGAATCTTCAACAAAGTAGCTGTGCCCTTAGTCTTAGACACAGCAAGACATCCTTTAATTCCCCTATATCATGGTAAAATGGACTTTACTTATATAGCGCCTCTCTAGTCTCCCGACCACTCAAAGCGCTTTATGCCAACATTCGCCCATTCACACACTTATTCACACACTGATGGTGGAGGCTGCCATGCAAGGTGCCATCAGGAGGAGAATCTAATGCATTCACACACACTAACTCACCAATGGCACAGCCAGGAGCAATTTGGGGTTCAGTATCTTGCCCAAGGACACTTCGACATGCAGACAGGAGGAGCCGGGGATCAAACCACCAATCTTCTGATTCTCTCTCTGCCTCCTGAGCCATAGCCCCCCCTATCATCAGGTAATTTATCCAGCATATAATTTCAGCCCAAAGGTAATGGGATATCAATGGATCTCACTGAGGCTGAGGGAGGAACTTCACCACTGTGATTCACCATCTCTGATGTTCGTAGTAGTTGCATAAGAAAACAAGTAGGTTATTTGGTAATTCTAGACTTTCCCCACATAACTAAATAACTGTTGGCTTGCAGAAAGTCCATCTCTGCTTTCCTATACACCCTTGTGTTTTGAGGTCTTTCCTGTTTTTGGCTCTGACAATGTTTTCACAGGATTCTGTGTGGATTGTACACTCAGACGTCAGTTTCATGTCAACCCTCATTAGAAGGACACATTACCTTCATGTGTACAGTATGTACACTGGATGTCACAGAAACATATGGCTGTTAATTTATGGATGATGTCATTTTAATGAAGACAGATCTCTCATCACCTGTCACTGGACCTGTGTATGTGTGTGTGTGAATGCGTAGAGGAGGAGGATGTAACAGGATGTAAATCTTCCAAACAAAGAGAGAGACGACACAGCATTTACCCGTTAATCAAAATTTTTATGTAAAATGTGATAAATATTTGCACTCATTAAAAGTTATCAATGACATAAAATTACAGTAACACTTAAGTAGTGTGTAAGTGTAGGGTAAACTGAATCCAGTGCAGCCACTAACAACGAAAACTACTGCATACAAGGTGGGATCCAAAAATTCCCAGAATTGTTTAAAAAAACTGTCAAATTTCTTGCCTCACAAAATGTCTGCAAATTCCCTTTTTATAATTCATTCTGCAGGTGCATTGTCATCTTGGTGTTGAAGTTGTAGAATTTGAATACAGCTATGTAAATTTGCTGCTGCAGCTGTTGTATAAAACTTTTGGGGTATAGAGAGAGAATCCCGACAATATTTAATCTACAAACAACATCAACACTACCCTTTGAAAAATCTGTTTTGCCTGAATTTTGCAGAGCCACATTAGCAGCCCAGTCCCAGTCTGCTGCTATAGCAGCTTGCTAATTACTGGACAGGGGCCTCACCTTCCCAAACCAGACCTGACAGCGTTCGGTGGCGTCACAGCAGCTAAATGAAGAAAGTGGAGTCTGTGAGAACTCCCTGCGGTGTTCCCGGGTGGACGGTCCTCCTAAAAGCAACATGGTTTGTCTATCATGTGTACAGTGGCCTCTGCGGCCGCTGTCAACATGTTCTGTAAAGGTTGAACCTGCTCACCCTCAATAAACTAAGCTCATGGAAAAACATTTACTTTCGGCATGGTTGAACATAGAGCAGAGTAGAGCAGAGTAAGCAATGTGTTTGTGTCTGTACACACATGTATGTATATTCTCATTATTTCCTTTCCTTTCATCAGTTTCTGCATGTGTTTTATCTGTTTTCACTCTTAATCAGCCATGTGAATATTTATGGATAAGCACCTCTGCATGTGTTTGCTGTTACTATTTGCTGTTTGTGTGTGTTGTTGTGTGAATGACTCATTGCTACCTGATGAGAAAGTCTGTCAGTCACAGTCCACCAGTGATGGGCTGATAATCACCTCCCAATTAGCCAGTCTGGGGCCAGACAAGTCAATAACAAACACACACACACACACACACACACACATGCACACACACATATCCATCTTATGGTTACAGGCTACAACTCACTTTTTAGAGAGCTTTTCCCAACTCTGGTGTCACCCACCTGCACGACCTTCGACCCTTGACTCTTTTTAATTTGTACTCCAGGAGTCAAACCAGCATAGAGGTGGAGGATACAGAGAAGATGGTGTCTGCAAGTATAATGTACAGGCATGTGATTGGCAAAGGACAAAACAGCACACACACACACACACACACACACACACACACACACACACACACTTAACAGTCATTTATTAAGGATTTACTGATAGATTTAGGTTCCCAAATTTTAGAATTTGCTGCTTTTCTGTTGTGTTAAATCATCATAAATTATATATTTTGGGTTTTTCTGTCGGTTGGACAAAACAAGCAGGATGAAAAAGTCACTTTGGACAGTTTTCTGACATTTTACAGACCAAATGATTAACTGTCAGATTAATCAATGATGGTAATCTTTTGTTGCAGCTCTAATCAGATTAGGATTATATTCTCGATTCAATCATTAGTTGTTCAGTCTGTATGGTGACAGAAATCAGCTAAAAATGTCCATCTCACTTCTTCTTCATATCTTGTTTTATCCGACCAACAGTGCAAAACCCCAAAATAATCTGTTTACAATATAAAAACAGAAAAAAAGCATGAAATCCTCAAACTGGAGAAGCTAGAATCTGCAAAGTTTAGGCATTTTTTATGGAAAATAACTTATAATAACTAATTTGAGACAACTAGAAAAACTATTTGTACCCAGGCTCACTGTAAACTCTGACTTATTGATCTCACTGTTTAGAAAAATAGCCGAAAAATAACTTTATGTCAGCCTGATTTCTTTCTAAATCTGAAACATCTGGAGGTTTAAACTCATGTCCTCTCACAGTGATGGTGATTAACACCAGGACCACAAACCGCATGAAAACTGGACTTTCAGCTCTGTCAGAGAAAACTTCAAGTTCAGACTGTTTACTTCCAGCACAGCTACATTCAAAGATAACTGAGCCTCCTACCTGCCTGTCAAACGGCAAACAAACCATAAACCTTCTCTAAACATTGCGGATCTGAGTGGAATCCTGCTGAAATGCGGCGGCTGCTCGCTCTGCCTGCATGCTGCTGCTGCGGTTCAGCAGCTAACAAGCAGAGCTAACCGCTAACAGCCACCACTGCAACCAACAAGCTCCACATATCAGCTCCGCCATCTACAGTCAGACACACACAGCTGCTTATTTACTGCCAAATTACAGCTAAAAATTTGCGGCTGATGCTTCTTGGTGCGAGTTCTTTGCAGGCTTTATTTACGTGGGTCACATTTTCAGGTCAGAAAATCCGGAATTCCAGATTAATCCGGAAAAATCACATCCCTGAATGTAACACTAACAGGTTTGCACAACACCCACAGCAGCCCGCCTTCTCAGTGAGATAAATCAATAGGAATACTGTTAATCCACCCATCTGTTTCAGAGAGGGAGTGGGAGGGATAAAGGGAGTAACTGATGGATATAAGGAGGGATTTAATGCAAAGATAAATAACTTGGATCATTTCATGAGTCAAAAATAGATTTCAGTTAAGAGTGTTTTTTATTTTAAACACAGAGTAGACAGGATCATCTGTTTGCAGTGAGGGGACAAGGGAGCCAGATAACATGCCTCTCTCAAAGAAGGAGGATGGTAAATGAGAATTGAGGGTGAGGAGGAACAGTGAAGGGGGGGATAAGGGTAGCAAAGGAGAGTTATAGCCGGATGAATGCAGAGAAGAATGACTGAGAGAAGGAAAGGCTTATTAAAAGGAGGTGGAGAGGTGAGGTGAGCTGTGTTTGTGCCAGTCTTTGCCGAAGTTGCTCCGACCAGTCCCTCTGTTTTGGCTGGCAGATGGGTCCTGTCGTGGTGCCGCCTGAAGGATGATGGGCCATGCCGACGCCTTCGCTGGGAAGACACACTCACACACACAATGTTCTCTTGCAATCTCACTTACTTTCTTGCCAGCATGGCCGCAGCACTGACAGATTGAGAGCAAACAGGCAGGCAGGCAATCAGCTCAGACACCTGAGAGCGCCCTAAGGACCCTTTCTCTCGCTGGCAAGCGGAAGGAACTGCTGGCTATGCTGCAAAACACCAATTAGGTGCTCAAAAGAAAAGCTCCATTAAGAGACCAATTAAAGAGCCATTACAGAATAATGAGAAGAGTGGTACCTGTTAGGTCTGAACCAACCTGTGCAAACGGAGATACAGAAAACCCAACACCTGAGCGATGTCGTTTTATTGGACGGCCACACGGTCAGACATCATGTTCAGCAGCTGAGGTTGTACTGACAGTGCATGCTAACATGTCATGTACACGGCACACAATATTATATCCATTCATATTTATTTTCTCTGTGGGTGGCAGGTGAAGACGACAAACCAATGAAACAGAACTGTCAGAAAATAACCCTTTAAAGAAAGCTTTCCAAACGAGCCATTTTGACATAAAATGGACCACATTTGCAGCGGAGCATATCCAGGGAAGGAAGAGGGACTGTTTCTTGCAGGGCAGATGATGAAGTGAGCTGCCACTGTATTCCCTTTTCAGTCGTTAAAACACGGTGGACTTTACAAGGGCAAGGTAAAGAATGGTTCGTAGACTGAAGACCGAAACTGTCGTATAATCACTTAAGTATGTGATTACTTTCTATTTCTATCCACTGATGTGGCCTCTCTAGACATATTTCTGACTCTGTGTGTGTGAGTGTGTGTCTGAGAGAGGAGGCTAAAGACAGACAGAGACAAGTGTCCTTCTGGTTGATATCTCAGCCTCCATCAGGACCAATCAATACAATCCCTCAGAATTACTGTCACAACAGAATGAATTACTCTGCCATGCACAGAATACACACCCTCTCTCTCTCTCTCTCTCACACACACACTCGCGTGCACACACACACACAGTGGTGTATGGTACTCATTCCCCCATGCACACACACCTTTACATTAATGTTTATTGAAGCAAACTTCATGCACCGTACACAAGGGGCGCCGTATTCATTTCAGAAGTGCGGGGGCCAAAAAGTGTGCCTAGGATACACTGAACTTACAATCAGTATCAGAAGTGGTAGATGGAGATGGTTCTGGTTTTGTGCAGAGATTGAGAAAATAGCACAACTGACCTACAGTATATTTGGTTCCACAAGATAATTAAATGGCAAAAAAGTCAGTTCTAAAATGAGACTATGCTTCCTAAGTTAACTCACTAACTGGCTCGCAGTGTGTGAAGCTAAGCTAACATATCTACTACACATTAGCTAGCTAACTTCAAGATGTCAAGATGTCTTATATGCAAGGACAATTTTCTACATTATCTTATCATGCATCTTTCTTTAAAGGGTTTATTATACATGTATATTAACGATTTGTATTTTGTACCCAGATGTCAACTAAATATGTAAGAAATGAATCATTAGTTAACTTTAAAAATGTTTGATCAATACTATATGTAAAAATTTGCTAGTAGGTTTTGTATCACTTATTTTGCAAACAGCAAATAACGTCAACTGATTAGAAAATTAGTGTTTTATGAGATGTTGCCACAAGCTGTGACTCATCAGAACAGTAATGCTTAATGAGATGAACTATCATAGTGTATTTATTTATCATAATTATATCCACTTACCACTGTCCTGGTGTCCTTTTTCTTCCTCCTCTTGTTTTTTCTTTCGTTTCTGGTGACCAGAGAGGTATGCTTGTTTCGTTGAGCTGACGGTTACACCTAATGTATGACAGTTACGGGTAGCCAGGTGGCTGTCCTAAGTAACGAAGGGGCTCCACTTAGGGGGGTTTTGGGGCAGCGGCGGTGCATTGTATAGTTCCTTTATGGGAGTTTTCAGGGGGTTTACAGTTGTCATTCCAAAATGTGCCACTATGAATGGCCACCCTTCTGCTTCTTGCTTGAACCACAGGGTGGCAGTGTACTTCCAAACACAAAGCAGCTAACTAGTACTTGTGGAATTAGATACAAGCTTTTTTGTTCATTTACCGCAAACTATGAGTCTACAGGACAGTAACGCTTCTGTAACGTTGTCCTTGTGTTGTAAGCAGCCATGCCCCAAATCCATAATTAACGATAAATCAGAAAAAAAACCATTACTTTCCTATTGCTTCACCTTTGCAAATTACCAACATGCAATGCTGTTGTTAAAATGTCATTCATAGCCTACAAACAATTTTATTATTTGCAATGTACCCTTTATGCATTTGATTTGTGTGACAACGTCCTCTTTGATTGGATTAAAATGTAAATATTCTTCCTGTTTTATGTTTGTCTGCTTTATTTTACCTCATGTCTTAGAGTGGACAGGAATGATTGACGGGTCTTTTCCCATCTGAGTCAGTTGTTGTTGACAGTCGGCAAATAAAATCATATAGTGTGTGATATATAAAGATTATAATCTTCAAGACGCCCTCCAGATATGTTTGAAGACATATAAAAATACTCTGCTTTGCTTTCTAATACTGCGTGCCTGATTTATCACATAAAAATTCAATTAAAATTAAAAACTACTTGTCCCTCATTAAAAATCCATAATATATGAATATGCAAATAATATTAATTTCAAAAGTTTAACTGTCTCCTACGTCTATTCGCAGTGTATGTGCACTGGAGGCTTCAAGTTTACACATCACACACTACATAAGTTGAATACTGGACCACAATTGGCTCAAAAATTGTTGCAATGTCAGAGTTCATTCGTAGGTACATGACTAAGATTTTAGGTGAGAACAGAGAAACTTTCCACTTTCAGCAAATGACTGTGAAAACAGCCTTCAAGTGTTCAACTCTGCACATACATCATTCTGCACAGCGGAGCTCAAACATCCAACTGAGGGAACAAGAAGAAGAAAATAGCTTTTGACTGGAGGGGAACTTTAAGGTAGAGCCGGTCACTGCCACTCGTTCTAGGAATGATTTTTTACACGTTTGATATTTGTGACTGACATCAGCGACTGATGGCGAACCAGTAAATAAACAAAAGAAGGGGAAAATGGCAAGCAAAAAGGTTGTCAGAATGCAATGAACAACTTAACTGGAATAAAAGCTGATTAAGCTGTGAAGTGAATGAATGTCTCTACAACATAAAATCAAAGAGCTATCCAGCCAAGCAGAACCTGAAGTTTCATTTTACAATGTTTACTCACCTGAAATTACAGTCCACATTGCCCATTGTCTATACTGGATCTTACCCAAACTCTGCACTTTTTTCTTCCTTTCTTTGCCTTTTCAGCACAAATTGCACTGCATATAACAAGCGGCTGGACAATTAACATTGTTGCAGGATTTGCGAGACCTCCTACTAACAGAACTCAAGTTGTTCAGTGTGTCGTCTGGTGTAGTTATTCATTTGTAAGGTTAATGCTCCTTCCTTGCTGCTAAAGGTGCAGTTTGTAGAATTTAGTGATTTAGAATTTAATTTCAACATTACATAAGACGTTTAAAAGAACTGGTGACTTTTAAAAGATTTTGAAAAGCACTACCACAGTTAATTTTTCTCCTTCCTTAAAGCAGTTGTTATTTCATCTGTTTTCATCTGAGAGTCCTTTGTGGTGTGACTGATTTACTTCTAGTCTCTAATGTAATCATCTAATCATTTGTATGACGTTTTATTTACGTTAAAGGTCACTTTGAATGATTTTAACTAATGATAACCCAGATAGCATACGGAATTGGGCCACTTTAGGCAATAATACAGCACTGCTGGCCTTCTTCTGGCCCAGACAAAATGGATGTGAGCCTGAAATGGCCCACATGTAAAATAGCAAATATGGCCCAAATATCCCAAATCAAATGTGGTTTATCTGGTTTGTTCTTGGTTGACATACGGCTTGCTTGTGACCCAGATCTGGGAAACAGGAGCGGACCACCCAATTGCCATCATTCTACGCGGTATGTGGGCCGGATGAAAGTGCCGAAAGTGTCGGGTGTGGGCTGGATCTGGGCCACAGCAACTTTGCCATCTGGGAATGTAGGAAAAACAAAGATTTTAAATTCGGGACGGTCCACATTCATTTCGGGATGTCTTAGATTGTATTTCAGGACGGTTCCAGACGGATGGTGAAAAAAGTCAGTTAAGAGCCCTGGGACCCACTCAAATGACCACCTGTGGGTCCTGGGGACTCACTACATTGAAAACCTATCAACATCACTGATCACTAATTGATTGACTGCGCAGAGAATATTAAAGATTTTTTATTTTGTTGCGATACAGACACTCTCCTCCTCCCTGTCCTCTCTCTCTGTCTCTCTCTCCATTTGAAAGAGAATCTATCCTTGTTACATGGTGGCAGATTGACTTTGGCTGGAAAATAGATATCATGTATCCTTGCGGTTACATTTGTCTTCATAGATACTACGTTGAAACAGTGTGAGAGGTAGAGAGAGAAACAGAGAGTGACAGCAAGATGGTCAATAAGTAATAAATAGAGAGGACAACAAGATAGAAGGAGAGTGAAGGACATAGGAAGACAGAAACAGACGGAGAAATGGGACACAGAAGGACGAGGGAAAAAGGATGAAATATGAAGAGATATAAAAAATGATCTTCTGATTTTGGCTGGCTGCTGTGGGCATCTGGGATGGGAGGATGAAACGGATGATAGGTATGGGGTGATTGAAGTATTGTGTTGGCTCAGCGAAGACCGACAGACATTTTTTTTTCCCCTCATATTTTTCTTCGCCCAGGAAACGCCGTCCCACCCCTCCTCTGGTCTTAATCACATGAGACCACGTAGAAACAGCTGGCTTCAATGTCAGCACAGGGCTGCTGTTCTGGGATCTGTGGGGGGATGCAGCATCGAGACAGATGCTTGTAACTAATGGCTGTTGTTGGTGACACCCTCACATGGGCTCACACACACATATGAATGCAGATGAACACACAGTGATGTAGAGTAAATAAAAGGAGGTAGTATGATCTCCAATGTGAGCACAAATCAGCTGAAGTCAAACTGAAATTTAAAATATTTTTTTGCTAAGCAGTCACTACTGTATATCCTTAATCAGACTGGCAGGCCAACATTGTTACCCATTGTGATTTCAGCACTCCGTAACTTCATATTTTACTTCGTGGAATAAGTGCCGAGGTTATGGTCCCATTATTTTAAGTTTTTTCAGTCTGGTCATTTGTTATCACCACATCTGGACAGCTATGTTAATACTAGGTAAACCCCCTCCTTCTATAATACAAAATGAACACAGCAGTGAGTGCACAGGAGCTGCCAGTGACTCAGTAAGTGTTGAAATAACATGCACGAAAAGTAATCTGGTGGGAATCAGTGCTAATGTTAGCAAGTTGGGGCTAACTAGCTAGTTTTATAGTTAAAGTAAAATTTATTGTCATTCTCTCCATACACTGTACTCACTGTAAAGGGGAATGAAATTGTGTTCCTTCAGTGCTACAGTGTACACAATGAGAACAGATACAATAAAAACAAAACAAAAAAGAAAAAGAACAAAGACTGTCAAGTACAAGTAGTGGAATACAAATTTAGCAGTACAGTGAGTCCTCCCAAATGTTCAATGTTGTGAAGGGACAGGCAGCTTAAAGTGTTAATAGTTGATAGCTAACACTATGTGGACTTATTTTAAAAAAAGGCTGACAAAAACTTCCTGTATCCATGTCAACATATACAGCATGACATTCTTCTTCTGGCAACAGCAGCTCTCAACTAATGCCATGGGACGCTGCTTCCACAAGTTTGTCTCTCTGAAAAAAATGAAAACTAAAAGTGAAAACTAAGCATAGTAGCAGTGGTGTCGTTATAGTTTACTCTTACTTCACAAGAAGTGAGAAGAATTCAAATTTCCTTTCAATTTAAAAAACGTTATTTTAGCTGTTTGAGTCACGTTTTGGCAAATTTGAGTAAAAATGCTCTTGTTTGCAGAATCAGAGCTGTAATTGTTCTCACTGAACATGACAGGTATTTCTTTTTTTGGGGAAATATTCTCAGAATGTGTAATTATTAGTGCCGCAACTAACGATTATTTTCATTATCGGTTAATCTTTAGAATATTTTATTTGTTGTTGTTTGGTCTGTAAAATGTCAGAAAATGGTGAAAAATTTTGATCACTGTTTCCCAAAGTCTTCAAATGTCTAGTTTTGTCCCAACCAACAGTCCATAAACCAAAGATATTCAGTTTATTATAATACACTACTAAAGAAACCAGAAAATATTCACAGTTTGTTACAATTTGTTAAAGCTGCGAGGGCAAAATACTTACAAGAAATTCCCACTCTCCCAAAGTCCTCTTCGACACAATTAACTCTGTCCTAAACCCCGATACTGGCCGTCTGCCAATAGCATACACCTGCGATGAATTTCTCAACTTTTTCATCAGTAAAATTAATAAAATCCGTTCCACTATTTCACCTCCTGCCTACAATGCCCCCGCCTTCCCTCGTTGTTCTGCTGTCCTCAGCAAGTTTGAGCCTGTGACCTTTGATCATATCATTGACATAGTTACTCACACTAAGCCAACTTCTTGTCCTCTGGATATTCTCTCACCATGCCTCTTAAAAGAAGTGTGACACGGTTGGTCCCACAATATTACACATCCTAAACGGTAGTCTAGAAACTGGCTTTGTTCCATCCAGCCTCAATCAGGTTTCAGGGCCCGTCACAGCACAGAGACAGCTCTGCTGAAAGTCTCCAATGACCTGCTCTTATCCTTTGACTCTGGAAAATGTGCCATCCTGATTCTTCTGGACCTTAGCTCTGCTTTTGACACAGACGCAGACTACACTATCCTCCTGCACCGTCTTGAGCATCAAGTTGGTATTCAGGGCAGTGCCCTCCAATGGTTTGCCTCCTACCTAGCAACAGGTCTGCTCCCATCACCTACGGAGTCCCTCAAGGCTCCATTTTAGGGCCCATCCTATTCACCTTATTTCTCCCTCTTGGCTCAATCTTCAATAAGCACTATATCTCCTATCATTGCTACGCAGATGATACACAGCTATACCTCCCATTAGAACCTGGTGATGACAATGATAACGCAGTTGGGTCCCTTCTTGACTGCGTCCTGTTTTCTATTTCTTCTTGTTTCTTGTTTGCTGTTACCCTGTCGTGTTGTTTTATTTTATTCCTGATATCTTATTATACAGCACTTTGGTCAACTGTGGTTGTTTTTAAATGTGCTTTATAAATAAATTTGATTTGATTTGATTTGACATTTTAGTAGCTGTTTTTTTTTTTCTTAAAAATGACAAAATGATTAATTGATTATTATAATAGTTGGTGATTAATTTAATAGTTGGCAACCAATTTTGTGTAGCTCTAGTAATAGTGGTTTCATATACAGTAGGCTTAATGAAATGGTTGCCTTATTTGCATGTGAATATAGCCAGTAATATTTACTATGATTTATTTCACTTTCATTTAATAGAAAATTATGACAGGCTAATAAGATGGGTGTAATGAGTTTTTACATCCCATTACATCCTTGCATTCACACCATACACACACATACACTTTATTAGATCAACAGTACATCATCCCTCATCATCCTAGCAAATTCAGCTCACCCTCACCCTCCTCACACAGGAAACACACAGAATACATAAACGCACACACAAACACACTCAAACACACAAACACTGTCGTCTGTAGACACACAGACAGCGCAAGGTCACATTGTGCGTCTGTGTGAGCAGCAGTGTTGAATGTTTGGACTGGAAACTGCACTCAATGCCACTCCAAACAACACACCACGCTGTCATCTGTATTTGGTGGGTTTGTAGTTATTTTCATTCACTTTATCACTTGTCAGAAGAACAGCTTTTATTGGCTGAGGGCAAACTGAAGTACTGACCAACAGTGCATTGTCTGTGTTTACTTGAGGACAGTGAAAACAACGTTTGACGAGAGACACAGAAAGGAGAGTAATAATTTTAAGAGAGGAAAGCACAGGAGGAGCATTTTGATCAAAACAGAAATGGCTGAGAGAAGGTAGGGATAATGAAAACCACACAAAGACAGAGTACTGTTAGAAAAATTGATTCACAATCACTCTGACTATGCTGCTATTCTGCGGTACATCTCTCTCTATAAAAGTTTTTCCAGCCATGTGTGGGTGCTTTGGCTTTATCAGTGAACAACACATATAGTGATGCAGCGAGATTGTGCTACATTATGATTAGCATTTTGTGTTTGTATACACTCTGTCTCCCTTTTATGACTGAATTTTATCTCCATGTGCCAATTGTGTAGGCAGAGGCATGAACGTATATATATATACAATATATATACAGTATACATTTGGGGTGGGGGATTTAAAGGAGGGAGACTGGGAGGGAAGAAAATAAGGATAAACACAGCCATATGGTATGTAGATACAAACACTTATTCACAAACTAACATGAACACACACACACACACACACACGAACAAGCCCATCCCATCCCTTTAGCTGACCATCAATCATCACTGACACATTATTAACCATGATAGTTCTGGTGGGTATATCTATATCGAGAATGCCTCTCTGTTTATTCCCACACACACATACATATGGTAATATGCTCACACACGCACGCTTCCCTCGTGCTGTTGTGTTTTTCAAGTTGTCGTGGAGCTATCTGTCATGCTTCGAGGGAAAATACATTTATAACTTCTCATCTCCATCTGACTGCCTTTAGTCTAAATGGAAGTCGCCTCTGAGGGACACACTGCTGGCGTAACCAACAATGCTATCTGGCAAATTCCACACGCCTATAATCCCCATAGGCAAAAACATGAGTGTCATAACCTACAGACTAAAACACTGCAGGAAGACCAATTTCATACAAATATGGTTTCTACAATGGAAGCTGATGCAGATACCTTTCGACAAAGTGCAGCTGCCTTATCAGACATAGAATTTTTTGTATCTTTGTGTCTTTCTGTTGCTGGTTTAAGAAACTTTCATTTGAAATGCCTTCCTGTTCTTTATTGTAATTCCTTTGCTGATACCAGCTATAAGAGGCATAGCATATTTTCACCCATTATGAAACTGGGCTATTCTCGCAGGCTTTTGTGTGAACCAGGGATAAAGACACCTGAAGGAGATTTAAACTACTATACCTGTTGTGTGTCTTTGCTTACATTGAAAGCAGAAACTACCACAGCTTGAGTCTGAAGCCAATGAAGTGCAGTGCCACCGACAGCTGCTAGATGCTGGCTCCAATTGACTCTCATTCAAAAGGATGTCTGCCATGTGGGCCTTAATTGATGACATTTGACTGACCTACTGCTCTACCCGCAATGAGTCACACTATTGTCACAGTATTTTGGTAAGTTTTATGCAGATATCTGCCCTGTTAGCACAATTTAGCTAAAGTAGCTAACATTAGTCCAAGTAAGTTAGTGTTGTCTTCGGTCTGAGGTAGCAGGGCGTGTTTCCAGACTGTGAAAGGCAACACTTCTTATTTGGAAGGTCCTGGCTCCGAATGGAAAAGATGGTGCTGACCATAAGTAGCAACTCTGGGCTTCAAACTGGCTCCAATGCAAACCAGTAAGTGACATCACACCTCGCTACGTCCATCTTTATGTACAGTCTATGTTACATTGCAGTGAATGTTGTACTCCTCCACAGGAGGTAGAGCAGGTTGTCCATTAATCACAAGGTGGTGGCGGTTTGATTCCCCGCTCCTCCTGTCTGCTGTCGAAGTGTCCTTGGGCAAGGTAAGAATGCTATATAAATGCAGCCAATTACCACAGCCACCAGTGTCAAAGCCTGGTTAATGGCCCCATTTTAACTTGTCATGTCATGTGTCCCATATCTGGATAAAATCCAAATGCAGTTTATACACTTTAATTTACATGTAGACATGTGTATGACTCTTGCAGTACAAGATACATCCATTTGGATTCATCTTGGTATTCCCACACAAGACCAGTGGTATAAGTCAATCAAGTACTTTAACTCAAGTACTATGGTACTGGATAGGTTCTCATTTTTAAAAGTCTATCTTAAAACAATGCTGATATGTCCGTTTTAACATTGAAATATTTTTAGCCACTGGTTTTCTTCTTTCTGTCAATACTGGCCACGAAAAGATCTCTTCCTAAAGTGATTCCCATATAAGTGTTGAAGGACAAAATCCACAGTCCTTGTTCTGTGAAAAAATGCATTCTGCAGTCTCTCAAACTAATATGAAATTTCATCAGTCTGTGTTAGAAAAATAATGTACACCAATATCTTCCAAAGTTTGTTTTTAGTATGAAATTGCTTCTCTGTGTTTCCCCAGACGGTGTTTCTTTTAAAGTCGAGTCAAGTCCATTTTTATTAATATACTATAGCCCAACATCACAAATCACAAGTTTGCCTCAGGGGGCTTTCCAATCTGTACAGCATAAAACATCCTCTATCCTCTGACCCTCGATTCGGATGAGGTAAATCTCTCCTCGCTAAAAAAAATCAAGAAGAAAACAGAAGAGCAACAGACTCTTTCAGGGCAGACATGCAATAGATTGTGTGTGTACACAATAGACAAAGATATTAGGATGACAAATTAAATATAGAATAATAATACATTGTACATATATAAAGATTATAATCAAGAGGATGTCAAACAACTTCCAAGTGCCAATAAGAGCAACACAACATCCCCTCACAAGTCTGTTCTGAGCTGCAGTAAAGGGATGAAAACACAATGCTGATCTGCCAAACACATTTGGAGTAGCTAAGTGACTTTTAAATATCAGAATAAACTTGTATTTTGCTCACCTGTTTGCACTTGAAATTACCTCTTGAACCTTACTGTACCTCTTGAAAGATTTTCCACCAGCGGCACATCACAGCTACTTCTTACCTTCTTACAACTTGAAGGTAAACTGTTTGGATTTCCAAACTATTACACAGAGCAAAACCTTTTCTTTCACTTTTGCACCAAGCTTTCATCTCTAATTCTGTCAGAAAAACTCACTGCTGAAGGGAAATTTCATTTTCCACAAAGTAACAGGCAATTCTTGTCTCTGCCAGTCATTGACATGTGTCTGCGTATTGCTCCTCTGTGTCAGTCAGATTTTCCCTATAGAATTTTTCCCCGTTTTAGGTTGTTTTTTTTTTGAGTGTGTTTATTTTGTCTATGGTTGTATTTAATAATTTATGACACAAGTGACATGTGTTGAAACAGAAATTCTCTTTTTGACTCTTGTCTCAGATCAGGCAGCTTTAGAGCTGAAAATGCGTGTATTCATCATCTGCTTTCAGTTTCTTTAACCTGAGAAACCAGGTCATCGCCATCAACTTTTCACTTCTGCTAACAGGTTGTATTTTATATAAAAAACAACAACCCCTGTTCACTTTAAATGTCATGTCTCAGATAGCTGTTTGACTATTGTAGTTCAAGGGGCAGAGCGTGTTACGCCTAATTAAAGCACAAATACACTCTCCAACTTCAAGGTCAAATCTCATCCTGACTATTAAAATTCACTTTACAACCACTGATGGCAATGCTAATGACCACATGAGAAGGGAAGCTCCTTAATCAGTGGAAATATTCTTCTCATGCATCCCCTGTTTCAGGAGACAAGGGGCCTCTCTTCATTTCCAGTGTGACGGCTGGTGTTGCAGGGGGTGTCCCTGCCGGCTGCAGAGAGGCAGCGGAGTGACTGACGACTCAGAGATAGTCTGTCTGTCAGACAGAGTGATGGCTAGGAGACACTCGCTGACAGATCAGGCGAGACAAGAAGAAATAAGAGGAGAGGAGGAGGACGACGTCGGCGAGGGACGGGGAGGGAAGCCTGGCAGCTTTTGTCTTTCAATCTGGGGAGATATGGGAGGTGGGGACAGCATGAAAAAACACCCAGAAGTGCTAAAGTGGCGGCTGTGTTTCTTGTGGATGATCAGGAGGTACCTATACTTGTTGATTATGTTTTCAAGAGGGATCAAAGACTGAAAATGCGCCCCATTAAGCTCCATTAAGCCTGTATCCATCCGGTGTTGTTCAATGATATCAAAGATTGTCTGCAGCCGGTGTGAAAGCTCTCACCCTGGGTAGACATAATGAACAGCCTAATCATACAAATCTGTAATCAGCCAATCATCTTAATTAGGCTTGGGAGAGTTGCTGAAGAGCAGCACTCCGCCTGGCCTTAACCCGTCACATTTTCACTGGAAGGGAAAAGATGTATTGATAATAACTTTTGATTATAGGCTTGAACACAGATGGGTTTTTTTCCTAACATTGTTTTATTATTTGTCACTTATAAGTCATTTGTCGTCATGACTTTTTTTTAAGGAAATTATTTATTAGCAGCAATATTAGCCATGCTAGGGATGCCAATATCAGACTTGTCAATGTTCAAATATATGTTTTTGAGTCAAATGTATCAGGTATTGTTTGGATTATCATAAAAATTGGTACAAAACTTATCTTTAGATATTCCTCAACTTTTCCTCTAGTGCCACAAAGTTAGCTTAATGGATTGCCATCCCTTTTTTTTGTTTTTTTAACAGATATTCATGATCCTCAGAGGATGAATGATAGGACTTTGGTGATCTCCTGACTTTTCTGATGCCACCATTAGGTTGACATTTGCGATTTTGAGTGAAATATCTAAACAAATATTAAACGGATTGCCTTGAAATTTGGTACAGAGATTCATGTCCCCATCAGGATGAATTGTTATAATTTTGGTGATCCATTAGTAATTCATCCAGCACCATCAAGTCAGAATTTTGATTCCTGCAAAACTTGGGTTTTAGACCAAATATCTGCAAAAACCAATGACATTCCCATCAGCCTCAGTTGTACATTGTGTTTTGTTCTAATTAGTATGCAAACACGCTTAACTATAGTACACATCATACCTGCTAAACATCAGCATGATGACAATCAATGTTGTCATTTGAACATGACGTCATCATTTAACTCAAAGGACCATGCCTAAGTACAGCCTCATGGAGCCACAAGCATGGCTACATACTGTTAGTATTGTCTTAATGGTTGACAGTAGTATGAGTAAAAGTGGAGCAGACTGAATAGTATTATTAATTGGCAAATGGTGCCATCCGTGCATTCATTTGTCCTGTGTATTTTATTTAATTGCATTAACCATTTTTACAAAGCTAATTGCCCAATTTGGTTCAGAATAAATTTGAACCTTTGACCATGAAAAAGATAAATAGATGCAGAGTAGTCAATCATCCCAGTGTCAGGCAAAGTGCTTCTCCAGGGGTCGCATGTGGTTTTCAGCCCCAGGTTTGCCTCCTCTATGCCTAACGTATCCAGGACAAGGAGCAGCACTGAGACACATATTAGCATAAACCCTTTCCTCTCACAGTATCTTTCTCTCTCTTCATCTGCCCTTCTCACACATTCACTGACAAGTCCTTTTTACTCCACGTTGAAACTAATTGGCCCGTTTTAGAACCAAGCTGCCTGATCGCCTGATTTTACAACTCGATTATGTTCCTCTTTCCTGTTTGGGCTCAAGGCAGTTTAATCATGAGCTTTAGTAGCATTTGTATTCTCCACCATTTTATGTGAGAGATCCTTCAGTTTAAATGGAACACAAACACTTAATTGTGTGTGTTTAAGAGCCTCTGGCTTTAGCTCTTAACTCCTGGTGAGTCATAGGTACCAGGGAAGCCTTCTCAACTACTTTTAAAACAGATATAGCTCAGCTCAGGTGTTTGTACTTTCTAACATTGTCAGTGCATTTGTTTGAACTCTATAAAGCATATAATGGTATTTTTTAAATCAAATTTTGCCATAGACTCCTGAGGAAATGAAAGTTGTCTAAGGTATTGCCTGTCAAAGGAGTTGTAGTCATTTTTAAAGGAAGTGATAGCCATACTTACTAACGCTGTCATCATTATTCAGCAGGATGATAGCAACACATACTGTACTGTAAAACCCGCAGGCAGAGAGAAGACACTTTTACCGAAACAGGCACAGAAAGCAGAAAAATGAGATGAGACATGAAACCGTAAATGGAGAGAAAACAGAGGAAGTTGAGAAGAAAGTTCCAGGACCGTTTTGATATTTTTGTCAAAGTCAGCTCTCTATTTTCACGTCTGTCTAGCTGCTGCTGCTATCTTTTCTTCTTTTCTGTTTGCTTTGCGTTGTGACTCATCTCACATTCCGCCTCTACGTTTGTCTTTCAGTCTCGGTCTGTAACTGTCTCTTTTCTTGTTTTTTCTCCCGTCAGCCTCCCCCACCATCTTCAACACGCTCAGATATACACGCGCACTCTTTTCCTGTCATGTTATCATTGATTAAAATAATATCCCAGAGGACTCAGCCTTAATAAGCTCTTAAAACTGTTCATTACATCTGCTGCTCGGAGCTCATGGAACTCGTCGCATATATCTCCACAGGTTTGCCTCCGCTGGGGCCTAATGAACACACACAAATATGCATCTTCTCTCACACGTACACACACACATACACACACCTTCTCGTTCAGATGAGATTCCTGATTAAAGCTGCACTGCTACTATTTCTCTGTGTGATTTCAGGAAAATGAACAAAAAACATTGTAACAGAAATAATTTTTGTAGTCATTTTTGTTTTACCTCATGATTCAATTAGTCCTTTTTTGTATTCATGAGAAAGTGTACTCATCGTTTTGGCCAAAGATCATTCACAAGATTTACATCATAAAACTCTAAAGTACATGACTAAGTATGAAGAATTTTGATTGGTCCTCCTACCATCTGCGCATCACTGTCCCCTCCCCTAATTGGCTTCCTGGTGTTTCCTCCCATGGTGATAATCTCCAATCAACCATCTGCCGTGTCATCTCTGTGCGCCACCGCTCTGCCCTTCCCTCTGTCCCTTTGCCATGTTCCCACTTTCCCCCGCTGATATTGTCAAGATACAATATTCCCCCAAAACAGCAATTAAACAAAATGTCTTGCGTGGTAACAAAGTCAGCAATTAGCTGCGCACTGTCCTTTCTGGCACCATCTATGTGTCACAACATCTACAGTATGAAAGTGTATGTGTGTATATGTGTGTGTGTCTGTGTGTGTGTTGATGCGCCCTCCTGTGATGGACGTAATAGGCCAGGACAGATGGCCTCCCCTCCCACCAACCCACTAGTACATACGCTCATTTACATGCACACACACACACACGCCTGAAGCACAGCCTCAGTGTTTCGTCGTGGTTGTTGTTGCCTGTTCCAGTACTAGCCTTATTCTGTCGCTCAGAGCAGCAGGAGAGAGTTACATCTGTGCCACGTTTGCTTGTGATGTCGGTACAGAAATAGAAGTGAAGAAGTCGGCGTTTGAACCGACCATTCAGCTCCTTGACATCCCAGGGTAAAAATAGGCTGTCTGGGACGTGGTGGGCTCTTTAGTGCTTGGTGTTGAGTTTAACATCTTCTTGCCATAACCTGGTACAGCATCACGCTGTGACAGGGCAGCCACAGGTGTGATAGCATTCAGCTGGGAATAGATAAAATTACAATTGGCCATTTTCACTGTTTGTTACAAGAGGTCGACTTCGATTTAATTTCCCTGATCATTATCAAATTTGCCATCTTCTGATGAGGGATGTGCAGAGAGCCCAGTAAAGCCAAATTATTTATATTTGTATTTGTATTCAAATAAAAGTGGAAACAGGTGTAAAAATCCAGTTTTTGTTTTTATTACGCTTTTAATTTTAGGGTATTAAAGTGTTAAAATAAGTGTTTATGAATAAACTATCTTACAAAGGAGGTCCCCACACTGGGTCTTGAACTCTAGTCTCCCAGATCATAGACAACTGCGCTGACTACTGAGCTGAACTGAAGAACTTCAAAGGCGATTCTTGCTTTGCACTTCTCATTTACTGCCTGATTTTTTACAACCTAACTTTATGGAAAGGAGAAGGGGAACAACAGGTTATGGAGAGTCCCTTGGGAGCACTGTGCATTTCAGTAACTCAGCTTTATCTCTGGGGAACACTCCCAACTCTGGGAGTGATGTCCAAATAAGGAAATGTGCGTCATGTAGCAGGTGGATGTGACTCCCCTCGTTGAGACCTGCTGATAGACGTAACAGCGGAGCAGAGGAGAGAGACTAAGATAGTGATGTAACCAACCTGCATGCCAGTATTTGACATGTTTTTTTTTCTTCCCAAAAACAAGTAATTTTCAAAATATTTGTACGAAATAACTGTTCGTAAAAAACCTATTAAAAACTATTACTGTCTTGCCAAATAATGTATCTGTATTCAGGTACACCCCTACTTCTGATAGACATTTTGGCATCTGAGTGGCTCCACGTGATAGTTGAGATAGAAGGAAGAATCCACTGTAAAATAACACTGAAAACAAATGGTTGGCTGTTGGTCGTTTACATTGTGTTGTCAGTAAGTAAAAAACATGAAATCACAATGAGATATTTTCAGTACAGGCAGAAAAAGACTGAAGGATCAATGGAAAACATCAACTTTTGGTGTCAAAGAGAGAGCAGCATGAAACAGCGTTCCATTGTTTCTAATAATAAAGAGTTTTTACTTGTCATGCAAAAAATACATAAAAAATAATAATATGCTCACTGGATGAGCATCACAAAGTCTTACATTTGCACGCTGTGATGTTTTTTGCTGCAGCTGCTGTAAATTTATCATTGTGGAGTCACATTAGTCTTTATGATGGCAGAAGTTAGACTGTCTAGAAATGCATCAGGAAGAACATCTACTACACAGCAGGTTAATGTCGCCACAGGTTAATGTGGTTTGGAGCCCAACAACAACTACATGATATTACAGTTTACACAACTCAGTGACGAAGATAACAGAATAAAAAAAAATATCTTGCTATTCATAGCTCCTCTTTCATTTTGGTCCAACTCAGGTTGTTGTAGTGATTTAGTTTGGGAGCTTATAGTTCTCTAATATGGGTCAAATTCTAAAAATGCTGGATCCAACAATTCCCAAAATGCAACATGGTAGCGCCTTTCATTAGAGTCAGTGCCTGGTAAAAGAAACAGAATTGTTTTAAGTCTGGAGATAAGTGAATATAGAGAGGAGGAAGTTTCTACAATGTGACAACATGAAATTACTATCTAGCAACCAAGTACTGGGTATTCAGTTATGAGGAAGCTAAAATGAGATAACATATACTTCATTGTCTTCGGGGGAATTTAGTCTTGAGAGTGTTGCATACGTTGCATATAGAAAAACATAAGGCACATACAATATAGTATATATCCATATTAGTGGATTGGTGAAACATTGATTACTTTTATCCGTCAACCATAAATAGAGCAACAGAGCTTTTAAATTTGTGCTCTACACTTCAATAATTACCACTATAGCACTGCACAAATCCATTATAGAGACAGAAATACCAGTTTTACAGATGACAGCTAAACAGACCAGAATGAAATGCAGTTAACAGAACAACAAAAAGTATTTTAGGACTTTTGCGTTCCCTAGTTTGTGTTCCCTAGCTTGTGCTATTGTTTTTGGTCGCTCCATCTGCAAAGGAGCCACAGTAAGGAAGTTGGGAGCAACAAAAATGAATCCAAACTTCGCCTGACAGACTTGCATTTAAAGAAAACTTTACGAAATAACTTTTTCTTTTGTGTTGTTATTAATTTTTAAAAATCCGACCATGGGCTTTTGCTTGCAATTTTTGCTGAATGAAGGAATAATTTCTTTAGTTGCACTCTTCACTTTTTTAAGCTGATGCTTGTGTGCAGATATACAGACCATGAAAATACAGAAATTTTGCATCCCCCTTATTAATTTGTGATATAATTATGTTTTTCTTTAATTAATTCACCAGTGTTACACAAATTTCTGGTCCTTGATCAAATAAAACACTTATTAAAAATCTGAATGAGGCAGCCTAATTGAATGAAATGAGCAGCGTTGGAATCAGCCAATCTACCCAGTGCTTGCATTAGTAAGTAGATTACATGAAAGACCACAGAAGTGCTTTGCTCAAGGGCACCATGAAACTATCTGTTGACATCACATTCCTCTCCATGAGCTTTAAACTCTCTCAGGTCGAGCAGGTCAAGCGGATCCGTCCACAAAAACTCACTCACACTTGACAGAATCATTGATTGTTTAATGCTAATACTGAATCTCTGCTGATGAGAGTTGTCATCAACCTGTCACAGAGGTCCGTAAGTGAGAATTGGGTCGGCCGCAAAGGCGACGGGGTGTCAGAGAGGCAGAGAATCAGGGGTCCATCATCTTATCTGCTTGACAGTCAAATCTGTTATATTTAAAGACAAGAGGCAAACCACTGAGGAAGGATCTATCAATGTGGATGCATTCACTGTCCGGAGAAATGAAACCCCTCCTGCATGTTCTGTTTGTGTGTGTGCTGGCTTTGGTTTGTGTGTTTATTTACACTATATTTGTGTCCATATATGTGTGTGCAGATTTTTGAAATTATGGTATTATATCTTATCTGTGTCTCTATATTTACTGTTATATTTTGTGGTTTGTTTGTGTATCCATATTTAAAAAAAAAAAAGAAAAAAAAAAGTTCCCGTGTGTGTTGTGACTCACCAAGGTGAATGATGGTTGTCTATTGCTGAAGGATGCTACAGGCTAAGAATAACTAAGGCCACAGAGAAATGACGAAAGCAGTAATTAGAATCTCAGCACCATGAAATCCTAATGCAATTATATGGAAGTTTGTTTCTGCAGAAAACAACAAGAGGATTAAAGTTTAAATGACTCATTTGCAAAGACAAGTAATAAAACAGTCTTCCACCACGTTATCTGGGTTTGAGGGCATATAATGCAAAGTTCATCATGAATTATTAATAAGTCTTGTATTAAAAGTAATATATTCATGCTCCCCGCATCGTCTATTACAGAGTAGGTTTGGAGCTATTGATTAAACACTTCATGTGTATGACGCATCTTGTGTTTGTACAAAGACTGAGGCAACATCTTCAAAAAAGAACAGTACATTTTTTTTGATAGCAGTGTGGCAATAATGGTATTGTGGAAACTTACAGTGTTTTTATCCTGTAACCTTTCTCCTGTCTTCAATATTAAATAAATACAAGTGACATTATGAAATAAATAATTGTGTATAGTATATTAATGAACCAATAAATTGTGAAATAGTTTAAGAAAATTCAAAGTCAACCTATTTCCACTAAATAAATGTTTTGCTAATTGTTCATTTGGATGTTTGACCTTATCACTAAAAGGCTGTTTTCACATTCATCTGCTCTTCATCTCTCTGTGCTCACTTCAATCTGAGTTCGAGGCGTGATTAAAGGTTTGATTTGTGTCATCAAAACTAATTTGGAGCCAATCATGGTTCAGTATGCAACTTAAACAAGAGTAATGTGGAAACTTGAAAAGTTGTTTGTGGAAAAAAAAACTCATTAGACACAAATTATTATTCAGTGCTCTACCACCATTATCAAAATGACATTTTTCAAAAACCTGTTTTCATTTCATGACGGCATTTTTCACTTTTATGTCACGTCACTTTTTATTTCATATGGGCACTTTTCATGACAATGGAGTTGTCACCTTACGTTTCAGCCAATCACATGCCTCCAGTCTTTCTTTTCTTTTTGTTAATAATTGTTTTTATTTGAAAGTTGAATATGCAGAGAGAAACATAAAGCATCAATAAAGACACGGTTATAATACATCACATGTCTTCTTCAATGTCCTCTATTCATGTTTACTTTTATACGATTTAATAAGTTAAAGAATTACTAGCCAAAACCCTTAAGAAACAGAGTGCTCAGTGCCCCAGTGGTGAAGGCGCTGCTGCTGACAGCAGATAAAATCCTCTCTGACCCGACCTTTTAGCCCTGTTTTAAAAAGTGTGGGCTTCTCACCTCTGGGTACTGCTTCTGCGACCTTACTCACAGGAAAAAACCTCACCAGACCAAATGTCTTTCCCTCCCAGGACTACATTGCGATCCAAAATAAAAGTTATTTTCTTTTAAAATATTTCAGAGATTGTCTGGTCTGATTAGACACTGATGCACTAATTATCTCCTGTAATGAGAATGTGTTGACGACTGTTTGTCTGTTTATGAACTTTGGGTAAATATGTTTTTGTGCACGGTGACCCACCAGAGGACAATCAAGTTGGTCAAGAATAGGTGTGTGCACCCCTTGTCTACCTGTAAATAATTCCAAAGCCTCATCTCTATCACATCAAATATTTAAGTGGCTCCGAGAGTAATAAAGTTAGGATTGATTAGAGGACGTGCCCCTTGCGTTTGGAGGCCTGGAGCGAGATGGAACCAATAAGAAAGGTAATTAAAGGAAGAGAAATGGGAGAAAGCTTGAGAGGGGGATACACTTGTGTCTATCTTTGTGCTGGCATTTGTTTTTAACAGATTTACAGTCAAAGGGCAAGCGCTCATTTTAACACTAGACACTATCACAAACCGCTTTCATATCAGCAAGGGAAAGTAAACCAATTAAATCTATGTAAATATCTGAGAATTTCCACTGAGATACACAGTCAGGCAGCTTGTCATTATTAGATTTAGTCCATGTGTGGAGGCATAAATACAAAACCACAAACTGGCTTTCTATTTCTGTAATAATACTGTACAAAGGCTACTGTTTCTACAAAGCACATTCACGCCATCTAGTGTTTACCTCTGGTAGTCAAGTTGGTTCAGAGAGCCTCCACACCACTGCTGCTGCTGCTGCAGACCACTGAAAAGTCTGAAAAACGTATGCATCATGGACGCTTCAACAGGACACATCATGGCTGTTACAGATCAACACTTTGACCTTCAAGTTGTGGGACTTTCTGTCAAACTACTATGCTACCTTACCGTTCTGTGAGGTGCAGCAAGTCAAATTTTGTGCAATATATGTGACATTAAAGCCATCAGTCAGTGTCCTAGATTACTAGCCCAGAGCAGCATTCAGGCACCCAAGATTTATGCAGAGCAGGAGGTTCAAGGACGCATCATTTGTGGCCTCTCAGCTTGTCGTCGCAGTGCCCCTGTGGTTTCACGGCAAAAGTGGATTAGAGAACTGTAGGTAACCCATGGTTAAGGGAATTTGTACCCTCAAATCAATAATTTCTGTGCGTATATGTAGGGGATGTCAAAGATAACAGAACTTTTTTTTAATCTAGCAAAATCAGACATATACATAGGTAAATCAGAATTATTCATTTGAGAGCCCGAATTACTAATTCCTGCAGTTATTTGTGTGCATAATTCTTTAAAAGCCACCTGTAAACAATTACTTTGTTTGCTCGCTGTACAGACACATACACACATTGAATATCAAGGCATTTTATTATTTAAAGTTTGTGCCACAGATAGAATGAATCCAAAATTATATTAAACTTGCAATTTAGAAAAGAACATAAATATATCAATATTGCTCTGTATTGATTTCAAGCACTTGTGGAAAAAATGATCAGCATTCATCTTTTAAGATTTTCATGTTTTGATAGATAGCTTCTTTTATTTACAGATTTTTCTTATTGCACAAATTAAACAGCAGTGTGTGGCTTAGGATTCATAATAGCTGAATCACCTGATGTGAGCTGCTACTGATGTTTTTATCTTACTGTATGCATGTGGTTCGAAAAAGTTCACTTCTTGGACCAAAAAACTAACTTCCAAACTGGGCCAAGGAATGCCAACAAGAAGCACAAAAATACAACATTAATGTCAACAAGAATAGACCTAGTACATTCAGGAGGATTTGCAGGTTCAACATTTTAAAGTGTGCATGTCCAGGTCTATGGCATGTAAACCTCCTCCTGATGATTTAGTGCATATCAATAATTGGTGTGAGTGTTGGGGTAGCAACTCCAAACATCCTCCACAGGAGAAGTCGTAGTAGGCTAATCTCTTCAAACTGTAGTCCAGTTAGGTTAGGTCACCATGTTCGCACTATTTAGGCTGTCAGAGGAAAGTGTGGAACACCCGAGTCTTCAGACTTTTGGTTTGAGGAACATTCCTCGTAGAGAGCTTGATCACCTTGTAAAAATTTGAACAGCTGCCCAAGCTGGAAAACGGGAACCAACGAGCAGTCTGTCTGTTCCCGTGAAGGTTCCAGAAAGAGGAGGAGCAGCGCTGGAAAACCTCGATGTTGACTGCATACTGACCTGGTGCCCAATTAGAGACACGCACCAGAGTCACAGAGGAGGCAAAACCACAGCTGTGAGGAGGGACGCCATGAAACACAGACTCCCCTGGCCTAACAGAGGCACCCCTCTCCCAGACCATCCCTGCCTCTTCCGCCACTCCCATACCACTGAGGTTACAGAGGGCCTGAAGGCACACGTCCTCCAGGGCCTCCTTATCAGGAAAACGGAAGAGGATGGCGACTAGACGAGGCACGGCACCTCGGCGTAGTAACAGTTCCTGCTGCTTGGCTGTAAGACATAGAGAAGCAGAGAAAATCATAATTAAAGGTGTGCAGCATTTTAAAACATCTATGCTGTAAAATGTATTGTGATACCTTGGTATGATTAGCGTTTCTTTATATAAACTTGACTGAACCTGAGACCATGGCCAAGATGACAGTGACATGACTAACAGTGACATGACTAACAGTGACATGACTATATTTCCCTACATCAGCCTGCATTCTATATAAAACTTGTTCACTCCTATTACAAAAAAGAAAAAAATAGTACATGCACATTTACAAATTTGCATGAAAAATGAATGAAGCTATAACCTGAACAAGAACAAGGAAAACAAGGAGTCCATTTCCACAACTTGTCAGGAGGTATTTTTATAGGTTTCCCCTACTTACAGCTGTCATAAGACATGCGTGAGATGGCCCGTACAGCATGAAGGAGCAGTTCTTGGTCTGGACTGGTCAGCACAGACAGTAAAGCTGTAACCAAACCGGCGTCACCAAAACCTTTACGAACCACAGCTGACAGGAAACAGAGAAACACAATAAGTGAGTGTAAAACTACAAAAAGAAAGTGTTAGCAAGCTGTGACCTTTTGAAATAGCTGAGAGGCTGCAGAGGTTCATTAATCTTATACACTTCATTAATAAATAAGAAATTATGTATATGTTATGTACATAATACATCAACACATATCAGTATATATATCTAAATAACATACATTCCTTGGCGAGTTCAGCCACGAGTTTTGCAGTCAGCAGGGTGAGAGCCCCTCTTTTCCTCAGAGACAGAGCCAGAATTGGTAGGATCCCACTGATCACTACCTGCTCAGGAGCGCCTTTGCCTGGACACAAGTGGAATTACACATGAAAACACAACATTGGCATCATGTTCTCACAAATATATGACTAACATAACATATTATCCTATCACTTCCTAAAAAAAATCCTTAAAAATGAAGTTGTACTCATCTGTAGTGTTTTAATGGATATGATTTGTCGCTTCAATCTTTGTATACTGAACTGAGTCCTTTAGTGTTTTTCAGCTTTTCTTTCTACATGATCTCTCTGACCATTCTTTACCTCTCCTGCTCCACTATCCCCCTGTTGCTCTCTTGCTAGTAGACACAAATACAGCTTAACGTCTCCCGAGGACTTACAACTGTCATGCACCTGATCCCTTCACAGCCTCTCAACCCCCCCAGCTACCCATCTCTCATGATGTGGTTTTCCTACAGGTTTTATCATTCAGAACAGGTAGCTGATATGATATAGCTGCCACTAGGAGTGGTTTGGAAACATATAAATATGTAAATTACGTGTGGAAGCAGTTTTCTGGATTTGCAATTCAAATGACATCAAATGAAAGTCACTCTGAACCTCCTCGTTATACCATGAAACCTATACATTTTGATATATTCTGTCCAGCACGCAGTGTTGTATAAATAAACTCCAACATGTCACAGTATATAAATGTGCAAATGAACTCACTCCGCTCTTTAATGTTGGTCAGCACTGTGTTCAAGTGTGGTTTGAGTTCGTCTTCAATCAGTTCCAAACCAAGGACTCTGATGGCACCCAGTGCATTGTTCAGATTGTCTGTGGGGACATGTGGGAAGATGGAGCCACATTAGACTCACAGCATGGAGCATAAAGAAAAGGCCAATAGGTAAGTATGTATGGAAGCGTACAAAATGTGACAGTCATTACAGAATGGTTCTCACTAAATAAATCCCTGAATGTGATGTGAAAACACGCAAATGAGAGTGTAGGAGTGTGCAAAAATGTCTTGTGTCTTGATTTTTCTATCCTTTGTGGTTTTGGTTAAATGACCAGAGCTCTTTTGGGTCTACTTTATGTCTGTCTTTGTGGTTTTGTAAGGAAAACTTTCACCCATGACACTGTCATTCATACTGTATTTGATTCACTCATCCAAGTGTATGATCCAAATGAAACTCCACTGTATTTTACTCTGGCACTCATGCGATTAAATTAATTTGCTGCTCTAATGCAAATGAATTTTAAAAAAAACATTTTTTAAGCACCTGCACGGAGAGAAGAGAGATGTCTGTGTGCTGTTGCTTACAAAAATTTCAGACTGCTAATCTGTGAATGCTTTGATCAAGGACACTTCAACAGCAAATGGCACTTTCCTGTTTATGTTTTAAAACCAAAACCTCCAGTCGCCAGCCCAGTTCAGTTTTGAGGGGCCCTCCAATTAACTTGTACAAAGGCCAGTGGTACGTAATGGTTAGCAGGGTGGTCACTGTGTACTCAAACCTAGGCAAGACCATTAAGAGGACTCAAGCATCACTGGAGGCATATTGAAGGGCTTTAAGGGCCATATCAATGTTGTATTGCATGTTTTAGCCCCACAGATCATGGTAACAGATCAGATCACCATTTGTTTCCATTCATTCTCTATATGTGAAAATAATTCATCCTACTCATAGTGTACAGAAATGATCAAAAATGCAATCAATAACTGAACCTACACATGATCCGTTGTTAACGAGTTAAACAAAAACCCTGGTGTGGCCCTTTAAGGATTCATGGAAAGCAACGATCACTGGTTTGACTTGATTTAAGGTGTCAGGGCAAAGTCTCCCATCAGAAACTTCTACTGAGGTGCCTTTGAACAGAACAGTTAACAATTAACTGGTCTAATGAAGCAGCTCAGTGCCCAGCAGTATACGTCTGGTTGCAAGAAACAGCTCCTGGGTGTGAACGTATGTATTTCCTGTTAGTGAATACAAGTATCACAACTGTTTTAAACGGCAAAGACCTAGAATCTACTGACTAAACTGTACAGCAAAACATCAGTTACTGTGTCACTCACCGTTTGGTGTGTGGAGCTGCAGCAGGCTGGATTTGTGTTTGTCCCTGTGGGAGCGCGTATAAGTGTACGTGAGTGGCACATTAGGGTGTCCCATTCTGCTCTGTGTCTATCTTCGGACAGCTGGTGGTGAAACTTTCTCAGGTTCTTCATGAAAAATACAAAGCGCTTTTTTTGTTTCTGATGTCCTCCTTTAGCTTGTCTCTCACCAGATTTCTCTCTTCAACATGTAATCTACGGAGTCATTAGCTGCAGGATTAGAAAATTACTTCAAACTTCTTTGCATCTAACTTTTATCACTGCTGCTGCACTCTCTAACCATCTTGCACTATTTGTTTGTGCAAAAAATAAATGGTATTTATCAATGTCTGTTCAGCCTGTCTTCCCTGTACTCCAGCTAGCTCTCTGTCCCTTCTCAGGGTTAATACAGAGCAAATCCTCACAAGCTGTTCCCTCCCGCCTCCCTGAGTGTGTGCATGTGTGTGTACAGTTAGGGTATTAGCACTTTGCTCTGCTGGGTGTATTCCTGCTGCCCAAAAATATCCCACAATGCCTTTTAGCTCCTGGAAAACCTGAGCTACAACAACAACACAGTCAGGTGGACATCTGTTTGTATACACAAGTGTATTATTAGATGGCTTGTCCCCGCCCAGAATGCAAAGTATTAAAGCCGGATTGCATCTGATGATTCTTTAACCTCATGTATCTAATCTAACCCTCTAAAACATCTCAGGAACTGTGATTTTAAAAATCTATTTCCTCTCTGCAAAGCTCTGTCATTTAACAAATGCTACAATATCAGAGTCACTTAAAGCTACAAATCTGTCTTTTTTGAGCGACACGTTTAGCAAAAGCTTGCTTCATTTATGACATTATACAAGGCAAATGAACAAAAATCAATGTATTTATGAAAATTAAATCTTTATATTTTACTCAACTCTTGAGGTTCCCATAAAAACAGACTATAATTTTCATGATCTAGTACAGAACAAAAGATGTTCAACTGGAAATCTAAATAATAAATACAACTGGGACACGAGACACATTGTACTGACAGCTACACGACTGACATTATTTGATCTGATGCACCTGTGCATGGACAGGTTTTCTCAGTGTTCAACATGTTTACATTTATACATACAGTACATCGGTGGGAACTTTTGTTCTTTAAAAACATGGGATGAAAAAAATCATATATGATCGGATTCAGTTAGATCTGAAAATACATATGAAATTTGCTACTAAAGAAACAGGATTTGTAGGTTGATGCTGAGTTCACCACAACTGTGATCTCCCTCACAGGTCAACTGTGGCATCTGAACTCGTGCAGCCTGTGAAACGTCATCATTGAGCTTTTAATGTGTTGATTCTCTTAAAAAAAACTTTGATTTGCTGGGCCAGTCCTTAAGCGGGATCCAACTGTCAGAGGTGTCAAACAGTCCCTGCTGCATTGAGACCACTGGAAACAGTCTCATATCCGACAGAAACCAGAGTAAGGACGTTACTCTCCACATCGTCTGGCTTGCACTGCTCCGCTTGAGTTTCCACATGACCCGCGGCTCCGGTTTCCTGCCGTATCTTCTTCCTGCCTCTGCCTCGCCCTTTGCCTTTTGAAATGACCTTCCCTTGATCTTTGACCCCTCCGGACGCCTTGTGAGGCCTCTCGCTGTCGGCGGAGCGAGTCTTGCGGTGGCGTCTGCGGATGCGCCGCATCGGCGGACCGGAGTCGGCTGGGTCTGATGCCGCCGCGCCGGACAGGATGCGAATCTGCTGTTCGATCACCATAATGATCATGTCCAGAGCAACGTCCAACATCCCCAGACCGAGGCCATGTGTGACATTGTCGAATGCACCACTGTTCACCGGGTCCCTGAAACATTTCCTCATGTCCTCAAGGTGGTTCCTAAGAGAAAAAGAGAGTTTTACCTGTGTTATTACTTTTGTTTATTTTGTTGGTATATCATAAGTAAAAAAAGTTTGAAGGCCTTGTAACAGCATAGACATAATGTACGTACTTAGTTTCGATAATTTTGGACCAGTGTTGAACTGTGTTTGTCTCGGGAATGAGCTGTTTAGCCATGTTGCTGTAGTCGATGTAGTCATGGGCAAAGTCCTTCATGTCGTCACACAAAGCTCTAGTGTCGCCTACGAACAAATGCACATTAAAACAAAGTTAAGTCTCTGTGCTGTCAAATTCAAACATTCATCCAGACACACACACACACACGTGCAGAAACTCTATATGCTACTCATTCCCTCATGCACAAACACAATGACATCTCTTGTCACCTTCAGTGAGTTTGGAGAACGAGGAGGATACGGAGGTAGTTGTGCTCGGCGTGAGACCGAGTACATTCAGTGACTCTAGAAGTGTTTTCTTGCTGGCTGGGCCTCTGCTGACCCGAGTGTAGGCTGCCAGGGAGCGCAGGGACATCTTCTCAGGGGCCTGCAGACGCCGTTTAATCTCATCATACGAGATGAGATACTTCCCTTAAATAAGAGCAAGACAGTAGGAGGTGATGGATTAACCTCAGCAGGGTTTTGGAATCAACAATATTTTGAATCCAACTCTTGATCTCTTCATCTCTCTTCATCATATATCATACTTAGTCCGCATGCCTTATCATATTTATTAAGGTTTGTACAATTTTGAGCAACAAAACTTTATTAAATGACTGAAAAAAACTGAAATTGTACGTTGCTTCTTGCTAATAAAAAAAAAGAAGATATAAAAGATGGTAGCCTGATATTTTATCAACTGATCGAGGATCCAAAATGGAACCATAAACCATCCCCAGTGCTTCCACAGCTTAATAAACATTGAAAAGGTGCCATCTTTACACAACTAGCTACTTACGAGCCTTAGATCCTTTCATGTTGGGATCCAGGAGCGATGACACCTCTGCAAACGGCATCTGAGTAACGGACTCTGAATTTGTGCTCGAGTTCGGTGGCGGGTCCTGATGCTGAGACACATCCTCAGTCTGGACCGGGGCGGACACCTGCATCTGGGGCTGAATGTGAGGCTGCATGGTGTGCATTTCCACCTGGTTCTGGTCTAGCGGAGGCTGGCCTTGTGCTTGAGGGAGGACCAATGTGTTTTCAGGTAAACCCTGAAGCCCCATGCCCCCTTGTGCTACACTGCTGCCTTGTTCTGAAGACACCTGAAATATGCCCATGACTGGCTTTACCACAGTGAAAACCATGTTCCCCTGGGCATCCAGACCCACCATCCTAGTAGAGGGGTCCATCTCTTCACTGAAATTTTACCTTTCTAGCTGAGGAGGGAGGCTCGAGAGGCTTTAATTATCGGATCAGGTTACCCCACAGGCCCATGTAGTGTTACAGTACACTACTGTTCTTAAATGGTTATGGTTAAAGCTGACCTGACTAAAGGGGAAGGTAAACTGAGCCTTTCTCTAGTCCAGGTAAAACCTCCCACATTGAAGCTGCTACTTTTCACTTTCTTTTTACAGTTTTGTAAAGGTTATTATGACTCATGGCAACACGATGGCAGCAATTACATTCTGAAAGAGAAAACAAGAAAGATAAATGATGGTTAGAGACAAAGGTTGAGCTTTTAGCTGTATTCAAATTCATAAATGAACTTCACTGAACTGGAAATCTAAACTGTTTTGACTCAAGCTGAAATAAAATGACTGGTTTTAGTTTGAGATGTTTAGTGGAATAAAAATATATTAAACATTACTTGCTTTTCTGAATAGTTCAGTATTAATATGGTGGGAATTCTCTTTGTGGAAAGTAGACAGCTGCTTGAGCAGGTTGATTGCAGCAGGTGACATCACCGCTACTAATCTCCACAGAGAGCTGAGGTAAACAAATGTCCTAAATAGCAACCGGCTTTTTAAACATCTGACAACTGTAAATATTTTTATATTTAATACAATTTTATATTTTCATACAATAAACTTAAACCGGGCAAAAAATATTTCAAATAAATTACCTAAGATTTAGATAATAAAATCATATATGGTTATTATATTGCAAAACACCAAGGGAAATCAAGTATTATTAGCCCATTGCTTTAATACTCTTTTTATTGTTTAGTTTTTATTTATTTATTTATTTTTTTAGGAACAGATTGTAACTGTCGGAAAAAAGTAGGCTACAACAAAACAATCAAAACAAATCATCAAGAACAAGACTGTCTTTCTATGTGACATTTGGTCATCACCATGATAACAAATGGAAGAAACAGTTAAACCAAATGAGAAAAAGCTCCAACTCTGCAGTGTCATAAATACTTATTGGGTTCATGATAACCCAAATAATCCTCAGATAATTTTTCATATCATATCTTATCCTGTTTTGAGAGGAAAAATGGCATGGACATATTAAAATGATTATGACTCTGCAGAGTGCAGGGTTTTGTGACAATGTTTAAGTCTGTTTATGTCGTAGTTGTCTGTGGGTTTGTGTAACGTTATAGAGGTCCGAATGAATACAAGTTGCTACAAGGGTCGGCGACGGGCCGGTGTTTTTCAGCACTATTTATTTGGGGGGGGGGCCGGCATTTTACAGGCTGAAAACACACAAACAAAATGTTTTTTAATAAGTTTTGTTTGCTTATTTATTTGACTTCATCTGAGAATAAAACTGCTGTGTAAATCAGTTTTAGGGTTGCATCTGAGGACAGGTGTCATCATTTCCTTCAATAAACAACAACAAACAGAGACAGCATCTTATGTTGATAATGATTCGGCAAAAAATGACTCATAAACATTAAAATACATGAGACTAGAAATGTAACTGAAAGCATATCCTCACACATTTAGCAGCGGTCTGCTTCATTTATTGGCTGTGTTATGCATCTCGTAAATTTGAAAGAGGTTAACAGGTCATATTTATTGGGATTTACATGAGCACTGTGTTAACATTGTTATCTACTGTAGATTTATGAGACTTATGTAAAATATTTCATATAATCTACAAAAGAGAAAACTCTTTCATTACGGGGCCTGATATTTTAGTTGGAGGGCCAGATTTGGCCCACGGGCGGCTAATTGCGTACCACTCTGTTACAAACTAAACACCAAACAAGTCAGATGCTACAGTGTGTGTCTGTGATACAGTCCTCTGCTGTCTGGGAAGTTCAATACATCAGCAAGGACTTTAACAAGTTCGCCCTGTTTTACTCTTATACGTTTGAAAGAAAGACCGATGATGAATGTGATCAGTGATGTGCATCAAAGTGCAAAAACCCAAGCTGAAATCTTGCTAAAAACTCAATAGCTCTAATGTTATATTACATAAGTGATGGGCAAACAGTGGCCCGTGGGCTGAATCTGGCTCACCAGCAGAAATATTTGGCCCATTGATGAAAGTTGAAGATTTGACTTAAAACTTTTACATCATTTTTCCACAGATCTATTGTAAATTTAAAATAAATACAAGGTTCTTGAAAATCCCAATGGATATACTGAAATTACATCTAATTAACATACCAGAAGTTAAATTTTAATGTGTGAATTCCAACTGTTTTAATTCCACGACATTAGCTGATTCAACCATAACAGATCTGTTCTTCACAAACGGCCAAACAGAAACGGTGTGTTTGATATTATATTGATATTGTGATATGAGACTAGATTTTGGATATCATACTAATCGTGATATGGTGTTAGTGTTTCCTTTTCATAGTTTTAAAGGCAGTATTACAGTAAAGTGATGTAATTTTCTGAACTTACCAGACTGTTCTATTATTTGCCTTTACCCATTATATCCACATTACTGATGATCATTATTATCAAAAATCTCATTGTGTAAATATTTTGTGAAAGCACCAATTGTCATCCCTACAATATTGTAACAATATCGATATTGAGGTATTTGGTCAAAAATATTATGATATTTGATTTTGTGCATATCACTTAGCCCTAGTTTGATGCCAACAACAACAACAACAACAACAACAACAACAGTACTTTCAATTAACCATAAATTAATAAGGAGCAGGATATATTGGTAGATAACCAATAAAGTCTTGTCTCAAAGTGCAACACGGAGTATATATTTGTATATGAGTCATTTTCAGCCAAATAAGCATTAAAATAAGCTGTGAGCCATAACTTAATAATGGCAAAAAATGTTATCAATCGATTGTATTCTGAAATGAATAAACAACAAATAAACCATATATTCAGGGTGAAAAATTAACTTTTTTGTCCACCGGCCAAAAGACTAGTGAATGTTCAAACAGCCGCTCAATAGATAACCACTGTTTTTTTTGGTTGATGAGTAAAGCAAATCTACCAGCCACTTGCATATTTTACCAGCGTTTGGCTGGTAGCTGGTGCTAACTTTGTGCTCTGCATATATATCTACTGGACCGTTTAGTGGCCCCCAAAAATGAACAAATCCCGTAAAAAAAAACTGGCCCATGGTTGAACCGAGGTGCTGTAAGTTATAACATGATAAGACGAAAGGTGTTGTCAGCAGCTCAGGACACAGTTCAGTTCAGTTTTATGGTTTCCGTTGATTGTCTGTTCTCTTTCACAGCTCAGGTGCTGCTGTGTGAGAAGAAAAGAGCTCTCTACATTAGTTTAAACAGCTGTATAGTATCTGTCCAAGCGTCCACAAAACAATGAAACTCAACTTTTTAAAGAGTGAGGAACACGTTTAACGGTTGCGTCTGTCAGTCACTTACTAACGGACGAGTCTCTCGAAAGCTGAACAACTTTCGAAAAATGAACACTTATCGACAAGCTTTTCTCCTCCTCCAACTGCCAGTTTGGAAATATTTCACGTCGCAGTGGCAAAACGTTATGACTTACAGACGCAAATGTTATTAACACTGCTTTATTCCTCGTAAATGACAATCATCATGGCTGCCTGGCGCGGCCGCTGCCGGGTTTTCTATACGGCAGGCCTGAGACGTTACACGAAACGAGTCGGTTAATGTTGAGGTGGACGGTTGCGGTTCCGGACGGGACAGACCGAATTTAAGCGCTAACCTTAGATGCAACTGGTGACGGCTGTCCCACTCACCAAACTGCCGTGTGATTTTTTCCTAAAAGGACACTGATCCTAGAACGGTCCGCGTCGAAGACAGCGACATTTTCCCTTCTTCTCTGCTGTTGCTTTAGCCGGTTGCAAATCAGCTGTACGTGCACTACCGCCAGAGAACCGTAATCCTTGCGTTCATTGGTCAACTGACAAATCAATCACGCATCAAGTGGTTTTTCATTGGACAGGAATGCTGTCAGTAGAGAAGAGGGGGCGGTATTTCCGACTCTTATCTAAATACGAGGGGATGAAGTCCGCATGTCTTTATCTTGTGTTAGATGGTGATTGACGTAGATATTTTAAATAATTGCAGTATGTAAAAGTGTATAAGTACAAGCAATATTACGTTTTCAGAATCTACTTAGCATATCCTAACTTGTTTTTGGTTGAGAGATCATTTAAAGGAGTACAGGGGTCTGCAAGAAGCAGTTAAAACCTGAAACCCATTCAAATCTCTAAGATAAACTATAGACCTGTTGGTTTTACTCAGAAAATGTATACATGCCTCTATGATAATAATTCTTAAGGCAAGGGTGGATGTCCCCGTCAGATTCAAGGACTCATTCGTTAAGAGACTCAAGACAATTATCTATCTAAATGTGCTATTTTAATCGTCTGCATCATCGTCAATGATTAACTGACATAAAACAGTAAATATTAACATAATTTGTCTAATAATTAGTCTGGAACAAAGATTAATAATGTGCTTTTGACATATGTCATGCCAGCTAAATAATCAGTTGGAGCTTTCATTGTGTGTTACAGAAAGGTTAATGGTCACAATTTTCTAACATGACAATATGGTTTTGCAGCCAAAGCTATTGTGTTAAAACAAAGCATCTCTCTACAACTGTATATAGACTGGCTGAATACCCTGTGTGTTTGACAGCACATGGATCCAGACTCAGACAGAATGATACTCCTTTACCAATTATACTGCATTATATTCATCCTAATACGTATTTTCTGAACATATGAATCCCAGATTATAGACTAGTTATTGCAAACTGCATGGAAAATAATCTTGCTGCTGTACAATATGTACATGAGAAATTCCACCTCTACTATAGAAGTCTGTACAAACATAAAAACCAACCTTAAACTGAATTATAAAAGCCAAAATCAAGTAAAGTTACAAGGAAAACTTGTCTTGTTGGGTAATAAATAAGTAGAGGTTACCCATCAGATAGTCTGTAAACTGGATAGTTTAACAAACTGTGGCCACAGAGCAACATCTGGTGGACATTTTACAGCATTACATACTGGATTGGTAGAAAGCAGCCTGTGTCTCACACTAAATTCTCTTCCAAATGACATTGTACAGTATTTCAGTCTCAAGCATGACTCCCAAACTGTTCTAAAAGCAACTTCATACTAAGTATTTGACGCAGCCCTTCATATGTTGACTCAAACCTACACTGCTCTGCATGGACTGCAATAAAAGGCAGCCAACAATAATAAGCAACATCTCACTTATTTCATTTGAATTTATTTGGGTACAAATAAAAAAAAATGTACAAAATAAAGCATAGAAAGTATTAATTATTAAAACAATGTCAATGACAACAACATAAAAGAAAAGGCAACAGTTAAATAATTCATTAAAAATACAGCCAACTAATCTGGTAAAGCATCTTGTGGTCCTATACATCTACACAAACAAGCAGGACATTTGACAGTCAAGTTTAGGTAAGAAAAGGCATAGACCTGGGGCATGAGAATATAATGTTGAGTTTGAATCCAGAAGTGCACAACAATCAAAGTGATCAAGTTTTTCTTTTTACTCACATATCAGCGTGTCATCAAATTGAAACAACCTCACTACAAGAAACATTGATGCTGAAACTTTGGGCCATTGCTCATTATACAGATTTTACATTGCCATTAGTGTGATATCCTTTTAGCTTTTTTATCCTTTGTCAAATAAAGATAGTCTTTTCCTCTGAGCCCCATGAATATAATGACATCAAAGTAGAACTCCACCCTTCATAACAAGCACTGAACATTACCAAACCGCATATACTCATAATGCACAAACATTAGTACAGTGTTGCATTCATAATGAGCTTGACACCATCCTGACTTGATGATAACACAAGTAATTCAGTACGACAGCAAGCTAAAGTGGGAACACTTGACAGAACAGAACACAAACTGTACGCAATCTTTGGCGTCTGCAGGTCTCAGAGTCAATCAGCGCCATCTCTCAGTGTTCAAAACAAAAGTGCAGAGGAGATCTGTGTGGAGCTACTGTCTCACAATCTTGCCTAATGTCAGTCACTGAGGGGTTAAGTGTTCATTTTAATGGGACTGGGGGCAGAGGGTTCCCTTCCAGGATCAGCTGGTTTGAGTGTTAGTGCTGGTGTTGAGAGTAAATACGGGTGGACGACTCAGTGTCTGCGTGTACGCTGGCCCCCAGCGCCTGTGGTGGTAATGTAGAGGAGGGGCTGGGGCTGCCGCAGCTGGGGCCCTCGCTTCAGGTTATTCATGTGGACTGTGGAGGACTCTACATTTGAGCCTGTGGAGAGACAGGGAATAAAGAAACAAAGCTCAATTAAAAAAAAAAAAAAGATTGTAGCAGAGGAATGTCACTACAGAGGCGATTACAGCGGTTTACCTGTTTGCAGGTTGTTAGGGGGTGCCCTGACTTTGGCAAGAGGAGGGACCCCTCTGTACTGGGGGCGAAGCATGGGGGCCTGGGGCTGACCGTTGATGTGGAGGTGGGGGTCTGATGTGCTGTCCAGAGGGCGGAACCTTTGAGCTGTGGTTGTCTTGGTTTGAGGCAGCTGCAAGAGAGGGAAAGACAAAATTAGAGCACTTCAACTTCTCTATTACTCAACAACATTCATTTTTCAAAGTGCTGCTTAGTGCTGTTGTTAAATTGCACCATTGATACCTATTTTGTGGTTTTTAGCTCACACAGTGTTTTGTGAAAACTGTCATTCCTGGGAAAAAAGGGCTGATGAGATGATATAGTTAGTGTATTATGGCTGGTTGCCATTTGTTGCCATTAAGAGCCTTTCTTGGCTAAAAAAAGACTTCATGCAGCTTTCACTTGCAATGTTCAATGCAAACATTAAACATTATACATCAGTGTGTCATGAAGAGGTACTCTGAAATGTTATAATAATAAAATTGTACATATAGAAATAGGAAAATACTTACTGCTTGACCAGTGACCTCGAAAGAGCGTGAACGCCTCTTCTTGCGGCGAGCCTCAAAGTCAACTTCACGTGGGGTTTGGTTCTTGGTGGCGACCTGACGGTTACGTGGGCGTGTCCAGGTCACCTGCAGGCCGGGCCCCTCGCCAGTGCTGCTGGACAGGTTATCATCTGAGGTGGCGTGTCTGAGCTCAGGGCTAGGCTGCCTGCCACGCCGCATTGGTAAACCTCTAGGGGGTGCCTCACTTAAAGACAGGCTGCTCTTCTGCTTCTTGGGGTCCAAGGGAGAGGGAGGAGGGGGCAACCGCAAGGCATCCACCTCCAGGGCTTTGGAGCGCCGACGGGCTGCCTTCACAACAATGTTCTGGACTCCCTTTAGGATCTGCTGCCTCTCTGTGGAGACCAAGGGAAAGGTTTGCTATTTTACTGTATACACTTTCTTTACCAACCAGGTAGATGGTCAGGAATGCACAGACAGTACAGTTCTTAACACTCATATCACTTCACCCACTCATACTGTAGCCCACACTGTACTGTCTCCTCATATGGACATCTTACCGCTTCTTGAAAGGGGGATATCAGCCCCTGCCTCGCTGCTCTCGGGTGATGAATCCAGGTGGCTGCTTACACTGTGACTGAGATGGCTGTAGCTCAGAGAGCTCTCAGGAGCCAGTTGCTGCAGCTGTAGACATGAAATGCAGAGTGCCACGTTATGATCAGACGTTCACCGCCGTTCTTTGCTTCGAGCTGAGGTCAGGTTGAGCGCCATGTTAATCAATTCTGTTTCTCTCCAAATGTGTAAATGAAATTTTAATAGGGCCCTTTGGATTCTACCACTCATAACTCTACTTAATACATCTTGTCTTTGAGTCACATTTGCATAGAGACAGAATTTGATGGAGGTAATATTATTTCAAGCCCGGAAAAAAAGAGCTCATTCTGGTGGTTTGCAAATTTCACCATGAGGCAAAATATCTGTGTGAGTTTTATTCAAATAGGAACCCATATTGCTTGAAGTGCAAAGCAACACCTAACTAGACTGTATTATTCCACAGCATGAGACAGTTCTCATGCAGAGCTATTGAACTGAAATGAACCAGGGCAAATTGTATTAAAATTGTCCTCACCTCTCTGTTGCCCTTTCCGTTGATGTGGATGGGAGGTGGAGTCATTACTGCTGAGTTTTTCATCTGCCTGGCGTGAGGGCTGCTTTTAAAAACTCTGTTATTGTCCCTGACACAGGGAGAGAGAAAGAGAGAGATGAGACTGAGAATCTCAAATTAACTTGTTCATTGGAATATAAAGGCATAGTGATGCTCGCTGTTGCCATTACTGTAAATTCATCTATTGTATAGATTCTAAACATATGAACAAGATGTCTTCTTACAGCTCAGGCTCGGGCAGAATGGGGGGCAACGTGTGTCTACGGATTTTAGCTTGGCCTCGTCTGTTGTCAGAGCACATGTTGCGTACACTCTCCTGGTCTGAGTCCATGTCCTGGATGTTGTCACGACCGTGGCCGGGTAGGGTGATCTTGGGTAGAGAGCCCTCCTGGAAATATCAAATAGAGAGCATTTAATAGGAAGTATTTGAATTAGTATTAATCTAGACAACCTTATTAACATTTTAGTTTCTTAATTTAATTTATTTGATTTGTCATGTGGGGGGTTACCTTGATGGTATGTCTGGTTGTCACTTTATCCAGGGCCATGGCTCTGTCCAGTTTCCTCTCATCAAGCTCCCTCATGTACATATCATAGAGCTCCTGGAGGTGGGGAGGTACTAGCAGACTGTGGTCTGGAACACACACATGCACACAAAGTTCAGTAAATCATGAATTAATTGTGCCTAAAACAAAAGTTAGACCTCTGCAAAGCAACTACACAGAGGTTACCAAATTATAGATATTTATTAGAGGCTTTCACACAGGGTCAAAACCAATTCTAATGGCCTCACCATCAATGAACTGCCTCTGCTGCTGTATGATCTCGTCACACAGGTGTCTGTGCTGCTCGAAACGCTGCACCACAAAGTTTTTCTGCCGGATGACGTTGTCCTTGAGCAGCGCGTGGGACTGCATCTCTGCATTCTCGATCTCCAGCTCATGGACCTTGCAGAGGAGGCCCAGGACCTCGCGCTGCTCCTCTGAGCTCACCCGACGAGGCAGCAGCTCCTCCAAGCGCCGGGCCCGATCCCGAAGCTCCAGAAACCTGCGCTCGAGCAACGCCTTGAGGGTGAGAAAGAGAACAGGAGCTGATCAGATATGGTCGAAGATGGTTGCACACTCTACTGCCTGTATTGTTAAAATGTCAAGTTCATGTAAAGAGATATAAAATCACAGACAAGCCTCAAACTGTTTATAAAGCATTAGAAGAAAGTGGTTAGTTATATATTCTACAGAAGCAAATGTGCATGAACCATTTTCCCTTTAATTTTAATAAGTAGAAAAACTTCTACCTTCTGTTTGTGGATCTTTTTCTGTTCAGTCATGAGTGTAACCAGGTTTTCTCTGGCTATCGCCACCTCCTGAGTCTCAGAGCTGTCAGGGGGAGACTCCGGGGAGTCGGAGTCCTTCTCGCTTTCATCCTTATTCACACTTTCTTTTCTCCTTTCTGCCCGCCATTTCCTCCTGCGCCTACTCCGCTCCTGCTCCCAGCTAGGAGAAAAAAATACATTTTAACCGCCAGCAATAATTACATGTCATCTGGTTTGTAATTTACAGCTAGATCATAGTGATCAGATTTCTGAAGCCACATTTGAATGTACACAGTTCAAGCTATCATCTGTTTTTGAAAGACTAGTGAGAATTAACTGAATGTAGCACAAAGTCAGAGTATGGTTGCAATGGTTACCTATTGTTCAATATACCTTGCACACTCATTAAGATCTCAGTGGTGTTAAAACTGCACATATTGAATAACAATTCTCAACTTTTTAGCTAGAACTAGATTCCTGAATGTTACACAGGAGATCTTTGCATAATACATGTCTAACTAGAACATATGAGGGGGCGAGAAAGACATAAATCCTGAACACTCACTCTGCAATAGTTAGCAGGTGTTTGGAGGTGTCGATCTGGATCTCCATATTGCTGTTTTCCAGCTCCATCAGGCTCTTCCTGATCTCCATCTGTTGGCGGAACGCATCCAGGAGCTGCTCCCTCAAGTGATCCATCTCCGCCCGACTCTGATGGCTGGAGTGGGCCTGGACCTCCGCTGCGGGGAGGGGAAAGATGATGACAGAATGAGATAAAGATGAACAGGGATTATGCAACACAAATATTACAAAACATCTTAATTTGGCAGATATTCTTCATGTACTGCAGGAGGCAGTGTGGACAAGGCTTTACCCTGGACGTGGCGGATGTCAGCCCTGTCTGAGTTGAGTTGGCGGCTTGCCTGATCTGCAATCTTCTTCTTGAGCCGCTGGATCTCACAGCGCAGATCTGAGATTATGCTGGTGTACTGAGCAATGTGGTATGACACATTTATCAGGTTCTTTTTTACCTGAAGCACAAAATGACAAAAAACAGCTGAGCAAATACATAAACATTGACACAACTCTCTCAAATTTCACACTGAAAGTTGTATTTTGTAACTGTCAGCAGCTGAATTTAGCTCTTGAAATACTATTACTATTACTTGGATCTGCTTTATTTACTGTAAATGTCTAATCAATAATAAATAATAATGAGCAACAATCTACTCTTAACTTCTTGCAAACCTTTTACATGCAGTTAACACTACAATTTTAAACCAAATATAACATTACTCCCTTGTGAACAAATTTTAAGGTGAAGAAATCAAGAAATATAAGGAAATATTTCATTGCAGCATTAAGGACATTGATAAAAATCAGTAAAAGTAGACGAGAAGCTAAAAGATTGAAATATGTGTTCTGAGCTCACCCGTGTTCGAATACTTTTGGCACGGTCAGCATATGCCAGCGTGTTACGGGACTCCTCAAAAGCCACAGAGGCAGGACTAATATGGGCTATCATGACCGTTCGGCTGTTCCCGCCAAGCGAGTCCTATTAATCAAACACATCAGAAGAAAGACAAAAACATACATTAATCAGCGAAAAAAAAAATAGATAAAAAATCTGAATCATAAAACACATTAAAAATAATGAGGAAGTTGGTACCATATACATTTTTAAATTGCTGTACCTTCAGTAGGCGAGTCAACTTGCTGTCTCGATAGTTGACATACTTGTTGCCATTTTTGTCACTCAGGGCGTTGATGCAGTTGCCCAAAGCCAGGAGGGAGCGGTTGATGTGGGCCCCTTCTTTCAAACGCTGACCCCTATTCTGAGTCTGATAGAAAGACAGACAGATAGACAGATATGAGTCAGAAAAGTGATGAAACATTTTTTTTTGTATTTTTTGGGCCTTTCATGCATTTGTTAGAGAGTAGACTGTAGAGAGCTGACAGGAAATTAGATAACAGAAATTTGGGGGAATAACGTGCTACAAAGGTCCCAGCTGGACATGAAGTGGTGACAATGTGATTACATGGTCACGACTTGGCTGTTTCTTTCAGAGTAGTTGTCATGTTTCAACTTTTGCCCAGGAGATGGCATTACTTCCTACCTTTGGTTCATCAAGACTTGGCTTAAACTACATCAAGTTCAGCTTTTATTAGCCGCATGCACTCCTCTTTTGAAGAGGCAGAGAAAATGTTCCCTGTAACCTCAAGTGACAAACAACTCTCTGTGCCGCTCAATTCCTAGTGGAGGCCATATGTGCTGTTCATCAATACCATGGCTGTGAACCTTTTTCAAACAGTCTCCATGGTAAATAAGTGCTTTCACTCACCGGCTGTTTGCATGTTGCACGTGTGGTGCACAACAACATGTCGGTGTTAACATAGGCGACAATGATAAGCTATTAAGATGTCCAACAAAAGCAGTCTCCACTTGAAAACTGCCAGCAACAAGCTGAACAAATACTTTTCAACATCTTCGCTCGTCTGCTCAAAAAAAGAAGATTGAAAAAAATAATAAAACCAAGGAAGTGAACTGTCTCACAGATAGTCTTTTCTTCCTGTCTGGTAATACAGCCTTGCACGTATCCATACAAGAATTGACTGTATTGGTTTGATGTCATGGACAAGACTCTCAACAGAGTGGCTGACAGCACTAAACTGGCTGTGCTGTAAAATGACCCATTTGCCAATCATGAAATGGCTCACCACCTTCAATGTTTCATTTTAATTACTTTTTCTTTCTTTTGTTTATTTGTTACATTGTCCAGAGTTTGTTTTATTATCACACCCTCCATATGTACAGTGCTTTAGAGATACTTAGTGTCTGCACTTAGGTGATTAAAGAGCTTATTTGCTGAAAGGTTGGTGTATTACTTTAATAAACTACATGGTGGGCCATAATGACAGATGTAAAAAGGGTTTTATTAAAGTCTCCTGAGGTTTATGTGGCCCTCAATCCTCTGGCCTGTTGTAAGAAGTCACTGCCAAGCATCCCTGGTGAGCAGACTACAGTGAGAGGCTACATGAGTGCAGACACACTCACAAAGCAGACCCTTGTAGTTTTGAGGCTACATGTGTAATGTGTACATACAGGCTCAAAAGGAGCAGTGTATATTGTATAATGGGTACAGTAGCCAAGTCATGCTATATAGTCATGCTGTATATACAAACACACATAGACCACACACACACCTGTGCTGCTCGTTCGGAGCCGGCAAGGTCGATCATGAAGAGGCGTGCAAAGCGGACCTCCTGCAGGACATCACGGCAGCGACTCTGCTGTTTGACGGCCACCTGCAGCACAGCGTGGGAGCGAGACGACGTCTGATTGGCAGCTGTCGGCTCCTGGGTGCGCTGTTTGTTACCCTTCATCAACAATTCCATGATCTGACAACACACAGGTAGAGTTCTTTGATGTGTCTGCAGTTGCGCTGGATGAAATCTGTATGCTTTAACTAAAATGAGTGAGTGAATGAGTCATGTAGTGCAAGTGTGTGGTAGCTTGTCTCACCTCTTGAGCATTGATGGTAGACACCTCAGTGATGCCAGCAACCTGAATCACTCCCTTAGAGTCTTCTCTTAGGTCTAAGAAGCCTGAGGATGGGTTCAGCAGGTCACGGATCATCTCATTGTAGATCTAAATGATGCAGATAAAAATACAAAATCATCAACTGAGTTCACCCTCAATAAAGATCAGAAAAAATATCTGCTTGGCATCCTTAACTTATATTCTTTTAAACTCTAGACATGAATCAAGAGGTTTAAGTCCATGGACAAGGCTCCATTCAGCTTTCAAGCCTCCCTCACACACCAAACATGGTACAAAAGCATCAAGTGCTATATTTTCAGAAACTTAAGAAACCTCTACTTGTTGGGTGGCAGGCTGCCATCAAGCCAATGTCAGTGCTCTTCTTTCATTCACTGAAAAGAATATGCAGTTGACCTCTCTGGTCTGCAGTGAAAGCCCCTAAATCTACATAAAAGCCCAGTGCAGGAAGTGACATCCTGGAAAGTGACCACTAGATGACAAACCAACGGGAGGCTGGAAATATGAAGTCAGTTTTTGTTTGTCAAGCAGACCCCAGTCACAAACTCTGAAAAGGGGATGCTTTTATTGACACTGACAGTTGGGTATTTTTCTCTGTTATTTTTTCCAACTCTTTTATTTTGAGTGAAGTTTAAAAAAGACTCGTCGGAGAGTCGTCAGCCATGCTAGAAGCTCTGTGAGGCTGTACTTGGGCACAATGGTGCTTTGAGCTAAATGCTAATGTCAGCATGCTACAGAAACATGCTTAAAATGAAAATGCTAACATGCTGATGTTTAGGAGGTAATAATTCCCATGTTCACCGTCTTAGTTGAGTTTGTTGGCATGCTAACATTTGCTAATTATCACTAAACACAGAGTATAGCCGAGGCTGATGGGAATGTCATTAGTTTTGCAGGTAATAAACCAAAGTATTGGACAAATTAAAAACTTGACCAGATGATGGTGCGAGATGAAAAGTGTCATAGGGAGGGGAGTTATCACAGTTCATCCTGAGTGAAACATGAAATTGGGTGGCAATCCATCCATTAACGGTCAAGACATTTCACTCAAAACCACATGGTGGTGCTACAGGAAAAGTCAGGGGACCACCAAAGTCAGGAGAATACATCATCTGGGAACCATGAAAGTTTGTGCCCATCCGTCAAGTAAGCTGTTGAGATATTTAGGTGGATAAGTGAAAAATTTACATAAAAAGTCAGGGGATCAGCAGGATTAATCCTCTGATCACCATGGATATTTGTACCAAATTTTATGTCAATACATCCAATAGTTGTTGAGATATTTCAGCCTGGTCCATAGTGGTGGACTGACCGATCAACAGATTGACATTGTCATCCCTACACGCCATTAGTGTAGGTAAAAAGGTTTGTCTGTCCACTACCCTACACGTGAGGAGAGCAAGGCAACAAAACCAGAATAAACATAAAAACAAAGGGGGAGGTAACACTGCGTGCATGTGAGTGGTAAAGAATGAATGAAGGTGTATATTTGCATTTGTTGTGCGTGTTTCTGTGCATGTGTTTTTGAGATTGCACATGTTGAAAGAGAGTGTGATTTGGACAAGAAAGGGAGCAGATGTGTGCACATCGCCCAGTCAGGCTGTAAAATGGCGTTTAACCTCTTTGTGGTGAGGCGGCAGTGGTAACAGATTGCTCCCTGGAAACAGCAAACACACACGTCACACACAGCCTTGTCAGGATCCATCCAGAGAGTTCAATACAGGTCAAAGAACATCCAGACTCCATGATTGGCGTTTTAACAGGCTAATTTTTACATCCAGAGTGCTACTACAGAGCTAAGCTTCAATAATAATGTCAATCATTGACATTAATGATAATGTTTGTCACTGAAAACACAAAATCTAATTTCAATGTCTGATGCAAACCCTCCACTCAATGGGCAAAATTTGTCCCCACAAGTGCTTATATTGTGCCATTTTTATTCTCTGCTGAAGGTTGAATGTCCTCTTCATATTTGCTCTTTTTAAAACAGGTTATATTCATCATCTGTCTCTTTCTTTCTGCTGTTATCCTTTTCTTTTCTTTCTCTCTAACCCTTTTCTCTTTCTCTCTCTCTCTTTTCTCATAAAATAATTTTCTTTTCTGACAGCCTGGACATTTTTGAACAAATCTGACTCATTCTTCTTTGTATTCATGCCGCCATCTTCTCCAGAACGTCTTGTTGGAAAGAAACTACAAAGGACAACTTGTTCATTTGAAATCATAAAAAATATCTTGAATGAGACACATCATTTTAAAGGTTCACATGATACAATACTTTCTGTATTTTGAAAAACAATTTTGACCAGATACTTTGAAAAGAACACATTATGAACCCATTGTGAGGCTATGCCATAATCTCAAACTGACCACAGTCAAAAAAAAGGCAAAAATGACTTCTGTGAACCCATGAGAATACTAAATCACCCCAGTGAGGCTCAGTTACTGCTATCAGAGTCAAATGAACCAACTCCATTGTATCCACTGCTATTAAGGGCTTTGTCATTAAACACACAATCTGAGCTGTAGCTGCTTCTCAGTAATGAGGTGTGGAACTGCAGCCAGAAAGGCACACAGAGAGACCACCATCATGAGCCTGGCTTCTCATGTGTAGTTCATCATCCAATGACAAAGGCGGAGATAATCCCTCAGCCAGCTGGTCCACAGATCACTGCACACCAAAAACTACTGAGGGCTTCAGTGCAACAAAAGCTATCGGTTACTTACTGTGGTGTCTTACAAAGTTTGTCCTTGATCTTTAAAACTAATTTTGAGTCATGACCTGGTAACATCATCAGAGCTGTCACCTTATAATCTGCAGTAGGTTTTGAGTTGCTAAGAAAATAACCTCATCTAAAAGCCCTCACACAACAAACTCTGACAGATTTAACATTGTGCATCGCCTCACCTTGCCTCACTTTACCTCCTGTCTTATGTCATAAGTTGTATTTGTAAAAACTGCAGCTGATTATTTGCACTCCAAAGAATATCATGGAAACACAAACAGAACAAAAGAGGCTGCCATTATATCTTCTCGGAATAAAAAGTGAGAAAATATATTTCAATTAGCACTGTAAAGTTTTGCTTTGTTGAGATTTTTCCGCCTGTGGTCTTTTAATGTTGAAGAAAAGAAATGAAAAAAAGAAAAAGAGAGAACCCGGACAAAATAGGTGAAATTACCGCTTTATTTTCCTAACAGCCTTTCAGACAGCTTTCTGCCACTGACTGCCTCCACTGACAATACAACACACCAAAGCTGTTAAATGGCCATCAATAAGGGACAGTTAGAGACAAACAAACACTACAGGTGTTGAACAATGGTTCAATGGCTGACTATCACTTTGAATTTGAGTTTTCAAAAAGGGTTTTTTTTAAAGGTGGCAACTTTCTTTTGAAGACTGCATTGTACTTTTGAAATTACAAAATTCTATATTTGCACAGTGACATTTGTAAATGTTTAAAGCAGTACGCCTTTACTATTTTAACAAGGAAAGGCATGGCAAGTTTATTTGTGTAGGACCTTTGAACACAATTTAAAATGCTTTACATTAGACATAAAAAGCATTAAGATACAATATACAGTACTGGTCAAATGTTTGGACACTTTCTCATTCAAGTGAATGGAAAAGTGTGTCCAAACTTTTGACTGGTACTATAAAAGGCACATATAACACAAAGTTTGTGTCCGGGCTCCTCTGCAGGGCTGCGCATAAGGATGCCGGCTCAGCTCCTTTCACATGTGAAACAAATGCTAGGCTAAAGTAATGCAACACCAGTAGTATCTGCATACGATTGGCATCAACTAACAACCTCAGATGTTATCAGTGTGAGCAGATGACTGTGAAAGAGGACGTTCTAATTGTGACAGAAACAGAAATAGATGCCTGCAGTTAAATGTGAGGAAATCAGAAGGAATCTCCAAACTCTGAGTGAGCAATCAAGTTAATGGCTTTAACATTTTGAGTCCCCCACTGCAGGGCAATTAGGAGATGTGTCATCACTGCTGCATTAACTAGATGATTCTGTGTGTTGTGAGAGTGAGAATACATGTCTGGAGAAAAGTTCTTGAAACTGACCTCCAGATAGGACATCGAGACGCTATACAGCATGTCGTCACTGGTCTCCTCAATGGCACGGAACAAGTCGTTCAGGGTTCGGACATAGATGCCGGGCTCCTTGTCTGTCCCCAACATGGTGTATGTCTTCCCACAACCTGAAAACAGCAAAGAAAATTACAAACAAAACATTTATGACCTGCCATGATCAAATATCATCAGATTGGTTTAGAAGGGAGACATTTTACTCCCTCGGTTGGTACAGTGAAACTTTTGACGTATAATGTGAAAGAGGTTGTACGTAGTTATCACTAACTCTGCAGTTCTTCTCAGCTTTACAGAGCATTTTAGTCTTTCACCTCATTGTTTTGGTTTCATGGTTTTAATGTTTTAATTCTCTCTCCCTGCTGTCATCAGTGTCCTTTCCAGCTGCAGCACGCAGCTGTTACAAGCAAAATACCTCTGATAAATCCACTTTACACCACCTGGCCAGCACCAAACAGCAGAGGCACATTTAGCAACTAGGTGGTGTGCATAGTAGAACATTTAGGAGCTAAAGAGCCAAATATTTCCCTCAGGAGTTGGTGGAGACCACAGAGCTAAAAAAAAAAAAAGAGTGAATACTGGACTTAGATTTGCAAGGTGGACAGAAACATGACTTCAAATAAATGCTCCATGTCTGCTGGTTGTTTATATAGGCAACTGTTGGCTAACAAGTTCGTCATATCAACTTTATGAGGTGACGTCAATTAGTGCAGGTTTAGCAAGTTAAGCAAGTTTTTTTTACTCCTGCATATTGTGTTTAAAAATTGCTAACCAAAGTAAATACTGTACTCTAAACCAAACCACCGTATGAAAGCTCAATGTCAAAGCTAGAACTAAAAGTGTTTACTATGTCCGTATCACTGAATGTTCAGGATGTGCTGCCTTAATCTGTCCTTGGCTGGCCTGACCACACTGTTGCACAGACATGCAAGTAAACACATAAACACACACAGACACACGCTAAAATCCCTGTGTTTATTTCCCCACAAGAGGAGACAGAGAGCTGTAAATCTCTGAGACAGATGGACAGACAGAAGGCAGAGGAAGTCAGTGAGACAGAGAGACAGATGGGTAGCTTAGATGGAGAAATAGTGCTTGACTAGTCTTTGGCAGTGTGGCCCTACTCACTGGAAATGTGGGAGGTAGAGCATGACTCATTTTCTAATCAGACCTGCAGTAAAATTAAAATCAAAACAGATGCGAATAAGATGTCTCACTCTTTTCCTGAGAGTGCAATGACTAGCTGAATTGGTGGATAATTCACACCTCTATTCAGACAGAGGGCCGAGTTATATACGTGGGTCTTGTGCAACAAACACACAAACAAAGACAAAGACAAACCTGTAGGTCCGTAGGCGAACACAGTGGCATTATAGCCTGATATGAGGCCCTCGATCAGCCCTTTGGTTGTAGCTCGGTACACTTCCTCCTGCAGAAGGAGAAGGAAATCAGTTTAAAGAGCTCAAGTGATAAAACAAGAGCATAAACATATTATTTAAATGCTGTGCCACATTTGTTTCATTTAGTGCTTGATTTACTACTACTTTTGACTAACCTGACTGGCTGAGAAGTCGAACGCCACGTCAAACATGTAAGTCTTCTCCCTGGAGCGGTTGGCACGCAGGATGTCGTCCGGATCCTCCATGGGGTCCATCAGAACCACCATCTAATGATGACGAGGAAAGCGAAGACAGAGGAAGGAGAGCCACGAGAATGGAGGAAAGAGGCACACAGAAAGAGTAGGTGGTTAGTCCCAGAGCCACGGACTACTGACGTCTGAGCAGCTAATTAAGTTGAAGATATGTCTTTTGTCAATCTAATGAGTGAATGTGCCAATTCAGTGAGTTGAGATTCAGCAGTGGACGTCAGTTTGGAAACATGGTGAGAGTAAATGAGAAAAAAAGTTCTGTAGGGATGTCAGACATTAATTTCCCAATTCCACTGGGATTGGATGGATCCCAGATGGGAAAATGATAACTTCACAGGTGTACTGTTATCATTTATTGTTTGTTTAGATTATTATTATGTGTGCATAGTTAAAAAAGGGAATAGAAAGTCAGGTAGACTGTGCAGCTGTAGCATCAGCTGTCAGGGCTGGCTAAAAAAGATGCAGATGGCTGTGTGTCTGTTGCAGATGGCTGCAGATGTCTGTTCCTGTTGAAACATTTGGTGTAGGTTGTAAGCTTCTGGCAGGGTGATGTCGAGTTTCAACTGAGTCTTATGTACATGGCATTTTGTGTATTCAGATCACAATAGTAGAGAAACAAAAAAACAAAGGAAAATGACTGGCAGCTAGAATGGAGAAAAACAATGTCACATTAAAAAGCGAGGAAACAGCAAAAACATTTTCTTTTCGGCCCTGTAAGTAAAAGAAGTTGAGGAATATGCCCAAATCAGGGTACACTTATGTGCACTTCTGTAATTTTCAGCCAGTATTTCTTCTTCTGCTCTCTTCCACTGTTTCATGACCAATAACTGTCATAAAAAAAGAATAAACACGTCAATGGAAGATGTCTGCTTTGACAAAAACAGACCACAGAACGGGGACAATTCACAGCATGTATGTATGTATGTATGCAAATGAGCATCCACTCAAGCCATCTGCTGCACTCTGAGTCCTGCTTATAGAGAATAACGACCCAACAAGCAGCCCACATGTCAAGGACATTCATGGCATCTGGAGGATGAGAGACCAGCTCAAGTGTACTCAAGAAGAACACGGGGGCAGGTTGATATTGTTCAAAATTGCTGAAAATTGCTGCATACAAAAAACATGCATGTGACAGCCTCATGAATCAGGTTGTATGTGAATACAAGATTGAACTATCTTATTGTTACAATTGCGCTGTTTGACAAAGCCCAAGTCTAACCCACTATCATCAGTAAATAACAGCTCCAAGAAAGAACATTCAGGGAACTATTAACAGAAACGGCACAGCACAGTGCCAGAAGAAAACATTATAATGCTGTTGACAAATCACTGAATTAGAGTGGGTGCATTTGGCTTGACAGGAAAATTACTCTCTTTACAATCCCGTGGGCTTGAATCTCCTGCAATGCAACTGACAGAAGAGTCAATAAATAAACAAGACGAGGTCAAAACCTAGTATATGGCTGGACTGTGTATGAAACGCTAATGTGAAATGATGGATACAGGAAGTGGTGACATGTGGCGACCGAGCCCCCAGGAAGTTTGCCGGGCTTTGACACCTCTTTTCTTTTCTCATCCGCATTCTGCAGAGACACACCTGACTCAACCTCTAATTGGCTAGTACTCGTTGACGTCATTGGTTAGGTTGGTTAGGTTTAGGCATGAGATAGTTAGGGTTAGGGTAAGAATATCAGGGTCAGAGCCTATCAGAGGCAGGGTAGGGGCGGGTCTTTGCAGAATGCAGGTGGGAAAAAAGAATAACACGACTTTGACTGAAGCCAATTTGACAAAGGGCCTTTCTCAATACCAAGTTCGGACATCTGTACTTACTAGTTCGGACTTGGCAAGTTTGACTCGGGAGTACGAACTTCAGAGGACAGGAGGACGCAGTAGAGTCATTCTGCAGTTGGAACAGCAGCTACTTGCTGATAGCAACAGCTCAATAAACTTAAATTTAATATACACTGATCTGTTCATTTTAATACATTTATATTTATTGAAACGTGGTGATGTCAGTGCATATAGAGCCCCAGAGGCAGTGCTGTTGTTCTATCCAGTAAAAACATGAAATTCACTTTACATTCAGACAAACTAATGTAGCAGCTACAATTGTTAGATTTCATCCATGAGACCAACATTTATCTTCCAAAAGGAATTATATCATATATCAAAATGCTACAGAGACATTATAGTCAGGATTTACTTGATATTTTTTACAATACTCCATTACTGTGTTTATTACAGAGAGGGAAAGTACCAAAACTGAGGGAAAATATTATATATAAAATAAGTGAATTACTTCCTAACACCTGCTGTGCACCAGTGGGCTGCTGCCAGAGAACGACTACTCTGCTCTCACAGCTTCTCAAATGTCTATGAAGATGAGGCGGTGCAGTCACGACGCCATCCCTCATCACAATGACTGTCATTCCTCTGCATCATTTTGAGCTTTTCCAGGTTTTCCAAAATAAAGCTGAAGTCCCCCCGTTACAGCATCTCAGTGAGTAATTTATAATCAGCTTACTACTGTGCTCATCACAAAAACATTAAAAAGGTTTGAGCAATTGGTAGTTCTGGTGCTTTTTGAGCAAATGCAGAGCTGGATTGCACTAAACAAAGAGACCAGAAGTAAAGTCCTTAGCAAATTTTAAATTATTTGTTTTTGTAGTTCATAGTTCGTATTTCATATTTAATCAAAATCATGATAAACGTTTCTTCCTGTCCCCTTAAATGCAGTTGGTAAGAGTTGACAATACAACAAAAACTAGGTTTGATCTGATAAAATGTAATACCAGGTCCAGAATCACCTATATTAATCCTAATACAGATGCTTTTTATCATTGAAAACAGCATATATAAATAATACTAGAAGAGTCATGTGTCATCAGTGGCTCGTCACATCTCCAAAAACTTTCCAAAATAGGCGTTAGATAAACTGACCACTGATTGTGAATCTAAATAGTTACTTTCTTGCCTGAAAAATACTCAATAAAGTGACATATTAACAGTCCCACAGCGAAAATGACAACAGCTTAATCTCCACCATCACTGCCTGTCGGTGCAAAATGGATTCTGGGATACTTAGCTTCGGCCACCTTCAGTCAACCAATGGTGTGAATTCATCGATCAGTGATTCACTCAGTCAGTCAGCCATGGACGTTTGCGTTATAGGGCTAGCTCTGCTGTTGCAGTCCAGCCAAAAAATAAGAAAAAAACCCTTGAGTTTATTTTAGATACGACCATGGGGCAGCTGGGAGTTTGCAAGGGTTCAGTTGATCAGCTCCGTTCAGCAGTGGGCCTGGAGAGTCCTCTGAGGCCTGTAACGCTGAACCACACGGCTTGTTTGATGACCCCCTCAACCACTGAGCCGCTCACTTTGAAGCCTCTCAATTGAAATTCAAGAGGGGAGATTTCACTTTTAATAAACTGACAATAACAGATGAAGGCGGGGAGCATGGCAAGCTTGCACAGACTGCAATCAGCAAAAAGGGGGAAAGGAGAGGGGGATGAAGTACTGAAGAGGGAGAAAGAGGAAAGATGGAGAGGCGGGAGGGATGAAGTAACACTGGTACTTGTCTGGACTTCAAGTTTACTCCCTTAATTGCTTGCTTAAGATGTGTCTTGTAGAGAACAGAGCAGCATGTGGAGCAGTTCATGCTACTCATCCTATTAACTCCCTGCTTCTTCTCCAACTTTTCTGTGCATGCCGTCCGGCTGCAATGACAAAGATTTGGTGAACAAGGGAGTGCTTCTTCAGTATCCAAGGTCAGAGGCACTTAAGCCACTTACTGTAACTCTCAGCCAATCGGATGACCTTTAGAAAAAATATCGGTATAAAGTCAGAGGAAGAAATGACTCATCGAGTCTAGCAAAAAATGGCAAACAGAGAGAGTGTTAAGCAGATGAGTCCTTTGAGTTGCAGGAGGATGTAACCCCAAAGTGGATTCATCTAAAAATGTGTCCACATTAGGATAAGGACTGGCAGGGGAGGTCATCTATGTTGTCAGATCATCCTGTTGTAATTACACCACATAGCACCACATAAAGCTGAATCCGGTTATATCAGATTTTATATTATAACACATATTTAGGAAGTTGGTAGTGGGTTGATAAGGATTTCTGTACACTTCATATGTACATTTTGACACATGTACACTGATTTAATAAATCAATTATCTTAAAATTGGTTGGTCATTCATAATCAGCTTTCATCACCTTAATTGCTTATAGATGAGATGACTATTTGCAAACAAAATCATCTCTTGGTAAGTTGGTTTCAGTAGTTTACAGTAAACTTCTGTTCCATCGCCTCCTACTCTATGTGATGGCCAAATAGAGCTGATGACACAATTTTGTCAATTTATTTTTTTGTTTCTGCAAAAAGCATAAACATAAACACAGATGCAGGACAACACCTGCATTGCAGAGCTGGAAGCAACAGAGAATTGACTTCTTCTTACTTCTGTACAACAACCTAATCGTGTCCGAGACGACATGCTTAATTGTTTTGGAAATGCTTTATTGTCCTTGTTCACACTAAAATGTGAGTAGTGTTTTCAAGATGTTCCACTCTGGAGACCAAGCTTAGGGTGGATGAAAGGTTATACCAGAGAAAAAAGGTGTGTTTTCAAATTCAGCCAGCTTAGTGTGAACATGGCCTGTTACTATATGCGTGGTGTGTGCGTGCGTAATTGTGTTCCCCGAGAAGGCTGATGAGCATGCCTCAATACTCTTACATAATTGCATGTATAGTAGGTATCAAATAGTGTGTGCATCCATGCACACTTTTGTCCCTGTGCATGCACTTGAGAAAATCATTAAGGGTGCCAAAGGTGTTGATAACACCTCTAGTCCCATCTGTCATCTGTGTTTCTTGAGTTACAGTACCTTCCGCAGCTCCACCCATGAATATCTACACATAGCAGCTGCTGCTTGGGCAGATTCTATACCCCTAATTTTCTTAAGTCTTCTGATTAGACTGTAAGGTGCTGGCTCTAATGACAGTACACTGTGTAGGAACATAAGACTGGATGTCTGGGCATGTGCCTCAGGGTTTTATGCCAATAATGGACTACAGATAACCTCCCAAAGTTTAGACTTTGCCAACACAGGTGCCTTTCACAGTGGACTGTGAGTGACTCTGAGTTCAATTAAGAGCCTTCTGAGAAACAAAGAGTCTGAGGTGAAGTATAGGTCACTATTAGCTGTTGAGCGTTGACATCCAGCGTACAGAACAGGTTAAGGAGGATTCGGAAACATGGCAGTCTCATGGATACCACTAAGTCTCCCACATATCCCTTCTCTCTCTCTCTGTGTCTCTCTCTTTCTCTCACAGTTGCATGGAAACATATACACACATAGCAACTAAGAAAACAGCAGTTCGTGTCCACTGCAACAAGCAAGTCTGTGCAAGCAGGGTGGCGAGAGGCATGACTGACCACAAGAGCTGAGGTCAGCACACTCCCACACAGTGTTCTTGTGTATATGAGTATATAGGAGGAGAGGATGTGTGATCGGTTGTATTTTTTACACTAAAAACATTCAGGCACTCTCCTCATATACAGTATGTGTATGCGCTGACGATAGCAGAAATTCCACAGAGCCAGTGTGATGGTTAGAAAAAATGCAGAAATACTGTAGGTTTTAACACCTTCAGAGCAAATAACTTTCTCAGAAAAGCTGATCGATACATCCCTCTTATTTACCGTATCATACATGCAACATGCTGTTCACTGACATGAGTCTGTGAACAGCTGCACGGCAACCACTCTACAAACAATACTGGCACAATACAGCAAACACATAGAACCTGATAAGATGAATACAAATGTCTGACTGGTTCTGGTGCAGCTGTTGAGAACAAAAAAATAAAGAAGTGGGCACACTGTATCCATGACACTGATAATTACTGGGACATTTGCTGTGCTCTAATTTAAAGAGACTCAAGCATTAGAGCACATTTAGCAGCAATTTATGTGTCTTTTTGCCAATATATCCGTTTCTCTAACCTCCAACTGATGATTGTGTAACATTCAGATGTTGTAAGCCAGTCTGGCGAAAAAAAAACGCAGAACTACATTTATGAACAGCCTCCTTTAGGAAATGAGCTGATTGCTTTGATCATTGAACATTTGACAGTTAACACTAGAGCAAATACATCAGATAGAAGACAAAACCAGTGTGAGTGAGAGTCCTTTGCATGATTTCCAAACAAACTACAACTAAACTTAAGCTACCATATCTGCCCGTCTATCAGGATAGAATTAATTGCTTCAGCTTGTTAATCATGTTCTTTCAAAGATCAGGGAAGATCAGAATTTTAGTTGACAAGGGAATCTCTCGACTATGGTCAAGTTCAACAACATACTATGAGGTGAGTGATGTCACAGTCAGATTTTCCACTTGGGGACTGAATGAGCTTCTGTTACTCTTTCTATCGGGACCAATCACCCCCTTTTTTCGCTGACTGCTGACTAATTTATGGTTGCCACTCAAGGAAATGTCAATTTTAAGACAAGCGAGCCAAAAGCCTGGAGGACTGCTTGAAAGGGAAATGGAAAGCAATTTCCTGGTCGACAGCCCCTGTGGTGTCGTGGTGTCATTTTTAGCAGTTTCAATCATGCTGTCTTTCATCACAATGGACATCACATGCTACAGCCAATTTTCATTTGGATACAGGGCTTGACTCAATTTAACTTGACCCTGGGTGCTGACAAAACAAATGGCCAGAGCGTGAATTTACACACTGTGGCTATGAAAAAAAGAGGCCCCTAAAATATTCATATCATCACATGGATCAGCCAAAGTCAAAACAACAGCTTGCTTATGCAGTGACATGAAACCAATTAGTATGATGGAGTTATATAAATGCCATAAAAAGCAGTGGGGTGCGATGGAGCACATTTGCCCAGTGCCTCTCTTGGCTGATAGGTTTTCTAATCAACAGGACCTGCTGTTCTGGTCGTTAAAGCAGCAGGGTTGACTTGGTTGGCCATCTTGCTCATTATAGCACTGCTAGCTCCCACCGCAGATCCATAATTCAAAGCGTGGATGTGGTGCAGTTTCACAAGCCAGCTTGCCCTAGTTGGTTCCCCCTGACTTGCTCCACTATCATGTGCCAAGAGGCAAATGCTGCCAAGATGGGCAACAAAAGTCAGCAGTCGTGTAGACATCAGCCCCTTTTATAGGCACTGGTTTCATTACACCTAATTGATGGCTTGGATCTCTAATAAAATGAACAAAGAGCAATTGGAAATCTCGATCATATAAATGGCTTACAGTGGGCTGGCCGTCACTCATGCTGTAATAACAGGGTTTTTCCTGCACAGAGGAATTTTTGGCGCCCCCCAAAGAGGTTTTAGGCGGCGCCAAAGGAAAAATCACCAGCGCCAAAACGATAAGGGCTGAGCATAAAAACAGCAATTCAAATCCTCTCCGAATGTGTTTAATAGCACTACATCAAACAACTGTTGAACAAGCAAAGCATAAACTTAAATACGACGTCTTTGACTTCCAGCAGTCAACTCCCCTCTCATCCACAGCTGCTATATTTTACATATGCAGCTGGTGCTGGATAAGCCAGCTAAGCTGCACTGTATTGACTGGGGCCTAATGGGAGAGAGGAATTCCTCAGATTTATCTGAATTACTACTGCAGCATACTTTTTGCATCATGTCCTGCCTCCTGCATCCCTCTCCTAAACCAAACAGAGTATTTCCAGTAGGTGAGAATGCATCTGTTATGGACGATCTCCTGTTGTGTGCTACAGGTGTGAAAGGGTATCTGGTCTGGACACTGTCCGGAGTTCACACATTAAAACGGCAAGAGACAGTTAGCGGAGCACAGACACCACACCCCTCCCCAAATCCCACGTCTCTCTCCCTCAAACTCACTTCTCTTCCCCCCTAACAATGTTGGAATAAAATGATTTTTTATCCAGTTTTGTTAATTGGGCTTTTATTTACTCAAGCATAATAGACAGTTTTGTTTATCAAACGGACAGAAATAACAGGATGATGCATAGATTTCTGTCAAATAAGGTAATACAGACTCATTGCCTTTACTGTATGTGGACTGATCATGGTTACTGTCATAGTCACCCTCTGTGTATAATCCATGGAATTTGACTATAAGCAAATTCAATTGTTTTTCTGTCTTGTATCAGTATTAGTATCTATTCAGTATTATTATTATTAGTAAGTATTTATTCTTGGAGAAAAATTAAATAAATATCTATTTAAACATTTTTAGCGTAATCCACAATAAAATAAAGAGCCACTTAAGCAGATAAATACAGCAACTAAAAAATAAAGATTGATCATTTTTTTAAAACCCCAAAGAGAGGAAAGAAGAGAATCTGAAAGACCAAACAAAGCCAGTTACAGCAGACAGAGAAGGAAATGTTCTTATACAAAAACACACAGACAGAGTCTAAATCAGAGCGGCAAGGTCGAAGCTGTCAAACCACCTGTACACACTGATGTCATGTTTTATTGTTTACATTTGTGTCTTGTCTTTACTGCTCTGGCTTCAAAGGTCACGAGGTTACATCCTTTTTTTTTATCAAGGTTACTTGGTTGACCCTACATGTACTGGAGAGATTAGGAGACCGGCTTTTGTCTTGTGTGTCATGTATCTGTGTGTCATATCTAAAGAGCGTGTCCATCTATGCATCTTGTTTTTCCCCAGAGACACCATTCTCTTTTCATCCTCATCCCCAAGTGACATTGTGGTTACCATGGAAGCGTGTTTCCAATCCTGTTTCCACTGCTTTGTAAATTTCAGTGAAACTGGGGATCATTACTAAGGCTACTCAAAGGCTGTAGTATTTTAATTCTGAAAAATATTTCGAATTTAAGAATGTCTGCATGATCTGCATGAAAATACTACTGGTTATTTACAGTAGTGGGATGATTAGATGTGAAAATAGCAAAAACAGAAAATGTCCTGTCTCACAGTGTAGAAAATTGTTGATCACACCAAAGCAAATGACTTAATCCTTGGACAACTGGCCTGATTTTACACCAAATTTCACTGAAAACTTAACAAGTTGTGATGGCAACTGGTCAGTTCTTCACTTCATCCCAGACTAAAAAATCTCAACATTGGATGGACTCCCATAAAACTGTGTACATTCATGTCCCCAGAGCATAAATCCTGTGTGTGCATGCGTGTTTGTTTGTGTGTGTGTGTGTGTGTGTGTGTGTGTGGACTGCTGGGCTCTCACTGCTTGCATTTCACCATATCCCCTTCCCTTATCTTTAGGTTTCACAATGACATAACAGCAGAGTCGTTTAACAGTGACATCTGTGCGCTACGTCAAGAATACCGCAAAGAACAAAGGATCAAGATCACAAAAAGAAAGCCATCAGGTCTCAGCAGTGACCCTTGCGGGGCAACCTTTCAAGCTGCTCTTTCAGATACGCAACCAAAGCTTTAGAAAGTCCAACGGACACAATTGTGGTTGGTTATCTGATAGAAAACCTCAGAGCTGCCCTCTCTGCACCCCAACAATGCTACTGTATATCCCGTTTCAGGGGCTCTTGATGATTGGAGGTGTGTGTTGGATCACAGTGTACCTGATACACTGTGCTTGATAGCAATGTCTGTTCTTCATTTGAGGTTACATAAGATGTCTGGCTGTGCCTATTTGTCTCAGTCTCTGTTTCTGGTAAATGAATGTCAGATCAGTACTCTCAGACGAGGGTCGCTGTAATTCCGACTCACAAACGAATAGACACACAGACACACACCAGTCCTTGCAATAGGATTCCCAACACCAAAAGCAAGAAGAGATCCACAAGTGGATGAGAAAAATCACTTTCCTTCCTTCCTTCCCTCCTTTCCTTCCTTCAATCTTTCCTTCCACCAGTCCAATTTTTCACCGTTGCTTAATGTCCTTGTCATTTCTGTTTTGAGGGCATGTAGCACAGATGTATTATTGGATGGCTCGGGCACAGATGGTTACAATGGATAACAGGAACAATACAAATCATTGAACCACAGGATCTCAATTAAGTGTGAGGATGTTGGAGGGTGCAGGGTGCAGGGTGCCCTAAGGTTGCCATTAATGTCACCCTCACTATAAAACCCTCACAGGCAGAGTCGAATCCAATCAACGACAAAGTTCTTCTGCATAAGATAAAACCTAAGTGTTTCAAAACTGTATTTTAAAATATCTGGTATAAAAATAAGTGCTGCTATCTTCTAAAATATTTAGATTGTTTTTCAACATAGACCTGGTTTGGATCTTCATCAAAATACACAGTGATACACATGTTTTTATTTCGAGTGCAGTACCTCATAAAAACAAGCAAAAATTCTTAAATGATATTCATAACACATGTTTTTTAGATACCCTGCAAATTAAGAAATAACAAGACCTAAAACAACCTCCATGGTGAAGGTAATTAGGCTGATTACCAACAAAGCTATTACTTATCCACTTGTTGCCACAACACACAACAAACATAACCCGACTGGCAGGAAAGCTCAGTAGCTGGTTGCCAGATACTGGCACAGGCTGCTGACCAGTAAAGGTCAGAGGTAGCCTTGAGGCCAGAGGCCGGAGGTCGGCCATAACACACAAACTGGGACAATCACTAATTACCTAGACAACAACACACTGACGTGCACACGTACACACGCTACACAGTATCAAATTACAGCCCTGTGGTGTTTGTGCGTCAGCATCGAGCCTCAGACTGACCACTTGAGTGCCAGAGGAACAACTTAAGGAGTGTAGAGGATGCTGTACAGCTGTAACTTTGGCATAACAGAATGAGGTTGAAGTAGGAAAATTAATGAAAATCTTGAAGAAGCCCATGTCCTTGTTCAATATATGGTGCAATTTGTGGTGAATAATTTCCTAATGCTACAAAATGAAGCCTGATATGTAACATTAACCTCTTATAAAAATGTACAATATTAAGTAAGATATTGAGAATTTAGAATCATACAATTTTGATTAATCTCCTTCTAGACACTCCAGCCATACGTCTGTGTTTATGGCAGGAAGTGAAAATAATAATGAGGGTTTCAATAAATGAATGTAATGTTTGCAAATTTTTTCTCTGCCAACAAATGTGAAATCAGTTTCAGTATAGAGCAGAGCAGCTGTGTGAGTCAGCTGAAAGATGTGAACCAATATAATTACTTCCTTTAAATGAAACACAAGGCCGTAGTTTTGATGTCACTCTGCTTGACGTTCGAGGTGGTTTAAGTTGTGAGAACACTGTTGCTAATTGACTGACAACACAAAAAGAACATTGCATTTTTACCATATACTGAAAATATATTTTAAAAAAACTAAATGTATGGCTTTCCTCTGATAGATTAAAGGCAGGAAAAACACATCCTAAAGCTTTGGTGTGCACAGTAATGCCCTTAGGAGGGTTCTTTCAGAGGGAGGCAGTAGCCAGCTGTGCAAGGATCCATTTAGTATAGAGTCAAGTTAACTTCACGCCCGTGCTCACACGTAATGACATCCGTAATAGCAGAATGGTGCTCAGTAGCATGCTGTTTTCACGCATTTTAGTCCATTTTATTTGCGTCAGACATGACATGAGTAGGAGATGTCATCTGTGTGAAACACAAAAGCAGCCATTAGTGTTTTCAAGTAGCTTCAAGTCGTCTGCAGCCACAGCACACAATGAACTTTCCACACAGGGTTTCAAAAATACACCAATACTCTGTGCTCTGTTTTTAGGAGATGAAAAGACAGAACTCATATTACAGTGAGGAGAAACAGAACAATATTGTTGGATGGATGAAAAATAGACACACTAAATGTTTGCATACCAAATCTGTTTGGTTTTTGGGTGTGTTGTTGATGGACACTTGTTACATGCAATGCAACTCAAGACGGTTGTATGATTACAGAGATGGGCGAGTGGTGGTGAAAAATACTGTGTGCTATAAACATAAAACTATATCCATTACATTTAGGTTTAATCACCTAGAATGATGAGTCTTTGAGTGATGTGAGGTGTCCTTACTTCCATATTATTTAGCGCCAAGTCAGATACATCAGCACTTTCAGAAAATTCAGTCACATACATGCTACAGTCCTGTTAAGAGTCTCATCAGCCCGCTTTGTTTGCATGTCAGCAGCCCATTAGCATGGACATCTTTTAGCATGGCTTTTCACTCTCTGGATGTGGTCCTCAAAACTTAAAAAACAAAATATATTTTGTTCCAAAGTGACTCATATCAGCACTCTAAAAATGACTCATGCCTTTTTCTGATCTGCTGCACTGGTGGAAAAGGTGGGGTTACGTCACACTACTTCTTGGTCAAGAACGGTGTGTAAACCTTTCCATCGTTTCCAACTTAAACCAGTGCTTCTTTTATTTCTGGAAAGCCAGTCTCATGGATGAGCCTTACCAGACAAACAACATGTTGTTATGACGGGGATATTATACAGTAACCCCCCCATCCCACCCCAAGAGACTTGCTCCCTCTAGTTCCTTAGTCCAAGACGTTTGGGAAATGTTTTCTCTGTAAACGCCCTGTGATGCCTCCTCTTCTACCTCTTCTACCTCTCCTCTGTTGTTTTCCTTCAACCTCTTTTTGATCACCTGTAGCTCTTCTCAGTCACCACACTCTTTCTTTCAACTGTTCATCAATGTCCTGAGGAGATCTTGAGATGACACTGTGCTGTTAATCGGTGCACCTTGGTTGTTGTGTGAAACTACTTCTGACCTATTCGAGATGTAATAACGGACAGATCCCTGCCTGTCTTTCTGGCCAGGAGCCCAATAAAGACGGTACATCAATGGCTGTACTTCCTGCTTGTGTAAGAGGTATTAGGTGGCCACGGAGGAAGCAGGGGAACATTGTGCTCCTGATTCTGTTACAGAACTGGGCACACACATACACAGACAAATGCACATACACATCACTCACTGTGAACACACGGATGTGTTTTTCTCACAATTTTGTCTTTCTCGTAAAAGGGAAAGATGTTATGCTTGCGCAATCTGTAACATAATTAGTTGATGATGTTAAGGTAAAAGCCCTTTGGGCACTTCCTTCCTTATCCTCGCTCTCCTGCGGACTGAAGAATGACTCAGAAGAAGCCCGAGCACACAGCATGGTGCTAACAATTCACATCTGGCATATTATGTGCAATCCCGTGGTGTGCAGTATTACATATAATACTGTTTTTAATGAAATTACGTCAAGAACATATTGTGATTCCTAGTTCTGGTCCTTACAGCTAAGACCTTGCTGTGCCCCCAGACGGGTTAGTTGGGGGCAATAGGTGTGTTTACCAGAGTACTACAAGCTGTTCAGAGGACCAACAACAGGGCCACTCCAGCTTCTAGTCTCCTTCAGTGGCTGCTTGTGGTAAAATGCCACGCCCTGCTCTCTTATTGAGATTAGGAGTGGAAGAGGGATCATATGCAACACACACAAACATGCACAGACTAACCCACAGAGGCCCTTGTTGTAAAACGTGAAGGCATGAGGGAGGGGTGGGGATCAGGGGAATCAGAAAGAGTGTCACTTGGAGGCGAAAGGGAAGATTATCCACTTCCCGGGGTCAGACAGTCTATTTGTGTTGACATATTAACCTAGCTTTGCAAAAAGTAGGACTACCTTGTCTGTGCGACCCAAAATAAACTCTTCTGTAGTTCTTGTTCATCTCTGCGTCTCTCTGCTGCAATGCTGTTGCCATTTCAGGTTCAGGTCTCATTACGGGCTCTGTGTGTGTGGAGGTTAAATCTTCACAGCTAAAAAGGACATGGCTATTTGTAGTTCCTTTCCCTCTCTTGTTCAGTGGCGAAGCTATTCAAACACCCTGCCTCATAAAAAAAAAAAAGACTGTGCATGAACAAAGTGTGCCTTTTTTTTCTTGTTTTCCCTGATTTCTAACTACCTTATTATGAGGAGAGACTGTTCTGCAGAGAACATTTTCAACAGCACAAGGTGGAGGAACATTAAGGAACAGTAATTTTTATGCAATTCTGGCTATTTCTGATCCATTTTACACACTCTCCTTCCTAGAATTGGACCAAAATGTCAAGTGATTGATTTATTTTCGATTTCACCATGTCTTCACCCTTCTCTTCTTCCAGCATACTCATCCAATGTTATCAAACACCTTTAAAGGTGCATTATTTAATTTAGTTCTGTTAGAATGATAGTTTTAACATTCAAAAATTAACTAAAATTATCAACAGCATGTGAGGAAATAACTATTGACATCGCATCAAAGACGTCTATGTTTTGTGTTGCAGAGATATGAAGTTAGCATGCTAACCAACTAGCCACGCCCGTCCTGTCTCGTAATACCCCTTTGTGCCTCAAGGGCAGTAGTGAGTCGTAGTGCTGCCCCAAGCAACTGGCCAGCAATAGCAGAGATTTTGAGCCAGGCTCAAAGCTGCTGTAATTTTCACTGTAGGACTGTTAATATGCCACTTTATTGAGTATTAATATTTTTTCAGGTGAGAAAGTAACCATTTAGATTCCCAATATGTGGTTAATTTATCCAAATAATTCCTATTTGGAAACAAGCTCCAACGTCGTCGGACATGCCGCTGCTGCAACTGCTAGCTAGGTCACCTCAGCTCCATGATCTGATGAAAGATCTATGCAGCTCTTTGATAATTTATTGCTAGCTCTAATATCTCTATAGCGTTTTGATAATTTGATGACGCCATAGCATAGATTCACTGCAAGCAGTAAGCTTTACGCTTTATTCAGTGAGTGGTAATTCTAGTGTGGTGGTGGTGGGGTGATGAGTTTGGGGGGAAGGGGAAGGATGGGGTGGGGGGTTTGGGGGGGTGAGGACTGTGCTTTCTGGTGATATGCTGCCCCCTATTTGTTTGGAGCAGGTGGCCAAATCTTACATACTGCACCTTTAAGGGTCTGAAACATAATGTTTGCCCATACTTCTGTATTAAACAGCAGTTTAACAGCCTTGACAACCATCCCAAATTACATTTTGTTTGGAGTATGATGCCTCTCTCTTTGCACAGTTGTTTATTTTCCAGGGGGAGCTGTTTTTGCTGAATTAGGCTAACTACAGCACAGCCTCTAAGGTGATGGCAATTTGAATCTCCTTTCACTGACAGTCCCGTGTAGAGGGTGGCGGAAACTCTACACTGAGCACTTGAGGTGAGGCGCTTTGTACTCCACAAAGGCAGAAAATTTGCCAATTCATGGCACACTGTAATCAAGTAGACTAGTGCTTGGACCAGGCTGAATGCTGTTAATTGTTTTAGAGGACTTGATGTTTACAAAGGAACCAGGATGCAAAACTGTACATTTTGTTTGCCTGCTGGCTGACAATCTCTCTCTCAGGGATCAGAATGAATCACCTGCCCCTGAGGTTTTTTTTTCTTTCTTTTTTCCAGGTAAACACATGAATACATGGTGGGAAAGTCTTTTTTTAAAGTCTCTGCTCCTCTTGTTGTTATAAAGAAGTCCTCCATTATCCACAACAGAATCATCACTCTGAAAAGATTACCAATAAATGCCACCATCAGTAGTTGTGTGATATATATATTGCTATCAAGCCAAAAAAAGAACATATTTACAGTATTAAAGCAAATTCATTTGAGGACATGGAAAAAAAAACAACCTCCAAAAAACCACCATGGTTGTTGGGGCCTTCTTCCCCTGCTGTTTTTCTTTATTCTCCTATATGGAGGCCTGCACTACTGAGGAATAGAAAAAAACAAAAACAAACAATGGCCCTGACCTTGTCTAGGTGTCTCCATGGAGACGAGGCCTCACTATAAAGCATTCTCCACTGTGTGCTACTGACAGGCCAGCCCTGCCGAAGACATGCTTAACAAGTTTGAAAGCTAAGTGAGATGCATCCTGCAGCCTGTAAACACTCAATTCTCCAGTACTAACAAGATATTCACGTGTACATGTGCACATATACATTTACCATCATGCTAAATTACTGTATTGCCTTGGCGAGAGCTCAAGAACAAATTGTTTTGGAACAAGGAATCTGCATGTTTAAAAAGAGGATCTGTGCAAATGTATTAAAGATAAAACATGCTTTTAGGAATTAGGTATATTCTGTAGTGTATATCTTATGTAGCAACCATCCCTATGAGCAACCATCTTTATCCCTTTGGGCTAAACATAGCTTTACTGTTAGCCTCTTACAGAGGGATGATATCATCTCTCTGGTTCTTTTTGTCCAATGTAGGATGGAAAATACTATCTGACTGACTCATTCATTACTCATTTTTATCTTATGACTTTTTCTTAACTGATTGTAATTGTTGTGTAATTAAACTATTTTTCATTATTTTATCTTGACTTTTATGTTTGGATTTTATTTACTTTTACTTCTTGTTTTTACTGTAAAGCATTTAATAACTATGTTCTGAAAGGTGCTATATAAATAAAGTTATTATTATTATTATTATTATTATTAGGTTTAGTTCTGAACAGCCATGAGACACAAACAATGTAAGAATGAATGCCTTTAAAGACAGGATACAATAAACAAAATAGTTGGATGTGTTGATCATTTGCCATAAACATAGTGGCTGAATATGATAAACTAAAATCTATAAAGTAACTAACTATTTTGGTTAGGATAAGTAGGATAAATCTGGTATTTAAACACCATGTTGTTTTTAGCTGATAAACTACAATACATGCACAGTCATACTAAACATTCCCCTCCTTAATTGTTTTTCATTTACAGTATGATGCCACAAAAAAAAGTCTTACACCTTGTTTGAGACAGGTTATACATCAAAGTGTATTTTCCTTAGATTTTTAGTTAAAGTTACATATAGTGATAATTGTGTGCTAATGCTGCTACAAGCAGAGACCAAAACCTGCTGCTTCATTCAAGGAAAAAAATCACATACTTTTCACTGCATTCATGTTTGTTTACTGCTCATCTTAACTTAAAGAACTTTTAGCTCATCTTTTTTACAACTATAATTTAAAAGTTATAATATACTGAACTGTAACTTTTTGTAATATCCGTTTCAAAACAGTTTCTTGTTTCCTTGTGTGTTATTTTGTCCTATAAGAATTTAAGCTCTCAGTGGTTTTCGCTGTCCATAGTGTCGCAGACAACACTGGTTGGACTGGTTTCTAAATTTCCCCAATCTGCGTCCTCAAAAGGCTGGTCAGAACACTCGTACATGGCATACAGTTTGCGATAAAACCCACTTCTCCAGGCAGGTAATACTTGTTACAATATTATAACCTTGACTGAATAAAAACGGTGCAACCTGAACCATTTTATATCTCATTCATAAATCCACCTCACTATACCCCTGACCTGTGTACGACTCACTCAAGGGCAGGAAAAGCCCATTAATCGTAACAGGCAACAGGTGGTCCATGAAAGGCAGCGGCTGGATCCCCTGAGGCTGTCAGTGGGGGACGAGTAAGTCAGAGAGAGAGAAAGAGAGCAGGTGGCTGAAGGTTTAACCTGAGCTAAAACCCATCCAATAAGCTCATCTTCTCAGGCTTAACCAGCTTTGAGTTGTCTGTTTTCTGCCAGGACAGCCAGATCTTACTACTCCCACCCCATCGGCAAAGTCAGCCACAGTCACCCTGCTAATCTGTCTGACCAATACCTGCAGTCCATATGGTCAACGCCTGGCTGCCTGTCTCGTAAACAATCAGTACAGCTTTGTGTATTTACAAAGGGACAGTGTGTAGAAGGGATTGAAAGTGGTATTTGTTTGTACATATATGCATATATTTGTATTAGGGATGGGATGATATAAGATTTTTATCTTAAATCGGGTTAAAAACACTCAATCGTGGTGAATTCCCATTATCAGGATAATTGTGCATATCCTCACATGAGTAACTTGAAAAAGCTGTCTAGCTCACTAACGTACAGTCCGTAGAGTCGTCCAGTCATTCGTCACCATGGCTGAGGGACCACAGTGTGAATGCTTGGATATCAGGTTGATCGGTAGATTATTTTTATTAATGGGTTTTTTTTTTGTCATTGTAATTATCTGCTGGGTGTAATCTGAATCTGTCCTTGTTTGATTTTCACTAAAAAAGGATGTTCACAAATGAACAAACAATGTTTCTTAACAAAACGTAAAGTAAAGTGATTCCAGTGTGTTTTCGTGCCATTTTAAGACTTTTAAGCATATTTTGATGATTATCGGCATAATATCGTTAATTGCAATTATTTTGGCCAGGATAATCATGACGTGAAATTTTCATAATGTCCCATCCCTTTGTCTGTGACTTTTTAATGGCTTGGACAGGAGTGACAAATATAGGTATAGCTATAGGTAAACAGATTCAGCTGTCCTATGCACTGTAAACTCACAACATACCTGTGTTGTTATGATCTACCTCACTATATCCTGTCCATTCATGCCAGGGCAGCCCAGGTAAGCCCGTCTCAAGACATAGGTAAACATCAGACTCCCACAATCCCACTGTCTCAACAAGTGTGTATTGTAAGCTCCACTAATCCTTCGCTGCATTCAAGCATGCCTGAGTGAACCTGATATAACCCCATACAGACCATGCTAAAGCCGCAACGATTACTCGATCGACAGATGATTAATCACCAACTATTTTGATAATTGATTAATCGTTTTGAGTAAGTTTTTTAAGAAAAAAAAGCTAAAAATTCTCTGCTTTCAGCTCCTTAAATGTGACTTATATTTACTGTTTTTTTTAGTCCTCTATGATGGTAAATGGAATATCTTTGGGTTGTGGACTGTTGGTTGGGACCAAACAAGACATTTTTCACCATTTTCTGACATTTTAAAGAGTATGGCTGCAACTATCAATTTTTTTATTAATCGTTTTGTCTATGAAATGTCAGAAAACAGTGGAAATGCCCGTTTAATTTTCTAAGATCCTATGGTGGAGTCTTCAAATTGTTTTTGTCCGAGCAACGGTGCAAAATCCAAAGAAATTCAGTTTATTATCATTTATGACACAAAAAGGCTTCAAATCCACACATTTGAAAAGCTGCAACTAGCAAATGTTAACAGAATGACTAATCAAACGACTAATCGATTAACGTGAGAAAATAATCCTTAGTTGCAGCCCTACTCCATACAGCACATCTATCTAACATGTGCTTATCAAATTAAATAAATGGTTTTAACGAGTGGGTATCCATGAGTAAGATCAACACATTGCAGTTAAAGTTGAACATGAAGCGCGCAAACATTTTTTGCCAAGCCTTCGTTGAGCTGGAGACAATAACAAAGGCTTGTTGTGGTGGCTGTGTCAGCACCATATCTACCTGCCAACCGCTCTAATCCCCTGTGTACAAGCCTACTTTAATGATGTCATGGCAGACAGAAGTGCTGATGTTGTCCTTAAGACTTGTTGTAATTGAATTACTTCTGAGAAGACACACAAACAAGTCAGATCTCTGAGCTGTGGATTATCTGTTTCGAGAAGTGTTCTCTAGTAAAATCCTGAACACCCGCTACTAATCACATCCTTCTCGTGATTATAATGTTTGCCTCCAGCACTTGTTACAGATACACTGAGGCAAATCTGAGTCACTATGTCAGCTCTTGCTATGTTGTTATTTCTCTTGCTTTATCTTGGTTAATTATGAAACGCTGCCCACTACTTCCTCAATCAGCCTGGTGAGAAACCTCAGCAGGTTCCCAGTCACGATGCTCATTATGATTTGCACTACCTTCATCATCATCACACGCTCACTGGTGGTACTGCTAAATGGTCTCCAAGAGGGGCCAATTCAAAAGCCAGGACTGCAAATAAATATGGTCCTAATGGAGCTCCGATAGTATGTCCTTCTCATATGGGAAGTCACATGATAACAGTCTCATGATATACTAAGGTTGTGCTCTGAGGAGAGGAGCTTCTGAGGAAACACCTCACTTAGTTTTAATGTTTTTTGTATCGCTCGAACTCCAAAATCCATCCCTCTGGTGTAATTTATGCAATTTGTATAAAACGAGCGCTCTGCTGTTGTGCATAATTGTGGCCCATGATAGCCAGTGTACACTCAGTCCATTCAAAAACATTCCTGTCATAGTTTAGGCTACTCTAATGGAAAATACAATTAGCATAATGGCTCCATTCAAAGCAGTTTCCTTGAATCCTTTCCAGCTGGAACAGAGCCGTAAAGCTGTTAGTATTGTCTGTTTTCAGTTGTCAACAAATTAGTCGACTGAAATATACAGCATGTTCAAATGCCTGGTGTATGAGAGAAATAATTATCAAGTTAACTAACCAATCAGCTTAAAGGAAAAGTCCAGTAATTTTAAACATGATCATGATCAGTGTACTTGTCATAAGGAGTACTACTCAGTCTGTGCAAACAGTTTATGGCTGCAACTAAATATTATTTTCACTATCGATTAATCTGCTGATCATTTCCTCGATTAATTGATTAATGTTGAAAAAATAGTGAAAAAATGGCACAATTTTGTAGAGCACACAGTGATATTTTCGATTTGCTAGTTTTGTCTGACTAACAAATCAAAATCTTGAGATATTCAATTTACTGTCATATATGACAAAGAAAAACTGCTAATTGTCTCATTTGAGAAGCTGAAACCAAAGGATGTTTGGCATTTTTGCTCAAAAAACAATTAAAACGATTAATTTATTATCAAAATTTTCTTTTGATTGACTAATCGATTCGTCGTTGCAGCTCTAAAAAGTCTGAATAAGTAACCCTGATGATGTTTTTTCTTTTAAACATGAAGCCTGCATTACAAACTGGGGGCAGGTTTATTGAAATATGTTTACAGACATGGTCATTTACAGACATCATCATCTACAGGTTCTCATCGGGAGCAGTTGTGTTATGGGAACTTGAAGGACCCAGCGAGCTTGAGCCATATACTGTATGAGTGGAATTTAAGCTTTCGGTTAGCAGCAGCACAGAATTAGCAGCAACAATGTCTTAAATGGAATAATATACAAAGAAGTTGCATTGGTGTCTTAAAGGCTTGTCAATTTTAAATGCTTTTCAAGATTGATCGTACAAGATTTTCATCCCAAAGCACTGAAATACGAAGAGCAAACTGGGTTCTGATTAATGGGCTCAGACAGACACGTAAGAAACTGAACTGCCATCAGCATGAATGTTATATGTTGAAAGTGTTGCACTGCTCTGCAGGTGTTGATGTCCAATTAAACTCCGGGTATTCAAGCTTTCAGCCGCCTGTGTATGAAAGAATCTGAAGCTTTCTATCAGTCCTTAGAAAGGTCACTCTCTTTTGCTACAGGTCTGAGTCATCCAGAGTTCATTTACAAAATGAAATGTGACATTTGAGCTTTACAAACAAGTTGGCTTTTGAGAAGAGCTATCAGCTTTACGGAGATACCTTATCTGTGCAGCCCATTGACAGACAGGCAGGAAGAGGATTTCTGAGACAGAGACAACAATCTCCTCCCTCACAAGCACCCTGACCCCAGAGGTGAACAGGATATTGACGCAAGCACACACACACACAGACAGAGTTGTATGAATAAAAGACGGCCATCTCACCTGGTCGTCCACTCTGTGGGCCACGATTGTAGCCGCCTCCTCCTGCTCAGCATCGCTGAGGGGTCGGATCCTCAAGGCAACCTGCAGCACACAGAGTGAATTTAGTCGCCCTTGAATTCAATCAACACAGAGATATTCAATTTACTGAAATTGCGGGGTTGAAAATGAATTGAACTCGGCCTTAATGGCAGTTCAGAAGAGTGCTCTTGCTTCTACAATAAATTATTTCTTCATTACAGAGGATGTGTCGATGCAGCTGAATCTAGAGCTGTAATTAAATATGTATAGTACCGGTCAAAGGTTTGGACACACTTTCTCTTTCAAGGGAATGGGAAGGTGTGTCCAAACTTTTGACTGGTACTGTATGTATGTAGAAGTTCTTCAATAAGAACATATTAGACTTGCGTGATGCAGGAGAGACATTTGGTTTATTTGCCAGTTACAGTTTATGTATGAATTCCTCTGTTTTCTTAGAAATCAGTTTACCAGTCATGAGGAGAACAATTCAGCCTGTGGAAACAATTTAATATTGTCCTGAGAATTTTATCAAGTCTGAGAAAACAAATTTTAAAGAAAAGTCTGAAGGGTGGAGGTGTGATGTTTGAAGGCTTGAAAAATGTCCATGTTTAATACTCAGCCAGGGTCTAACTAAAAAAAGACTATCTAGTTGCATTATGGGAAGTGTAGGATCCAGTGTTAGTGAAGCCTGACCCATACAGGGGCTAAAAGTAGAGCTGCAACAATTAGTCAATTGATCAATTAATCAACCGACAGAAAATTAACAACTAATTAGCAACTAATTTGATAATTGAATAATCATTTTAGTGTTACTGTTGATTAGACAAAACATGAGATTTAAAGACGTCAGCTTTAAGAAATTATAATGGGCATTTTTCACTATTTTTTGACATTTGAAGACAAAACCATTCATTGGGAAAATGTTGGTCCAATTACTCGATAATGAAAATAATTCATTATTAGTTGCAGCCCTAACTAATATCTGGTATCTGCATTGATTTTCATCATTCTTTTTATTAAGCCGTCTCCTCTGAATCCCCCAGAAGTCATAGAGCTGAAGTCAGCAAATGACTAAAACCATTACTTGATTATCAAAATAGTTGCCAATTATTTTTTTGTCAATTAATGAATTGATTAATCAGGTAATCATTGCAGCTCTTGCCTGATGCATTCTGGGGTAATACCCCCAGTACCGTGGATGTAATAACTAGGTATAGGAAACGGATGGATGAGCAGATTGACTGACGAAGCCTACCTGATAACTGTTACTTTCTCCTGCAACTAGCAGAAACAAATTAGACTGATGGCATTTTCCCACAATCAGCAATTACTCATTTCAAATTAAATACAGACCCTTGTAGTTTTAGAGGGTAAATAAGCCTTGTCTCCTGAACACTGAATAGCATTTGGGAGATATGGAACCACTAAACGAGTGAAACAGTATTATTACACTGCAATCCACTCATTCATAGCCACTCTTCTGTTAGTCTCTCTCTCCCTGCATAATTTCCCCTCCATGAAAACATCCAGAGATATTCATTCAGCAGAAAAGCTTTTAATGGGAGTAAAAAACGGGATGAAAAACAGACTATAACAATCAGGGTACTTATGTCTTACACCCAGAGGCTGGCATTATGGCCCAAAGCAATTAGTAAGAACAACTCTGATATACTGTTGAACACGTTGCAGCATGTAAAATGTGCCGCCTGTTTGGTGCTTTAAGTTGTGTAATTCTACTATTACGACAACTACTATTAATCATAGTAATAATAAGCCTCCCTGTGGTTCCATAAACGCACTAGAGGGAATAATAAGGTCCTCTATATGTCAGCACCCTGTAGAAAGTGTATTACATGGACAAGAGAGGCCAGGCAACTGAAACAGCCACTTCAATAATTCAGATATGGTTTACAGGACACAGTGCAGGTAGTGTAGGGCTTGGAAATCTAATGCAAAAAACAAACAAACATCTAAGTATGTTTGGAATTATTTTTAAAAAAGTACAACAACGACGTGGACATTTCTTTTCTTTTAAATTGAATTAACAGCAGACTGTGTTCTGACAAGTAAAGGGGACGTTTATCTGAGTAAAAAAATAATATAACACAACTTATATTTAGAATTTAAAACAAAAAATAGGACAAGTCTGTAGTTTGCACTCACAGTTAGTTGGTGGTCCTTTGATTCTCCCGTGTCCTTCATGGTCACTTTCGGTAAGAGTGAAGGATAATGAGCGTTAACAGAAGACGGGACACTGGACCATCCTCACTGTCGGTACCTGCATGCCACCTCACCTCCTCTGAAAACACCTGCAGCGCGCCGCCACTACTCTGCACAAGCCCCCCTCTCTTCAGGATAATAAGAGGAGCTACACTGCCGAGCTAAACAGCCTCACGTCGTCTCTTTTTCACTTCACGACCTCTTTCTCTTGTCTCGCTGTCGTCCCACGCTAGTGTCTCTTCCTCTCTCTGTCCTTCAAAAGTGCGTCGACTGTCCGCCGCTCCCCTCCCGTGCGTTTCCCCGTCAGCGGGTTAGAAACACGAAGAATGATTCATCTGGCTGCGGAGAGAGAGAGGGAGAGAGAGAGAGAGAGAGAGAGAGAGAGAGAGAGAGAGAGAGAGAGGCAGGTAACACCAGCAGCAGCCCACCTGCTACACTCACTTCCCCGTCTCCTCTCCCCGCTACCCTGCTGCTGCGGGTTTCCTCTCTCGCTCTGTGCGTGCGTGCATGTGCGTGTGTGTGTGTGTGTGTGTGTGTGTGTGTGTATTTCTGCCTCTGACATAGGCTACTTTCGGGGAAATTCACACTTAAGACCAGTTTATTGGGGACGGCTTGTCCAATTGGTTAAGGTTAGGGTAAGTCTACAGGAAGTGAATGTAAGTCTATGCAATGTCCCCAAAAGTGACCTTGGACAACGTGTGTGTATATGTGTGTGTGTTTGTGCGTCCTTGTTTACTTGAACGTTGTCCCTGGAGACCCCGGCAGCAGGTTTTGTATTCTTTATTGTGTACGATAATAGAAAATATTATGCCAGACATTTTTTTTCTTCTGGTGTGTGTGTTGTTTTTCTACATTTTTCTTTCGCAACATTTGTCAAGTAAAAGGTGAACAGATAAAATCTCAAGCTCTAGGCAAGGTCTATTTTTTTTTTTAACCCTTTTATAAAGTGTATCACATCAATCCAAAATATTCTAAAACACAGTATGTGTAAGGTGAGGGACTGTAGCTTTAGGCAGCCAGCAGCACTTCCTGCAACACTTTGCTGACATCTGCTGGAAGGATTAAAAATGACCTTATCGTGTCAAAACAACCTGTTGACTGCACACAGTCAAGTCCAAAGATATTTAAAAACACACACACAAAAAATATCTGATGTCTACCTTAGTCAGTTTTTAGACTCAATTCCGATTAGCTGTTGGTACAGTAGATACCAAAACAGTACACAGAAACAGATCCACCATCAATTACAAACAAAGCAAAAGAAAACAATGAAATGAAAAATCAATATACTGAAATTCTTAACTCAAAGCTGGAGTATAAATTGTATAGCAAGCATGAAAACATAGTTTGTTCCTGGCACATTTTCATTGTTCATCATTGACTAAATAAATAAATAAAATCTGTGTTAAAGATACCTAAATGATGTGTTTATTAAAAACTGATTATTTGTTCATCAGATCAGATTAAATGTTCTGTGTTTAAATGATCAGAGATCCATATTTAAGAAAAATACCGTTATAACACAACTGTGAGCAGAAATATAGCTACAAGCGGCAATAAGCACATAATTTAACATACATTCATTGTACAACTTTTTAACCACAAGAGTTCACAACAGATGGAGACACAAACCAAAAGCTGCCAGGCTGCATTTGAACAGGTGACTCACTGGGGATGTGTTTAGACCACTAGACCACCAGGAGAGCACAGCTGTCACAGACAAAAAAAAAGCCAATGGAAGTGGATAACTGAAACACTTAACAACTGTGGGATGAGAGAGTGATGGCTAGCACAGGTCCCCCCAGTATTGGACCCAGGACCACGTGGTTCATAGTCAGCAGCTTAACCCTGGACTACCGGCTCTGCTGGTGAACCAGCTGTCTTCAGTTTGCACAACCTCAACAGAGGTCTATGAGAATTAATGCAGCTGAAGTTCAAATATTCATTACAGATTTACAGATTAATAGCTGAAAGACTAATCACATGATCAACAAAGAAATGTTTTCTGATATTTTCATGACGTTTGATCACACATTTGGCAATTTAGGACATATTTGTACAGTACATATTATGCTAAAATATTTTATTGTCACTGCATCATAGATTTTCAACGTATTTCAAAACTTTTTAGAACATTTCATCTCCGGACTCTAAACAATCTGTGACTCAGTTTTGTTAGCATTTGAACAAATACTTTAGAAGATTAATTGATTATGCATATTTTGAAAAAAAAATAGAGTGAGGGAGTTAATAATTTAGCAATAGTTGCAGTGAAGCAAAGTTTCTTCTCATATTACATGATGTTATGCTTTTTGCTAACGACCCTTTAAGGGGATGATGCTCTGCAATAGGATTGACTGTTTGTCTCTTTTGTTTCATGTTCTGCCATTTCTTTGTCAACCAGGTCTTTCCATGTATTGTCGAAGTATGGGTCATTTGGGCATGAGTTTTCAAGGTGATTACGGAATAATATGGCTTTTCATTTACTGTCACTAATGATTGTGACCAAGGATTTGAGTGGTGGTGTGTTATTGTTTGTCTCCATTGACGCTTATTTTTTGCTAGAAAGTCTGGGGATTTGTGTCCTGGTTGAGTTTTTTGTAGAATGTGTTGCAGGTTTTCTGTTGGTGAGGGGTAAGTTGTATTTTAATAGTGCTTTGGAGTCTGGTTATTTCTGTTTTGGTGTGGGGTGATCTCTGAATTTGATTAATTCTCTTTGTAGTTTCATTTTATGGAAACAGGGCCACTGAGGGTTTTGTTCCAGGGCGACAGTAGACGCCGATGTCTGTGATAGGATGATGAGAGTGGATTTTTATTTTGGTTGCAACATATTTATTTCGTTTCAGTTCCTCTGATGAGAAGCTGAAATCATTTTCACTGTATTCACTATTTTATTCTTATCAGGATTGCTACTCCTCCTCCATGTCCTGTCTGCCATTCTTTTCTTATGATGTTGTAGTCAGGGATCTGAATTTGTGATTTGTTTGATAACAGTGTTTGAATTATCTAATATATCTATCTAATATTTATGTATAGAAAGGTGGTGAGAGCCATTGCAAAGGGTGTTAGAAAAAGCAAGATATATTATATTAGAGATATATTACTCTTGTTGAGAATGATGAGGGGAGGGGGAGGTGGATTTTATGTATTGAAGTGTGTGTTTCCTGATGCTTTAAAGTACTTCTTCTATTTTCTTGTCATCCATGGCAAGTTTTTGGAGGTCATGCACCATCATTAGGGTGCAGGCTGGCGGGGGGGAGGGTGGGGGGGCTGATAAGGTCAGGTATGAGAGATAGACTGGACAGGTCTTGGAGGTGATGGAGTGTTCACCTGCGTAGTTGGCACACTTGGCTTCTCGCCTTTCCTTTGTGCAGGTTTTGTGGTGGTGATTTCCTCTGCATCTCAGGCATACGACTGAGTTGCTGTAGTTAATGGATATATGATTGAACTGTTGGCATTTGCAGCATTGATTGATGGTAGGTGGGGGCATGCGTACTCCACACTTCGTGGAGAAGGCCAGTGGCTTGGTCTGGGTTGATGAGGTGGATCTTGATGAATGTGGTTGGCTGCTGAGTGGATTTGCTTATAATTCTGAATATTCTTGAGATGCTGATGCCTTGTTTTTCCAGTTCTTCTTTGACTTGTGCCTCTGTAATGTTTGTGTGAATGCCTTTGATGACCAGCAGTTTTGTAAGGGGTTTCAGACGGGGCCATAGAGCCATGTTTGTGCGCTAATCTGCATGTGAACTGAGCTCCATTAAATGCTCCCTCAGGCCATGATGAGAGTAAAGAGTTCAGGGAAGGAATATCCTTGGGGAAAATGAGAATGCAGCCATTTTTCATGTGGACCAGTTTTTGAAGTTGGGCTTGAGTCTTTGGATTTCCTTGAGGATGGATTGGTTCGTTGAGAGAGCTGTAACTCTCTATTACAGCAGGTGTAAGGTGTTGATTTTCTGTTGACTCCCGACTTGCTCTTTTCCTAGGATCTGTATTGAACGTTTGGTATTTGTACATGTTTGTATTTACAGCTTCCAAGTAGCTGGCAGAAAGTGGTGGGAGGGGAGTGTGTGGGTCTTGTCCATTCAGTAGGGTCAGCTCTGTGGTGGTTAAAGTGGATTGCATCTGTGTAGTGACATTGTTGAGCGGAGTGGATTGGGTGTATTTGCTGAGTTCAGTGAACAAGTGGTTGATTTGGTCAAAAATATTCTTGATGATGAAGTTGTCAGTTTTATCAGTGGTCAGAGGGGCTAGTTTCTTAGCAGGAGTGGATGGTTTTGAGTTTTAATTGGGTGCATTGACTGCTTGTTTATCAACTTTGGGAGGTTTGGATCATTTTATAGGTGGCAATGTTTTTTCTTTTATGGTTGGATTGGGTTCTGGAGGTACAATAGGATCCATTGTTTCCAATTTTTGAGGGGTGTTGGATAAAGCTGCATACTGCTGAATCATTTGGAAAATTAGGACTCTTTCTCTCTTGGGTGTTTTTTTTGTGTTTTGGGATCTGGCACTTTGTTTTTTTCCTTTGTGGTGGTTTTTAATTTGCTCCAAAAGCTGCAATCCATATTTATTTTCTTTCCAGTGCATTGGTTAGTTGTGCAATTGCCTTGTTGTTTGCCTCAGGAGTGAAGGGACCCGAGTAAGTGTGAAAGCGTGTGTGTGTGTGTGTGTGTGTGTGTGTGTGTGTGTGTGTGTGTGTTTGGAAAGTGGGTGGGGGTAGGTGGTAGGCAAGGGATGCGTTAAGTGGGGTGTTGAATAAAATAATTTGTGAGTGTAATGAGGAGTGAGAAAAAAAAAAGAAAGAAAGAAATCCCCTAGCTAGTTAGGCAGTTTGGCTGTATGTAAGTTCTTAGTGAGCCAGAGAGACTTAACAATGCAAAAGTGCCTTGGTCACCATATTTGTTTATACCTCAACTGTGTCTGCTGTGTCTACAGAGGAAACCAGGGAGGCTCTTTAAACCGTGGCTGGGATAGGCTTCACGAGGCTCCTGTGCAGACAGAAGTTACAGGCGCTGTGTATGGCGTGTGCTTCCTGTGTCAGTTTGTTCAATTCGCCCCTGAATATCCAGGTATAAATCCAGGTATAAATCTGCAGATGTAAGAAATCCATGTAGTGTGTAAGTCTGCTCAGTATCAGTATCTGAGAGGCTGCGTCTGACTGTGAAGAGGAAGGCAGAAAGCTAATAGGTGTCTTAAATACCTCTCAGCCTGATTGATAGGAAGGGAGGGGCTGGCAAACAGACAAGAGCTGCGTTCAAGAGCAGTTGGGGGAAATGTTTCCTAGTGTTCCCTATCTCAAATGCAAACAGGAAAACAAGTTTGTTTCAGCAATCATACAATAATCCTTATAATCCCAAGAGCGTTCCCCTGAAGATACATGCAAAAGGTGTAAATGTTTTATAATATGATACAAGATAAATACTAATTTGAAATGAGCTTTTGCCATTTTTAGACATTTTGTGAATAATTGATTAATCAGGACATAGGTAACAAATTAATGAATAATTTAAAATACAGAGAAAGTACTTTAAATTAATCTTTTTGACACATTAATGCTGGATGATTGACTGAGCTAATTTTAACCCAGGAAAGCTGCTATGCCTCTTATAAACTGTCAGTTAATAGACAATAATAATATATTTTTTTAAAAACTCATTCACCATGTTCAAGTTGTTGTCTGTTTTTCTTCTTTTCAGTTTAAATAAGTAAAGACATAATGGGAAATTTTAAATATCAATGTCTAGCTCACCAGGCGAATATCCTGTAACCAATGAAGCCTTTAAAAAAAACTAAATTTCTTATCTTGGCGGCAAGAAATGATGTTATGTGTATCGTTAATTACAAGTTATGGGTATAGTTTACATCAGGTTCATGTCTTAAAAACATCTTTTGATTTATCTTGACTTTACGAGTACTTTAAGCGCCATCTGGTGTCGATGACAGTGAAATGTAGCAGTACAGTTTGGTAAATTTAAGTACAGGTTGAAGAGATCCGGTCACATGATTTTCATGATGATTTTGCACCCAAAGGACACACAATTGTACTCAAAACTGGTTTATTCAACTCACAATTAGACCCCAAACTCTGGGGTCACACACAAAATTACGCACCACTCTGAGTGCCTGTACAGTGTAACATGCTGAAACAAACAACATAATCATTAATAAACAAAACTGCATTTATGTATTAAAACCCTACAGAAAACAATTATTGGACAGTTTGATCTGATGAAAATAATTACCTGAATATTCTCATTAATCATAGTTAGAGCAGCACAGCTTCCCAAGTAACGGTAGAAATTACTTTGTATTAGTTGAATTAGATATGCAGACAACATGAATTAATGACCCTTTATAAAATACAAAAAAAATAGTGATTCTATGTGACCGAGCCACAGAAAACTAGAAAAAATATATAAAAAAATGGCACATTGTTTGAAATAAAATCAAAATAGTACACATCAGAATGAGACGACAGTCTGTTATTGTACAACATATTTACAGAAGCCGTGGTCTCAAGGTTGCCTCGTCTCTGGAGATTTCAAAACATAAAGCTTCACTCGCAGGCGTGTATCTCTGTGTGTGTGTGTGTGAATGTAAATAAATTATACCTCAACGTCACCTCCTGCTGTGTGCTGCCAGTGCTGGGTTTGTGCTTCACAAATATCATGCATGAAGCATAATATATAGAAAATATGGCATGTTTACATCAGCTGTCATGTTCACATTTTTCTCTTTGGAGACCTGAATGTAAGTTGTCAAAAGTAATACACACACCTCAGCGTCAAAGCTTTGAAGGGTTGGAAAAGGAAAAAATATCTTTGAACAGGAGAGGCGGATAATTTAGAATACGGTAGTCTTTAAGATTAAGAGAGGTTAAATTCGACAGCCTGTGAAATGTTTTCCAACAGATGGCCTGGGGGCAGAAGAGTGTGATTAATCATTTATGAGCATACAACACATGGAGAACAGTACAGATATAGTTGCGTTGTCCTGAGTTCTGGACTAACGAGATGTTCGCTTTGATGCTTGCATGAACCACACACTCTTTTCGGGTTGTGTGTGCAATGCTGTTTTCCCTCCTCAGACAGATAAAGAAGAAGAAGAAGTCTATGCTTGGAAGTCGTTCCCAAAGTGTCTACTCTGTTCCTCCGTCATGGACAGATAGGTGGCCCTCATACTGGGGGAGTACTGTGAAGGAAAGACAAACACACAGACATATAAAGAGCATGTTAAAAGCGGAACTCTGTAAGCTAAAGGATGAGGTTTCATAGGTGTGGACTGAAGCCTAATTATCAGGTATGACGAAAGGAATTGTCATGAGGGGCTTAGAGGAACAGTCCACTGAAAATCTATCTTTTGAATATCAAATTCTCTTGTCTGTAGGATTGAAATGCGGCTCTGTAAAGACTGAAGCTTTGGACGGCAGCTGTAGGCAGCTTGGATTCACAACAGATACAATGAATTCCAGTCATGGTAGCATAACAATATCCATCATGATCCACCTCTCTGCTGTTGATCCATATGTTGAGGATGTTGGAGCTTCACCAATAATATCTCAATATGCTACTTGAACATAGAGAACTTCTGTCCCGAGTGTGTTTCACCAGTTTTAATCACCTGATCTCCACACCCACCTGCACACCTGTTCCCCGCCTCATCAGCTACTCAATATACATGTGTCCAAACTCATAATCCACACAGTAAATCCCACTGAGCTTCTCTCAAAAAAGGAAACATTTAAAATATACAACCATATACAACCTGTCCTCATTCATGATGATTTGTGTTGTTAATGTGTTATTATGTGCAGTAACTAAGTCTCAATATACTCCTATTTTGAGGCAATAACCCACTATCCATTTATCAAATAAATTATTCCGGTAACAATAAACAATTCAATTCTCAGGCATATGGAATAATATGCACAACAAAAAACTCAAGTCAATTTATAGTCAGTTTAGGCTCTTGCAATAATAGACACTCAACAGTAAATTGAGATTTTGGCAATAATGATTTTCACTTTGATTAAAACACAATGCATTTTATTATGGGATTGTTAGCAGAAAGTAGTGTTCATGCCAAGAAATCCATTGTAACGGCTGTGAATCCAAGCTGACTATAGTTGCTGTCTTTCACAAATAAGCATGCTACAAACTTTTTTCAAGTGTTTGATGCTCAAAAAGTAGATTTTTGGCAGAGTATTCCTTTAATTCCTTTCTGTTAAACTGTCTCAGGGCGTATATAACAGATGTAACCTTCAGTTTATTCAAACAAATCAATCCCTTACTCATTAGCAACATTAACAGTAACTGTGACACCGCTCTAAATCAGTCAGTACCCGCATAAATTCAATTCTAGAGCACTATACATGACGCCTTATGGCAGTACAAGCTGTAGACTTGGATGATTGGAGCATGCACAGGGAGACTAAAACTGTGAGGAAATCCAAGGACGCAACTACAGTACCACCCTGTGAACACCAGGGGAAGACAAAACCCTCACTACAGACTGTCTGGAATGAGAACAACAGGTTGTGAGTTTAAAAAAAAAGCCATGCCAAACAGGAAAACTGCACAGGAACCAAACAAAGAGATGTGAAGTGAAGTGGGGGAGAGGTAAAAAGACGGAGATGCAACAGAGGAAAAGTGAGGCATGTAGTCCTGAGGAAGAGTTGAAAAGACTTACTCGGTTTCTATACTGCTGAGAGTATATCTCCAAAAGTTGATTAAAAAAAAGAGGAAATATAGAAATGAAAAGATACAAACAAACAAACACATGACAAACGAACAAACAAAAAATATATAAAAGAAGCTGTTAGCCGAAAACTACTGCATGGTGCTGCACAGTCGTAGTCATGAGGGAGAATTGAATTAGACATTACTTGCTGGTATTAGGAAAGAAGTCATAAGGCAAAGTGAAATCACATATTCTGGTTAAGTTGGAACAACACGCTGAAGTTAAATGAGAATGACGACTGACATAAAAGGAAGAACTTGATATTCTTCATCATCTATAAACTCCACTAAAACTGTGGTGAGACTAACATGAACAGTAGAAAATATACTGATCTTTTAAAACTCTATGCATACCAATGAATAATATGCAATGTATCAGAAATAAATAATGTTTTTTTTTTACAGGTTCTTTGCAATTTTGTACAAATTATGAGAAAAAAAGAAACTATATTTGGGTTCATACATTGTTGTTTCAGTGTGTAGTTTTGTGTGTCAAACTATATATTAGCATATAATCGAGCACATATCCTGTGTATCACCAAATTCCATAACCCTTTCAAAGAAATCTCCTACGAATTAACATTTACACAGCAGCTACTTTAAGGAAATTATTATATAATTATATGCCGATATATCGTTTGACACGCAAAGCTACACACTAAAAACTAGAAGTATTTTCTGTCAAGTATATAAATAATTTATTAAGATTTTTTGCAAATTAACAACTACATATGAACCCAGATATAACCGACTAGATACCTGCTGAATGCATTTAACTGCTGTATTTCGTCACCCACTTGTGCCTTGTGCATGTTATAAAGAGGCTGCGCCCAATGAAAATTTAATCAAAAATGTTTCTATTTCTGTCTCCCTACATGACAGGAGAAAAGTGACCCAGTGGGGGACGAATTTATTCAATGAGGAAGAAAACCTTTAGTGTCAACAATGAGCGAGCTAGGGTTAAAACCTGTGTCACTTTCTCCTGGGAATATGGCCTATGAGAAGCTAAATGATGTTCACTCCATGATTAAATATTAACTACATTACTTCTCCTCTTCTTGCTTTGGTACTGTAAGTCACCCTCCTATAAGTTATGGAGGGCAGTAAAAAGGCACAGTGTACGACTATACACTATCTCATTAAATACCTTTTAAGAATCTTTTAAAGAGATGTTGAATATATCTTAACATTTCAGTTATGTAAAGGTGATATTTAAGGAAGGAAGTGAGTCACTGAATAAAGAAAATTAATAATCAGTAGTTATTTATAAATATAAATAAAATTGCTCCCTGTGCTTTAAAAGTGAAATCTGACTGGTTAGCTCAGAGGGAAGTGACATCATAGGAAGGACTTGGCCTCTGGGACCCAACGCACCGAGGGTGGAGGAGAGCCTCGTCCTATCAGAGGCACATTCTCGTACCGCGGATTTCCCCCGAACAGAGCTGTCTGGTTCCTGAGGAGAGAATAAAAGGAGCCACTCAGAAGCTGAAGGAACTGCGAGCACTTGAAATCCCAGTTTGCTCCGCGCATTATTTCCTTTCACTCACATGTACTCAGACATTGGGGCGTTTGAGACAGCCGGGGCGGGCGGGTGAAGGCTGTTCTGGCTGCCCATGCTGCTGCTGTAGCTGCAGAAGCTGTGCATGTTGGTGTGGTTGGGGTTCTGGGAGCCTATCCTCCTCACCCGAGGGTTGAATGGGTCCTCCTCGTCGATGTCGTCATAATCTCGTTCCCTGGAGGCAGAGTGAAATGTCAGCAAGATCAACAAGTTTGACCTGTGTGAGCTTGAACCAGTGTTTTGAATGTTACCAGCGCCTATGCACTACATTTCTGCTGACCACGTCCAAAAGTACGCCGTAAAGGTTTTAGCTTAATTTCCGACCTTCTAGGAAGCCTTTTGTAACTTTGGTACTATAAGAATATCTACCTAGAGGTACTTTAAACCTAAAATAATTGATTTTTTTGGCCACTTGCGGGCAGCAGAAATAAGCTGCGAAAGCAAAACTGACAAATTATCACCTTTGAGGTTGATATGGCAAACCTGTTGCTTATTGCCGCTGTTTTTGTGAAACAGCTGATGTGAATTTAGTTGTTTCTTGCATTAAAAATGTTTCTCCATGCCAGCAGATTCTCACATCTTGTTTGCCAGACCATTGCTGAATGCATCCACATGGAGTGTTTTCATGATGATAATGTAACTGAAGGTGATAAATTGCTCACTGTGATGAATTACCTTAATGTTCATTGTTAATGTTGATAGTGTACTGAAATGGGACAAAAACGCCTGCTTGAAAGACAGGAAAACAATCTAAAACCTTATGGTATGCTTTGTTAAATATGGAGCTGTAATATAAAGTATGTTTGAAAGGTTAAAATCAGCGGTATGGCCCTTTAAGTGGAGAAGAGTAACTAATGTTTCAGATGAAAGGAGCTCTAACATATTGTATGTCTCATTATGCTCACACAATTGAATTTGTATTTGTAGCAAAACATCTGGGCTCTTGGGCCAAACAGAGAAAATATTCACAAACATGCAGCAGTTGGCTCATACAGTACATTTGGTGCTGCATAGAGATGTTTCCAGGATGAGGAAATGAGGGCACTCAGGCAGGCAGACGAGCAAAGAACGAACTGACCTGCAGGCAATTTGTCTCCATGCCCTGGGAATGGCACACAGCATCACAGTGAAGGCACAGGCTGCCAGGATGGAGAAGAGGCAGAGGTAGAGCACACCCTCCACCCCGTCGTAGCACACCCCCACCATCGCATCCAGGTAGTCCTAAAGAGGTCAAACACGAAAACAAGGCGAATGAACAAACATTTTGCTTGTATAAGCAGGCTCTTGCTGTCATATATGAATTTGTAGTAAACAAAATTAAGCAAAGACGAAAAAGCACTCAGAGCGCTGGTGTGTGTTGTCTCCAGGAAGACGTATTCTTAATTCACGTCATGCACATTCGGTGGGACTTCCAGCATTATCCGTGTAAACCGCACTGCAGTCACACAATGCGAGTGAAGACAGTGCAGGAAATTCACACGTTAATAAGGGAGCAAAGCTTAGAGAAGTTGATCTCGTTAAATTTCAAACTCCGCTCTGCTGCCAGCTCAGTTTCAGTTTCATGATGAAATCCTGCGTGGCCACTTACTCTCCTGTTGACCTAGTTGTGCTACTGTGATGCCAATTAGGATGCAGTGAACGAACCTTGTTGAGCCCCCTGCAGTCCAGCAGGGCGGTCAGCTGGTGCAGGCTGGCCTCTGAGGAGTTGAGCAAATGCTGGATACCCAGTAGGTCTCTCTGTGGAGAGGTCACCATATCACTGAAACATACTCCAGCACTTATTTACACGAGAATGTCCTTTTACTGCTACTCCTATAACCACTTGACTACCTTTTACTACAGGATGTAGCTTGGTATGTGTGTGTGTGTGTGTGTGATACCTCAGCTGTAGGGAACAGAGGCACAGCAAACTGCAGCAGACCCTGGATCTGGATCTGCATGGTGGTCAGGGACCTCTGGAAGATGGTCAGAGGCTGTAAACAAGAAAGTAAGTTGAAATGCACACAGAGTAAAAAGAATGCAAATGAGGAGTAAACATTGATCTTAGGGGAAGCATTTTAATTAGTCTGAGTCTGCACACAGCGTAGAAAATCGAGGCTCCCAAGGCTGTTTAATGTAGCTACTGTAAAATGATAAAAGTGACTCTAGTGACAAGATGTACAAGTTGTGTCCTTCCACAAACTGAAAACACATGGATGAAAGCAGAACAGCCTGCATAATGGATTTTATTTTTTATATAATTTCATTTGTTGGTTTATTTAACAGGAATGATGCAGATTGATCAATAAAACAACAACAACATGGGAGCCAGAGTTAGCCTTGAAAGCAAATAAAATGCCCTGAAATCATATAAGAATGGACATTTAAGGAACATAGCAACAAAACAAAACAAAATGCAACTACTAATGGGCCAAAAAAGTGAACAAATACTGTTTTTTTTGGTTGGCCATGGCTGAATAATTCAACACTCACTGATATAAAATATTCTATGATTACATTACAACATGTAGTTTGAGTCTCTCATTGTGGGCTTGTAGGTTTTTGTTCTTCCAGCAGGGGGCAAAATAAGCCTCCCCATTCAACATGAAATAACTGGATAATCACATCCCACCTGAAAGACAGCACCTTCTGCATCTTGCCCTTTTTTTTTTTTTAATTAACATTCAAGCATAACCATAAATGAAATAATCTGTCACATTTCCAAAGTAAATTTGTATCTTCAAAGTCACCCAACCTAACAAGAGAAGCCTGCAAACCCCTGGCCTGTGGCAGAATGTTAAATTGAAAAAGGATATGGTCAATTACGTCAACCATCCATAAATGTAATTACTTTCCTCTGATCTGACTTTTTTTTTTTTTTCTTCCCGGATGTGCATCAGTGCCATGACAGTCTGTGATCAAACTGCTCTCTGCTGCAAAATCAGATTTGGCTTTTTTACCTTAGCCTGGGTGAGCTTGTTCTAAGCCTAATAAAGCAAAAATAGGACAGAGCAAGGAGCTGGAGGAGGACAAAAAAAAAAGAAAAGCAGAAGAAATGATAATAAGAATAGGAAAAAAAAAGCTGCGGCAAGAAGCAGAGTTGACGCAGGAATGATGCCCTGAGCAAGGAAACACAAGGGCACAGAGGGTAGAACTGCAAGGCACTGTTGCTGCTCAGGCTGAGAAACAGAGAGAGAGAGAGTGTTTGTATGTTTGCCAATCAGTGTGAATTCCTGTATCTGCCAGCTTGCTTGTGAACTTTGCACCTGTTGGGTATCTGTGTGGCAGAGAAAGGAGTGCTGACTTTGTTTACCAGGCAAGGTGACGGTTGCCTGCCCTCCGTAGCTGTGTGCTCTTGTTATCCTCGGGGCATGTCTACGAGAGCCAGATAATAAGATCTGAGCTCCGCTGGGTCAGAGCTCACAGAAATTGACTTTACCGCTGCCTTGATGTCAGCGGCGAAGTCAGTGATGTGACCCACAATTCCTACTCTGCTTCTCTGAAGAGTAACCTCACAGAACCTCAGAGGAGACGTAGGAGCCTTCATCTTGGCAGCTTTGTATCACTTTGGCATGTTTTGCCTTGTTTGCTTGATACACGCCAAAGACTGAAGAAAAGCAGGCAGAGAGAGAGAGATAGAGAAAATAATGGTGACAGACCAGGAGATAGTGTAGTGTTGGATGCTTTGCAGTTTTATAACTGTTGAAAGAACGGTTTTATGCCATAGCTAGGATTTTAAAAACACTGAGGTCCCTCAAATGCAACCCACCACCCATTAACTGTTCATTTATAGTTTAAATTTTTTTTTTTTCTTCACACCGCCAGGTATAAAACTCTGGGAGAGAAATTCTCTTTTATAAGGTTTAGTATTGAACTGTAATACATTCTGACCAAAATACGTGTGTAGAATCAAGTATCAAAAACTGTAAATTATCAAAGGTTGTATTGAATGCTTGGTTAGATTTGTGTAATTAGATATTTCCTAATTTAAAATCAGGAAACTTTTCAACCTTAAGATTAACTTTAATGTGGGCGTATGAAAAAAGTGAAGTAGTGCATAGGCTCCGATATCTTTCTATCCGAAATGTTTTATTTATTTATTTATTTGGTTTCCCTAAAAAAAGTCAAATTATTGTGCATGAAAGTCTATAAAATATTCATTTCTCAAACAAATTTAGTGCACTTTTAAATGATATGTAGCCGTGCTTTTCCCTGCAAATCACCAACTTAATGCTCACTATGACCCATCGCTGAAGATTCAGCAGGAGTTCAGCAAAGCGTCCTAAAGTTTGACAGGTTACATACCTGCTGGAAGGGGTTGGAGAGAGTCTGGTTGCAGTAAAGGTAGTAATGAACAATATCTGTGAAAAAGCAAAAAGACAAACAGAGGAAGAAGTTGGTTAAATGCATTTGGAGCCGTCATTTTTTACTTAACTACAACACTATTCTTGTCATGGCCACAGTTTAATGCTTTTGTAATTACAACTCCACTCAAGCAGGATTATTAATGCTGGAGCTTACCAGTACCGATGATACCCTTTGTCTGACTCATGAGGTACTTGTCGGGGGCTATACAGAAATCACTTGTGCCCTGAAATAAAACAGGAGACGTGTGAGAGCGGCGAACAGAAAACAAAGACACAGTTGAAAAGAATGAACGGTTCTTGAACTGCAAAGGAAAAAAGAAATCCATTAGGAACAGAGTGTCAAATACCAAGTACTCTATGTGACGATAATATTTCATTAACACCTCGGAAAGTCTTTTTGACAAAGCTGAATAACAATGATGACCATCATCTTTATCACTTTTTGACACAAAAGGGAAAATAAAGAGGATGGGCTGTGTTTTCTAATCCACTTTAACACGACTAGACAGGAATACTTTTCAGTTCTGTCACTCACAATCACTTTCACCTCACCACACAGTGCTAACAAGAAACCTGCCTTGGTAAAATAACAAAAGTGAAGAGCAGTGGTCTCCTCCAAACTGTGCTGTCTGAATGCTAAATGTCCCCCGGGCTCAGGGCAAAACACACTGTATGTAGCTTAACCCTCTCCAGGGGCTACGCTAATGAGCCTCACACACACACACACACACACACACAGATGAGATAAAGTGAGCCGAGTTCCTCAGCAAACCCAGGCCAGTTTATTAAAAACAAGGGATACCGAGTAGCTCTGCAATTCAGGGGCAAGTTTGTTAGAATTCCTGAAGGGAAAACAGTGATTCTCTGAGACTACCCGCTGTCTGTAATTAAGAGTTCTGCGAAGGGGTGCATTCATTAAACCTTCATTTATTGTGTACTCACTAATCTAACTGTAGCTTACACACACACACACATTTTGAAGATTCCCATGTAGACAACCAAACATCTGCAGTCAGTCAAGCCAAATAATATATCCGCCATACACATACTTGTAAGCACAAAGAAGATCCTCAGAAATAAATACAAGTACACTGTCTGCACTCTGGTGGATGTCTGACATCATTATAGCACAACAGCAAAACTTGTTCTCATTATAAGTGGGATGCAGCACTCTGGCTGCAGCGGCAAATAGATTGGAGTTTGGAACTGAGTTCAAACCCTAAATAAGGGTGGAGGAGGTCAGTGACAGGCTGATGGCAGTGGTTACCTGCTGTACAGGTGCTCCAGTTCCCTTCAACAGTCTCAATGTGAAGATTTTGCCCATTTTGTTTCAGCCCTGCAAAGGACTGCTGACCTGTCTGATGATCACTACACTCTGCAGCACCAGCAAGGCTCCAGAAATGACTAAAAAGTAAAAAGTAACATGGATGACTGGTGTTTATCATAGACATAGAGAACTACATCCATGGTGTTTATATTATACTTGGAGTTTTACTGAAATAACAGAAAATAAATGAAAATCATCTAAGAAATTCGAGCTTCAGCTAAAGCTAAATCTTTCAAAATTATTTAAGGTAGGGCTGCGACTGACTATTATTTTCATTATTGATTGAAAATGGTGATAAATGTCAATCATAGTTTCCCACAGCCCAAGATAACGTCCTCAAATGTCTTTTGTACCGACCGACAGTCCACAACTCATTCAGATTACTATCACTGAAGATTAAAGAAACCAGAAAATACTCACATTTCAGAAGCTGGAATCAGAAGAATTTGGACATTTTTTTCTTAAAATGACTTAATATGACGATGAATTGATTATCAAAATAGTTGGTTAATTTAATAGTTGGCTACTAATCAATTAATCAACTAATCGTTGCAGCTCTAATTTAACATACCACATTGGGTTTTGTTTTCTTACACAGTATTAGGGCTTAAACAAGATGATTAATCTGTTATTCCATTGTTAGAAAATTAATGAATGTGCGTAAGTCATTTATCAAGCAAGAGAGATGTAGAACAAGGGGAGAGTTTTAAGCTGAAACACATCTAACCCTGGTCAGTCAGCTTGCCATGAAATGTAGTACAGATATTTTTAATCTCCAGGTGATTATGTCAAATGACTGGTGACCCTCTGACTGTTTGTCAAGCACCACTTTCAGGTCAAAGTTTCCCCTTGACTTTGGTCCATGACAAGGAGTCTGAAATACTAATAGGCAGATTTCCATAAACTTTGCTTTAGATGTCCATCGTCTGCAAGGGATGAATATTTCTGGTGACCTTATCATTACTCTACTGCATTCCCCCCCAGGCAACAGTTTCTGTTTTTACATGGAAAATATCAACACATACTGGGCAGATAAGCGTGTATGTACTGGCTGTTCAGAGGATCTCTGTCCATTTTAGTCACATGTCGACTTTTCCTCCAGCGCTACCCTTGGGCAATTTTTTTACACAAGTAAACTACAAGCTGGATTGCCATGAAATTTGCTGTGGAATCCTTTTGATTTTGGTGATCCCGCGGCCTTTGCCCTGGTGCCACTCTTCCACTATTTCCATTTGCAGACAACATATATGTGCAAATACCCTGTGACAGTCAGGGGGTCTCAGTGCTGAAGGCGATATTACAAAACAGAAGAAGAAGCACATGTCAGCCATTAGATCCAAGTAGCTATACTTAGATCTAAGAGCAACTAAGAACAAAAGCGGTTGTGTTTTTTTTATTGGTTTATTTGTTCTGTGATAAAAGGAGTGTTTAAGGACTTTCCTCAAGATAAATAAAGAATTTTTATTTTTTATATGAATTAGTTCACATTCACATTTTTTACTGGATGTTTTAAATAGCAGAGGCGATATGCAGATTGCATTCAAATGCTGTAAATGATTTGCTATTTTAAAAACAATCAACGATTTAAGTTACATAAAATAAACCTTACTGTGTAGATAAACAGAAAATAATTAGGCACATTGTTGGGACAGCCCTAGAATTTCATTTTGAGATTTTCAGAGGGTCAGAGCTGTCAATTTAGGGGTCCCAGACCCCCCAAGAAGCCCTGTATTTTTCACACTGCATACTGTGATAAGCAGACTGACCCACAATACAAAAATGTTCACTCTGTCCTACATTTTTGTATTGTGGGTGTTTATTGAACGCCGTCTACAAGGGCTGCTTGCACAATCTTGGTTTTCCTGTGTGTCATGGCACTCGTATCAAAGGAATCTACCCGGATTTCAACCATTGATCCAGCAAAAATAGACCACAGAGGCTGGAGACAAACTGGTAGATATAAAAGGAAGATGGAACCGGAGACTAACGTGTTGTAACTGATTGCGCCTCCTGCTGCTTTCTACCCGATGCTCATTATCTCCAGCTCTAATTCACACATGTTAACAATTCTCTACGGCCCCCCGAGTCAAAACAGGAGATCCAACAACAAACCTGAGAAAAATAGCACACATGCCTCAGGCAGGTGAGTCAAACGCCAGCGCTCATCCATCTGATATGAATTCTTCCAAATGTATCTCTATTTTCACATATCACTCCCCTCTAGGCATTCAAACATTTGTGTGGCTCTTTTTTTTTTTGCCGTGGGAACGTAAAAGAGAAAAACATTGAAATTATTCAATTATTCATTATGATTTACAAGCTGCAATTGGATTCCGGTTGTCATAATCTTTGACTTTGTATAACGATGCCTGCAAGGTGTGGGTTTGGGATTTTGTTCTTTTGTTAGGCTATTTTTAGCGATGTGCTGTTTGACGGTAGAGATCAAAAGCTCATGAAGTGACAGATAGACAAACTATGATCAGAAGAATTTGAGAATGGGCAGTGAGGAGGTGCTAAAAGCTTTTTAGATGACACTGCGTGACTCTAAGGGCTCTTTCTAGCTCAGTCACATTTTACAGAGAATGATTTAAACTTCGGCTAAAATATTATGTTTTGCATAAAAAGGCTCCATTTAAATGCATTTTTTTACATGCAGCCACATGCATATTTTCATGAAACAGGTGCATATTTGTACATAAGACAGCATAGTACGTGGAAAAACCTTTATCTAATAACAACTGTTACCCCTCCTCATTGTCTGACACACTACAGAATTTTAATTAACATAAACATGCACATACTGTATATGCACATAAGAAAATGTGGCAGTGCATGCATGCAATGTGTTATCATCTCTTCTCCCAAACCCCCTACATTAAAAGACTATTTTTCAAGTGCAGTGTGTGTGTAGCTTAAGCAATTTATCACAACTGTCAAGCATGATAAGAATTGATTGTAGACCAGTATGCCAGTTTATATTGGGGCAAGCCGGTCAGTCAGAGGAGTAGAAGTGAAGCAGCTCACCACAGCAGTGGCCAGGTCAGCTCCCAGAGAAGTCCAGCTTAGGACCAGCGTCAGCACTCCAAACACCATCATCCTGCAGGGACACAACGCCACAGAAAGGTCACAGTGCAACTCGGTACAAAAAAAAATTGTTTATTTGTTGAATCAAATGTAGATTAACTGAAGCCTCAGCAGCCAGTTTGTTCCCAGGAACAGATGCAGCCTGCTGTAGGATTTCACAAAGATGGATTGGTAAAGCTTGCCATTTATCCTAATGAAGTAAAGCTTGCCATTTGTCCAACTGAAACACAATGATGAATGTTTTACAACACTTGTCCTGTTTTGCAGTAAGTTATTTCTGATAATGTGTATTGATTACATCTGTATATTATTCCTTTCTTAAATCAAAACTGTGAGAATACCAAGGGTTTGTCATTTAAACCTGCACACAAACATACAAACATAACAGACATATTATCCTCTTTTAAGTCGATATGCAGAACTTGTTGGAAAACAGCTGCTTATTTTCAAATCCAGTAGACTCTGAGTAATGTTAGCATTAATTTGAGGTCATGTTTGTGTCCATCTAATAAATCTAAGGCCAATATTCGCTCTCATTTTGGCTCTTTTCGCCTGTTAGTCGTTAACTTTGTTTGTTTTTTGGGGGGCTTTTTCGCTGAAAATGGCTACCTCCTGTGGTCAAAAAAGATGCTGATGAGGGCAGGTAGAAAGTGAACCAACTCTGAAAAGTTGCCAGCCAGAAAACCAAAACAGTGAGTAAAAAGAGGCTTTAAAGTCCCGTAGAGATGAGGGGAACATCAGAATTGGGTGAAAATTCTCTTTGAAAATAGTTATGTGACTGTAAAAATGTTGATTACATTTGCTTTAAGTTGGTCTGTTCATAAGACATGAGGAATAAATGGCTTGATGTACAATGCAGGACAACATCTATAGTATATACAGATGACAGATGTGTGGACAATCTCAAAACAAAACCAAAAAAAGTGGAATTTTGCAGAGTTAATTATGTTATCAGCAGTCTACAGAGGGAGTACAGTGACGCAAATGGAACTGTTTTCATAACGGCTTCTGCTATTGAAAGGAAACAGCATGAGCCCCAAGGGGCAGGAGTGGTGATCTCATTGGCCTGTCATCAACAGAAAAGGTCAGAGGTCATGTTTATTTCTGTGGGAGTTGATTCTGCGGCCTCAACATACTGTACAGCTGCAGTGACATGGCTTTATGAATGGAGAAGCAAGCATCAGAGCATGTCCGCTCCGTTGGCCTACATTCGATTACAGCCCCCTGGGTGGATGGCTGTTCCCTGCACCCATGAGGACACAGAAATGTGGTTTTGTTTTACAGAGGGCTCCCTCCCTGATGATCTCATGGTATCTGAAAATGACATCAGAGACATGTGACTTAAAGGCGGTAGAGACTGAGTATGTATTTCTGCATATAGGGGCAATGATATGCCTGTCTGTGTGTATACTACAAGATACAATAAGATCAATACCCATTAAAAGATAAACACTTGTCCTATTAAAGATCAGCTTTCATTAGATGAAATAATCTCCAGAAAATCCAATAAGCTCCTGTTTTCTTTGACCACTGTGGCACTTTCCCAATATTCCTCTTTCAGCATATCACCAGTGTTTAAATATAATTTGGATATGCATGTCAAGGCCAAGTACCAGCCTGTTCATCTTTCAACAGCTCCCCAGTTAATCCAATTCACAATGTGCTGAGAAGATACTGAATGCCCTACGTTGAACTTACAAGCCACCACTTAAGTCCTTCTTCCTTTATCTTTTTTCTATTTCTTACTCTCTGTCTTCCCATAGCCCTCTCTCCCCTATCATTTCTCTGCCTTCTGCCTCTTGCTTTATCAGTTTTTCTCTTGTAGGATGTCTCCCACCTTCTCTCTGATACAGAGCCCTCACCCAGCCCTGACACTTAACAACACAGGAGAGAGAACAAGGCTTCAAAGAGTAATCTTGATTTGAAATTGAAAAACAGAAGAGATACAAAAATTGCTCTACTGTCTTGTCTACAGTAATGTGTAATGAAAGTTCCCCTTTCAATTTAGTCTGATTATTAGTTGTTTGAATGTGTCTGTTGCCTGGATCCAGATCTTTTAATCCACCGACTGATTCTGGTCTGGCATCATGACACGAAATAGCAGTTTCTCGGTTGAAAAAGCAATCGATCCAATGAGCGCCATGGGGGAGACTAATGATTAGCCAATCAGTGCCGCGTTGTGAAGCGTTGTCAAGCTGTGCGCCGAAACCAAGGAGGAATAAAATATGAATCAAGATTCTGTTACTGCATTACCTATTTCTTGCCTCAAATGTCATCAGAAACATATTTTAGTGTACTGTTTAGCTGTAATATGAGAAAGTTTGTGACCCGGCTGCCATGTTGAAAACGGACAAACCAAAAGCCCCACTCAACTGGCGGTATGTCACCCATCACAACATAACTGTCATAAAAGTAGCCTCATTTTTGTGTCAGATTGGAGAGGCTTTGTTTTGTCCTCCCGATGTATGAAATAATATCACTTTTTTGAAGTCTGAAGTGGGACATGATGATATTTTGCTAAATAAATGTTGGCCTCCCTGATATGTTCTGTAGCTGAATATGAGAGCATGAAGAAAAATAAAGCGTTCATATGAAGTGCCTCCAGTATGTTCTCTTTAAGTTAAGGCAAACCCAACATACATTAGACAGAAAACGTCTTTGTTTATATGAACAGGTGTAAGCTTTTGTATGGCTATCACAGAACTGTGACTTTGGAACTGATTTTCAATTTAAACAGAAAACTTTCAGCCAAGTTGTAATAAACTGAAATGACCTTTGGTTCATTGGTCATTTGCCCTTTGTCACTGCATGCCAAGTGGACAACGTCCCTGTCAATCTCAATACTAATTGGAGGAGAGGACGGTCTGATTTATTGGAATGTGATCTACTATAACTATTAATCCGGGGAAACCGTCGAAATGGTACAAAATGTATCCCAAAATCATTTTCAAAAAGTATAAAACTGGGTGGAAAACTGTCCAATCTGACAACACCGTCCCCAGTCTTTTGGTCAAGACCCCCAGGTAGTCGCACAATAAATCTGAGGTGGTCACAAAATGATCAATTTCTTAAATGTCTCAAATGAAAAGAATTTCAGATTGTGACAAGGCCAAGACCATTGTGACAGGTCAATGTGAAACCTGATGGTCAGTCTCCTAATAAAGTTGTTCTTGATTGCCGCCTTCTTCCTCTCTGGTTGGACTGATTGCAATGTCCGCCTTTAGGCCATAAGCCCTGACGAGGGGCACAATTAGACCTTGCTTTGCCTTAAAGGGTAATAAGCCATAAAGGTTGGGAACCATTGGCCTATGTGTCTGACAGGCCATGCCTATTTGACAGTTTGTTGTGGTCAGTTTGTGATACTGCAACATATACCCTTCTTTATACAACTTTGACACTGGTGACAGACAAACGGGAATACAAACTGATCGCCCCCTCAGAGCTGGCAGGTCGCGTCCCAATCAAGCAAGGCTGTATTCAGTTATGTGCTCTGGTGAGCAAAGGGGATTCACTGAGCTACACAGACTGGCAGGAAAGCAGGCATAAAGCTGACGCAAAGCACATCAAGTGAAAAAGTGGCAGGGCAGTTGATGCTAGTAAATGCAATCACCAAGGATGAGGTCAAGTCACTCTGAATTAAATCAGTGTGGAAAATAGATTTTCTTCTCAGTTGAAAACTAATAGATTTCTATAGAACGCTGTTATATCTTGTCTTTAGTCATAAGGAAAGTGTATCATCATTATACAAACCATCATTATGATGTATGTGTCAATTAAAACCGAGTGAAACAAAAATGATATGATCATAAAAGCAGAAAAGCAGGGAATACACCGAGCGATACCAGACTCTGCCAATTAGCTTGTCATAATAATCACATCGTTTTCTCAAGTTCTAATTTTGGTTTCTGCTTTGTGCTTTGCCATCTAAGAGATCATTAGTGACTAACTTAGAACACACCTCATTATATTGTGTTTATGTGTCTTGAGCAACTTTGTTCATAGATTGTGACTTTGACATGCAGCACTTCATAACTTTCAAGATAACATTGGACTCTTGGCCCTGACTGAATTAATGAGTAGTTGGCTCCTGTGCCGGTTTGATATTCCATCTTTAAAGGAGAAAAAGATTCACACGGTTAAAAAAGGTTGTTGCCAGAGAGAAAACAAATAAGAGCATATTGTGATCTAATTGCATGTATAGGTGTACGGATATATGCATTAACATGCTCAAATAAAAAACAGAAGAAATGTGGAGTAAACCAAAGATGTATATATATTGTGAAATTAAACACGATGATTTTGCTGAAGCTTATCTTCTTTATAATCTATTAAACAGGTCTGTCTGTGCTCAGATTACAGCTGGTGTACTGCATTAAAAATGAAGAGGCAGTAATGATTGGAAGGATAAGTCTTTCAGTAGGTTTTTAACCAGAGTAACATACTTTAGTGCTTTAAGTCACCAGCGAGAGGAGCTCCACTGCTAGTGACAGTGACAACGATGATTCAGTATAGTCAATTTAGTTTGAACATTTGGTGTTGAAGATTTGATCGTACGTGTAATGAACTGTGTGAGTGCTACCTTTTTGAAACATGCACAACTCATAGGGACGTGGTTGGGGTGAATGGTGGGCGTATTAAGCTTAAAACTTGCTTAAAACTGACAGCAGAGACCGGGGTTCATATCACATCTGAGTTCTATGTGTGGTAACATTTGGGCAACAAAAAAACTTGATTATGATCATTGCTTCGGTTAAATGTTGATAAATATTTAACCAAGACATTAACCAAGTGCTGTGAGTGCCTAAACATAACCATAAAAAATGCTAATTGTGCTTTAGTTGCTATGAACAGGTATTGCACTACAAGAGTATAGATATTAGATTATATTATATAGATATTGTAGGAAAACACATTTAAATACGTTGTCAGTGAAAATGTTGCAGATTTGCTCTTGGTAGATATATTCATTAAAAACATTTCCACATTATGTTGATGAAAACGTACTAAATCAGGATGCATTACAGTATGTTTACCTCATTTGCTGTTGAAAATCAGTAGTCTAGAAAAAATAATTTCAAGCAGACAGGGTTGCCTGGTTGGGATTCTGTCTAAACTAGTAGTCTTATTAACTTGTATCTTAATCAGTTCATTTAACACTGCTGTGTTTATATCTAGTTTCACACTCAAAGTATATCTTACATAAATGTGTGTCTCAAGGAAGCAGACATTTGATCAGCAAGCTCGGCTGCACAGATGAAAAGCTAGTTGCTGAATTCAGCTGGCATTTCCTCAGGCTTATAGAGTCAATTGGTATTTTGGACATTTGAGGTTACTTGAACAGCTCTGGCTTTCCCTGTAAAACAGTTTATGTCTCTCCACGCAGAGCTTCAGTTGCCACTTGCTTCCTCCAGGCAGTAAATATATTTTTTTTTCTTCTCCTTCTTTATAAATGCTGTGGTTTTGTTTCATTGTAATTTGAGCGCATCTCAGTGATTTACCTTGTTTTATAGTGCAATTCCTCTTGCTGTATGTCCTTGGCCCATGACAACCCTAATGATTTCTGTCATCTAGGGAAACGGTTTCCCTCCTTTACTTTGTTCTGCACAATGGGGCACATGAGCACTTGTAATCCATTAAATTAAGCTTTGAAATGTGCTTATGCTGTATTTGCATCATGAAATTTTAAGGTTCAGTTCACTCGATAGTTTCTATTATTTATCCAAGTTTTGAATTTTCTGCTCCCGACCCATTATAATAGAGGTGGTGGAGGTTTGTCTGCAGTGCTCAAAGCATGAAAAAAAAAGGACATTTGAAAAACTCAACAGCAACACGACCCTCCGGAAACAGAAATAGTCCAAAAAAGAAATCAAAATAAAAAACCGCTAATGGTGAGGTCTGTGAATGTTTCACATGTGGGCGTATCTCCATGTCTAAGCTGTGTGTCATGCTAACACAGAGACAGCTGGTTGTGAGAACCAGGAGGAATCAGTAGGGGCCCCTGAGAGTAATCTGCTCCCGAATGCCTCCAACCACTTCCACTCCGCTGGAAGAGAGCATCCCTTGGAAAGGCAGACAACTCTTGACACTGACTTATCTTGTGTGTGCAAATGGGTAGGAGGGTGAAGTGGGGGGTGGTTTGTGGTTAGTAGGGCAAGTTTAGCGCAGTTCACACCCGGAGCTGACTGATTGAGAGAGACAGAGTGACGCTTGGCTGAATGAATGGAGGCCCGGGTGGATTTCATGCCCTGTGAAAGCTCATTTTATAGCGGAGAGAAAAAAAGTGAAAAAATATATTCACATTCCAGTGGAGATGGATGCAGTTGAGCTATAGATACTGTAAGGAGATTAAATGAAAGTGGAGGCTATGCATGTGAATATATACTGTACATACAGTATTTATGTGCTGTGTATAATCACTTTCAATATTATCTTTCAGTGTAATATGTATTCATGTATATATGGGAGTATTTATATGTCATATTTCTGTCATTCCAACATCGTTTTTTCATTGAAATTTCTTTCTACATCCAAAAAATTATATTAATTAAATTATTGTTTCTTATCTTGAGAACATTGTAATATAATTATTATTACCATTGAGACATTTCTTATACTAGGTGAATCTGTTTTTATTTATTTATGTCTTCTGTTTTCTCATGTGTACTTGTCACTTATAAATGGTACATTTAATATACAAAAAAAGAGAGGCTAAAAATACAAACCTAAATAATTAATGGCATGCCATGAAAGCCTCTGGAAATAGTGTGTTTCAAACACGTCAAGTCTTAAGCTACAAAAACAATCTTCAGGAAGTTATACTGTTGATAAGAATCAAATGGCTTCACTCCCTTCTATCCACAGCTCTCCGATCCAATTTGTAGAGCAAAGCTATTGAGATGGAAACACTCTGAGCAATGCTTACTGGCAATGCTAAAAGGCAAATGGTGAAATACAACAGGGCTTGCAGGGCAGTGTTTGCACAAGGACATGATCCAATAGTTAGCTGCCTCGTTCACAGGCAATGTCTCATGGGACTGAAGCAACTTCTTGCAGGGTACACACTGGTCTGCACACTGTTAGGCTCCCAATAAATAATTTTATTCTCTTTTTTTAAGGCAATGTTGTTTCGATTTGTTTGGATCTTGGTCCCTCTACTGAAGCAACTCCTGCCTCCAGCTCCCTTCCCTGTCTACACAAACTCTTACTGTACTAATTCATCTCACTGTATTGTATTATATGTGTCCTTGATCTTCATCGGGATAACAAGATGTGATTATGAGGTGTTAAACAGCTGCAGCAGCAGCATTGATAGAAACTCCAGTTTTAAATTGCTTTATCTTCAGTCTCATAGATGTAGGTAGTCTTCTACGTTGTAAGATCTGGACAAATAATGGAATTTGTAACAGCTAGTGTAGCACTTAATTTCCAAATCCACTGTTGCTCTCAAACAAGCTGCCCCTGTCTCTTTACTCCCTCCCGTACCTTCCTGTTGTGCGGGATAGGAAAATCACACATGAAACACATAAAAATGGAACAGACTGTCTCTCTTGTAAACAAAAAAACAGCTCTTCTCTCTGTAAATAGCTTGGTTTTACAGGGTATATTAGACTCACGTGGTGAGCAGCCAGCGAGACTGCTTGGCCAGCCCCAGACAGGCCAGCAGGCAGATGATCAGGTCCAGGATGAGTAACAGTAGGTAGGTGAGCCACCTGTAGAGACAGACGGAGACAGAGAATTAAACTGCTGCTTGTGAAGGCCTGTAAGGAAAGGGAGTTTTTTTTAAAAGGGAAATTATGCTTTTATTACACTTGGGTCTAATTTTTGACCATTATTCCTAATAATAATAATAAAATAGAACTCAACTAGTTCATTGAAGGTTCGCTAAACTGCTTACTGAGGGACTGTCCAATCGCAGCTTAGCAACTGCAACTAGATATGGCAGGCCTGTCAACCTTTGGATTTCTCCACATGTAGGAGTTGTGTGCGTGGGGCTTTAGTAAGAGTTTTACTCTGTCTAGAGTTTGGAAAGTTGTTTGTTTTCAGCCGTATCAAAACCAAAAACATAGCAAAATTGTAAGGAGTGGATGTGTAAATATCTGCTCCAATGTAAGCAGAGAAAGTTGGCATGCCAAGATAACTAGCTTACCTACAGAAGTAATCGGGTGTCAAAGCTTCTACATTGCTACTATATGAAAGTTTACAATTTACAATTTCCCCCACTCCTTTTTTTGTGGAAAAGTGACACATACTGTTTGAAAATACAAACGACAAAGCAAATCTAACCTCTCTGTGTTGTTGTTCTACAGAAATCATCTAAACAGGATGTAGCTTGTAAATTTAGCCTCATCTTTTTGCATCATAAGTGTATAAGTTAAGTGAATAAGTTAAGACCCTTTCACATGGTTCTTGTCTTAAAGTTATTAAAAGGTGAGGTGGAGATTTGCCAAAATATGGATAAAATAGGCTAGCAACAGTCATCATTTCAACTGACAAAATCAATGGTTGCTGGCTAGAAATGAGAAACCTATCATTGTTTACTTTGTGTGAAATCAACTCCCTGTTGGATCAACAAGACTGAGAGTCTACAAAGCAGTACAGCTTTGAGCTAAATGCTAATGTCAGCTTGCTAACATGCTCACAATGACAATGCTACACGCTGATGCTAAGCATAATGTTTACCATGTTAACCATCTTAGTTTAGTGTTTTAGCATACCAACATTGGCTGGTAAAGTCTTGAGGAAATTTCATGGCAATCCAATAACTGTTCACATTGTTGTTGACATTTCACTCAAAACCACAAATGTGAACTTGACAAACGTTTTGTTGGAATCCATCCAGTAGTTGCTTAGATATTTCAGTCTGTCATTGGCACCCTTAGAACCAACACATTTTGTAATTCTGCCACCCTTATCATTGTAAACTACAGTATATGTGCAATGCAAGAACAGAAAGTATGACATGCATAGCAACAGGAGTATGCTTAGGGTCAATGACCCTGGTAAGTACAATGTTCTGATAGAAATGATGGACAATACTACAAAAATATGACTGAAGCTGTAGGAGACTAGAATTTCCTTTTAAGTCAGTAAAGCCCCTTGACTTCAAAAAATGAGCAAGAGTGAGAAATCAGAGGCATACAGTGTCCCACTTATTTTCACCTCAACAGATACATGCAATAGCTGTCATCTGAGGTGTGTGTGTGTGTGTGTGTGTGTCTGTGTGTGTTCATGCTTGAGGGTGTACTCCTGTCCTGCATTGCCCTCCTCAGTGTATCCATCTGTTACGAAAGCATTGGTCAGTTGGTGACCGGACATAGCAAGCCTGTACAGATGGTTAATAATTAATGGAGTCAAATCCATATGGGTAAATGTTTTATGCTGTGAAAAAACTGAGAGGAAGGGCAGTCATGTCACCTCTCCGCCCTGATCTATCCCTCTGTATATCTTCTCCAAGTGACCTAAATTTTTCTCTCCTCCAAATTCCTCATCTTCATTTTTATCTACATCAGTGTTCATCTTCTTTTTCCATCATTCCTCCTGCACATTGTCACTCCTTCAACATGCTCGCTCTGTGCAGTCTTGTTATCTTTTAATCTTTTCTTTTATTCCCCATCAATCTGTGTTTCCATCACTCCGCAGCATCCTTCCTACATCTCCCCCATCTCTCCCGCTCTCCTCTATCTTTCCCTTTTTTTCCCCTCCTCCTCCTCCTCCTCTCCCACTCCCCTTTCATCTCTCTTTTCCTCTCAGCCCCTTTTCTCTCCCTTGCCCTTCTCTCCCTTGCCACCACCTCATTGCTATTTCTTCTTCGTTTCATCTTTTCCCCTCTCGGCAGTGTACAGTACAAGAAGCTGGGACATCAACATGCACACGGAGGCTCTCGGGTGACACCGCCACCGTGTTTGTCTGTGTTATCTTAATCCAATTAGAGTCAAACTGAGTACAGCGTAGAGTCAGGTGGGGATGGAGGGTTACATGTATGTATAATAGAAAAGTACATTTCCTCAAGACATGAAGCGAGATAGCCGAGAAAAGTTAAACGTGCTGGCTTCAGTTTGAAAGGTTTATCTTGATAATTAGACACAGTGGTCAGAGGTCACTACAAATTAGCTCGATATAAACCTCGGAGGAACGGAGATAAATTAAGATAAAAGCTCGGGCTCGAAGATGAGATTATAGATTAAAGGATTCTCTCTTTACCACACTGTCAATGTAGACATTTTAGGGGGAAAACATGAAGCTTTTTATGTTATATTTCATCTATCTTGGCAACTTTACTCACAAAGAAGGGATACGATGAACTCACATCAACTCTCAAATGAGATACAGGATTAGTTTGATCAAATGAATTTTCCTTGTTAGGTATAGATACTAATGAAAACTCACTCACTGCCAAAAATTGAGAGTAATATTAATAATTAATGTATTTGTATTGCGCTTCTTGGCATAGTTACAAGGTGCTTATATAAAAAAAAATGTGAGATAGTAATACAATTACACAGTGAAAAGTAAAAGCAGATACAATATTTTAAATAAAAAATAATAAAATAGCCTAGGAGATATAAAAACTTATAAGTAGCCATTTAAAAAGGTGTTTTTTAGATGACTTTCAGAAGAACTACACAACTAGTTTAGATACTATTAACAGCAAATGCAACCTTAGTAGGACAGATATTTACTGCAAGAGTAAATACCAAATGTATTAAAACAGTGAAAGAGAATCAAGAATCTGAAAGTTATGTTTCTAGTCCAAAGCTGAGAGGACATTAAATAATTAAAGAGTGAGTAGGAATAGAGTTTGTTAGCTCTGGGACACAATTAAATAATTAAATTAAATGTTGGATGATTCCCGGAGTGTATGTTGGTCTGTATTAGTGCTCAAACAGTCTGAGAAACACTGTGAGCATGAGCTTGAAGAGTAAACTAAATATTTCTGGATTAGTATGATAAAGATAGACAGCCAACACTGACACAAGAACACATAAACTTTGATAAGTCAAATCAAAAACATGCGAAGACACACACACACATGTCTGACCACACACAGTCTGTTTGCTGAGGTGAAGCAGTGATAATGAGTCCATTAACAGCTTAAAATGTCTGGCTGTCTGGTTTCAGTCTGCCAACTCTTTTAGTGTGGAGCGATGTGAGGTATTGAATTATCGGTGGAGCAGAGGAGTCACATTACAGATCAATACAAAAAAAACCAGCCTGTCTGTTACTCAAGACTCCAAAGAAAAAGTGGCCATGGGCCTGTTTCTGCTCTAAGATGATAAGAGTTGAAAGTTAACGAGACGCGGTCGAGGATAATACTTTTTCACATACTTTACTGTAGTCGTTCAGACTGCTGCTAAATCTTTATTTGATTGATGCAATAATTGGCAATGATTTAAGGTCCTTCTAATAAACCAATGTCTGCAACGGACTTTATATTCACATCAGTGGGTGATACACACAGGCAGCCACATTATTTCATCCCATCCTCAAAATATCATGTGATATATTCAGGTCATAATGTGCAGAATGTAACTACCTACACATGAATTATCTATTCAACTGCATGTTCAGCCGACAAATTGCTGCCACAAAAAAGACACATTATAAGCTTGAGTATTTTTCATCTCTAAGAAGTAAATAAAATCTATAATTTACTTTAATTTGTACTATTTATACATAACGATCATACATATGTGATATGTCATTTCTGGTTAATCAACGCCCATCTTTCCTTACACTTAGATGTCTTCTCTCAAATAAACAACCACCACTGATTTGCATATTAAAAAATGCATGTGAACATATTTACCTCCCAAAATTTTGTGTGCAATATACCCTTGAATATATTTGTATGGCTAAAATAAATCAAATTTCATGTTTTGGAAGACAATCCACTTCCTGAATTTTGTCCCTTCGGCCCTGAATGGGTATACCATTTTTGATACATCTGTCTTCCTATTTCACAAGAAACCAATAGCATCACAAGGACTGTGAGTAAACAGATCCCATGGCTACCCTGCACTGTACAAGCCCGACACGTGTATTTCCCTGTTCCTCACCTGTAGTACTCTATGTTTGCTGTTTGATCAGCGATGGATGCCAGGTCCACTTTAGCCTCCTCCCAGTCAGGCAAGCCCAGCAGCTGTTTGATCACGTTGTCAGCCATCTGCTGCATGAACTGCAGGGTCTGCACATAGTCGCCCCGCGTGGCAAAGATCTCGTCAAGCCTAGCGAGGTGCTGGTGCAGCCCGCTCTTCATGCTGCCCATGGTGCCAGTCACCTGGAGGGCACAAGAGAGGAGGGGGAGGGATGGTGAGGATGACAGTGAGAATAAAAAATATATACCTACTAGGTTGAGAATAATGAATTTGGAAATTTAAGGCCACCAGGTTGAATCGTGAATGGACAAAAAACTTTTTTTCTTTTCCTTCCAGTACAAATATTATTTACCTGGAAACTAAAACTCTTAAATGTCTTACTAAATAGGTGTTAACTGTTTTAGTGGTCTTGCCATAAGCTCCAAGAAATGTCATCAGCAACTGTTCAGTTTCTTTTACATTCATTTTATTATCTTTGTTTCCTGGTTCAAACACACAGTTGTGAATTGTTTCATTCCAGAGTGTGAGAAAAATCTCTAAATATAAACCAGCCAGTCAACCGCTGCACCTGTGGAGCTGTGAACGAGTCCTGAGGAAACAGCTTTGTGTTTGTGTCTCTCCAAGCCTCTTTTTACAGGCTGTAATTATACAATGTGGTCTTAAGGCAAGTAATCATAATTACTGTCAAAGTTGTTCAGTTTACTGTACAGTATGTGTTTTGTTGTACACAGTAAGAAGCCCTTTTCAGCATGTGTGACCTCCCAAAAGTGGTCTAGATATCCCTATAGCTAATTAACAAATGTTAGCATGCTAGTGTGTTAAACTAAGATTGTGCACCGATACACATTATACCTGCTGAACATGCTAATCAGCATGCTAGCATTGTCAGTTAGTGAGCATATTAGCATGCTGACATTAGCGTTTAGCTCAAAGCACTGCTGTGCCTAAGGATAGCCTCACAGAGCTGCTAGCATGACTGTAGGCTCTTGTTAATTGAGAATTCATTCATTCAAAACTCAACCTATCATCTAATTAACCTTTCATGAGGCATAATAAATAAGTGACAGTTAGTTGGTGATTGAATACCATTCTGAACAGTAAGGAACATGTTTTGCAAAGCTGCCAGCAGTATCACATACCAGTTTGGGGAGATGATAATATTTTTATATCCAACACCTTTCTACTAAAATAATGATGTACTGACAGACTTTTCTAACTGCTGAGCACAGCACAGAATGCTGATCATGTGTGTGGGCACCTTTGGTCAACTTTTGTGCCTGAGAAAGTTTCACAAAATAAGTGACCAAAGGTGAGAATAGCCTAAACATGAGGCTGGTCTGCGCTGCCAATCAACTGCAGAGGACATGGAGGGGTCACTGAGGGAGAACTGGAGAGCGGATGCTAGTGAGGAGGTTCATTCTGAATAAACAGTTCAGCTTGGAAAACAGCCAAAACTAGAAAGCCCAGAGGTGAAACAGTGAGTTTGACAGTGCTGGAATTTTGTATTCCATGATCAGATGTTTATCTACCTGACCAAACACACACAAGAAAAAGTTATATGTGTGGAATCAAGCATCTCCTGTACAGGCGCTACGCATTACCTTGGGTTTAATGACACCATGCTTTGCTTGAAGGGAGATGTTGTTTACAGGGAAATGGCATTCACAGAGACATCCCGCTGTTCGATAATTAAAAAGGGTAATAAATGCTCTCATTCACTCTGGGTACTTGGCATTCACAGGAGAGACAACTCATATTGTTGCTATGTTTGTCAGGGATGGAGTTTGCTGGAGCGGGAGGTGAGGTTGAGCGGAAGTAATTAGTTGGGTTTACATTCAATGCGTAGCCTACACTAGACGGTCTATGGGAAAACTGGGAGAGGGAAGGAGAACAGATTAAAAAAAAGAGGGAAAAAAGAGAAAAGCTTGACATGATTGCGTTTTGTCTGCTACACTTTCAAAAATACTGTATGATTTCACAAGCTGGCCTATTCATTGTAGAGCTCAATCTTAAAGGACTATTTTTCTTTCAACAAGTGAAAAACATCGAAGATATTTTCACCTACAAATGAAGTTATTTCAAAAATGTCTTAAATTAAGTATTATTTTTGCTGTTCGAGTGAAATAATTTGCCTTATTATGTCCTGTGACAATACAGACAAAAATCCCACATACAAGAGGAGCCAAAGTCAAACAGAGTGGAATTTTAAAAAGTTTTTAAAGATAAATTAAAGGTATACAACTGAATCTGAACAACTTTTAAGCTTATTTAGTAACTCTTATTTAGGTTGTCTTTTTCTTTGTGCATGTATTTATTCTCTGTTTTTCTTTTCTATTACTTATGTGCAAAAATGACATATTATAGTAGCGTATAGCAAGAATATGGTCAAACACGTAGTGTATGTGTTTGGATATGAACAATTTATATTCAATTTATATTTATATTCAATATCCTAAGTGATCAAATCATTTATATTTTATATTTAAAGCCACTATGTGTGAAATTTGAAAAAGTTCCCTCTGGCACTCCCAGAGTGAGATTGACTCATTTATCACAAATCAATTCAGGAAGATTTAATGGTTTTAAGGATTACATAAAAATCCTACACATAGTGGCTTTAACGTTTTAAATGACATAAATGAACCATTTCGGAAGCAGCCGCTGAAAGTCACGGACACATACACGAGCTTGTGGCGCTCTGTAGTTTGTTATCTGATCACTCATCCTCCTCAGACTGAGCAGATGAAATCACAGATGAGAAATGAAGCATGTATCTGATCCTTGCCTCCTGTGTGAGAATCTTATCTAAAACGCCCAGGGAGACAGCCAATCCAGCTAATCTCTTCTTCGTCTTGGTCTGATCCTCACCGTGTAAGTGATCCGCACCGATCAAGAAGATATGATTTTTAGTCCCAGTCTTCTCGGGTCTTTATCTCAGTCTTATGTTTTGAGGGCATGGCAAAGCATTCTCTGCCTCACAACTTTCTAAACCGACAATTTGCTGCAGAGTGTGTTTGACGCAAAGCTATTTAACTGTGGGAATTCCATTTCTACAAGTCATAGGGTAAACAACAAACAAAACAACACAAGGAACCATGATAAATGACATAACTGTGACAAATGACAAGTGGCTTTGGGCTGAACAAATGACAATGTGCTGTCAAATATCAAATGTAGATTCTTGCTTGAGGAAAAGGAAAGAAAATATATCAATGAGCATTATGTAAAGGTTCTGGTTTCCATGAGCTCGTATTTGTTTTGAAGACCCTTGGCAGTGTTGGGAGGGGTTGTATGGTCATGTAGTCTCACATCCTTTTCCTTTCCTCATTGGTTGTACTATCAAATGATAAAATCAGATCACTCTTACGCAGAAAACCTTGATTTTTATGTATTCCATTATTCTCATGGGCTTAAAATCAATCTCATGCCTGTTCGGGAAATGTGTATACTCATTTCAAAGAACTAAATACTTGCACTATAAATGGAAAACTATTACTACTGTATTATTACTAAATAATAAATTATATCAGGCAATTTATTTTCATCTGAGATTTATAGCAGGATCAGGACTCCCTGTTGAATTGCTTGTACGTGTCGTGCCCCCAACATTGCAATACTGACTCCCAGGCTCTAAAGAAAATGAATCCCACTTCCTTCAAAGGATTCAATCTCCAAGTTTAAGCCTGTTGGGGCTGGTACCCAACCCTAGAGAAAGTGATGCTTCAAAGATGACTCTGGGAGCACGAAACAGAGAAAGGCTGCAGAGCAGCATTTTTAATTTAAGACACAAACCTCCCAGAGAGTGTCCGCTGAGTTGAAACAGACGACTGCTTGGCAAAGTTTGTTTTTATGTTGTTTTTTTTAAAGGGACTTGTTCCAGATGAAGACTGACAAAGACTTAATTCTGCTTCATGAATTTTATGCCTTGTTCCAAGTTTTTCTTTTTACTAACTTGTGTTTCATCAATGGGGCTTTATTTGGGATCTGAAAATAGAAATGACCAATGAATTCCACACAGTTATTGTTATTCTGGACTTATTTTAGCTGCTGAGCATCCAGAGTCATTTGAACTAAATATTCTATACTCTTACTCATAATTACTTGAGAAACTGGGGCCAATGAGCATATAAAACAAAGGCTAAGATATGAAATTATACCATTTTTCCTGCTCTAAATCATTGTCTCTACTTGATAGTGCAGAGACTTTCTTCAATTAAAATTGAATGTGGGAGCTAGAGCGTGAAATGGAACATGGGTCTGAAGTGCCTTAGCAGCTCGGTCACCCCAAAGATAGAGACCATCTCCACCGCTGGGTAACGAAGCTCAGCAGTACATCTCTTTAAAAATATATTCTTTCCTACTTCCTTTTTTCCCTCTCAGATACTTGATGACCACAGAGCTTTTAAAAAGCTGTCCTGCAGAAGGACTTACAGGCGTTTATGGGCTTGTTGATGACACACTGAGCAGGTATTAAATCATGGCTTTTGGAAAAGCAATGGCCCATGCAGCAAAGATTGTTGACCAAAGGGAAGAAGCAGGTTTGCACTATGATATACAACCAGATGAGAGCAATTCAGCAGAGACTTCAACTATCTGAATGTCTGTAGTTTAGTTTTTAAGAGAGCAAGAGTTCACACAAGGGTTAAGTGGAGCGGAAAGTGGTTTGGCCACAGAGACAACCTCTGGCCAAGCATCTGTACTTTCAGTTCAACTTTACAAGGCTGCCCATCCAGCCATATGAGAGTAAGGAAGTCAGCAAAACTGTCCATTAGTCATATCTCAAATGGACACAAGGATGGCAGTTGTTTGTGGGAGTATTCCTCGTAAACAACTGAGGAAAATATTCTGTCTCTTCTCCTGAAACTGAACAGATTTCTACCTTTTATCACCTCCTCCTAAACCAACACCAATTGTGTGGTAGAGGAGAGATGATGGTGCCCTGTCCTGCTCTCTGCATTCTAGCTCCATTCTTGTGGAGTCACATCCATTCATTTAGCAGTTTTAAGTTGCTTATCCTAGTCTGGTTTATGGTGGCAGCAAGGTAGCCCAGATGTCATTTTCCACTGCCACATCCTCTAGCTCTCTCTGGGGGATCCCAAGCTGTTGCATTTCCCAAAGGACACGCAACATAGTCATCTGCTCCAGTTACAATTTCTTCACTATATTAAAAAACATAAAATGGCAAATTGGCTCTTGTCAGACATAGAAGAATCTAATGCCTAAAGGTATTCCCAGATGAGATTGGATATGTAATCCCTTCAGTGTAAGCGAGTGGGTCTTCTCCAGTTGCTGGTGCCAAGAGACCAAGAGACATCTTAATCAGATGCCTCATCCACCTCAATACAAAGGAACAGTAGTTCTACTTTCAAGCTACCAGGATGTTCAGGATAGTCCCCAGTGGTAACCCCAGACACCCTGTGAAGGAAACTTATTTCAGCCATTCGTATCTACAGTCTCATTCTTTTGGTCACCAAACTTGTGAGCGTGTGAGAGCTGGAGCATAAATCGACAAAACTTCTGAAAAAACCCCTAAATCTTTACATCCACTCTAAATAATTGTTCAACCTCTCCCCCAAGACTGTGACAAAAAGCCCTCACCAGTTTTTATACTCATAATCCTCCCCGCATATTATGAATGGCTTATTATTTTGTATTATTACAAAAAGCGTATTATGAGAATGGTGTGGAAATATGCATGCTTGTAATTATGTAGTGGGATAACTTCCAAATTGTGTTTGAGCTCTGGCCAAATGCTCAGTGACTGACCCAGACATCGACCACGCTCACTGGCTGCCAAAACCTCTCACAACACCCATCTCCTAACAATAGAGTTATTCTTAGTGTGGCTACACACTTCAAATGTCACATCAGTCCCATTACAGCATAGATAAAGCATCCTGGTTGGCCGCTCTCCAGATTTAACAGCCTTGTTTTTTGTATGTTTTTTTTGCATTTCTACTTGTGTCTCCAAATTACACAGCTCTCAGTCTGCAAGTGCTTTGTTTAATTCACATTCTCACTAAGAGAGAAGGTGTGTGTTCATAGACACATCATAAGCATATATTCCAGACTGTAACTAATCAAGGTCTCAACAGTAGCTGAGAATAAAAGCATCTACAAATAATGACTAACTTCCTTCCTTTCCCCTCTTACAAACTGAGTCTTTAGAAGCTAACTCACTTCTAAACTCTCTCAGAGCCCGGCTAAAAGGCATTTGTGTGGGCCAGAGGGCAGTGAGGACTTCATTGTCAATGAGTTCAATACCGATTTCAATCCCGACTCTGCCAATCAGATGGGCTAGCATTGCTCCTTGTTCTTCCCCATCAAAGGCCTTTGTCTCCTCAGCTCATGGTTGATTAGGTGGGGGGAGACTGGGAACTGTGTGTGGCACACTGAGCTCTTTGTCCTGCTCAAGAACTAGACTCCTTAACAGTCTATAGCTGCATGCAATGAACTCACTCAGGCACACATGCACAGGCGTGCATGTGAGAAAACTCACATGCATGAGATGCTAAAATAAAGGCCACCATGTCCAATTATGTGTTTGCATGAGTTCACAGATCTCAAAGGAGCACGCTGACAAGCTGCCAGACAAGCTACAGTATATGTTAATGATCTCTCTCCTCTTGCTAATGTGACTTTGAGAAATGAACTTGAAAACTACTTCACAAGATTAATAGGCGAGACAATCAGTGAACAATTCATACAATCTAGAAATGACAAAGAGATGTATCTATTCCACTGTATTAAAGGGGACATGTCATGTTTTTTGTGATTTCCTGTTATTCATATATTGTTATGATGTCGGACGTTTATGTAAACATGGTCCAAGGTCCAAAACTTTAGGTGAACATATGTGAAAGTGCTCCCTACAAGTCTAAAGCCATGATGACGCTTTGTTTTCAAAATTATCTCTACTTCCTCCTTGTGATGACATCAGATTGGTTCATGCATGCCCACAAACAGCCATCTGTTATGCAGACTTTGTTGCTAAGGTTATTGCAAAGGTTGTTCCATGGGTTGTTTGCATCGTTCACTCATATTTTGGATCAGATTTCCACTCAAACTTGCACAGATGTATTTGAGAAGTTGACGTTTTGAGTATAGAATGAGAAAAGTGAAGTGAATTCCTTCTACTACTGTCCACAGAGCATGAGCACTGGAGACTTCCGTTAGCCGAGCCGGCTAACTTCCGGTTGGCTCTCCATTAACTTGAATGGGGATAAAATCATTTAATCGTGTGGCTCCTCTAGACTTTCCAAATATTATCAGACCCAATGGATCAAATTCTGATAATAAATCGAGTCATTTTGTGGGAATTGTGACGCTGAAAAAAAGTTATTCACCATTTTACAGCCGCTCCTTTTCCCATGATTTTGTGTGGGAAAGATGCTTTTTGGGCCAATGTGCATCACGTGATGGACCCTGAAGTGTAATTTACATGGTTTGGCCATTATGTCAAATTTGGCTTCCAGTCCGGCACACTTTCTCGGGCTTGGTTTACCTAGCCTCCTAAGTCACTGGAAGTCTGCTGTGGGGCAGCTAACCAATAAAAATAGAGTGGGCTCATTGGGATTGCGGCCTTAGAGAGACAGGACCTAAAATGGCCTGTTTCACATAGAGACTGAACTGAAGGGCTGCATAAAGGGCCAGTATAAGATAAATAAGTTAGATTTTTTTTTTCAACTCTAAATCATGCAAAGATATTCCAGTAGAGCCCCACAATAAATAAATGGCCCTAAAATGTACCTGACACCTTCGCTTTAAGGTAATACAAGCTTAACATGTGGTTATATTGATGAAATGGATTAAATCAAAAAAGCTTAGATGTTTATAGTTTGTGTCAGCAGGTTAATCCCAACTGACAGTCTACAGCAGCACTACTGATCTTCCAACATCAGTAGTCACAGGGTTCTTACTGGTTTCCAGTTTTAATTATTTATAAAGTGCATCAATTGGAGCCAGACAGCTCTAACAGCTACTCTCCATTAAAATCTAGGACCGTTTTTCCTCATCATCAGTGTAAACCTTTAAGAAATCCTCACTTAGTGCTGTAGTGAGTGAGTGAGTGAGGTTTGGGCTCTATACCCTCTCAGCAAAGTGTTTATTACTGAGGCCATGTTGAGTCACCGCGCTGAGTGGCTCAGATACCACCACATTAATATCCATTAACACAGATGGAGACTTAATCCCTACTCTTCGACAGCCAGTCACCCAGGGTCTCTGCCTGCTCTGACATCGTCGCAGGACTTCTGCTGGTCACACACATCGGGACAACAACACACAGCTAATGCACAGTACCAGTCTTAGTTTGGACAAACCTTCCCATTCCCTTGAATAAGAAAGTATGTCCAAACTTTTGACTGGTACTGTATATGAACACTGCATTGGAAAAATACATATTATTACATTGTTGGGCAGCCCTTCTCACAGAATTATGACACATAAGTTTCCTATTTTTGTGTTATTGTTTTTGTGTTTGTTATACTCAAAACTCCAACTACCAGAGTTGTTTTCATGTATAAAATGTCTACATCGTGAAAACTGAGTTATTACAATGTGCATAAAAAGGTTCTTTTATTTTAGTTTCAGTCAAACAGTAACGTAGAGGACAACTGTCTACATTAGCGGTCTAGATGTGATGTGAATATTCAAAGTATTTTTGCACACCTAGTTTGCGGCGTTGTCATAATTCCAGGTTGCTAGCTGGCTCTGGCTAGCCTACGTCATAATGAATTTAACACTTACACAATGGAAAAAGATTCTACACACTCTGTGCTCTTGGTTTGTGTTTCTTGATGAAGTGTTCGAGGTGCGATCAACTTTGTTCAGTCCCTACCTACCAAGCTAACTGTAGCTAGCCTACAGTTAGCAAGGTACACACTGTTGCTTCAACTCTCGTCTGCAGATATCAGACTTGTCTTCTGTTGAAACACAAACAGCTGGAGCAGATGATCTTGCTGCATCTTAGTTGAAGTATCTGGTACTGATAGTCCATAGTTGGATAAACTGTATTTTTCTTAATATGACAGCCTTAATATGACAGGTGGTGCAGGCGTTTCATCATTCTTGCACATAAAATCCTAAAAATATGACATTTCAATCATGTTTTAAGGGATGTCCTACATTCTTCAGGAAAAAGAAATCATACCCAAGCTAAAAAAAGATGATTTTTGTCCACAAAAAAGTTTTTTTTCAAAAACAATGTTAGGAAAAAAAACAACCCAGAAAGCAAAATATCCACAGTTTGACTCTCAACTGAGAAGATAAAACTGCCTTGTCATAAGTGCAAAATTTGCCACAGCGAGCTACATTTAGGTGTCTGTGTGATCAGTGTCTCTAGGATGGAAGGAAAGTGAGGCAGATAAAAATAGAAAAGTATCACGCACAAGCACTGAGCTAAAGTGAGCACAAAAAAGACACAGGACGATTCTTTGTTTCTGCTGAGGCCACAGCAACTGGGAGAAGGTGGAGCAGGGAGAGTGTGTGTGTGTGTGTGTGTAAATATGTGTGTTGTCTGTCTGGGAGGAAAGAGTTTCTGCGTGGAGAGGCTGTCAATTTGTGTGTAGCGGTAAAAAGCCATAAAAAGACTGTAAAAACATCTAAAGGTAAACTAAATTGAGTCCCCTGGGCTTTCCTCTTCTCTTGGGTGTTTGTGTCTTTGTATGTGTGTGAAGCTGTATATATATACACTCAAGTCAGTTGGTTTTTACAAACTAAAAACATGATGCCACTTAATTTATACAAGGACATTGTGAGGTATATATGTGTTTATGTGTATGAGACGTTTAACAAAGTCATTTAACGATGTCTCATCATGTGACACTAATGTGAGGAGCACTGTGTTTTACCTACCAGACTGTCCACACCGCCCAGCGTATGATTGGCGTTGTACAGGGAGTAGGTCAACTGGTACACGCCGTCATTGGTCTCGCTGTTGCCATAGAAACCCACACCCACTGCAACGCTGCAGAGAGAAAAGGCATATAAAGGGACAGGTAAGGCTTTGATAAATTAATGAGGGGAGCAGAGTACAACTGATTGGAGTGTAAATCCTGTATGTTCGAGACGATGTCCTTTTCAGTCGCCGTTTCAGTCAGAGTTTGCTCATTGATTAAGTCAAAAAGATAATGTGCGAAAAACTAAAAATAAGAATGTTGTTTCTGTTCTAAAATACTGAACCATCCTGTGGTAGAGATATACCTACAAGAGAGAACAAAAATCAGCACCTACACAGTATTTCATGGCTTCTTTTTCACATTAGCATTTTGGCATTATCACAAAGTGGATTCATCAATTTCTCCACCTCAACCCTGGCTTTTGGAAAAAAACAAGAAAAAGCAAACGTACAGTAATGAGGCTCTTTGGGACGATCCCTGTAAGGAGATAAAAGTGTTATAGGGCATATTATGTCCACTCAAACAGCATGAATGACATGCATTCACTGGAAAGGCAGCAGGAGTTGCTGTGTGTGTCTTGGGGGGATATCTTGGGAGATTTCACACACAATTAAGATTGCGGGAGAGATAATATCAGATTCATTCAGAAGTTGTTTTGTTTGTTGCTTTTTCCTGCTAAAGTCTGTGCTTCCTCCATGAAAAAGGTTTTTGTGCTGCACATTTAATCAAAATGTCCAGCCTTATGTCCTGACTTGTTTCTTTTACTTACTGTACAATATGATAATTTAGTTAATTGAAACTGTAATCTGTGAGCAGCAAACAGAACAAAATGGTTTATTACAGCAGGAAAAAAAACAAAACAAATATGCAGCACATATAGAGAACTGAAACCATTTGGATTTCTGTGTTCATTTATGTAAACATAACTCTTTGAACCAGAAATCTGACAATACAGGGTTTTGGAATGTGAATGCATAATTTGAAAACACTTTTGCATATTCAGTCATCCAAGGATTTCATTTGATGAGCAAGAGAAGCAGCACAAACAAAATACCCGGCATCATAAACCTACGCTCTTAAGTAGTCTCTCTGAGCGTCTGCACTGTGGCACTGTGCTGCCATAATATGGGATTTAAAAGCAGCTACACAATCTCTCTCTCGACATAAACCCCACAAGAAGAACATAATGCCTCACAACATACTCTGAAGACATGACAACAATGATCCCCCGTGTTACATTTAAAAGCTGAGGTCAGAGGTCACAGTTTTTTATAGCAAAACCTGAAATAAAGATCATCTCTGCTAATATCAGAGGAAATTATTACTCTTTTTTATGAGATAAAACATTGATCTTCAGGAGAAACAAGTTGCTAAATGACACAGCAACTACTATAATTAGTGACGCTTTTGTTTAGACCACCACCTACTAACTCAATTCATCATAAGATGAGAAGCAAGCAGCATCTGTCAGACTCTTGTCAGTACAATTCAATACAGCAGCTAGTCATACTGTCACGAAGCATTTAACGATCATTGGAAGCTCTGGTTTGAGGTGCTGTTGAATTATATTACATTTTATTGAAAAGTGTGCCTAATTAAGTCACTTGCACTGCTGTCACTGACTACATTATCTTATAACCAAGTTAAGTTAAGTTTATTTGTAGAGCACAATATCATACAGAAGCAATTCAAAATGCAATTGATAAAACAGTAAAACAGTAAAAAATTGGTTTGGACATAGATAAAGGCACACATTACACACACACACACACACATGCAGGCAAACAAACCTACTTAAAAGCTAAACAAAACAATGTCTTCAGTTATTGTAAGCCGGCAGACTGTCCCATACTTAAGGAGCAGAAGCACTAAATGCTCTGCGCCTGATTTGGAATTAGAAAGCTGTCCTGGGGCCTGAGAGATCTGCCTGGTTGATAAAATGGAAGCATGTCTGATGTACAGTATATTCAGGAGCCGGGCCGTTTAGTGCTTTATAGGCCAGAAGCAAAAAAAAAAAAAAGGTTCTATAATTGAAGGTAGCCAGTGAAGCTGTTTAGAAATTGGAGTGACATGGTCAAACTTTTTAGTTCTATACGGGCAGACGCATTTTGAATAGGCTGGAGTCTGAATCTGCCTGAGAGATGATTTTTTTTTTGAGATAACCAGTCAGTTGATATAAAACAGAGAGGAATAGAGCTCTCTGGGACCAATTTCCCTCTCTAGAGTTGAGCAGATACAGTATATGGCCGATTGACTTGATTATTTATTACAGATCAATATTTTATAACCTCATTAATTCTACATGGTTTTATGAGTATGGGCGCCTCTTCTCTTACTTATCTAATAAACCATAAAACATCGATATAGCTTTCTCTGATCTGTTACTGTAATCACTGCATCCGCCCATAGCTCAGTTTGATAAACCACCACTGTCTCATCCCAAAACGAGTCCCCGGTGACGGCCAGGGGCAGGTCAGGTCAGAGCTAAAGGGAAGGCAAGCTGAGGTAAGCCTGACTGAGACGTGAGCAGTCTCCTTAACCTCCTGGCTCCCCTGGACTCCTCCCTTATGGTCCGGATAATAAACATTAAGCAGAAAAGAGAGACTATAAATCCACAGTCAACGGCGCAACAATGGAATCGCTGAAGTCTGGCAGAGCTAGCTGTGCGGCAGTGTGGCGCTCGGAGCTGAATGCAGGTGAAGCGGAACAACAGGGGCTATTTTCCTAATTAGTAGAACAAGGACAGAGTCTCATTAACTGACCCCCTGCAGGTAAAGCTCCCACTCTGCAGGTTTTAACACAACCCTCAGGGAGAGGCATGGAGATGTTTTAAAGACAGAGCAGACATGAATAAATAAAAGCCTCAGTTTGGAAAGAGAAATAAGGAAGACGTGGAGAGACAGGAAGTGACAGATATAGACAGACTGAAAGAGACAGACTGACAGTGATGGAGGCAGGAATCGAATACTGTATACAGGCAGACGGAGAGTTTACAATAAATAATGTGACGCAACAGCAGAGCGCAAGACAATGGGACAAACAGAACAAGACAGTTCCGTCTTGCTTCACGCACCCACAGTTATAATAATACACAAATAATGACACATACTGCTACATTTTATTTGTTGGATGTGGGTTTTTTGTTTTTTTTTTGTTCCCCCCAAAAAAAGACATCACCTGCAAAAGAAAACATACAACGGGAGTTGCTCTTCTTTCATCTCTGTGTGTCTAAACAGATCCTCTAATGCCACAGACGCAGAAAAATGTATTGGGTAATAGCTGGGAGAAACTTGCGCTTCTTTGAACCATGCAAATATTTTAAGGGTAGAATCTTATGAATATAAGGGAACTGGGAGGACAGAGAGACATTTGCAGAGGAAGAGAAAAAGAAGGAGGAATATTTCGTTCTTTTTCTATCCCTCTTTCGCTCTCTCTGTCTTCCCGGCCCCTTTAGTGCTGCTCCTTAAAATATCTATGGTCTAATTCAAAGAGAAAGAATATTATAGATTTGACTAGGCATGCACTGAGCAGAAGTCCAAACTGTCATGTTGATAAATGACAAAATAGATAAAAGACAGTGAGGGGAATTCAGAAAAAGGAACCAAAAGCTTCAGCCTGCAGCAGAGAAAAAAAAAAAGGCCTTGGCTACTATGAATAGACTGTGTGAATATTTGAGATTTGCACCAAAGTGGCAGCAATGACTCTCTTGAGACGACAAATATAAATAGATGATTTTATATTTCACTCTGCCCTCCTGAAGTCAGCAAACAAGCCACCCCCAAAAATCCCCTTAATATGCTGTAGGCCTGTAATATAAAACACAAATAGCTCCTCTCTAAATGTTTCATGCACATGTCTCTATTTTCAGAGCTCGAACATTTCCAAAATAGCCAATTTAAGACCCGAGATGCAGTAAAAAACAAAGTTATAAATCGGTTACTGAAAATAGATGACACCAAAAAGTGAACAAGGGCTTTAAAGCACTACCGCTGGCACGCTGATAGTTAGGTATTCTGTTACAAGCTGCTCGTGTGCCAAATAAATTCTGTATCAGATCCAATGAAGCATATACACAGATGTCATGTAAACAGACAGTTTATCTCTCTTCCTTTCTCATATTCTTCCTGCTTCTCACTTCCGCGCTATGATTGTCAGCAGACACAATATACAAAACAGATTAACAAATACAACAGAATTTTTGTGTCCTGGAAAAGGCAGCATCCTTTGATGATCCATTTTTGCCTGACAACCATTCATCGCAACCAGTATTAGGTAAACTGACAGGAGATATTTAAGATGTCTTTAACATCATGTTGCAATAGAGGTCACTGTTAACAACTTGCTGTACATCCAAGACTTCCTAAAGAAACAGAAGCGTCATTGTGCTCAAAATCCAACCTGGATAAAACTATCAGTGGCTTTGTAAGAGTCCAGATGTCCTCAGCATGAGCAGCTCAGTCAGTTACACTACAGTATAATTACACAGCTAATCTGTTACACCACAAGCAGAGCTACAACCACATCCACTGAGTGACATCTGCTCTGGCCTCACCAGTGTTAATTAGAATGGACATCACTGCATATCAGCTCCAGCCACTGTCAAACATAATTAGAGTGGAGAACGGCACGGCTTTAAGCAGAAACAGAAGGAAGAGGGGAGGATGAACAAGGATGAGCATAGAGGGAAAGGAAGCAAAATGAAAAGAGGACCTAGAGAAGAGAAAGGGGGAAGAAACATAAGGGTGAAAAGAGGTGAAGGAGCCGGACTGAAGAGATTAAAACGAAGCAGGTTTTCCTCTTCCCAAATCCAATGTGAAATCCACCGGGCAATTCGCATCCATCCTCTGGCATATCAAGTAGATTGACATAATCAAAGTTGGGAATCAGATGAAGGAGAGTTGATTTCCCACAGGATGTTTCCTCCCACTTCATTCATCTCACAATATTAAATCTTACAACTTATCAAATTGCACCACGGAAGCTCTTTAAATCTACTCCAGACCAAAACAGTGCACTCTAATGGGATTACTATTGAGCACTATTTGAGAGAAAAAAAATTTAAGCAACCAACATATGAAGACATTACATATTTTATAGCACTGACAGTATTTTTTTTTTTTTTTTTTTACAGTATATTACATTACAAAGCATAAGCTATGACACAGAAGATCAGACAGGATATAATCTTGTTTGGAGGGTAGAAATCTTGCAGAAGGGTTGACATCATCAAAAATTTGAGACTTTATTTACTTCTGTTAGGTGTATGCAAAGTTTTTAAAAAATCCTACAGAGAGCTTGTCCCTTAAATCGGAATTTGCTGGAGAAATAGTCTGAAGAAGGTACTGAAAGGGTTTTGTTGATCTGAGAACAACAAGACCTGGTGAATAACCCGTTAGGAGACTGCTCTCCCAAGAAAAAAACGAAAGCATCAACGGTTTCAGCAAATGCCCCTAAAACAACACTTGTTTACGCTCAAGTGACAAAGCCCTCTAGCGGCCGTAGGAATTCAGAGGAAGTAGAGTGACGTTGTTGTAGAGGCACAAAGTCCGCAGAGGGAGGAGGAGGCCGGGGGCCGGATGGATGGTGGGTCAACAAAACGAGGGACTTTAATATGGGAATGTCAACAATGGTTTCTTTCAACCATGACCACAGTTATTCCCTAACTATTGCCAAGTGGTTATTACTGTAACCATGACGACGGAAGTTCCCTAACCTGAACAAAGTAGTCATTTTAACCCAAACCACAATGTTTTCCTAAACTTAACCGAGCAGCTTTTGTGCCTAAACCTATAACCAAACTTTAACCACAAGAGTTTAAAATGAGAAGACTGTGTGTGTCGTTCTGGAGGGCATGGACCAACTATATATTTTTCAAATTTGGAGGACTCCTCTGCTAGTCGCTGCTTGCATTTTTTACGCTTCTAAGTTTGGTTTTGCAACATACATTTTTAAAGTGCGGAGGTCTGCCACTTTTTAAGTCATTCTACGTTTTTTAAAAACTTCACATGAATAATTTAATGCCACGTAATGAAGACTGGTTGACTGGATGGGAACAGAGGCCATTTTCAACACTTGACAGAGAGAATTCACTGAATAAATGTGTGTGACATCAAGCTAAGTGTTGTATGGTTAGTGCTTTAGTGCTGTTTTTCCCAAGTAGTGACTCAAAGGTATTTTGACATACAAAATATTCGCCATCATGCTTTTAGCGGCCAGAATTTAGATTTGAATTAATGAAACTGGGAAATTAAATATTTTTTAAGAATTGTTGAATGAGGCGTTTTTGTGAAAAGCATTTATTTTCTTTCTTTTTTTCACTTACGCTTCAGGAAATTACTTCCAGTAGACGTGGACAGTGGCTCAAAAAATATGACAGAGTAGAAAGCCGATGTAATTAATTAGTGATTCAAACCTACAGTGGTTCCAAGAGTTTATCCACTGCCATGAAACCCCTGTGTATTTCCATTTAACAGTGAACTTTGTCTTTTAACAAAAAAAAGACATACAAAAATGCTCGAGGCTCGACTAATTTAATATTACCCACTGGCTGTTAAACATGACTGTCACATGGTTGAGAGAAGCATCCACTCATCTGGCACCAGATTCAATTAGCTACTTTGTGGGAAGAGCACATCTCATTGACTGACTTAATAGGTTCTATCTGGTGATGTAAGTGCTGACTATGCTGCATCACTGCCTGTGTTTAGGTAACGTTATTACAGATTGTGACATGAACTTTGCCCCTATAGTTTGAGAGCTGTAAAGGTTCATGTTTGTCAGCGGCAAGCGTTGCTTTGCAAGTTCGACACAGCAGCAATGAATGAGCTGGTGTTAACCGAATAATAAGCTGGAATAATTAACTGCTCCAGGTTGTCTACGTACCAGCTATAGGCCACAATACTGATGTCATTAATCTTTATCGCAGCTACACGTAATGTCATTTCACATCAGGAAAGTTTTCAGCTCGACATATGATGAAATTCAGCCGCCTGCAGCCAAAACAAAACACATTCACTGGACCGCTCCTCAGATGTAAAATCTGAGGGGAAACACTGGGTCAGATATTATCTTAGAAACAAAGAAACATCTCTCCTGCTCTCAAATAAACCTCACACTAATCATTTAAGTGTTTTTGGAACAAGGTCGATTTCTTCATGCATAAAATGTGATAATTAAGATTTAAATTCATTATACATTATTATTGTCCTGTTGCGTGACGGTGAAACAAGCTGTGGACTAATGAGACTAATGAAAAATATTATTAGTAACCTGTAACCTGCTCTCCATTATTTGGGTTGTATTATCCTGCCAGTTATGTAAACAGGAGGTTTTTATAGATGCAAAATAAATAGGCTGCACTTTACACACTTAACAGTCTCCTAGTTCAGGCAAGAATTAAAATGTGAGTTTAAAAACCCATTATTTTTCATAATATTTCAATCATATCCCTATCAAGAATGTATAGTTACCTTCTACATTAAATCAAATATTTTAAAATATTCAAATAGCAACTCATGATGTTTCTCTGCCTTATTTTCTCTTTATGATATCTGTTAGTCTGCACCTACAGTAACATAGAATACTTAAGGCTACTAAACAGAGAAATTATTGCATTTTTTGTTATATTAGTTGTTTGATTTATACAGTAGTCTATCCTCCTACATGTCATTTGTTTTGCATTTTATTTTGCAGACTCAGTCGGTGCATCCTATCCAGAGAGAGGTTCAAGGTTTTAAGGTGAAGAGACTTGTTTGTGAGTTGGCTGTTAGAGGCAGTAATGCACCCGTTTCACTAAACTCTGCATTGTCAGCAGAATATTTATAATACACCCACATCAGGAAGGGTTTTTCGATAATGATGGTATACTACTTGAGAGTCAGAACACAAAGGGGATATTTTGTTTACACCACTATGAACTCGGAGCTGATGAGTTATCAGCCGATTGTGCCAATACTCCCTAAAACCACAGGTCATAGCTTCCTAAGGAGCTGTTTTGAAAAACACATGTCGAGACTGAGAAGACCACTCTCTGAACGAATATCAAAAACTTTCACTCTTTTAGTTCATTTTTTGTGTGTGTGTTTTTAAACTAGATATCATACAAAAATGAAGCAAAGGTAAGATGGTATCAGAGAGATTTCATCCACATAAACCACATCAATGTCTCACAGATGGAAAAGAGACTTAGCAGAAACAGATCAAAGACTGATTTCATCAAAAGGAAGGAAATAAAGAAGGCTGGATATGCCAGTGTGAACCCGAACCACTCACACTTGCAGAACTGCAAATAGGAGCTTGGGTATTTCAAAAGAGAGGTGGACTGACAGGCATGTACACCAGAGAGAGAGTCCCTGAATGTCTTGAGAATACAAATGGGAAAATGGAGACAGGCAGACAAACAAGAGACTAGCAAACATAATAGACAGGCGGACAAACACATACAGTGTGGACAAATATTCAGAGAGTCTCCGGATGATGAGTTATGGATCTCCTGTGAAAATAGGTTATGTGCAAAGACAGAATGAGAGTCTGTGCAGTGAAAACCACTTACAGATTCCCGTTAGGAATACAGAATGACCAATAAAGAAAATGGGAAAACACACAGAATCACATACATCAGCTGTGTCTGTGGGTGTGCACTATCATCAGCAATTAGACATAACAGCTTGTCAGCGTCTTGATTTTCTCACCATGTGATGAGGCCGGCAGCAACGGCAGACCAGGTTACACAGCAAGAGTTTGGCTTCTTGCTCTCCTCCTCCTCGTCTTTGCGGCAGCAGCACAGGCAGCTCAGGTAGATGGCAAGACATAGCAGGTTGAGGCCGAGCCCTGCAGCCGCCACACAGCCCAGGAATATGAGAGACTACAGAGGGAGAGAAGGGGGGAGGGGGGGGGGGGGGGGGGTGACATGATGCATTTGAATCAGAGACATAAAGTGGTATAAGATCTCGTGTTTTGCCTCGTGCGGTGCAAAACTATTTTGACCTGGAAAGTAGGGTCACTTATGAATAAGAATAGGGTAGCTCCCGATGTGCCAATGTGTAAGTGCCATAAACCTGCATTCTTTCCAAAAAGAAGTCTGAATGTAAGAAAATGACCCTACTTCTTACTTGATTTATTACACCAGTAAACAGTTTCCTAATGAGTTCATGGTCTCAAGTGCTAGTTTCAAGTGTTCTTAAATAGAGCATGATGTTCATTTTGATAAATTATGGTGGCATTTAGAGTAAAATAGACGATAAAGCAGGGTTCGCTTTGGGGCATGGCTACCTTGTGATTGGCAAGTTGCTACCACAGTGACGATGTTGATTACGTAACGTGCACATGGTGTAACCCCAGATTCACAGAGTATAGGCATAGCTGCCACTCTTTTACAGTGTGTTTTCAATGCATGAAAGTTAATTGTCTCTCTCTCCCCTCTACGGAGTCGGCTGTTCAGTTTTTCCAGTAAATACATTTTGTTTGAATGGTTTTAAGCCTGTTTTTCTCTAGCAAAAATTAGCATCAGTATTATCACAGTTAAACACAGAATGTAAATGCACCGTGCTAACCAAGCTAGCAGCTAGCACTAGGGTCAGCTCCACCCTCTCGTCCAAATATGGTCACTTCTCAGTCAATACATCTTACAGCTGGTCGAGGAGTGAGCAATTTCTGAAACTCAGAGGGATGTCAAAGTATAAAGCAGCATAAATTTAAATAGTAAATACTGAAGACATTATTTGAGTAAATGTACTTGCAACCACTGCTTGAACTGAGGAATAAAGGACGAGAAAATGCAATAGCAGAAGTTAAAAGTTAAAATAAGGAACACAGACATCCAAATCATCCATTGTTTGTTGTTTTTTGGTAGCACACTGAGCTAGCATGAAAAGTTTTTCATGTTTTAGTGTTTTCTTTCTTTTACAAAACATGTTAGCTCTGATAACCAACTGCATGCTAACTCCCCAGCAACAAATGGCAGGCAAAATTAGTGACTAGTTGGTGAAGAAATATAACATTTAGCAGCTAAAAATCCCACGTTTTTATCTCAGGAATTGGTGAAGACTAAAAAGGAACTAAAAAGACAGCATAGTCAAGTGGCCAGGAAATTACTAAGGTTAATGTTTCCCTGCTGGATGTGTGATGCTAAATAGCTGACAGGTGGTTTGCTAACAAGTTACCTATGTCAAGGGTCTGTGTTTGTCAGATTGTTGTGGACTTTGTTATCCTGTTACATGGGCTAATAATATAACAACACTGGCTCCCTTACTGTTAGCTCAAGTGTAAGCATTGAGCACTGAACCACATAGTTACCAGGGTTAAATGAATGACTTTTATGTTGTAATGATTGAACAGGTAATTTTACCAGTAGGCCATTTTCACAACTGTTCCTTTAATTAATTTGGCTGCCATTTAACTTTTCCCGCTGTATTAAATTTCCCAATGACAAGATTTCATCAAATAAATGCTGTCAAAAGCTTATCCTTTTCTCCTCTGCAAAATGTCTCTCTATTTATAGCATCATAATGCTGATGGCAATGACGTTCTGTGACTCCAAACACACCATTTCAAACTAAAGTTAACAGCTACTGTGTGGTAATAAAAGACACCAAAAAACTAATGAATATCTCTGCATCAGCCCCAGAAACAAGGCCAGCTGCATTCTGGGAGCCTGTTATCCTCATTCCCAGCGTCCCCTGCCTCCAGTTGGAGAGAGCAGACACCTCTTCATACATCTCTGAATCTACTTCTCTCCCTCTCATATTCCTCCTTTAGCCTCCATCCCACCTTCTGTGAAAGATGGAGTGTTGTGACAAAAATAGCAACAAGACTGTCCTAACAGCCTCAAATGAATTCTGCATCCATCTGTGAGCAGATGGGTTTATTCAAGCTCAGCACCCCCCAGACCCCCCCACCCCCCACCCCCCCAACCATTGCTCCTTTCTAGTTTGTCTGAAATCTTTTTGGTGCTGAGCCATCTGTTCCCATGCTGTGATGTCATGTGTCCTGCAAGTTGAGTTGTGGGATTAAAATCCAAAAATGGGAGAATATGCAGGATTATGTCAACGATTGCTATAAAAGTCCCAGGTAAATTAAAAAATCCTCAAGAAACCTCAAAACAGCTGTTTACTTTACTCACTTTACTAATAAAAGACAAAACTACAACTATATATAGATATCGTCACTACATACTTTGTGTTTTGCACCAAGAATCTTCCATTTTATAATTTGCTCTCCTCCCCTAAAAACAATCTTTCTTTCTACTCTCCCCAGATCTATTTGTTGGGGTGCTGTGCCTCATCTTGTCCCATTTCACAGCTACATGCCTATCATGTAAAAGGCTACGCATCCGCTGACAAAAAAAGAAAGAAAATGCACAAGAAGTGTCAAGGGAGCGACGGGGCAATCAGAGAAACAGCAGAAGGTTGAGAGGTAGACGCTTCAGTCATTGACCCCTCAACTTTCTCATATTCTCCAGTGCCAGATAAAAAAGGTCTGGAAATTAGTGGAAATTTGGCACTGCGGTTTAAGAGATGGGATCGTAAATGCATTAATGGGTGTGTTCAGACAGATGGATGGATGTGTGCACCAAGGTGAGACAAAGAGAAGGAGAGAGAGAGAGAGAGAGAGAGAGAGCTCCTCGTCTCATCTGAAGGCAGGGAGGGGTTTGGAGTCATGGGCGCCGATGTAAACTGGGTGTAATTGAGGTGAAAACAGTAATGAGATGGAGATGTGGGGCGCAGGTGGATAATATGAATATGGGGGATGGGTGGGAGACACCATAAGCAGTGACTGTTAGACAGAAGAGAAAGGGGTTGGAAACTCCTACTAAATGTGCAAACACTGGGCCACCCGGCCGCTTGAATCGTCATGGTAACGTGCAGGTTAGTTAGTGCCCTTGCGACGGGGAGGGAGGACGAGTGAAAAGGCAAATTATCACAGCCTATTTGAATTAAGCAGCATGTGACAGGCCTGCTTAAATTGCCATGCCTCTGTCTTGTGATTCTCCTGCAGCCAGGCAATACAGAGAAAGGAGGGAATTTGGCAGAAGGGGGAAAACCAGTGAGGAAAGTGGTTGACAGTAAAAGGCTTTACTGGGACTCTTTAGGGCGTCAAAGGAATAAACTTTGGTCTGTATGATCTTTTTGTGGCAGCTGTCATCATGTTTGGGCCTCTAAACTCCCTCAGAATCCATTGTGTAATTTAAAAATTGCATGGGCCTTATGAAGAAACTCATAAATGTATACTTTTTCAGGGAAACATTCATTCCAAGGCTGCTTTTAAAGCAGTTATGGACAACACTGTACACTTTCTTTCTCTCTACCTTCTCTTCTCAGTAGTAGGGCGCAAAAATAATGGCTTCTGAATAATGTAGCATCCATTCAGTGGAAGGACTCACACAGAGACTGTACGCACTCAAAGACACAAAGATGCACACACCACAACCCCATCCTGGAACCATCACTTTCCAAGTGCTCCAACCTTCCATTAGGTTTAAAAACACCATTTATCTTTTACCAACCAGTGTGTACACATTCGCTCTTTGGTAAAAATCAAATTGGCAGCTCTGACCACTTAACTGCTACCTAAATTAGGTCTGAGTAGTTTCCCATAAAAGCAGACTCAATATGTTAACACCCTCCTCCTTAGTTACTCATTTCTAACTCAAGAGGCCCACTCCAGTGTCTTCTCTGTTGTGTTTCCTCTCAATTGTCCCTATAGACGGGGGGTGGGGTGCGCAGGAGACTGCAGGCTATGACATAGGAAAAGAAAGGAAGGAAGATCTAGCTGAGCGGAAAGGCAACCCCAGAGTTGGGAGGGAGTAGAGGGGGAGAAGATGAGAAAAAAGGGAAATGGAAAGACAGCATGACAGAGTGATGGAGAGAATACTGTAGGTAATGAAAACAGCGAGACAGCTGGGCGTGGATGAGAGAGAGTGAAGACAGAGGAAAGAGAAAAAGAGGGGTGGTAGAGGCATGAATGATAAAGTATGTGTTTGCACGTGCCTATGGCCATAATGGGAGTACAAAGACAAACATAAAGCTACCTCATCCCTATGGCTACCTCAGACAGACTCTTCATTACTCATTCCACAGCCCAGTTTCTCTCCCATTACAAGCCCATTGTAAATGGTTTCACCCTGAGGCTGGAACATTGCATAATGCTACGATTTTCCCAAAATAGAGAGCAAACCTAGGAATCTGATTGTTGAGTGTACAAAAATGAACACACAAGTGTGTGACAAGACAAATCATCCATACTGTAAGCTCTGAACCAAAGGATGACTAATGGATTAATTTAGGGGTTGACACACCACTGAACTCAGCAAAGTTAACACTGTGATATCAAGAGAAATATTTTTATAGAGAGCCATCTATTACTCACAAATACTCTCATGTGGTCCCTGTATGAACTTCACAAAATGCAATGTTTTATTAAGTAGATGAAATGAAATTAGGGCTTAAAAAATAATAAAAGTTACAATCCAAATGTGCTATAGTCACAAGTGACAACTTCATTTGAGGTTTGAAGATGGAACTCAGCGAGTCATGTTTGGCAATTTTGCTTGATAATGACTTAAAAGATTAACCATTTCTAAAAATCATTGATTTATTTTGACAAATTCATTAACCCTATCATTACTAAACCCAATACAACAGCCCTGTAATGTTTTTGTCCAGTTTACGTTTGTCCATTCATGAGCCAACACAATATTAGAAGTATCTATATATATATATATATATAATATGAGGATTTATTGCAGGGCTGTTTTATTAGATTAGATCTGTAATGATTAATTGATTAATTTATTGACCAAAAATTGAACAATTTTGATGATTGATTAATCATTTTAGTCATAATGGCAACATTTGCTGGTGCCAACTTCTGAATGTGAGGATTCAGTGCTTTTCTTTGCCATATATGATAGTATCTTTGGGTTTTGGACTGTTGGTTGGACAAAACAAGCTACATGAATATATTGCATTGGACTGTGGGAAATTATAATGGGCAGCTTTAAGCATACCAAAAATAGCAAGTAAGTGTATGTTTTGAACATACAAGAAAGAATGAAAAAATGCATTTGTTTACTATAGAGGGATAGAATAAACAGAATAAGAGGCATCCACACACACACACACACACACACACACACACACACACACACACACACACACACACGCAATCACACTTCTATAGGACCAGGGAGTGGCATAATGAGGCAGTAGGAGCCTGGAGCAGAAATGATCCAGAGGGCATTGGGTGAGTCATTTACACCCCCCCAAGTCCCATCAGAGGTATGATAAAAGCCAATGGGAGGATGACAACAAAGATGGGACAGTCAGATAAATGGCCAGTGATGCTGTAATGGGCCTATTACAAAGCTTTCTGGAAAATATAACAAATACTCTAAAAGATAACATTTCAGACAACTGGCCACAACAGAATAGCTGTATTGGTTCTTAACATTCGGTGATTTGAAAAAGCACTGAAAAATAAACCCCTGAATGCTCTCGAGATTACTAGGAAAACAAAAATCAATACTGAGTAGAATCTGTGCAGCTCCAGAGCACATTCATGGTGCATCTTTCTCAAATGCAGGAAATGTGGTGGGAGGTATAATTCAGGGGTAATTTGTGAGAGTCCATATTAAAATTGTCAGTCACACAACTTTAACTTCATTTTGTCAGAGGGACTCTGAACAATGATTCCTTGCAGAAAATCTTCCCAAATGCTGTACATCTTAATGATGATGAGCAAGTTTCACCCAGAAAATCTGACATGAATCTTGATGAAACATCTTGATGAGCACTCTACTGGTGAAAACGGTGCTTTATTGGAGCAGAATGGAAATGCATGTAAAGAAGGCAGAAGAGATGGAGGATGTGCTGCACGTCAAGACGGATACAAACTCACAAAAGTCTAAGTGGTATATAGTTCGTGCCTTATGCCAAGCGCCCATTAAAAATCAATTTTTAATATACAAGTAGTGGCCATAATTAATACATAGAGATGGAAAGTACCTCCATCTGTTACATTGCATCTGCTAAGCAGGCCTAAGTCATCTAACACTGGAATTCCACAAGCTTGGAGCGGTGCTAAATGCACGCTAAGCGATATGAAGTGTCTTCCGCAAGCATGGCTGCTCCACAGCAGGTGGCAGACAGCTGTGCGTAGGTGGAGAAGGTCTCTAGGCACAGTGTGCATTAATGTACAATGTGTGTGTGTGTGTGTGTGGCCTGAATGGACAGTGACATTCCTTCAACTTGAGAGGGGTTAAACGGATGTCAAGTAAGTTAGAGGAAGAGGAAGACAAGGACGAAGAAGGAAATTCCACCTTAAAAGTCGAAGCCTAGCAGGAAGCAGGAGCCTGATCTTGCTGTTGTACAACAGATAGATTTTACTCTTGTACTTACTTTTTAACTATTGCAATTTTCTCCCCTTTTACTTTTAAGGGTATTTCAGCAATTTAGTACTACACGTCCATAAAGTTGGGGGACTCATAAGAACCAGGTTTTATGATGTCCTTAAGAGACTTTAAGTCCCAGCTATTATTATGAGTCAAGCTCCAAAAATGCTAAATGTTAAAAGTTCAAACCCCTAACCCCTAGTTTATAAGACATTGTGTATGACATCATCAGGATTATTTTTTCAACTTAGCAAAGCTCCCCCAGAGCCTAGAAGACATTATAAAAATGTTTTCACAGGCTCCGCAGACTAAAACCAAGAGAAATCTAGAAACCTTACTGAGTAGGAGCCACAAATTATTTCTTTCTTTTATACATTTACCACACTGCACATTATAATACAGCACTTTATGTAATGATTTTGTGCCACCATGAATCGTTGAATAAGGGCTGCCAAGTGCCTCGAGAAATGCAGGCCAGAATGGCATCACCGCGAGGCAAAAGCCCCCCTCACCACAGATCAATGGAGCTGTTCGACTCGCTGTCTTCCTCCATGCTGCCGCCTGCTCCTCTCTTGACACTTGGTTGAATTCCCCCAGGGTCCAGGGGTCTTTCCGGCACAGTGCACTCGGCTGGGCCTGCCCATGTTCACAGCTGGGACGCCATTAAGTCCCAGTAAAGCGACCCATGGGTTATGGATGAGAGGAAGGGGAATAGGGAGTAAGAAGGGGCTTCATTGCTAAAGGATCCTTCATATCTATTATGCTGCACTGCTTTGTTTCCCCTCAACACTTTGCCAGGACAAACCGGAGGTCTCTGGAGCTTTGTGAGGTGTAGTCTTTGCTAATTTCACAAGATTTTCTTTTCTTTTTTTTTTTTTTTTGGAAAAGAGGAATGTTTGGCTTATTCCTGTTGTTTCACGAATCTCTTTCTAGTAACTGCTTCTCTGTGCAGGCCTGCTTACCAGGACTTCTTTGGAGTGCAGTGAAGCGTATTATCTCCCTATTCCCTTGACACCCTCTGTGAACCCAAAGCTCAAACCCTACCCTCAGGGGAGTCAAGGGTCATGATTTTGATGCTAGACCCCCACAACAAAGGAAACTCAACCCCGCCTCCATGGAAGAGCAGACTTTCATTGTTGTTTCTGCTGGAGGGGAGGTTGGCTGCGTGAATCTGCTTGCCCCAGTTCATGCAGCTTTGGCAAGTGGGTACAGGCATTTGATCTGACCTGCTGAAAAAAAGTCTTATTTTGCTATTAATCATAAAAATTATGATACCAAGGAAATCCAGAGACATATCAAACAATCATTAATCCTCAGCACCATGCTGTCATATCCTGTTTATGTGTTGTTAGATCAGCAGGAGGGATGTTCATATTGCCTTATCGGTACAGACCTCAACAATACCATCTAGCCAATCAGGTGATGCTAATAACTGGCTTCATGCACTACAGAGACAGATTGGGGTTAATGACCTTCTGGAGAGCCAGAGGGGGCATTATGAGTGAATGTTTCTGTATGAATGCATGGCACAAAGGAGGAGTAAGGAGTTGGTTGCATAGGAAAAGGGGAGATCATTGCTACTACAGAGGCTGGGCTGAGATGAATCACTGTTATAACAATAAGGATATGCAATCTTTCATATAAACAGGGAGCGGCTGAGGTGGGACAAGCAGCACGGGAATCAAGAACGACAGATTTAAGATTGATTTTTTTTTTGAGGAGGCGACAATAGGAGTTGGTAAATTTCCAATGCAATCAGAATGGTAGTGATAGTTCAACAGATAATGGATTTCAACCCTCGGCATGCATAATTTTCCATTTTCTATCACACAAACTAGACAGAGCTAATGCAAAAGCACAGCATATGCAGTCAGTTGTAAAATCAGCTGTGATCAGTAAAATTGAACGACCTGTAACAGTGAGTGCTCGGACTTGATGATGCAATCAAATAGTTTAGAAAATTAACAAATGAAGAAGAGTATAATTATACTTAAATTGGTGCAGATCAATCAAAGTTAATCATTTGGGGACATTATCCTTTTCTGATTTTATCTTCATGATTTCACATAAATCCTCAGTCTTCCACACGTGAGCAGCTCTGACACGAGGGGAAATGTTAAATATATTAAAATATTAAAATTAAAATATTAAATTGACATAGAGAGGTCTAACATCAATGAACAAAAAGGCGAAGGTGAAGGGAATGCTGATGCGAAAAAAAAGAAGAAACAGGGAAAACAAAGACAACAGAAGAAAAAAAAAAAGCAAAAACAGAAAGGTCTGGAGGAGGAGACTGTTTGGATGCGCTCGGGTGGAACATTTGTTCCCTGGGAATCTCTGTATGAAAAGCCACTGAAGCAGAAAGATCGAGTGTGTTAAGAGTGTGTGTGTGTGTGTGTTTGCTCCTGTAATTGAATAGTATGTCTGTGGCTTGTTCATTTGTCCCGTATCATTCCAGGCCGCAGTAATAGCAAGATAAAGTGCTTTCAGTGGGACCATGTCTGAGCTGAACATTAAAGTGATCAGCGGTGATAAGTGAAAAGTGGATGCTGTGTTGTCAAGGACAAATGGTGCTGGGACAGACGAATCTTCTATAATTATGTATAGAAAGTGTGAGATAACCTCCAGTAGACATCCATGTTCTTTATGATGATAAAATGAATTTATTTTTGCATTAAACTCTGAAATTACTGTCAGTTCTGTAAATCAGGGTTAACTGAAGTTGGAACAGGCACAAGGACGGACATGATAAATTTCCTTACTTGAAATACTTTTTTCCATTGTTTCTAATCTTCAGCACATAAGGCATACTTAATGACAGTATATCCTATGGCTGGGTTTAAATAGTCGATTTTCCGATTTAAATCGTTCTTCATTTAAATTGTCCGATATCGATTCATAAAATCTGAGATCTATCTTTTAATATATGTCTTTTCCTGTGGATTTTAAATCCAAAATGAATCCAGACATCTGCCTTTAGGCTTAGCGGTGCCTTCATTGGAGCAGCTCCAGCCATGTTCAATGAGATCTGGCTGTGCACGATATCTCACACGAGATTTCATTGTGCGAGATCTCGTGGCCCGATCTCGTTGAACATGCTGTTCCGCTGAAGGCATGTTTTCCTGTGGTATAAGTGATGTTTACATTACAGCAGGTATGTTTCTAGCCACCTTATTTACACCGGCTGCCTGGTGTTGTTTATAAAATGTACTAAAGAAAGCAATTATCTGGTCACTCAATACTCACTGACTGTAGAGTCTGTAGAGTGGTATTATATTGTGTTGACTACTGTAGTGTGTTCATGTTAAATAGAAAGTACATTAATGTAACTGCTTTGGGGTCAATTCTTAATGTGAACATTAATGTTTTAATAATGCATCAGATAGAGGGTCTTGTACAGTTTACAGCATTAATTCTCTGAGAATATCTCATATCCAAGCAAAATTGGTATTGTAACTGAACCCCTGACCGAATCGATATCGAATCAAAGCCGGAATTGAATCGGGACCTTGTGAATTGGAATCGAATCGATCTGGAAAGTCCGAATCAATACCCAGCCCTAGTGGCTCCTGTTGTTTGTGACTGTTGGCAGATTTTCCTTCAGCAACAGCGGAACAACTAATTTTATGCTGTTGTCTGTGCTTAACTGAGCATGCATTGAGCATTTACAGTATCAACCACAGCTGATCATAGGAATACAGTCAATGCTCATGAAAAATGCCTGTTTTTTTTCCCAACAAAAGACCTCATCTGTAGAAGTAACATAACTCTGATACATGGCAATAACAATATCAGTCACTGTTCAGCCTGATAAAATGAGTACATTGGATAACGTCAGAGTTTCCTGAATTGCTGAGTGTATATGAGGAACAGCGGTCCATGTGATGGAACCTGAAAGCATTCGGCACAAACTTGTTTGGGTCACAATGCAGGAAATGGTAAGGGAAGTCAGATGGACTAGGACCTGCTGACCTACACATGATGCCACACACACACAAACACACACACACACATACAAACACACGCTCACACACACAAATTAAACCCCGTCCTATTTTAGGGTGAGCTTTTTCAGTTTGCAGTTTTTGCCCTCTTCCCATCCTCAAGGCCACCAGACAGAGAGATGAGGGGCAAAGAAATATATTTCTCACATCACACAGACCGGTGTGCTGTGGAAGGCCGATTGATTGTTGAGAACATCAGCAGATTGCCTCTCTACAAGATGGATGTGTCACTTTGTGAGCAGGAGGTCAGTAAATGACTCAGTATACTTAAAACAAAGTGCTCGTTGGATAGTCAAGCCCCTTTCCGACTATAAAATCAGCGTGGTGTATCTGTGTCTTTTGTAACTTTCCCAAATTTCAACAATCACGCCCACTTCACACAACAAGTGAAAGTAGGCAGGTCAAGCTCTGTTTTTTCATTCTTCACCAACTACTCCTGTCACTTTTCATCACCGAGTGCAACACCATGAATACCTTCGAAGAGTGCCTGTCTAAAACACCCTGATTGTCTTAGAGGTCTTGGAGAGAGATCGTCATGGAGGTAGAGGTAAGCTATGATGGCAGGTTTTTAACTTTGCCTTCGAGAACGGCCATTCAAAATAGGTATACTGGGACGACACGTTCTATGACCTAATTCATTTCAAGCACACTGGAACCTTAAGTGCAGTTCAATGCAGCATTGGATGAGATTTTCCAAAATATGTGACTGTAAGATTAAGGAGAATTGCTTGTTTATTGTCAGAAGACAGAAATTAGAGAAGAGCTCTGGTCAGGTGATTCAGCTTACAGGCATTCCAGCACGGACAACACCAGTGTCCAACAGAGGGTGAGAAACCGACTACCACACACACACACACACACACACAAACACAAAGAACAGTGAGAGATCGCGACCCCTTACATTCCATCACATTCGATGGCCCAAAGCCAACAGAGGAATTTAACCAGGATTGCCCACACTACAACTGGCCAATTACAATTCCTCTGACAAGGCATGGCTCAACTGCTCAATAGTCTCCACTAAACATTGATTCAGCAACTCCTTTACAAAAGAGTGGACTCAACATTACACAGCTTGATTAAGAGGCTTAATTTTTCTCCACTTACGTTGAATGCTTAACTATTAAACACTGCACATGTGCAATGCGGTTTATCACCCCATAGTAGAAATAAACAGCACTGGGAAAATATAACTGTTATTAATACCAGTGTGACGCTTAGATGCTTTCACTGCTTTACAGTCTGACCACTAGCACTTAGAATAAACTGCCAACCACATTTAATCGATTGAGTCACCTCATTAGCAACACTAACACTAGCCCTAAATAATTCACACGTATTATAGCAACCTGACAACCATGCATGTACATCCAGGGGCAATATATCACCTTTTCCCTAGTTCTTCATTCCCTTGATTGGATATACAGGATATTGTCGCCGCTGCTAATCCAGTCAAAACAGGAGGTGGTGATCAAAATTAAGCTTGACAGCCCACAAAGGACAGGAAATGTAATGGCCTAAATAGCCTTGCATCGACTTGAGATTGTGTCATTAGCTTTGGTGCTTTACGGAAAATTGCTCTCCAAAGTGGAAGCATGAGGGTTTGTGTCAGTGAAGGAAAGACAAAAGAGAATGGGAGCTTTTGCTTTTGTAAGACTTGAGGCAGAATAAGAGAAACAGATAAACAAAAGTCATAGAAAAAAAGAGAGGTTGATGGTTGCGGTGTTGGGCTGTGCGATATGACCAAAATCTTATATGCCGATATAGGTCACGTCATATCCAGATAACGATACATATTACGATATAGCACATTTTCTGTAAATTCAATGAATTAATAGCTTATATAAAATGACCACATGGAAAGGCCTATTTCTTATTACATTCTGAATTATATCTTATATATCTTTGTGATTCTTTGCCACATGGTGTGCCCTGGGCAAAAGCCTCTTGCAACATCTGAGTCTGGGGTTTGTTTTGAGCACTTGACTGTACTTTTGTGGTTCTCATCTCCGTACTATTTAATATGATTCTTACATAGGTGGTAAAAGAGGTTAGTGGTGTTTAAATCTGTTGTAGGAACCGGTCTGTGGCATAATTTGAAAAGTATGGTTTTCTGGTCCGTTTCAGCCTTTTCATACATAAACCACGTCCATGAGACAGAAGTAGACCCTCTTTAAGGTACCAGTTCCTCGTTTTGTCTTGGCTGGTTAGAGTCATTCTGTTTGGAATTACCCCATTCTGTGTCATGTTCACTCTCCTCCATGTTTTTGTGTATTGCCTTCATGCAAATTTCCTGCCTGCATCCGTGCAATATGGAAGAACGCGAGGCGTCATCCAAATGACGAAAAATATTGCCGTAAAGAGTGTGATTTGTGATGCAGTGAAACAAATGATAGAGCATAATATGAAACGATATACATTTTTCTATTGTCACATGATATATATATCATCATATTGCACAGCCCTGTTGTGGTGATTTGGGTTTTCCCATCCCTGGCTGACTGACTGCTTGTGGTTGACGGTTAGGAGGAAGTGCTGCCCTCCTGCTGAGACTCACCACCCTCCCATCGCACACCCCGTGGCTCTGACTCCATACTTCCACTGTGGCACAGAGAATGGAAGCTAGCAGCACGAAAAGAAAAAAAATTCCACTTAGTTTGCCTCTGTCTGTCTCTTCTCTGATACCAGCACAACATTATTCCACTTCAGTTGAGCTCAAGTTAAAAGCAAAGGGCAGCATCACAGATGAATGTTGAAACCAATGTTTAAGTGCTTTAAGATGCAATTGGGCCATAAATGCTGGCACTGATTTCGAAAAAACCTCTAAATCTCTGTAGAAATAGAGTCAGTCGTCTTTTTCTGAGGCAGCCTGGACTCCCTGTACTTATGTTGCAATGATTTCATATTAACAAAGGATCTCATGAACACGTGTATGTGACAGAGGTTGCTCATAGTGATGAAAATGATCATCTGACTCTGTAGTTCCCCACAGCTCTACAGAGCTTTTTAGTATTTTTCAGCTCATTTTGATTTTCCGTCACTTAACTTAAAGGCCTTTTCATGGTGGCAGCATCCAGAGTATTGTTCATGCTGACTCACTAAGTGTGTTTCTATGCACCTGTATTCATGTGCGGAAAACACCGGAAATTTGTAAAAAAAGTCAGAATTTCACACCTTTTTATACCTGGCTGAGGTGGAAAAGTTAGTGTATCGATGCAATGGAAACAGACTTTGTAAATAAATTATTATGTACATGAAGCATTTTACTTGGATGCTTCTGCTTCACTTCAGGGACGAAAAATGCCAGCAGACACAAACATCAGATCTGTGCGGAGCGATGAGGCGACTATAAAGTTCCTTGATCCATGAAACAAACATAAATGTCATATTTCTTTAATTTGAGTTTTGATTGGTGATCTTTTAATTACACTAACTGTTTATATCACTGAGACCAACTCCCATAGTCGTATAACAGTAATGGATATAAAGACGCCTTCATTAACATTTTCTTTTCACAACATTCTGGAAATTCTGTCAAAACTCGGGGACTATTTGGATGGACGAACTTGACTTACGACACTTTAAAGGGGACCAATCATGCTTTTTGTGACTGTCTTTTATTTTTATACTGTCTTAATGTCAGATGTCTATGTTAAACATAGTTAAAGGTCCAGAACTTGAGGTGAGTGTATGTAAAATGCTCCCTGCGAGTCAAAAGCCAGGGCTTCAACCTGCTCTGAACGCTTCGTTTGCAACGTCACCTCTATTTCCTCCTCTTGATGAAGTCAGCTTCCTCCTTCTTGCCCATAAACCGCCGTCTGTTCCAAGGGTTGTTTGCGTTGTCCACTTGCATATTTTGGATTCTGGCTCGAACATGTACAGACATATTTGAGAAGTTTCCATTTTGAGTATAAAACAAGAAAAAGAAGTGAATTCCTCCTACTACTGTTTGTTTACATAGCCTCCAGAGATGCTGGAAGTCAGCCAAGGGGCAGCTTCTGGGAGCTAACCAATCAGAACAGAGTGGGCTCATCGGGATGGGGGCCTTAAAGAGACAGGAGCTAAAACATCCTGTTTCAGACAGAGGCTGAACTGAGGGGCTGCATAAAGGGCCAGTATAAGACAAATAAGGAGGGGTTTTTTCACTTTAAATCATGCAAAGATATTCCAGTAGAGCCCCAGAATATAAATATAGACTTGGAAATAATAATGTGTCCTCTTTAGTAGAAGGGAGCCCTGTAGCACAAATATCTGCTGTTATAAAGGTCTACTGCAGAGTTAGAAAGACTTTGGGGTGTTTCCTTGACTGATTCATCTTTCAGCCAATCAAGAGAGGATGCTGTTTGCTTGCCCCACCTCAGCTCCACCCTGTCTCCCATGTTTTTTTACTGATGACAGAAATAGTATGGGAGTTTTATCTTTACTATCAAGGCACACATTACATTCATCTTTTGTGGCACAGTAGTATCCTCCCTTTATTTCAAGCAAGTCTAAACTGATCTGATTTCTGGAAGTTTAACCTTTTGCTACTTCATGTTTCTTTCCCATGAGGCCCCGCTCTTCCTCCACAGGATCCCTAAAGGTCCCCTGACCTCACTCTGTGAAAACCTCTGCGCTGAGATCCTGCAGCAATGAACTTAAATGTCACCTATTCTCGGCATGACGTAACCTCGAAAAATTAAACCGTGAAATAATGAAACATTCATAGTACTTGACATGTGTTCACAAGCAGGTCATTAGTCATCCAACAGTTGATCCCAACCCACTTCAAAGCTGTGTGAAACAGCCCTGTCACCGCATCTGGAGTTGGATGGGAACCACTTCGACTCCCATGGGTGAAACACATCTTTGCAAGCATTCACCCACAACTGTGGGTCCCGATCCTCAACTCTTCCTCTGACTCTCTCAAACACAATCTATTAGTCCCACTTAAATATACATGAAAAATGTTACCAAGTCCAACTGAAGGCAGTATTTAAAAGATAGGCATGTGTTGTCTTTACTGGTAAATGACTGTACATTTCAGTAATAAAACAACAAAACAAACAAAAACATATTCCACAATAGTGTAGTACCCCTTTTTGCAAAGAAGAGTAATATCTGCTTCTAGACAGACCTCTAAAATGACACTTTAAACAGATAACACCAATAACCCCAGCATTTCTGACTTGGTTTACTGGTCCATATAACAGTATGCAGCTTCTTATAAATGTGTTAGAGGCTACCACTTAAGTGGGCTGGATGACACCCAGAGTGATTTTTGGTCCAATTTTTCCATCAATAATGCAAAATGGAATATTAATATGAAAGCAGTAGAAAGCATAATGATTATAAACATCCTATAACAGTGATATACATGAGTGCAATTAGAATTATAACGAGAATGATTAACATTAACTTAGTAAATTAAAGGAATATTATAGAATCATACAATTTGTTATGTCACTGTAAATTGTCTATTGAGTAACAGACATTGCACAACCCCATAGGCATACTGTGTCCCAGTTTTACTTGTGTGCATGATAACTGGGCTTCTGGTATGTCCCATCTTCCTCCACTGACCTGCTGGTAGTTCTCCTCCTCAGGCTGGAAGCTGTTGTCAATGGGCTGAAATCTCAGGTTGATATGAGGAAAATTGTGAAGCCAGTAAGTCCACCAGGGCGCAATGTAATCCACCCGAGCCGAAGACATCCCTGCCCCGAGAAAAAAGTTAGGCTGCAGCCTAAATTAGCCTCTCTTTAGTAAAGCGGGCAGTTTTGGTCTTAATCCCGTCTCATATCAAACAAAGGCAGTGATAAAAGCATGCTCGTGTGTGGAAACACACTCTCGGCCACACATGAGACAAAAACGTAGAGGAAGTCCTGCAGAAACAGCAGTGTTGTTGCAAAGTGAAATCCGACAAGGGTTTTTTTTCATGAAAGAAAGAATAATCACACTGCGCCCATATCTCCGTGTCTGTGTGGACTCACAGCTATCCGACAGACAGCTGCTCCGAGCGCACACAGCACAGTCACCAGCGGGCACGCGCACTGATAGTAGGCACAGGACACGAGGGGGTTACAGGAGCGCGCAAAGACGCCCCTCTGATGAGTTTATAAATATCAGTCTGTAAGCATGTTTGAGGTAAAACTGTTAAAAAAATACACACCTTTACCGTGTGGTGATATAATTTTCATTTTTACAGAATGTTTCATTGTTTAAGTGTTTTATCAGTCTCTCTGCCAAATTAGTACCTGCACTGCCACCTAGTGGTCAACTAAGACAATTACAAGGACCTTTACCCACAGGAGGATCATAATTCCTGTCCTGGCAGGGGACGTCCCAATCAAACACCAGCAACTATTTATCTTCTCTAACTGTAAAACCAAGGTAGTGAATCATTATAAGACTGCCTTTACATCTGTAGTTCATCAGGAAGTGAATATACGAGCAAAATTAAGCCACAGAGCGCTGGTTGTTTGCTCGATTTTTGTCCAGTTAACACTGGTGATGTCTCACAACTTTTCACCCATTCAAACCCTCTTCCTCACTGGTTTTATTCGAGGCGTCCAGACTAGTGTACACATAAAACCTACTGTTTATATAGCATGTCACTGTGATGCAGAAAAATGTTTTATGCATGCTGTAATGTATCACCACACAATGACAGTGCTCACGGTTTATTATCCACATTAGTCATTCTTAAGTGATCACCTTCCTATAGAATATTTTACACGCTGTATTTGGCAGCGTTAGGCCATTTAACTTCAATCTAACAGTAGCTGGAATTATTTTGCTGGACAAGTAAATGGAATTTATTGAGGCATTTAGTTGAAAACTAGTTTGTCAAACATCTTTTATAGACATTGATTATAATTACCTTTTATAGAATATGTGCTATAATCCTCATCTACAATATGTAATAAACAAATTACATATACTTAATTGACATTTGTTAGTGCAGTTTATGAGTGAACAGTGAGGTGTGACAACTGTAAGGATGACAAGCCTCAGAAAATGGTGTGTGGGGCATTAAAACACCTGCAGAAAATGAATGAGACCTATAAAACATCATACTGATTGTTTATTTTAATCTCTTTAGAATTGTGGGCAGGACTCGTTCTGAGTATAGCTCAAATCTGACATCTTGTGGAGAGATGTCAAAACACCAAATATGACTACTACAGATAACCTGCCAGCTGCACATTAAGCCTAAAATGCCAGTTAGAACGACAAAATACAATCAAGTTTATCCAATCTATCATGTTCGCATCATGGCATGACACAATTAACACAACACCACAGACGAATAACTTAGTTTTCCAATTTTTATTACAATTATCTGTACATCACGGATTTACTTCAGCTCCTTAACAGCCAGACCTGTAAAAGAGAAAAAAAATACAAAGGTTAGAAAATACAGACAACACCAGCAAAGAGGGAGCTCTTATTTTCTGCACTCGCTATTCAATTGAGAATGGAAATGTGAACTTTAATAATTTGAAGCACTGAACCAATATTAGTGCAGACTAATGAACACATTTGAGAATGCCTTGTTTAAAAAGGAGAGAATTACCACTAATAGCGCCACCATTGAACATTTGACAATCCCACACAGACTGGCTTCATTACTCAGTCAGCCTAAAGAATCACTGCCAATCTTTCAACAAAGAGGCTTTTACTGATTCGCGCTCACCACACATTTTTTTCCCTGTCAAACCAATTACAAATAAATTACTTCAGAGCAACAGAACGCACAGAATCCCACATGATACAACCTAATCAATGCAGCCAATGAAGACTAATTATATTTGCATCAGCTTTGGCAGATATCCAGTGAAGACAGATGCAAGTGTTTCATTTACAAAGATTCGAGTGAAACATAATCTTTGAACACTTTCCCTTTCAAAGTGGAAGAAAAGCGGCATTAATTCTTTTGACGTACACTTCTCATTGTTTAACAACCACATAAAACGTCCAGTGAAAAACAGATGTATTTTGCCAAGAGCTCATTCAAATTAACAGATTGAAACTGCTTTGAAAGAATTTAACAGCTGCCCCCCACATGCACCATGGTTCATAGGTGACCTTAAACAGTCATTGTAAGTAGATAATCGTAAAAGTAATAACACTGGATCAGAAGACAAACTACATATAGATTCACACTGATACAAGGTGAGCATCTGTCTACCCTGTAAACTGTATATGTCCATCATAGATCTATCAGGTGATTTTAAAATCGTGAACTCTTTGTTCCTCTTTATCAACACATTTTACTGTTTGGAGTTATGATGACAAGACTATTCCCCAATATACTCTCATTTTTACAGACTGGGAATGAACAGCAAACTGATGTTAGTGGACCGGTGGAACTGGGGTTTCTGGAAGAGATCGAAACTCAGCACTAGGTCCATCATTATTCTTGCAAGTTTGTGAAATGCATCACTGGCACAACAGCCTGAGATGTTTGGACTTCTTGCTGACAGTAAGAATTACACCTTCAGTGAAGGTTTTTAGTTGTGATTAAGATTAGGCACTCATAAATATCACAACATAAATAAAACCTCAACACAACTACAGCTGTCTTTCTACTCTTGAATGTTAGGTTCAGAGTCATTTGGATAAATTAATACCAATAAAGGCTGGAAAACATGCAGTTCCTTTGCATCAGACTGTACCTGGGTGGCCCAATGAGCCTTTGAGCACTGCTATGCTAATGCTAACCTAGCAGTTTTTCTGCCAACTAACAAATATTCACAATTATAACTCACATTACACTCACATACAAGTCATGTAGACTCAAAGTGTTATAAGTAATCCTTACTATGCTGCTGTGTTTTTTGAAACTTAACTCTTTGTTCCTCTTTATCAACACGTTTTTCTGTTTGGCATGTGTTATGACGACAAGATTATTCTCCTTAATATACTCTCAATTTTACAGACTGTTGCTCCAGTCTGGAGTTTCAGTGGTCTTATAAAGCACTAAGGCCTTCTGTTCTGTAGCAGTGTCTGCATCTGTGCTTTAACTTGTCATTTTCTACAGTTTAAACATTTCTAACCAATAAACAGGTTGAATCCTTGTCCTACATAAAACATTGTGATACCTTTTTATGAATGCTCTGAAACATCTTGTTTAAGATGTTCTTTTACAGAGCATTACTACAACTGTATCTATCCTCTGCAGTCAGAGATGGATCATGTCATCCCTGTGCTTGTGGCATACATGTACATCCAAGCGAGCATGCTAGTATGCTTTGAGCCACAAGAGGTCCAAAACTCCACAGGGTTCAGAGCAATCTAGATTATGTTCGAAGTCTAGTGTCGAAAATTCACTGACATGCAGAACCTTTCAGTGTTTCATAAAGTGAGATTTCCTTCTCTGAACCATGGACGCATAAACCAGACTGTGGTGTGTCAATTGTCTAGTGTTCGCTTCAGCAGCTGACTTCTTACTAATACTGACCTGGGGGCAGGGACTGTTTGAGCTTCTCAGCCTTCTCCTTGTCTGTGATGACCAGGGTGTACAGGTATCTGCTGCAGCGCACCTTGAATTTAACATTGTCCTTGTTCTTCTTGATCTTTACGGCTGGAGGAAGACAAACAAAGATCATTATTCAGATCCAATAAAAACAACTACTTGTATTACTATCACAATTCAAACTTTAAAGCAACACTGGTGGATATGTAAATATTTGTACAGTTTCCAAAATAAACTTTTTTTTCTTTAAACAGGTCCACGATTTCCAAACTTCTTAAATGTTTCCTAGAGATACCTGTGTTATTTGGTAGTACTTATTGAAAAAAAACAGTTTTCTTGAGAGAAAAGTGTGATTTCAATGCTAGCAAAATGTAATTTCTCAAGTATTCATGATATTTTCCAAGTTTTGAATTGTGTGCTTGGCTGTAGACAAGTTTTACATTTCCACATGTTCAGCTGTCCTGTGCACTGACTAAAATATTCAGTTACACTTCAAGTTATTTGGAATTAACTGTTACTGTACCAACTTCACACTTTCTCTACTTTACCTATGTTAGGTATTACATGTTTTTAAGACACATCTAAGAAAAAACAGGACCTGTACAGTATAGCATTATCCAAGCTGCCATTTGCCATACATACTTGTTTGTATATATCTTAGTGGCAGAAATCACATGTAACTTCTCAACCACAGCCAACTTTTGTCCTGATACTGACAAATGTGCATATAATTCTGTAGTTTTATAGCAAGAAACAGACCAGTCAACCAGTACATGCAGTGTAGGAGTGTAAGAGCTTAACTTACACTTGGCATCCTTCCTCCTGGCGGTCAGCAGGAAATCTTTGATTTCTTCGATCTTGCGAGGCTACAAGCAAATAAAGAACAGAGCAGACAATTATTCTTCCGTAAAATCATCAGCTTTTAAAGCAGATTGGGACTGGAATTGAACCACAAACTGATGTTAGTGGACCGGTGGAACTGGGGTTTCTGTAAGAGATCGAAACTCAGCACTTGGTCCATCATTATTCTTGCAAGTTTGTGAAATGCATCACTGGCACAACAGCCTGAGATGTTTGGACTTCTTGCTGACGGAAGTAATAACCGTGACTGTAACGTAACGGCTATTAACTGTGTGTAGCTCATAGATAGCACAACGTGAGTAAAACCTTAACACAACCACAACTGTTTTTCTACTACAGAGTATTAGTTTCAGAGTCATTTTGGTAATTTAATACCAATAAAGGCTGGAAAACATGCAAGTCCTTTGCATCAGACTGTAGCCGGGTGGCCCAATGAGCGCCACTATGCTAATGCTAACCACCTAGCATGTCATCTGCCGGCTAACACACAAACGTACACAATTTCAATTCACGTTACACTAAAATACAAAACACAAGTTACAACCCTGTCGGTCATTTATTCTCTTATCTAACGAAGTGTTTAAATGAGACGTTATGCTTACCATGTTGCCGTATCCGCGGACTGAGGGCTGTGGAAGAGCAAAGAAACATGGAGTCAGCCCAACGATTAAAACAACGGGAAGAAATGTATTGAAAAACAAATTTTCATCTCGCCATTTAGTTAACGGGGTAAAGAATTATAATTTAGCTGTAACGGGGATATAAATATTAACGTTAAAGAGGATGGATGATGATTAAAATTGCGATTTTGTTTACGTGAGAACGTGAAACTCACTCAGTCTGCCAGAGAGGGGATGAAAAGGGGTGGAACTTCCGGTTGAAAAAGCTTTTATACTGCACTACGGGCACCAATATGGGGCCAATATTAGTAAAGAAAAGCGTTTCTCCCGTTGTAACCAGGTTTATGCCGATATGCCGTTGTTCTTGTGGCAGGTTTTAGAGTCTTAAACAAGTTAAATCATCCAGTAATTCACAAGAAGAAAAGCCAAAGATTTAAGGAAGTTCTGAATAAATCGGCATAACTTTGTGTAGCAGAGATGTTTTTGTCTTTTTTCACATACTGAACAAATACACTGACATGATAATGTTATTAGCGTTATTAATTGTTCAAAATACAGATGTTTGTCTATTTAATACTTATTAATACAATAACAGTGTTTCAACATGTTTGCATATACTTTCCCCAAACTGTATGATATAAGTCTTTCTGCTTATTCATAAATATTATTATTATAACGTTGAGTTTTATTACAAATGGGTCATTCAGCTTCCATCAACACCACCAGAGGAGTTCTCTCACACACATAAGTTTGTCTGGTTATTCCAAAATGTCATTATTATAATGTTGAGTTTTAATAAAAATGGGTCCAGCAGTGAGTCCAGCAGAGTTTTAGAGGTTAAATGTTGATGTCAAACAACAAACATGTCATTCTGATGTGACGTTGTCCTGATGTTTCACATTCAGCTTCCATCAATACCATCAGAGGCGTTATCTCACACACATACATACACACACACCTTTTCTACCCCTTTTGTCTTGTGGTCTCTAAAAACAAAATTGTGTCTAATGTGAACTCTCATCACCTGTTCCATATGTCTACCAGTTGTGACCAGTTTAATCAAAAAAGTGCTGTTATTGTGGCAGGTTTTAGAGTCTTAAACAAGTTAAATCATCCAGTAATTCACAAGAAGAAAAGCCAAAGATTTAAGGAAGTTCTGAATAAATCGGCATAACTTTGTGTAGCAGAGATGTTTTTGTCTTTTTTCACATACTGAACAAATACACTGACATGATAATGTTATTAGCGTTATTAATTGTTCAAAATACAGATGTTTGTCTATTTAATACTTATTAATACAATAACAGTGTTTCAACATGTTTGCATATACTTTCCCCAAACTGTATGATATAAGTCTTTCTGCTTATTCATAAATATTATTATTATAACGTTGAGTTTTAGTACAAATGGGTCATTCAGCTTCCATCAACACCACCAGAGGAGTTCTCTCACACACATAAGTTTGTCTGGTTATTCCAAAATGTCATTATTATAATGTTGAGTTTTAATACAAATGGGTCCAGCAGTGAGTCCAGCAGAGTTTTAGAGGTTAAATGTTGATGTCAAACAACAAACATGTCATTCTGATGTGACGTTGTCCTGATGTTTCACATTCAGCTTCCATCAATACCATCAGAGGCGTTATCTCACACACATACATACACACACACCTTTTCTACCCCTTTTGTCTTGTGGTCTCTAAAAACAAAATTGTGTCTAATGTGAACTCTCATCACCTGTTCCATATGTCTACCAGTTGTGACCAGTTTAATCAAAAAAGTGCTGTTATTGTGGCAGGTTTTAGAGTCTTAAACAAGTTAAATCATCCAGTAATTCACAAGAAGAAAAGCCAAAGATTTAAGGAAGTTCTGAATAAATCGGCATAACTTTGTGTAGCAGAGATGTTTTTGTCTTTTTTCACATACTGAACAAATACACTGACATGATAATGTTATTAGCGTTATTAATTGTTCAAAATACAGATGTTTGTCTATTTAATACTTATTAATACAATAACAGTGTTTCAACATGTTTGCATATACTTTCCCCAAACTGTATGATATAAGTCTTTCTGCTTATTCATAAATATTATTATTATAACGTTGAGTTTTAGTACAAATGGGTCATTCAGCTTCCATCAACACCACCAGAGGAGTTCTCTCACACACATAAGTTTGTCTGGTTATTCCAAAATGTCATTATTATAATGTTGAGTTTTAATACAAATGGGTCCAGCAGTGAGTCCAGCAGAGTTTTAGAGGTTAAATGTTGATGTCAAACAACAAACATGTCATTCTGATGTGACGTTGTCCTGATGTTTCACATTCAGCTTCCATCAATACCATCAGAGGCGTTATCTCACACACATACATACACACACACCTTTTCTACCCCTTTTGTCTTGTGGTCTCTAAAAACAAAATTGTGTCTAATGTGAACTCTCATCACCTGTTCCATATGTCTACCAGTTGTGACCAGTTTAATCAAAAAAGTGCTGTTATTGTGGCAGGTTTTAGAGTCTTAAACAAGTTAAATCATCCAGTAATTCACAAGAAGAAAAGCCAAAGATTTAAGGAAGTTCTGAATAAATCGGCATAACTTTGTGTAGCAGAGATGTTTTTGTCTTTTTTCACATACTGAACAAATACACTGACATGATAATGTTATTAGCGTTATTAATTGTTCAAAATACAGATGTTTGTCTATTTAATACTTATTAATACAATAACAGTGTTTCAACATGTTTGCATATACTTTCCCCAAACTGTATGATATAAGTCTTTCTGCTTATTCATAAATATTATTATTATAACGTTGAGTTTTAGTACAAATGGGTCATTCAGCTTCCATCAACACCACCAGAGGAGTTCTCTCACACACATAAGTTTGTCTGGTTATTCCAAAATGTCATTATTATAATGTTGAGTTTTAATACAAATGGGTCCAGCAGTGAGTCCAGCAGAGTTTTAGAGGTTAAATGTTGATGTCAAACAACAAACATGTCATTCTGATGTGACGTTGTCCTGATGTTTCACATTCAGCTTCCATCAATACCATCAGAGGCGTTATCTCACACACATACATACACACACACCTTTTCTACCCCTTATGTCTTGTGGTCTCTAAAAACAAAATTGTGTCTAATGTGAACTCTCATCACCTGTTCCATATGTCTACCAGTTGTGACCAGTTTAATCAAAAAAGTGCTGTTATTGTGGCAGGTTTTAGAGTCTTAAACAAGTTAAATCATCCAGTAATTCACAAGAAGAAAAGCCAAAGATTTAAGGAAGTTCTGAATAAATCGGCATAACTTTGTGTAGCAGAGATGTTTTTGTCTTTTTTCACATACTGAACAAATACACTGACATGATAATGTTATTAGCGTTATTAATTGTTCAAAATACAGATGTTTGTCTATTTAATACTTATTAATACAATAACAGTGTTTCAACATGTTTGCATATACTTTCCCCAAACTGTATGATATAAGTCTTTCTGCTTATTCATAAATATTATTATTATAACGTTGAGTTTTAGTACAAATGGGTCATTCAGCTTCCATCAACACCACCAGAGGAGTTCTCTCACACACATAAGTTTGTCTGGTTATTCCAAAATGTCATTATTATAATGTTGAGTTTTAATACAAATGGGTCCAGCAGTGAGTCCAGCAGAGTTTTAGAGGTTAAATGTTGATGTCAAACAACAAACATGTCATTCTGATGTGACGTTGTCCTGATGTTTCACATTCAGCTTCCATCAATACCATCAGAGGCGTTATCTCACACACATACATACACACACACCTTTTCTACCCCTTATGTCTTGTGGTCTCTAAAAACAAAATTGTGTCTAATGTGAACTCTCATCACCTGTTCCATATGTCTACCAGTTGTGACCAGTTTAATCAAAAAAGTGCTGTTATTGTGGCAGGTTTTAGAGTCTTAAACAAGTTAAATCATCCAGTAATTCACAAGAAGAAAAGCCAAAGATTTAAGGAAGTTCTGAATAAATCGGCATAACTTTGTGTAGCAGAGATGTTTTTGTCTTTTTTCACATACTGAACAAATACACTGACATGATAATGTTATTAGCGTTATTAATTGTTCAAAATACAGATGTTTGTCTATTTAATACTTATTAATACAATAACAGTGTTTCAACATGTTTGCATATACTTTCCCCAAACTGTATGATATAAGTCTTTCTGCTTATTCATAAATATTATTATTATAACGTTGAGTTTTAGTACAAATGGGTCATTCAGCTTCCATCAACACCACCAGAGGAGTTCTCTCACACACATAAGTTTGTCTGGTTATTCCAAAATGTCATTATTATAATGTTGAGTTTTAATACAAATGGGTCCAGCAGTGAGTCCAGCAGAGTTTTAGAGGTTAAATGTTGATGTCAAACAACAAACATGTCATTCTGATGTGACGTTGTCCTGATGTTTCACATTCAGCTTCCATCAATACCATCAGAGGCGTTATCTCACACACATACATACACACACACCTTTTCTACCCCTTTTGTCTTGTGGTCTCTAAAAACAAAATTGTGTCTAATGTGAACTCTCATCACCTGTTCCATATGTCTACCAGTTGTGACCAGTTTAATCAAAAAAGTGCTGTTATTGTGGCAGGTTTTAGAGTCTTAAACAAGTTAAATTATCCAGTAATTCATGACCTGACGTAGGTTTTTGCATGATGACGTTGCTACATATAAACCGATATAAACACCCTAGCCTGCCTAGTCAGTATCAAGAGACAGACTGAGCACTCACTGTAGCTGCTGGTCGGTCTGCTAAACGTGCTAACAGACACACACAGATGGAGAACTCACTGTTGCTGTTGCTCAAACTTTAAAAAATAAACTCTGAGCTCTCCTCCCGCTAGTAAACAGCTCCAGATCAGAGCAGTATCTGATGTGTCTCGCAGGTGTTTGTCTTTCCAAAGTTCCAGATGTGCTCCCGACTCCTGGCTCCTCTGAGCTGTATGTGTTGGGGGGACATCCAGCTTTGGATGACGTAAAAGTCATGATCGGACCGACACTATTTCAGCCATAACTCTAATGAATCTCACCTCGTAAATGGTCACATAGTTTAGTAATTAATGTTACACAACAGCATTTGCACTGCAATGTGACCCCATAATAAAACATGAGACACTACTTTTGCTGAAAAGAAAATTGGAAATGAGTCTATGATGAGCCCAGTCTGATGTGTGTAGAGGTGTGTGTGGTTATTCTGCAAAAGCCTGGTGCTGTTTTTACCTGATGTAATGAAGATACCCTGTCTATATGAAATATGTAATATTTACACTTACATTTCTGTCCATCAACAGGCTCACCGCCTGCAGCAAGGGGCAGAGCTGCACCACAGTGAGTGATGAATACCACAGCAGCAACATGGGACGCCTGAAGAGAGTGAAGCTTGATGCAGGACTGAGGCAGAAGCTGCAGGACATGTATTGTACAGTGTATTACTCCATAGTTACGGTGTCATCTTTTGTACTAACGGTGTACCAGTACAGTACGTACTAATACATGTATGTAGGACACATGACAGATAGATAGACTGTGGATACTTTTAAAAACAGCTCAAGATCTCTTTGTTTAGACTTGCTTTTGTTTCATTTGTTTTGCTTATTTCTGCGTTTGCCCTGTGTTTTTATCTGAATTTGATGCATTTAATGACTGTTGCATTGTTTTTATTATTTATTATAACAGATAAATGGATATTTTATTTATCCCAAGGGAAATTAAAGTGTTACAGCAGCCAACAGTGAGGTAACAATGTTGTAAAAAAGTTAAAAGAAACAAATTAAATTAAAGACTAACCTTTATTTAATCAGCCTTCCCAATCATCTGAGGGCAGCACAGACCTTAGACTTTTTCAAAAAAGGCCAAAAAACCTTTTTATTCAGGAAACCTTTTTCATATTAACTCTTATTATTATTATTTCCTTTATGTTGTGTGTTCTATGTTATTAATACTATAGCATTTTGAGTTTCACTATGAATGAAAAGTGTGGTACAAATTAAATTTATTACTACTACTACTACTTCTACTACTACTACTACTACTACTACTAATAATAATAATAATAATAATAATAATAACTTTATTTGTATAACATGAAAAAGTCCAGGTGAGCAGTTTGCCTTCACTGTCAGAGTCTCCTCTCCTGACACAGAGGAGAGTCAGCCTGATGGCAGTTGGCAGAAATGACTTCCTGTAGCTTCCTTGTTGTCACAGAGGAGCTGAAAAAGTCTCTGACTAAAAGTGCTCCGCTGTTTGGCCAGCAGGTCACAAAGGGCAAGATTTGAGGACAGAAGATGTTTTAAAATGTTAAAGACATTCATTTAATTTATGTCAACTAAAATAACTGACCTTTTTTTGCTGAAGAACCACATATGACCATTGTTTATTCAGAAAAAAGGTGGTAAGTGATAGGATGGCTTTCTTGAACAAGGTTTCCCCTTACAAAAATAAGACATAAAGGAGCCTATATCACAAATAAGAATACTTATCACCACTACTTACTTTGCAAAAACATTTATTTTGTTTTTGTCACCTTTTATCTTGTATTTGGAAAATGCAAAATGTCAGAAAGACTAGATGTTCTGTTATTAAAAGATATATATTGTTTAATGGACTGTTGGTAAAGACATAATTTTGGCTCATTGTAAATAATTGAAGCACTGTATTTTCTTTCTGTAGGTGAGTTTTTTTCTTTTGTTTGTTTGTTTGTTTGTTTGTGGCCTGGGTTGGGGGGAATGATGAAAAGTGTGTACTGCATTGGGTATCTACAGTTTGATGAAATTGAAAATAATGATAAAAAATATATGGTAATGCAAAAAATAAAATAAAATAAAGGAGCCTTTGAAGGGATATAAAAGTAAAATAAAAATTCATATTTTTTTGTCTAGATAATCTCATTCATGTTTTTATTGTATACAGTTAATCTAAACTTGATGCTCAAAACTAGGAATTTATAACCTGAAATCAGATTAAACACATAAATCCTTAGAGCAGTTTAAAACATTGTATAGGACATAATGCCTGGAGAACACATATATTCATGCTTGTAAGGCAGATTATTATTATGAAGGCCATTCCTCACCTTCTGTATGACGCTTTAGTCATCCTCCTTGTCATTACATTGCTTTTCCAATAAAGTATGTCTTGCACCTCTCCCTCAGTGAACTGTGATCATATAAACTAAATATAACCTTACATGCCTTTTCACCTGATACAACACATGTTGATGGACACCACCAGAGGAGTTCTCTCTCTCACACACACACACACACACACACACACACACACTAACTTTTACTTCTTCGGTGCAGGTTGACCCCAACCCTTCTGAAGTACAGGGGGATGTGGTGGATGGCCAGCAAACTTATCCCACCTCGGCTGTAAGTAAATACACATCTAAATGAACAGTTACTTGGTGATTTTTTCCTGATATGTATTCTACAATTGCAAAGACTATAAACTTTCATATGAGCAGTCAGTATGGAAAAGTGACTTTCATAACATTATATGTTTAACTCTTAAACTTTTGGTTTTCTAATTAGATTTTAATATGCTTTTCTTAAAACCGAAGAATATATTTTCCCCAAACCATATGACATAAGTTTGTCTGGTTATTCCAAAATGTCATTATTATAATGTTGAGTTTTAATACAAATGGGTCCAGCAGTGAGTCCAGCAGAGTTTTAGAGGTTAAATGTTGATGTCAAACAACAAACATGTCATTCTGACATATCTTTTTGTCTAGATAATCTCATTCATGTTTTTATTGTATACAGTTAATCTTAACTTGATGCTCAAAACTAGGAATTTATAACCTGAAATCAGATTAAACACATAAATCCTTAGAGCAGTTTAAAACATTGTATAGGACATAATGCCTGGAGAACACATATATTCATGCTTGTAAGGCAGATTATTATTATGAAGGCCATTCCTCACCTTCTGTATGACGCTTTAGTCATCCTCCTTGTCATTACATTGCTTTTCCAATAAAGTATGTCTTGCACCTCTCCCTCAGTGAACTGTGATCATATAAACTAAATATAACCTTACATGCCTTTTCACCTGATACAACACATGTTGATGGACAAACGAAGGAAAGCTGTCACTGCCTGTGACAGCTGCTGGGAGAATTCGTGGTGGCCTTCACAGGTGGAAATGCTGTATAGATTGATGAATGCACTCTTGTATCCATTCCTTGTCCTGCACCGAAGTCTTTGAATAGAAACACAGGGTGTATGGTGTATTTTACACCAAAAAAGTTGGTGATATATTCTAGTAATTTTTCTTCATATTTAATTATTCATTTAAATGTAACAATTACATTTCTGTCATTTCATCTCCCTACATCAGTGGTTGCACAAATTTTGCCTTATGACCGCACAAATAAGTATTATCTACTGGGGATCATTGTCAATGAGATGTAAAAGGTTCCACCAGTGATTTTTAGATTTTAGACAAGTGGGTAGCTACGGGTCTTGAAGCCAATGTGGAAGTGCCTTAAACCTGTATTCTCTCCATGGATGTATAATGGCCATCAAGGGGCTACTCCACCGGCTCCAAAAAGAGGTCCGATTGTATGAAAGTCTATGAGAAAATGACCCTACTTCTCACTTGATTAGTTCATGGTCTCAATTGCTGGTTTCAAGTCTTCTTCAATACAGCATGATGTTCATTTTGTAAAGTATGGTCCATTTTAATTTAAATTTGACGATTAAACAGGGTTTGCTTTAGGGCGTGGCTATATTATGACTGGCAAGTCACTACCACAGCGATAACGTTGGTTAGGTAACATAAACATGGCATAACCCCAGATTCACAGAGTATAGGCGTAGCCGTAGCCATAGCTATTTCAGTGTGTTTTCAGTTCATGAAAGTTAACTGGCTAACATTTCTTGTTCAGCGTTTGGTTGTACTAAAAGACCCTCTAAGGAGTCGGATGTTTTTCCAGTAAGTACATTTTGTTTTAATGGTTTTAAACTTGTTTTTCGTTAGCAAAAATTAGCAGTAGCATTAGCATTATCACAGTTAACCATAGACTGTAAAAGCGCAGTGATAACCAAGCTAGAAGCTAGAGTTAGGATCAGCTCCACCCTCTGTCCAAATATAGTCACTTCTCATTACTTCTGGCTCCAAAAATCTACGATGGCGACAGTCAATGCCAAACTCAAGGCTTCAAAATGCCTGTGTAGCAGATGTTTTGTCATATTTCCTATATTGTTGACCAACCGCTTAGATTTATTATCTTGTGACTACTTCCCTACAAGGTGATCTAAATGCTGTTCGAAAGCCAGAGACAGCCTAAAAAGTAAAATATAATATGAAGTGCATAACATAGAGTGAGATATTGAGTTTAAGACCATATGATATTCCTGCTGCACTGCACATTGCCCAAGTATTTGCTTTATAAAAACATGCAATAAAAAGATGAACCACTGGGCTGGTTCAAAAATCAATTATGGCTTTTCTCATTTGAACAATGGAACTTCCTCTGGATCTTGCCAGAAAAATAAGTGATTTTACAGCAAGGAGGGCAAGGGTGACAATAAATTTCATGATTCAATTAAATGCCATTAAATTTTTTTGAAAAGTGCTTTATATTCACACAGCAGGTTGTGTCAGCACTCAAGGTTTATCAAACAGCCCATGGTCAGACTTCCTCGAGGTGAGGCAACACTCCATTCTATAAAGAAAGAGAAGATAAGCAGCCAAATTAAGCTGTATTTAATTATTCAGTTATAAGTGTCTCTAAATGTTGAAATAGTTCATGAGCCTGTGCAAATTAAGAGATGTAGGTGGTTCTTCCATTTGTGTATCCATCTTTGTATTTATGTACCTGTCTATCTGCTCTAATCCATTCTACTCTATTTCTTCTCTCTTTTTCGCTTCCTAAACTGATGTGATGGTGGATGCAAAGAGGGTGTAATTAGAGGTAAATTTCTTTCTTTCGTATAGGCAGGGGTTAAAGTGGGATTTGGCAGATGAGGGAACCATAAGATCTAGTGTAGCGGTGCAGCAGGGAAAAATGACTCACCTCAAAATAACTCCCAATTTCACTTGTACTGTGAGCTCTGGTGGACTTGTTTTCTTTGTGGATAGGCTATGTGAATAGCTGACCTTCTTTTAAGCACCCATTTCTTGACATATTTTTCTGGATCCCACTGGTCCAAAGGACGCCCAACCAAAGAAAATGAACATCACTGCTGAGACCTTGTTGATTTGTAGTTGTGTCCGTAGTGGCGTTATTATGTTGTTCATTTCAGAGAATCCTCTTTCACAGTCAACACTTCTAACAGCAAGTGATTTTACTGCTTGTTGCAGTTTCAGCAGCTCATCAGTCACAGAAATTTCTGGATGCTCTTTGAAATTTTTATATCTCTGTCTGACACCAGAAAAGCTGATTTCATAAAGGTCACCGAGTTGTCTTATATTCTCCTCCCCATAAAACATTGCGGTAAAGGTGATGGCCATGCTTTTAGCATAAGAACGTTGATTGGGTCAAAATGCGATGTTTCATTCATGTGTGCATGCTGTCAGTGAGTGCTTCATAAAATGTCTGGGGGTTGAATGATTTCTGCCTTGAGTCATTTTGCACTATTACCCAATGGAAACTTCCATGTTCAACAATTTGATCAGCCTGTCTATACTATGGCCCAGGATTGTGTTGTCTGGCCAGAAAAACATCAATTTGCCTCTTAATCATGTTCACAGCGTGAGATAATGTTATGTCCCTTGACTGCAAACTTTCAGATGAATCTTTGAGCCCCTCCAGAGCATCAGGCATAAGATGCATGTTCTTTATGAAGTCATGTGAAGACAGCTTTGTAGCAAGTCCCTCAAACATGCTTCCGTCATTTGAATTGCATTCAGTATCTTCACTAGCCCTACACAAACAAGAATAAAGAGCACTATGCATTGTCTAAACTGCATTCACTGCTCTTTATGATGAGGCCACCAATCTCAGACCTAGGACTTGACCAATCTTTTTAATCAGTGTGCTCATTGCTGAGGCTGCAGAGCTCAATTCTCTGAAGAAATTTGGGGGACTGGTGGTACAGACAATATAATTTGTCCATAAAACTTTAAAAATGATTGATTTCAGTGCAGTACTTGACAGCATCCCCAACAGACAGCTCCAGTCTGTGGTTTAAACAGTGCCGGCCAATGAGACATGGAAACTTGCTTTTCAGCTTGGTAAAAACTCCAGCTTTTCTCCCAACAAGTCCTCCATATTAAACGATCACATAGATCATTTATACCTGCAGTCCAGAATGACCCACTGGAGTGTTTTCAGAACGAACCAACATATGCCACTTTCCAAAACTGTTACAAATCACTATTAAAAAATAATGATGTTTTATGGTGTGAAAACACTGTGGTTAAGGTCTGGTTAGGTTTAGGCAGAAAAACCACTTGGTTAAGGTTAGGGAAAGATCATGGTTTGGGTTAAGATTTGAAACGTGGTTACTACTTCCTTAAAGATAGGCAACTTTTGTTGTCATGGCAACAGTAAACACCACATTACGTTTGTTTTTTTTAAAAAAATGCCCCGATTTGTGGTTGAAAACATGACACTCTTGGTTGGAAACTGGAAGCAAACAAGTGAAAAGTGGTCTCCATGGTATCTAGCCATCCACCCAACCAGCCTCCTTCAGATAAGGAAGTCACCTTATTTTGATGTCATCTGAACTGTGTCACTTCCCCAGGTAATTAATTACTATGGCCACTAGATGGCGTCTGTCACTCAAGCATAACTGTAGGTCATTTTTGGCGACTGAAGTTATGAGCTATATGGTAATTTTTCTTGGGTTGGCAGGCTCCTTTCACTCCAATATCACCAAAGCTCCATCAGAGCAAAACCTTACCAAACACTTTTTTTTAGAAAGGCAATTTAGAAAGGCATCATCAAGCCTATGACTTATTAAACAGTTCAAAAGAGCCTCAGTAAGGCCCTCTCCATTAGTAGATCCAAGTTCAACCAAGTCCAAAAAATCACCAAAAAAAAGTAGTTGGCTCAGAATTATTAACTGAGCATCTCAGGCACACAACCAGGCAAGATTTCTTGCTCTTCTCATCACTGAGAATTGTGAGTTTTGGCCTTGTAGACATGCTTGCCATTAATTCATCTGTCATTTCTTTTGAAATAAATTGTATGATATCTATACATGTGACACAGGAGTGCAGTACTCTGCCAATGTTGAGACCATTTCACTTTTGCAAGTCAAGATGTTCTGGGCGGTCTGTGAAGGTCCTGTTATGTTTTGCAATACAATAAGCTGTTTAATACAAATTTTGTTGAGGAGTTTAACTCCTCTTGTGCCTTAAGTAAACCTGACTCTAATTATTTTTCTGATCTCTTTTCAAGTATTGCAACGGCCTTTCTGTGACTCTATGAATACTTGTGTTCATGTAGTTTTTTGGAATATAATTTTGGATATATTTGTTGGAAATACTGATAGTGAGAAACTCTCCAGCTATCTGGCAAATTCTGGTCTCTGTGTGTGCTTCTACTCTGGGCTGTGCTGTATTTGAATTAACCAGATAAGTTCAGCAACACATTATGTACATATCCACTGTCTGAAAAAAACAATCTAAAATCTAAAAATCTAAAATGAATGACATTACTTATGCAAGCTATAAATTTCTTCCACTTTATCAAATGTCATTTGTTGAGCAGTCCTTACCCTTCAAAGTGATCTGTCACCTTCCACATCTGTCCTCTCTTTCTTCAATGTTTCTCCATCTTTGAGAGTGAAATTATCACACATTAACAGTAATAATGTTTTTGCTAACTGGGAAATACTTAAGGCAAGGCAAGGCAAGGCAAGTTTATTTGTATGGCACATTTAAACAACAAGGCAATTCAAAGTGCTTTAGATAAAAAAAATAAAAGGCAGAAAAAATGTAAAAGCAACATAAGGCAATAATAATAATAAGACATTTGAATATAATTAAAAAGTTAAATTGGAAATAAAAAGCTAAAATAGAATAAGACATAAAACAGGAGAGTAAAAGTTACAGTGCAGTGAAAGATAAAAATTAAAAGTCTCAAATTTGATTCAGTAAAAGGCAGCAGCAAACAGAAAAGTCTTCAGCCTTGATTTAAAAGAACTGCATGTAGATGTTTAACAGAAAAGGCCCCAAAATGGAGCCTTGGGGAACTCCACAGATCATGTTTATCCACTCAGATGTGTAATTACCTATAGACTCAAAGTAGTCCCTGTCCTTTAAGTAGGATTCAAAGCAGTTTAGTACTGTGCCAGAAAGTCCCACCCAGTTTTCCAGTCGGTCTAGTAATGTTGTGATTGACTGTGTCGAATGCAGCACTGAGATCCAATAATACCAAGACTGAAATTCTTCCACTGTCTGTGTTTAAGTGGATGTCATTGAAAATCTTAACAGGAGCAGTCTAAGTGCTGTGGTGTGTTCCAAATCCTGACTGGAAGACATCAAAACAGTTTTTTAGTGCCAATAAGTTGTTCAGCTGTTGAAAAACAGCTTTTTCAGTGATTTCACTTAAAAACGGGAGGTTTCATATGGGCCTATAATTGTTCATTGTTGATGTGTCTAGATGGTTCTTTTTTAAGAGTAGCTTGATGACAGGCAGTTTTCAGGGCCTGTGGGAAGAAACCTGAGAGATGTGTTGACAATTTGTAGAAGATCTGAGGCCATGCAATTTGAAACTATATTGAAAAAGCCTGTTGGCAGAATATCAAGGCAGCACGAGGAGGATTTCAGATGTTGTATAATGTCCTCCAAGTTTTTATGGTTGATGTATCATACTACTTCAATTGATTTTAAGAGGACACAGGGATAACATATATCCTATATCTGATATGGAGGCACTGAAAGCCTAATTTTCTGAATTTTGTCAGTGAAGAAGGAGGCAAATTCCTTGCAGGCCCTGGTAGATAGAGCTACTGACACAGGAGGGTTTGTTGCAAACAAGGCATGTGCATTATTATTGTTTTTGGTGATGATGTCAGAGAAGAAGGACTGCCCTGCATTTCTCAATTGAAATTATCTACACGCTCATGGACTAAGACCCAAGAGAGGGCGGGTGTGGAAGAGAAAGCCTGAATACATATATATGTTTCCAGTGATACTGTTTTGTGATTACTTCTGTTTCTGTTACATTTATGCGCACAGAGATAGCACTCTCAAAGAAAACACAGGAATGATCAGAGAGAGCAACATCAGTCACCACAACTTTAGAAATGTTCAGACCCTTGGATGTGATTAAGTTCAGAGTGTGCTCCTTGTTGTGTGTGGGCTCTGTCACATGCTGAGTCAGTCGATAGTTATCAAGAATACAACACAGCTCTTTAGTCCTTCTGTCAACATGATGTAAAGATCACTAACAATAACTACACAATCAAAGTCAATACACATTATAGACAGCAGTTCGGTGAACTGAACAGGCTGCACAGGCTTTAGGTGGCCTGTAGATATTTAGAAATATAGCTTAAGAGGAGGAATTCAACTGAAGAGCCACATATTCAAAAGAGGCAAAATTTCTGTAAGATATCTTTTTACATTGGAGGGAATCATTAAACAAAATGGCAACTCCACCTCCTTTCTTATGCACTCTAGCTTTGCTCATAAAACTGAAGTTGGGAGGGGTTGACTCGATAAGAACAGCTGCACTGTTATCTTGGTCTAACCAAGTTTCAGTTAAAACATAAAATTAATTGTGCTTGATGATAAAATCATTGATTAAAAATGTTTTTCTGCCAAAGACCTGACGTTTAATAACTCTAAATTTAGTGTGTAAAAAGCATTATCCTCCCAATTTTTTGCAACAGGCTGTGGCTGACGAGGAATGGATGCTATATTTGATAAATTTGCTGAATTGGTTGAGTGCTTCCTGTTTCTTAGCAGATTCACATTTCCTTTTCTATTACTTATAGACAGGAATTGAGAAAGCTACCGGTGCACCGGGCCATGGCTTGTCCTGGGAAAATTCATGAGTGCAATCAGCCTTGTAGCCTGGATCCAGCACATATCAGTCAGAGTTTGTTGTATTTATACACAAATAACTGGATGTGCTGTGTTTTTATCAGGCTGGAGAGACAGAGGATGATTCTGATGCTGTCATGGGTGGGTGGGGAGGGTGGGGAGGAGGGGGGGATCTTGTAACTGTGACAAGTGTGTCAAAACTGGCTGGAGGTGGAAGCAGAGGGGGGTTTAGATGAGACAAAATGGGAGTAGGGCGGGGTGTAAGTTTGGTCCCAGCAGTGACCAGCTCTTTCATCTGATCAGTGAACTCAAAGAGGGGGGAGGAGGGGAGAAAGGGTGCCTGGAGAGGAGGGTGACCTGGATGGGGCTTGGGGGGAGTGAAGAAGGTGGTTTTTGGTGAGGGGGGTGGAGATTCTTCTTCTCAGCTCTGATGTCTCTCATGTTTAAATCTCTCTTCAGGCGGGTCCTGGGGTAGCTCTCTTTCAAGGTTTCTGCCGATTGTGTTATGTCTTCTTCAGTGTTGGGCAAGTTAATTGAAAATTGTAATTGTAATTACATATTACTCATTGAAAAAGTAATTATGTTACTTTACTTATTACTCAGCGGCTAAAGTAACGTGTTATATCACTTGTTACTTTACTTTAATTACTCAGCTGTCGGCTTCGTCAAAGTTGCCTTTAAACAACTCAAAATTCTCCACACACACACACACACACACACACACACACACACACTGCATCTTTTGCATTTAACATGTAAAAATAGAAAATGAGACGTTTGTGGTTTAACAAACAGGCAGGATACAATTTGGAAGAAGTCCCGACCTCAGCTGCTCGATTCACACACCCTCCAATTCTGAACTAAACTAGTGTCAGGTGACTTCTGACTGTAGACGTACCTGTGGCTAACTATAGAAAGCAGGCTAACCTACAACACAACTTTGGAATTACTGCGAGTGGCATTTCTCCTCCTCTGGAGCAGTCTGTCACCCCATACTGATATCAACCCTCCATTAATTCCTGCAAGACAGCGAGCACTGTAAAATAATTACTGAATTTCAAACTGTAATCCCTTACACTATTCGTTACTGAAAGTAATAACATTACTGTAAGGCATTACAAGTAATGTTTGATTCCTTCTGTCTCTTGTCCTTGGCAGAGAGAACAGATGGGTGACACAAGAAGTAAAATAGGTTAGAGATGAACAATTTTACACCTGACTTGTTAAGGCAAAGTCCATCTACCTTAAAAAGCCTGTCCCAGAAAAAGTTGAAATAAAGTGCACTGAATGGATGGTGTATGCAGTCTAACTGCCCTCATCCCAATAAGAGGGCACTTTATGCTCCTCATGGTGGAGCTAAAATCACCCCCCTGCCTGCGCTGACAGTGAGTGCAGACAGCAGGGGAGGAGAGCCCTTGTAGGCAACAGAATTCTTATGTAAAGTTGAGATGTTAGATCAGTAAGTTTTCAAATTATGGTTCAGGGCCAAGCATTGCACTGTGGGGGAAATCAAACCGCTCTACATTTTGCATGATTGTTGCCTTGGAGATTGAGGAAAATTGGAGAAATTCCAGCAATTTGTTTCCTGCAACACTGCTGCGCTGTGCTTAGTTGTTTATTTTTGTGCAGTTATTTCCTCAGTTTCAGACCAGCTGTATATTATGGTTGCTCATTTCAAAAAAAAGGAAAAGGATTTGCTAGAGATGCCAACTACACACTACATCACATTACAACCTACCTGCTGACTTATGAGTTCAATTATCTTTTACAGTCTTGACAGATAAACCCAAAGGGTGCCAGCATAATAAGCCTTTAAGTATATAAACGGTTCACATGGAAGAAATTCTCATCTATTATCCCCACAACTTGACAAAAATAATTTCAGATATTTTCACGGCAGCAGAGCACAGTTAATGGGCCAATCCTGCTATATATAAAGTTTTGAAACACATTTTGGCTCAGTGGGTGTCAATTTACTTTACTTTTCCTCAGTTAAAGTTTATGTTTGGCCTTGAAATTCATTGTACATATACTTTGTTTTTAGAGTAAATGATCAGCGGTTCACATTTAGTTTTCTACCGAATAAAGATTCCCTATAGATGTCTTACCTTGAGTTCATTAATTCTCTCCATCAACTGAATATTGTTTTAGTATTCCAGTTTCAAACACGATGGACATACTTTGTCAATAATTTACACCAGGAGCTCTGTTCGAGCCGAGGATATTTGGTCATTAAAATTTGAGTGACACCTAAGTCGGTTTCCATTGAGATCCACTTTGACATGGCATTAATTCATAAAGACAGAAAACACCAGACCAGTCGTTTTTAATTAACCTACTATCTACCTGTCTGTCCGTGTCCACAGGCCATCTCCCCCTAGATACTCAATCAGTGCTTGTACTATTGGACACGTTTCACTCAGGATTTTAAATTTTCAGCAGTCTCGTGTCAATCAAGGTCACAGATGCAGTGTAGTTTGTTTCAATGATGGCTGAGAATTTCAGGGAACAACCTCAGTGACTCTGCAATAACCTGCAGTACAAGTACAGACTAGAAAACCATACTGCAGAATGTATGTTTTTGTTCCGTTATTTCTTGTTGTTTTGTGTACTTGTTTACAGTCTAACCATTTTCTCACCACAGGGGCTAAAATGCACAGTTTATCTCAGCATGGCTTTCTACTCCTTGCTGCTGAGAAGATTGTACTCTATTTTTCCAACTGACATTCAGTCACTCTGCTCCTTGATGTAGCTGATGCACAATATATCTGGGATCCTCATTCTATTCTTGATCACCGTTCACAGTGAGTGTGACAGGATGGAATTGCTGATTTTCATCATTATATGACTGGAATTTGAAGTGGATAGAGGGGAGCTTTTCCTATACATTATACATCTTAAATCAGCAAGGTGAATATTTTGTTCAAGTGTTGCATGAGTGTATTTTCTTATGTATGTTACATAAATGCATAATTTTATGACTGTGTGCGTGGGTGTGTGTTTTCTTTTGCACTATTTATTTAAATTTCTTCAATTTTCATTATATCATTTTCTGTTAAAATCACTATTGAATGTCCATATCTGTGAGGGATGGAGGTATAACAGTAAGGGTGCATGAGGACGATCAGCTCAGCCTCATAGATTACAACAAATGACCATGCTTGGTTTAACTAAAGCTCTTTTGCACCTTTATTCCATTTCTTGCACAGCAACAAACATGATCCTTGGTGCCAACCTGCTTGTAGAATCCTAAACATTTTTTTTATTTATGTATTCATTTATTATTATTATTATTATTATTATTATTATTATTATTATTATTATTATTATTATTATTATTATTACTTTAAAGGGTGGTAATTCTGCTTTCCTGACAACAGAGGGCAGTGAGTAAATGGTCATGTGAAGCTGAGCAGTGTCTCATCCTCACAGATGACAATGGGAGACGCTGTGTATCAAGGAATGGACTCCACCAGTCACCACCTCTGTAATAATTTGGAGGGAGTGATTGCAAGGCTGAGTGCTTTTTTTTTCTGTTTACTCCTGTTTTTCAAGTATTAAAACAAACACATTTGATTGTCTAATGACCAGAATTAACCACTAAACCCCATATCATCAGGCTTATGCCCCCAAATCGTTTTATAAAAAAGGATTTTTTACCCAAAACACTCCACTTATCAATACATCTAAGCTTTGTTTCTGCTTCAGGATATGCTTGTATCTCGCTGCATGAATCTTTAGAGATATGGACTGTCTCTCTGCCTTTTTTAAAAAAAAAATGTTCCAATAAATAACTATCTCCCATCCAAAAAAGATGGATTCAATGAGCCTGCCTAGGGCAACTGTTAATTTGTTTACACAGCAGTGTTCATTTATGAATTTATTCTGCACTGAAAACTCATTTAAAGTCCTTTTTTTGGACACACCTGGTATTAAAATAGTACCCTGAAACTATAATTCTCCATTTTTGTATGAAGGTAGTAATTGGAATAAAAATATGTACCCTCAGGCTGAGGGATGATCATACTTTGTAACTATGTGCTGGCTTATTAAAAAGGCATAGTGGGGTTACAGGAAGAAAATTCTCTGAGATCCTTTTTAACTGTAACAGACATGTAAAGCGTGGATGATGGAATTTCAGGAGCTGCACCAGAGACATTGTAGATAATGATACACATCATTCCAGCCTGCAGGCCTGTATGGGGCAGCTCTACCTGGGAGCTAATGAGTTATGCAGCATCAGACTCTGTTATTAATCATGATTTGATCTATGGTTGAGAAGCAACAAAAGAATATCTGAAATAGTTTACTGAACCGTCATCATCGGATTTACTTTGGTCATGAAGTTGGTAGAGGGTTTTAAATACGTGTCTAGCATGAATGCACCGTAAAATAGAGCAGAGGTGGTAGGGTGTATTTTTTGATTTAAGGGATCAATTGTATCTGAAAAAGTTGTTATTAACTGCCGGAAACCACCTCCAGTGATAAGGTTGGATGAAATATGAAAGCTTAAAAGTTAATGTGAAATTAAAATGAATGTCTGTGTCATTGAAGTTATGCTGAAGTGTGCCCGTCGTTAGAAATGCAAGAAGAGAGTACTTCACAATCCTCTCTACAGCACTGCATCCCTAATCTCCCTGATTATTGATCAGATTGATTTGTCAAGTATTGATCCCATTTCCGGCAGTCTTATCAGAGGCAAACTTAAAGTACATCTGCAGACGAGGGGAGATTATCAGAGAGTCTGAGGCTTTACCCTGACAGAATCTCAATGTGAATATGCTTAGACTTGTCAGAGTAGCCACAAACTGTTGAGAAAGTTTACTGTGAAGTTCTCAGTGATCATGTCCAAAGACCAGTGTCTCACAACTCGCTGCCTATCAGTCCTTCTCAGTTAGAAAAAACAGGACATGGAGAAGGAGGAAGAAGAAGAGGAGCTCACTCCAGAGGTCAAAAACATTGTCAGCAGTTGAGTTCTTTGAAGAATGCTGCATTGAAAGCTCATGCAGAAGAGACCACAGGGGTTACAGTCATAAGGATGACCCTGACTTCATTGACAACTTCAAGGTTGATGATCTGACGGAATTGGAATTGAAGGAAACCTTGTTAAAGAAGGATTCATAGATGTGTCACCTATTTCATCACTCCCTCAATCTCCACACCAGTCAATCAATCCCACTTGTTACCACTATCCTACTTTCCCCAAAGCTCCATTGCCGACCTTTTTTTTGCAAGTGCTATACTGAGACTTTGTGGTGGAGAATGAACATAGAAAGATGGCGTAAGAGCAGAAATGAAGGATTTTTTGAGCGACAGAATCAAAGAAAGGTCAAAAGGGCAGAGAGAGTGAAAAGACGATGCTCAAGTGTGACGTCACCCATTGGTTTGCATTGGAGCTGGTTTGAAGCCCAGAGTTGCTACTTATGGTTAGTGTCATCTTTTCCATTTGGAGCCAGGATCTTCTAAATAAGGAGTGTTGGGTGTTGCCTTTGATGCTCTGCAAACACGCCCTGCTACCTCAGACCAAAGTGAACGCTAGCTTACTGGGAACACTGAGCGGTGCACACTTAGCTACTTTAGCTAAATTGTGCTAACAGGGTTGGTATCATAATCAAGTAACATTAAACTTACTGAAATATTGCAACGATAGTCCAACTCAGTGCGAGTTCTAGAGCCGCGGAGAGCAGCAGGTGAGCGAACTGTCAATCACAGCTGTCAATCAACGCCCACATGGCAAAATGAACAAACACACACACCAACACACTTACACAATTGGAACCACCATCTAACAGATGTCGGTGGCATTGCACTTTAAGGTACTTCTGCACTGGCTTTAGCCTCAAGCAGTGGTAGTTGCTGATTGCTCGGAGTCAGATCAGCACTGTGCATTGCAATCATCTATGTCTTTTTTGATACTACCACAGGGGGTGCCAAAATCAGTAATTCTCAAAGTCTACACGTAGTGGTTTTATCATTGTAATAGTGTCCCTACAGTACATGCAACAATATGCTGAAAATCTTATCATTTTGTATGTAACGACGGCAACAGACAACTAGGAGAGATATTGCTTTCCAAATATGACCAGATACAAATGCAAAGTGGATGGGAATGGGAACAGATGAATGTGAAAAGGTGGTGGCCAGTAACTGCAAAAAAATATATTGGCCTAAGAGTCAAAGGCTACTGACTCATACTGGATCTGGTGTAGGTGGTTTTGCCAAAAAAGGGTATAAAAAATGTATTATTCCAGAGTTTGGAGAAAACACTGCATATCACAGCTGAAGGCACTTTCACTCTGGACACACTTTTCTATTTTATGAAGAAGAGTGAAGCTAGAAAATAGAATAAAAGAATAGTTTTACACATGGAGAATTAATGAAAATACCAGAGGAATAATGAAGAGAACTCAAGCCGACTTTTATCTTTCCACATTCTTCTTTGTATTTCAAATTTTTAAGTTTTTCTCAGCCTTTGAACTTAGAGTTTATTGAATTGGATTATGATATACTGAATATATTTTTAACCATTGCCTCAACTTCTATACTTTTGATCATTAAAACCTAAATAAACTTCAATGAATTTTGACATTTAAGTTTTATTTACACAGATAGATGAACACATTTCAAGTGTATTCATAGTTGCCATCCAGCATACAACATCATACAACAACTGTTGCATCTGGGGAATCAGTAAATAGAGAGACTACTCCTTCTGGGTCAGGCCGGTTGGGAGCTGGCGTAGTGAGGGAGGGAAGGCTCTAAGATGTAGACTTTATACCACTGAACTAATCTCTTCTTCCTCAGCCTATTTTTGATTATTATCTTGTACTATTTCTCATTGACAGGCTAATCATTGCACATTAGAATAGGAGCTTTAAAGGGCTACAAACGGGGTACAAAAGTTCCTTGTATGGCAAGAAAATGATGGCTTTTCAGTGTATCTCTTGCTCATGTTAACACTTTATTCAGGCAGTTTTGCTCTGACTCAGGTCTGACTGTACAGCAGAGTTTAGTATGTCATAAACAGGTAGTTCTCTCTGTCTGTCCTCTGGACCATGTCGGAGACCTGCCCACCTGCCATTCGGTGTCTGTACAACTATACATTTCCACTTGCTCTCCTCCAGCCAGCACACACACACACACACATGCACGCGCACAAACATACACACACGTGCCAGCCAGCAGTGCCAGGATGTCTATTGTCCCACATGCCCTCAGTCAGATTGCCCTTGCCCACACCACTCTGCACTCACAGTGCCAGTCTTGGCTGACAGCAGGTCTGCAGTAGCCAGCTAACATTTCCTGGCCTCTGTGTGCTCAGCACAGGCAAAGCTGTCAGCTGTACATTGGGCTGAAACTCAGTTCTGAGTGCTATCTGTCATACTGTATATTTCACTGGTTTGTGAATCTATGTCTCTGTCAGAGAATCTGCTTGGTTACACCAACATGCGCATACTCAAAAATGTAACTTTATCCAAGGGCTACAGCACGGTGGCTACAGAGATACCAGGTGAAGACCATTATTGGCTGCTTGTGTTTTCTCCTACAAGTTTCTGATGGTGGCGTAGATAACATTAAAGAATAGGTTCACAATTTTTCAAGTCTGTTTTAAAAGAATAGTAAGGTGTCCATATGAACATTGAATCTGGTTTTGCTCACAGTAATCATTCCTCTTGTTCGTACAGACCATTAGAAGGCCCCCTCCAAATGATGAATACATGGAAGGAGGGCTGTTGATTTTGTCTGCCATCACTTACATTAAAGTGTATTATGAAGGGATCTCTTAATGGCTAGTGTGAACAGTAAGAATGATTACAGTAAGTAAAAACATGTGTCAGTGTTCATTTGGGCGCCGGACTGTTGTTTCAGGGCAGTCTTTAAAAATTGGAAACCTGTTCTTCAAGACAAAGCCTCTGTAATTTCCTGCTTTTCTGTAAAACACAAAGACATCTCCACTACAAGCCTCCTGCTCAAGGCAAAATAACAGTATAAGTTATGTGGATGAAACACCAATTTTTTAAATTACATATGTAGCTGGGGAATGGGGGAAGCTGGTGAGAATAATTAAAGCATAACACGGCCTGATCATGTCCAATACTACTGTATGAGTGTAGTGTTGCAGTGGTTTTATCAATGGGTGAAACCCAATACTCTACTATAAATCAAAATCTATACTGTAGCTATTAATTCCACCAATTTAGTATGGCACTTGTATGAAATTGGGGGACTTACAGGAGACAGATTACTAAAAGAATGGATGCAGCAGAGGCCAGGGTCTCCTGACTTTTAGTCTCTAGTATGGGCCAATTCCTCAAAACACTGCATCCTACATTTGCCATAATGCTCAACAACTCAACAAGTATGTGTCATTTGACCTTCCCCACCTGGTAAATGCTTGTATCTTTCAAACTTTCAAGCTTTCTATTAAAACTTGAAGTCTCATACACAAGGAAAATGACATCAGTCAACATCTTCAGTGTTATTTTCTCACTTTGGAAAGCTCCTTTCAGATCCACAGAAGTCATTAGGCAAACAACTGTTTTCACTGGCTTATCAGTGCTCATTGTGACAAGTAAACTCATCTTCATGTATAAAATCAATGGCAATGCAAACAAGTAGGCTAGCTGTAAAGTGCAATTGTGTTAAAATAGACTTATTAGATGGTTGCTATGACTACTGTATACAAATAATCCAGTGCAGCATACACTGTTGAGTCAAATAAAATACCACACTCCTCCTTCTTCATTGGTAAGTTTTTTTTTTCCAGTATTTGAAACTAGTATGGCCATAACATTTGAATCCATTAGATTAATCAGTATGTTTCATATCTACATAATGTCTATATCTCACTTGCCGTTCTCATTACCATTGGATCATTACTTCCTCTAATACCATGTACCTTCCAGCTGCTCTTTGTCAGTGGTAATTAGGTGATGATCTGTACCAAAAGATATTAAGATGAATTCTAAGGGCAATGAGTGGTATCATAGAATGAGATAAGTCCTTCGAATACCCTGATTAAGCTCTAAAATGGCTGCGGGGCACTTTGGGAAGATGGGGCTGAGAATCTATTTTCAAATGCCAAAAACAGTTCAGCAGCACTTGCCATTTTGTGCATATAGAATATTGCTGCTGCAGTCTATTGCTTTATGGAGGTATATTGAAACCTCTCATTTTCCACCTACTCCCTTTGCGTCGTTGAATATTTATCCAATCTCTCCGCTGCCGTACCGTTATAGTTAGATGAGATATTTATGATCTCCAAAACAAAATTGATCTATTTATCCACTCATTTACTCCGCATTCACTGACTGCCAATGGAGGCATGTAAACACATTTCTTTCTTTGGTGAAAGTCAGAGAAACTAGTCTGAGAACAGCTTAAAAAACGAGATAAATTCAGTCACTTTTGGCACCCTTTGAAATTTTACATTAACATTTTTTCAGCTTTTGTAATCACAGACAGCCTTAATACCAGATATTAGGTGAGCGTTTAGAGACAGCGTATCACCTTGACAGGCCAAGGCAATGTCTTTCAAGAGTGATAACTGCCTTCTTTATTCCATGACTGACCCAGTCTTGACCTCCAAGTATCGAACTATTTTCTCCATGGCAACACAGATGAAGATCGACCCATAGACACTCATGTATACGTACATTGGCACGGCCACTTGGCACTGTATGTTAACAGTGCCAAGTGGACATGACAGAGAGCATTTCATTTCATTTTGAAAAGAAATATATACATATTTATATGCAGGATCAGGGTTTTTTTCAAGCACCAAGAAATATTTAAAAGTTAAAACATTTCAGTTAATCTGTGGTTTATGCATTAGACTCTATATTCTTCACTGATTCCTTATCTGTGAAGACACCATTGCTGAGCTATACCTATAGAGTGCAACAGAGGAAATAAAGTGTAACTAAAAGGAAAGTCAAGCAGTATGCTCCCTGGTTTTGTTATTCTTTGTGCCCACAGGATTCATCCCATTTCTTCATCACAGCATCACAGCCGTCTTGGTCCTCTGGTGTCTAGTTTTATAAGAGAGCTGCAGCTCACAAATATGAAATTGTACATTTACAGATCATGAGAAGTAAGAAGCCTTTTGGAATATGCTGTACATGTGTTTAAAATTCAGTGGGACTTCCCTTAAAGTGAAAGACAGCGATAGCTATAACTTATCAGGGAGAGAAGCGGTATTGTATGAGAATAGCAACTCTGGCAGAAGAGATCAAAGAGAATAATATTAAAAAGAAATATTACTGGTCTCTGTGGGGAAATTAGGTCAGTCTACCAACATTTTATTGGAATTCAGGGGAAGGAAAAAGCAGTTCAAAAAAGTGCACTAATATTTAAAAATACTGGATATAGCATTAAATACACATTCAAATGAGAATATAGCAATTATTAGATTATGTAAACAATTTCATTGACGTTAAGGCTTATGTCACTCTAAACTCACATATGAAATAATTTCCATCTGACTACCATCTGTCATTCCAAACATATTTCAGTCAGAGACACCTATTGACCATTTATACCAACAGTTGGCAGATAAGACTCTCAGTGCTTCTGAGCAGCAACAAGGATTCTGCTGAGAGAACCAATTCGCCCTTAACAAACACACACATGAACATTAAATCTTAGTTAATCTTGGCTGTTGGATGAGCCTCTGATGGTGAAGTATGACTGAAGTAGATGATGCCATTCAGCTAATCCAAGTGCCTGAACTAAAGTGGAGGAAACAACTGGTGTATTGGTCTAGAAGTAGGAGAATTGTCTTCTTCTGAAGACTCTCATTTGAGGAAAAAACACTTGTCTTCACTACTGGTCTCCAATTCTCCACTGGCCAGGGGACGCCACACCCAGGGGCGTCATGCAGTTAATTTTTTGGAGGGGTTTCACAAAGCATATGTTAATGTTCACACCAAACCAAGCTGTTACCAGTAATTATCTACTTTGGCAACCCACCCACTATCAGTACCTATCTAGAACTATGATTGAATGACACTTATTAACACTATATTGCATTTAATAGCAATACTGAACATGAAGGTTTTAAACTCAGGTATGATAATAGCTGGTTAGCTAGCCAACACCATTGATTATTTATCGTTAAGTAAAGCTCACAAACACACTGTTTTTTACTTACACTATTATTAACTTGCACTATTTAGCTTCACTCTTTGTAAAAAAAAACAACCTCCAAATGTCCATTCCTTGTTTTGTAGGACAAATTTGTTTTGAGAAGAACAATAATTTAGCTACTAGCTTAGCAAAGGATAAGCTAACACTAATGTTAATTATTTGTGGGTAATAGTTGAAATCACTGATACTAAGATCACTTTAAATAGAGAAATTTCTGAAGCTCTGAGTAATTTACAAATTCTTTCGAGTCATACTTTTTTATAGCACGAGCTGAGATGAGTTATTCATACCTAACGAAGCAATTTGCAACAATTCTACACAACTTCCACAGCATCGGCTTTAACAGCTCTGTTGATATTACATAGTGCTTTTTAGCTTGGGGGGGGGCTGTGTGTAAATACGAATAAAGTTAAATACGAGTAAAAACATACAGAAAAGCAACTTTTGTTTATATACTACAGGCTAATTAAAAACACTTATTGTGAAAATAGAATGACAATTTCTAAAGCCATCTGATCTCAAATATTTTAGGTGGTACATGCCCCCTCAAGTTGAATAGGCAAGACGCCTCTGGCGACACCTTTGTAGAGGATGATAAAAGTTGTAACACAAGCTTTAACTCAGTGATGGTTTATTTGTGCATATTGGCATTGTCTTCCATGAATCTATTGATACAGCACAAGAATGAGCGTATACAGGTGGCAGCACAATAATATAAATCCCTTTACAATCTAATGTAGGTGTTGACTATAAATAATACGCAGATATGTACATGCAACCAAGCCTGAAACGTAGAGTGTTAAAAGTGTGATTTTAGGATTGATAATATAATGTGTTTTTCCACGACTAAGAGTCTGTACAGTTCATTCACATGTCCCTTTTCAGTCCGTGTGTGTGTGTGGGTGTGTGTTTGTGTGAGTGACAGTTATCAACAGTCACATGTTAAACCTGCATACACACAACAAGGTCACAGTTGCTCTCACCTCCAGTTCAACATTACTATGCAGACAAGTGAAGGGACTGAACTGTGCATGGCTCCTGCACACGATGATGCTGGAAGATGCATTATAATTGTGTTTGTCATTCACTCACACTACTCCTCTTTTTGGAACTCACTATACACAGCCACTGTGACAAGTGCATGACTCCCACATGAATTATGGATCATCCTCATGGGGCAAATACCGGGCCAAAAAGCTGTTAGGCCCTCCAGCCCTCTATGTGCGACATCCCTCATTCCATACAAATTCATTTCCAGTCAAAACTGACAATGGGGTGTCCTTCATAATGCAAAGACAAGGTGACAGTCTTGATGGTGTGGCATCATTAGGGCCAAATGGTGCTTAAACTTGGAACACTCCTGGTTTGATCACTTTTTGACACCAAAACATCAACATGAAGTCTTTCTTTGAAGACAGAAGTTGGACCAAGGGCTTATTAGTTTTAACTTAGGGACGCACATACACACATAAAGAGCTTGACTCACAAAAAGTTTACTATATTGACTATGTATTTGCTAATATAACTTTCCTAAAACAGGACTTGTATCATTTTTGAAAATAATTTTAAGCATATATCTACATCTTATTTAATCTTATTTATTGAGGCTAAAATTAATATTTAAAATTGACACAGGATAGACTTTCAGGTAATGTGCTACTTTTTAAACTAGTTTCTGTGGCTCTGTCCTTCTTACAGTTTGTTGATTTTGGCTACAAATCAAGTTTCCTGAAACTAATAAAATATTGGATTGATTACAGAGCATTCTTAATAGCTAAGCTCTGCTGTTTTTGTAAAATACAGTAAAATATCAACTGGCTGATGTTCAGTGAAGAACTTTTTAATTACATGATGTTTGAAATGTTTAAACTATAATATACTAACCACTTCAGATTCACCACCATTCATCACTGACTCTACTACTGCTGTGCAGCTAGCCGACAAAGCAGATATAGCTTGAAGTTGCCAGATCATCAAATCAAGAATCCTCCATATCCATCTGTTCCACTCTTTATCCTAATAGCTCTTTTTTTTGCAGAAAACACACAAACCTGGCAACTCTGCATAGATCTTATTGGTAACATTATGTGGAGTTAAAACGACAAGATCAATAAAAATATTGGTAGGGACAATTCAGCAACACTTTGGTATTGGTAGGGACATGTGGTTAGCATGCATACCCATATTTACTCCTATGGTTTTAACAGTTTCACTTAGATTTTCCTCATATTGTCTCTACTATCTGGTGTATTCAATCTCCTCACATTAATCTCTGGGAGCTTCTTTAAATTGTCTTGTTTCTGTGTTCTGCTAATGCTGCACTGCTCCTGCATTCTTATGTCTTTGGAGCATTTTTAAATTCCCTTGCTGCTGCCTTTAGCTGACACCTAAGCAGTCTCTTTTATTTTCAGAGAATGTAATAAAGGATACCATTGAACCGGTTAAATGTTTTCAGCGTGCTTAGACGACACTGTGGATCGAGGCTTCTGGCCTTTTTCCAAACCATTACGCTATCACTTTAATGGTTGTGAGGAATTGGCAAATACTCAGAGGGAAATGTGACTCGCCTTCAGCTGCCCCCTCATACAGAATGCCAAGTCTGTGCAAGCTGTATTTTAAGATACACTGGTTTTACACTAACAAGAGTTGACACCTAAACTGGTGGCATTTTCATGCTTTTGCGTTTACGCCATTATATCCACAATGACATGAGTGAATGAGCATAGTATTTGTTTGTAAGAGGAGGAAATGATAGCTTAGGAAAGCAGGATGAGGAAGGAGAAGCCTGTGAGCCGTAGCAGTAGGATTAATTCCCTTATTAGTTACTCTCTGCAGTGATGCTACACCATGAAAGTCTAATACCATCTTTTTATGGATTTGACTCACTTTAGATTACCTCCCCCTACATTCAGCAAAGGGATCACAGTGTCTCTTTCTGTTTCTCCATCCTTTTTTAAAATTCCAGTGGCTTCTCGTTGCTATGTCAGAGATGATGTAGGAGAACCAGTGAATGAATTGGAGATTGGCGAAGGAGGACGCTATTAAGAACCTCACCCCAAAAAAGAAGAAACACACACACCACCAGAAAAACAATAACACTCTGCTTGAAAGGATCATTAAGGCAAAGTGAGAAGTTTCTCTACAAGTAAAAGACAGCAGGGTTTGCAGTGGATATAGTGATTTTCAAGGTGATTAAAAAGCCATTAGTGGAACGACTCTCGCAGGTAATTCACAAGGTAGTCATTCAAAACCCAGTTAGAAACCAGGAAGGGCTCCGACTGAAGAAATGACTGTTATTAGATGAAGATATTATATCAAATTGCCCAAGTGAAAAAGCTCCCCCACAATCTCCTGTCTACGAGCTAAATCGCTGTCATTTGGAAAGATGGGCTTTCATTTCTTATGGCATTTTCTCATCAAATAGAAGAATCGCGAGAAAAGCTCAAACTTATTTGCTAGAGAATCCGAAGAAAGATAAAATAATAAAAATGACTACATTTAATTATGTTGTCTGTCAACGTCTAGGACTATAACATTAAACAGATAAAATAGAACAAACAAGGCTTTGGATTTTCAAGAGAGCTGTTCTCAAAATGAGTTCCTCCAACTGTAAACTTTACACCTTATCATCTTTTTGAAGAAACAGTCATAAAAAAAAGAAAATTCTCACACAGCGGAAACTATTACTGAACTCCACGACATTATTTTGGTGTCATTCAGGGGTGCTTATTGAGTTGTACACAGAGTATGCTTTTCTAATGTATATTTGTACTCTACATTGACCACAAACTCTGCTTCTATTTCAAATTACAATCATGGGGTAAATCTATTTCTATTCATGGCTTATTGGCTTCCATCTTTCATTCCAAGCTCCATTATTTTTGAAGATTGCTTCTTGGTATTTGATGATATGAGTTCACCAGCCAATCTGTGCCCCAAATTCAGCAGAAGGATGGGAAGTTGGTCCATAAAAATTAGGAAAAGCACAACATTTATCTGTAGTGTAATATTGTATATTTACCTTCATTGAATAAGTTGTTATTTCTGTCTGACCCGCTAAAAATGTAAATTTATTACTTCACCTGAAATAAACCAGAATGTGACTGTCATTCAGGATCCGGCTAATTGCTGAAACAAATTAAAAGTATACACCTTGACAGCTAACGAGTAAACTATAGGCCTAATCTAAAACAAAATTTGGAGATCAGTCATGCTGTCAGGATGTTTCATCTGGTTCTGTTAGCCCAGCTAATTGGTTGAATTTACAAAGCAATTGGCAAAATCTTTCTTTGATATCTTTGTCAAACCTACAAGGCAGAATGTTGTGTTTCTCTATTTTGTCTCACCCAGGCAAAATGGAGGGGAGCGCTGTTAAAATTCATAAGATGTGCTTTTGTAAAGCATTTCAAGACATCCATCTCGGATGTTTTCAGGGGCATGAAGGTTTACTCTGCCAAGCCTCAACTTAGCTGCCATCTTTTTAAGTTTGTCTTATCCTTGTGTCGTGGCATCTGGCATATATAAAACCCCTAACATTCAGTTTTTCCCTCTCACTCAATTTGAGGTTAGAAAAATCTTTCTTTTCCAAGCTGTCTGTCAATATTACATATAAATTGTGTATCACTTTGTTCCAGCTCTTGATTGAAGCCCTATGTTGTGAATTAACCAAACAACCAAAGAATCCTTGTTTTTATGGCTGCACCATTCCATCCAATGGAAATATTCCTCATATCTTGTGCATTATTTTAGACACACTTCTCTAGTGTTAAGCTTGACATATTTTGTATCTTTGGAAAATTTGGGATTTCCACTACATTTTAAAATAGAGTTCTTTGGGGTTTAACAAAGCTTGCACAGTATGAGTTTGCAATGACCAATTTAATTAAAATCTGCATATTGAGGTTGTAGTTCAAGTGGCAGCTGAAATACAAATACTGAGGTTAAAATGGAAGTGCTGAAAGAAGTTTAAGGTTAAATGTTGAGTGTAAGCACCAAATTAAATGTTAAGCCATGAGCGAAGTTGAAATGAAAAGTAATGCAAGGGTTAGGGTTAGGGTTAAAAATTAGTTCCCTAAGCCTCTTTCACACATGGTTCCTGGTAAATTACTGGGATAACCTTTCAGGCACCGCTAGTGACTTTCACTATTTACACATGCAGCTACATTCAGGAACATTTCCGTCTTGTGCCTTTTCACACATGCCATAGCAATGCCAGAATAGATGGGTAAGGGACAGTCCAGCAGATGGCGGTAATGCAACACTTATGGATGCCAACCGCCATAAAACTCAACAGAAGAAGAGGGCAAAACTCATTAAGCTCAGATCAAACTTTCAAACTATGCAACCCTGATCAAATACGAATCAAGATTCTGTTACTGCATTGCCTGTTTATCCCCTCAAATGTTTCCAGAAACAAATCTTAGTGTACCATTTAGCTGTAATATCAGAAAGTTTGTGATATTACTGCCATACTGAAAACAGAAGAGCTAAAACCAAGCACTGCCCAACTCGCAGTACATTGACCACATGTCAAGACTTGTGATTGGTTCGCTTGCTCCACATGAAAGCATCTTTCATCAGACGGATATAACCTCTTATGTGCTTGTCCCTGCAATGTTACTGGTTTCATTCACAACAAAGCTGAACCGGCATTTTCCCTGAAATGTTACTAGGTCTTGAGGTGGGAAATTGGTGGTGCAGATTTCCTTGAATATCGACGCCTGCTCCCATTCACACATGACCCTAAGCGGGAAATGTTTCTGAACATTTCAGGGGTAGACTGCATGTGTGAAAGGGGCTCTAGATTAGCCATTATAGCTAATTGCATAGTGACGTACCTCCAGGACAACTTGCCAGCGAACAAAATTAGCTGCCTGTAAAACCTATTTAGTCCTCCTGTAGTGTTCCTTCCGACATTGGGCTTGCATGTTTTGCAACCATTTATTCATCCTTTATCTCTGGACTGAATGTATGACCCATTTAGCTAATACATTACTGTTAATTTTGATAATAGTGAAACATTCTGGTCACATATTGCATATTTACCCTTTCCTTTCAGCAAGGTCTTGGGTTTTCTCTTAATTAGAAGTCTCTTTGGTGCTTTAGGACAAGTATGATATGATATTATAATGTTAAACACAAAGCAGCCAACCATAACTCCCTCACTCTCAAACTGTAACACATTATATCAGTCTCAAGGGCTTTGGGAAATTTAACCCCTCTCTGGTTTGAGGCAACAGTTCTTGTTTGAATTAGGGGTTGGTGTGAGACGGGGTTTCGTGGAAATGGAAAAGACAGAAGTGGAAGCTGTGGCTTATGTGAATAGCCCTCTTAGAAATGACTCGTTTTCAGCTGTGAGAGATAGCACCAAAATGATTCCCTTTAGACTTTAGGCCTTTATTAATGTCCCAGTCCAGGTTTTCTCTAAGGGACACATGACCGAAGACAAGCTTCCACTTTCATCTCCCAGTTAATGAGAAAAGGCCAGATAACCATTGAACCCCTCAAGGCTTAAGCAGAGATATGGAGGGAGGGTTCTCGTAATCTCCTAACATAAAGCTTCATGCTTCACTGCCCTGGGATCCGGGACCACTTCAATAAGTCAATATATACACATTTAAACATCATGTTCAAGACATGTATTTGCTCTTTGACTGTATATCAGATGCTGCTCTAAAAGGGACTCTCTGTCATAGCTATAGATGGGTTTTCTAATGCTACCTAGTATGTGATTTGATAGGGATTCACCAAAGGTCCCTACATGTTTCCCTGGGCCGTCACAGCTGCCTTTAATCAGTCGTCAACCAGCCCTGTTCAATAAGCTCGTCAGTCTGTGAGTCTGTGAGTGTGTATGTAGTCGATTCACTTCATCAGCCAATGCTTGATTGTAAAGACTATGCAACCGATCTTCCAGCCAGTGTTTTATATACCTAGGCTGCCTTCTGTTGAGAGTTTTGCTTTTTTGTTCCTGCCTGGCTGAAACCTTTTGTAAATCTCTGAAAAGATAAACTGCCTCAGTCTCCTGTCTACTCACTGCATTCAGGTCCTCATTCTCTGCCATTGTCGCACTCTCTTTTTACTCTCCAATCCCTGTTTTGAGTCTTCAGATTTTCCCTCAATAGCTCTTGTGTTTTCTCAAGATTCATCCGAAGTACTTCTGGTGAAGGACTGATGTTAATGTTTGCGAGCAATCAAACAAATTGGAAAAATCAATCCACTCAGCGTCTGCTAAGAAAACATACAAAGAAAGAAAGAAAGTGAGAGTTACACAAATTTAAAGGTGCACTAACCAATATTTGTATATTAACAGTGAGTCAAATGTTGTGTAATGTGAGAAGAGTCAGACAGAGAATTATCACCTAACTCAGCATTTCCCTTCAGTTCAACAGAGTGTTTTAGTCTCTATTAAATTATTGTTTTGGTTTTTGTAAATGTACTGTTATGGTTCAGTCTCACCGCTCTTGTTACCTTTGATTTGGTTTCAGAAAAAAAACAAAATAAAACAAAAACTTCTGATGTACAAACTGTTTGTTACCTTCTCAGCACCAAACGGCGAACAGACCTAGTTAGTGACTCTCTGGTGTTTTCAGCCTGTCAGCAATTACAGGGACTTAAAAGAAAGCCGAGGCTGGTTCTTGACTTCAAGAAAAATACTGGTTTATTGCAAATTGGGTCTTATATTTGAATTTTTGATTAATTTTCCATTGGTTTTGATAACACTATACTCACCTTGAGATCTGGGAAAGCAGTGACATTGCTAAAAAGACGAGGCAAGAAACATGAGCAGTCAGACAATCATACAGGCCTTATACAAACCTGGGGATTTTACCCAAACTGTCATCACTCTTTACGGACCAACTTCCTGCTCAACTTCGACTTCCTTTACATATTTCAGTTGTGCACAAATAATGCTCCTGTGCAATGAAGCATCATTATCAACATTTCACTTTGTGTTTTACCTCCAAGTTCAAATAATCTGGCTTGTTTACAACCTGTCTGACCACTCACATTTTTGGCCCTGTGTTGTAGCAAGCAATTAACTTAGTGGGTGCACTGTTTTCATAGCCAATAGAAAATTGGCCAAAACTACAAAAATAAATTGTCATAAACGTAGGAAAGAATTCAAATAGAAGGATCAGTAAGTTTCGTACATCAGTGCAAGTTCTCTTCACTTTGTTTACAGAGATCACAAGTTTATTGTAGAATGATATATATTCAAGAGAACACCCTCGATGATGGCTCCTGTGTTGTCAGTGATTTATTGGAGAGCTCTTTGGGAATTTGGTATACAATCCTAAAATAAGCACTTTGCTTTTAAATTCCCTAAACAAATTCAAGAATGTCAAAACTATTATACATTTTTTCACCAAAACAAGCTGGAGGAAAGAAATGTTGTGCACTTCTAAAACTTCTCATAATTTAAACTCCATGACAGTGTCACATCATGTACCAGCCTCTGTTCCTCAGGCACCAAGAGGAACATGTGGCATTATCATTTAACCGCAGACATCAGTATCAATTATCAGTTTTCTGACTCATGACTTCCCATCCTTTCACTTCCCCTCCTAAACTGCTCCATTTCCAATCTTCTCTCCTATTAACGCTTTTCTGTAATTGCATTAGGAGCGACAAAGAAGAAATAGATGTGCAAAACATATGTTCCAGAAGCAAAGTAATTTCTCCACATCTGCAGGTAATTGAATTTTAATTGTTAGGTAGGAAGTGCATTTGCGATTGAGTGGGAATGTATAAAAAAAAAAGAGGAACAGCAGTGGGCAAAGACAGCCTTATTATTACACTGATCATCAAGTTAATCACTATGTATGACCACACAACCTGTTTGAAACCATATTTATTGCACAGGGTAAGGCAGCACATCCGAGTGCTCACACACATATGTGCCCTTACATACACACGGATATAGTCTTTAATAATAACACAGGTCTGACTCAGCTTGGTTGCCCTTGAAATGACTCTGAGCTCATTTACCATTTTGTCCTGTAAGGGAAAATTCCACAAAATAGATCAAACTGCGAGATTATTATGTGGCAGCAAACCCCTGCTGAAGCAGAGCTGGTAAACATATGTGTATTGCTTGATAATAGGAGTTATGGGGGGGTCAAAGCCTGTGGCAGACAGCTGATACACACATGCTGTTATTTCATTGTGATTAGATTTTTAGCCATTTGAATCTTATAGTCTAAAAGGTGATTGGTATTGTGTTAAAATGTGGAACAACTGTATAAAGAAGGAACCAATAATAGAGTTAGGGAGCTTTGTTGTTCAGTCATTGATCCTAACTGCTTCATTTAGAGTAGCTGGCACTTACTTATCAGTCAGCTTAAAGGTATAAATTGACTTGAGGTTGATGAGAGGCTCAGCTGTTGAAGCATATGGCTTTGCATCTTTTATAGCAAATTACTTCAGCCAACTTTATCAGTGTACCCAAGCTGTATCCTCCTCAGTTCATTTGGCATGGAATCCAGCTAATCCAATCTGATTATTTTATTTTTGTTAAGTAGTCTGTTTTGTTCCATACTCTGTTTAGATGAATGTTTCTTTGTTATTAGAAGCACACTTTTCTGAAGCAACAATTCTGAAGTTAATGTGGCAATCAAGTGGTGCATATTGAATCTGCCCCTGTTGCCTTTTTTGGAGTTGATTCTTTACAATTTTAAATAAAACAAGTAGCCTGGTTTTACTTTTGTCCTGTCAACATAAACCTTGAAGTCTATTATCAGGGGTAACTGTACATATTAACAAAAAACCTTGAGCTCTATTTGTTTTTTTTCGGCTACTCATGTTTGGTATTTTACGATTCAAGTGCACTGCCCCACAGTGAAAGCAGATGAAGAGTGTCAACAGCAATCAAGCCTTGCAATTTTCTATATTTTTCTTATTGTCAAGAAATCTCATTCGCAGAGCTAAACCAACATTTAATTAATTCTACTTACAAGTATTGTGTGTGCTTGTCCAAAGCTTGATATATCTTATTTTGTCTGTGCCATAGACCTCCGTTGTCAAAAAACGATTAAAAACACATCAGTGAGTCACATCGCTGCACTGGGTGACATGTTCCTTCACATTAGTTTTTTTAGAAACAGCTGCAAAGACTAATAATAATGATCATGTTTTCATTCTCTGGAGACTAGTTAGTGTACAGTGGACGCCACTGCACATGCAGGGGAATGTGGTTCTGTTTACAGTGCTTCACTAGCTTGTTGTGATACATATCACAACCTCTTGACTTTGTATTAAAGTTCTTTATGATAAGAAAAATATGGAAAATCGCCAGCCATATACCGTTTTAAAACCCAGGCTTGAAATTGTATAGTACTCATTTTTCATACTATATGCAACATGAACTTCACAAGATATGCAACATGTGCTTCAATGTCACTCCAATATGTTTCTGGGTATTTGAAGGATTTCTAGGAATTGTTATTTTTATAGTTTTACCAAGAAATGTGTACATGAACAGCTCCTAATCAAAAGCAAATCAAAACTGAACTTGAATGTGTATATTAGCCAATTTGACGTCAATAGAAATCACTTGAATGAAAAAAGACATTCTTCTTTATAACTATACATCTAACTATGGCTATAATGTGAATGATTGACATTCAACACAAAAATCTTGAGATGTCGGTATGTAACATAAGTGGGAGTGATGGAGGGTAGAGGCAGCCAGAACCTTACAAGGCCTTCTCCACCACAGGAACTTAATGACACATAATTATTGTGGAGGCATTGTCACAGGTTCTGCTTTTGTTTCCATTGTTCTCCACCCAGTTTGAAAGTGCATTACTGAACTTATTTTTAACATACAGATGGTATTCTGATGTTTCACATGCATATTTTGCTGCCTTGCTATACATTTGTCCTTGTAAACTGTAGAATATTTTCACAGTATGTCCCTAAGTTTGATTACATTTCACAGTAATGTTCAAGTTGCACAGGTATTTTCAAAACTACATTTCCAGCAGTGAGACAGCGTGACCAAAAGCTTACAAAGGGTTCCATGACACAACATCGCTGTCTTTTATTCTCTCTTGAAGAATAAAGACCCTTGGACACCCTGCAATCTGTTCTCCACCAGATTCCTCAGCTGCATCTCCCCCATCTTCTGATTCAGGACAACACCTGGCCTCTCTCGGGGGATGCACCCCGCAGTGGAGAACTGCAGACTGAAGTGGCAGCTGGTCTGGTGCGTCCACTCTCTGCTGTCAACCTCCTACTGCCAATTGGAGTAAACAGAAAGAAAATCTATATTAGCCCCACTTATTGCATTGTTTTCTGTCCCATAACTGCTCTTGCCTATCAAACAGTGCATTAAATTATGTCCTGGTGTTGCCTTTTTTAATGAAGTATATTCAGAATGTTCTGTTTTCTAAAATACTATCTTACCTACCCAACCTACCTAAAACCAAATGCTTACCGGTTCTTTAAAGTTCAGGTTATGGGAAATTTAACGTTGTGTGTCATTAAGTTCCCATAGTGAAAAAGCCTACAGTGTATATAACAGACTGATGAAATCTGTCTTAAAGCCAAAGTAGTTCCATTTTACTCTAATATCAGTGAAAAATCTCCTACACTGGGCAACAGCTCCCTCAGCACCAGAACTAGAGTAATCCAATCTGTCATCTCCATATCTCTCCATCAAAAAATTGTCCAGAGCTCCATCACTGCTTTTTTATAAGAAAATGTAGATTGGATTTGTCCTGATTGAACCCATACCCAAATCCAACCCTGGACTTTTGGTGAGATGATAAATAGTTCTCTCATTCCTCTGGCAGACTGAAGCCTTTAATATCATCTCATTTTCAGCTGCACTCAGCTATTGAAGGCAAATCCAGCCATAAAATGACCACAAGTAAGTTTCTAGACTTTGCACCGCTGATTCATTAAAATAAAGCTTCTAGTTTTGCTGAAGAAAAGCAAGCATGAGACCAGTATTTCATCATGAGGGTGGTTTTCTTATCGTCAGTGTACTGACCCTGGAGAACCACTGCTTGGCTTTAGCTGTGACCACAGATATCTCAAAGCTCCAATTGGATTAGAGACATTGAGCTATTGGAATTGAAATAGTTGGAATTGAGCAGCTATGAAATAGGTTGTATTTCTCAGATGGCATTAACCCAGCCCACAGGGAGACGGAGTATGCTGCGGGCGTGTGGAAGAGATCAGAGAGAGGGGATCCTCCTCTGCAGCTCCATTGTAGTCCAGGTAGCATAGATCAAACAGAGCAATCCCCACAGAGCTCCCCAGAAAGTGCTTACCGGGAGGCAATCTTAGGCAACCCCAAAAGACAGGCATGGCATATGGCCTTTTGAAGATAGTGGTTTGAGATTAGAGCATATCCCGAATCAGGGCGCATTGAGAGGGGCTAAACTGCAAGTATGTTGGTAAGAGACAGAATGACAGATAAGGGAAAGGCAAAAATTTTAATGCAGCTGTTTCAAAGTACACAGCAGAAAATGTATATAGACCTGTTCAGATATTGATCGGCGCAGACGTCAAGGGCTTGAGGCAGAGATGTTTTCAAGAACTGACTGGAATTCAATAAAGATGATGCTAAAATGGGTAACATCATGCTTCTCTCCTTCACCTTTCTGTGAAATTAGATGAATTTCTTGACAGGAGTATGACTTGTTTTCCAGTTTGTGTGGCCACTAATTTTCTATCTGGACTAATTTCCGGTTCTATTCTTGTGTCTGCTATGCCCTTTTCAATTTGAGAGCATAAAAAACAATCCAGTGTACTCTATAATAGCATAATTTATGACAGACTATAGTAGCAGTGTGTGTGTGTGTGTGTATGTGTGTATGCGTGTGTGTTCTCTCTCCCTCATCGAGTGCTGTTTCTGACAGCTGTTCCCTGCAGCAGCCCAGAGAGTCGCCCACTGCTGCGATGCCACTTTATCTCCCAAACATCTGAGTAATAGAAAAACTGCTTCATTGTACGCTAAGGGGGCTGATATAAAAAGGCACCTCACTTGACCGGGACTTATTACCACTCTATTTGTGAAGCGATGTCTTGGCGATATTTCGTCTGATAAGATGGCAATTTCAATAAGAGGCTTCACTGGCTTTTGTCCCCTGTGGGCTTTGGCTTTAGTAAAAGGGATATATTTCACAGGGGAGAGCTTGATGAAATGAGGGGTGAGCATTTGCAAAAGTGAGATAAAACTGTCTTTTTGCAGACGTTTTGCCAGGGAGTCATGAGAAGTTTGCTCCACGTAGAAGTGGAGCAGTCTGTGGTTGGTGTCCCATCCATTTTCCACTCTTCATCAGAGTGGAAAATGGGGAGGCTATTGGCGGTGGTGGTGGTGGTGGTGGTGATGGCAGGGAGGCGATTTGTGGATGTGCCAAGCCCAAAATTAAGATGACAGCAATGACAAGGCTCAATACCAACCAGATCTATCCCACTGATGCAAGCTGCAAGCTTAACAACCGATGTAGGCTGCATCTCTGTGTGTGCATCTGTTTAATATGGAAGCCCTGGGAGACAAGTGAGAAAAAAAAATTCTGGTGATCCATTTTCTAAATCTGATGTTAATTGTTTTCTCTCCTGTGTTTATGACTTAAGAACAGGTGAAAAAAGGTTTTGCCGGGGTAATTTAAGTTCCTTATTTTTTAAAAATCTGAACGAGGTGAAAAAAGAAAAGTTTCGCCAGGATAATTTTTCTAAGTTACTTTTTTTCCCCACCTGTTTTCACAAGTGACAAAAAAGTTTTGGCAGGTGATTTTCGGGCAATTTTACATCAACATATGTTAAAAAAAGAGAATGAGATTGAAAATCTTGATTTTCATTGTACTGAATCTTTAAAATCTTGCTCCCAAAATGTGAAGTAGCATTGATTAAATACATTTCTGGCCAAAAAAAAAATGACTGTAATGTTATGTAACTTGCTAACACACAATATACAATATGTACCTTGTGTTTAGAGTGCATGGAGAAATTAAAACTCACATGGAAGAAAACATGAACGCTTTTCGTCCTATTTAGAACATGGGGTAGTGGTGCACTTCAGACTCTTTTGGCCAAACTTTTTTTCCGCCTGTTTTTACAGATGGAAGAAAAGGCAACTTTAGAAAAATTATCCTGTCAAAACTTTTTTTTCCCACCTGACAAACCCTTTTTTTCTCACCTGATTCACAGATGAAAAAAAAGAAACTTAAAAGATTATCCTTTTTTCACCTGTTCTCAAGCAATAAACACAGGAGAGAAAACAATTTAGATCAGACTTAGAAAATGGATCAGCAGAATTTTCTTTTCCTCACTTGCCTCTCAGGGCTTCCATAGGTTGATGTAGCGTGCAATATGTGCGCCTGTTGACAAGATCATGGAGACTCAGTGTCAAACTAGACAGCTGATTGCAGGCTGGAATAAACACCTGGCAATACGCTTGTCTACAGCTGAGGTGAATCACTGCACATGTACGTCGACTGAAATGTCAGAGTGGCGGCATTGGAAAACAAAGAAGTAAACAGGGGTGGAAATGGCAGCATGTGGGAAAATGTTTTATTGGCTGTTTGATGTGTTTGCTTAAGTCAAAAAATTTCTATTTTATTTGATTTTCTAAAGAATAGGCTGTGAAAAATACCATATTGAAAATGAGTCGTGGTAACTGATGGTATGTAGTTTTAAAATTCAGAAAGTGATCATAACTTGTTCTCCAATGAACCTTCATTAATAATTCTCCTATTTCCCATTCTGGATCATTTTACTCGAATCAAATAATTGACATTCACCATGTTCTCTTTCAATTTAGCTGAAATTTTAAGGGTAAAGTCATGTTGAAAATTAAATGGTATTCATAAATTAACCTAGATTTTTTTCCATTTTTCATTTAGAAAATAATTTTGTGTCCTTTGAAAAATGGTTTTGACTGAGAGATTAAAATAAATGGTTCTCAGTGAAAGCCAGGTTCACTCCCGCTGACCTCCTGCTCGCTGCTTGGAAGACAGCAGATCTTAAGTTCTCCTGGTTCGGGTCTTTCTTGGTTATACATGGTCCTCTCTCTCTACTAATGAAGATTAATTATATGAAGATAACAAAAGGAGAAGAGTTATTAGGGAAATTGCCTCTCCCACTCAAATAAGACGGCCATTCTTTTGGAGATAAGGAAAAAAGCCACTTATTATCTTCACTGGGAGCAAAGACTGGTCTCAAGTATATGCTCAAAAAGGATATGGATCTACCCTAATCACAAGGCTCTCTTGACTGTGGCCCACTAGTGCTGCCCTTAAAATAACTCAGCCCTAATGTATGGTCAGTAGTTGTGCCCTAAGTGAAATGTGGAAACTGAAACAGGATACTGCTAATTAAAAGCCTGTCTCTGATTACCACAGTGTGCTCTCAGTATGTAACACAATTCAAGAAACCTCACTGAAAATGTGATAATGACCATTAAGTTGTATAAAAGAAAGAAGTGTAAGGTTGTAGATGGGGATGATGACAGGAGGACACAGCAAAAGAGAAGGGGAGTAGCTCTTCTTCTTCAGACTCCCAGAAGTAAGGGTGCAGACTAATTACTGCAAGTAATTTAGTACGTGTTAATGTATGTTTTACAGCCAGTCTTTTGGGGCAAGTCAAGGCTTAAGATGTATCAAATTAAGTCTCAAGTCAAGTCTCACGTCCTTGAGGGCAAACTGCAATTCAGTGAAAGTATTTCAGGTGTCTGACATTGAACATTTTCTTTCAAAGCTGTGTTGTTATTGATTTAAACATAGATGAGAAACTGTCCTTTGAAAGTATAGTCCTAATGATCAAATATTTCTCAAGTACTGCCTTATTTATTGTTATTCTTTGATTGGAATTTGAGGCTTGAATGCTTTTGCTCTTAAAATTTATTCAAACGACAAAAAATTAAGATGTTATAGTTTGGATGATATGAAGATACTATACACCTTGAGACAGCCATTTTTATACAGAGGAGGCTCTTGATATCTCTGGCTGTTGGCAGATCACTGAGCTGGACTGCTTTTTGGCAGCATTAGGGATGCAGGATTGCTGCATCAGTGTGATAAAAATACCTTAATTTGGCAGGTATTTAATTCACAGGATCAGCCAAAAAACAGACATTACCCTCTGTTTTTTCATCTATAAATGGTTTCTCAATTGAAATTCCAAAAATACTTCTGTATCATAGTGATGTTGCAATATAAAATTACAAGACTGTCTTCATATTTGTTCAAAACTTCACAAGGATCTCTATTGATGCAAAGGTGGAGGTAGTGTGACGATGTTACAGAGGCTGAAAACCTCATAGGGAGATGGGTACCTTAACCAGTAGTTTTTTTTAAACCTAAATCACAATTGCTAACTTTACAGCTGCTAAAACCAGTATTTTCATATCAACAGTGGAACACTGAAAGGGGTTGCTTATAGTGACAACAAATTATCACCCAACTCTGCAGTTCCCCTTGACTTCACAGATTTTTACAGCAACTTTCAGCTTGTTGTGGTTTAGTCTCGTCAACAACATTTCAAGATTAAGTTAGCAACTAGCTAATGAACACATAGGAGCATTAAATAGGAAAGAGCCTGATATTTTCCAGAAGTTGGTGGAGTTCAAAACAGAGAACAGAAGAGTGAATATTGGACTTAGACTCATCAGGTGGCCAGAGACATGATTCCAGATTAATGCTAATGTTGCCCTTTATCTAGTGATGTCTAAATAGGCAACTGTTATAAACACATTCACAATCAACTTTAACCATCAACAGCTTTTGCTGTCCCCAAGTAGCCAAAACAAATCAATTAATGCAGCTTTAACCAAGTGCCTAAACCTAAAAAAACCTAACAGTCATGTAACATACTTGTAGATACTGACAATGTCTTCCTGCCAATAAAGGTGTCAGATCAGAAAATGTATGTGTCAGCTTGGAGGGTAATCAGAAACAACATATTTTGTTGTGCAATTTGGAAGGCTTATTGAAAATTACATGTAGGCCTAATGTGATGTAAGATTTTATCCATATCACTTATCTCTACCTCAAGTAAGTTAAGTCTCACAGCAGTGACCATAGAGTGGGAAGCAAAGCAGAATTTAACAATGGGAAGACAGAGGACATTGTCTTGGAATGGGTCGAACACCAAATCAGACTTGTCTCCTTGTACGGAAGCTGCTGTGACACATGTGAGAGTTAATTATTCCCTGGTTCTCAAACAGCAGATGTGATGGTGGGGGTGAGGTTTTACTTGGCTTGATAGCAATTATTTGCTAAAATATCAGTAGTGAAATGCTTGGTTTATCATGTTGGTTGGACTTTTAAATGAAGGCTTTTGTGTGTAAAAATTAATGAGAAGGTTATGGACTGCGGTTTCCTGAAACTAAAGGGATTCTAGACTCCCCTGACAAGTTTCAAACTAGTACACATCCTCAACATAATGCTGATGTCAAGGGAGCACACATTTGGAGCTTGTCTTATTGCTCTAGTTTTACTGTTGCGATCGGACAACAACAGCATATAATTTACATGACCTGCATTAATAACTTTTTGACCAACTGCTATATACCAATGCTAACTTAAAAACATACACACACACACACACACACACACACCAAAGCACGAGAATAAAAGAAAGTAAAAAATGGAAAGAAATCTACTGGAGTGAAAACTTGCGATGTAAGTGAGGAGAAGGTCATGGCTGAGGGCAGGCAGTGCCTCGGAGGAGATTGGGAGTTCAGAGACAATGAAAATAAACCCAATAGATCTTATCGCCTATGCATTGTCTTGTCTTCCATAGTGATAGTGCAAAATCACGTCAGGGATAAACACAGTATGAATTTTTAAGAGGCACTCCTCTCCTTATTTCTATTCCCTCTTATTTTCCTCCTGCATACAATGACCTCCGGTAATCTTCAGAGGTGAAAATCGTCATTTTTCCTGAAACCTGAATATGAAAGGAGATTGTGATACCTACCAGGGGAGTTGAAACACAGGTGTTGAATATTACAGTATGTGTATTTCATTAGTGTTTGGCAGTTTGAATGATGTGGCTGGAAATATTAAAAGCAGCATAGGTCTATGTGCATTGATCTGAATAGTAAAGGCCACCTTGGCTGTGAACAGAATGCAACAAAGGAAAATGGACATACTATAACACATCCACAGATTGTGAAACTGATCAATGAATATTTGATCAGGGAAAGATAGCACCCCTATGGAGGATTTTCAGCTGAAATCAGCAATTTCCTTCAAGCAAAAAGCGAAGAAACAGCAATTGTATGTGGACCAAACACATGCACAATGAGTGGAATGTATGAAATTATATCATGTGTATACTGTATGTATAATGAATCTAATATATGCGGGCGCTGGCTTCCCTGGGAGTACAATGCTGCACACATTTTAATCGAACAAATGAAAAAGAAAGTTGCCTCAGACATCTGTGAAAGATCATAATACAGTATTCAGAAATACTGAACCAGGCTATTCAGCATCTTCATGAAGATGGATATTGATCTGCATTTAGACATCCAGCTCACACACGCAACATCTTCACTGTGTGTGAAGTGGATGTCTTATTAGCATCCTCTCAGAAATGAAGATTCTCTACAGTTCAAGTTCTCTGCCTCCTGCAATGTTTTTTTTTTTTTTGCCCTCTGCATTTTCTTCTTGCGGGGAATTTAATTATACAAGCAAAGTACACATTTACATTTATAAAAATATATGATTGTTGTAAGCAGCGATTTAATGTCATCATTATCAGGCTTCCATAAGGCCTACATACACTATACTGCAAAAATAATCCATTTTATCAAGTAATATCTGCCTAAAGTGAGTTCTTTTAATAAAAAGTGTAAATCTACCAATCTAATAAGAATATTTCAACATGTTTCTCATAGAAACTTTTCCAGAAATTTGTTTCTGTATCAAAGAAGAAACAAGAAAGGATGGAAAGATCACTGCACTAGAATTGAAAAGGTGAAACTTGATTTTAGGAAATACGTTTTATTTAAACACTCGAATCGGAAACAGAATGCAATAATGTTACTACACTGGCATCATTCTTAACTTGGTTTAAGAAAATAAGACTGTAAAGAGCAATTTAAGAGTAGATGACCATGACCATGAGTGGTTTAACTTATCTTGATGCAAGAAAAAAGAACATTTCTTAATATATTATTTTACTTAATGATCATTATTTTATTTTAAGTACAAAGTTCATTCAGATTTTAAAATGCTTATTACTGCACAATATTTTCTATAAGTTTATGATGATGACATGTACAGTTTATGAGTTATTATGAGTTATATAATGCTCTAAATGCTGTGGAGCTTCTCACTGTATTTATATATACACAATATATCAGTCATTGCATACAGTAGAATTTACAGTACAAACAGTACAAATTATTTATGAATTATGAGCTATATAATGCATTAAAGCTGAAATGCACTGCAAGTGTTTAGGGCCAATATATCCAATAACATATAAGGTCAATGAGTTAATTTTTTCACATGATTATAATTTCAATCATTTTTACACACTGGCAGAAAAGCTATGCCGATCAGCAATATTTACAGCAATCACACATAATTTCTTAGTGAATGTGAATCAATCGTACCTAGCATTGGTAGCATTGTGGTCACACATCTCTGAGCACATATTAAAGTTCTTGTCAGTTTATCACTTAATGTAAGAACTTACACAAATCATTCCTAAAAAGAGTTTGTGGAATTCTTTGGCTGTGTTACAGGTCTGTGACCTGGCCTGAGTTTGACGGGACTGACAGGCTTGACAGTTTTGATTTATTAAGCAATTACTCATTCATGTTTTATTGTTATGATGGTTTGGGGTTGTGCTTTATCAGTTGTTTTTTTTTCCAGAGTTTTCACTGATCTTTGCTTTTGTCTTGTGAGATCCTGGAGGTTTTCACCTCTTCAGGTCTCTGAAATGTATTCAGATGAAACAATCTAAGAAGTGAAAATCACTCTATAGTTGATCTGCTCACAATTCATTGACATATTTGTGCCTACTCTAAGGAGGGGTCACAAGTAGACACTGCTTTTTTCTAAGTAGATCAAGCTAAAAAGGCTATGCTGAATTAATCTCTTTTCCCCCCATTAGACATTTAATGATGACAATCAAACAATATATATTTATGAGCATGATCATGACTGAGAAGAATGTATTTTTATAAAGATACCATGCAACACAGTCAAATTATAGAGACAGAAAAGGGAAAAAAGAAATAGAATAACAAAAAATATTAGAAATTATAAAACGGGTAGTTAAAATCTTACAATCTGATTGATTGATAGCCATGGTATAATGAGCATACACTACAGCTATGATGTTTAATGTCCTGTTACAGTTCCATTTTTAATTATCACTCTGCAGCTACCATTAAAATGTTGACTGCAATCTGTAAGCAAGCAGGGACGATGCAGAGCTACACCAACCACTGTCTCACCAGCACCATGGTGCAAAAGCTTTGGGGTGTGGGTCTTGAAGCAAAAGAGATAATGTCCGTGAGCACAAATGTGAGCGCACTCTTCAGAATTACTGATGTCTGGAGAAGGTGGAGCAGCATCCTCGCCACACCAAGCAATGCATCTCCTAGCTAAATACGTAGGCCTAACATGACCCCAGTGACAGTTTTTCCATGGGTGTACAATTGATGGGAACGTTCAAATTAATGTGAATAAATAAACCCTTGTTAGATCGCTGACCAGCTTGCACATTAGTTTAGCAGTTTACTAACGTTCTTGTAAATGACTCTGTCGGGGTTCTGTCCCAGTCTGGCTCTATTTCTCTCCACCAGTTGCCTTCAGACTTCTTCCCTGTTTGTTTAGCCTGGACTGAGTGGGAGAAGGACAGATAATATATGTTACAGATTATATTAAAAGACCTCTTGAGATACTGTTGCTAATTACATTGAGCCTTTGTCCAGACATTTTACTGCCTAGTTTGTAATACATGTGCTCGATTGGAGGAGCAAACAGAACTGAAATGAAATCTGAAATACTTTTGCCTTCACCTGCTTAAGAATGAGTATGTATGATTGTTTTGAGGCTGGTTTCTCTGACTTGCCAGGTTTAATATTGTTCATGCAATTCACACTCCAAGTGGTGATGTATCAGTTTTTGGAAGAGATCTATGTTTTGGACTTTTAAAGTTGCAGCCCACTCTAGCACAGAGTGTTTTTTTGTTTGCATTTGACCTGCTGGCATTTAACACTTTCTTGAGCCTACTTGTGTTTTCTGTGTTTTTGGTTGTCTGTTTGCTCTGTGCTCCTCTCCAGCCTGCTTTTCCCTCACACTTTCCCTCCACACATGCCCTGCATTCAGCCTCATTAGCCCTGCCCTTTTCCCGGTGTTTTCCCCAGCCTATCAGCTCCTTTCTCGTTCTCCTGTTTCATCTCCTTACTCCCCTCACTTTAGTTTCTCTGCCCATCTCCCCACCTACACCTCATTAGTTCAGTTAGTATTTCAGTCCTGTGTTTCAATTCAGCCTTGTTGGATCCTTTTTTTTTGTGTGTTATTCAGTCTTGTTCTGTACAGTTGTGTTTCTGGTTTGCTCTGCCAGCTTTGCTTTGCCTACACAAGCCTAGAATAAACAAGTTATTCTAAAGAAGTTATTAGCCTTGCTCTGCCTACGGTGTCCTGCATTTGGGTCCACCATCCCCACTCCACATAACAGACTCTTGTAATGTAATTTAATACAACTGTTTTTATTGGATTGTGTCTATAATTTTTATATTGTAATATTTGGTAACCATTTTATAAAGCAATATCTTACTCCTGGCGGTGATATATTGTGATTATATCACAGTTACCACGTCCAGTCTTGAGATATTGCTGCAATATATTATCAGTGGTCAGTTGCTAGATCTGGAAATTATATAACTAAAGAAAAAAAAAAAGTTGATAACGATGCCGATGCATATCTGTGAGACTGTTAACTCATATTTTATGTCTTTAAAGTTGAAAATAGTTTGGAGCCAGTTTTCCATTGTTGAAAGGGGTAAAATGTCCAGATAGAATAGTGAAAAGGTGGTTATCAATTCAGTTTTAGGGTCAAAGTAAAACTTGAGAATGGGTTTTTTTTTTTTTTACCTGCAATTAGGTTGCACATCCTAAACATGCACATCCTAGACAAGTCACTGACCAAAAATACTTTTACACTGACTTTTTTAAACAATTTGTGACCAAAAAGTGAGGCAAGACAATCAAGCATTAGAGGGCAGATCAATTTATCTTTTTAAGAATATTCTCTGAACTTTTGTGAAGACGATCCCCCTCTGTCTGTTGCTCTGATCGCCATACCGCCTACAACCCACTGTGTGACAGATCAATGAGTTAGTGTATGAGCTAATATAAGCGTTCAATATGAAACAGTAGACACTAATTAAAATGACAGTTTGACTCCGTATCGGCTTGCTGTCTTCAGGTGAAGCACTGAAGAGATGACCTCTCCTCACAGTGGAAATGTAATTTCATGGCCTGTTAGACACTGAACTCCAGCAGTAAACACAGAAGTGTGAGCGCTCACGTCTGATGGGGTCACGCTCGGACCACAACAGCACTCGGGTGGTGGCCCTCCTAGTCCTTCATAGCCAATCCTCTCTGGCTCGATGGCTTTTGGCTTCGAGAGTGTAAACACTGACAGAGTGGATTGAACTTCTCCCAATAAGCACACTTACAAATAATTATACTCATGGAGATACGGACCATGTGCAAGTTGTTTGTGTATGAGTGGATGGGTGAGGGAGGAGGAGAAACTCAACTAATGAGATGTTCAATGAAGCACCACTTGTGAAATAAATGTGGAAATCAGTATTTTTACAGCAATCAGAGGCAATCAGGATTAACCTTAATCCTACTGACTGGGGTACCTGCAGACCCCACAGCTATACTTTTTGTCATATTTCATAGGTGCTTCATACTATCATTCCAGTTTATCATGACTTTGTCAATCAATTTGTTCCTAATGACTTCATATCATTGTTTTCTGTTTCTGTTTTAATTAGTGCTTTTAAAAAATACCAATGTATCGTCAGTCAAAAGCACCCATAAAAGCTGCAATTTGTATTAAAGAAAAGTATATATTTTCGTTTTACACAATATGCCAAATTAAATGTAACTTTCCTAAAATAACATTAATCTGTTTTTTTTCAGATGACATGATTATTATTAGTTAGTTAATGTTTTGAGAAGAAAGAAGTTAACATTTTGTTATGATGGTTGTTTCTTACAGTAGTTTATTCTTGGGGTCTCCAGGGAATGCAGTCGGAAGTCCTGTATGTTAAATATGTTGGTAGGATGAGGGTTAAAACTAAAAGACAATGGAAAAAAGAAAGAAATTCAACAAAATTCAGACTCATATTTTTAAAAAAAAAATCATTGACACTTACTAAAAGAAATAATAAAAACTAAAAATGAAAAGGCAGATACTGCTGCCGCTTTAGGCTACAGCAGGCCATTCTCTGTCTCACTCCATTTATTATGTATAGTTATACCACAGATACAGACCAATGCATACTCAATGGATTCAAAGACAGTGGTGCCACCTGAAGATCTGCTGGCCTTGTAAAAAATTCAGTGAGTCTCTGAAAGCAGAATATGAGCAAAGAGAAATTCAGAGCCTGCAATGAGTCCCTGAAGACATCAAAAGTGAGAGAAAACATAAAACATAAAACGACCGATTCAGGTTTCGTCCCACTGGCTTTCCATCAAAATTGGCAAATTAATCCTCTAGTAGGTTGCACAACCCTCATCTCTCAAATGATGGACTATGTTACCATACCGAGATAAAGAGATTAAATAATTCACAGAGTTGACCTTTGATGAACCTTTTATTCATTTTCTCAGGAAAGGCCCACTTTCATTCCATATTCACTCCGACAGAGTTCAAGACAATTTCTGTCTGAGGAATAAGACAAACCTGTCACAATCAAATAGGTCTGGCAAATAAACTCTGAATATAATGTGCTATCTCCGAACTCTGATGGGCGAATCATACAGATATGTATTATTGCATTGATTCTTATTCTCTTTTTAAATGGAAAACAAGGAAGGGAGATTAAAATTGATTCAATAAATAAAAAAGCCACTGCTCTTCCAGAACCAACTCTATTCAACTGTACCTTTCCTACTTAAACATGAGAGGAGGTAAACAAATGTGCTGCAGTATGTACATGTTCCCCTGTGTTGTTTTTGACAAATAATGCAGCAACCTGAACACACTTGAGAAAACAGACAAAAAAGAAGTGAGACAGTCATATGGTCCAGACAGGTAGCCTCATTTTTATTTTATAGCAACAATAGAGGGAATAGACAAAATAACATTAACACTGCATGAAAAGGGACTTTGAAATAAATAAATCACCATTACAAACAATACTACAAAGCTGGTTGCATTGTATTTGTTCATTCATCATATCTCTGCAGGTATATTTTCTACACAAAAATTTAAATTTTCAGGCTTTTCAAGCCAACAATATAAATGTAAACAATTACAGCTTTATTATAAAGTTACAAGTCAAGATATTCTTTCTGTTGCCGCTAGGTTGTGCAGTCAAACCTAAGTCATTACATAAACACAGCTTGTATTTGTGTGACATACGGCGCCACATTTCCTTCATCGATTAGGCCTTTAAATGACAATACATCTCCAGTGTATATTATTGTCTGTAACAACCCATTATTGAGGTCCATGTCTTTCGCTGGCACCACCTAATGCAGCACTGTTCCAGCCCACAAATGTTTAAAAGGTTACTTTTATGACCCAAACATCAATCATGACCCTAACCTACTCTGCAAGAGGGGGATAATTGGGATAATTCTGGCATGGTTACTAGTCCGTTACTAATAATCTCTGAAGCCAATTAAAGCAGCCATGTGTAAAAGCAACACATCAGTGTTGTTGAGTTTTTTGTCCAGTTCATGCCATCTCCCCAACATTCTTCCCCTGATTTTCATTGCAGAGAGTAAAATGGAAATGTGAAATTTTAAAGGATTTGGCTGGTGATTTTCTATATTTTGTTTTTTACTGTCAACACATTTCATGTGCAGAGCCAAACAAACAATTAACTCAACCTACTTTCCAGTATTTCGCATGTATCCAAAGCCTGATATATCATATTCCTCTGTGCTGTAGATCTCTGTTGTTGTCCAAAAACTATTAAAAACATGTCAATGAACCATACTGCTGCACTTGGTGACATGTTCCTTCATCCCTGAAGACAATAGTTACTGTAGCTCATTTAGAAACAGCTCCAAAGAGTTAAAATAGCGATAAAATAGTAACATGCCACTGCACACACGCAGAACTGTGGTTCCGTTTACAGAGCTTTGTGACAACACAACCTCTTGACCTCTAGAAAATTATAATGTAGTGGAGGTTGTGTTATGTGGTACAACAAGCTAGCAAGGCTCTGTAAATGGAATCACGTTTCCATGCAAGCACAATGGCGTCTGGAACTCCTGAGAGTTACTATTGTATCTCTGTTTCTTACTCTTTAGAGCCGTTTCTAAACAAGCTACAGTAACCACTGTCTTCAGGGACGAAGGAACGCGTCACCCAGTGCAGCAGTGTGGCTCATTGATGTGTTTTTAATAGTTTTTGGACAACAACGAAGGTTTATGGCACACAGGAATACGATATATCAGACTTTGGATACACGCACAGTACATGTAAGTAGGATGAGTTAGTTATTGGTTTGGCTCTGCACATGAGATTCGTTGACAATAAGAAAAAAATAGCTAGCCAAATCCTTTAAGTATCCTCTACTGTCCATTGGCTTTATCTTCAGTGCATAAAATATTCCATTCACAGGCATCATTGTCATGTTTCTCACTAACTAATATCTGCAGGACTTTGTCTGGATATGCTGCATTCGAATCACTGCACACTGCAGCAACAATGTTTAGCTTCTGCTGGAGTCAACAGCTGTAAAATATTAATTTGCATAACAACAATGGCAACGTGTGCAGCACTGACACTCATTTTCAAGACCTTTTTAAAATTCATGACAAATGAGATTGTGTGAAATACAACAATGGCCTATATAGTCCAATAGACTTCCATGTCCATTTTAAAAATCTAAAGCCTAAAATCACTTCTGGCATTTCTTTTACCGAGAATAGTTTATTAGTCTCTTTAACTACGTATCAAGAAAAACTTCTTTGAGTTGCTCAGATTACAAAGAAAAATACATTGTAAATTAGAGTATGTTTTCTGGTTCACATGTATTTACTCTGCAAATGAATCTCATTTTGTGCAGTTCAAACAAACTTATGAGTCCATAAATTACTCATAACAATCCTGATTTAAAATGATATCTCTTAATTGTCTGATGGAAGCGAGGAGGCCATTCTGATAGTGATAATGAGTTATTAGTCAAATAGTAGTGGGATAATATCAGTAAGATATAGTTTTAAAAAACAATTCAATATTTTATGAAGTAAATCTTTCATAGAGTGATATGGGAATATTCATATCAATCTACTTTGCATTAAGTATGGCGCTGGAGTCAGGACAGGTAAGCCTAGTTTAGCATAAAGATTAGAGGCAGCGTAAAACAGCTAGCCTGGCTCTATACAAAATGAGAAAATACAGAACAGAAATGTGAAAATGACAGCAATGTTGTTTTACGGTTGTTACATGCTGTAAGTAACTCTCGGCAAACAACAGCTGAATGCAGCTTCCTGAAGTTTTAACAATATTTACATTGCTGCCAAAACTTTCGACACTGACACTGGAGGCCGCTGTTCGCTTCCCATTTCCCATTGACAGTCAATGTTGTGGTTTTTAAACCTTGAAACGACAAACGTCCCCTAACATTAACAAAGTATACATTTTTCCCCAAACAATGATGTTGAAGTAATTAATTTAACTCTTTATATACAACTGAATATCAATGTATTAGCTTATGGCTAACATGTTAGCCATACTAATACACCTTATACTTTCAGACACAACCAGACTAGCAAGAGCATCAAAATGAAATCCTCTGTTTCAGCACTTACCAAATTTAAGTCCAATACTCTATTGCCTATCATCCCTCTTTAGAAAAACTTGTGAGTCACTTTGGTTCATTAAATGTTTAACTATTTGCACTTATTTACTTCCACATCTTTCTGCCATTTTTGTGGCAGACAGATCAGCAAACCAATATTTTGCTTTCAGACCACATAAAAAAATGAACCCTCTGAGACACGGCATAGGAAAGCATCTTGAGGCTTAACAACATGCTGCTCATGCAGCCTCTGTACGTTCAGCTACTATTAATATGTCACTGAGTGGAAACCAGGGGATAATAGAGTGCACAGAGGCTTACTTTTCTTTTCAACGTTCATATGTGTGCCTCAGTCTCACCCTTCTCCTTCCTCTGGCTCACTGGTCCATTACCTCTCTCTCTGCCCTGCCCTTCATATCACTCCTCTGGACACTCAGGCACCCATGACCCCGTGTGTGGGAAGAGGTGGGTGAGATCAGGGAGCACAAAAGGACTGGCTGCTATTAATTTTGCCCAGGCAACCTTCACAATAATCCAATGAGACAGCCGTTTAATTGCACTAACCCTGAGCCCGCGGCAAGCCTGCCTGTCCCAGCGTTCTCCTTTCTCAGTGAATACCAAGGAGCCATCTCACTTCGCCTTCATTAGAGAAGGAGAAAGAGAGAGTTGGAGGGAGAGTGTGAACAGTTGGATTTTAATTCTTCTCTGCTCTTTTCTTTCTTTTGCTGATTTTTTTTTCATTTCTCTTAGCATTGTTATCTCAATCCTCTCTAGAAAAATGAAATGACATGTCAGGAAAGGTTATCGATGGCCACCGTGTTGTAGGTTTATGTTTGAAAAGAAACTTGAGTATTTTTCCACTTTCAACAGTGAGTTACTAGCTTGCTGTAAGGAGACATTTTGGAACAAAGGCAGAGAATGAGTTGTTGTGTTCCCCAATGACGAACTGGGTTAGAGCTGCAGAGGTCATGGAAAAGCGTGAAGACTGCTGGGTCAAAATAACATCCTTTTAACCTTAGAGAAAATTAATAGCCTAATTCACTGTTACAAATAAAGAATACTGAAAATCATGAGCTGCCTTCATACAGTACACAATCAAATAACTCTATATACAGTATATATATACATATATATACAGAAAGTTTTAGACAGAGAGTAAAAGAGAACTTCACTCTGGATGGAGTGAACCGGGTCAAAGCATCATGAGAGACTGCAAAAAGCTGACAAGGTTAGAGTGGTGGTGTCAAAAGAATGTGTAATTTGGGGGCAAAAAAAGGAAGTTATCCAGTAAGGGCTCTTGACATGTAACTCTTTTCCCATCTTCATATAAATAATCCAAAGGGTCGTAAACCTATATCAGATGAATCAGGCCATTAAGAACTCCTCCCGCAGGTGAGAGTGACAAGTGGCCCTCCGTCCCGTCAGTCTTTACTCATTTTCTCTCTATCTGCTCTTTTGCTGGCCCCTCTCTCTCTCAATAGCTATCCCTCCACTGCAGGTAATTACAGTGCAGCAGCACCATGGTCAGTAGAAGGTGAGGTCGACCACTCCAGGGGAAGGCACATGATCCATTAGCTGAGCAGTGGGCTCGACGGCCCATTCCTCATTCCCATTTGTCTTTCCCTAAAACCCCTGCCACCGCCGCCATCCTGTCTACCTTTTTCTCCTGCTCCGTCAAAGATACAAAATTGAGCACATGCCGAAAAAAAAAAAATCTCTTTAAAAAACAAATTTCAGCTTGAGAGCTTCACAGAGTGTTTTTACATAGCTGAATAAAAACGGCACCCTGATAGCCAGGCAGCCAGCCAGCAAGCCGGTATGCACTCTAACTGAATCATTCACCATGGGAGAATTTTGACAAAACAGAGCTCAGCTGCCTTGAATTCAATAATGGCAAATGTAATATATTTTTCATATGCTGATACTGCTTGAGTCCAAATAATATAACTGGCCTACTGAGAGGTGCAGCTTAATGGCTTCACTGAGTTTTCACTCTCATGTCCTTTTTCATTTTGTTTGCAATGACATGATGACAAAAGCAGAGTCAAACACAGAAAGAATCAACGACATTCACAATAAAAAAATCAAAAACACCACAATTACTAATGTTCTCACTGTTAATAGATGTAAAAAAATCTTTTTTGTGCTGACTTCAGCCCCTAATGAGGGCAACAAGTAACAATCAACCATAAAGCAATGTATCACTCCCAAGGCAATTTTGGAAACAATTACACTCATTTTTCTCAACTGCCACTCAGCTGCCTGTTTCTGTGCAACTCATGTTGCCTTTTGTGCTGACATCAGTCTCACTGGTTCATGTAGTTTCCTTTTTTCCTTAAAACAGTGAGAAAAAAAGTTAATTCCTGTAATGACCTTCTCCACAACTAATAGGTAAATCCATTACCGGAGCAAAGACAGAGAGAAATAAAGCCAGTAGGGTTCCAGATTCCTGTCACATCCCAGAGTTAACTCCTCTTGTCTTGTTTAATCAGGTGCAAAGTCTGCACTGATCGATAACCCTTCCTGCAGGTAAAGGACCACAGGACCACATGTTAAATCCCTCTCAAACTGCTGTCCCTGATTAGCTGCCTTGTTGTCGGTCTGAAAACTCACTGGTGTTCCAGTCAGAGCTGATACAACATTTTTTTATATTTATTTATTATGTTTACCAGCTATATATATATATATATATATATATATATATATATATATATATATATATATTTCTCTCTATTGTCAATTCACACAAGAAATCTGAAAGCTCCAATACCATAATAAGAATACTGTGTACATTAATATAAAAATCTGAAATGGAAATATTCACACTTAGCATTTGAAATGAATGTCATTGAAAGTACTGTTGTACTGTTGCTTGTGGTATTTTTAGCCATGCTAACAGCATGACTCTAGGGATGCCTTTGGTCAAAACTGAAATATCTCATTAAGGACAATCCTATTACTATATTATGGATATCCATGGTGCCCAGAGGCTGAATTGTAATGACTTTGGTGATCCCCTGACTTTTCCTCCAGAGCCACCATGAGGATATATGGTTTTGAGTGAAATGTGGTTTTGACATGAAATTTGGTATGGTCATACATGTCCCCCACATAATGAATTATTATAACTTTTGCAAAAACAAAACAAAACAAACAAACAAAAAAGTTTTGGTGATTCCCTGACTTTTCATCCAGTCCCATTATAGCACTATCAAAATTTAAATTTGTCTAATAAAATCAATAAAATTGTTTATAATTGAATATTTGAAAAAAAATCAAATAAATGATTGCTTTGTGTTAAGCACCAATTAGCAAACGTTAGCTAACATGCTAACATGCTAAACTAAGTTGGCGAACATATACACAATATTTGCATAGCATCAACGTGTTAGCATCATCATTGTAAGCATGTTGACATTAACATTCAGCTCAAAACACTGTGGTGCATGGTTTAGACTTCAAAGCTTCCCTTGTGCCACTGTGAATTCAGAGCTGCACCTTATTTATTATAAAAAAAAGTTATGCAATAGCTATTATGTGATGGCATCTGAACCTCAACATTTACAACAGCCCTCTGCACTGCAGTGTTATAAAGAAAATCCACAAGAGTCTCCACTCATATGTCTCCATGAATTAGGGACAAAGGGAAAAACAACTGGATCAAATTCTCATTTATCCAGAGGACAAAGAATATATGCTGGAAACAGCAGGAAAAATTAGTACCCACGCTGATATGGCTCTCATATAGCCCATAATTGTTTTCATGTAGTAAGTGATGACCTCATTTCATACATTCATACACTATATGCATAAATGTATGTGTATGAATATATGTATATGCGCGAAATTCCTGCATATGTGACTGTGAGAAATTATAGCTGTTGGTGTGCCAATGCTTTCATCTTTTCTCCTACTCTCCTGCTTTTTCTGTTTCTTCTTTCTCTTGCTAACCTGCACAGAGGAAATCAATTCTGCTGACCCTAATCTAAAAGCATGACATGAGGATTAATAACTTGCCTGATATGGAATATGCACAACCTCCTGTCAACCAGATGAATAGGCTGCAGTCCAATTGAAATAACATATGAGGAGCTTTTTAATCATTGGGTCAAGGAAAAAAAAAAAAAAAAGTCCAATCACGTAAGGAACAAAATGGCTTGGCTCATGTTTACAGGTAGTATCAGCCTCCAAACAAAATGAAAGAATACAAGATACACTTGATGCAATCTTTGTAATCAGCCAACTCTGGTTTAACCTTTCTTCCTATCATTGCAATATAAAGACAGATTCACAAGACATTTTAACTATAAAGCTCTTGTAATGGATTTTTTTGGCCATGTGGCAGCAGCAGAACAAGCTGAAAACACAATATAACAAATGATTATCTTATAAAGTTGTTGAGCAGTTCCTATTTACACAACCAGCAGACATGGAGAGACATTAACATTAATTTGGAGTCAATTTCCTTGTTGGCCGACAAATGCAAGCCAGGTATTCACATTTTAGTTCTTTTTTGGTCTCCAACAACTACAAGTATCTTGCTCTTAAGTTGTTACATGCTCCACTATGTTTACCAGGATCCACATAAAATCATTCATTTTTTAATCAAATATGTCAAACATTCACTGCGTTCACCCTCTCATATGAGGATGTGTCTGGTTTTCTTAGCCCTCTGTCAGACATTTGAAGATGTAATCATCATTATCTTTAATTGCAGCCCTTGAAGTGAGGCTGAAGAGAGTGCAGTTGTGGGCCAGAATACCAAAACAATGAGCCAAAATAGACCTTAAGGGTAGGCTTACACTTTTCTATGTCAATCTTAAAACAAGGTGAACATTGAACATTGAAACAGGTTTTTCTTGCTGTAATCATCCCTCTGCAGTCCTCCTTGATCCAAAATGCATTTAAAGGTTAATCTGAGGATAACATAAGACTTCAACTGTCTGAGTTAGTCAAATAAAGTCCACAGTTAAAGGCTTTTTTGTAAAAAAAACCCGTCTCTGTGTCTCGACAGATGGTGTTTTCCTGTTCAGCTGCAGTGGAAGAATCATAACAAAAAGAGGGAATTTAGCACTAAAAAGACAGTAACTTTGATAGATATTGACTTGACTTGATTAATGTAGATGGCTGAAGTCTCATATTAGCTTCAAGTAAACTTTTAAACACAGTTTTGCACGGAAGGAGGCTTGTGGATTTTGTCCCCCATCACTTACATTGTGAGTGCATTATGAAGGGATCTCATAATGGCCAGTGCGAACAGGAGGAATGATTACAGCAAAAACAACATATGTCTGTGTTTGTTTGGGCACCTGACTGTTGTTTTAGGACAGACTTGAAAAGTTATGAACCTATCCTTTAAAGGCTCTGTAGAGCTGGGTGAGACGGCAGTGGGTGGTTTCTAATAGCAACCCCTGTTGTATTACACACATATTCATTTGAGTCATTTGATCTATTGTTGATATCAAAATATTGATTAGTGCAGCTTTAACTTGCCCAGCTGCCCAATTTTAACTGATCGTTTGTGGTTAAAGTGCACACTGGAGTAGTCAGTGACAGAAAAGCATTTTGCTGCTGCCTTCCCATTCAGCAGTTCAGCACCATTTCTAGAGGACAGCTCCCATAAAGCCGGAGTCACTGGTGTTCATTCAGATGCTCAATTGTGTGGAAGGTTGTGTGCTACTTTTCTCAAAGACACAACCGTTTCTTACATGAAGCTGTCCTTCAGGCACTGCTGGGGATAAAAAAAAGTTAACTTATCCAAAGATTAAAGTGAGGTTTTACAGCTAGCAAAGCATTTCCATTCAAAATAACTCTACTAGAGAAATTACAATGCCTGAAGGTCAGCCGTCTTAGAGCCTAATACATTTTTCACCAACTCCATATATCACATCAAAAACGTTTTGGTGCTGTTACTTTCATTTTGCAGTAAATTGAATGTAATAGAATTTTCAGAAAATTGTATACAGGCCATTCAATTTATTTGTAAATGTTGTAGTAAGAGCAGCAAGTATTATTGTAGTTTAGTAGGAATGTTGCCTAAATGTCAAGGATGAAACTAGGTTTCATTTGTTGTCTCAAAAACAGCTGAGAGTGTTTACTGGCTGTCTTTGGAAAACATCTTTGTAACTACATTTGCCTAACAAATCCTGCATTGTATCTTTAAGTGAACTGTAAACTTTAAATCGGTTAAAATGAATGAAAAATACATATAAAGTGATGAAAAACATTATTAATTCCCCAGGCCAACAGGTGTAATGGGTAGAGTCAAAAGTACACAAGGCTGCAGACTGTAAGTAGACTAACATACTTTTTATACTTATTCAAAACACACATGTATGTCCATGAGGTATTGTAATTAATTTCCACTTGTGTGTCATGCTGACATAGGCACAAATCCCTCTGGAATTCAGAAACCTTGAAGGAAAGTGTACAATAATGAATAATTTTCTTTCTCGCCCACCTAACCATGCAGGTACATAGTGTACATGACCTTCTTGTCATTGCAGTGTTCCAACCTCATTGGTATGCAGTTCTTACTGAGGTCTGTGTGCGGACATGAACAACAACTGCTGATTGAAAACAAAGACTGTATTATTTAACAGTTTAAGTGAATTTTGAAGCAGCTAGTAAGTGCCGACCTTCAGAGTGGGAAAACATCACAAAAATGCAAGACACAAGGTTACCTATAAACTGGTCTGTGTGAGGGTTTTGGTAGGTCTCTATTGTGGAAAAGGTAATGCTAATCTCAGATTTTTATTTTATAATGACAATCCAGATAAAAGGGTTTTCAACTTAAATTTACACATTGTTTTTGTTATTATTTTTACTACATTCTTTTACTGTATTTGTTGAATTATTCTCAGATGAGTGTTGGCCTCTATTTCACACTGATGTTAAGGATAATTGGGAGCAAACATTTTCTCTTCTCTTCGCTTTTCAAGGAAATGTCAGTCAGCATTAGCATACTCATTTATAGAGTACTACAGCTGTCCCTGGCTGCTACTACCTCGCCGACCCTCGCTCTCCATGCACCCAGCCACCCCTTTCAAGGAGGGTTATCACAACGATTATGAAAAATGACTCCTAAAAAAACCTGATGTGACACATTATCTCAATATTAAGGGAGTTTGAGTGAATAATAAGTTTGGCTTATTAATCAAGGTATGAAAGGGTAAGGAGCTGCCAAGTGAAGTTAAATGCCACTGTCAATCTCGCCGTGACTCACTGTTGACTTCAAAGGACATTTCACCTGAATCATGTCACAGTATTTATGGAAACACCAGTGTCCCAAAGGGACTCATAACCCTCATGTGAGACAGGCAGAGATTTTCTTCAGAGACCTGGAAGATAGTGCACAGAAAGTACATAGAAATCTCAACACCTGCTGACCATAATAGGCAAATCAATTCTGGAGTTTCTATGTGTGAGTGTTCATGTGTGGTGCAGTCTTGCATATTAGAACATAGTGGTATAACTTCTTACCTGTGAATCTGAATGTGCATGTGTGTGTGGTGGCATGTGTGCATATTAATGCTCTTGCGAGCACATGCGTGCCTACATTTCTGTAAGCACATTCTGGTTTTGACTGTTAGCCCATTAAAGGTCTCAGATGAGGAGCGGTAGGTAGATAAACCACGATCGCCCAGTGAGAAATATATTATTCTCTATAAGGCTGCTTTAAAGAAAAGAAAGACAGCTTTGAATTCCCCTCCTCACTTTTCATGAATAAATGATGAGGTGTGTTTGAATGAATCCATGTCCTTTCTTGGTGTCCTTTCTAAAGTTCGCTAAATGGCAGACACGATGGTACATTCCCTTCTATGAGTTAGGTGCTGCTAATCTGATGATGGGACGTTATCTAGGCTGAGCTATTCACTGTATCCCCTTGTTACAAAGGCTTCCTCGGTGGAGGCTGTCGATAGCCTAAAGGTCCAGTATCAGACAGGGCAAGGAGGTGTAGCAGTATGTGAAGCTTATAGTGCTAGCTACTGTGGTTACCATTACTCCTTGTTTTCTGCTTGTTGGGTCTCGATCTGTGGCTGTCTCTCTTTTGTGTTGTGAAATAAACAGACGAAATACCATCCTACATCCTCCCTCCATAATATGAAAGAATGATGCAGTCCTCTTTACAAAATAAAGGTCACTCTCTCACATTTCTCACCAAGTGGTAAATAACTTCATGTTATTGTATACTAAGTTTTATATTTACGTTTATTGTACCCATTTATGGGTGTATGACAGGCATGCACTTTAAAACATCTAATTGAATTGGTCGCTGTCATTAAATACTTAAGTAGCTCAGGGGGCAAATTAGCTTGCAGACGTCTTTCAGAGAAGGAAATGAGGACATATGGGACATGTCTCTGAGCTCTACAGAACAGACTCATGGGAAAGGCTACCAAAGGATAGTGCCAGTCACAGCTCACGTCCAAGCCCAGTCGCACAAAGTCAGAGCCGTGAACGAATAAGAAACACAGAGCTGAGGAGAGAAAGGCGACTCACTCAATGAAAGTCTGGGGCAAAGATAAGAGAAGAATTAGCAGTTAATTTGTGGAGAAATTAATCCGTTTTCAGCATGAATCAGAGCCTAACTCTGTGGCATTGTTCAAGGCAGTGAACGCTCCTATCTCATGTCCCCAGATATTTGCAGGTCACTACAGAGGAGAGGATTTCAATTTGGTCACTGATGTTGGATCAAGAGAGGAAAGACACAAAAGGAGTCTTTGTTCCAGCAAGGAGTTCACTGAAAATGGCACATATCATCTTGGGAGAATTTCGTAGCTGCCAACGTGCGCCACCGTGACGTGTGTCTTTATAAGTTGCTTTTCATGAAGGGAAACTGAAGGCCACACAACAGCAAACTGAACAAATTGTAATTGGAGCAGCCTCTATTTGATATTGAGAATTTAATCGCAGATCATTAATGCAGTGCCATTTAAAAAGCCTCAGCATCCCCAGAATATAGAGAAGGTGACATTTAAAAAGCCCCCAGTTCTCCGCCAACACCAAATATTTCGCCAGTTACTGAAATTAATTCACTGATGACTTGCCTTTGGATACGAGCTGCACAACATAACAATACAAGAGAATTCTCTGAAATTATTATACACTAGGCAAGGTTATGCCTCTGCTTTCCTTAGCTGAAACTATAGACTTGTCAATGACACTGCAGTAGCCTGGTTTATATTGGAGTGTGTATACAGTCGGTGTGAGTGTGAGTGTTTATGTCCTTGTGGGATGGTTCTACTACTTGATTGACATTGTCTATACAGTGTCACATCACTGAGCTTAGACCTCTCACCTGCATTAAACAGTATATTCAGTGATACCTCATACATTATAAGTACACCTGATGTCTTCATATGGGAAAGAAAGCATATAAAGATTGCAATTTCGTTTCAAGACATGGTCTCAGCTGAACTACTGACCTCTGCTTCTCAGTGTAAATGCTCAGAGCTGCTCCAGCTCCTGAAGACATCTACCCCTTGTGCTGCAGCCTGTACCCCAAGACTCCTAAACAAGATGGCATGAGCTGTTGTTGTTATGAATTTTCTACTGTTTGAACATTGCCGTGACTATTTCATTTCAGTGAGCTACACTGGTGACAGCCGTTGACAGTGCAACGCGTCAGGAAGGAGAAAGAGCCATCATTTCCAACGGGAGAGGCGAGTTCTCCCTCTCAAACTTTCATCATCTTCGCAGCAGTGAATGGATTTGAGAGACAAAGTGGTTCTCACTGTCTGAGGTATGGCTATTTGAGACAGTATTTCATTAGGGCCTCTACAGACCATGTATTCTGTGGGGATAAATTGCACAAGATATATATTAATGGAGGTAGACGATGGTTGATAGTCATGCACAGACATTTTGATGGGCAGTGACTCAAAAAAACAAAGAGCATCTTTGCACAGACTGCTTTCTTCTCAAGTCTTTTAATGTTGGCACACATACACTCACACACACACATGCTTGTGTGCACAAGGATGAAACACTGATTTGTTGATACACATAGAATAAACATAGTAACAATGTCCAATTTAATTGTTAGATTAAAAATGCACCTTTCAATTCATAACTTCCGCCTTGAACTTAAAGGATAATACATAACTTGATGGTTTCCATAAATACTTTTCCTTTTGCTACCTTCATTAGCTCTTTCTTCCTCTATCGCTGTTGCCTCTTTGAAGAGGACATCCCCAACTTGCTTCCAGGTAAATCAAATCAAATGAACCAAATAAGCAAACCTACACTGTAAACATCGTAAAGATCCACATTAGAAGGGAAGCAATAGAAAATAATTGACTTCAATTCATTACACCTAAAGCTAGCACTAGAAAGTTTTTTTTTTAGATAAACATTTCTATGAGGCTATGTGCCTCAGTGCTAGCAATGAAACTATAAAAGGTAAAAGGAAAAGGATGCTATTTTAATTGAAAAGCGGTGCGGTGTATACTCTGTCAAACACACAAGGAGTCGGATTGCTCCGCTAATGTAGTGTTAACTTTTTAAGTTGCTCTTGGCTTTGGGAGATCATGGGAGTTTACTGGCAGAAACATCAAAAAGGAACAAATCACACAGGTAGATGAGAAATCCAGACAATACGTAAAGGGGGAAAGTATAATCACAAGCTCCTCTACAATTTTTTAGCAACTGCATGTCAGCTTAATGAAAATTCTCAAACACACACTGTTCAATACAGCTTGGATGCCCAGTCACCTGCTATTACTGTCTTATTAACAGCATTTAATTTGTGTTTAAAAGCGATAATTTGGTATGATAATAATAACTAGAATCAGTGCAGCAGCGGCAAGAACTGATGCATTATTAAGAGTTAAAGTGATCTAATAATATACAGTATTGTATTGTAAAAGGTCAGTGGTTCAAGCCAATTTAGCCATATATGTGCCTGGACTCTCTTGCAGTGCTCTTGGGATGGCTGCCTTTATTTTATATTTTTCTTTTTGTCATACAATAAAAATTAAGACAATGTCATGGTTCTGTCCCAGTCTGGCTCTATGTCACTCCACCAGTACACCAGTTGCTGTCAGACTTCTTCCCTGTTTGTTTAGACTGGACTGAGTGGGAGAAGAACAGATAATATATGTTGCAGATTATATTAAAAGACCACCTGAGATACTGTTGCTAATTACATTGAACCTTTGTCCAGACATTTTAGTGCTTAGTTTGTAATACATGTGCTCGATTGGAAGAGCATAAATACTTTTTGCCATCACATGGTTAAGGTCAAACATGGTCAAATTGTTTTGAGAATGTGTTTCAGGCTGGTTTCTCTGAGCAGCCAGGTTTAATGCTTTGGTGATATATCAGTCTTTGGGTAATGAAAGAGATCTATGTTTTGGACTTTAAGAGTTTGCAAGTCTCAGATTATCTTGCAGCCCACTTAGCTTGGGCTGGTCTGGATGGAGCCAGGCCGCTCTGTAGCACAGAATGTTTTTTGTTGGCATTTGGCCTGTCTGCATTTTTAAGGCTTCCTTGAGCTTACTGGTGTTTTCTGTGTTTTTGGTTGTCTGTTTGCATTGTTTCCCTCCTATGTTTCTGTGTTCATCCCCAGCCTGCTTTTCTCTCAAACTTTTCCTCTACACCTGCCCTGCATTCAGCTTTGTTAACCCTGCCCTTTTCCGAGTGTTTTCCCCAGCCTATCAGCTTCTTTCCCATTCTCTTGTTTCATCTCCTTACTCCCCTCACTTGAGTTTCTCCACCCATCTCCCCACCTGCACCTCATCTCCTCGTTAGTTCAGTTAGTATTTCAGTCCTGTGTTTCAGTTCAGCTGTGGCAAGGCCCGGATTTGGTATTACAAATTTTAGTTCAGGTGGGGAACTCACCAAACCCCCACTGTCTGGATGGTGCTGTGTGTGGCAGCTACAATGACCTATGTCAGTAACTTCTTGGGGGAGAGTAGCGAGTGAAGGGCTGGCATAGAATGTAACAATAATAAATAACCTTACAGAAACCACCTAATTGAACTAAAGGCTAAATAAATGCAGATGAGAATAGAACAGAAATACAGCAAAAACAAAGCAACTGTATGAACAACAAAATGGCAAACAGTGTCTACAAGAAAAGAAATTAAATGAATTAACACGCTGCCAAACAAATGCATAATACAAACAAACATAATATTGTCATTTACCTCGCCAACTTGGTTATTGCTCAATACCCATATGGCTCAACACATGGAAGTGGGGGGGGGGGGGTTGCTATGGAGTGGGACTAGAGCCTTGCATGTAACGTTACAACCTGTTACACCGGGGACCAGACAGGAAAAGCAGCGTACTTAAGGCTTATATATTAAACCAAACAAATTGAAAACACGGAGGTAGGAGGTGCTAAGGCCTACAGTCTAGCCCTACAGTAGCCCGGAAGGGACATTCCATTACTGGCTACAGTTAGTAGGAGGAATAAAATTAAAATGGCAATTGTGCATGCAAGTGGCCACAAAGCCACTTCTACACGAGCAGCTACCGTGACAAAACAGGGGGTGTGAATCCATTAATTTCTATTATCAGAGAACTTTTCCAGTCATCAATTCTCCTTCTCTGTGGATGTTGGATGAGAATGAGCCGTATTCTCCCTATTCGCTTCTTCTCATTATGACATAGAACAAAAACAACACACACAAAAGCCATAGCAAGCAAAGGCATTAAAATTAATTCATGGCACCTGCTTTCGAAAGACATTGTGTCTCCATCGGCTCGCTGCCAAGGATTAAGTAGAACTGATGGCAGTGTACGGAAGAAAGAAAAAAAAAATACAGTGAAACAACATACATGTACATACTCTACATACACACTGTCCACACAACCCATTTGCTTGATTTACTGGGCCTTTGCAGAAAACCTTTCGACAAGGTTTAATTAGCGTGCATTTTACACCGTTTTTCATGTTTAAAAGGTGATGAATTGTATAATTAAAGGGCTCACAATGTAAATCAATGGGGCAGAAAGAGAGAAGGTAATTAAACAGAGCTCTGTCTGGTATCATAATGTTCCAACTTTCATGGGAGACAAGACACCCCCCATTGTGCCTGAACACTTGTTGACTGTATTAATGGAGTAATGTTGACACACAAAGACACCCAGTGAAAGTGAAACCTAAGCTATTCATAAGGTTAATACAAAAAACTATAAGTCACGCCATCACAGAGCTATTCTGTAAGTTGGTAAGGGTTTTATGGACACAATCTCTGGCATAACGGGTTTTAAATTACTCCAGCAACATGGCATAAACTTGCCAATGATAGCATTGTATATTTGCTTTCCTTGCAACCCATAGAGAGGCAAGACATCACTCTGAAACAAGTTAAGACTGGTATTTTACGCAATACCACAGTACTTTGCTCATTCCTCATCCTGCACTATGATAAAATGTCTACACAGGATTCTCAACTGTCCTGCTGGGCTTCTGTTTTCATCCTTAAACTCCATCTACCAAATCAAGCTTGCGTTTTCTTTCCCATAGGATTTATGACATTTTAGAGCTATGAAAAGCTGCGAATGCTGATGTGACAGACCTCATTTGCAGTCTCAGTCCCAGTGCTCGACAGACTCAAAGCCTTAGGCGTTCTGTTACTTGAGCAGCCAAAGATAAAGCTCTGTTTTTTTTTTTTTTTGTTTTTTTTTTTTTTTGGGCCAACCATCCCAGAGTTTCCTGGGATTGCCAGGACTGGCGGCGGGGGTGCAGATGTGTGGTAATTGAGTTTGGAATGGGCTGTTTGAGGTGGAGCTGCCGCTATGCAGCTCAGTCATAGCTATCCTCCCAATTTTCTCTCTCTAAGGAGTTTTCGCCCCAGGGAGTGTGTGAGTGGACTATGGCTGACTGTTACTGTTGCATGGAGTTACAGATGACACAGGCTCTACTCTCATTGAGACACTCTCTCCCACATCCTGTTCTCATACACTGTATTGTAGCCTACTGTTCTAACAAGATTAACCACTGACTTAGGCTCAGACATCCTTATAGTTCCCTCCTTTTAGGCTCTTTTAATTTACACCATGATAAGTTCCCCCTTTTGGCTCTTTAATTTGCAGCAGAGTATGGATGATGATTTCTCTCTTTGGAATTTAAAAACTAAAGTTTAAAAAGGGGTTTTAAAGGAGAATTCTGTTTTATTATAACTTGGATCTTGTTTCCCATAGTTTTGGCCAACATCTTTTCGTGATTATGATTAAATTGTATTCAACAAAATGTGTCACAATGAAATAAAACTGTGCAGGAAAATGAGCAGTTAGAAAACCAGGCGAGTTTAAAACTGACAGTTTGGGTAACAATTTTAACATTCACATTTTGTTTTTGCTTCCAAATAACTAAGGCTAACCTTGGAATTTGTTTACAACTTGTCTGATCAACTGACTGTTCATGTTTCTTGCCTTGTCAGATTTCTTCTTCTAGTAATGTTGCCGTGTTCCCAGATTTAAACAATATTTTTGTTACTAGTAGAAATGATAGCCAAAGCTATGAAAAGCCACTGTAATACTATGGTTAGTCAAAACTAATAATGCCATCAAAATAAATAAAAAATAAAAATAACCAGTTGCTGGGCAACCAGTGGAGAGGGCTGGTAGGCAGATTTTGTTACCAGGATAGCTGTTTTCCCCTGTTTCCAGTCTTTTTGCTAAGCTAAGCTAACCAGCTGCAAACCGTACCTAGTTCCCAAAATGTTAATCTATGATCAATTCAACTGACATGAAAACATGTTGCCCAAAAGTTGAGAAATGCATATTGAAATTGTTGGCAGAGACAAACTAGCCAACAGAGGGTTTTTTTTCAGCTTGGACTGCACATTTCTCTAGTGAGTGACCTCCACTGTGCCAGAGCAGACAAATACCAGCATGTGACCCAGTTGACACAGTTGTATTCAAATGCATAAATATTGAGAGATCTAACAGTCAAGTGGCATCATATTTCACAGTAACACATGCTTTTATAGTGAGTCAGCACATAAATGTGCCATTTTTGTGGGACTATGATTTAGATTTAGAGACAATTTATTTCTTCTTTATTATTGTGTTATTTGCACTCCCTGGCTTAACAGACATGTTCTGGTATGTCTTTAAAGATGCAAGATTTCAATGGCACTACCCACAAAATAATAATGATGGATATTCCTCTCTGTGTTTTGATTTCCTTGACTGTAGTGGTGCAGCATGGGTGGCTGTCACCAAACATACACATCAGGTGGAGCCCACATGACGACCTGGTACATGAAGCACAAAATCACGCATTAATCAATTCAGGAGGACAGAACAATATCTAAATGAAGAGACTGACAAATGCTTATAGTTGCAGCTCCTATGGAAGAGAGGACAGTCTTGAAAATGCTGTTCAAAAAAAATCCTCTGATTCATGCCAATTTAGCTATGTATATCTTCTTTTATATCTCTTTTTCATTTTCATCTCACAAAGCCATGGCTTGGGTTACATGTGATGTAGACACCCAAAGGCCAAGCCAATTACCATACAATATAAAGATTACACACAGGGACATACAAATTGAGGCTATTACCCAGCACGAACCTCGCAGGAGGTCACTTTTTTCTTGTTGTTGAAAAATCTGCCTGAGTGCATAAGGAAAGGACCATAATATTTACTGGAAACCTTACTAGATAAAAAGGTAAAGCCTTTTTTGGAGGCAAAGATGGGTGTTACGTTATCGAAAACCTCAGATTTGACTTTCTTACTTAAACCACCAGGGGCGGCAGGTATATGGGCCACTTGAGCAGCCCACCATGGCCGTGGGAACATGATTTCAGTTGGGGGTGTAGGGATGCTGACTATTACTGTGTCTGGAGATTTAAATAATGTTCTGTGTTCTTCTACATATCCAAAAGGTCAGCTGTTACACGCACACAGGTTTCTACGGTGAAATTGTTTGGAGTAAAGCAGCTGTCCTCCTGATCCTGAGCTCTATCAGAGCTGTCTATACATTTTATTTCAGAAGGCTAACGTTTAAGTGTGTTTCCCCCGGAGAGTTTCTTCTGTCCTCTAAACTGTAAATAACTGCAGTTTTTAGTTTTGCTGCTTAAGTGTCCCATGATATTTGCTGCAGTGACATTACTGCGCGCATGGAAACGTTTACAATTACTGAAAGCAGCCTCTCTAATCTTTAAAGTAAATCGTTAAATAAAACAGTCATACATCAATACAACACACAATAAAGAAATCACCTGGAAAGCTTGCGCTGCTCGATATGAATTAAAAAGCAATATAGCCTACATGGACTGGTAGAGGTGGAGTGTAATGTCCACAGTAAGTGGCTGCATCGTGTTCCGGCTCTGTTGGGCTGCCGGAGACAATTCAAATCAGCGTGTGTCAGCTGGGTCTGTTAGCCACGTGTCTCACACCCAGTTCTTCAGAAAAAAATAAATTATTGCAACAACACAAATGGGCCTATAGGTTGCCAGCCACCAGGAAGCAGGGGTGCTGGGGATGGGGGGCTCCAGCGAGAGAGATGCATCATTGGCCCAGCAGCAGCAGCCACCCCACCCACACCCCAGCACCACTGTGGTAAAATTAGCCTTCCCCATCCTCTGCCTCACCCGCTGCCTACATAAACCACCCACCTTGTTATGTCTTTATACTCAGCAAGCCTTTAACCAGACACGTACTGTATATCAGCAGGTAAAAATAGCACATTGCAGACAATGACAGTAAACAGAAGACATCAAATGATTTCAAAACTGTTAAGTGTAACCAAACAAGCAGCTATTTTAAATCAGAAAAAGAAACGTGTCGTCTTTTTTGCAATCATTCAGAAGTACAAAAAAGTAATTGGGTTCAGATTATCCTGCAAAAAGCAGACATAATTTATCCCGCACTAAAAATCAACAGGGGCAAAGCTCAGAACTGTGTGGAATTTGATTTCATGTGCTTCAAGGGTAACTGAATAAGGCTATTGATGGAAGTGGCGCAGAATGGGACAGGGATGTGAGAGCAACCAGCCACCATTTCTTGGAGGGGTTACAATTTAAAGGGCGGAGCAGATGGACGGCTAACAATCAAACAGCTGCTGTAATCAATTCAGCAAGAGAGTTCATCATGAGCCTGTCTGAAAGGGAGAGTGGAGAGACAGTGACAGAGAGGACCAGACTGAAAGCTTGCTGCACACAGATCAGCTTTTTTTGTTATTTAAATACATTTCTTCTGATTACCAATGCATGAGAATAAAGTCACATTTAATCATCCCACTTTACAGTTAAAAATAATGTCAACATGTTTTATAAATATATTGACAATAGTTTTGTATTATTGAAATAAAGAAAAAAGGTCTTAGGGAAATATCAGAATGCTCCTTTTTGTCTCAGCCAGCTGGAGGGGCGTGTCAAAGTCTGTGTTTGATTGACATTAGCTGGCAGGCTGCCAGAGTGCTGGCACCATAGGAACGGAGGCAAAATAAACAAACTGTTGTAGCTACAAGTCATGGACACACTGTGTGTTGTTAACAGAAGAGCAATCACCAAACCAGAATCTAACAGGACAAAGGTGACATTTGCAGCTATGTTTTTATGTGCTGTTTAATGTGCTGCAACTAAGCAGCTAATTAGTGATCTAGCCTGCTAACTGACGTTAGCGGGGCAATTTTTCCCTGGTGAGTGTTTGTTTTCTAGTTTGTTCAACAAGCTAAGGTGCAGGACAAGACAAATGTTCATGTTTGTAAGTTAGATAAGAAGGAGACTTAAGCAGCAAAGGTAATGTGGGTTGTTCAGAGTCTGTGGCTCTTGTGGTGTGTAGCAGGATGCTATCAGGCTTAGTGTGACCGTCTGCTCTGCCTATGATTGAACGCCACGTTATTGCTCTATAAAAGATTTGATTTGTTGTATTGAAGTAAGAACTCCACCTGCCTCGGTGGATAACAGAAGAGTATTTCATTTAAAGCAAGAGTATGTAACATCTGCTGAGCAGCAGCAACAGTGGCCTCTGCTGTAGAGTGAGAATGAAAGAGGCGCCGTTCTCTCTATTACAAGTCAGTGTGCCATCAAAATTATTTTGAAGCTGTTATTTTAATGTAAAATATTTACATAATGTTGCTTTAACTAATGCAAAACTGAGATTTACAGCAAGAGAAAAGTGATTTACAGAGCAGATCTGTGTGCTGTAGGACATATACAAGTTGTAAATATATCCAAGTTATATTGTAGGTGAAATAGAGTATACTACTGGTATTTTTAGCCATGATAGCAACATGGCCCCAAGGATGGTGGCCTGTTGGTTAGTCCCCCACTTTGGTCCACACTGAAATATGAGGATGAAGCCAACTGACTTTGGTGATCCCCTTACCTTTCCTCTGGCACCACCAGCAGGTTGACATATTTAGCTTTTAATGACTTGTCTTGGCAACTTGTTGGATGGATTGTCATGAAATTTTTCACAGACATTCAAAATTAGAGATCACCAAACACTTTGGTGATCTCTAATTTTAACAGCACCATCATAAAGGTAACATTTCTACTGATTTTCTACTAGAAATCATCTTGCAAAATCTACCAAAATATATAGTTTTTTAGTTTATTGCAGGAATGTTAAATATAATCTACTGCATAGCCACTACAGCCAAGCAGGCAATCTACTGTTCCAAATTCATGACCAGGTTGCACAATTTGTCATGGTGTGGACAGTACACCTCATGGTGCCTCTCTTTCTTCCAGTATGACCTCTCCAGTTACAGCTGGTCTGCTAAAATTTCTTCTGCTGCAGTTTTTAATTTCCACTGTCTCCCCATTGTCACTCATTTCAGAAATGTTGAAATATTTCATTTTTTATTAGCAGGCTGTATGATCTTGCGCCTGAAGTGTTGAACCTTCGCCCCCTTTACGCACACAGTTCTGACATTCTAAAACAAAAAAAGCCACTGGATGTCTCTAGCCTTGCCAAACATTCTTGTTTGCGGAGCTCCACTCGCAATAAAAAAGGCACACAGAAGTCCCAAATGAGTTTGCCTAAGAAGATCACTTGATTAAATAGGCTGCAAGAATCATCTTTGCAGTGTAATTTAAATCTCCCATTTACTCTCATATCACTACCTGCTATCTGTTTTACATCCTGCTGTAACTTAAACTGAAAGCCTGATGAGGAATAAAATGATGGCTGCTGTGTGTTTGGCTAATCCCTCTTTGTTCAAGCTTTGCTCTTTCAGTGTCCTTCCTATCTCGTGCTCTTTACGTCTTTTCTGTGCAGCTCACCAAGTCTGTGCTTGTAGACGTTTATTCACTGGCTAAACCATTGTTCTGCAAGTCCACATTGCTGCTGGAGGCGAGTGCACTATCATATTTCTATCTGTACAGAATTCTAGGGGCCTTTCTCTGAATGGACTCGAGTGGTGGACACATAAAATACTGTATGACTATTGTTCGGAGAGTTGTTATCACTGGTCAGACTAGAAAGAAGTTAGCAGCATTTTACCATGTAACACATTGTCTACAGTCTCCAGGGCACCACTGACCTTTAGGTAGGAAGAGTTAAACAGACCAACAAAACAATTCCATTACTCTGATTAATTGATTTTGAATGCTTTTAGGGAATTGGCTTAGAGGGGTAAATGGGACTTTATGCTGGCAAAAAACACTCAGATGATTGGAGTTAAAGCTAAGACATAAATGGTTTCTTGTACATTAATGAAACAAAGGCCATTTATCCATATCAGGACTCTTGGAAAGCTACATATATCTTTTAATATTTGTTCATATCCGTTTTTCACCAGGCAGTAATTGAGATGTGGATTCATAATATGAAGCAACAGTAAAAAAAAAAAAAAAAAGATGAATTATGAATGTTAAACAAATATCAAGTGCAAAATATAGCTGGGGTATGTAACCCTGTAAATTAGCCTAATCATGCAACTTTTTATGAGATACAGATATAGCAGTATGTAATAGGGTATGAGCAGATGTAAAATATAAAGCATGACTTTTTGTGAAGATTGTAGGGCTCATTAAATCAGACTACACCCTTTAAGAAAGTCATCAGTGCGGCTCATTAAGATGGAGTTTAGCCTAGACAACTCCAAAGGAGACCAGTAAAGAATTGGATGGCGACAGAAAAGAGAACAAGCAGATTCAACACGATGACAGAGAAGCAACTGTGAGACAGACGGGAGAGGAGGAAGGGAGAGAAAGGGAGACTCCACCAGCAAAAGGAATGAACAAATAAGAAGACTGATGTCTTCAGTTACCATGCTTTATAGATGATATTCAAAGCATGGCCCTGCATTTATCACACCACTGTTGCTGCTGTGCTGTCACTGCCACACATCAGGTAATGGCGGAGGGTTGCATAAGGGGACGTGGGGTGTCAACTGGGAATAGATAAAAAGGGAGGGGAGGGTGGATGAATGAGCAACTGTGTGTTCATGTGCCGGCAAATGACAAACAATGAATTGTGAGGAAAGAGGGGTGTCTATAGTAAGGGGAATGAGGAGAAATGAGTCTCAGTTGTTCAGCTACCACCCCTCTACCTTGCTCGTCTTCCCATTTCCCATCCTTTCTTGCAGCTGAGCAGTGGTGTACTAGCCATGGGGCATACTGGGACAAATTCTGGTGGGCTGCCTGGTGGGCTGCTGTACATTTCCCAGTACACTCCTTCAGCAGAGGATAATAGGTCATGCCAACTCACTGATACATAAGAGATTCTATTAATTAACACTTCTGACTGCCGCAACTCAGCCTTGTCTTTTTCTCTGGTTCTCTGGAGGATTCGAGCGGGAGCCCAGGGACAAGATGTAAGAAGAGGGAATTAGATGTGCACCTGTTTGAAAAGGTGAAAAGCAGCTTGGTCACACAGGGTGAGATGACACAGGTGCAGCAGCTCTGAACAACTTTCTGCAAATATCATTTTCGGAATCAGAGCCAGCACCATGCCTGCTGAGAGTCATGCATAGACGCTCTCATTATGGTATGGCGATGAGTCATGCTGTTCAAATGGGCTGTCACTTGCACTGAAGCTCAGGGACTGGGAGACAACGAACAAACACTGGTGATTAGCATTAAAGATGTAGCTGTTTCAGAACTGTCTAGACTTGCAGTGGAAAGCTAACAGTCTCATGCTGGGCTGGCAGACTTTACTGTCATATAAGAGAAAAGATTGTTGAGATAATAAACTTGCTGTTTTTTTCTTTCTGAGAAGAAAAAAAAAATGAATAAATGATAGAGGAGATGTAGATCTCTTTGAGATGCGTTACTGTGGTATGAATAAAAAATGTTGTAAAAACCTTGGTTTTACAGCAGTCAGCTTGCCATACAACTCTCATTAAACAGTCACTTGATTTTATGAGGAGTTTTATCCGTGTCTCTGAGGCATAACTGAGGAGCCATTAATGTGGCATATATTGCTGTCCCATAAGATGTTAATGTGCTTTCTAGCTTTGGTTTCCTCCTAGATGTACTGTATGTTTGCTTAACTGATCCTATCAACAAGGCAAGCTTCCAGAGCTCTGGAGGGACTCCTCTGACAGTTTAGATTTGATTGACTGAACCGCTTTCTTCTATTGACTATAACGGAAGCAATGCAGCTCACATGGAAAGTCTCACTGGATTTACAGCTGCAGTCAGACATGTTCTGCAAACATGAGACCATCGTATGCTGTCACTCAAGTAAGAACCAATATGCCTCCATGCCATGCTCATATCAAACAGCAGAGGGGTTCACAGACAAGAAATACTTTACTCTCTGCTGCTCTGCATTAAGCAGGTTGCAGACCCCATTTGATTATCCTCTCTGTGATGCCATGATTGGCACTAAACTCTACCATACATGACTTACAGCAATTACTATTCGCTACAGCTTTTGCACATTCCTCACAGTTAAGCCCCTAATACACAACGTATCATTTTCACACTCAAAACAACACAGTATAAGTAGAATACATCAATTTTGCAGTAGCAGCTGCTGCGTAGTTATTTCAGCTGTTCAGACTGTTTGGATACCCATGTGGTTCAGTTTGAAGAAGATTGTTGTATTTAATGTCTTCCCCCCTTAATAAACTGCAACTTAAAATGGTTTACATACATCCTGCTGATGCTTTTCTTCTGGTAACAATGTGTGAACAGTGTGTCCCATCATCTACTGTAGCTGTCCAGACCAGTTTATCACAGTGAGGACAGCAGCGGCTTATCATCGCACTGTGGCATCACTGGTTGCAGCAAGAACTTAAATAATGATCATCCGTTCTCATTCTTAGGTGGCTAGTTTGTTAATGATGGTTCACATGCAGTCAATAAAGCAGGTAACATTAGCTGAACTGTAGCTATTGGGAGACCAACAGAAGGTAACTAAGCATAGATGTATTAAGGAGAGCCCCGTTCATTCCTATGAATGTTGCTCAGTGGCACATGAAGCCAAAAAATTGGCTTCCAGCTGTAAAGAAATTACCCAGATGTTGCTCACCCTTCCTTGATTTTTGGGCCCATAGAGCATGTGCACTAGAGACCTTCGCTGGCCAAGCTGGCTAACTTCCAGGTTGGCTCTCTGCTCACTTAAATGGGGATAAAATCATTTAATCATGCGGCACTTTCCAAATGTTATATATGCGCTTTCACCCCTCCCTTGTTTAGTTTGGTTGAATCAAACTCTGGTTCGTTTGGGCAGGTGTGAACGCAGCGATCGCACTCGGGTGAGGACCAACACAACTGGACTGAGACCTTGTTGAAGAGGTGGTCTTGGTCCAGTTACAAATGAACTCTGGTTACATATGAACGAGATCTGACCTAGATCCAACCCAACTGCAGGAAGCATTACACATCTTTTGGATTAAACCAGCTCCTAAAGTCAGCTGCGCTGTGCATTATTCTCCCCTCTCCCTTTCCTCAGCACATCTTCTTCGTGTAACGTGAAGCAACACATTGTTCTCTAGATGTTGCCTTGAAGTGCGTTGAAATGTGCCATTCAGCGGTCATATTTTGGCTTAGTATATGGCCCAAACGACTGGGCCAGATTATCCATATATCACATTGGGCGAGTGCTTGGGGGCACCAGCCAATTTATCATGCTGGGGAGCACCAATGTGAAAAAAATGAAAAACATAGTTTTTGTGGCAGATACACCATTTATAAAGCACTTGGTTTAGCTTTTATTTATCATTATTCTTATTAATAAGAATATGAATAATAAGAATAAGAAAACAGTGGAAAAGTAGCGGCTGCTGTGTGTCTTTCAGCACCACGGAGGCATGGAGACAGAGAGAGAGATAGAGAGATGCTGTTTATTTCAATAATAATAGTAGTTCACCTTATTGCTGATAGAAAATATGTTCAAAGACCATTTTACTAATCCCGTGTGGACCAGTACACCTTTGTATTCCTGAGTGCTACGGCTCACACATTAGTTTTACTTTTTGTTTTACCAAGGCAAGAAGGAAATTCAAGTCCTTTATAAATGTTGTAGCCTGCTGTTTTGGAAAAACAAACTCTCCTTTCTCCACCTGCCAACTCCACAAGATTTCTGACCAATGAACGGAGTGACAGCTCCCACATGGCTTTTGTTGATAGATTTTGGTTCGCTTGAAATTTTGCCATGTGAAACCAAAGAGAAAATGCAACAAAGTAGCAACTCATCCACTGATTCAGACCAAAGCAAACAGACTATGGGTGTGAAAATGCCCTAAAACAAGTCATTTTGCTGGGGTTGTGATGTTAAAAAAAGTGTATTCACAGTTTTACAGCTGCTCCTTTTCCAATGATTGTGTGGGAAAAATGCTTTCTGGGCCGGTGTGCATCATGTGACGGACCTGGAAGTTGTAATTACATTGTTTGGCCACTATGTCAAATTGACTTCACAGCCCGGCGCTCTTCCTTTTGGCTAGGTAATTAGCAGGGCTACACTAATTCAACATGAGCTAATGCTTTCAGTTGTTAGCAAGCGTGTTGAATGTTGAACTGTGCTATTTTTATTGCATTTGCATAGCTATTATTGTTTCAGGCATCCATTTATTTCAACACATTATGACAATCAAAGACAAGTGAAACTTTTTTGACATGTATAATCCAACATAATAATCAAGATCAAGTTTGCATTATTTTTTTGCTGTATTACCTGACAACAATAATTTAACAGACAAATTTGACATCACAAATCTGATACAAGTTTCAATATTGTGTTAATTTAGATTTTCATATGTACAGAAATGAATGGAAATCAATGGATGTCTGAAATGGTACATATATACACACAGAGCAGTATGGTTTTTTAAAATGGTTAGCAAAATGTAGTAGTGGGCTGAAACATGCAATATCAACATATTAACATGCAGGGATACACTTGAACTTTGCTTTTGTGTTCAGTTATGCAGCATTTATTAAATGCCAGATTTAAAAATGCATCAGTATGCCTCAAAAACAAAGTGCTTGTCAGAGTGTTGAACAGAATCTGGGCTACATCCAACAAATTTTGTAACTTTCTCAGACTGACAATCCGACAACCGTGCCCACTTCACTCTCCTCACTGTGGAGGTGAGAATGTATGCAGGCTTTGAACGTCTCTCCCCAACTCTCTTTTTTCATTCCTCCCACAACTACTTCTGTCACTTTTTGTGTGTACAACCAGGTGTAACACCACGAATACCTTTTTGAGGAGAGATTGTCCAAAAGTGTGTATTGTCTGTTTATATGATTCACCGCTTTATATGAGTCACTGCTCCCTATGGAGGCAGGGCTTTTGCCTCATCTTTAAGTGTGGGCATTTGGAAAAGGTATGAACGGATATGACAAGACAACACATTGTACAAACTAATTTGTTTCCAGTCTATTTGGTGTGGTGGTTGGTTGGACTCCCCTCTCTGGACACACGCTGGCTGGAGTGGAGCTTCCAACAATGCACAAGGTACAGTCCATGTACTGTGCACTCTTGATATTACTCATGCTATGCTTGGTGGAATAACATTTTGAATGGAGTTTAGTAATTATGGTGATGTGTATTACAACATTTTCCCACTGATTAACATGCTAGTCACATAAAACATAATGTGCCCTCAGAGCCTTAGTCATTTTGGGATTATTGCCACCTCCCAAAATGCCATTTTCAATTATAGCCATTTAATTTTCCCAGTGACCAACATTACTCTTTCTTCACCTCACAAAAATCCAATCCCAAAATTGCCTCTGGGTCACGATGTCATCAAATCTGTAAAGGAAGAGCAAGTTGATTACAGAATTTGAAATTATTTTCTTCATTATTCCTCAGCAGAAATGGGACTGGATCTCTTGTGCCTCGAGTTAGACGTGCAGCATTCAGTTAACACATAGAGGGACCAGACCTGCTGGCTGAATTCTGAATGTTGCATGATACTGAATTTAGTCTGTTTATTCACAGTGCTTACCTTGTGCATAAAATACATTCCAATTAAGGTGTACCAAGACACACTTCTGGCTGTGATCAGAGACCACAGCGGCTGTTGAGTGAGACAACTAAAACAATTGTTTGGTCTTGGAGTCACATTCAGACTTAGTGGAGATGTACATCACAACTGAGAGAGAAAAAATCATGGGCTTACAAACACACGCACACACAGACATACACACACTTGGACTATTCTCCTTATTGTATCTAATCTGTTCAGTTGTTTGTAGTTGCATTTCACGCTTACGAAGCACAAATACCTGGCCAGCATCCATCTCAATATGGCTGCAGGGTATCTTAAACTGTGACCAAGGGAGCAAGAAGAACGATTACCATCTCCCTCCTTTCCACACTACCACCTGTGTATCTACCCAGCATGCAGGTGGTCTCAGGTGCTCTCAGTGCCTGACGGTGTGGTAACAGACAGATGCAGTGAGTGTGTTAAGGTTACATAAATATGCTCCCTCACCGGACCAGTTGCTGCTACCTCCCCTGTCCTGACAGCTCCATAGATTAAGCCTCGAGAGGTAAAAAGTGCTGTTTAGTATTCCACATGACCCATCTACGCTGCCTGGGCCACACTAAATGGAGACAGTTGCTCAGATATTGCCACCAAATGGAGAAAAATGTGTTCAAACTGTGCAATAACTTCTGTGGGCAATTTAAGTAATAAAAATGTATCTTGCATCTTCAAAACAAATTTAAAGTTCTCAAAGTGGCATGAAAAATATTTGTTTTAAGGCCTGTTACAACAGCATAATGCCAAAATGGAATTGCCCCATGCAGTGAGGTTTAAGTAAATATCTTTCAAGTAAAGCTCACTTTTGATGAAGTTTGATGAAGACATGCAAATTTTTGCTGTTGGCCAATAGCAAGCCATCTTGCTGACATTTTAGGGAATAGAGCCGATGCATCCCAAATGGAGGAAGCTACTGTATTGTAGTTTATTAGCTGTACTGCACCATCCAGTTTTATATAACCCTCCTTTGTTGGAGTCTAAACTTATCTATTGAGGATACATGTTGTTCAGACGATACTTTAAGACACAGGAGTCAATGCACAAAGATGTTTTTTGAATAAATTGAGTGAACTTATCATCTGGTTTGCAACTGAGTGAAAGAGCAAGCTAGCTAGATCAGCAAGGTTTTTTTTCTCCTTTTCAATTACTCTTTCTTAAATGAAATCCTAAGAACAAAATCATGTGGGAGGAAATGGCAGTGAAAACAAAAATAAGCTTGGAGAGCTATAGACAGCCATATCATGACGTCACGTCTGGTTAGCCTCTGTTCTGCTAGCTTCTGTAACTCAGTTCAAAATGCATTTTTGAAAAAAATGAAGCGTGTTCCTGAGGTTTATTTTCCATATTCTAAGACTGCTCAACATCCACTACAGCAGTTTCTATCAGAAATTTAAACCTTTGTTATTTTAAGAAAGTTGAACGTTTTTGTTGTGTGCACAGAAAAAACTACAGCCCCCAATAAAAGAACTACAATCGTAGCAGCACGGGTAGGCTACTTACGTCACTGTAACTTGGTTTTGTCCATAACCATAAAACCCACCAAGACTTCTGAAGTCATTTTTCAACTTTCTAGTTTCTAGTACACTTTGGACATACTGAGAAAGTATCCAAACCTGGATTTTTAGTTATTAGCATAGTTACAAATGCCACTGGGATTTTCACTGAGGTTTTCTTACTTCCGGAACAGAATTCGGAAGTTCCGGATTGACTTCAGCTCTCAATTGTGATCATGGTTGTGACTGACTAGTGCTAGTATGTTCCTAACTTGTCAGCAAGTAAGCAGTAAGCAGTAAGCAACACTCTCTACTCCCTACCTCACCAGCTCAGCACTGCCTATATTTTGCAAGAATGTGCAGATGAACATTGTCCCATCACCTATTGTTAAAATCACTTTGGTCACAGCAATTACTCATCATCATTATAACAGTGAGCCCTTGCCCTTCTCTTGACAAAACTGCATTTCACATTTAATCATCATTTTACTTACTGATTTATCTTTTATCTCTGCTTATTTTTGCTAAATCAGTCAACACTAAAATGGTTTTCTCCTGCACAATGACCTCAATTTGTGTAAAAATGTGTTTTTTTTTACATTATTGATGTTTTTTCAATGTTTTTTTTTTTAGTTGAAATCAAGATAAACTGATTGCTAGGCTTTTTTTTTCTTCCAATCTTAACAGTATCAGCCTATATCAGAGGTCTACGACCTCTTAATCATGAGAGCTACTTCAAAAATTTTAATTTGTCAAGAGCTGCTCCTTCATTCCCCTCTTGATTTTAGGGGACAGATTTTAATGATATTACGTATTCACCCTTTAAAAACACTTCTTTCCTCCTCTGCTCTCTATAAAAGATAAACAGTCACCAAATGAAGGTTCACAATAATACATTTATGAACAATCTAACTTTTAATCAGTAAAGGGCTACTGATATGAACATGAGACATATGTAGGCTATATTTATCTTCTAAATGAGTTCATGAAATTAATCACCGCTTCATGCTGTCTCCCCACTCTTACCTTCTAAGCTTGCAATTGTGCTAATAAGATGGAAGCTCAGTGTATAAATAACTTTAATATGATGACTAATCTTAGTTTAGGTAGAAGTAAAGGCAATGCGTGAAGTATTTCAGACCTTTATAAGCACTAAACTCAAGCAAAGCTGCAAAGATGTGGTACATAGCAGTGGATAAAGAGAAGAGAGAGTTGGAGGATGAAAAGTTTTGAGGTTGAGCTTGATCTACCTGGTTAGTAAAGTAGTTTAACCACTGTGCTTATTTTGGTTGGTATTTGAAAGTACATGTATAGTATGCTGATTCTCACTTGAATGGAGCCAAACTTTTAGTCTTTAAATATTAATTGTGAATTCCAATGTTATATATGCATGCTGAGGCTGAAAGAGAATTTATGTGATTTGGACGGGGTTTGGACCAGACAGGTTTTGGAGCAACATAAGATGGTTTTTCTACCTTTTGATGGTCCAGGTGTGAAAGAAAATTGAATAGTAGGTTATCATTTTATAAATCTTTTGTATATATGTTACAAATGTTTTCAAACTAAGGAGTCAATGTTTGTTATCAACTGAATGTGATGTAATGTCACTGTCAATTTGGGGATACATGTTGGTGAAGAAATCCTAGTCCTAGGCTAGTTGAACTCTTGAACCTGTTTCTACCTGAGGATTGCTTGCTGACCTCTGGGGTTAGCTAGAGATATCTTTGTCTTAAGCCTACTGTTTTAGAGACCATACTTGTTTGTAAGAAGGTGTAACGGTTTGTGGAAGTGTCCACTGAGGGACCAGACTGTTTTTAGCTTTGCTTCTGGAGAGGTATAAAGCTGTCTAGTTTGGGTTCACAATCTTTAGAGAAAGGGCTGGCTTTAGGGAAAGGGCCAGCTGAACAACATGCTTTCTCTCCAAAAATACAACATGATTGTATTTTTGTTTGTGTGTGGACATTTGTATAATTGTTACCGATGATGTGATGGATTGTACAGTCTCTACAACTGCTTCAACAAGTAACAATGTTTAATGCTTTCTTTATGTCTCCATGTGCCTCTTTCTGAAAGAAAATTTCCACAACACAGGTCACTATCTGCAAGAGCTTTGTGTGTCTGGATTAGCGTTATTACTGCAGCTATCGCTGCCAATTCTCACTGGAATTCCATGTGTCATGGTAGTTGGCCAGAGTAGAGGGACGACCATGAATTATATTATTGATAGATAAGGCTCTTTTGTTTTGGTGACTGTAGTCCTGTTAAAAAAGTGTCTCTGTTCATAAAAATAATCCAGGCAGAATGCACCAGAGAGTAAACAACTGAAACCTTAGAAATATGGTTTATGATTTTTAAGGTACTCACTTCCATATTTTTTATTTTGAGTCCTCAGTCCAGGATTTTTCTAGAGACACAGCCAGCTGGCCTAGAATATGTATTGGCGCATTAGTATCTAAGAGTGGAGTCCAGGATGCATGCTGCATCAAATACACTAGTTATATACTAGTTTGGTTCCATGGTGAGTACTGTAAGTGTAAGAGAAGATGGACCCCATCATCCTGGAGAGGGTTATGTTTCAAAGCACAGAGAGAGCAAAAGAAAACAACGTGCTTGTACTGAAAATGTCTCCACATGCAACTACAGCACCTCCCTCTTGCTTGTCTCCTTTTCTCTCCATCTGTATCTCTTTAAGTTTTGGGTTGAGTGTGGTGTATGGTATGTTACATATTGCCTGCGCCCTCTCCTGATGCAGACTGTTGAGGAAAAAAAAAGAAAAAAGTATATTTACGTCTGGAGTCTCATCTAGCATGAGCAATGAGGCCTGGGACAAAGAACAGAAAGGTAAGCAGGTGGCTTTGTACGTGTGTCTGTGTGTGTATATACAGTAAGTGTGTGTGTGTGTGTGTGTGTGGGAGTGTGTGTATAACAATGGGAATGTTCAGGTCGTGTGTAGATGTGTATGTGTGTGTGTGTGTGTGTATATGAGGTGGTAAATTGTAATACAAGTTTTTTCTCTTTAGAATGGCAGAGCCACAGCAGCAGCCCTCATCAGAAGGTTGTATATATGTGGCAGCGTAATGGGGTCACAGTAGATGTGCAGGACAGGCAGGGGCTCCATTTCACAGGCTGAGAGATGGAATGTGCAAGGTGGTAGCTGGAGCAGGCCGCAGAAGGGTCTGACTAATGAATTCTCTCTCTCTAGCCTGCCTGCTTTGTCCCAGCCCCCCTCCTTTTACAAAACTCCTCTTGGATATTAAAAGGTGTCATAGGCCCTGCACAGCAGAGCGCGTGGTAATGATGCAGGGACAGAGTATAGGAGAGGTGTGCAGCAGTGAAAGGGGACAAGCAGAGGAAGACTGACAAGAATGATATGAGAAGTCAAGTGTTTCAGCGTCTGCTTGCCAAACACAGCGAGTTCTGATTTGTGCAATTATGGTAGTTTTTTTCAGACAGGGAATGACAGGATGGGCCTTGTTTGTAGGGGATGTGTGGGAAAAGACTCCTGAGAATAGGTTGGGCTGAGGGAGAGGGCAAGTAGCCCATTCTGTTTACCAGCTGAGTCCACAAGATGACAAATTCTGCTCCCCTCCTTTCAGGTGACAATCGAGGAATATTACTAAGCAAATTAGACACAGAAACACTGCTCACCAACCTTGAGTTTACCTGAGGGAGATCTGTTCAACAATGTGCCCCTCACAAGCAAAGAAATAACACTACTCAGTGTTTAGACTACTGCTTTTATTAGAAACGTGCACACTGGATTTGTATTAGGAGGTGACAGAGCCATGACAAATGTATTTGTTGTTAAGTGGGCATGAATTAATAATTCCACACCAGCGTCAGAGCAAAACAACAAATTAGGTCTTGAAAACAAACATACAGAGGCACATTATTTTAATTGAAGTGTTTGCCTGACGATGATAACAACATCCACGGTTCTTGTAGCCTGAAGGTTCTGTAGAGTCTGAGGAGAAGATATGAACGTCCGTTCGCTCTTGCTGTTTCATAATCCTATTTCATTAGAACTTAGATAATTGCTGCATGTATGTGTGCATAGAATTGTGCAGTGTGTTGTGTCTGTGAGCGATAAGGAAGGGCAAGGTGGATGGGGACACGCAGGAAAGTGACTTTAAGGCTGTGCCACATCATTAGTCCACCAGCCAGGCTCACTAGGTAGTGCATGGTTGGCATCCTACATTATTTACTGACACACTGAGACACTAGTGGAGATTTGGTGTGTACAGGACAGACAGTAGCTTTCTATCACCGCACTACAAGGTGAATAAAGGCAGCACAGTCTGATTACCTATTCAAAGCATCGCCAACTCAGCCAATCAACCGAGACGCTGCAGAGGCTCGGCTGATACAGACATGGTGGCTTGTAAGTACACAGTGGCCCTCAGTTCAGCTAGCTGTCGTGTTTGGGCTTTTTTACTTCTCCTTGTTTTTCTTTGGTTTTGATATACCAGCAGTCCCTGTAGATGGCGCACAGCCATAGTACAAGTACTCCTCTTCTCTGACAGAGAGAATTAAGCTGAAATGACAGACGAAAGGCCAAATGGCTCCAGAACGGCAGAATGGAAAGTGCTGTTAATGAAAGTCCCTTGTTGTGAAAATGGGGTTTCACAGGAACCTCAGTGGCAATGAAACCTGTCATGAATATGCAGTGCCTCAGTCAGCTGAGCTTATTTAGCATACTAACAGGATGAAAGCTTTTTGGAACCACTCGCTGCCATGCTTGATAAGGGCAAATGTTTTGTGGAAGTTGTGAACTGTACAAATGCGCCATAGCCTTGTAAGTTATAAAGACAGGGCGTAATATGGATTTGTTGCCTCATCCATGAACTGATGTGAGGTGAGAGTAGAGTTTTCTATGGAGTATATTAACCAGGCACTTAAAATGAGCTGTAATTAAAAGGATGACAGCTTTATTAACACATGCAGAGAAGTGGTGCACTTGATTATTAGAGAGCAGCTGATTTACATTCTTGTATACATGTGTATGTAACCCACCCTGCTCTTTTAAATGTGATACACTGCAGCTATCTTAACAAGAAACGTTGTGAGTAGCTGTCAACAACTGTTTTCTGCCTGTCCTCAAAAAAAAAAAAAAAAAAAAAGAAAATTCCTATTTTATAGAGTTGACAGTTATTTGTAGTGAGTGGGTGGCCAGCATGATTACTACGCTGGTGCTTGAAAAATGTGTTATAGGGTGAGAGAGACCGTTTATAAGACCTTGTTTACACTTTCCTAGGATTTTCCTGTGTGGAGCTATCTCCCTACTGAGAGACATTCTTTTTCAGCATCCCATAACAAGGCAGACAGCATCTGGCGCAAAGCAAAACTCAAAACCTAGTTTTCCCTTCAACGACGATGAGCTTAAGCCATGTAATTCCCTGTGAAATCTGATTTGTGGTGACAATACAAAACTGAGATAAGATGGTATTGTAATTGTCTTGTGCTGCCAGTCAGGGCAGATGGAGACTGACACATACACATACACACACACACACACACACACACACACACACACACACACACACACACCTGAAGAATTAATTATAGCTGTTGCATGGACTGATTTAGGTACTGACCATTTTGTCATCATAGCAACAGTGAAACTGACATTTTAGGTGCACAAGAACTGAATCACAGCTGCTTTTACACATTAAGAAATCACGAAACTCTGTAAGAAACATTATCTATACTGGGAGTGAGTAACAAAGCACTCAAAAGCACTAAGACATAAACTGCTCTTGTAGAAAACTGGAAGGATCAATACATGCAAATAAACATTGCTACTCTCAGTTTTCCAGGGTAGGGTTTTATTCTGGCTTGCCAGCCTCCATCAGCACGTCTTTGTGAGATTTCGAGATGCAGAACCGAACATGCAAAAGAGTCCGACAGCTACTTTGAATTCCCTCCTCTCATTAATGTCTAAATTGTCTAGCTGATGGGCTGGGGTGTGCGGAGCTTGGCAGGGCCCTGCTCTCTGAGACTCACCAACATCACTTGGACAGATGGCAGGAGGAAGCAGCTGTGACTAAGGGATATACAGAGGAGCCAGAGAGCCAGCTACACTGTGGAAATGACACAACCTCAAGATGGAGGTTGAGAGCAAAAGAAGTTAGATGGAAAACAATGGAGAGTAAGCCCTGGAGCTCCACTGTGTTACATACACCACTGAGCGACAAGCTTCCATTCCTCACATGTAGTAGAACTCACCGTCTCCCCTTTCTTCCTATTTCATTTAGTTCTTCAGAGGCCCAGAACCAATCCAATAACTTTTTCCTAAAAGCTACCTTAACTAGCTTCCTCTGATATCTCCCGGCACCAAAAATATAGTCCAGGCAAACTTCAGGCTCTTTCCTCATCCCAGTTGATGTGCTATTTGGCAAGAGGGATGCATAAGAATGAGCAGTTAGCAGCGTTTGGAGTCCAACTGGGGGGGGTCTAGCTCAAGAAATGAGCTGGCATTTGCAGATAGGCAGGCACAGACTGATGGAGTCACTCTGAGGGGTTCTAAGGGAAATTTTCATTGCTTTTCTTGGGGGGTAAATCATGCTGTATGGTAAAGGGACGAGAGCATTGAGACTCTGTGGGCTGAGGACAACACAGCCGTCTGAGTCTGGGACTTCTGCTGAGAACGACATTAACATATGCCAAGATATCTGCAATGGCATGTGATTTTGTTATCCGTTGCCCTCACTTTACCTCTCACTTGACTTCAGATCATATTGAGGCTATAGAGGATTTTTTTTGCCTGTAAATGTTGTGAATTTTACTCACTTCCTCAGAGAAGAAAAACTCATACTGCATATGTCTGTTTATCTTCAGGTATTCTGTTTGGTTCAAGAATAAGATGCATTTGCTGCTATTACTGCTCAACAGAAGGGAAAACAGAATTAAACCACATGTCCACCGATGTTTTCCAAGCTCCCTCAACAACACACATCACTTCCATTATTTTATTTCATTTTCTTTTTCAGGAGAATAGCAGATGTTCCCAACCAAAATATTTGAAGTTCTTCAGGGGCCTTTTAGGATGACAGCGTGAGTTGTTCTGCTTGAAAAACAGCCATTTCTAATTAAGCATGGTTTCCAAATGAAGGGACAAACAGAAAAGGCTCCAAATGGTTGTCATTAGAGGCTCATGTCAGAGCACACAGGTTAGGCCCCCACTCTCATTAAACAGGGTCTGTTCTCCACACACACACACACACAAAACAAACCAGTTACATCTGCTTGTGTGCCTATGTGTAAGCATTTATGTATGCATTCATGTGTGGTTTTTGTGTTTGTATGTGGCTGCCTGAGAGAACAGGCTGAATCTCATTTACAGTCCAAGGGGTCACTTATTGACTGAATCAAACCCCCCTGACAGGGCCCAGACGGAATGGAAGCTTAACAAGATTACTGTTATATATAGCAGCGGTAATGGGAACCTCTCTGGAGATTCTGGTGCTGCTGATTTGTGCCCTGCTGCCCAGATTTGAACAGAAATGCCTAACATTCTGCACACAACCTTTCTCCACCGGGAAACTCCTGATGCATTACAGCTGCAACGGATCAATCAATCTACCTACTCCCATCTCTCCACCTGCTGCCTGCCAGGACACTGATTCCTCAAAGGACTGTGCCGGGGGCTACACTCTGAGTCTGCACTGCCCATGCATGCCTCTCCACCACCATCACCAGTTAGGGAAATCACTGGCTGAATGGGCACTTCTCTACCACATTCTCTTGTCCCTTCTGTGCATATATTCAGGGTCTAAATCCAATTGTGCAACAGATTGTTGCTCTTCAGTGCGCCGCTAGTCAAGTCAGTTTAAGGCGGAGGAGCTAAGGATCGAAGGAGGTAGGAGAATGCAGGTTCGTATTAGAAAATGCGGCGCCGCCACACTTGTTTTGATTAATGGACCTCTCTCTGCCTGTGAGTGACGAATTATCAGAAGGCTGGATGGCTCGTTCATCACTGTCAGCCGAGGCCTGTTAGTGTGGCGTCTCCAGTCCACCAGCCAGTCGCGCAACCATCTCGCCCTTATCGCTCCCACCTGGTCCTGGAGATTTGCAGCATCGCTGCAGGGGAAGAAGGGGCTGGAGGAGGAGGGAAAAGGCCCGAGGTAGTGCAGCTGTGACTTTGAGGTTTGGCGGCAACAGTGTTCAGTCACCATCCTGGCAGCCATTACAGGAATGGATGCCACATTTCTCCTGAGATTTACTGCATGCTTACTCAGATAACCTGACTGGTAAAGGCCTACAAGCAGGCGCGATCATCCACTAAACCATTATCACATGACTGAAGTTAATTTGGAGAAAGGAAAAGCGGGAGACGATAAGAGTCTTCGTGTTGAACAACTGAACGGGAGATAATGGAATTTTGTTTGGTATCGCAGCCTAAGGCTCTGCCTGGCCTCTAATTAAGCAGGTAGAGAGAGCTTTAGCAACGAGAATCTTATCTTTGCTTTTGCTAGGCGACAGAGATAGTGTTCAGCAGCATAAACACTAATTAATTACCAAGAGTACTTTATTGTGAGAAGGCCTGTCTGCTGGTGCCTGTTGTGATGGACATTACAGAGATACAGATGGAAACAGACGCCACACACACACACGCACACACACACACATACACACACACACCATGAAATAAGCAAAAATCTCATTTCCATTTTTACGGTCTGTCTCCTTTTTCATGTTCGCTCTCTCTCTTTCTGGCTCATGCACCCACTCCCACTTGGACACGGGAGGGAAGGTAAAGTAGTTGTTTTTCAAGAGAGGTACTATCCTTTGACACAGACAACAGACCAAGCTGAGCCGGTGATGGATGGGAAGTGGACAGCTGTCGACAGGCAGGAGGACGGCAGGGCCGTGAGCACCCGACGGGGACACGCCTAATTCCCAGGTCTTATTTTGTCAATAAACAGCAGCCAGTGGCACTCAATTAGAGGGCTTTATTGACTATGCTGCCTGGCCTGTGTCAGATGTCAGCTGGTGACACAGCGTGATGTCCAACACTGACACTTTCTCTGAGATTACAGAAAATAGAAAAATCAAAAGAAGATTGCAGAAGCAGAGAAAATAAATAAAGGAGGGAAAGCGGGGGAAGGATTTGGTGAAAAATACAGGAGGGATAGAGAGACAGGGTGAGATTAGGAGAGATAAAAAGTGGGCGAGTGAGGGCTACACTAGTCCTCAAAGCGTTATTCTCAAGTGCTCAGGTTATTATGTCTTGTTGGGCCCGCTGAATGTAAGCTTAAGCAAAATGTAAAAAATCTGATATGACAAATGGTAGCAGTAATTGGCAGGTTTCACTTTGTTGTCTCTCATGTTTATTCTTGCCTCTAGACAAGTCAGGATAAGAAAAATATCCTCCTCCCCATCTCTTTCTTGAGAGTGAACAAATCCTCTAACCAATGTTTGTTTTCAGTCTCCTCTCCTGCAGTATGTTGTCTTTTGTTACACTTCAAACGCCACTGCATCATCTGTTTTTCTCCTGGAGAGGCGAAAACAAACAGAACCACCAGCTTAGCCTGCTTTCCAAATTAATTGGTTTGGAGTCATTCCTTGAAGTGGTTTCATTTTTTGACACCATGATGCCTTTTTTCAGCTATCTATTTACAGTCTTTTAAACATTCTTAAGGAAACCTGCAGATAAACATATTGGTTGCACTGGAAAGTGAATCCTGTGGATTTTGAGCAAACAAGAACACATCAACCCTGTTAGACACACCGACACATTTGTTCAGAATTGATTGTGTTTCAAAAAACTTTTAACATTTTGGTACTTTAATTGTCATCCACAATGATAAAATGCATTTATACATTATATTTGTATTTAGGACCATAAAACTTTTGTAATTGGTTCCACGTCATTCCGAGTACGTTTACCTGCAGACTTTCAGTATCTACACAACACTCCCACTTTACTACATGACACACTTGGGTGGTTAGGTTTAGGCATGAGCAGTGAGATGGTTAGGGTTAGGGGTTGGGGTGTGTCAGGTAGCATGCCGTTATAGTGACAACATCATGGGTGTGTGTCATGTAGGTCTGCAAGATCGCAGATAGACCCTTTTCCATCATTCCCTACTGTACACATCCAAGTTATTGTAATTCATTTTTGTAATGTTATGACAGTATTAGCAGTAGTTACTAGGGATGTGCAAAGATCCCAGTATTTGTATTTGTATCAATATTTGTGTGTTTGTTTGGCAGCAGAATGATTTAAATTTGTATTTGTATTCGAATAAAAGTGGAAATAGGCAAAAAAATCCAGATTCTGTTTTTATTACACTTTTAATTTTAGGACATTAAAGTGTTAAAATAAGTGTTTATGAATAAACTATCTTATGAAGGAGGTCCCCACAACGGGTCTCAAACTTGAGTCTCCCAGATCATAGACAACAGCACTGACTACTGAGTTAAACTGAGTGCTTTGCCAACATGCAGACAGACCTCTACTTGTTTATACACCCATAACACAGAGACAGCACGGTGTGTGAAGAACTTCAAAGGCAATTCTTGCTTTGCACTTTTCATTTACTGCCTATTTTTTTACAATCTAACTTTGTGGAAAGGAGAAGGGGAACAACAGGTTATGGAGAATCCTTTGAAAGCACTTTATGTGTGTCAATAGCTCAGCTTTATCTGTGGGGAACACCCCCAACTCTAGGAGTGATGTCCAAATAAGGAAATGTGCGTCATGTTGCAAGTGGATGTGACTCCCCTCGTTGAGACCTGATGATAGATGTAACAGTGGAGCAGAGGAGAGAGACTGAGATAGCGGTGTAACCGACTTGCATGCTGGTATATGACATGGGGTTTTTTTTCTTCCTGAAAACAAATAATTTTTAGAATATTTGTACGCAATAAATATTTGTTAAAAACCCACTATTTGTGCTGTGCCCTAGTACTTACAGTCACTTACTTACAGTAAGAACATGTTCCTACACCTATAACAGTAGAGTAATTAGAGGACTGAGCTGAGGACAGTCTTTTTTTTTTCTTCAAGCAGAGAAGGAAAGGTGTTGGTAAACACAGATCTATAGTCCTGAGAGGGGCCAGTGTTAGAGAAAGCTAATGAAAAAATGAATTTTATAACCAAAATAAACCTGAACCTTTTCCCTTTATGGCAACCCTGTTACTCTGCAAAAGATAACAAGATAACAGATTTGATGAGGTTGACATTTCAAGCTTACTTCCCATATAAAAAAACCCCACACACACAAAACACAAGAACATGTGTTATGTACAGGGTGAGAGTTTTGATTGATGATGATTACTTGAGATTTACTCCATACAATGTTCTTTGAAATACACAGCAAGGAATGTAGATTGTTACCATCACTTTATTATGAAACATACTAAATGCGAGATGATGCTGGAGCAAAAATTCGCCCTGGTTAACTCCCTTGTTCCCTTCTCACTTTAGGAATATGCGATATACAAGAGTGTGATAAAGTTTAGTCTTATGTTTTACATCTAATAATGGTGCATATTCCTAAACAAATGTCATCAAATTACCACAAACTGGTTCACATTGTGAAGCTGAAGCTGGAGAATTTTGGGTAGTTGCATGTACAGTTGCTCGGTAATCCAAGTCTGACTTTAAAAGTACTACAGAGCTGAATAAACTCTGACAATATCAGTAAAAAAGTATCATTACTTGCACTGGGATGTATGGTTTGTATGAAGCCACCTCATGTACTCCTAGTGATTGATGAGAATGATGCCACATGACTTGTGCAAGTCCCATACTTAGTGAGGGGCTTTCTTTAAAGTAACATTTGTATTGTTTTATTAATTATTGGCATTAAAAATGCATTAATCATGATGAATGATGTGTAAGAGATAAAAGATGATGAGGTGTCCCAAAAATAATGGATGCTGCGAAGGCGGAGCCACTCCACTTCATCATCCCCTCCACTGAGTTCATTATTTTTCAATGTCAGGACTTGAGACATTGCACTTCTTGTGCTTATTTAAGAGTCACAAATCTTTTTTGTTGGATTAGGTCTGGTTTTATTATCACTTTCTGTGTTGATCCAGTAGTGACCACCCAAATGTCTACAGGCTGGTAAGCACTGTTCTTTAAACTTTTATCTGAAACTTGCTGATTTGAAAGTACACCTGTTAGAAAGAAACATTTTTATCTAACAATTGGTTTTGTAAAACACCTTACACAAATGCCACTAAAGTGCTGCATGTCAAGGGGACTTAAACGTCTCTGGTTTGGACTTTATACATTTACAGGACTGTCCAGTGAAAGTCCAATACATCCCAGTATACCATGATATTGTTAAACCCTTTTCAGACAAAAAGTTATTGTGGAGATTGTTTTCATATCAGATGAATCTATAAAAACTGCTTTCCCCTTGCAGTGTAACCGGGACAGAGGAGGTTAAAAACTCGGTAACAACCCGACCCTATATTTTGCAAGCCAACTGCTTTGATGAATAAATGAGTATCTGAAAAAATGCTTTAAATACAGCATGTGAGCAAACAGGAATTAAACAAGAGTCCTAATTCTAATTTAACGCCCTGTTATTCGATGCTTGTGCACAGTCGGATATTATAAAATAGGCAGCAGAATATGCTGTCTAATAATGTTAAATGATGAAATTGATGTGAAAATGTATCAGTGGATTAACTATAAAAAAAAAAGGGAGAGGGGAGCTTGCTCATTGTCCTCATGATGGTTAATTAAGGCATCAACCCATCAGTAAGAGAGCAAAAGACACTCCCCCTTATCACAACATTTTAAATTCACTGCTGCTTTCACTTTCTCTCTCTCTCTTTGCTCTACACTCCCTCTTGCACATCAGGTGCTAACTAATGTGCAAGCAATGTGGCTTTCTGCAAACGTCCTGTTGTTTTTGAGTTAAACTGTGTGCAGAACATTAACATAAAAGACACCTATGTCTAAACGACTAAAAGCCATCACTTTAACAGATGGATGAAGCCAGCAAAATCATGTATTCCAAGTCTGAAAACAGCTTTACACAGACCTTGACACTTTTGAAGAATCACCCACCCTTTTCCCTCTTTTTTTAACCTACAGTAATCTCTCACAAGTGATCAGATGTTCTTCAGGGAACACTACAGGGATCTAGTTTCTTCCATGATCTAATTATGATCATTAGCACACAGCATGGTGCTAAGCTGCACCTACCTTGACACCCAACAGATGGTTATGCTCTGGATGCCAAACCTGGGCAGCGGTTCTTCATCCCTGCAGGTGGCCTCTCAACCTCAGCGTACAGACTCTGACTCACCTGTCTGATACATGAAACACAGAAATACAACAACATGTGATAACTGCTCTCCGTACATCTTAATATGGCATTCCTTTAAAACCTTAAACCAAGTATAGACCACAGTTTTTACACTATGACATCACATGTGGCTATTCTCTATTCTTAAGCAGATAAATTTGTCCTGAAACCATGAAGAGATTCTGGTTAAGTTTAATGTTCAGTATCTCTTGAAATCCATAACCCGGGTTCGGTAGAATATTGTTTATTATTAAAGCTGCATTGAAGGATTTTTTGGCCACTTCCACAACAAGCTGAAAAACATTATTTCTGCGCAATCAAAACAATGAGCTAAAAGGGGCTAAAATGCTCTGTAGAGCTCCAGGGAACTATGAGATATCCTTTCACATTACATGTAATCATTTAATCCACTGTTTATATGAAACAGATATTGACAGTAGAGCTCTAAAAGGGACATAACATGCTTTTTGTGATTTCGTCTCATTTATACACGGTTCTAATGTTGAATGTCTATGTTAAACATGGTCAAAGTTCCAAAACTTGAGGTGAACATATGTAAAAAGGCCGCCTTAAAGCCAAAAGCCAGGGTCTCAGCCTGCTTTGAACGCTCTGTTTCTTCCGTAGCCTTTGTTGCCAAGGTTGTTCCACAGACTGTTCACATTGTCCACGCTCCTCAACAGACTGGAATGGCCTCAGACTTGAAAAAAGTATGCCACCCCAATGTATGCCTAACTGTTGTATTTAAAAAAATCTGTAAGAGGTTCCATTTGTTTGTAAAGATGCACACAAGTAAAAGTGTTCAGGTTAAAGTTGATTGGTAATTGTTTCACATCAGCTAAACAAGATATGCAAACGGGGCTGGGTTTTAATAGCTGGGGATAGTCTGAAGTTTTATTAATTTTATTGGGGATAAAATTCATGATCATGTTGAGGTAGTAATTACAGTCACTGGACTTTCTCTGGAAACACTGCTGCTCACAGAAGGCTTTACAGCCAATATTTTATACCCAAATATTGTCACTGCATCTGAGTTAAGTTAGAACAAAGCCTTCTGGCTTTCAGACTCTGTTCCAAACTGGGAACAGTCCAGACGTACAGGTTTCACTTACATGGGGAGTAATTCTTTGAGAGTATTAGGCAAACAATTTAACTGCGAGCCATGTGCCAGAGTCACAAATGAGCATCCTCTGCAGCCAAGTGGACATTCGCTTGCCAACCACAACTAATTATAGGGTGAGTTTGGCCAACATGTTCAAATGATTTATGATAATGAGAATGACAATAAACCTGCTACTGTCAAACGGTGGGTCTGACCATGGCATGTCAATTTCATCTGCCCTTTCTGTAACACGGATGAAGATAGAAGAGTGGATATGGGAGGGTGCAGGCGACTTTGCTATGGCCCTCAAGTTCACACCTTCAGCATACACTTGCAAGTTTGTCCTTGGAGGCCTTTTAAAAATAATACAAGAGAATGTGACTCATGAGTAGTCATGTATACCTAGTGTTTCCAAGAGGTTTGCTCATATTCATCAATAACCCTCTGCTAGTCCCTGGCTGTCACTCATACTACAAGCGGTAGAGGCACTGACAAAATACTTACCACATTACTTGTGCCAATTAGCCACCAGCTGAATAGCAAATACCTGCTATTAACCATTTAACATTGACCCCTAGGAAGAATAGCCTCTGTTTTCATGAAGCTAATGGAGATCATTATAAAAAAATGAAGCATTTATAACAGTGTGAGGTAAAGTCTGAAACATACAGTACATTTCCTCTGTGTATCCTTTGTGACAGCAAGTGAGCCATTGTGTAGGTAACATTCAAATAATAGAGCAAGTCTTGTAGATTTTTGTCTTATAATCCATAAAATGTACTTACTTGAAATAATGAACAGCTGTCTTAGTGTCACTTTGACATTGAACAGGCAGTGTAACATGGCAATTGTAGCCAAACAATAGCTCTGCAAAATCAGTCAAGGAGGAAATGAGAGTGAGGGAAATAGAAGAAAAGGTTTTAAACCGAATTTCTGACATAGCTAATGCAGTAATGATATGTTTATCATAATATGTTTATTCTGAAGGTCTTTATTTTTCAGCATAATGTGTTTGGATTTATACATGTTGCTATTGTTTCTTGCCATACTTTCTTTGACAATTGTCTGCAATTGAGTTGCAGTGAGAACACTGTCCCTTTGGTGAAGAGAGGTGACCAGCATACTGTACGTGAACTGATATACCGCATTTGTATGGCACTGAGGATTTCCTTGTTGTGTGTTTGCAAGATATGATGGAGAGAAGACAGCACACCAGGCTCTGTTGATTAGCCTATACGCTCAACAAGTAAAAGTGGCTTGAGAACCATAACTGAAAAATGAAACCTTTAATCAACCCTGGCTACTATGTTATGCTTGGGACAATGTGTGCATCATAGTTCTGAGTCTTGTTTAAACATCATTAGAATATAATAACATTTTACTGTGTTATGTGAAATGCAAGAACTGGTCATTTGAGTATACAAGGCGACTTTTATTAACAGGCTGCTTCTTCCTGAAAATCTGTAAAAGTAACACAAGAAAAAAGGAGATGAGAGTACAAGGGGATGAAATTTTTATTTTTATATTCCCAAATCAAACCTCTAATAAAAGTTGTGGCACAGAGTGTTGAGGCGCATTCATTCTGAGAGTGCGACATCCCAGAATTCATTTCCAGGGTTTCCCCATGTAGCTGGTAGTGCACCAAACTGGCACAAGAGCGACCCAGAGTTTCTGTATTTGGATATGATGGCTCAGGGTCATTGGAGGTAGTTATTAGGGATTTATGGATAACATTTAATTTACTGACTTTTATTAATTTTCACTGCAGTGCACACATTCAACACCTTCTTTTATCTTCTATCTATCATCTTTTACCTTATCTTATAAATAGACGATTAATTATTTTCCCATTGGTCTCTAGTATCTGTGTTGTTGTGGCTTTGGTGTTTAGAAGTAGTTTACTCGGCTTTAACCTTGTGACATTGCCGCTTTCCCTGCTGCACAGCAATTGAAGCACATTTGCCATGCTTTTCATTCAGCCGGTGCAGCTTGTTTCTACTTCATTGTCAAGACAATGGGTCAAAGCTGTGTTGCAGATTAACTGTGCAAATAAATAAGGAAAGGCAAGTGAGCAGGAGCTCGGGTTGGGGCAAATCAATAGGGTCAAACGAGGATGGAAACCAATGAGAGCAGGAGAGAGTGGAGGGAAACAGCAAGACGGAAGTGGAGAAAGCTGTAGGTAATCAAGTGAGCCATCAGCTGCATATTAAACCCACAGGAACCTTTTTCCCTCGAGGAAATGATTGTTCAGGAGCACAGTCAGCGCTCATCTCCTCTGACTGAAGTCCGCATTGAGATTCCCTACTGGCCCTGCACACAAGACCTGAGGGGGAGAAGAAGAAGCTCGGAAGTTGTGGTGTATTGATTCAGCTGCTCTGATTATTTTGTCTGTTCCTCTTTAGCTCATTTAATTACTGTGGTGGCAAGAAATAACATTATCACATGCAAGGAGTTCTTAAGTTGAGTTCCCTTTCCAGCATCAGACCTTAAGTGTCAGTCAGTAAGTTCACATGCACTTGCGCAGGTAATTGGAAAATGTGTTTATGTGCAACCTTACCAACCTTATCTTGGTTGTCTTATTTTAAAAGTATCGGTGACAGAAGGTGCTGCATCGGTCCTGACACTCTCTTTTTTCTTTTTGGTGTATGTGTGTGTCAGAGCAGACTGACAGTGCAGTGAGAGACTAAGAAATAGGCGTTCTCCAGGAGAAATCTATCTGAGGAAACCATGTTTCTCTAATCCCCTATCCCGATTACTGGAACCCCGTTTCTCACTTACATGGCATTCAAGACATAAGTAGCAAACTGTAACCTGGTTACTTGTACAGACAGTGCATATAAACATACTCAATGTTAGCTGGCTTAATTAATCACAGCTGGTAATTGATCCAAATCAATTAGGGTATTATTTCTACTGAAGGACTAAGTTAGTCCAGCCATTTCAGCTCTGTTACAGAGAGACAAACCCTTTCCAAATGAAATTAAAATCCATGGAATCCATGGAAATTGCATGAAATAAATTCCACATCTTTTCTTGCAAAGCTCCAGTTGTTCTCTTCCTCATCTCTCTCTCCTCTATGTGCTGTGCTTCAGACAAACAAACAAACTACGCTGTAAGAAGAGCAATAGGGCAAGAAGGGTGTCGTATCACAAAGCCCAAAGCGGTGTCATAAATTCAACTGAGGCGGAATTCTGTTTGTGGCCTAAAACAATGAGAGGGGGTTTATTAAGTGAAAATGGGGAAACAGTGAGAGTGGAAAAGCTCTTCCAATTGCATTAGGACCGGATCTGGGAGAGCTGGTGCAATAATGGCATAGAGGACCAGGTCAGATTACAAGAGAATGGTAAAGGGTTTAGAGGACAGGGAAGGCCCAGAGAGAGCAAGGCAGACTGACTGAGAGGCTAAACAAAAATTATGGAAGATATTGGAAGTATAGAAAATGGAGTGAATGAGAAATAGAGGAGGAAACACAGAAAATTAGAAAAGTTGTGCCAATGTGAGAAACACAGACATGTGAAAAGGAGTTTTCTGGTAGCCTGGTGGTTTAAGATGCATACTATATTCCAACAGGCCTGCTTTGATTCCAACCTATGCAACTTATTTTTGCATGTCATCCTCCTTTCTTTCTCTCCAAAGCATCTAATAAAAGCAAAAAAGTGATACCAGTCTTTACCAGCATTTGTTATTTGTTAAAATCCTTAGAGACCTAGTCCATTTTCCTGACAAGTGACCCAGCATAAAGATGTTATAATGATATAAAAGGTCTTAGGCAGTAAAAATCTTGAAAATTTGATACTGGGGGACAGTAGTTTGTGTCTTAATCATTCTTTGACCTTAACCAAGTACTAATCACTGAAAGTTATCCATAGGACTAGCGTAGGAACGGTCATCAGAATTCTTCGGGAAGGTGCTGAAAAATGAACTATTTTGTGGTTTTGGTCTGAGGATTTGTTGTGTGAAAGGTGGCATTTAACACGCACAGATGACAGACTTAAAGGTCCCTAGAAATGGCATATTATGTCCTGAATGTGATTTAATTTTTGTTGAAATGGTAATCAGGTATGGAGAGAAAGGCTTTTTAAATTGTGAAAGGAGGCACACTGTGACATCACTGTTGAGTGTTACTGGTGCAACAGAGCACACTTCTGACTATATAACCACACCTATCACTGATGCTGGGTGTTGTCAGTTGTGCAACAATTATGAGACTTTAAACCAGGGAGAGTAGTGAAAAACTGCTTATCAGCCTTGTAGTAGGTTATTCTTTAAATGCCCATTTCATGGGGTCTTTCAGCCAAAAATAAAGGATATGAATCAAGGTGTTTCGCTCTTGATCGCAGCTTTGTCAGACACTGAGGAAATGTGATACTCATAGCAAAAGGTTAAAAGAAAATGTCCTCTCAAGGTTAACATAATTCAGTGAAACATATTTATTCAATATTAAAGACATTGACAGGCAGAGAAAGTTAGAGGCAGCTGCTCCAAGCTGATCCAAGGAGACTGCAGTCTCATTAAGCTGTACTGAACAAGGACCTTGAAAGCACAAAATGGCTTCAACAATGAGGTGAATCAGCCTCAACGATTCATCCCTCTAGGATGACTCTGGCTTCTCAATACCATCCTGATATCTGGCCTTGCTGCCTGGCTGTCTGCTCTCTGACCGTCCCTGACAGTGGAAGTGTCTGAGTGGCACTCACTCAGTGTCCTTGTGTCTGCCAGGGCGCGACACACACTCATCGATACGTGAAAAGATACACTCTGTAACGGTGGGGGATAAAAGTGAACTGATTTAATCAAGGCGTTCGATACTCACCTCACCTTCTGCCAAATGACAATGTGATTGAGGACATTAAATAGCAATAACAGAGTGCCACAGTGTGAAGATGAACTCCCAGGCTGGTGTTTTCAAATTGCCATCCTCATCTCTTAGGAGTTGTAGAGATGAAAAAAACACGCTTTTCCTTTGATCTGGAGAAGGGAAATATTTCCATAGTGTAGGTACAAAGTGGGAAGAATAATGATCTGTGTTTGTATGGTTTGCTTTCTTAAAACATCCTGTCCTCACAGTTATAGCTTTGGGAGTTGGTTGTTTTTCTAGACTTGACAAATTCAATTGTCCTTCAGGAAAGCAATCTTTATAATTAGACTGTCATTGCAATTAATGACAATGTTTACCATCACAGCTATAGAGGAAGTTCTCTCAAGGTTGTGGGTGTTTTGTTTCTATTGTTAGTAGATAGAAAAGTTTCCAAATGAGAACTATCTCAAAAATATTTCCAGCCTCTCTACTTGTTCCACCTTGCCTTACCTGGGCCTTTACCCGCCTTGAGGATCTAAACTTATTCTGCTCTCCCAACAACATTGATTCCCCCCTTTCCTATTTTGCAACAACTTCCTCTCACGCAGGATGTTGTTTTCTGGGTGGCGGCTATTAAAGGTTGTTTGTTGCTGACCCATGGGGTTGTGTGGTCTCTCATACTCCCAGCTCTTAGCCAAAGTGATTCCGACAGGCACATTAAAATGCAAATTCTTGCCCGTGCACTCCTTGCCATTTTGTCACTTCCTTTCTCCTTGTGTGGCATGTTGAGGGGAAAGGAATTAGAGCACTGGCCCTGGGGTTGAATATTCAAATGGCCACCTGATTTCCCAACAGAGCAGCACCAGCCAGGTTTCCATTTACATAGTTCCCTTTCCCCATTTACTGCCCATCAATGCAGACTGACTGAACCACAACTATCCACTACTAGACCATTCATAGAACTTTCAACTCCAGCTGTGTGACGAACATTCGGTGAACGACCAACTTCCATCAACCATGTCGTGCTTCATGAAAAAGAACCATTTAGAAATCTTAAGACAGCCAAAAGGGCATAAAGAAGTCATCATTAGAATAATGCTGTGGAAAGCTCATTACCAATACTGTGTCTACATGCTTTTTGGTAAGGTCAATGCTTTCATGTAGCACTGGAGGACTTACTTGGGTTTGACTGTGCAATTAGAAAATGTTTGATATATAATGTGGAATATGAGCACAAAAATATAGGTAATCAAGCCTGTACTCACTGGGAGAAAGATTCCTGTCAACTGGTTGGACGTCTGTCTCCTGGAAAGTACAGAAAAAGATAGTTAATGCAAGCTGATATCTTATTGATTTTTATTTGGTACAAAAAGCATGAGTTGCAGAACAACAGGAGTGATACCATTTGAGAAAAAGTGTGCCAATATAACTACAGCGTCTCTTATAAGCGGACATCATCTGATAAACACAGTTGTACAAATAGTACTTTGGTCACAAAAGGGCAGTTGCAAAGAGATTGACCAAGAGAAAAGAACCAGAGGAAAATAAAAGAGGCAGACAAGAAAATGTATAAAAATATGCAGAAATCACAAACAATTAAGGTATCAAAACAAAGCTGAAAAGCAACAGCAAGAATAACACAATCACCTTTAGTTTTCAGTCTTGACTCTGCTCTATGCACTTAAGGCAGTGGAAAATGGCATGACAACTCTTTTAAGAAACATCTGACCATGTCTTGTATGTCAAAAGTACAATTTTGAATTCAATCAGGTGATGGAGAGTCAGTTTAGAGAATCTAAAAAATGGTGTAAAACCTTGTTGAAGAGTTCTGGATCAATTAGACTCTAATTAATTGCTCTAATTATTAGAGCAAATAGTGAAGATTTGCTGGGGCAGATGAATAAAGTGTTACAGTAGTTGATATGTGATGTGATAAAATGCATGGATGACCTCTTCCTTTGGGTTGAAAGAACGGCCTGTTTTTTCGCTGTGATTGGGGCCAAACATATTGTAATTCTGAGAAAGACGTACTGTAAGCTACACAGGTAACATAATTGTATATAAGTGAGGCCAGGGTCATTATGGAATGCAGTTTTTTACACCACTGCCACCAAGGGAGGTATGGCTGTATGACGTAAAAGCAGAGGTTTACTGGTTTAGTAGCTTGAGACATACTCAGAAATCTAACGACAAGAAGTGTACAAAAATAATGTGTCCACAGAAAGCCTGTCTTCATTATACCTGTCTCTGTCAATGACTGCCCTCTTCTCCGGCATGCCCGAGCTGAATGGCTAATTACCTGGATAAGGTGCATGGGGAGCAGTCGACCACAGCAGCCACCTGTCGGCTGGAGAGCCTCCAAATGACAAACGCCCGCGGGGCTGTGCTGCCCAGGTTCAGTCTATGTTTTCCACTCTGTCGCCTTGCACCACACCTCAGCATGGCAGCGTCAACCTAGGGAGCAACTGTTGTCTTTACTAATTTACCCAAAATAGCTGCCTGCCTCAGGCTTTTCCATGCTGCCAGTGCTGGTGAAGAGCATCTGTTTTGAACTGCAGGGGCAAACGTAATCACACTGCGTGGTGGCTCTGGGCGTTAGCCAGGCTCCCAGCTAATAATACTGCACGTCTGGCTTTTCCTGACACATAACACTTCCCAAATAGACTCCTCATAACACACAGGGAACCAGGAGGTAAAGAACCTAAATGAGCAAAATATGTTTTTACTAAGTGACTCCCTACAAAAAAAACCCAACAACTTTAGCATCTCACTTTTTACAGTGGCCAGGGTATTTATGGTCATCCATAAATAATGATGTGGTTAAGATATTGATTTCCCAGAGGTCACGAAATATGAAACATTTTTGAAGACCTGAATTAAACTTTAGTTGGAGCACAACTTCTCTAAATAGAAAGAGACTCCTTTACATTTGTGTGTTCTGAGGAGTATATGCATCAAAGTGCATTTCTTTTTGTTTTGCTGGTGTGCGTTTGTGTACCTGTCAGGCAAAAGAAACTATACAAAGGTTTAGGAGAGCATCTGAGACATCGAACAGGGAGTAAATAAAAACTTCTGGAACAACTGTTCAGGTTGATGTGTGACTGTCTGGCAAACCGGAGGCAATCAATATCATTCCTCAGTTTGTGTGAGGTGTTTTCTTACCTATTGCTTGAGGCAGTGAAGAGTATGACTCAAATACAATAATTAGCATCCTCAGAGAAAAAAACGTCTTTCAGTTTTCAACAGCTCTCCTGATTCCTTCACTTCTAAGGGAGGAGTATAGAGCTGTCCAAGAATATTCCTACTGAAATCTTTACAAGTTCAGCTCAAAAGCTTGCAGGCTCAGTGGTGGATGTTTTCAGAGTATTTAGTCACAGCTGTGGTTGAAAGCGCAAGGTGTTCTCTTCTCCACTTAAATGACCTGATGGATACAAGCAAAATGTGGTTTTGGTCAGCCAAAAGAGAAAAAAAGCAGTTTTAAATCTGTCTCTTGAACGTACTGTGATGCTACAAAAGTATGGCTTTATTGTTTTGTAATAAAACCTAATTGTATAATGTGAGGTAGCTCTCAGATGAAACGTAACAGCACTGAAACAAAATTACCCCACCATTATGTCTAAAGTGCCCATGGATCATTTCAGTCTAGATGGGATGAGGGAAAACACATCAGAGAGAGAGAATTGTTTGGAGAGTCATTGCAAGTGTTTAAGTGTAAACATGAGCACACATGTCCAATATAACTCTGATGGCTTCAGCCTTTGAGAAACCTCACCTCATTGGTCAATGCACACACACACACAGACAGACACGGTCCAGTAGGTGTCCAGCTGAGAGGCCATTGCAAAGTGACAGTGGAGGGATTTTGGAAGCAGGTTGATGGCGGGGGGAGTGTCGCTTAATGTGGCATCTGTCGCACAACAGTGTGTTCCAGCTGGAACAGAGGGCTCCGGGCCACTGGGGTCTGATGTAAAATATACTGTGGAGAAGGTCACTTTCCACAGCTCCACTGAATCAGGCCACGATCCAGACTGCTGTGAGTGCTGGCTTCCAGCGATGCGCCTACAAACACAAATAACAACATGCTAAGTCTCCGAGGTAATAAACCACACCAGGCAACAAGAGAAATGATACCACAAATGACAGAGAGATGTTTATGAAGACATAAAAACACACTGAGAGTCAATATACAGTCTATAATCCTAAAGGGATTGAAACTGGTCAGACTGCAGGCAAGGAATGTTTAAAGGTGTGTTCACACTGGACACACATTTTTGTGGCATACAAAGCCAATAGGCCATGTCATAGTAGGAAAAGCATATGTGTAAATAATAAGATTAATTAATGGCAGCATTTCATTCAAGTGTGTCAGTTCAATGGTGCAGAAGTTGTGCATGCTCACTAACTGGCCTGGTTTTAAATACTGGAGTACTTAAATGGAAAACAGCCGTTGTTAACAGCATTAGTTCTTCTCCTGCTATGACAGGTCAAAATGTCTGCTGTGAGAAGGGCCTATGGAGAGATGTGACATGAATATGGACATGAACAAATTAGCAATGGACAATTGAAGTGAACTTGTGTGAGAATGGTTCAACTTGGGCAAAAAATGTGCACTCTCCTGAGGCGACACGACTTAACTTGATAAACATACAGAGAGGAAAAAAGGAGAGAAGCTGGTGGAAGAGAAGCGAGTGGAGTTACTGCTGAGTCCTGAGATCAGTCTAATTTTTTTATCAAGTGCTGTTTTGCATCTTTAAAAGTATTTTCATGATCTGGCAGATGTCTGCTGTCTCTCTGGAAGGATAAAAGGTTTCCACAGTCTATGCTAATGAAAAAGAGCATTGTGGTGAAGTCTGTAGAAATGTTAGATTAAAACACTGGTTTTCACATCAGGCAAACATTTTTTTTCATGCTGGGCAGACAATTGATATCTCCAGGATCACAAAAATACCTGTGAAGATGCTACCCACTGCTGGAAACAGGTCAAAAAAGTAACTTTTTTTGCCTCGTGTCTGTGCAGGGAAGACTATGTGTACGATTCACAGAGTAATGCATGGAGTGCTGAGGTCACACACAGGGCTACGGCTTCAGGAGACAAAGAACCATCATTAATTCACACAGTCCTTTCTGAGATAGTTTTATTGGCATTTTATTGACATTCAAATGATTAAGTGCCTGATCTTTGTAATGATGATCATCATCTAACAGCTCAAGACCATATCTCCACAGAGAATTAATTGCTCAAAAGTAATTTTCTTCATATTTTGAGAAGTGCCCAGTAGCTGGCATCTCATCTTTCTTCATCAGTGATTTTATCACTGTAGCACATTTTTACTTTTCTCTGTTCTTTGGCAGAATATGCACACCCCTTGATCTCTCATATTCAGTACTTCTTCCCTATTGGATTCATTTGCTTGTTACTACTTCCATGTGTCTGACCTCAGCTGTGAGCAAATTTGTGAGCAGCTTGAAATGTGACTGCTAATGGGATATCTAATCTTCCATTATTAAAAGGAATCTATTATGCTTGTCCTTATGTTCAGTCATATATAATGTGACAATATTGGATGTTCATATTAAACGTGGACAAAGTGTCAAATAATGAGGTAAACGTATGTAGAAGTAATCCCAGTGGGCAAAAAGCACCAGCTTCAGACTGCTCTGAATGCTTGGTTTCCAATGGTTTATTCTACTTTCAGGCTAAGCCAACATCGGCTTGTGATAGATTTCTTTGTATGGTAATCTGCTCCACACACAGTGCACAAGTTCTAACATTATGGCATTTTTCCATAGTTTTAGGGGTAGTCACATTGAGCTGAGTTGAGCTGGCACGCTTTGAGTCTTTTTCATTAATAAATAAAATAAAATAAGTTGTTCACCTGTTGGAGGTGATATGGTAATTTGGTCACAATAAGTCTCCTGTTATTTAGTTATTTAAAAGCTTTTACTATGAAGCAGCAAAAGCAGTAAATGTTGGGTTTTCATCAGCAGTAACTTAACACAACTCTGATATGGCTGCCCCTCACCAGGCTTCTGGAAAGCTGGCCCATCATAACAGAGTGGGCTCATAGGGAGGGGGGCCTTAAAGAGACAGCAGCTAAGACTGCCTGTTAGTTTTTTTGAACTGTGAATCATGCAAAGCTACTCTAGAGTCCCAGAATAAAAACACAGAGTTGTAAATGACCACAATAGGTCCCTGTTAATGCACCAGTAACTGAATTTGTATTAGCTATCCTACTCTGGTCATTGTAGAGTGTTGTCATTCTCTGGCGTATATGTCTCTGTGTGTATTTCTAGATTGGGTATATACTATCGCTCAGTTACTGGCCTGATTTTTTTATTTTCTTATATCATAAAATCCTTGGCAGAATTACAAAGCTTTTCAACTATTATGTTGAAAAAAAGCTGAGGATGAGGGAGACTGCATATTGAATTAATGACATCTAGACTATATTACAGCTCAATTACAAAAAAGAAAACATATATCTATACATTCATTCATCCATCCATCCTCTAAACCATTTATTCTATTCAGGGTTGCAGCAACAGAATACATATCAGAGAGAAAGAAACATTATATATATACATATATTGTATATGACACAATCACAAAATCATTTAAGCTTTCCTGCAATCAAAGGAATAAACTCTCGAAAAGAAGAATACACTTCCAACTAAGCAAATTTAGTACTTTACCAGACAAAGGGTTGAATACATTTTATTGGAACTGTTGCTCCTTAAATCACCCAGTTCTTTCAATGGACATGACCATAAATAATTGCCTGCCAATCGATCATATTGGGCAAAAATCATTACATTTGATTTGTGTTAAATGCAACTATGATTTCAAAGATCATTCTTGACCATAAAAAAACAATTTCACCTCAAGGTCCATTCAATAGCTGTTCTGGAGCTTGATCTTCCTCATTAGATGGAGTTTTCCCAGTTATCATAAAATATTTTCATACAGCATTCAGAATAATGGAGATTGACAAACTCTCTCACTTGAGGAACGTTGTGTAATACAATGGACAGCTCCATAACAGCTACCAAATGGGCCTTAAAGTGAGATTGTTTAATCAGTTTATGAAGGATCTTATATTGTATTTCATGATATTTATCTCATCTGTCCTAAAGTTGATTATTTATAGATGTGATGCATTCATGATTATTTTTTTCCCATAAGTTCTGACATTTTTGTCATGAGGAATTGAAATAGCTCCTAGGTGACAATAATTTGAAGAATGTGAACATCTTGTAATTGCTGTAAAGCTTTTAGTGTGTCACGACATTCAATTTAATGGTCCATGATGGTTTCACTTAATTGGGGCATCTTTATTTTTTGCCTCAGTGTTACATAAGGCCATTTTATTGCCGTACAAGGTGGCTCACAATATCAAATAACAAATGATGTTTCTGAGGAAGCAATGACCCTGGGTGTCGTTATAATTATTCCCCAATAATGTCATTCTGCCAACAGACTGGGACCACTGGGGAAATGGGAAATAGAGAAGAGTTCATAAACTCTTTAACCTTTTTTTTAAGATCCTTTTCTCAGATCACTTTAAAGAACACACTGTGTAAAATATCTGGTACTCCTTGTGATATTTTACGTTAAAGACAAACCATCTTGCATGCAAAATTATACAACAGAACCTGCATTTGCAATTACAATTTCTCAAACACGTTTGCTTTGAATTAGAAGAAACATCAAACAGCCAAAGAAGTTGTACTGTGCAAATATTTCCATTTTTGAATAAGGGGATGCATAAATATTGGGTATCACAGGCAGACCAATTTAAAAGAAGAAGAAAAATTGACAAACAAGCAATACTTAGTATGTTGTTATGCCATGAGCCTGTCACTGAAGCTGAATTTAATCAGATTTCACCTCAAGTGGAATTCATCTTCAATTCAAAGGGTGTGGGACACACATACATACAGACTTCTGATGGGAATCGCTATGATTTTACTTGGCAATTTCATCCGGAACAGTCAGCCTTTATATCAAACGAACAAGTGATCTTCGAAGAGGAGGTTGTGCAACCACCATGTTGTTGCAATCTAAATAGCTTTTTGATTTACACAATATTTACAAGACAGGGTTTGCTTTTGATGCATCCTGTAGTCTTTCAAAGGTGGTAAATTCCGTAGCCAGGTGAAAGCTTGTTGACTTATCCAAGAAGATACTGACTGAATACAGAAAAGACCTGGATCTGTTGTGTTCGGTTAGTTATATTGTTTTTTTATGTATTCTGGTCTGTCAAGATTTAACTTTGATGTATGTTGCTTGAGCAAATTAGGACAGTGATATGGTGTTTTATTGTTTGGGCTCTGTAATTCAGCACATTATGTTTAAAATGAGAAGAATCAAGTATCCCTAACCCTAACAACAATAATTTTCATTCTTAAATGTCAGAACAGATATTTTGAGGTACAGTCCCAATTAATGCGTGACGTTGAAGTTGTAAAATGTAATCTTTGCGGTGCAGAGAGCATAATGACATCATCATCATTTTCCAGTGCTGCCATAAACAATATCTTAATGACTTACTTCCAGAAAAAGTTGCAATCCACTGCATGCCGTCAGTGACAGTCATCTATTTTCAAGAAGGAGTTTTTCTCCAGGAGAGGATGTCTACAGTGTAAAACACAGAATGTTCTTTGGGACTTTTTGGTTCTTCTTTTCTCTTTAGGGGGAAGATTGAGTTAAAGCACTTCTTGTCCTCTGGGAGAATCATCCTCTCAGTTTTTAGGTGCCCTTTTATATCACCTGGTGTAATGGCAGTGAAAGTCAAAGTAAGTGCTGTAAAGGCTGTCAGCCAAAAGACAAGACTTGTTGAAGTTCCCATAAAATTTCAGGAAAACAGAAGAGAGTACATTGAATTCTCCTTCCACATCCCTTGGTTGAGGCACAAAGCTGGGTGTTAAAGTTGGCCTTGAAAATGCAGTGAAAGCATCCCGGCTAATCCTGCAGAGAGCCATTGTGACGCTAATGATACACCATGTGTATTTCTTCCATCTGGTCCTACTGACCCTGGCTTGCTCTGATCAGGCTTTAAGGAAACTGAGGATTACATCAGCTCTGTTTGTTTGCTGGAAGGGGAGAATGCACGACACTGAGACCTTGTTCCTGGAGAGAAGCAGACAAGGGCATCTTTCAGAGCTATCTGCCAAACAGACAGAATACTAGCTATTCTCCCTTCCCTTAGCAGCCAGTATAGATTTTTCATCAGCTGTCCAGTTTGTTGGTGTATCCATCCGAATTTTTACGTTATTCCAGTGCATCTAACACAATGGTGTACTGATGCTATATTGTGTCATTCCTCTGTGAAACTGGGGGCAGTGTTTTATTTTTGAAGCGTCACACTTTATACTAGTTTGACAGTAGTAAACTGGCGCAACAAATGTCCCAGCACCCTGTTTTTCCTTACAAGGTTACAAAACTTCCTGCTATTACTGTTATAATTTGTACACTCAACTAATATCTAATATACAGCAGGAAGACTGATTTGTTAAGAACCACTTTAGACTAATTTTTTACTTTTTTAACACTTAAGTGAAATGTAATGATGAAATAATGTTCGCCCCACTTTTCACAGTGAGTCCACTCAAACACTTTCACTTCAGTGTTCTCATTTAATGTAATTAGACAGTGAATTCTGCTGCTGTTTTATAAAGTCTCACAGTGCACAAGCTTTGAATTAAAGGATGTTAAGTTGGGACTCTCTTTTAATTCTTGTAAGCTCACATGGTGTATGTAAAGAGTTTTCTGGATATGATCATTTTATTCATCAATGCATTTGGCATGAATTGAAACTAAAAATGTTAGGAGGGACTACTAGTCCGATTATTACTGTGGTTGTTTGAGGTTGTTTTTTTCCCCGCTTTTGCCCCAGTCGAGGTGAGAGGGGAAATAATTCTTATAGACTGACCAGATATGAATCTCCTCAACAACTTAAAACTGGCTCTTTCACAGTGTTTCATAGTTTATTAAACAGATATCATTTTATTTTTGCATATGAGATTAAGATTGAGATAATGCATTTATTACTGTGATCTTAGAAGGCAGACCAAGATGTACATTTCTCTCTCTCTCTCTCTCTCTCTCTCTCTCTCTCTCTCTCTCTCCCTCTCTCTCTGTCTGTACATCTGTAACCTTGTGCTGCTGTTGTCTTTATGTTAATCCGGCATTCAATTCAGATTTGTGTTGTATTGAAAGTGTTACAGAAATCTTGCGAGGTCCAACCTAGTAAGATTGCCATTGTGACTTTAAGGTAAAAAAAAAAGCAACTTGGGTGCTTATTCAGACATGAGATCAATATGTTAAATTGCCATCAGATTAACATAAAGCAGTGCATGCCAACAAGAAATAATTTGGCACATAACCCACCTTAAAACAGGCTTTCCTTACTCCACCTACCTTGTTGCAGGGGAGTTATAGTCAATGTTAGAAAGAAATAAATGCTTAAATAACTTAAACGATTTCCTAAAATGTTGAACTATTCCTTTAATGTAAGACCTGCAACTCAACCCATACTTGTAATCAAACAGGCCCTGCTGGCTGCCCTCATAGGCAGTGTAGGTATATGTTAAGGGGTGCCAGGATACTGGGGTGCACAATGGCCTAAGAAAATGAATGAATGAATGAATGAATGATAGAAATAAACATAAAACAACACAGTGATAATATGCAGATTGTGGATAAATGCATAAGCAGCCACAATGTTTTCAATGGATTATGTTCACTTGCATTTCCGCCTGCTCAGACCAACTGCTTGGCAGAGGCACACACTCAGACCACTGTGAAATTGTGCATTCTTTACTAACAGCTTGCAGTGTGTGAGTGTGAATACCTTCAGTAATTATTTAAATCTCACAACACGGCTGCAGGATTTACTGCCAGACAATTTTTTTCTTCACTGACATTGAGGATTGAAAAAATGACTCTGCTAAAGATTAATATAAAAACACTGCACATTCATTTAATTTCTTTTTCCTCTTTCTCTGGTTTATTCTCCCAAGGCCCACTCGTATTGAATTAATTTTTACATCCTCTGGTAAATTACGGGTTCAAGTATAAAGCTTTTTCCAATATTGCTTACAATGGTTTGATTTGGCAAAAACTGGTTAGGCTAGGTTCTTTTGCCTTGGGACTGTAATCAGGCCTGACAAGGTGAGTGACATCCATCTAAAATCTCACTCTTAAGTGTGTTTTACAGGCATGTTTGAAATGCATCAGAGCCTCCCATCCATCTGAGCTTTAAGATGTCTCTATGGAGATGACTGACAACACTAAAAGGCCTCTCTAGAGAGAGGCCCTGGGTGAAGAGATGAGATCACAAATCTCATTTCTTTCTCTCTCATTCTCTTTCTCTATCACATTTCTCTTTCTTTGTCACACTCTTTCTCATCTCTCCCTCTCGCTTTCTCACAACCAAATACACAAACACAACTCACACAAACACTGCATCCATGCAACTCACACAAACAGTGCATGTTTGAACTTTTTTTTTATCACTTTTACTCCCCTTTCATCTTCATGATGGCTGTACAGGGTGCTGAAAAAAAAAAATTCCCAGACAGAGTCTGAGCAAGTCTTCAAGGTCCTCAGGCAGATGTGAATTGTGACTCAGTGGGATGAATTAGGAGTCCGGACATCTTTAAGTGGGCAGGCAGAGTGTGCTTTCAAGATCCCATGGCCTTTGTTTTGCTCTTCCTCTGTTGGAATACCCATAATGAGACCTTTTATGTCATATAATCTGTATTTTATCCCTGAGAGCTGGAGCTAGTCAATAAGTGGTAAGTGATTTGGTTTTTCTCAACTGTGAAAATGGCTGTTAATGTGGGCTTTCATGGGAAGGTGAACTAGGAAACAGTCCAATAACAGTTGGTTCAGTTGTTGTGTGCAAGTGTGGAGAGACATACACACATCAGTAGACAGAGGAATTGTCACAGGCTGGATTCAAGGCCATTTTCAGAATCAACTTTAAGGAATTTAAGAGATTTAGCATTTCTACAACATTTCAGCATCTTGGCACTCAACCATGGCCAGAAGCTATGAAGAACCTTGATTCTACTATCATGTCCCTCCGTCATGTCATTTCATTAGTGTAATGACCCATCCATTCAGCATTTATGCAACAAATTGCATTGAGGCTGGCTGTGAGCCAAGTCAATCACAGGCAAGGCCGGCTGTGCATCTTGGCAAAAGAAGGTGATTAAACTGACTTGGAAGAGCGAGGAGCATTTCTGTTTCCCCACCCTGACAAACAGGATGCAGGCTGCTAGCAGCACACTTGACTAGGTTTACTCCATTCTTACTTTGTTGCTCTCAGGTGTGGGAGAAGGCAGGCTGGTGCACTTCACCCAAGTTTGGCACATTTAGCCCTACAAGGTATGTGGCGGAGAGATGTGGATGGCTGAGAGCGGGGGGCAACAGATGGACTTGGCAACGAAGGTGAGGGCCGGGATGCGTACAAAACAAATCACTATCCAACAGGAACAGCTTGAAATCCTGCTCAACCTCAATGTGTTTTTGCTCTTGTTGAAGTAGGTGTGGTTCTCCTTCAACATAGTCCATGCACCCCCACAGAGGGTCACCTGTGGACGATATCACCATAATATGCCCACAAAGACCCAATTTCCTTTGGCCCTTTCCATCCCTCTCTCAACACATTTACAGCTTGATTTCTCTTGCCAATGTAATATTTATATTTAGCAAATTGGCAAGGTGAACTGATTTGTATATGTGAGCATGTCTGTGTTTGTTCATCCTTCAAACACATACTGTTGGCCATTTGACCTGCAGCAATTTGAGAAAATGAGTGTACACTGAACTGGGCAGTAATGCATTACTGAATAAAGTGTTGCAGTAATGTGATGGGCAAGGAATATCGTTGTATTTAACCTAATCCCAGTAATGCTCCATTACTGTGATATTTAGAGGACGGGCGGCTTATTTGCTGTCTCACCAGAAGATGGATGGGAGGTATATTTTGTTGTTTTTAAGTTGTTGTTTTTTTTTGCCTTTAATAGGCAGTAGATAGTAAAGTAGCAGACAGAAAACAAGGGGAGAGAGATGGATACGAAATCCGGGGAGGTTATGTGGCATATGCAGTAAACATTCGGCTACAAGGGTGCTCCAGATGGGAGGCTTTATATCAGTTTAGTCTCTATTTTGAATATAGTACTGGTCGTGTTAGTTTGGCATGTGGGCTGATGGTGTAGGAAGGTGGCTCGTGTTCCAGTAACTCCAACGTCTTTTTTACATGCTCTACCGTCTTAGCTGGCTAACCATTGCTAAGTCTACATTCAGGAGTCACGAGGATTTTGTTCCAAGTTGGAAGATGTCTGAACCATGGCTTCACTTTGGACGGGACTTCTGGAGAACTATATGCAGTCACCCCAGCTAAGCTGATTGGTGATGGTCAGCAAATACATCCAAACTGTAATTGCTGTTCATTAAACCATAATTTCCAATTTTTTTTTTTTTTGTTTTTTGACATGTGGGTGGCAGCTTTGGAGTTTTTGGAAGGAGCTGCATTGAGTAACAGAAAGCACCACAAGGAGTAATTAATTACTTCTAATGTGAAGTATTTGTACTTTTTCTCTGAGTAACGACTGCTTACATTCTTGAAGTAACTTATCAAAATCACATGGCAAATGTGACAAAAAATTGTTTTTGAATCTATTTAAAAATCAGAGTAGGCAGTTTATTTCATTACCAAACAACATTTCTCCTCCTTCTCTTCCCTTCCTGCGATATCATGGCAAATAATATGAGTTAATGAAGATATTATTGGGTATATTGCATATCATCTATCCAAAATCCTTACACTTTTAATGACATTTGACCTTTCCTCCTATGTGGTGTGTGTCATTACATCTGATAACAATGGCTTCAGTGCCGCTGCAACGAGACTCCTCAAAGATCGCCGTTTGTCCCCCATTCATCTCACACACTGCTCCCACTTTAACATATTGGCATTTCTGAGGTGCTTGGCGGTAATTGTCAGCCACATGGCGACTCCTTGTTTGTTTCACTGACATTTTGCCTTTGGTTGATTGTGTATTTAACAGGGGAAGGAAAGCAAAATTAATTGGAGTGAAGCCCTAATCTGTCTGCTCGAAATGTCACCCCTGTATTGTGATGCTTACACTGACACAGTGGGACACGAGAGGCAGCGACAGAAGGGGAGAAAATTAGAGAAATGCAAAGGAAGAGAGAAAGAGGAAAGAAAAGGAAATAATAAAACACAAATAAAGCAAGAGAAGAAGATAGATGACCTATACATCATTCTCTGAAATCACTGGTGCTTAAAGACTCCGTACTTGTCCCTGTGGTTTTTGACCTCAACATTACCCACAGTAATTGTAAATTATACATACATGTTGTGCCCTCTCAGTTGTGTCCCTGAGCTCTGATATCTATTGCAGAGGATTTTGAAGCTTCACCACTATTTCAAACATAGGAGAAGAACAAGGGATTTATCGCACTACTCTGGTTGGTCGGTAATACTGTATATCTAGAACAGTGTGCATGTTTGCATGAGCTGATCAAAGGGTGATTATCCACCGTTCTGGAGGCTCTATCTACCAAGTCAGGTTTGAAATGTCACTGCTACCCACAGGAAGTCCCTAAAGAAAAGAGACAGCGACTGAGACAGACCTAGAAAGCTACCCGCTAATATCATTGACATAACATCTTTTTTATTTTTTTACATTTCCACTCTCACTTTCCTGCTTGCCATTCTATGACAAGATTTTTTCTAAGATTGTGCCTGGTTCAACTGTCGACTGGAAACATATATGTATATATATATATATATATATATATATATGTATATATATATATAAACTTCTATAGAAATGTTTCAGGGTTGTAGCTTGTGTGTGGTAGCTTTAAACAACATTGTTAAATTTGCATATCCAATAAATGAGCTAAAAACCAAGCCAAACTGCACTTTGTGTTTGCATAAATTAACACTACTTCTCTAGCCTCTTCACACTTTACAGCCCGCGTTTTAGAGTGTAACTTCACATCATTTATCGTGTAATTTCCCAGAACTTATGGTGTAACTTCTTCATATGACTCAGTATATACGTATATGGATGAAGGGCAATAAAAACAAATGCTTTTGCCCTTTGCTCATGGCAGTTTTGACAATCATTTTTTATGCATGTGAGTTCGGCAGGCAAGCTTCACCCACACTCCAAGGATTTATTATGCTTATGTCTTTATGGGGCTTTTTTCCTATCTTTATTCAAGAACCTGGTCTTTCAATTTGAGAGCATGATTTATTGATTTCATGTTCAGATTTTGTAATTCTTTCCCTCAAAACCCTGCTCTCACACTCGAATAGCCCCTGTTTGCACTTAGATTGGCTCTGCTTCTGCTCAAACTGTATACTTACACTCATACTGTTGCTTGCAGAGATTTCCTGCTCAAGCTTCAGGCCTTCTCCTCGCACTCAAGCTTCTTCTGTGCGTGCTCGTGAAACCTCTGCTCTCAGATAACTGCTCTGCTTTTGGGTTGTTTGTGCAGCAAATGTCAAAATTTTGCAGGCATGTTTGCTTTACTTCTTAGAGTGTCAGAATGGGTGTTTACTCTTTAACCAGGTTCATCCACTCTTAATGTACTTATTAATGTACTTCCCTTGCTCTCTTATATGACTTTTGGAATAACAGGACAGATAATAATATATACCAGTGTCTCTACTTATTTATACCAGTTTATGTACAGTACAGGTACAACAGTGCCTCAAAATTGATTTGTAGTCAAGGCTTACATTGACATGATATTACACATTGCTACAAGCAACTGTACTGTACAAGCCAATACATGTGTTTAGTAATCAAATGAGAAGGCTTGGAGTAGAGGAAAGCTTGGACTGTATCTAACATTAGTTGCATGATGCAGGCTTGACATACAGAATAATTTTAAAGTTGACATGTAAATGTACAGAAGTTAAACTATCAAAGGGCCAAATCATCTATTTACCAGGGCATGGCTATTATTTGGAAAATGTCATTTGAATAAGTTGGGTCAAATAGCATTGCTGTTATGGTACCAGAGGATTCCATAGTGTTTCCTTGTGTTTCACCTTCCCTGTGTTCCCAGTGCTCCCCTGTCTGTCTCTCTCTGTGTTAATTTTTTGTTTGTGTGTGTGTTGGCGTGGGCGTGGTTCCCCTTCCTCGTTCTCCCGGCTCCCAGTCTGCTCACCTGCCTCTCATCAGTTCATCATTTTGCAGTATATCTACTCTGGCTTTTCACCCACTCTTCACCAGATTGTTGTTTCAACCACAATGGAAGCTACAATTCAAGGCCAATTTATTTTATATTCCTAGTAATTAAGTTTCCTCGTGTCCTGCATGCTAACTTGTTTCTCTTGTGTCCTAGGATCATTACTCACCTGCTTGTCCTCCTGCTTGTCCGTCTGCCTGTCAACAACTTCCAAGCCTCCAAGATATCCCTGCCTGCACCGTTGCCCCTCATTCCCTCCTGCTCACGCCAGCCACACTCCTCCATTTCCTTTATTCAGCCCTGCTGTCACTGGATCCCCTTTCCTTGCCATCAACCTCTCATCCAGATCCTCACCTACAATAAAAACTATTTTCTTACCACACATCCCTCTGTGTCCTGCATTTGGGTCCCTTCTGTGTGTTCATAACAGAACAATCTGGCCAACATGAACCCAACAGACACTGATGATCTCCGTCGTGCCCCAGACGAGCTCTGCCATGCCCTTGACAGCCAAGGCGCTCTTGTGGGCCAACATGATCAGGTCCTCTGTGAAGTTGTGGAGACCCTCAGGAACCTTTCAGCCAATGCTCACTGGATCTGAGACCAGGCTGACCTCATCTCCACTCAGCACTCCCCTCCCCTGCCTGCAGCTCAGCCCAACCTCCCCGCTTCAGCACCCTCTCCAGCTCTAGCTCATCCTGCACCCCTGTCTGCAATCGGCTCATCACCTCACCGAGTCTGCTCACCTGCCTCTCATCAGTTCATCAGCTTGCAGTATATCTACTCCGGCTCTTCACCCACTCTTCACCAGATTGTTATTTCAACCACAGTGGAAGCTATGATTCAAGGCCAACTTATTTTATATTCCTAGTGATTCAGTTTCCTCGTGTCTCGCATGCTAACTTGTTTCCCGTGTCCCAGGATCATTACTTGCCTGCCTGTCCTCCTGCTTGTCCGTCTGCTTGTCAACAACCTCCAAGCCTCCAAGACATCCCTGCCTGCAACACTGCCCCTCATTCCCTCCTGCTCACACTAGCCACACTCCTCTATTTCCTTCATTCAAACCTGCTGTTGCTGGTTCCACATTCCCAGCTGTAATCCAGATTCTCCCCTACAATTAAACTCTTTTCTTACCACCTCTCCCTCTCTGTGTCCTGTGTTTGCGTCCCTCCTGTGTGTTCATAATAATTGCATGTCCAAACATTTTCAATCATGGGCTTTGTCCCCAAATAACACAAAAGATACTGTAGGTATCTGAACAGGGCACTGTCACCACTGCCATCACCAGACTGACCACAGTACTACTGTGCTACTTGGATTCAATTTGATACAAAGAAAGTAATCTTTAACACTTGACTTATGTACCATAAGGGGATTAGGTGTCACAGCAGCAGTTAAACTTATCTTTTAGCCAGGCATAGATTTTCTTTCTTTTGTTTTGTTTAATCAGATACACTACATTTGCACATTTTATCTCTCAACATAGTCTCAGCATACAGAGTCTCAGGTGATACAGGTGGCAGTGGTGTCTGCTGTTTGGTCCAAAATGAACACTCGAAATGAAAAGACAGGTGTTGAATCAACTCCTGTGTCAGACAGATGTTAAATCAACCTATTTGATGCAGTGTTAGAAAAAAAATTTGAGCGCAGGTTAGTGTGCCCAAAGTTTATTTTTTTGGTTTTGCTTAGTGAAGATTTTTGGTTTTGGCCCGTTTTAATTGAAAATGAACTGTATTGTGATAGACAAGAGAAGTCCAACTAAGATTTTGTTCAGGCCTGGGCACCTCAACACATCCGTACAAAGACCTGTGTCCCCATTAACATCACACTGATTTTTTTAGAAAAGAGAAAAATCTAGGTGTTTAGAATGTAACCAGGATTTATTTGGCTACAAATTTCAATTTAGTCCACAACACCACCTGTCAATATGCATTTAAATTACTGTTTTGGAAATGTAAAGGTATAGAACTGTACTAATTGACTCAGATATTGAATATAGTAATAGTTAAGTCATGTCATGAATTATTAGTATAAGCTGAAAAGTAAACCATTTTTAACAAATGGTTTGTTATACTCTTGACACCTGTGTATGACATGTTTTATAGACTATTTGTTAACAGAACACGTCAAACTAATGTAGAAAACTTATTATTCTACTGCAGATCAACACTATTTCAACATGTTCCAAGTAAACACAACAATTAACATAATCACAAGGTCTACTGACCTATATCATCGCAGAAATTTGGAGCACTACTAACCGCCTGCATCACTCTCACCACGGTTTCCACTGTCAGTCACTGTTCTCCATATTAGAGCTGCAAAAGAAAAAACAAACAAACTGTGCTGGGAGCTGTTAGAGAAAAAATACATTCAATGTTATTACAGGTGTAAACACCAAGAAAAAACAGACTATTCAACATATACATGTTTTTCTATATATTAAACATCTGCAAGGAATAAACAAACCGATGACATTAAGGCAAATACAAACTGTTCCTGGACTGACGTTGCCGACTGTTCTCCACGTGGTCGATGAGCTGGCTCAGCTGTAATGACACAACATTTACTTTAAGGGCACTGAAGTTGGCTTCCGTTTAGGGAATTAAGGGGAAAGTTGAAGGATTTGGCTAACTATCTCCCTATTGTTACAGCACTTACAAGTTGTGAAGGGTACTAGACATCTTGGTGAATGCCTGAATCATCATATTTGTGATTTTCAATTCTATTTGTGAAAGCAGGAAAAGGATGGGTTCACTTTTTTTCTCCATCCAAATCACAAAAGACCTAGTTCATTAACGACCTGTTGAACCTGGACTCATTAGCTTTTTTTAAACCCCAGTTTTCGATTCACAAACCCTTAATTCAATTTGTGAAAATGGGAAAGGAGTTCCCTGCCCTCCATGTTAATCTCCTGGTTTGACAAAGATAAGTACCATGGTTTTAGATCTTGACCATGTCTGGTGAACGCCATTTATGTGATTTATTTTAAAGGTAGAATCCATGTTTTTTAAACTCAAAATGGGGTTTTACATATTGTGAGGAGTGCTGTCATGACTGACCTGACTGACCTGAACTTTCCCCAACACCCGAACCTGAAGCAATCTTCTGCGTCATAGAACTTTACCTACTCAGCTGCTATCGAAAGTTATTCAAAATGGCAATTTTACTCACTATGACACTAAATACACAATGTAACAATTATAAAGATAAAACATTTTCATGCATGCACATCTGAAATAACGAACATATGCAAAATGACCATCTGTAATATTAATATCTATTGTAGCTGCTGAATTTTTTCCTGGGTTATTTTACTGCTATATCTGCTGAAACACCGGTTCTATAAGCATCCAAATTTGTGCCTCTATCTGCACCAGAATCATCGCAGTGTCTTCTTTGGAGCCTGGCAGTCACACATGTAGGACAATACTTACTTCTTTGCCGAGGCCCTCGTTAATATTGTCCCACACACGTTCTCCAACAATGCAGAGCCCAACTCCCTGAATTTTCGATCATTTCAGCGAGCTAATGATGTTCCTGCTGGGTGACATTGCCACATGCATTAGTTGTCCGTTTGTGATGCGATCATTAACTTGACATTTAAATCATTCAGCTGAGGAAAGAACAAGAACCCGTACAGTGTAGTTTGAATTATGCCCACAGTCAGTCTGTAGTCTTTACATTTGATCCATAACAGTATCATCCAGAATGTCCCTAATGTTTATTGTACTAAGCTTTGTAACCTAAAAAAAAAGATACTAAGTTTTTTTACCAATAAATATTACAGTAAAATGTGAAATTGTTTGGGCAGCAACAAAAGGCCTTTTAAAATGTAAAAGCAGTACCCATAAATGCATCAAAGATTTATAACACTTTGGTTTAAATGCAAAGAATGTGCTGTAGTTTGAGGATGTTGTGTTCTATTGACAGGCACCTCTCTTATGTTGTTTCCCCATGTACGTATATAGGAGAGGAAGCAATCAAACACCCTCAGAAATTAATGACAACATCTAGAGTGCTGTACTTATAAATTGACAACATTTGGATTAGCAAATAAACTTCAACAATGAGGTTGAACTGATGACTTTCAGTTTTATTTAGAGGAAGACCCATCTATGTATCCGTAATGTATTATTCTTAATAAACATACATGTTTTCTTATGTTGAATAGAGTTGCCACTAGTAACACTCACAAGGCAAAAGCAAGTCTTACCCCCAATGTCAGTGAAGAGGTGTAGTGTGCAGAAAGTACTGGATATTGGTCTGCAGTGAAATAAAGTAAAGAGCATTTATACTTCTAGTTCAAACCTACAGAACAATATTATGGTCCTTATAATACACTTATATGTATATATACACTTAGACTATACATTTCTATCACTTCACTCTGTCTTCAGACAAGCCTTTCATAATTATTGCTATATTGACACGGTACGTTGTTTATTATTCATTGAGTAATAATTTGATGTATTACCTAAGTATTAAAAAAGGTAATGAAATTGATTATTATTTCTGTGTTTGCATTACACTTTGTACACCTCTCTAATGTCATGGAGTAAGCAGCCAATTTGTCCATGTCTATGTGGTTTTCCAAGTCAGTAGTTCCACTCAATAAAACTCACTGAGTTCTCCTCAGTGAGTGGTCTGCAAGGTTACCCCCGTATCTCTACACAATGTCTTTGTCGTTGCGCCATGCACACTCAAGGTGCTGAATGCGTGCCCCAGTCTCTGGATGAACAAAAAAAATGCTAGTGGTTGACCTGGTAGAGAATGTAGCCTCTCTGCTGCAGGTATGCCCTCAAGCAGTCACTGATTACTTCACTTCCAGGCTTCACATACTGTATTTCTCCAAAATATGTTCCAGGTAGGCACCTTCTGGAATGTCGCTTCACCAATTACAGTACCGGCATTCGACGTTCCCCTGTCACCTCCAGCATTCCAAATTATCCATGAATAATTGTCCACGTTCTGCCAAATCTTCCTCAATTGTAGTGAATGAATTGAAAAACTCATTAGTACAGTTATTTCCATGTATGTGACAAACAGGTGCAATTCTAAGTCATCATGCTGTCACTACTCCCCAAAACGAATTGCACACACACACACACACACTCGACGACCAGTTTAAAACGAAAACTATTTATAGTATGTATATTGAATATAGTACTTTCATGGCAGAATTGGCTCTCATCAAGGACCACAAAAGCATTTCTTCCACCAATCCTTTCAAGACGTTCTACTGATGCGATGCAGGTGTCACGAAGACTGTCATACACCCTGGTGATTGAAGTGCCACTCCCACAAACACCATCCTTAATCAAGTCCATATGTTTCCTCCTGAGACCTTGAACCAGACTGAAAGGACACAATAATAATAATAACAATCCATATGCACGACACTCATACAATATGCCTGAGCAGTAATTATAAAAACACACACTGTTTATGAAGATTGCTAAATTTGTACAGAGCTGCAGTTATGTGTACACTGATGATAAGAAATGTTGAAATGTGGTTTACATTTGAACGTAAACCACAGTAAGATACAGTCATTAACATACGCAAAAAGTGTTGATTCTGGAGCTGATTCTGTGAGTGAAAACTTTTGTTCTACCCAATGAGAAAATACAGTAGTTGTGAGGACAGCCCAGCATACTGGGAGTCACACTTTTACTCCCATGGGAACTCAACTTGCTGTAGAATCTAAGAGGCGCTCTGCCATCTTTTGTCATTACAATAACGGCTTAAGTTACACTTAAGTGTAAATTGTCTTATCCAGAAAAGCCTGGAATCCAATTTGCCATTTAAATTACATACACACATACACAAATAAAATCATTAAAGTGTGGGAAACTGGAGGTGTAGCTAGCATATGCGTGTGTGATCATGAGCGAGTAATTGTAGCCCAAACAAAACAACAACAGCTGACATCACTCATGGTGCACAGAGGGAAGCTTTTGTCAGAAGGCAGTATACAGCTGTTTTGTTGTTTTGACTGCCGAGTGTAGATCAGTTAAACAAGAAATCAAGGAGTAGCATCATTCTTGCTGATTACCAGTGCATTCATTACGTTGTTCAGCCCATGATCGTGTCAGACTTCTCCCTCTGCCCCCTCCCTTCTACCCTGATGTTACCCCATTATAATAAAGTAGGGGCCAGTAGTAGGAAGCTGGTGTTTGGGGACCTCTGTGTCAGACATGTAATATGCATACAGGAAATGTGCTGGATGGAGCAGAGTTTGGGCTACTTGCTACTACTTTGTACTTCTTAAATCCACTTTATTAAAATCCCTTTTCCATTACTTCAGCAAACTGACTGGAACAATCAGCAAGCTTCACAATCTTAATTCCCACACAATCAACTTTTACTGTGCACAAATCATGCTGTGTAAAACATATCTTGCATGATACACTCACTGTCACATTTAGGGGCATTTTACCAACATGCACCTTATAACAATTTACACCATATACACTCTTTATAAAACACAATGTACTCACTGTTTAAGCTTGAGCCATACTGAAAGTTCCAAGTGTGAACCCTCAAAAATCAGACCACTCCCGGTGGACCTGTTGATGTCACCATGGCATCGTCCTCTATATCTCCTGTCCTCTTAATGTCATTGTATTGATAATTATGGAATTTTAAAAAAGACGCAATAATAAATACAATAATATAGTAATAAATGAAAGATTAACACAAATGAGGACGAGAAAAAGAAACCTTAGAAGAAGAAATTCAAAGAAACACTTCTTCCTCAGATGGTAGGGGAAGCAATAGGAGCCATATGTAGGAAAAGTCTATTAAAAAAATCTGAATTGATATGTGAGAATGTGTAACATTAAGTATAAGATAAAATCAGTGGTTCAGGGAAAGGGTTTAAAATTTGTCTGGTAAAAATGGATTAAATGCAGTGTAAAGGCCAATTTACATAAAGCACCTCATGAATAAACGGCACGTAATAAGAAATTTTTTTCTGGCAAAAATGTTTGCATCCAAAGAAGAATCAAAGAGCAAATGTCTTCACGTTCTGTCGCCTGCTAGTCCGACACTGGACGTGCTTCATGTAAAATGATATCCATGGTTTTATGGAGCACTGTCCCTTGTGGTGTGTTGTTGCTGTGCTTTTATGTTTGTATTTATTCTGAAAGACAACTGTACATTGTACAGGTACTGAAACTGCTCAGGAGTGTACAGAATGAAAAGCTAAATCTACCCATCATTGTTATGATTTCTGAGTAGAATTACTTTTAATGGTGATTAGTAACTTAAATATTGTTTTACCAAGTGATAAAGGATTGCCTGTATGTTGCAAACATATCTCTATTATTTACACACCAGAAATATCCTGACACAATTTGTTAAAGTTAAGCAAGGTTAAAGAAAATCTGTGAGGAAAGGCAGGTTTCTTATGCCCTCTTCTGCTGAAATGAATCCATTGCCTGAAACTTAACCTAACAAGGGAAGGTTGGAAACCCTTGAAATTATTATACTCTGTTCTGTTTTTGTTTTACAGCTCAAATTGAGGTGGCAAAGCTGACGGCGGAGATCATGTTTCTCAAAGATAAGTGCACATTTTTGCAAGAACAAGTGGAGAAATTTAAGTCTACTGTAACATCTGTCCTGAGCCCACTCCAACGTTACTGCGGCTCCAGGTCCTTCAGGTTTGTGTGTATGTGTATGTATCCGTAGTGAACATTATTTTTATAACTGTTTAAATTTTCTGTTACATTTAAATGTAGAAATCTATTAAAACACAATAACCAACTAATACTTCCCACCTTTGTGTAGCTTGTCCAAGTTTGTTTCCAAGTGCGGCTGACAGTCCTTTACTGACTATTTTTTTTATTTTTGGTTTTCCCGTCATTACATTCTGTTACATTCTGTAATTGTTTGTTACTTGACAGATGACAAATGGTCACTTCCTGCAGTAAAAAATTTAGGGCGACAGTTTACATTTGTTTTCTCTGTGACAGCAAAACGTTTTACACAATTGATCATAACAAGAAACTTGCTAAAGGCTAAAAACAACCCATAATGCAACACTCTTTCAATCAACAGACACACTGTTAGAGCTGGTTCTTGCTCCATTCAAAGAGAAAATGTGTTGTTGTCAGAACGTCACTATGTACGTTACTCTGCCCATCTTCTGCTCTTAGCTCACTTATTAAGACTTAGCTCAGTAGTTGGTCTAAATTACTGATGTATTAAAAACACCAGTTATTGCCACAGAGCTACAGAACTAGAAGAATAGCAGAGGGCACTTCATCATGTGTAAACTAAAGCACATTCTCACAGGATTGATATGTGAGTTGTGTAATTGACCATTTGTTTGAGAAAGATGCTTAAATCCCACTGTGAAACTGTGCGTAGTCACCAATTGAATCCATTATCACTGACCGGAATCAAAGCTCACCACAGCCACCGTTCTCCATTAAGAAGCAAACTGCACAGTTTATACAGCAACCTTGTAAGCTTCCAGCATGTGATACTGAAAACATATTTAGTGGCGTATGTTTTTAATGGTTCACTTCACTTAATTATGCAGAAGGATATAATAATGACTTTGAAGTAGTGTTTGGGAAATCACATATGAAAAGTATAATTATTCATGTTGTGTTTTTTTTTTTTTTCTTATGGACAAATGCATAAAAGAGAGGGGTGGCAGCTTCTTTCTTGTCCTCCGTGCTGACATCTTCATCAGAGGAGGGAAAAAAGAAGAACAAGAATAACAAGAGGAGCAAGAAGAGCAAAAAACAAAAACAAAAAAACCAGAAACAAAAATCTAAAAAGAAATGAAAGCAATAATCAGTAGTTGTATATATATTAATATTAGTAATTGTTTGTGACATGAACAGTAACTGAACCAAACAGCTAGTCTTGGTTCCCTTATTATCGGGTGGGTATAGGTCCTGTAATGGTAAATAGACTGCATTTATATAGCCCCTTTCTGGTCTTTTGACCACTCAAAGTGCTTTACACTACATGCCAACATTCACCCATTCATGTACACACACATTCATACACTGCTGGCAGAGGCCGCCACGCATGGTGCCAACCTGCCCATCAGGAGCAGTTTCTAAGGCTCATTCTCACACACACACTCACACGCTGATGGCACAGCCTTCGGAAACAATTTAAGGCTCAGTATCTTGCCCAAGGACACTTCGACATGCAGCCTGGAGGAGCCAGAGATCGAACCGCCAATCTTCCGATTAGTGGACAACTCGCTCAACCTCTGAGCCACAGCCGTACTGTCAAACAATGTAATGTTTGACAGTGTTTATGTGATTGTTTGTTTTACTGGGTAATTATATAATAAGAACAGGAGAACAGCACATACCTTGTGGTTTCTGTGTAATTAAAGGATAAAAAACATTATTCATAACTCCCTGCAAATCTTATTATTGTGTAATTGAAGATATACTATGTATATCTATTATTACATTACTGTATTGTTACCTTTTCATCCTTGGCTGACAATACAAGCCTTCTGTGCACTTGAGAGAGGTAAGTTTGCTTTCTACTCCAGCCTGCCTGTTATGAGCTGCTGCAGTGCTGGATGATGCCTGCTAGGAGCTAATTTTCAGAAGTATAGACCCATTTCTCAACTTGTTCTTATTCAAATTCATACAATGAAGTAGAAGACATAAGCATAATAAATCCCTGAAGTGTGGGTGAAGCTTGCCTGCCAAACTCACACGTATAAAAAATGACTGTCACAACTGCCATGAGCAAAGGGCAAAAGCATTTGTTTTTATTACACTCATTCACATACATATATACTGATTCATATGAGGAAGTTACCGTAAGTTACATAGTAAATGTCAGGAAGTTACACTCTAAATCCCCAATTGTTACTCCCTTTTTCCTTGTTGTCTTGTTTTCTCCCGATGTACCTACATTTAAGTACCTGTATTTTTAAGTGTTACCAAATGTTTTAAATAGTGGAAAATGTTAATAGTGAGACAGCAACTTCAAGTGTTTGTTTTGCATTAACAGAAGCTTGAAATAAAATTATTCTCATAATGTGGCTATTTTGATTAATGGGTCGAGCTAACTTAACCTTCGTTTTGGAGGTTTTTTGTTTAGTCTTTTAGAAAATGTCTCCTTTATTCTGCTTGAAAACCTTGGCATGCTCTGTTTCATTAGAGTTTTGAATTAGTTTTGGAACCCCTGTAGGAACCTCTCAGGGTTCCTACAGTTTTCACTTGCAAAGATCCAAATCTTTCCGAAAACTGAACTAGACTTTACTCAAAAACTGGGCATCAAAAAAAAAAACACTTTTCCACAATCTTGAGCAATTACAGACTATTTTTAAGACCTAGGAATGACTGAATTATTCCTCTACACTACCTCCATTGTAGAGATTCAGGAAATGTGACTTTGGCAAAACAAGTTACATCAAAGAAAGCAGCGCATGCCTCCTAAACGTTTCCAAATAAACTTAAAGTTAGCATAAATAATTTCTCTGAGTCCAGACAAAAGTAAACACCGAAAGCTCTGTTTGTATTGCAGCTAACTGCATTGAGATCTACTCATGTGGTTACCAGCTGGCTAACCTGTAGCTGCCTATTCTAACACGTCCTCATACCAAAACAACAGAATAGGTCTATTTCCAATGAGTCCCAAAACAACATTTATGAATGTTTTTCAGCACCCTCTATAGGACGGATGGGGACCAGACCACATACTATATGCCACTTTCCAAAACTGTTACAAATTACTGTTATAAAATAATTATGTTTTATGGTGTGACAACGCTGTGGTTAAGGTCTGGTTAGGTTTAGGCATAAAAGCCACTTGGTTAGGCTTTGGCTGGAAACAAGAAGTCAACAGTGATCTCCTTCAGCAATCTATGCCATCTATCTATCTAGCCATCCACTCAACCTGCCTTCACCTAATAAGGCAAAAATCATCTTATCATGTCACCTTATACTGACGTTATCTGAACTGTGTCACTCTGTCATAATTACTACAGCTGCTAGATGGCGTAAATGTAACTATAGGTCATTTTTTCCAGCCTGAATTTCAGACCTATGCTATTGTTTTTCTTGTGAGGATGGGCTGGCCTATTCAGGTGCACACACCAGTTTGTTTAAAGGTGTGAGGCTGAGGATCATTGTCAATTCAGTGTGCGGGCATGCTGGAGATGATGAATTATGTCTTATTAGTGATGACAAATGACCATCTTAATGGCCTAAATCTGATAACAAGGGTTGTTTTTGCTTTCATCATGTTTTGGTTTCTTTACTCTCTCATTTTACATGCCAAGAATCTGAAATTTATAAGAATCAATTAGCAGACTCAAAATTGGAATCCGAATCAAAGAAATCCCATAAAAAAAATCAAATACCCATTACTGCCACTGCACATCATCCATTCCTTTCTTGTCCACTGGTGGGTTTCCTGGTCATGCACTCTGTTTAAACTAGTTACAGTAGCTGTGTACCCAGCTGTTCCCCACAAACCTACTATATATACAGTACTCACTCTTTCCAGATCGTCTGCATTGCCAATTCCTTTTGTACTCCAGTCTTGTTCTTGTCAGCTGTTGTACCAATGACCCCCTGTCTGTTTTTGACCACTGCCACCTGCCTGGTGCCTTTAGCTTTTTGTTCTGTTTGCTGAATCTGGCTGCCTGCACATTGCTGATTGTAAGCCTGACTCTAGACTCAATAAAGAAATATTTCAACTTCTTTTACATTGTCCTTCAAGTCTACTTTTGAGTCATCCTTCCCATGTCAAGCACTACACCTATTACATTTCAGATTCTGCTATACATTGTGGTTTGAAGGTTTGTCGACTATGATTGCTTCATGAGTCATATGGTCTGTCTTTTTCCAAATGCTTGTACATCATTCTTGCATGGAAACAAAATGGTGACCACTACAGTCATCCAAGTTGACATGTCAAGGTCAGCAATAGAAGCAGCTCTCTTGTCATCATGTAATAGTGTAGAACAGGGCTATTCAATTGCAAATTCAATTGGGCCAGATTTTAAAACCAGGAAATGTAGATGGGCCAGACATTTTCAGCAGCCTATTTAAAAACCTTTTTTTTTTAGCTTTTGGAAATGATGAATTTCAAACAAATGCAAATGAATGTCGTAAAAAAACAGTAATGTTTATTGTTTCACTTTTGAAATAAAAAAATATTTTTGGTCACATATCTGACTCAGGCACATCATAAAGTGCAGCAACAGAATAATAAAGCGCTATCAATACACAGAATCATAACAATCATAACAAGGGGCAATAACAGTAACCAATAACATACTCTATCTCTTGCTACCAGTATCTCCATGTACGTCCAATAAAAGTGCTTGTTTTTGCCACTGACAGGGTCAGATTGTTATTATACATGTCTGACAACATTATGGAAAGGATCCCTACAGAGAAATAAAGCTTTTTTCTTTACCTTTTGCTTGATCCAGTCTGTCTTTTATTGTGTCTAATCAAGTCTCCCTCAAGCAGAAGTCTTGCGTGGAAATCTCAAGAGACTTTAGTTGTTCCACGAAGACAGCTAAATAATCAGCTAAATATTCAGCCATGACTTTGAAAATCTTTTAGATGACAGCTTAGCTTAGCTTAGCTTTCTGTACTCCAACACAACAAAATCTTCCCGGCCCTCCTCTCTCCATCTCTCACTCATGTTTCCACCATTGTCCTACTGCAACAATACAACTCTTGTGAGATTTCAGAGCGAGACTTCTCCTTGGTTAGACACAATAACAAAAAGACCGAATCAAGCGAAAGGTAAAGAAAAAAGCTTTGTTTCTCTGTATGGTCTTTTTCATAATGTTGTCAGACACTTATAATAACAATCTGAGCATGTCAGTGGCAAAATCAAGCACTTTTAGTGGACGTTCATTGACAGGGCGCAACTGAGTTGGGTGGGTGTATGTGGTTTGTCCAAGTGGTGTTGCCGTACCTAGCTGTCCAATATGGTAGACCCGCTTGCACGTGCACGATTCACATCCCTGTTGATCCTGTAGTGACAGGCAGAATATGTTTCTCTTTCTGGTTTTGTTTCCTGACTGCTTATGGATTTTAGACTACGGCCGCAGTGCTGTAACTACTTAGTCTACACAATAACATTGCTATTAACAAATAATTTTTATAAGATAATATTATAATTGTAAAATTATTAAAATAGTCTATTTAATTCAAGCTCTCTGGGCCAGGTTGCTTCTGGGTCTGATGTGGCCTGCTGGTTGCCAGTTTAATAGGCTGGATGTAGAATGTATGCCTTGAGAAATGTGTGATCAAACTATACTTTGTAAACGTTTTGTTGCACCTAGACAATGCATCTTCGCGTTCAATGGATTTTTTTTTTTCCACAGGGTCAGACAAAGTCAGACCTCTCTTATTTCTCTGCTTACAAGTACAAAGGTATTGAGAGTGGTGAGCTTATCCTTATTGAGCTAAATCAGGGAATATACTGTATTTCCCTGCATCTGAAATATAACAAAACTCTCTTAACAACCCCATTCTTAGCACACACATGCCAACACATGCATTAGGTGTGCGCCGAACATCTCAGTAGTGATTTGAGCAGCATCTTAACAGTGAATTTCTTTCAAGTTTTCAGGCAAATGATCTATCTTCCCATCATGTACTATGCCTTCCGACAATGCCTTGGCCTGTGCTCTCCACCCACGCTCCATCTCACTAGACGACATGTGAGACATGTATTTATATTAAAGGCTCGACACCTTAGATCCACTGCTGTCACTCATATGTAGGGTAACCAAATGTCCCCTTTAAATTGGGTCAGACCTGAATTTCAAGCATTTTACCCCCGCTTAGTGTATCATATCAGTGTTTCATTTTTGTATCATGAAAATAGACAGCTGGCACACAAGACCCAGCTCTAGAACAATACCATACATTATTTTCTTGTGCTCAAATTAAAGAATAATTGAATTCATTCTTTCTTGGCTTGCTTATTGTGAGTGTACTGGATAACTTTTTCCAAATGACCTCAGAAAAGACGTTTGCTGACAGTAAAGGATGTCAGATGGTTACATCATGCTTGTCAATGCATTTTAATTAATTACATGTCTCTATTATTAGTGACATTGAATTGAATATACTTTTGTCCTTGTTACAGTGTTGTTACTGAAAGCTGTATTAAAAGTTCTTTATCACCCAGTTTTTCCCCTATCGTCTTTTCACCTCTCTGTTAATTTAAAAGAGAATGGTAGCATTAGATACAATACATCACGTTCCTCCACGCATGCTCAGGTTCGCTTTTTTATTACTTTTATAACATTACAATTATTTTACATAATTGAACTCTCAAGTACAATAATAACAATAATACTTTTAATTTATATAGTGCTTTTATATAGCACTTTGTAACTTTTTCAAGTTTCAAAGTGCTTTACATACATAAAAGACGATAAGCAAATAGTTAAAAAAAAATATGATGAAATACAAAAAAAGATAATAAAAACTGTAAAATCAATAAAAAGCAAATCTAAGGACCAGTGAATTGCCAGGAATGACCTACCAGAGGATCAGAGGCTGCATTCAGGCTTGTAGGAGGTCGGAGGTCAGTTATATATTCTAGAGGTAACTCTCTATGAACCTTAAAAGTGATCATTAAAATTTTAAAATCTACTCTAAGATGGACTGGGAGCCAATGAAGTGATTTTAAAACCGGTGTGACGTGTTCTCTCCTGTTGGACCTGGTTATGAATCTGGCTGCGGCATTTTGAATCAGCAAAGGAGGTTTTGTTGTGAGAGGCATGAGAGGAGTGCATTGTAGTAATCCAACCAGAATGAAATGAATGCATGAATTATTATTTCCAAGTTCTTGGCAGATAAAAGTGACCTGATTTTTGAAACTTTTCTTAGTCGGAAAAAATATGTTTTGTCAACAGAAATAATATGCTTGTCAAAGTTGAGGTGGTTACCAAAGATAATACTGAGGTTTCTGCAAGAGTTTAACTGTAGAAAATTTGACGCCATCCAGTTATTGATATCTGCAATGCACATGTGGAGGTTGTTTAATTCATTGGTGTCATTAGTGTCATGGGAGAGATATAATTGTGTATCATCAGCATAGAAATTGTAACTGATATTGTGTCTTTTTAATAATATGACCAAGACAGACAGATCCAACAGGAGTAATACAGTGTGTTGACCACAGTCAGCTGCTAAAACAAGATAATTTAAAATCTAAAGGAGTGCAGTTTCTGTGCTATAACCTCCCCTAAAACCTAACTGAAATTTCTCAAAGAGACCATTACCATTCATGAAGGAAATTATCTGCTCTGCTGCGGTTTTTTTATCAGACCTATTCAAGGAATTGCAGTTTTGAGACTGGTCAAAAATGATTAAGAGTATCTGGGTCTAGTGTGGGTTTTTAAAGAGAGGTTGTACTACTGCCATTTTTAAACATTCAAGAACAAGTCCAGATGAGAGTGAGGAAATGAATAAATTCACTAGAAATGGAGAGGTTATGACAAGGGTTTCTTTAAGGAAGTGAGTAGGAATGATATCCAGAGAGCAGGTGGAGTTCTTCATTTTGGCAATGGTTTCAGTTACATTTTCAATTATTAGTTTATCAAAGGAAGTTAAGGTACAGTTGGTGCTAGGAGGGAAGGGTTTGGTGACAGTCTGGACAACAAATGAGATATTGTCCCTGATGTTTTTGATTTTGTCAGAGAACTTGACTGTTCACATTTGTCAATTGATGGTTCAAAAACAGCAGGGGGTGGACTTGATGTGCAACTTACAATGTTGAAGAGGGCTCTGGGGTTAGATCTATGTTTATTAATGAGGTCATTATAATACTTTTCTCTGACCGTTTCCACTGCTTGATCAAAGGTCTTCATTAGATCCATCAAAGTCTGTAGGTCTACAGGCTGTCGAGAACCCCTCCATTTTCTGTCAGTCCTATGACATAATTTAGCTTTAGAGATCTGATGTCATAGGTTAGCCAGGGCGGAGGTGTGGTTTTGGGTTTTCTAGCTCTTTAGGGAGCCACAGTGTCCAGAATAGTATTGCATGTTGAATTGAAAATAGTAGTAGCATCATTAATACTCACTGAAGAGCCAAGACCTATGTCAGAGGAGGCATAAGCATCACAGAATTTAGCAGCTGAAGTGGAATTAAAAATGAGAGAATAGGACAAGTTTGTATTATTATTCACTGCTTTATGGACATAAGTATTAAAAAGAAGGCACTTATGATCAGATACCACACTTTATTGGCACACAACATTGCTAATCATGATGCTATATTACATAATCAGGTCAAGAGTGTGTCCCTTACTGTGTGTAGGCCCTGTTAGAGTATGGGAAAGGTTAAATGTATCAACTAGCTTTAAAAACTCCATGGCTAAAATATTGTCAGGAACGCACACATAGATGTTAAAATCAGGATAGTTTTGTACTTTGGCATGATGATGGAGAGCAGTTCTTTAAATTCATATGTAAAACCAGTCAATTTTGGTGGTCTGTATGCTAATATACACAAAGTTTCCAAGGAACCTTTTTAAAGAAAGCATAGGTGCTAAAGGGTCAATCATCAAGCATTTAAAGCCTTTTTTATAAAACACAGCTATTCCAACTCACTTACCCGAGGCTCTAGGCTTGATTAAATAAGAGTAGCTAGGAGGTGACGTTTCAACCAGTGGCACAGTGTCATCTATTGCCAGCCAAGACTCAGTAACCATAAAAAAGTCAACATTGTAGGAAGTAAATCTTTGCAAATAAAAGTTCTGTTCCCTAATGACTGTACATTAAGGAGGCTGAAGTTTATCGGCAAAAGAGAGATTGGTGCTCAATTGGGCTGACACTGAATGTGAATTTGAACTTTATGATTGGCAGATCTGTAGGAGGGGGGGTTGCAGGGCTTGCAATTTGTATTTACTGGTATATTGGCTGTCAGTCAATTATCAAAATTTTTTTTAAAGTCTCATACCCCTCCTACTTGGTGCAAGTTGTCTTTCCTGAGGAGGTCTCTCCTTCTCCAGAATGAGTCAAGGTGTTTTTTTCATGTCTGGAATTAGTCTGGAGAGTACACATATTTAATCAGACTTTCTACGGTTTCAGCAAGAATTTCAAAGTCTTGTTGCATTTTTATGGAATTACTGAGTCTAATGTCATTGGTGCCCACATGAATAATTAATATATGTGCAGAGGGATGGCAGTCAAGGATGGAAGGGATATATTGCAATAAGTTCTTAATTTTGGCCCTGGAAAAACCAGTATGTGACACCCCTTGGTTAACTACTAGGGATGTGCCCGAATACAAATACATTATTCGGCAAAGCACAAATAATGGGTTTTATACGAATATTTGTTTCATACAAATATGTAAAAAATTATTTGTTGAGGGTATTCCCCAGAGATAAAGCTGAGCTACTGACACAAGCAAAGTGCTCCCAAAGGACTCTCCATAACCTGTTGTTCCCCTTCTCCTTTCCACAAAATTAGGTTGTAAAAAATAGACAAGAAATGCAAAATGAAAAGCAATAATTGCCTTTGAAGTTCCTCGCTACACATTACACAGTGTGCTGTCTCTGTGTTATGGGTGTATAAATAGGAAGAGATCTGTCTGCATGAGGCGATGAGTAAAGTTTTAGCTCAGTGGTCGGCGCAGTTGTCTATGATCTGGGACTCCAGTTCAAGACCCAATGTGGGCACCTCCTCCATATGGTAGTTTATTCATGAACACTTATTGTAATACTTTAACTTTCTAAAATTAAAAGTGTCATAAAAACAAAAACAGGATTTTTAAGCCTCTTTCCACTTTTATTCAAACACAAATACAGATACAAATAATTTTGCTGCCTCAACAAATACAGATACAAATACAAATACTGGGATCTCTGCACATCCCTAGTAACTACACATACCTAATTGTTGAGTCTCCCACCAGTGGGAGCTCAGGGTCACTGCTGCTCCCATACACATTAAGATTTGTGGATGCTCTGTTGAAGCTGTGGTCAGTATGGTCAGTAGCGGGGACTGTATAGGCTGTGAATGCAGGAGCTTCCCGGGAGTTGTAGCAGAGCCTATCAGGAACTACAGTGGGGCTTCTTGGTTGCAAGTTTATAAGTAATCCTTCCCTGGGACAGAGGCGATGCATCCTGCTGCAAAGACAAGGTCTCTGAGCAGGGGCTTCAAGGGACTGGGGTGTGCAGTTGGAGCTGTCGCCCCACTCTGCCAGCGGAGCAAATGGGTTTGACAGCAAAATGTCCTCACCTACATATACACCATTTCTAAGACTGACTAAGCAGCTTTTTGATCAGTCAGAACTAATCAATCAGCTAGGCATCAAAGTGTCTAAAACCTTTTACAAAGACATGCAGATAAAAGCCTTGTTCATTCATTCTTTCATGCATTCATTCATTAATTTAATGTGTAACTTAACTTATGTAAATTTATGCAAATTAATTTATTTATGAATATTGCCTCTCTACTTGTTTTTATTTACATGTTTTTACAGAAACAGTTTGTTGTTTATGTTAAATCATTTGTGGATGAAAAATTCAAGGAAACTTTATCTGATGAAATGAACCCAAAGTGAGTTTTTTAAAATCTCAGATTAGAAGAAAACCATTCAACATGACACTCTTGCAGCATGCTAAGAATCAACACAGGCTGGAAAACTGGTCCTGATGTCCATGAACATATTCTGTAATCAAAAGAAGGAACAAAATGATTTCTATATAATGGAAATAATGAAAAATTGTCTGATCAATATTTTGTCTAAAATTAATGTTGCAGTTTATATACACAGATAGAAAGACACAAATTAACACATTCACCTTTGAAAGGTTAAGGTTTTATATTTGTGTTTGCATAGATTCATACTCATCTAAGGAGGAAATTTAGTTCCCTTCTGTAAACTTGAGCAACCAATGATCATGGCCAAATGGTTATATAAGCATCTTATCTTGCTTCTGAGTTTGAGACTTACATATCCACATGCGGATGCACATGCCACACCAGGCGACGACACTGGAGATCTGTAATGCCCTGCCACACTCCGCACTCATCAGACAGTCCCTTGTCCGCAAGCAGCACTTGGGACAGCTACTCCCAGAGCTTTTACTCTCTGTGTCCTTGTGTTTCTCTGGCTGAGTTTGCCTCGTTTCCTGGTGCTTTTCATCCCACTCCTCGCCCTCACCTCTTCCCATGATGCTTGTTTTTTTTTTGTCTGGAATATAATGGTTGGAGGACAGATGGATCAGAGCTGTGAGATATAGAAATAAATAGTAGAAATCTAATACTAATCTGTTTCACTGCTTCACTACAGCTGAATTTTCACAGGGAATAATATGAACTACATTGTGTGCCAACTCCTATGCTCTCAGATGTCACAATGCAGGCTTTGTTTACAATAACAACATCCAGTGTCCAATGTCATAATGCTGTGATTTTCTTTGTGTGTGTGTTGAGACCTAGCAGCTCTTGCTCTATCAATGAAAGCTATGATTCAATCTTTATTCATTGCAGTTACTAGGGCGTGTTTTATTACCACATACATTTTATTTTGGTTTTAGGAATGTTTGCAACTGGCTGGGTAACATTCCTGGTTCAAACACTTCCTTAAAACGTAGAGGATATTGTATAACCTTTATTTTAACACACAAAGAGGCAATTTAGCACTATCTAAATGTGAAATCCATTTTACCAGACAGGTCAATGTACCCTACTGAATCAGTGTGATGGAGATGTCCATTCTCAGATAAATCTATATACAAATTAGTCTCTTTAAACAACAGAGAACCGCAAATGAAGAGTACTGCTCAGTTTCATTACAGTAAAACAGAATTCATCCTGCACAAGTGTGACTCATTAACACTGCAGTCTAAATTTAAGTCCCTTTATGAACACATTATTGAGTGAAGTCACATTGATTTGACAGATTAACAATTCTTCCACACTGATGATCATTTCTCCTGCCAGGTGTTAAGGCCCCTGTTTTAACTGTCTGATACAATTGCTCCCCGCAGACATTATCAGATATTAAGTGATAACCCTGATGGTGAAATAACATCTTGTGTGCCATCCAGTGGCTCGACATTTATTACCGTTGACAGTAAATTAGATTACTGGCATCTGGAGGGTATACTGGCATTTTAAGTGCACCTTTCCATCTCATTCTGCTTTCAGAACTCCATTGGTTTTCAGTCATAAGTAATGAAATTCCATCATCCTCCTCGGCTATGAAAGCAACTTGGAAAGGAAGTGAGAGAGAGCCATTAAGAGTAGAGAAAAAGAGTAATGGTCTTACCCTTTGCTTTCAGAGGTGCCTCTTTGTCGGTTTGAATCTCCTCTCTCTGTAGAGTAGACTTTCCTAACAGGAGTGCATTCAACACTCACCCTCTACCTTACAGACACTCACACACTAGTCATGAACAAAAGGGTGTCAGTGTCTTTGTCAGACTCTGCTCACATGAACAGAGCGGGTGTGTCTTCAGGTTTTACAAGTTTGTCCAAGTGAACCGCCTGACGTGAATGAGTTTATTTACATCAAACACGCCATCTACTTGTGTGCTGGGTCTTAAAGGTGCAATCAGTAATGCAAGTGTAAACATGAGGTTCGCCCCATCCAAAAAGAATAAATTGTAAATTCTAACCACTCCCAAAACGATTGACAGCTTGTTTGCTGTAATACAGGGACTAAAAGAGGACAGCAACTTTATCTATGCTATCAATATTATCTGATGCTGTTAAAAGTTTGTTTACATCTGTAATGTTTTTAAACACAGAAGTAAAGTAGTCTTATATTCAGTTACGACTATTTTCTGTGTAAGTCAAATTTTTCCAAAATGTATGTGAAAATGCTTCACACTCACAGATGGATAGATAGATAGATAGATAGATAGATAGATAGATAGACTTGTAGTCTGTGACATTTCAGCATTTCGTTTGCATAATTCCTCCATTAATTCATCTCCACACAGTAATATAGTCATTTAATAGCCAATAACTAACACAATTCTTCTGGAGCCTGACCTCCTAAGAAAAGTGACACTATAGGTCATAATGTCAGTCACCAAAAACAACCTATAGTTACGTTTGAGTGACAGACACCATCTAGCAGCCGTAGATTTTTAAAATCTGTGACTATGATTGTCGTGGTGTTTACTGTTGCCATGATAACGAAGGTTGCCTAACTTTACAGAAGTAGTAACTTTAACCCACACCACAGTTCAAGTGATTATTTTTATGCAAACCATGATCTTTCCTTAAACTTAACCAAGGGTTTTTGAGCCTAAACCTAACCAGACCGTAACCACAGCATTGTCACACCATAAAACATAATTATTTTTTAACAGTAATTTGTGACGATTTTGGAAAGACACAGACAAATTTTGTTGTCCTGCCAATTACTGCTGATAGAGGTGCCTGATTAGAAAATGCTACCATGGGTTGTTCTGGAGTGCATGGTCAAACAACCCATTTGGTTGTTTAATTTGGAGCACTTGTTGTTCTTCTAAGCTGTGTGACAGAATATGTTGCACCAGTGTGTTACCAAGTGTTGGGGCAGAAATGCAATCAAGTTTTAATAAATAATTACACAGAATAATAAATTGATTAGACAGCACATTTCATTACATGATGAACAATGATGAATTGAGAAGAGCAATTTTATGGAAGAAATTAAAGCACAAATAATTTGAATATATTCAAAGAACCGCATTCCATTAAGAGACAGAATTACTAACTGAGCCATTCATCATCTATAAATGTAGAAATGTAAAATGCACAGTAATTTATTAATTTTGTCTTAACAAAACACTTGGATTGGTGAATAGGAAGAGAGGAAAACAAAACAAATGTTTCTGTGTGTGTGTGTGTGTGTGTGTGTGTGTGTGTGTGTGTGTGTGTGTGTGTGTGTGTGTGTGTGTGGGTGGGTGTGTGCATGCTTGTGCGTGTGTGTGTGTGTGTGTGTGTGTGTCAGGGGAATACTGGCAACAATAAAACATGTCCATGAGGTTCTTTTCTCTCTCATGCATGACTCTATAATGAACATACACAAAAGAATGGTATTTCATCCCGCCAAGGACATTCAACTGTTGCACTTAAAAAGTGAAAATGTCTTGTAATTAAACAACATATTATTACTCAATACTTTCCATTCTACTTTGGTGACTACTTTGGTGAGTGGTAACAGTTGTTCATAGATGTAATACACAAGAATTTGGTGCCACCGGAGAAAATGCACAAAGGAGAAGATTTCAGCAATGTTAAAAACCCAACAGTGAGAAACCTTTCATCTTTGTTGGATGATTGAGTTAAATTCCACTCATTACTTTTTTTCTGACATCAATTTGTGACTCTGTCAAGGTTGTTTAGCCATTAAATTCATAGGAATGCTGCTACTTGTTGATAGTTATAATTCCTCCAGGAATCATAGTCAAATAAAAACCCAAGTTTCTCCAAAGTTACCAAATTTTAGTTTCTAATATATACCTAAAACTAACCATGTAGCATTCTGCCAGTGCTACACAGCATTGTGCCTTAGACTCAACAACTTTCTGCTTAGCTATCGCAGGCTACTGGCTACCATTGCCCATGTAGAAGTCGCATTTATCTGCTTAAAGGGGACATATCGTGCAAATTTCCAGGTTTATATTTTTAATCTGGGGCTCCAAAGGAATATCTTTGTATGATTTACAGTTCAAAGAACTTCTTATTTAACTTATAGTGGTCCTTTACACAGCCCCACAGTTCAGCCTCTGTCTGAAACACACTATTTTAGCTCCTGTCTCTGTAAGGCCCCTGTCCCAATGAGCCCACTCTGTTCTGATTGGTTAGCTTTTAGAAACTCAACTCCAGGCCTTTTGGGAGGCTACATCAACAAACCATGAAACAACCTATAGTAGTAGGATTTCACTACCTTTTTTTTGTTCCTCACTTGAAATGTCAACTTCTCAAATATATCTGTATATGTTCAAGCCAGAATCCAATCCAACATATGCAAATGGACAACATGAACAACACATGGAAAACCCATGGCAACAACCTTAGCAACCAAGGCTATGGAACGGACAACTGTTTAGCGACATGTGTGATGCAGGCACGTCAGCTGATTGTCTAGGTAGACAAAAAAAACCTTGCAAATGAGGCGTTTAGAGCAGGCTTTTGACTTGCAGGCAGGGATCATTTCTAGTTGTTCTTGTTAACCTCAAGTTTTGGAACTTTGTCCATGTTTGACATCTGACATCATAACAGTATATAAATAACAAACAAAACAAACAAATCAAAAAGCCTAATATGTCCCCTCTAAGTAGAGGTCAAAGATCATTTCAAATCCCAGTGTTTTGCATTGATGTGGGTTTGAGAGCACAACTATTTTTTGCTTTTACTAAAGCTTTTCTACATATTATGATCATTTAATTAATCAAACAAATGCAGATTTTTACAGCTGACTGACAATTTTCAAACTTAACCCGATTAATCTGTCTGTCTACATTTGTCACATTTTTTTTTGCAGAAGGTGCTGCAAATTCAGTCATTTATAAATGAATGATCACTGTGACAACATGGAGGTAATGGCAGTTTCTAAATGTTGCCATTTTTTATTTTCTGTAACTACCAAAAGCAGACAGACTCTCAGCTGATTAATTTTTAATAGGAAAAACGTAATGCAGGTTTGTACAGTTTTTGATACTGCATATTACATTGGTCATGAATAGTACTGAATGCTACCTTCTCTGTTCCTTTGACTCTAATGTCAATCAGACAGATAATGAAAAAATCATCACTAGTTCAGAACTAAAATTATCCCATGTCAGAAAAGAAATGTTACGTGGTGATTAGAGAGACAGTCATTCATATGGACAGGCAGTGTTTTAAGGAGCTGTGAACGTATCCATGCTGCTGAAAAGTCCTTGAGCAAGGCATTGATGGGTTTCTAGTCAGGGGAACAAAGAAAAAAGGACTACAGCATGACACATGCTGGATGCTGTTTTGTTAAGCTTAGTAACCAAACATTGTAATATTATTTTGACATTGCTACAAGATGCACATGAGGAGGCAGTGTTAAATGGAAAGCACCAAAAAAGAATAAATGAAGCAACAACACTAGGATATACACATGTTCATCACTTGTAGCTTCTCGTTCAAACAGCATACTTAGTGAAGCAAATCTCAGAATCCATTTCAGATTTTAATTACTTTATCATGATTCACAGAGTCACAACATCCACATTTCAGTTCTTAACTGCTTCCGGAAAATGTTGCCAAGGTGACAATTTTGCTCATCAGCCAAAAGAAAATTGGAAATCAGAAGTACTATTTGACTGCCATCAGGCTGTTTAATGGCAAGAATGTGTAATGGTTATTAGCATAAAAAGAAAGTGCAGCAATACTTGTGAGTCAACTGTAATTTGGGTCGCCCATGTGTATCCAGACCATTTGCTGTAATCAGTGCTGTGTGTGGCAGCAGGACATGATGTGGCATTTGCATTTTCAGTTCTGTCATTTTTGTCTTTTATCTGTTCAGTTGCTCTATTACCCATGCAGGCAATATCTTCCAATATCTGTGAGAAACATGACAAGCAGTCCATCTAATCAGAACACAAGCCCTAGCAGCTACCACAATCCCAGGATGCACTTTGTCAGCTCTTACTGTACACAGCTGCACATAATTCTTGCACATAATACTTCTCAAAACAACTATTTTCAAGGCTGTAGCAGTGCATCTACAGTCGGCCATGCAACAAAATGTTAAGCTGTGATGTTAAAGTAGTAGATGAAGGGAGAATAAGCTACCCTTGACATTGCATTATCCTCGTCGATAGTGCACCTGTCGCCTTCATTTTCTGTACAATGAACACTGCACAAGATGACAGGAAATCCTGCCTGGAATCTGGTTTACAGTTCCTCAAGAAAATCTCAGCTTTACAAAAGTGTGACTGGTTTTCATCTGCACTTGTCTGTCAAACTGTCAGAAATGTATGTAGGTCTCTGCTATGCTGTTATGCTTAGTGGGATCAGACAGTACCCCCATACAGGAAGACCCAAATATCTTTCTCTATCTATTTGCAGTCGTTGACCTGTCTAGACCATTATAACTGATTTCTAGTGAACATAAGTTTCTACTTTTTTATTGATTTTAAAATATGGCTGTCATATCTGAGATTTGTTGGGGTTTTTTGTTCTGTTTTGTTCTTGTGGTAACCCTTCTTTTTACAGTCCCCTAATTTTATTTTACATTTTATTATCTATTCTTCTCACATACAGCACATTGCCGGACCAGGAAGCTAAGCCTGTCTTTTACAGTCCCCTAATTACTAAGTATTTACCCGGTAAATATATGATAAATTATGATATATTGTTGGGTAATTACCACTGATAATAAATAGGTAAATACAGAGAAACTACAGCTGAAATACTATGAAAAACCGAAATGAAGTTAAGATAGTACTTTCCAATAAATCACTTTTTCTTATATAGTTATTGTTCATGGCTACACCCATCTATAAAGGGTTTATTAGACTTACCTTATACTTACCTGGTAACAACCTCCACAGGAACAGTTTTCCTCTAGTGTCGTGGTACATCTTCTGAAATACTGGGTACATTCTTGCAGATGTTTTTACAAATTACACAGTAAGTAAGCTGAAACTGTACAGTAAAAGGAAGCCTTATTTGTTTCCATGGTATTACCATGTTCTTACCATATCCTTTGGCTTTTAGAGCTGGCAATAGGGAGGAGGTGAGCACAATACATGGGGACCTGAAAGTGAAGATCAGGGAGGCTAAAGAGAAGTATAGGAGAAAGCTGGGGCAGAAACTCCAGCAGAACAACATGAGAGAGGTCTGGAGTGGCATGAAGACCACCACTGGTTTCAGGCCGACTGGCAGCATTAGAGTTGAAGGCAGCTTGGACAGGGCATGACATGACATGATGGCCCCTGCCCATCCGCCGTTGACTCATCTGTTGTCTGCCTCCAACCACCATCTACTCCACCACCCCTCCCAGCCCCCCATATTGCAGTGAGGGTCCTACTAAGGTGTTCAGACCAAATCAGGCATTGCAGCGCACCACCACAGGGTTCTGTCGAGGTGTGTGGGGGTGTGGGTGTGTTTATTTGTGCTCTAGAACGTAACCGCTGTGAAACAATCAGAAAATAACATTTTATTGATCTGATTCACCAGCTTTCTCACCACCACCACTCCTTCTCTTCATTCACTTTCTAGCTCCCCCCAACCACAGTTGCTCTCCCTCTCTTGCTCGCCGGTGCTCTCAGCTCTCTCTCTCTCCCTTAAAATGAGTCGGGAAACTGACAGCAAAGTCTAACTTAACTTTAAACGTTATCAAACAAATAGAAATGTCTTCCTCTCTTAGTAACATCTTTGTCCTCCCTCATGGGTTACCCTCAGAGTTTTACAGCTCTGATCAGTATGATCACCAGCTGTGATTGGCCACCACAGCATGAATTCAGGTTGTGTTTCTCCAAAAGCTGTCTCTAGATTAACTTTCTCGCTGCAGGCCATTGTGGTGCCGCTGTGACCAAAACCCCTGCAGCTTAAACGCATTACCTTCTTTCAAATGAATGGGAGGACTGACACTTTCACCACAATGCCTGATTTGGTCTGAATATGGCCTAACTGCCCTCTTCAACCTGACGACTCCACCCCTCCCCTACCTGTAACCTCTACAGTGTGCTTCACAGCCGACCATGTAAGAAGACAGCCGATGAGTCTCAAGCAAGGCTGCAGGCCCTAATGATGTTAGCCCCAGGGTGCTCAAAGCCTGTGCCCCCCAGCTATGTGTTTCACTATATCCTCAACATGAGCCTGAGCTTTCAAAGGGTCCCTGTGCTGTAGAAGACATCTTGCCTCATTCCTCATGCCAAAGATGCCGTGTTCCAGTGACTCCAAGGACTACAGACTGGTGGCATTGACCACCCACATCATGAAGACCCTGAAGAGACTTGTCCTGGAGCAGCTCCAGCCCATGGTCAAGCTACTCTTGGACCCCCCTAGTTCACCTACCAACCCTGACTAGGAGTTAAAGATGCCATCATTTACCTGCTAAACTGCACTTACGTCCACCTGGACAAACCAGTGAGCACTGTGAGGGACATGTTTTTTGACTTCTCCGGTGCTTTCAACACCCTCTGGCCAGCTCTACTCGGTGAGAAGCTGACAGTGATGCATGTGGATGCCTCCTCATGTCCTGGATTGTCAACTACCAGACTGGCACACCACAGTACATGTGCTTGCAACACTGTGTGTCGGACAAAGTGGTTAGCATCACTGGGGACATGCAAGGGACAGTCCTGTCTCCCTTTCTCTTCACCCTCTACGCCATGGACTTCAACTACCACACAGAGTCCTGCCATCTTCGGAAGTTCTCTGACGACCTTGCTGTAGTTGGATGTATCAACAAGGGTGAGGAAGCTGAGTATAGTACTGTGGTGGGAAACTTTGTCACATGGTGTGAGCAGAACCATCTGCAGCTCAATGTGTCAAAGACAAAGGAGCTGGTTGTGGATCTGAGGAGGGCCAAAGAACTGGTGACCCCTGTTTCCATCTAGGGGATCAGTGTGGACATTGTGGAGGACTGCAAGTACCTGGGAGTTTACATTGATAACAAACTAGAATGGCTAAGAACACTGAAGCCCTCTACAAGAAGGGCCAGAGCTGTCTCTACTTTCTGAGAAGGCTGAAATCTGTCAACATCTGCCAGACAATGCTGAGGATGTTTTATGAGTCTGTGGTGGCCAGTGTTCTCCTGTTTTCTGTTGTGTGCTGGGGCAGCAGGTTGAGGGTAGCAGACGCCAAAAGACTCAATAAACTGATCCTCAAGGCCAATGGTGCTGTGGGGGTAGAGCTGGACTCTCTGGCAGCGGTGTCAGAGAGCAGGATGCTGTCCAAGTTATATGTCATCTTGGACAATGTCTCCCATCCACTCCATCGCTTGCTGGTCAAGCACAGGAGAACATTCAGTCCAAGACTCATTTCACCAAGATGCACCACAGTGCACCACAGGAAGTCATTCCTGCCTATGGCCATCAAACTTTTCAACTCGTCCCTCAGAGTGTCAGACACTCGATAGACTGGCCCTTGGACTTATGTCACCCCTGTCAGTATATTCATAACCCTGTCAACTGTGCAATAGTATGGTGTGTATGTATACTGCGTTAATATTGCATTTATACTGTATATTTCAACTAATATTTCTTATTTATTTATTTATTTATTTATACTATTCTTGCTCTTCAACACATTTACAGATCCCATTTCTCAGCCTTATTATTTGCACTGTTATATATTGTAGTATGATGCACTTTTTTTTTTTTTTACATGTTTCTTATTTCCTATCTCTCTTTTTCTTATAATTTCTCTGTGCTTATATATATATATATATATATATATATATATAAAATATATATAAGATATATATATATATATATATATATATATATATATTTCTCTTCCAGAATGTGAGCAACTGTAAAATGATCCAGTTTCCCTTGGGATCAATAAAGTATTCTTATTCTGAATAATTATTGCATTGCCCATGCAGTTAACAGGAACTTGTACCATATATGTTCCACAACATTACTGAGTAAAACATGACAATTTACTCAGTAAATAAGCTGAAACTGTACTGTAAAAGGAAGCCTTGTTTCTTTCCATGGTATTACCCAGCTCTTACCATATCCTTTTTAACCTGTTATGCCCTTTTCCATGCAATAAACATAAACTTTTACCATGTATGTATAAAAACGAAAGCAATGTTTAGTCCCATGGTATTACAAAGTCCTTTCCACATCCAAACATCAATATGGATGGTTTCCTTTCCCATGCAATATAGACAAACTTGTACCATGTGTTGATATTTGGTGTCCAGGCTCCGACCTTGTCACTCCCCAAAAGAAAACACCAAATTCAGCACAGCAGGAAGTAACAATAATAACTTCTCCTCTTTGGGAGCATAGACACAGTATCTATAGGTGGATTCCTGGTTGGGCATTAAGCTTTTGAAATTATCTATGAACAGCAGCATGTATCAGTGAGAAGAGAATGCCATGTGAGTGTATATACTTGCAGGCTTTGCTTCATTTGTATCAGTAAACTTAGTTGACATCTATGTTTTTTACTCCCAGCACTTTTTTGTTCAGTGAGTTTTCATCTATCACTACCTTCTCTTTGATGACACATTCAAAATATTAAACTTTTTGCAATTAATTTCAAATATAGATACTATTGCAGTATATGATATGATATTAATTACAGTCTGTCTCATAAATCGGAGCTTTACATTAAGTGGAGACTCACTAACACCTACAAATTCATATATTACAATGTCGGTACACATACAATACAAAGCAATTAAGTGTGATTTGCTATAGCTGAATACTGTCAAATTGTGAGTTAATTGTCATGCTAGAAATGATTCAGCAGAGAGCCACCACAACTCCTCAGTGTTACCTCAGAACCTCAACTTAATTGAAAATGGTTATTTTCTCAGGATATTGCCTTTTGTGTGTGGAGATGTATTTTGTCTCATTCCACTGCTGTTCATCGTGTTTTATTAAAGTGAGAATCATCAAGAAATTAAAGAGTGGGAAAATTCGTAGCTATTAACTTTTCATGTAGGGAATTTGGCCTTGAGAGGACAAGCCTCTTTCTGTCATGTTCATTTTATCCTCATTTCTCTGACTTTAATCATCCGTGAGTACTATTCTCCGTCTTACAATATGATCTCTTTTCCTCTTTTCTTATGTTGTCATTCCCTCAAGCAGTCACATCCTGTATTCTTTATTTCTTTTACTTTAATTATGTTTGCACATTATTATTTACATACATGTTCTCTCACAGACACATCTATACATACTGTATAGACATACTGAGACGGGAGCACTAACCGCTGAATGGCTGTCAAACATGCAGATGTGATCTTGATCATACAAAAGGGGAAGAGGTGGTCATAAATTCAGCAATTATGCTGTAGGGACTCCATTAATTCTGCTGCAACTTAGATGTGAAAAACAACCAATATATTTATTTTGGTATGATGGGTAATCATGATTCTTACAGTCAACATCACACTGCTAGTGACCACTGAGATGACATAAAAAAAAAAAAAAGAAGAAGAGAGAGAGAAAAGAATAGCCTATATGCTGTGTTTGATGGTTGTTAGATTTTATTGTAGATGCTTTTGCATCTATAATATCGCATAAAGTATTATAGAAATGAATGCTTACCCACTGAATAAAAGCATTCCAAACTGTCAAAATAAAATGATTAAAAAAAACACTGGCTGGCATCAAATAAACTGCAGGGACAATATTTGAATTTTAATTGATCTAAATCTACAAATGGCCACCCATCATTTAGAAGTGGTGGTATGTGAGCATTGTATATTGGAACAGATTTGGCAACTATCTTCCAACATATTTTTGACATTGTCTTTATTCTCTAGAACAAAGTCAGGAAAAAGGCAGCACTCCATAGTTAAAAAAAAAATGGCTAAAACTATGAATATTCCTGACTTTGTTCTGGAGAAAAATAGACGCTGCTTTTTTTTAAAGGCAGAGCATCTGACTGAATTTTCAGTGCAGGAGAAGCGCACCTGTTTCCGCTTATGAATATTTTTGACATTGGTTTGGATATCGAAAACAGCTATGCAGACTTTTTCTTGTCCTTGTGCATCAGTTAATACAAGAAGGTAACAACCCGACTAGGAAGCACATGCTCAGCTGATTCGCAGCCTGAGGTTAGAAGCGAGTTTGACCACATATGAAACGCACCATTTAGCCCATGTTTGCCATTCCTTCCTCCACTCAGCATGAAAATAATTGGATATAAAACATCAGTGAAAAGTCATAGCTCTCCTCCTTCCACCCCTGCATGTCCTCACAGGCCCAGTTCACACAATAAAACACCATTAAAACTCATCAATGATGCTTTAAATGTGGTGGACAGGGGGAGACGGTTCAGTAGTCCGTCTTATAATTCATGTGGATGCAATTCTCATTGACCTCAACCCCTGCTGGATGACCAGTTTCTTTATGGTTTCCTCTGCTGTGTCAACTCCCAGCTCTCAAATTTTCTGTTGCACCCCAGAGTCGGTTTTATTGTACTAATGTATGATCAAATTAAATGGCTGGCTGAAGTCAAACAGACATGTGCAATAACATAATGAAAAACCTCAAACCTAACCATGTTGATCCATATAAAGGGGACACTCTGCAGGTTGCAATTACTTTGATAGAAGCCATTTCTCTTCTCTTGCTCTCTGATGCTGTCACACCCTGATGAAGGTCTATAGATTATGGAGCCGAGGCAGCAATGACCAAACAATCAAGTTTTCTTGACATGAATCCAGAAGTTGCGAGAGCTTCAATCTCATAACATTCCATGTTGTGTTTTTGGGTGTCTCAAGGCAGTTATTATTTGAATTTGTATCTGTCTCTCAGCAAAATTAGTTGTATTCAGATAAAAATGGAATTGGAAATGGTTTTGACTGAACTGGACATGATAGTCTCTTTGAAGGGGGATGTCGATGGGATTAGTGTTACGGGGAATTAACATGTTTGTTTAACAATCATTTAAGAAATAATTAAACATATTTGACTTACATGTCATGGTTTATGGTTTCTACTGTATAAACCCCAAATCCACATAGCCAAAAAATGTTATTAAAAAGAAAATAAATAGTTCTTTAGATAAGTGTATATTAAATAAAGTTTTTATCAGATTTGTAAACTAAGATTGTGTCTATTGAGCAATGACCTTATGCAGTGAACTTTTCCACGGATGCCAAGGTTGAATGCTTGACCATGCAAGTGTGCATGGGAGATGTTGACATTATGTTAACTTCTGAATTAAATGAGGCATTGTTGCTTCCCTGTATTTTTTTCTTTTCTTTTTTTTTTTGGAGCTGCATAGTCTATTTTTCTGCAAGGGCACTATAGGAAGCCTGAGTGTGCATACTTGCTGATACACATACCACATTTTCAACGCAACCTGGCAACCGAGAAGAAGCTCATGTCATTTTAAAAAATAAGGTACCAATGGTAGTTGTGTGCTCACTGTGGCCTATCAAATAGTATTAACTCAACTCATGAACCTCAGGTAAGCAGACACAACAAGAAAAGAAAAAGGCAAAACAACTACTTAAACTGTCCTCTTGAATTAGTAGCAAGTAAAATAATTTGACAGCAGTGCACACAATTTGGGCTATAAGTGACTGAAGTCTCCAAATAATATTCTATATTATATATATATATATATGTACTCACCACCATGATGTGGGTCAATATATATTTATATTTTTTTCATGTTTACTGTATAGGGTGTAGATAAAGTCTCAATTCTGTTGAATTTTCCCATTTTTAAGGGTGGTATAAGGCATCAATAACCAGAGATGAAAGGCCTCTCACTAAATCTATACTTACTAGGTTATGGGGCATTGCACCCCTTACTGAGAAGGGAGAGAGGATAGGTGGGTAAGTGTGTGAGTATGTGAGTGTGTAGCAGGTGTAAAAGCATGAAATATAGTGGTGATGAAGGGTGCAGCATAAACCTGGCCACTCTAACTTTTTTTAATTTGGATTGGCAAGTCGACTGCCGGGATGGCAATATTTTATCCTCAAGTCGTTTTCTGAGTATCCTGCTCTGAAGCAGAGTGGCTCTCCATCATGTTTGTCAGAGGGGACTTTATTGAAGAACACTGAGACAGGATTGTATGCTGGGCACATAGGGGGGTGTGTATGGGGTCTGGTATTGTTGGAGTGATTATATTGAATTGTAGGCATTGGGGTTTCTTTGTTGGTAACAAGCCATGTCCTCAGTCAGCTAATGCATTTTAATTCATTTCTTTAGCAAAGAGTTTTTATAGAGCTGCCATGTGTTGATTAGGGTTAAGTCCTCAAAAATAAACTACAGTTAATAAGTTTTGGTTCAACAGTCAACAACTAAATGGCCACAGCATAGAAATGAAATATGTTTACCTCAAGGCTTTGTCTCTTAATGTCTAGCTAGCTCATGTCCTTGTCCTCAACAGCATATTCTCACATTGCAAAAGAAGAATAAAAAGCATTTACAACAATTTACAATATTATATTTTCTGTCTTGTCTGTGTATTCAAGTAATACAATGTCTGAACTGTAGCTGTGGAGCTAAAGATGCTTCACCATCATCCAAGGCCTGTAAAAACCTTCTTGCTCTGCACATCTCTTTGTTCTTGTTTTCTATGCATGCAACCTCAGAACATCCTGTTCGCTTGAAGTGTGGTGTCTGCAACAAACTTAAGCTACCAACAACAATAAGTACTGAAATGTTTACTTTAACTCATCTCCATTCGACAACCATCTCTCGGCAGACCTGCTCCAGTAGATCCACATTTCACCAATCCTCTTCTGCAATTAACACTGAAAACATTCAGGCCACTCCAAAGACAGCAACTGCCTTGGTGAGCCACTGCTGGTTAGTTACAATCTCGGAAGACCCAGTTGAGGAAGAGTAGCCACTTGTACAAAAGAACCAAACAAATCTTCTATGCCTCTTCAACTTCCACACACTCCTGAAGTCTCCTGAGGCAGGCAAGTACATGAGAGTCAAGCTAAAAAGCATTACAATAAACATTCAGAGCTGTTGTCCACAGTGCCACAGACTGGTTAGGTATCTGAACAATAATTTCCAGTCAAAATCTCCAAACAGGCAGTGGCCAGTCTCCAGAGAGCTTTGAGTCTCTTTCACTGCTTTTCCCCACCACCATTTCCCATCTCGTAGATCAGCACCAGTTATCCAAAAATCAAAACAATACCCTGCTCTGCAATAATTGTTTCCAGCAAAACATTGCCAAAAATGTTGAGTTTCTCACTGTACACACACTTCCTACAGGCAACAGGTTGCCAGGTTTGCACCATCCCTCAGGTACCCCAACAGCCCCCTTCTGTCTTTGGTAAATCAAATGTTATTACTTCACTGGAATGCCATTTTCTTGTCATTCCATCTGCAATTTACCTCTTGTTTCTGTGAGTGGCACCAGGTTGCCAATTTCATATTCTATTCTGTCCCAAATTGATTATTAGAGGGAAAGAAGTTTGCAAATGGTCTGAGTCTTGGCCTGTTTCTATTACCAATACTGGTTTGCCAGTCACTTACTTGGCCATTCTCCCCTCATTCAACACTGGCACTGGATTGCCAGTTAAGTTGTGCTGTCTTTTTTTCCTGCAATCTCATGTTTCCATTACCAGCACTTTTGGCTGTTCTCCTGGTTTCACCAACCCTGGCCTTTTCTGTCACCGCCACCAGGTTGCCAGTTATTAATTTGACTATTCTTGCCTCTCTTCAAAAACATCCTGCTATTTTTGTTACTGACACCAGGTTGCCAGCTATACATTCGGCCCTCCCTCGTCTCACTACAATAACTTCCTACCATTATCGGAACTGGGTTGTCAGTTACTAATTTGGCTAATTTTACCTAGTTTCAAGAGCCTCCTGATGTTGCTGTTAGTGGCACTGTGTTACTCATTCTACTATTCTCCCCTCACTTCCTTTAGCTCACATGGTTTCCATTGCCAGCACAAGGTTGCCAGTTACTCTTTTGGCTATTCTTGTCTCACTTCACCTATTTCAAATAAAAGACCTGCACAGCAGTCAGTTGTCTCTTAGTATTCTAAGGCTTTTGGGGAGTCTGCCGGGGCTGGGAGCCAAGGTAGAGCCTACCTGAAGCCTCCCCCACAATGCAGCCATCTTCCTGCTCTACCATTCTCATCTGCTAGTTATTACTAATACATTTCATATGTAACAATTAATCCACATTTCAGTTGATGATGCAGCCCTCCCTTGTGAATATGTACTTAGTATTGTGCTGAAAGATAGGTTGAATGTGAACAATGTCAAAAGTGAACAATGTCAAAAGCCATTCATGAGAGTGGATAAGGTTCTTTCTTGGCATAGATACATACAGTATTTAATATACAAATGCTCATTCATGCTGATATCAGAAGACCCAAGGGCATCCTATTCAACAAAACACTGCTTTTGAAAGACCATATAAACAGCATTCACATTATGTTGTTGCGCTGAAAACAAATTTTAATCGCTGTATTTTATAAAAAAATAAAATTAAAAAAAACATTGTAGAGTGCACTGGAATTATTTGGGGTTTTGTGTCGGTCCTGAATTTGTTCAAGGACCCCTGACTGAAATATAGTGCTTATGAATCCTCAAGGTAATGGAAAAGATGCTCCGCTGACAGGCAGCAGAGACCCAGGGTCATGTTTTTCCTTGCACACATAAATCTTGGCCTCCTCTTGCCCCCTGCCCGCCCTTCTCGTACATCTGTAGCAAGAGCCGTCTTTTGGCTATCTTGACCGATTGAAAGGCATGATTTATATCCATGGGCCAGGTCTATAGCAGAAAATTCAATTAAAAGGAGGAACATAAATAGAAGATAAATGAATAAGTGACCTCACCTCTCTGTGTTGCTCTTTTCCACAGGCCTTTGTCCACATGAGAATGCATTAAATGCATTTTGTAAAAAGATTGTTTTCATGCATACGATGACTCACCCTGATATGTTAATTATATAAGCAGATTTTCTCATTGGTGGGTAATTGAGGTAAAAGGACATATTGGAGGTGTACATAAATATTCATATTAATGCAGAAGAGCAATCACTGAGACAAACAGTGTTACAGAGACATTATGTCTATACTTGAGAGGAGAACTGAATTGTTGAGATGTAAATTGTTGTTTTCTTAAAGTGCAGGACACAGTCTTTCCTGTATGGCAGTGAGAGGGGTCATTAGTTTTTCATAGTGTGGTGAGGAGGACAAGAAAATACCATTACTGAGAAGAGTAAGATTAATGTCACACTACATGTGTGATGCAACACCGAGAACAAGGTAAGAGAAAATCTGCTCTCTTACCTCTCTCACTAGGCTCTATATAGGTTCCTAAAGTGACTTTTGAGATTTGATACTTAAACCTTGAAAGATCTGTTCCCCGCTCCCAATTTAGACCTGACCTTTCCAAGCAGCCAGCTAGGCTATATCTCCTCACATGCAAATAGGATCAACTCAGGAAGGACAAAATCAGCCTCTATGTGCACAGGAGTCAGGCCAAACAGCTGGTTGTGGACCAGCATCACGCTCTTACAGTATTGACATTGCTGGTTGTTTTACTGCTTAATTTGCTAGGCCACTGAAGTATTTATATCCCATCCAAATGCAACACATGTAAATTAAGCTTCATCATAAATAATCCATTGGCAAAATATGCTGCACTATAATTGGAAACAGGTACAAAATACTCGTTCCCTGCCTTCATAATGTGCCAGAGAGTTTATTTTCTGTCCTGCAGTGTTATGGTTGTTTTGCTTCCAGCTAGGATCATTAATATATGACTCCCTGTTTCAGATGCCCTTGCTCGACAAGGAGTTCTAAATCTGTACAAGTGGTTAGGAGGACACTCATCTTAGCTTTGCAGGGCCAAGCCTGTCTTCCTACTTAAGCAGGAACTAATTTATGCTGGGTGATAAAAAATACATAAAGTAAAAGCAAGGAGTAGCCCAGGGCAAGAAATGGCAATAAGAGGTGTGTGCCCTCCACAACAGTATTTCAGAGTGATTTATAAGTGACAGGAGGGGAAATGCTTCCATAGCATGTCAGTCAAATACATTCCCTTCATTGTGAACTGGAAACAGAACATACACCTCACAAAGGAATCCTCATATCTATTTATATATTTCATTTTGTTTATTTTGTTATTTTTTAATTGCTGTTTTTTCAGATTTTTTTGGTTTCTCATTGGCCAGAATACAATCAACCTGCTTGGCATTTCCTACCCTACTCAGTGTATTATCAACTATTTACTGTATATGTTTATACTAACAACACTATAAATACTAAAGATGTACTCCTGCAGTATTTCCAGCAAAGGAGCTGTTAGTCTTTTTTTTATTTTGGAGATTATCACACATTAGAAATTGAAAGCTACTGTTTATTAATTCATTTCTCACTCTGATATCCTAGTTATATAATGGAGTAAGACACTAGAGCACATGGCACATTTGCATGATTGGAGGTGTTTCCATGCTCTGCTTTTGAAAAATTATGAGGTTGTCAGGTCGCACCTGTCTCGGTTGACAATGGCAAAAAATCTAAAAATAATACATTCACATTCATGTGAACCAGGCTGGTCAGTGTACATTTCACTCTGCTTGATCGCTGAATGTCAACAACAAGATGAGAAAATGAACAACAAGCTCTGCCATCTTTACAACATGCGAAAATTTAGGGATTACAAGCTTAGAATAGCTGATTTGGAATGATGCTTAAAATAATTTGTGTAGAAATGCAACAATTAGCCGATTAACAAATTAGTCGCTTAGTTGTTTGACAGATAATTAATCTGCACTATTTTGATAATCAATTAAACATTTTGAGAACTTTTTAAAGAAAAAATGCTTCCAAAAATTCTGCTTCCGGCTTCTTAAATGTGAATATTTTCTGGGTTCTTTAGTCCTTTATAATAGTAAACAGATTATGGGTTGTGGACTGTTGATCAGGACAAAACAAGAAATTTTAGGTTGCATCCTGGGCTTTGGGAAACGGTGATTGACATTTTTCATCATTTTCTGACTTTTAAAGACCAGATGACTGATTGTTTAATCAAGAAAATATTCAATAATGAAAATAATTGTTAGTTGCAGTTGTAAATTAGTGTAAGTAATCATTTAAGTATCAAATATCATTTTCATCACCACATTTTAAAATTAAAATGGCCAGTTCAACCCCAGTAAACAGACTCCCCGACTCTCTGGGTGTGTACACCCAGGCGTGCGCACACCCATGGACACAGCCAGACATGCCTGATGCAAAGGTGAGGAAATGAAGGCTGTCGCCATGTGGGGTGCCGATAAGAGCGCCATTTCCTGCTTCACTCCCTCTGCTCCATATCCATAGCATCTGCTCTGCCCTCATTAATCAAGGGAGAGGTGGGCAGGGGGCTGCCACTTGAAATAAAGCTTGATCATCACATGGAGTGCTGTGGACCACATCTTGGCATTCAGCTAAACTGTTTTTGTCATGTGTCTTACCCATCCTCCCTCAAGGCTACACTGCTTGTTAGTTTTCCTCATGTGCTGTGTCACATAGCCAGCTCGACATGGGCCCGCTGCCATCTGTTGGGGGATGTCACCCTGTGACCTAGCGGAAGACATGAAGGCTGTTAACCCCCTGCCCGTATGTGGCGTTTAACTGGGGCTTGACAAAGCAGCCACCTCCAGGTACAGTATCCCAAGAGGTTGTCTGACTTTCTACAAAACATGAGTGATGCTCAAGAAACCGCCACGCCACACTGATGTATTCCCTCAACAGCCTGATGGGACCAGCAGACTGTGTTTCCTGCATTTAGCTGTTCATCATTTCAAAGGAGAATGCATTTTCCTTGGAGGCACTCTCTGCCATGTCGTCGTTTCAAATAGAGCCTCACCATGTTGTGTTCTTGGTTGGCCAGAGGCAACAGAGGCTCATCACAGACTCGCTTGTGTAGACATATGTCACCAAAGACACAAGGACAGGCTTTTGGAGGCTCAAGGACACCATTAGGGGGGTCTCCCTGCCAAAGCTAAAAAACTCAAGGTGAAAAAACTAATCTGATCAAGGCCACAAGCCAAAACATTTTGATCTCACAATAAAGTTCCTCTTTTTTACTACAAGTGCTGAAGTTTTGACTTCATCCTCATCATATGTATCATTTCTAATTAGTTGAGTAAAAGTAGTTTATAAATGAGGAATAAGAAATTCCATTATCATAGTATTCATAGGAACTTCTGCTGTAAGCCAGTGGCCAGTGCAGCTTGTGAGGTTTCTGAACTGTTTTCCCTTTAAATCAAGGTGACCTTACTGCTTCCTAACAGCATGTTACATAAACCCAGGTATTAGGTATTAGATTAGAAATGGTTCACATGAAAAATAGTCAGTTGGGAAGCTTGATCGAAGCAATATAGTTGTGGTTGAGAAGACAAGTTATGGGGAAAAAGTCCTTCCCACTGTAGTTACAAGGACGTTAACTGTATTTGTGGAAGGGAGAGATGAGGCGTGCATTCATTTTGATTTAGGCTTGTCAGTAATAAGTCTACCACCTGCTTTTTTGGGTGAGAATAGGAGGTTGGATCTTTGGCACATATTGAAGATAGTTTTCATCTAAATTACACAGGAAGTTTTTTTAAGATCACCCCAACTTGATTTGCTAGCAGTATTAATGATATGAAAGTGTAAATGAGGAAACCCTGAGAAGAGATGCCAAATAACCACTCTACAGTATGCAGCTGCTGTTTTTACAGGCTTAAACGGAGTTTTAAAGAAAACAAAACATCATCTTAAATGTGGCAATATAACTTATAAATATGGCTGCTGACAAAATGATTTTTAATCCATATGTCAACATAAACATTTATTTGTTTATGAACCTTGCAGCAATTATCCTGTAAAAATCTCTGTGGCCAAGCTTCTGAAAGCTCCAAAGACATTCATAGAGGCATTTGATTCCCAGCACAGCGATAACTAAGGGCCTTGTCACAGCTTATAATGTGTAGTGTGCAGCAGAGGTGGTGAGTATGTGTTACCTTTTGGGTCGTTGAGAGGAACATGGTGACACCTCACAGAAACCCTCCATCATGGAGCACCTCAGAGGGCTGTCATAGGTATGACAGAATACAGCCAAGAACCATTTGTATCCGGTCACGACAGCTAATGACAAATGCCCATCACAGTTGAGCTACAACTTGATTAGTGTCGAATCATAAGAGGCTCTGGAAGGATATGGAGAAACAGCTCATCACCAACAATGGAAGTGGCTTGGTAATTGATAGCAAATGACTGCTGTGCTTGAAGCCCCGGGGACTGTCATAATGATGTGTGTTTCAAAGGCCAAATAGCATCCCTATGATAAAAGTGCATCTCACTGTGTGTTATCATAATAAGCACATATTGCAGTCATCTCTACTGTGCTTGGCTTCAGTTCATTCAGTCATTTGACTGCCTCAGAGACTGAGGGGATGGTCCTGGGGGTTTACACTATGACCTTCATACTTAGAACTAATTTACTCATTGCCACTAACAAATAAAAAAAAATTGTTTTATTGTACCCAGCTTCTACTCAGTACCTCAAAGGAACCAGCAAGCTAGTCTATAAACAGCATGGATACAGTACATCATTCATTCCTTGTTCAACTTTTTTAGGCCAGGAATGATTTGTTTACCTCAACTATATGCACAAAGTTTCTGTCTTCCCTCAAGGGCCCAAACAATCCAGTCCTACATATTGATTAGCAGATGCCTTGTGGGGCCCTGAGCAATTGTTAAGAATTCAGTCCTGCCTTTTTAATGGAAATCAGGGGTGAAGCATGTATAATCCATACACATGCTTTGAATGATTTATTAACAATTATTTTTGGTATGGAACCAATTTGTTTCATTAAATGCATTTGTTTATTTATTGAGCTGTTGGGACGAGGTTAAAAATTAATAAGCAAATAATTGCCAACAAAGCAAGACGCCATGGAAGGCGCTCTGTGAAATATTGCTTTACAAAGTGATCCTGAGCGACCCCCACACACCCTCATCGCACACAACAAAATTCTCCCAACAGCCTTTATTAAAAAGCCCTTACATGGCTAATGGAGGATATCATATTTCATAACTTATGCACAGTTTATGCACTGTGATAATCAACATACAAAGGACATAGAACGTTTAATGAGAAATGGCAATGTCATTTAGCCCTAAATTATGTATTTCTGTCAATATTACACCTTGTCTATTACCCACTCTCAACGGATATGTTGAAAAATACCTCGTACTTGAATCTATTTTGTCCAAGAATCGAACCAGGCGACATTAGTGGTACCAGTGCAACAGTGTGATTTTTCAGTTTAGTCACGTATACTTGAGGACGTCAGTATGCAGACTAAATTCAGATGATTTTTGAGTGTGTTCTCGATGGACACTGTTGTCCCAAAATGCGACACACTAAACACCCAGTTATATATGCTTCTGTAACTGTAGAATTGGGGCACAGCTCAAGTTCCCACTCTACCTCCATGCTTTGAGTCAATAGTTAAGGGATTTATTGGTGAGAGAGGTAACTGCAGACAAAACCACTATTCCCCAGTCACGAGTGAGAGAGCATGTGTGTGTGTGCGTATAGGTGTGTGTGTGTGTGTGTGTGTGTCAGCCAACCTATTCAAATGATTTCCTTGGGAATCTCGGTGACCTTTAAGTCTTCTCAAATAGCCACCTCTTTTAAAGAGAGTAAAACTGGGAGGCTTTTAGAAGAGACATTTTAATAATAGTTTTGGCTTTAATCTCTATTATCAGCTTGTAGTTGGTGCCACGTTTATGTTGGAAGGCCACCGAGGTCTTTTTAAATAACAATTTTCTTTTGTATATTATTTTTCTGATGCTGAAAATATACGATGATTATACTGTACTCTAATGATGTTGTGACTTCTATGACAGTCAGGTTTGAATGTTATTGTACAGATACTCCTCTGGTGTCCTCCGTTGCATAAAAACATGAACAGTCACTGCTGCAGTCTTTGTAATTACGATTTAAATCTTATTTAATGGGACTCAGATATGAAATTAAATGTTATTTACAGACATGACGAGATGGCGCAGCTGGCAAAAAGCCAGGCCGACAAGTATTGTGCTGCTTTGTTTTCATGCAGCTGGGATATGGGTGTGTGCATGTTTGTGTGTTTGTGCTCTTATCCTTGTAAAGTGAGGTCGAGATGCAAAGAGTGAGTGAATATTGGATGTAGTGCAGGCTTATCCATGAAATGATTGAAATTACTTCAAACATCATGACAATGAACCACATCTCTGTGCCTGTATAGCGCCCCCTCTGCAATTATCCCCTCTGGACAATAGCAGTTTAAGTCTTTATTTCTTTATTCCTCAAGTTTATTCCAGCACAATAAGATATTTTGTTGATTCTCCTAAATAGTCGACTGTGGCCTGATATTTCCCCTGTTTCTTCTTTGACCACTGGACAGAATCATTTGGGCTCTGTGACTTTCACAGAAACGGGCACAGAATTAGATTGAAGTCATGCTCAGCTGGTCCCATCTCTTACCGAATGTCATTGTTGTCATCGGTGGCTCCGAGGAATCTCCAGTCATAGGACCTGAATGCCAAATAACTTCATCCTCAGGTAATTCCGCTTTCTGTCGTCTCTCAGTGCTACTGGAGATGTTAAAAGGTGTATTCTAATGCAAACACATCTTAATGCTTGTGGCGTTGCTCTGTAGCAATGCTGGCCTGTCAGTTGGTACGTTGACCAAAAATTTGGTCTGGACTGAAATATTTCAACAGCTATTAGATGGCTTGCCACGACATTTTGTACACACATTCATGGTCCCCAGAGGATTAACCCTAATTGGATATCTCCTGACTTCTCCTTATTTTTGTCTTTTAGTGAAATGTCTCAGCAGCTAGTAGATAAATTGCCAATAAATTTAGTACAGTCAGTCATGAATGGTAATAAATTTGGTAATTCATTAACTTTATAGCTGAGTGCTAAGCGGTACTGAACATTGAGCAGTGCCATCCTGTGGCCATAGCCACACCAACAGCTTCTTCAGGTGCATGCGGTTCTTTTCTGCAGCTGCCAATTTGGCATCTTTCTTTTGTTCCACTCTCACTCTCTCTGTGATTTTTGTTCTTGTTAATAACTTACGAGACTGACGCAACATCAAATCTAGCAAAGTATTATACTTGAAATAAAAAATACTTAAAAGTTAAAATACAGATTTTTAAAAAAAATATTCTGTACTGGGCTGGTGCAAATTTGTTGAGGAAAAGAGGCTTCTGGCTGTTTAATGCAAACTGTTAGGACACATGACTTACCCTGATTAGCATTTACCGGAAGTGAGTAAGCATCATTATGATGGATAGAGCAGTTGACTCATTGTTCCCAACAAAAGCTACATCAGTTGCCACTACTCTGCGGAGACAGGTGTGGCATGATAATTCATTTAGTATTTAATTTTTTTTCAAAGGCAGAGGGGTAAATTGATTGAAACATGTTGGCCGTGCACTTAACACAAAAGCTGGGCTGCTCCTCACATCTGCTTACTGCCGTAATTATTCAAATGGCTTCACCAGTTCACTGCTTTTACTGAACGCGTCCTGATCAACAGGCTGTTTATGTCATTGGGGATCCATTATGGGGGTATTAGCCAAACCACTATCTTCAAGCATAGCTATTGGATCTTTGTTAAAATGGGCAGTTTTTATTTCATCTACTTTTATGTCTTTTATGACTATGGATAGAGTTAGGCTAATTGCTTGAACCATTAAAGTAATAAAAGGGTGATCTGGAAATTTAGGATAATCTTTATTTCTTTTTCAGCATCTGTGTGGCAGAAGTCTCTATTTGTGTGTGTGTGTGTGTGTGTGTGTGTGTGTGTGTGTGTGTGTGTGTGTGTGTGTGCATAATTAATGGGGTGGAGGAACAGGTCAGCCATCACCACAGGTACCGATAGGGAAGGGAGACAGGTAACATCCTACCCAGGGTTATGCTTAAATAATCCACAAAAATTCATTCACAAAATCCAATGTCACTGCATCCCACCGCCCATTCCTCAATCCCCTTCCTTTCCTCCAATTCCTCCTTTTTTCTTTTATCAAAGAAATTGAGAGCTGCTTCTCAGAGCAAGAAATAAGAAGTCGGTCTCACTCCACTGGCCAAAGTAATAGAGAAATGACTGGAGCAACAGGCAACGGTTATTTACAGCTTTTATTTATTTATTTGTTTAGACATTATCTGGTGCTGGAGCAGAGAAAGGGGAGAAAAGCAATATTCATTTTTTTAATGGGGCTGCCCTCCACAGATAATGTCTCAGTGTTATTTCCTTTCTCCTGGATTTCTCATGCAACAAAGTGTGCTGTGAATGCAGAGTGGTGCGCTTGTTCTTCCAACCAGCCAGAAATGAAACTATTCTTTATTAGAAAAAAAAGTAATATATACTAGGAACTTCATCTTCTGGTTTAACAGATTTAAATTATCTAGTTATTTACTGGTTGGTTATATTCTGCAGCACCATGACTTTTTAAATTTTCTTTGCTTTGGAATATCTTTACATTGGAGGTGGCTGGTACATAGAATAGGCTTTAAAATGTTCATTGTGACCAATTAGCACATGTTATTACAAGTTTTGTCTTCTTCCTCCTGTCTTTATCCAACCATGCCTAAAATAATTTTGTGCATAAGCTCAAACTTCTAGAAGCAATTTTTACACATTGTGTGGTGGAACCACTCATTAAGGTACACTGCTGTAGCACTTAAAATTAATGACTTATTGGGCACTAAATAACCTGCCCCTAGAAATGACTAGTGTTGCCTTCTAATGAGCTGCCATGGTACTGCTCTTTCGAGTCCCTTGTGGAGACATGTTGTCATTAGTTAGATGGACTGACTAATGCCAGGTTGATTCAGCAGGTAGTCTGCACCCAGCTAACACATCCACTCATCCAACTCCCTTTACCACTGGTTTTTGCCTTTCATTCATTTTCTCGATTTCTTTTCGATTTACCTGCGTTTCTCTTGTTTTCTCACAGTTTCAGTTTATCTGAGTTTTATTCGTGGTCTGTTTTGATCTCTGATTTTCTGTCCTCCTTGTCTTCATTTCTTACAATCCATTAATGTAAATGGACTGCATTTATATTGCGCCTTTCTAGTCTTCCAACTACTCAAATCACTTTTACACTACATGCTTCATTCACCCATTCACACACACACACACATTCATACGCTGATGGCAGGGGCTGCCATGCAAGGTGTCAACCTGCTCGTCGGGAGGATCTAATCATTCAAATACACGTTCACACATAGCCATCGGGAACAATTTGGGGTTCAGTATCTTGCCCAAGGATGCTTCAACATGTGGACTGGAGGAGCCTGGAACTGAACCACTGATCTTCTGATTAGTGGATGACCTGCGCCACAGCCACCCAGAAAGTAAAATCCTGATGATTGAATAACAGAAAAAAACTAACAATAATAATAATTTTAACTAGATCTGCAAGGAGGTATACAAGGGTCTTGGCACCCATGATAAAAAAGTAAAAACAAAAAACAAAAAGCACTCCCTGGCTGTATGGACCCCAAACAATAAATAGATAAATGAATAGTATTAACAAAATATTTCCATTGTGCTCAAAGTGAAAGTACTGGAGACAAGAGGAGGACTTAAACCTGGTTAATGCTAAAACTAATATCTACATTTAGCTTTGAGTTTCAACATATGCCATGTACCTGTACGGTAGAAGTGTTGACCAGGACACAAACCAATCTCTATGTAAATTGGAAAATTCCATCTAAAATCACTGCAGTACCCCATTCTACAGTTCTGAAAAACAGAGTATTCAATTTTGGAAGATTTCTCCTCATAGATTCATTTGCTGTTGTACAAAATGTCCAACTTTGTTCCTTTTCCTCTCTGGCTGTCATTTCACATTTTTGTCGAACCTCTTCAGTTTCAGTATATGGATGTTATGATGTGAAGCTGCAGTCAACATTACAATACGCATTCCAACCTGGTTGTTTTTATATTAGCAAGTTTCCAGTAAATCTTCTCCCAGCAGCAGTTAGAGACGTGGGCTTGTCACTGTAAGGCTGACAGTTTGATCCCTGGATTGGTAGGATAAATATAGGTGGGAAAATTGAAAGAGTAGCGCTTGGCCCGCCCTCATAACCACTGCTGAGGTTCCCATGAGCAAGGCTCTTAACACCCAACTACTGTTGGCCAGTGTGAGTGGAGCTGCTCAGTGGTAACCCTGTCCCCTAGAAATTATGTTGATATATTTCTAAATTGCAATTGAGACGTAATGCAGGCTGAATTGCAGTGTCTCTCAACATCTTTCACTAACCTTAACCAAAGGGCTCTTGTTACTTAAACCTAACCACAAACCACTCAGGATGCAAACCTGAGACTCTGATGTCAGAGCCCTGCATCTTTTCCACCTGCCATCAACCACGACCTCCTCCCTTTGATTCATGTATTAATGTATCTGTATCTGTATTCGAAAAACATTTTTCATTACAAAAAGTACTGCCTGTGCATATAATTCAGGCAGTGATTACATTTGCCAACGGAATGTATTTGGGAAAACAATTTAGTTAAATATAAATGTAATTTCTAGGAAACAGGGGTGTCAGTAGCAAACATATCAGCCTATGGTTGTACAGGGCAGCTCCCAGGTGTGAATGTGTGTAACTGTGGAGTGTGAATAGAGACCATGGTTGTCAGTGAAACTTGAGTAAATAAAGATTGAGAAAAGAAACCAACAGTGATAGCCAAGCTTTCCCAGTTGAGGATGTTTAGACAAACTGCTGGGAAGCAATAAGAATAAGCACCTACAATGTGGCATTCAATGGGAAATGAAAGAGGTTTGTATCCCCATCATTCAGACATGATTATGAGCAATACATCTGATCCAGCGTATTTCATTGCTTACTCGACAGCAAGCATATTTATCTCCTGACCTCAGGCATGTCATATTTGAACCAACTGATTCATCTGTAAACATGCTAGCATTTCATTCAGTTCAGAGCATTTGGCAAGTTGCGAATCATTTTAATCTACAGGCTACAGTTCCCCTAGTCCCTACCTTCAGAGGATAGATGAAACAAAGAGATGAAAGAGACAGAGGAAACAGATGAAAGAGAGTAAACAATTATATGCCACCCATTAATCTACTGAAACTAAATCTACTGAAACTAACTGAAACTTTTCTACTGAAAAGGAAAAGGGAAGTTTTTTCAGACTACATTGGCTGTTCAGGCTTACCTTCGCACCTCATAGAGAAGGCTAATGATTTGTTTGAAAGCCAGCTCACTGCTCCTGGGTGGGAGGCATGAATAGAAAACAGTGAGGCAAACAAGCCCAGCCAGGTGTGCACGCTGCTAGAGGCAGCGAGATGGGAACAGAGCCACAGAGCCAGCCAGCATGGCATTCAGAAAGGTGTGAGAGGTGCCCTTCTCTGCCTCTAATGCATCCGGGGGTGCGTGATTGATTTTTTGCGCAGGAGCGGGTGTCTTAATGTCCTAATGCATTGCTCTGTCACAGAGGGCTGCCTTGGCAAGCTGCCCTTTCCACAGACGGATCTGTCGCTCGATTGGATGAGACCAGGGTAAATAAATAAAGAGGGAGGCCGGGAGAGGAGGTCTGGAGGAGGAGAAGGATGGGCAACAAGCATGATTACACCAGCAGATAAACACAAACACATGCGCACACACACATGCACACATTATTCTCCTATAAAACATGCTCCCAAACAATTGTTGTGTACACACAAGATGATTATTTCACAACTATGTTTGTTGTTCCTTTACTGGATATTGATTTGATAAGGTGAGGCCCAGTTCATTTCAGGCCACAGGCTCCTGTTTTTTGTTTTGTTCTTGAAGAAGGATAACACCAAAATCAATATATTGTTTGACAGCGTTTTCATGTATTTTTACTTTGGTGAAAAGAGGCTCCAGTGACTTGTACTTTTGTGTTATTGCAAATCTGTCTACTAAGAATTCTGTTTATATCCATCCTTTGTGCATGAGCAATTTACATTCACTTGCAAAATCCATAGCCAATGCAGGAAGTAGTCTGATGTTTGCATAGTGCAACAAAGGAAGGATGTGGAGGCAAGGTAGGGGCAATGCTCATGTGTACCGTTTGCCCTATGTCAGTGTTTACGTTTTCAGATTTGCAGCACCTCATTGAACGGTCTTGAAAGACAATTTCATATTCACAAAACTAATTATGTTCAACAGGCTGTAGCTTCTCCACAAGAGAGAGGTATTCGGTCACTTTCGCACCCAATCTGCATACTTGTAACCCCCATACTGTAGGACTGGGAAATGATAGCAGAATCCACTGGATATACAGTGCAACAGTTGCATAAAGACATAAGTTTGTGTATACTTAGAATAATTCTATGCGGCAGCAGAGAGGTGAATAAGGCGACAGAGTCACAGCTGTCTCTCTCATTATTCCGCTCTTGCTTACTGTAATGTTACTACACTATTAAAATAAATGAGCACCACTCAAGTCTCCCTGTTTATGGGCTTTCATTAACTGCTTTTACTCTCATGGCTTTTAATGAGAAATTAAGAAACATCAGTCATACTCAAGTCGTCTCAGAGACTTTAAGTGGGAAATTGTTCATTATTGCCCCCTTTGGTCTGATCGATATGTAGGTTGTGTTGGACAAAAAGATTACAGCCTTCATAAACATGTCAGAACTGCAGGCTTGTACTGTGCATAGGAAATGGTACAGTTTACTTTCATCAGAGGTTTTCAATATTTTTTCCTCATATCGAAGGGGATCATATCAGCAACAACAAAAGGAAATAATATGCATGCTATGGCTATGATATATAATACGCCCGTAGACTTTAGAATCTGGCATCTTAACGCTTGCAGCCAAGTCCTGCAAGTGCCAATTTCTGTCTCAAGAGAAATAACTCAACTTCAAGACGAGCATTTTTGTTGCCAAAAATTGTAATTTGCGGCTTCAATGGAGTGTTAAAATGTAATGGCCCGAGGTGGAGCAGAGTGGAGAGAAGAAAAAGACTTGGGAATTAGCTTGCATCAAAAGAGTCTTTGTGCGCGCCTTCAACCCTCCCCACCTCAAAAACGCACAACAAATATAAACAGTAATTGTTTGAAATTATGTGTACGAGCACACAGATACTGGGTACTACAAGGCAAGCGATCAGCACACGCACACACACAAACACACACACACACACACACACACACAGCAGGCTCATGTTGAGTGCCTGATGGGATAAAACAGACACTGGCTCAATTTGTTGCCACATCTTTCCACTCTGCCCTGACCCCATGCCCTTTCATTGTAAACTCTGCTGTGCTCATGGTAACTTTTGTCAGGAGGTTTTATTCTATAGCAAACAACATGCTCACTTGACTGCTCCCACTGGTACTGGAGAAAAACCAATATAACATTTGAGTGCAAATGGCAAACTCTCAACACAGGAAATGTAAACTGCAGGGCGCTGCCTCCTCTCTGCTGCGATGCTGAAGTGAGCACTGAACTCTCAACCTACAGTCACAGCACCCTCCCTGACCCCTTCACTCTCTGCCTGTCTTTCTTTTTCTTTCTTTCTTTTTTTTTGACTCTCTCAGCAACTGTAGGGTAAATACAGTGGGTCAGGTAAGGAGGGTTTGCTTGTTTGTATTTCTCCTCAAACCTCCAGAGAGGAATTAGCATGCCTGTACTTTTCTTGCTGCAGTGGCTTGCTTTGAAAAGAAAAGAAAGTATACCTTTAGGTGCCAGTGTGACTGTAGCTTTATAGCAAAGTGTTCGTAAATGCTGCCTTTGTACTGCAATGGATGGTAAGAATATGCTGACAGGAAGCGCTGTGTGTGTGTGCATGTGTTTCTGTCTAAGTGTGTGGGCAAAGTGATTTTCTCCTCCCTTATTCTTCAAACACATTACAGACCCTGTCTCTTCACTGTCAGTCGCTGCCAAAGAAAGTCTTCCCAATTTTGCAATGACAAGTGCCAGTGGTTATGCAGCATCCCAGAGATCTGTAGCCTGACATTAATGCCTTTCATACAGGGCTTAGAGTGCACTCCATAGCCCTCTCATCCTCACTGCGCTGGAAGCAGGGTTGAACAGGTTACTTTCAAGATGAAAATGTGAGCTGGTTCAGATTATCAGCCCGTTTTAATGTAAACAGAAATTTGCTGGCAAGCTCATATTTAGCAATCTGCTTTCCAGGTATTTCTGGACTGCAGCCGCAGAGTATACACTACACTACAGTGTGTCCTACTTACAGAATCATTTAAATCATTTGGTCTCATTTGATTAAAGAAAATTATGTTAGGATTAAGAATTTCATGTTTGTAATGATTGTTTTAAATGCTTCTGCTGCGTGATTTCTATGTTTTTACACTAAATGTACAAGGTTAGAGTTACTAGTGAATGTAATGCGGATAATTACAATGAACCTAATAACATTGTTTTAATCCTATTGCTTGCAATCCATTTATGTTCAATCCTGACAGGAAGTAATTGGCTTCTCATTACAGGTCCTGTTTTAATTAAGGGGTAATTATCCATGTTGGATTCTAATCCTTATCATACAGTACTTTCAGATACTGTTTTAGAATTTCTTTCCACCAGATAGATGGAGTTTATTTGGAGTTTCATACTTGTGACATTCGTAAACCATGCAAGATAAAACAAAGCACACTACATGGGAAAAAGTGTTACAGCCATATGTGATTTTTGAAGGGCTGGATTAACAAACAAGAGGGCAAAAATGTGCAGTGGGCCCCTAGAGAGGTTTTTCATTTAAATATATTTGTGGTTTGGAGTACTCCTTCTAACAATACCTCTTACAGTATTTACAAACGTATTTACCACATATATTACTACAAACTAATTAGTGAACCTAGAGACTTTGGTCCCCCTGTGTGTCTGTGGTTACTGGGTAAGGTCTTACCAACCCTTTCCAGATGAGGGAAAGCATACTTGATACCAATTTCATGCCAAAGGTGTTGGAAGGGGTCGGGGGTCAGGGCACTGTTCAGGCCAGTCATGCTCTCCTGCAACAAACTCAAAAAATGATTTATGGACATGGACTTGAACACAGGGTTATGGTCATGTTGAAACATTAGTCTTAAGCATACTGTTGTCAAAATCTATTTAAGAAAGAAAAACTGCCTCAAACCAAAAGTAAACAAAATAAGAATTCAGTAATATACTGTAGTGTGTGTACACTTTTTGTACTTTTTTATTGTTAACATAATTATGCACATTCCAGGAATGTAGCTACTGTTATAATACAGTAGTTAAATTAAATATTTGGCCAAGGTTTGTCCTCTGGTGTCAGGAAAGTCCTGCTACCACCTGAGCCCTGCAGCCCTGAGCCATGTCAGCTGCGGTTATACTGTTGTTGTTGAGATGAGATATTCAGTCATGAACCAGAGGAATTACCAAGGACTGTGGGAAGTGATCTCCAGTCCCCTGGCTGTCATAGCAACAATGTTGTTTGCTGCTTCTGAAGTGACCTTTCATCTTTCAAGTTCACTCGTGCAATGGCCGTCTGGTTGAAGTGGTAATGGCCGAAAATGGAGGTCAGATCACACAGGGTCATTATCAGGGTCATTATCTGCATTAGATGATTATCTCTGCAGCTGTTCTTTGCGGGTCACTGCAGACTGCTGTTAAAGCTGTCAGTCAGTGAGGAATAAGTCAACTCCTCCCTGCAGTTAGGGTTCATCTACAATATGGACACCCACGCACTAGTAAATGTCATCACGCTGACTGAATGCAAAAATTAAAATGCAGACTAAAAACAAAAACCCATCAGCAAACCCTTCAATGACAATGATGTTCTCTCCTTTCGTATGTATTCTTGCCATTTTGACCAAAAATATACACTTTAGATATTAAGTGTTTGTTGGATGCCAACTCCCAGTCGCATAATAGCAGGAGGCAATTCAGGAGGAGTCGAGGCAAGGTCCAATGAGAAAAAAAGGGATGAGTTGGAAGACACTATAGGGAGTGCATAATCACTAGCAAGGCACTGTATCTGTTTCTACAACTTCATCAGCCCAGCCACTAATTAAGACTAATTAGTAGGCACTGGGGAAACAGGCAGGCTCAAAAAACTTAATTAATGTGAGGACCCATGATGTCTGTGCATAACAACTTCCTCAGCACCTGCTTAGCACGAGACAGCGCATTAACCTACCATTCTTTACAGGTCTCTAGATAGTCTGCAGACATCCAGCAGAATCTTTAACTAGCTGTTGCAACCTCTGATTAGCAGCAAGATCTCAGCTGGTCATGCAAGAGTAAAATTGATCAGTTGATAAGTGGCTGTGCTCTATCCATACTGATAACTGCTGTCATTATGAGTGAGAATGTATTTAATGGATTATCAAAGTCATCTTTTAGAAATGTTGTTATAATTACATTGTATTAAAAATGGTTGCTTTGCTGCTATTTTGTCTAGGTTTTTTCTTCTTTTTTGTGGTAAATTGTTACTGTACACCAGGATGGTGAATAATTAGATACCCCTGTGATTTTCAGAGTGCAGAGGTGTCAGCGGAAAGTGCGTGTGCCAGCAAGTGCAGTCTCTGAAACAGACAAAAACCACTAAATCAGACATGGAAAGATGGTGACAAACCACAAGACAGGAAAGAGTCAGACAAACAAACCGATGCTGCAATGAGAAACTCTTGACAGACTGCTACAAAATGCAAGATAAGGGATCACATGACCAACGGAGACAGCCAAGAGGTAATTTTCAGTAATATCTTTAGTAATAATGCTAGCTCATTTATTGTTATTGTACATGAAGATATACACAACACCAATATCCTTTGTACAGCAAATGAGCAAAGAGCACATGTTGTTAGTCAACCTGCTGCTTTATTCTTTCACCTCTGTCTAATTTTGACTAAATGTGATTCAATGTAAAAATGTAAAAATCAAGATTATAAGAGATATGGAGAGACATGATATCCATTATGAATATTCCAACACTTCTGCAGTGGTTAATCACACGTTGAAAATCACATTTAATGATCCCCTCAATATAAATTACTTTCTAATTTCTACATTTCTATCATTTTCAGTCACTAATTCCGACTGAAGCGTGTCCATTGTAACATTTTTTTAACTCACCATAAAACATGGTCAAACTCACAGCCCATTTGATCTATTAGATAACATTGCAATAGCTCACACAGCCAGCAGTTGTCAGCTGGCTGTAAACATGCCAGCACATTACCTCAATAGCAGTAATGCTAGTTCGGCTAAACCCCCCAGTGACGCGACCCTTACTTTGCAGGTCGTAGCAGACCGTCGAGTCTTTTTATTATCTACCTTAAAGACCAAATTTCTGTCACTATAGCACCAGAATGTTTAATGAAACTCACTGTCTCTGTCAAATGTTAAAATGTGGGGTCCTGCTGGTGTCATGTGAGGGGAAAGGAGAGGTACTTGATGAGTTGAGTCATGCAGTGGGAGCCAAGGTCAAGGAGAGAAGTAAGAATTGACAGCATTGATGTTCCTCCCACTGCGTTATCTGGGCCTGACAGACTGCAGAGTCATGGGGAGGCAGCCCTCCTTTCAGCTCATTTAGGAAGATATTAGACCAAGCCATGATGAGAGGGCACCTGCTGAGCCAACCTTCCTGTGACACTAACAGGGTGAGAAAAAAATGTTCACAGACCATTGGCCCAGAGAGAGCAATGTACAGAATACTATCTAATACTGTAGTCTAATACAGTATCAGGAAGTAGGAATGTAAATATACCAAGGCTCAATATATTAGGATACAAAATTGTAGAGTTGAAAAAAATGGATCACACCATTAACTAAACTTGTTCAGTTATGATTTGCAAAGGGTACTAATTTTTGTTTGCATACACTGAGTGCCAGAGGGTACCATTAATGTCATCCATTAACACTGTGCACTGTGAGAGGTCTCAGCTGCCTAGTCACAGAAAATGTCCTTATCCTACACCAGAAGTCTAAAATCAGTGTTTGTCAGTGTGAAGATGTTTATACTGAGGTTTGCCCATGTTTCTCTAACTCAGGACATTTGATCTTTCTGAGGTCATTCACATCTAGACATTTTTTATTCCTCTGCTTTATTCTGATTTATGTAGATAAATATCTCCTTTTTTAAAAAAAAGCTTTTTTGTTGCTTCATTTAAGGGATTCTTGCATCCATTTTACACTAATATAAGAAAAAATCATCTGAAAGAGTAAGAAGGGTGTATATTTAAAACAGCTAAGGAGGAAAAGATGAGGAATTCTGTGCAGTCAGTTTGCATCGACCTTGTGAAGCCTTTATCATACCGAACTGTCAGCTGGCTTCATTATTACATCCTATTAGAGAGTAATGTTGAAAGCTTGTGTATTTTTTCCATATTGAATGTCTGAATAAAGCTGGAGAAAAACAAACAAACAGACTGGACTCTACCATATGCTGTGTTTGCTGCAGTTTAATGCCAGTTTTACTACTAAGTATTCCTCAGGCAGTATCATACTTAACAGATTTTGTGAAGCGGTTTGAGGGTGAAAGAAAGTCTTTATATATATATATATATATAGTAGTATAGCCTTGAAACTATCTGGTTCAGTATGTTGAATAGCCACAGACATAGGGTCAGGGATGAGGCATTGAATAGTTTTCCAGTATATTTTCTAAATGTAATCACTACACCAATTTACACTCTCCACGTATCCACTTGTTGATTCGTGTATATGTTCTATATCAGAGAAACAAATAAGCCATAAACCAAGGATATTCAGATATAAACCCATAATAATAAGAAAAACGACACAATTGCTAGATCAACATTAACAGTAGCAACTTCATTTACAACATAAATTTCTTACTATATGTATAAGGCGGCTTCTAGCACTTACTTTTATTCTCTCTATTAACAGTAATGGGAAAATATGAAATATTAAAAGGGAATAAATGTAGCATTTCTTAAAAAAACATGCTCTAAACAGATCACAGTTAGCCTTCCACAAACAGATAAAACACATTGCTGCATATAGCTGCACATACACACACACAGCAGTGACAAGCAACAGCTTAAAACAGCATGTTGACATGAAACTGTCTCTTGAACTGCACCGTACGCTGTATGGATTTAGCCCGATTTTTACCCTGAATTGGTAGCACCTGACTGATTTTAGAATCTGGTCAAATATCTGCCAAATCAGTTGTAGTTGCAGTTGAGGAGGGTCACGACGCCTGATTAATTACCTGAACAATCAACAATCTGGCTCTTGGATGAATGGTTGGATTTCTGGCATGTCCGAACTTTTGGTCAGCTATCTTGCAGTTTGAGCAGTTCTTGGGTTCAGTTGCAGCACAAAGTTAATACACTTGAGTACAGAGTGCGTTGTGTTGACAGAATCGATGGACACCAGGTTAATTGAGCTCTGGAGTGGCTTCCATACGAAGTAAAATGACTAAAAGTAAAGGTGCAGTTCTCTTTGTTGACAACATCTTCGAGGATGCAGCCATCTCGTTTAAATAAACTTTATTGGGGGTTCTGTCTAAATGTTCAGAGTGAGCACTCAAGTCGTGACTGGTCGATCGGACATACAGTCTGAGCGCAGTGTGGGTGCAGAGGCTGTAGGATTAACAGTCAATTCAAATGTTTAGTGTGAGTTAACACAACGCACACAGTTAAGAAAATACACAGTGTCTGCCCAGCTTAACTATCTCACAGAGCTACTTCAGTGAACTAAGAGTTCTGGAAATGTTCCAATATAACTGGCTGTCACGCAATTATTAGAAGTGATAGGTAAAAGGCCAGTGAATGTTCATATCAGGGGTTCTAGGATCCTTTTCCACAGAGTGTGAGAATGGTAGGAGTGTAGCTGTCAAGCTAGCAGCTGAGGACGATGGGACAAGATGACCTGGTACAGGGAGGGGTGAAACCATGAGCTTGCATGGTTTGGCGCTGGGGATCGACTTTGGTCCTGCAGTGGAGAGACAGGAGCTGTGAGGTGGAGAGGTCCGTGTTATTAGATAGTATTAGATGCAATGTGGCACACTCCAGTTGCATGTTGAACACAGCAAAGGGCAGTGGGGACCTCACAAGAGAACAGAAGTTGCCCCTTGATTGACAAGGTTGCAAATTCTAACAAACATAGGCTGCTATAAAATGAGGACAAAACAGGGAAGGGTGAAAAAGACGAGTGAGAGCCAGAGGTCAAATGTGCTCAGTGGAATGCCAAAGAAGGGCAGAATGCTCGTCTCAGACTTAATTAAGACCCACAGGATCATGGTGATTATAGCAACATTCAAGCCTGAGCAATGAGATTAGCCTGATGATTATTGGAACAGATCAGCAAGACACTAGACACTAGTTCCCTTCTATGTCAACTTGTTGCCCACATCTAAGCCCTGATATCCCATAAAACGAATTTATGCTCATTTTGCAAATTGCTGCTATATCCTGGTGGCCTATTTTCTTCCATTCCTCTCACTGTGCGTGTGGCAGCAGGTGACAGGTTTAAATAGGATTTGCATCTGAAACCGGCAGGAATGTGAGCGTGCTGCGTGCAGAGAAGATGGCATGAAGATTGTAATTGAGGAGAGGGGAAAAATGGAAGGCATTGCATTTGACCTTGAGAGCAGATCTGAGAGGAGAAAGACGGCAGGCAAGATTGAAAGAGAGATTTAAAAAGATAAAGGTGAGGAGATTAAAGAAGGAACACAATAACACTGTTTTGTAAACAATATATAGCTTTTGGAAGAAAAAAACATTATTTGGAAAATACTATGAGCCTATATTAGAGACTTTTAATATGGGTCAAGCCTTATGTAAATGTTTAAGGACTTTTTAATTATGTGTATGGCATTATTCTTTAAGTGATAACTCTGATAATTATGTTTTACCATATGTTACTATAAGCCTGATATTTAATTAGTAATTGAGCTATAAACTAGCCATTACTAAATTGTATATTAAGCAAACAGAGAGTTGTCAGTTGTCAAGACAATTATGTTTCCTTTTCTGAGCAGAAACACAAACTGACTTACTAAGAGAAAAAGTGCTAAATTATTTTAAGGCTTAAAATGCTCAATTGGATTGTTGAATATTTGAATGTAATATCAGAGCTATTCCTGTCTCATTCGTAGGCAGAGAAATAGCCTAATGGGAAGGCACCCAAAATCTTGAGATATCCCTACTGGAGGTAGAACAAAGCACAACAGTGTTTTTCATATTTTCTAAGGTCTCCCACATATGGAATGGATTCTTGTATGAAAAATAATAATACTGCAGAAGTGAGATATATTGTGGCACACCCCATAACTAAAAGAAGTGGAAAATAAAGCCAGGCAGAATTGGAGATGATATACTTGAACTCATGTAATTTAATAATGCAAGCTCTGATTGATTCCAAATTTGGTGTGACAGTGGGCAGAGTGTCCCTCTATGTGTTTTAAAAACAGAATGTGAACATCTTGATTCATAGAGGAAATGCAGTACTACAAAGACAGAAGTACAGTAAGTGGAAATATCAAATATGAAGGTCTATAATGAATGTATTCATTTACTTTATGGCAGCTTTGGTAGCTTTGATAGTCCAACCACCAACCAGGGTTTGCCGGAAAGGTATGACTGTGTTGAATCCAGCAATATATGATATGTAACTGTAGCAGGTATGGTCAGTGGTCTACATAAAGAAATGTATGATGTGTTCCAAGCAAAATGAAATGGCAGTCTAAAGACTAAAAAATACACTTCAATCAGGGAGAAATTGTAACTGACCACTTGAAAGTTTTGTATTAACTTTAATTTCAGGGATAAATTAATGTTCTAGATTCAAAAGTAATAATTTGCACTGGCAAAATACACTTTTAAGTATGAATATATAACACTCATACAAACACAAATTATTTCCTGGTCTATTTTGTTCTTGCTTTTTCCATCTTTTGTATGCAGCATGTCACTCATCCACATTATCTTCTGTGACAAAATGTGTCATGTTTGGGCACTCAGGAAAGGGGCATGAGCAGTGCACGTCAATCCCACTGAAAGACACTGGCATTTCCTGTGGTCACTGCAGGTCCCATCACTGCAGTATAGTTGTGTGATGTTTCTAAGCTCTTGTGGAGCAGCTGGTTTCTGGAACAATGTGGCCTCAGTGGTTTCGTCTTCTATGACTGTCCAACCTTTTCCGATGGGATTCCAGCGAAGTGCCTTTGGAAGATGGCTATGACGCCACACTGCTGTCTGATACATTGCTCTCAAAACATGTTGCTTAAAAGCATCTTCAGCACAGATAGCACAGACTGGGACAAATCTTTCCCTTGGGCCATGTCCAGAGTGCATGTAGACAGTAGATGATGCAAACATCCCTTTGCCTGCATAGTAGACAAGCAAAACAGGTACATCTGTGTCATAACATTTAATGATAAGACAAGAATGTGACTGTGAAAGGTGTACTGCATGTAACACCAATCAGCCTCTTTCTGGTTACTGTATAGGTCTACTAAGCTTTCTACTCCTGACTGGCTGACTATCTTGACCTCCTCACCATTTACAAAGTCTCCTGCCAAAATAACGGTCTTCTCTGATGTGATTCCCTGTGGTCCTGTATCCATTATGTAGTTGCTGACAAAGCTACATATTGCAGCCTTGTTCTCACTGCACTTCAGGTATTTTCTGTAGTTAGGAACATTTGCTCTTCCTGTAATAACATGAAGGTCTCTTGACTTGAACTATGCCTCTTTGTTTACTGTCAAGGTCTTTTATTGATGGGGAATGGTCGTATCTGTCAAAGACTATAGCCACACAGTTGAAGCCCTCCTTTCCTGTTAAGGCTGCAATCTTCCTCCAGATGCTCTCACCTAAGTTGTTAAATGTCTTCAGGCTTCATCCCCTGGTGATAATGAATGTCAGTGCAAAATTTTATGGCAATCCACCCAATATGTTTAAATATTTCAGACTGGGTCAAAGTGGTGGACCAACCTACTTGAAACTGATATCCCAAAACCCACATCGCTGGCATGGCTAAATAAAACGCACAAAAAAATATTGAAATGAGACAGACATATACAACCTGTGAAGAAGGGTGCGAGTAGAACCTTAATTTTAAGGGGTCTTCCGCCAAAGGGTTTGGGAACCACTGTGGTAAAGGCCTGCAGCAGTGTGCTTTTAATGAAACTAAACTAAACCTTCAACTGAGGATTTTCCCTGTTCTTTTTGGGGTTTTTTTTGCAGTATCCCTCACTTCATCCTTCTGCCTCTTCCTTCTCCATGACAGCACAGAGACAATGGTGCCTGTGTGTTGGTTGGGATCAGTGGTCAGCTCGTGTAATGGGCCCTATCAGATGGTCTCATTACAGAAGACGAAATTCTGCACGGTGTCTACAGGCTAGTTTTCGTCAGCAGTCTTTTTGGCTTTCTAACAGACAGCACTAATCAAGTCCCATTGAAAAGTGTCTCCAGTTGTTTGACTGGGCTGTTTATCTGTTTTTGAAATGTGAAAGAGGCTACAAATTTTCCACTCTTCCATTTCATTCATTCCCTCTTAAAATCTGAAAAGGTTCTCTTGATGGCAGCAAAAATAGCAAAAAAAATATAATATTGCGTTTCTTGTCAGTCACTGGGGAGAAAAAACGAAAGAAACAGTTTTCTTTTGCCACTTGCCAAACACTGTATGCCAGGTTAACAGTGTTTGTTTCTTTCCTGTATTCTCACTGTCGGCGTGGGAAGATTGATCATACCTTTTTCCAAGGTCTGGCTTGGCTCCCTTTAGCTAAATACTGTACCATATTTTCACCCATTGTCTGCCTGCAGCTGGCAAGTAGAATCACTATATCTCCTGGTGACTCCTCATGACACCTTCATCACTAAAAACATCCTCTGTCCTTGAACATTGATTGTACCAGAGGCTTAATCTGAACACTATATAGTTCCTGCCAGAAAACCTTTCAGCCTATTAACGTTTTAGTCCTTTTTCTCCCTTGCTTTTTGTGATCATTCCATCTCTGACATTGACTCTCCCCTGCATTGCTCAACCTGTCTCATGGAGTGTTGGATATCAGTAGGATTAAGGTTACATTTGGTTTCAGAAAGACAATTGATCATGAGGATTTACAGCATGTTGCTTAAAGCACGGAGGATTCACAAATGATGGAAGCACCAAAGGGAAACTGTGGATCCATGTTAAATACTGGTGTTAAACAAAACAACATGAAGACACAACAGGCTCTAAAAGATCCCAATTGTTGCAGGATGAAGAAGCAAACAGACTAACAGCTGAAAGCGATTTCCTTCCGTTTTATGGAGGTAATACACATTGATTATGTGCTTCCAAAACGGGGATGACCTAGACTCAACACTGTGCCTGAATTCATCCTGTGTAGACACAGATATACAACTAAAGCTGTTGCTGCTGCCCTGCTAACGTGCTACCTTCTCTATGCAGCCTTTGTAGACATTGTGTAAGTGATGGTGGGTGATGATTCTTCTCCAGAGGGAATGTGTCAGTAAATCAGTCACTTAAAAAACAAATAACATCAAACAAGTGCCAATAGCCTTGTCAGCAAAAGGAGCCATCATGAAGTCATTTTATGTGCTGTACCTTTATATCTTTCACCTCCTCAATAAATAAGATACGGGGTCGGCATTAAATTTGAGTGGAATGCACCTTAGTAATAAAAAAAAACAGCTGAGTTATGAATCAAAATACATTCATACAAGAAGGGTGGGAAGAGAAATGAGCAAGCTGGAGGTGCAGACGCATTTAAAATTCACTGTCACTGTGTAATGATTAAGCATGGCAACACTACGCCAAAGCATGGGCTCTCTCTCTACGCATACACTCAGATCAAGTATTTGTCAGACCTTGTTTTGTAGGCATTTTGACTTATTCTTATTCCCCGTTATTTGCTCTTGCTCAACAACAGCCTCGGTCTCCATTTTCCAATGGTAAAATTATGCTGAGCCCAACAGGAAAGTAATGAAGGCACTGCAAGCCAATATGGAAATCAGAATGAGGGTGCTTATAAAATAACTATTTTAGGTTCAAAGACCACAGGCTGTGTGTGCAAGTGTGTGTCTGAAAAGACCAAATTTGAAGGACAGACCAGTTGCTGAACAAGTGGAGGCAAGAAGAGAAACTGAATGGAAGAAAAGAAAGGAGATGGATTGGGAGCAGAGCGATAGGAGATACAGGAGGGGAAAGAGGGGGAGAGGTTTTTCTTTCTATTGGACAAATCAGTCTCTGAGTTTCTTCTCCGCTGAGGATTGTGTGCCCAAAAGCCGCCTAAGTAACACAAACTAATCCCTCAATCCAGGGCTAGTGGAACGGGTGATTTGTAAATGGTGCCCTTTACAGATCGGTTTCAACCTGCTTTTTTTTTTTTTTTTTAAATTCAAGCTTAATATCGACTGTTCTTTCCCCTCTATTGCTCAGCTTCTCCTTCCTTTCTCTTTTGCCTCACCTTTCACTTGCATATAATTCAGAAATATGCCACTGTCTGGGCAAATAAACTGGGCTGTACCCGTAACCATACTTAACACATTCAGTTAATATAGCTTCTTTTCTCCTGTTCCAGTTCATTTAAGTTTTCTCCCTCTCCTTCTCTCTCTCTCTGTCTCTCTCTTTTTCTCTGACTATTTCTCTCTTTCCCTCTGTAGAGACTAGGTCTAGTGAGATACAGGAAAAGGGGGATTAGTGTCTGCTTGGTTCATTTTGATGCCTCCAAAGAATCAGAGACTAATCCCGGCCTCAGCTGCCTGGATGCTTCTGCTCTGTTTGCACTCAAAGGCTGTGCCAGTAGGGCGCAAGTGTGCCACGGAGATGCCACAGAAACAGCCAAATAAGAGGCTTTGTCCTCACACATAGTTCTAATTTCTCCTCAATCCAGGTGTCCGTGCTGCCTTACTTTTCTGGGGTTTAAGCCAGTTTGGCATTAGGAGAGTTAAACCCCAGGAACAGGGCTGTGAAATACACTCGGGGGATAAACATGTTCAGAGCATTGTCTCAATTCTCTGCAAACACTTTCAAATGTTTTCACTATAGTGTAATTTCAAAAACAAATTAACACTATCTAAAAATCACTTCTAGGAGACAGGGTTGGTCAAGCAAACAAAAAGCACTTCTGGTAATAAAAAGTAAGAGGAAAATGGATGAACATGCCATACCGAAACAATGCCATTTTATGGCACGGAGGTAAAAGCAAGCTCAGATTTCAGATATTTTTATGAACTCAAGAACATATTAACATGGTATGGAATACAAACAACATAATACAATAACAAAATTATATCATAGGACAGGAATGTGCAACATATATTACTGGAAGAAAAGTAAAACATTCTTCATGCAGGCATAATTTAAACATTGGCTGTAAAAATAGTATAAATAATCCTGGATATTCATTTTCCCTTTTTTCAATATTCTTATATTCTTATCTCCAAGATGTTTGTAGTTACAAAAGCTACAGATGTTTTTTAAACCTTATACAGCATATTGTGGTGTTGCTAACCCTGAACTGCCTGTCTGCAGTTTCAGTTTTTATGCAACATTAGTTTCATGAAAACTGAAATTGAGTTTCTCTCAATGCCAATTTTTATATGAACTGATCTTTCAACCCCTGTAGTTTCAACCAATTAATGTTGTCACATTTTACTGTGAGCTGAAGATAAGACTAAACCACAGTCATCTAATGTCTGCTCATCCTGTAAAGTCCACGGTGATGCATAGAGGCTGTTCCTACAAAAGAAAGACTTGACTATACTTGTTAAATTCACTGATGGTTTTAGTCTCTTCAGGGGAACTGCTAATCGTCGAAAAAAAAAGATGAAATAATGCCAGCCTTATCCTTAAAGGTCATACATTTAAGATTGCCTGATAATATGCTTGGAGCGGCCTTATTTTACCCTGCTTTACCCTGTCTGGTAATTTGTCAGTGCCATACACCCTGTGTGGGTGGGTGTCTGTATTTGTGAGTGTATATGTGTGCACATGTCAGTGAGTGCATCTTTGTTGTTCTGCAATCTCTGTTCAATTGTTGGCCTGGTTGGGTTAAGTGGATGATTGTGTGGAGAGATTGGGAGGGAGGGCTTGTGTTCCCTGGACACGCTGCTTGATCATTCTATTTTTTTTTTCTTTTCTCCTCTTAAGCCAGAGTTTATTTCTTACAGAAATGTGCCTCTCCCAGAACTGTAGCAGGGGTATACTCGCTAACATTCATGCCTGCACACACACACACATACACACACCATGAATCACAGTTTTTCCTTCTCTAATACACAAGCCTGGGCACAGTCAGAGCCCTATAGGCTGATGAACAGGCAATAATTCACTGGCTGCTCTGTGACTGGACTGGGACCTTGTTTAATAGGGGAACTGTTGGCAATTTCCAACAGTCTATGTGCACTTTTTTTACTGGTCTGGAAGTCAATAAAGTTCAAACCTGCTGATTGAATTGGGGTGTTGTAAATATTTTTTTTTTTTTCTGTGTTCAGCTTTTTTTATTTTCTTTTAAGTAACTCTGAAAGGGTAACTGCTTTGAAAGAGAAAATGTGATTTCAACAGCTCACTTGATGAGAGACAAAAAGTATAGCTGAATACAAGATGTCAGAGAGCAAGAAAAAACCATCTCCTCTCTTTGTCTCAAATTTTACATCCGTTATCGCAACTAAACCCATTAGCACCAGTTAGTAACGCTAAAAGGCACTTGTCTGCCCAATGTCTCTTCAATTTACAATCAGCATCAGTGTGTAGCAGCTTCCGACCAATTCTGTGTCTTTTGTGAGTTAGCGTTCAAGCTAATTCCTGCCTGCCGGTTACCTGCATGATTTTTCTCACTGTTTAGACCGCCTGTCTGCCCTTTGACCATCTCTCGTCTGCTTTTGATCTTTTGGTTCTGTTTGCCTCCTTGGACTGTTTTTAGATTGCTGACTTGAAATCTGAACTTTGATCTAGTGTCTGCCGTGTCTGGGTTTATGCCATGTCAACCAGGACAGCTATATGTAAACAGTTGCGCCCATTGGTGGAACAAGCTGAAAACACAACATCTGATATATAATCATAAGTTGACCTGTTAGCAAAAAGGCGCTTATTTACACATCCAGCAGACACAGAGCAACACCAGCCATCATTTGAAGTCATGTTTCATATTTTTTAGAAATCTAAACTTACCAGATGAATTATAAAACCAATTCATCTAAAGTAAACAGTGCCTTATGTCTTTAACACAAAACATTCATTCCTCACCACTATATGCAGAGTTTTGCATTTCACAAACACTGACATGATTATATTCTTACAACAGCAACAAGAGCACACCAGCCTGTCATTAAGTTTGGTAAGTATTTTATTTTGGTAGAATTCTTAATTAGCCACTGATACAACACATCTGAGAGATGTCTGGTGAGCAATGGTGGAGACGTTGAGTTTTGCCTTGCCACGATGATCCCAGAAAGGGTGAATTGTTTGATTTGTTATTTTTGACTATTGGGAACTTAACCACCCACACTTTCATAAATGAAATGAAACCTGAACTGTCTACTGTATAAAAAAAGTAAACGTGGGCTGGCCAAAGTCAAAAGAGACCTACCAGCCTGACAACCATCACTATCAGCCTCATACAAGAAGGATGCGTCCCATGGGTGACACTCCTGAGTCCACTCCTTTGGCTACGCATGAGTTAAACCTGTTCCCCCCAGACCAAGGAACACTCAGGAGGAACAAATAGGAAAATCCTCACATCAGATTTAAGGAGCCAGGCTCCCAGGTTGCAGGCATTTGAAATATCCTGCAGTAACCAAATGTTTTTCTGCATAACAGTAAGATAAACATCTCTGAAACAATTTTTGTTTGAAACAGTTTTCTTTTAGCTAGACCTGGCTTTGACTGTAGCTTCTTTTGACTTAGCTTAAAGGATATGACTGGCAATTTTCTGTATTTTTCTTATTGTAAACAAATCTCATGTGCAGAGCCAAACCAACAATGAACTGATCTTTACAAATACTGTGTGTGTATCCAAAGCCTGATATATCTTATTTTGTTGTGTCAAGAGATTGTGTTATGTAGCACAGCAAGCTAGAGAAGCACCATAAACAGAACCACATTACCGTGCATGCACACTACTTTCCTGAGACTGAAAACGTGATCACTGTTATTAGTCTTTAGAGCCATTTCTAAACAAACTATCATGCCCATTCTCTTCGTGATGAAGGAACATGTAACCCAGAGCAATGGTGTGACTCATTGACATATTTTCGATTAGTCTTTTTATTAGTTTTTGGACAACAATGGAGGTCTACGGCATACTGCAGCAAATCTAAGCAGCCCTACTGAAAATGCCAAAAACCAAACTGTTTTTTTTTCTTTGTTTTTTTAAAATTTCTTGGTGACTCAAAAAAGTCGTCCAAAAAAACGAAAGACTGTCAAAACATAGTCTTGTCGCATGCCTCTGCTGCCTTTGTAAGCCTGTAGTCTTCCCCCAAACGCCTAAAAAATATGGTACAGACTGTGGCAAAGGGAAGAGAACTGTTCCTTACTTCAAGGTTTCCACATAATTTGAAAACGCTCCATTCAGTATATCTTTAATTAGCACCACAATGGGATACGGACACAACAAGATTTCTTTATGCACAGATCCTAATTTCAATACATTTTATTCAGCTGTGGCTGATTGTGTTCTAAACCAATTAAGATGTCATACACCTTCACAAGCAAGGTCATAGTGTCTGGAATCTGCATCAACAATACCAGATTTCTAAATCAATTTGCAGTTTTAGAGGCTAAATTACAAAATGGAAATAGTCCATTCACAGTAAGGGATTTAATAAGGCCAGCAGAAACTGCAGCCAGTAATTTAATTGTTGTTTTATTCAAATGAAGCACTTGCTGTCCTCTGGGGTTGGCTGATTATCAAAGGGTCCTTTCACTCCTCTAACTTTACAGCTCAATGTGTGTCGGGCTAATGGGCTTTGGCCAGACAGTTATTGTATATTCTTTATGTATCTATCTTGAGAAAAAACAGCTCCCTACTACACACCCGCAGTCCGTATCCTTAGTGAAATGAAATGGGCCATTTTATAAATCTTTAGCTTGGTCTTACAAGCAAATGAGTCTCTCACATCTAGTTTCTTGCATAAAAACACTAAAGATAATTTGAGTCAGTCTTTAAAGTAAGGAACAAGAAGAGCAGAAATGATAATGAGCAACTCTGTAGTGTAATAGTGTTTCTTTCCTCTGAGTTTCTGTGGTCCTCTTTCTCTCTGGTATTCTCTCCCACTCACTGTGTCCCTCCCTTCTGACTCTCCAGCCCCTCTTCCATCCTTCTCACTGCAGCCCTATGATCTGTTTAATTCCCCACCTGCTCTCCCTAGATTAACGTCTCCTGGTGTAATCCCATTAAGTGCCCTGTGTTTCCGCCTTGTGCTCATTACACCTCCACACCACGGTGTAATCTGGAATCAACTCCAGCCCGACATCCAGCCAGGCATGGGGCCATCCTCAGTTTCGTCTCCCAGCATTCAACATTCTGCAACCCCAGCTGCCCTCCAAACTGCACCTTGCTTTGACCTTTTTGACATGGAAAGTTTAGGGTCAAGTCCATGGTGTAGTCAGGCAAAATACTAGTGGGCGCGTCTTCATATGAATTTGCACTGCCCTGAACAAATTCACATCTAATCATGTCTTTACATTGACTTTGTGTGTAATCATGCCACATCTAAAAGACAGAGGATTTCAGGAGCTTCTCACCAGCACTATACCTTCCTTTGCTGCTACTTTTGCCATGCTAGCAACAAAGGTAATATCAGTCTCTTGGAGGGTTGGTCCACCGCTTTGACCCAGACTAAAATATCTCAACAACCCTTGGATTGAGTGCCATAAAATCATGGTCCCCAGAGGATGAAGCCTAGACTACTGACTTTGGCAATCCCATGACAGTTTGTGGTTGTCAGTGAAATGTCTCAACAACTATTGGATGGATTTCCATGAAATTTGGTACATACATACAGTTCCCTCAGGAATAATAACTTGATGATGACGTGATCACTTACATTTCATCTAGCATCTCATCATCATGTCAAAATTAGAAATTTCCAATACTTTAGCTAAACTAAGATGGTAAACAGTAAAGAGTAAAGAGTATACCTACTAAACATTGTGAGTATGTTAGAATTTAGCTAAAGCACCACTGTATCTAAGTATAGCCTCACAGAGCTACTGGCATAGCTGTAGAGTTGTTATCTTGTTTGAAGATGTAGAACAAGAAGGTCTGTTATCTTTGTCATCAATGTTGCATTGAGACCATTTTCCCGACATTTTTCTTTTTTGGACTATGTCAAACAGAGTAGGGTTGCAATTTACCATAACCTCCATTACTGATTGATCTGCAGATTATTTTTTCAATTAATCTTTGCTCATAAAATGTCAGAAAATAATGAAAACCTAACATTTACAATGAAGAAAATCAGCAAATGGAACCAACATATTTTAATCAGGTTTGACTGCAAAATGCTGAATCAGTTAATTGCCTCAGCTCTAGTCTGGAACATACATTTTGTCACCATAACGAACTTACTACACCTATCCCCATCCATATAGATTTTCTGGTTCATTTTTAAAAATGTGAATCCTCTCTGTCCGAAGGAAATTGCCAGTGCTCGATCATTCAGCCTTGCTTATTGAATCAATGGATAATCAACAAAATTTGCTTTTGGGTGGGGATGTAGAAGGTGATAAATTGCCATCATAAACTAGTTTAGTGGATGCTGCTGCTGCTGCTGCTGCTGGTGACCACACAACCTGCCAGGAAACATTCAACCAGTTCTTTTAAAGGAAAGATTGGGATGTGGGTATGAAAACCACCTCCACAACTTCAATAAACTTCCTCCCATTGTGTAATACAATAAGCATTTATCAGCTTGTTTTCTCAACCACTCACTCTAATGGCTGACTGTCGACTCCCATTATCTCTCCCATATATCTGTCTATCTGTCTGTGGTGTTTTTCCCCACAGTCTGAGTAAGAATTTAATGTGGACACACCAAGACGTGTGGCACAAACTTATCTCTCAGATGTGTGGGAGTACGATTTAGATGCTATCACGGCTCTCAGTTTGCACTTGGTGGGGGTCATGCAGGAATGTTCTGTTGGCTCAATATTATCTGCACGGCGAAATGTTTACATCTCTTCACTGTGAGCATAGTATTTCCTCTGTTTTATTTAATATTCTCTGTGTGTCTCCTTGGTTGTTTATGACTTCTCATCTGATCATGACAGATAAAAACACTCTGGAATAAAGTTCCTGTGGACTGCAGTTTGAGTTTAGTGGCCTCGGGGCTGTGCAGAATGCCTGTCTTACAGTCTAGCAACATAATGCGGGAACATTGGAATGAACCATGCTGGGAAAATGAGTCTTCCTTGCACCTAAGTGTGATTTATGTGCAGCAGGAGACCAATGAGAAGTTTTTAAAACCTGGCAAAATGTCTTCTATGATCCAGTCAAGGTTGGCAGACGGTGGAAGACGGGAGCCTTTGGGGTCAGTTGCTCACCTTAAATGCTTCTGCTGACATCAGACTTGTACCGTATATATCTTAAGTGACGAGAGTCTGTCTTCTCTGCCTGGGATCCAACAGAGATCTTTGAATGTTTTTTAATGGGAAGCTGCCGGAAACTCATCCCTGCTGGACCAGCAGCCAGTAACTAACTCCCGCTGTCTTTAAAGTCTGGGCCAGCAGGAGCACTCGTTTTCCCAAGCATCATTAATCTTACTTTTCCGTGGCCTGTCCTCCTACCACCTCCTCCTCTCCCAGGGTGGTCTCCCTCGGGCACTCGTTTACCTCCCCGTCTCCTTTTGCTTCTGTAAAGTACACACACTTGCATATAGCTGCACATACACACACACACATTTATGCCCTCCATATCTCTCTCATTCTTCCTCTCTCTCTCTCACAGCACAGCAGTTGGGTAGACAGTACATGAGTGGCCAGTGTACTGAGATACTGTTGATCAGACACAGCCGGGCCAGACTAGAACTCCCACAGAAACAGACTGCGGGAGCATAACTCACTTTAATGACTCAGCACCTCAACCCCAGTCAGACATGCAAATTTCAGCCATGCATCTCTTCCAAATGTTGTTTGTACATAACTAATTTACTACGCAAAATACATCTTAAAGGAAACATAACTGCTGCCTGGGTAACATTTACTGGCATTTTTTTTTCTTTTCCAAACGGAAACATTCTTATACTGCACAGAAGTACTAGTGTGGAGTTAGGGTGAATGGCTGGGTGTCCATAGCACATAACTTTGACACCGGATACCAATGTCTTTGTATGTCTAGGCTACTAAAACATTTGCTTTAGTTAAAGAAAGAATGTGATTTTAGTTAAATGTTGGAAAATGTCCATGCAACCTTGAGCAAATGCTTTGAGTTAACTAAACATAACTCTATAGTGTTATGAAATCATGCTGCAGTTGCCAGGGGTGGATATTGTAGGAAAAACAAATTACATAAGTTGACAGTGAGCCTTTTTACAGAAATATTACATATAAAGATTTTGAGTTGACAGTGAATGCATAGTTTGAAGATGCATTCAATATAAATGTTTCCTCATTATACTGATCCCCTCTCTGTTGCTATTCCTGGGATTTCTTCCTTTTTTTTCCTGTAAAAGAGTGTTTTGGAGGGAGTTTTTCTGTATCTGTATCAAAGGTCTAATGATAGAAGGAGCTGTATGTAAAGACTGTTAAGCCTTTTGAGGAAAATTAGTGATTAGTGATTTTGTGCTATCTAAATAAAAATTGCCTTGATTTGACTTGACTTCCTGCAAAATGTATCTGCTAATGCAAATTAGTATATGAATAGTAATATATGAAGGAACTTAAAGTTTTAAGACATGGTTGAATATTCACAAACCTATACTGTATGCCCATACAGGAACTAACAGCAAGGTCTATATCAAGTTGCACCTGCTGCTGCTGATGCACCTGAGTGCTATTGTTTAAGTTTAAGTCAGTATCAAAATAAGTTCACAGCATTTGCAAATGCCCTTGCTTTCCATCAGTGCTCCTTCTCTCTTCTCCGCCCCCACAGCAGATGAAGAAAAACTACCTAAATGTTCAAATCAAATGTCAAGAATTACAGAACTGCAAGGTTGTTCAAACAAACTGGTTTCATGAGTTTTATTATTAGTGCTGATGTGTGGAGATTTAGCTTCTTTGTTTCTCAGTGCTGTAAGACTTGTCCTTGTAGTCACTCACAGAGCCAAGTTTAAGGTTTTATTGGATTGAGTTCAGCTAATATAAATGTAGTGTGGCAGATATTTGCTTCAGCACCTCAGTATGAAAGTGACATGTATCCTTTCATGTCCTTAACATTATTGGATGATGTGTACGACTCTTGTCACAGTGATGCACTGTCATGTAAGGACGTGATGTAAATGTACGCTGGAGAAAGAAAGTGTATATAATGAGACTCAAGGTGCCAAAACCATCAACATACCCACCCGCAATTAGTGTCAGGATTCATTCAGAACTATTTAGCCTCAAAAAAATAAATGGATGTCATCATCAGATTTCATGGACACCAAAGCAAAAAAGGGGAATGTTATATATTTCCATACTCTGTCACAAACCGTATATTATAAAGCTAGTGGATAAAGTTGCAGTATTCTGTGAGAAGAGTCTGCCTCTGTTATGTGCTTCAGGTAAAAATGACAAAAGAGAAAAGTGAGGACTAAACAAATCGAGTACCAAGGTTTTAGGGGGGAAACTTCAAAGTCCCCGGGCAGTTTGAATATATTTCTTTGGCCAGCCTTGAATGAAACAACAGTGGATAGAAGAAAAATAGACAATGAGATTGCTTTGATGTGAAAAGGTGAGGCTCATGGCCACTCCATGCAGAGGACGAGAGGACAACTTCACATATTGGTGAGCTTAGTGAATCTGAGTTTGAAGAGCTCTTCATGGGTACACCATTGTATTTTGAGAACAAGCGTAGATTCAGTCCTGCTGTGCTGCCAGGCATTAACTGATGTGGTTAAAGTTACTATGGTCCTGGAATAATCGCAACAGCTACATCATTGTGTTGAAAAGAATAAATGATCCGCTTCACTGTTGTGTTACGCCGCTGAGTTGGATTATGTCTTTTTTTTTTTTATCAGCAGTAAATATGTGCCAACCGTGTTCTGCAGCTCAATGCAACTGCATTTCAAATGTCTGGAAGCATTTTATTTATTTATTTATTTATTTATTTATTGGTCACTGGTCACCACAGTTGCAACGCTTTACACATTAGCAAGACCAAAAAACTGGATGAGCAAGAATGTTTCAATACAAGGTGAGAGAGCACCATGAAGGCCATGCTTTTGTGATTTCTAAGGTATATGGGCTCTCTTTGAAAGGCATGTTTTTACTGCAATGACTGCAGATTAATGTAGACGGTCATGTTTAATGTCATGTGAGTGGAAGCCTGTTACCACACTTCTTTAAATTTCTGGTAAAGAAATGTTTAACAACTTGCAACTTTTGTAATGTTTTGAAGAGAAATTTTAAAAAGATGTGTCTATGTTAGAAGACAATTAATCTAAACATCCTTGTTTTCTGTAAAAATCTGCATATATCATTTCCTTAATCTAAAATATTCATGAGTGATGATGATGATTTTAATTAATCTCTCTTTTTACATTATGCAGGTTTTTGTCAAATCCTTGTTAGTCTCACTGTTAGTCTCAGAGTCAAAAGAGTGTATTTTCTTTACTGTTGTCTCCATGGTTTATGCACAACAAACCTAATATCAATGTAGAACAACATAAACACTTAATTAAACAAGAAAGTCAATAGCTGAGTGTTGTACAACAAAATGTTTCTCATTAGCTGTACAGGAGAAATTCATCTATTTCAGTAGAGTGTTAAAACAGAAAGAATTAGAAAAGAGAAGTACATTTGGGAGGGAATTATGAACATGTCAGTGGGACTACAAAACATACAATATTGAGAGTTGGGCTCCAAATGGAGTTGCATTAATGAGCTGTGCTGTCAGAAAATCAAACCAAGAAGCAGCACAAAGAAAGAAAAGAAAAAAAATGGACATAAAGAAAATGATTCTATGGAATTGACAGCTCCTTGGGTTCAATTTTGTTATTCATAAGCCAAGTGTTGTTACTCCATACTGTTGTTTTAGACCCTCCTCATTATTTTAATAGGTGACTGTAGAACAATGACTAACAGTACATGCATCATTATCGAACTCAATGATAAAGAGAAGTATGGGAAACCAATTTTAAGGATTGTGCTTTGTAGTGACCATAGCACTATACTTAAATACAGTTTTGAGGTACTTGTACTTTACTTTTTATACTCTTTAATATTCATACTATATACATATTTAGATGTCTATGAGTTGTTGGCAGTTGCACCAAAGAGTAATTTCCCCTCTAAACTTCTCATATAGTTTCATTTAAATAGCTTATGATTTGATGGTAAATTATCCAGTAAGCAGAAATTAGAGTAAAGTCCAGAAATTTTTTTTTTCCCAGCATCTCAGTAATTGCTGAAGCTGAATATTATGAGGAAATTTTTAGTCACATTCTGTCACCTCTCCACTACATTAGGCTTTAAAGATGCTCAAAGACAGCGCAGTGCGGAAACACAACTCTGCAGGTGTATCTGTGGATCAGATCTTCTGCTTACATGTTTGCCTATTTATAGTCTTTTTAATACTTATGAACAATTAACTCAGACACTGTGCAATAACCCTGTAACATTATAATATCAATATATTTATTCTAGTCTAAAATACAAAATGTGCATTACATTTTATTAATTACTGTATATTTGAACAGGCTGCGTATACTGTACATAACCAATTTCTATATGTATATAAAGTAACCATTCAATATTTATCTCACCACTCCATGCACTCTTCTTCTTTGCACTATTTGTATCCTGTTTACAGTTCATAAAAACAGTTTCACCTGTTTATAGACATTATTTCTATATCTTTCTGAAGATTGTTGTGTTGTGTTGTGTGTGAATATATTGAGAGCCACTAAACCAGAGTCAAATTCCTTGTATGCATAAACATATTTGGCCAATAAAGATTATAATGATTCTGAATAGACCGCTTTTTAAGCACTACCCAAGTCAGCTTCTAGAAACTGAATGAGAGGAGAAGCAACAGAGCAGTGGGAAATTTCATGGTACCATGCATACGTTTACCTTTGTAATTAGAGTAGTTTGATTCAACCTTTGCAAACCAACAGTATTTAGCAACATCCTCCCTTTTCATTAATTGGTCTATTTTTTTTCTTTTTAAGTGCATTGATTGATTTGTTGTTTTCATCAACAACTGCCTCTCCGATTATGGGGGGTGGTTGAGGGGAATGATCATTAAAAATCCATTGTTTGAGAGAATGAGCAACTTCAAAAGCTTGGCAAGACTGCCGGCCCCTCTCCCAATGAGTGCAATTAATGCTCCCAATGGCTCCTAATAATAACATGGTGGAACAAGTGGAGCGAACAAGAGAGATTCAGAGAGAATCAGATCTTCAGCATGGGGCCAGAGAGAGAAGGAGAGAGAAATTGCTCTTTATGGATTTCACCCTAATTGACTGCCTTATTATAAATTATTCATAGCAGCCTTTTGGGAAATATCCTCCTGTGGTGCTTTACAAAGACCGGAGCTTGATTGCCCAAGAGGACAAGCACAACAGGTGACATAAGTCCTTAACTACTGCATTGTATGCCACTTGCCTCCAAACCCATATGTCTGTGCACTTATGCAGCAAATAAGAGAAAGAGAATACATTTTCATCCTTGCCACTAGGTGGCTAGGATCCAAGATATATAATGTTGGCCTTCGCTAGGATAAGCCCAATTGGCTGAGTCGTGGTTGTGATTGGGTGCAATTTTGCAAAAACCAAACAAAAAAAAAACTATTGGTTAGTGTTCTCAGTCAGGGTCTACCTGCACTGACTGAATTAAACTTTCCAGAGCTTTCATCTATGCTATGTTGTTTGAAATTTAATGAGAATGAATGAGACTGACAGGTAATACCAAACAGAATTGAAAATATCTTGCTATATGTTTGCTGCGCGGTCATGTGTAACAGTCAGAATTAACAAAGGAAATGTAAAATGTTTAAAATGGCTGTTGTAGGACCGTAGCTGGGAATTATAAACAGCGTTGCCAGTCTCCTGACCAAGACAAGGCAAGAATTTATGGCGGTATTTATGGAATATGCCTAATCTGATATGGTGACCATCGTGAAAGACAAAAATATTGTGTAGTCTGATCCCAGCATTAACTCTTGTCAATTGTTTCTTCACTTTGTGACTAAGGAAAACTCACAATCTTTCAACCAGAAATCAAATACACTAATATATGTATACAGAATTAATAGCACAAACTCATACATCTGAAACTACCATATAGTTAGAAATCCTGATGAAATAACTTGCCATGAATCATTATCAACCATCTGCAGTGGGCACACCATTTATTTTATTACGTCTTACATCTTCTTTTCGTTATTTCCAGATATCTACTTCACTCTGAATACATACTAATGTACAGTACATGAGTATGCAAAACAAATGAAGTCATAGTTAATAGTTCTAATCTGTAATGCATTTAGTGCTGATCAAAATTGACAATAGCTGTGTTTCCATTCATCTATTTTTATGTGCATTTTGAAGCATCGCATTAAAAAAGCTTAATGGAAACACCAAAATTCGAAAAACGTTTTTACGATCGTTTGAAGTGGATTTTGGAAATGTCACAAAAGAGTTTATGCACAAAATTGGTAATGGAAATGCATTTGTTGAATAAATAATGACGTAGCGAACGTTTAACTCACATGACTGATCAGCTGTTTCCACTCTCAATGTCTTCCAACATCTCCAGATAGCATGAAGCATGGCCAATACTAGCTGACATGAAAGAACAATGACAACTTGCCCAATTGAAACAAATCCCTGATGACCTCTCTCCATTATTCTTCCGTCAAGGCAATATAACTATTTGTTTTGTTTCTGGTTGGCAACCTCTACTTCTTCTACTCTGTTTACTGGCAGATATTTAAGCCTCACCTATTTAAGCCTATTCGCTTCAAACCAGTTGATGGAAATGTACCTAATTCGCATTTTCCTTTTTGCGACATTTCAAAAGTTTGCTCAAAATTATCTTGCAAATCTAATTGAATCACGGCTAATGTCAACCCTAGAGCCATATTGGTAAAAATAAAACTGAACCAAGTTTTTGGACTGTTGTTCTTATGTTAGTGCTTTAGATCCATATCCAATTCCAATTGCTTTATTTGTGGCTGATAGCTAATTTTTTTTTTTAATAAACTTTGATGAGAAATAATGATAAGCCATCTAATAACCCGTCAAGACTTCACTTATAAATTCCATTAATAAGACATTATTAAAGGACTCTTCAATAATACATCAGGTCTGCAGTTGTGAATGTTAATAAGTTTGGTCCAGATGCTTCGGAGCCCTTATCCACAAGGTAAATGATTGAACTGTCCATTAAATTCAGAAGATAAAGAGCTAAAAAGACAAAGCAGTTCTTCGTGACCTGGCAACCCAGAAGTTGTTTTAATGGCCTACTATCGATCTATAATAGATAACTGATAAGCCTTCATAAAGTGGTAATGGAAAGGGGTACCAAGGGATGTAAAGAGTCTGAAGTACGATATGTAGAAGGATGGTGGAGGACAGAGTGTGTATGAGAGTATGAGCAGGGAACACAACTTAATTGGCTGAATTAACAAGGTGCTTTATGAGGTTCACTGCAGGCACAAGGGGAAATTCTTAAAAAAGTAAATAACACCCGAGGCTTAACCACAGGGATATAGCAAGTGATGAGCACAAATGACTGGAATAATTGGTAGATAGTGACACATCCGCTTAAGCAACAGTGTTAGTACTCCCTGACAGCTGGGAATTACAAGGGTGGATGACACAAAACAGAGGCGAGCAATTCCGGCAGTTGTAAGAGCACACACACACACACACACACACACACACACACACCTACTTTCTTAAAAACACTTGTATCTGCGTCTTTTGTAACTATTGTGGGGAATTTGGCTGACAGTGAAACATTTCACTACATGCTGCTTACAAGAATGCATTGACATTGTCATGTTCCTCACTGCCATTCATTATTAAACTCTCCTGTTTGCTCTTTGCTTCAGGGGCAGAGCTTTCCTCGCCTTTAATAACCTTTGTGCTGGTGCTCCAGGTCTCGCTGTTGTTTTGTTTCGTACAACAGTGGATAGATGATTGGGATGAATAAACGAAGAGGACTACTGCTGCTTCTCTCATTCTTGCCAATTCCTCCAGCTGTGGTTCTCTCACCTCTGACAGGAAGTCTAATCCTAAGTGACTGATAGACAGGTAAAGGTATGGAAAAACAGACTTCAGACAGTCTGACTGCACATCACATAACCCTCAGGGTGAAGGACCAAGTTGAGGAACAGCGAGGTAAAGGTAGAAAGGAGGGATATATACAGGGGAGGGGGAGGATGAGAGAAAGAAATGCAGAGTAAAAGAAATCCTAGTATTCCCGTCTGTTTTTCTTTCTCTCTTTATTTCTGTCTTTACTCTCTCAGGAGACTCTGGCCACAATCTGTGCTCCCTTAGCTGAAACATCCATTGCTTGGGTCATTTGCTTGTACAGACATTAGCTCTGTTCTCTGTCAGCTTTGTTTGAATACTGGTATAGCATTGCCAGTGCTGTATTAGCTTTGTGCCTTGTTAGCTGCTGTTGGATTGCCTACAATTCCAGTTAGTTTTGTGAGGTTTTATCTTATCTTCAGTAATGTTAGCACATACCAGGCAAGCCGCGAATGAGAATAAATTATCCTGTAACTCTCAGTGGCCTCCACATTGTAATGCTGTGCGACACCTGGGTCACCTTTTCCAATAAATTAATCTGGACACACCCCTAATAGAGAAGTATGCATGCTTTTTTGTGATTTTCTGTTATTTTTATACTGTTTGATGTCCAATGTCAATGTCTATGTCAAATCCTTGGACTGTTTTAAACGACGCCTCAAAACCCATTTATATCAGCAAGCCTTTCTATAGACCCCCCTTCTTGTCCTGTTTTATTTCATTTTGGTTGATTTCTCTCTGTGTCGTGTTTGTCTATTTTACTAATCTATCTGTTTCAATTTTGCATGTTTATGTGTCTGTAAAGCGCTTTGTAACTGTGTGTTTTAAAAAGTGCTATATAAATTTTTAAAAAAGCTTGTGTTAAACATGGTCAAAGTTCCAAAACCTGAGGTGAATGTATGTAAAAATGCTCCCTGCCAGCCATAAGCCAGGGCTTCAGCCTTCTCTGAACACTTTGTTTGCAATGCTACCTCAACTTCCTCCGCGTGATGATGTCAAATTTATCGCACATACCCACAAACAGTTCCATAGCTTTTGTTACTGAAGTACAAGGTTCGAAGTTCAGGGTTATCCCTATTGTGCCACGAGAGGAAATTTGTTTTGCAGCCAAGATTCACATAAAAACAGAATACAAGGACAACAACAATGACACATCAACACAATAAAACACAGAGCTAGAGCGGGGAAATGGAAATTCAAATGTACAAATGTACAAATGTGCAAGAGTACAGATGTGCAAGTGTGCATATGTGCAAGGGAAGTGCAAGTGATGCAGCCAGAGTGCTATTTGCCATTAAGTATATCAATAGCACTAGGGATGAAGGAGACATGAAATCTTTTGGTCCTCCAAACGGGTGCCATGAAATGACATCCTGAGGGCTTAAACTCCCTCTGGAGTGGATGGTCCTGGCACTCCAATATAGCAGTAGCCCTCCTAAGAACCTGCCTTCTGTAAATGACCAAAAGCTTGGCCTGACTCCTCCCTGAAATCTTACTGGCCATTTTAACAAGTCTTTTAAGTCTATAAGTAGTAATACAAAAGGTTAAAACAGATTCAATGAAAACTCTGTAAAAGAGAGTCATCATCTGAGAAAAAATGTTAAAGGAGTTCATTTTCTCAGAAAAAAAAGTCTGGACCTTTTCGGCCTTTTCAACACAGTTTGTTATCAAGAGCAATACCCAAACATTTATAGCTATCCACGAGGTCAAGGTCAACACCTTTTATTACAGTTGGGAATGGGCTTTGTGGTGACTTGAAATCAGTGATAACGTCTTTCATTTTTGACACATTTAGGTGGAGAAAAGACTCATCACCACCACCCATGATCCTGTCTCTCCTTTCCAAGGTTGACTGCTTGGAGAGAGCACCATTAAAACTCACACACTGTGACCCATCAGTTAAAAGGTCCATAATCCAACTAATCAGATTTGGATCAATTTTGAAAAGCAGGAATGGTTGGATGTATTGAATGCTTAAGAGAAATGCTTAAGAGTCTGGCATGAGACTTGGGGCCCTCGAAATGCTGGTACAGAAAGTTTGACAGTGTAATAACAGCATCCTCCACACCGCTACCAGGCCTGTACGCAAATCGTAATGGAACTAGTCGTTCCTTGACCTGCATTAAAACCTCATTCTTGATAAGCTTCTTAAATGACCTCATAACGAAAGAAGTCAGAGCTACTGGCCTGAAATCATTTAACGGGTTTTGCTTTTGGCTACTGGGACAACAATGGAGTGTTTCCAAAGCTTGAGGACCTTCTGCAGCTTAACAGATTGTGTAAAATTATACTGAAAGATGCTAAAAAGCTGGTCTGCACACATTTTTAGTACCTGGCCACAGATGTTGTCAGGTCCTGAGCTCTTAGTATGCCTGAAGAAGTTTGCCACTCCCTTCACATCAATATCAAATGTTAGAGAAGCTGTGGTCTTTTCTCTCATCTCTTTCATCTGTGCAGTAAAATCATGATGATCAAATCTTAGATAAAAACAATTTAAATCATCAGCCAGGTGTTTATCTTCAATAAAATTCCACCCCACCTGTTGCCCTTATCGTGAGATCCTGTCATAGTTTTCAATCCATTCCAGGCTCTAAGTTGTTACTGCTGAGCTCTTCCCCAATTTTGTCCTTGTGCCTCAGCTTATCCTTTTTTATTTCAGCCCTCGCCTCCTTCTTTGATTCCCTCTCTGTATCAGAGAGAGTATTCCCTCTCTGTATCACACCGACATCATCTTCATTAAAAACATTTTACCTTTTCATATCAGATCCTTAATGTCTTTGGAAATCCATTGTTTATTGTCAGGAAAAATCGTAACTTCTTTGGAACCCAGTGCAGGTCCCGCCTTAGACTTATACGCCCCCTTAATGGAGCCATAACAAAGATCAACAGTTTTGTTATAGGCAGGCAGATGACATATTGATAAAAACTGTCCAAATATATCTTGAGATTGCAATAATAACTAAACTCATTCAATATTTGGAGCATCAGGAGAGATGTCACTTTAAAATTGGTGTCAGCAGTAGATGTGGCGTCACCCTTGAGGTGACTGTAAACAACAGTAAGGAATAATTCAGGGAACCCCTTCGGGAGGTAAAAAGGGACGGCTGTGGCTCAGGAGGTGGAGTGGGTCGTCCACTAATCGGAAGATCGGCAATTCGATTCCCAGCCCCTCCAGTCCGCATGTCGATGTGTCCTTGGGCAAGATACTTCACCCCAAATTGCTTCTGATGGCTGTGTCATCAGTGTATGAATGTGTGTGAATGATTAGATTTCCTCTGATGGGCAGGTTGGGACCTTGCATGGTAGCCCCTGTGCCCATTCAGCGTATGGATGTGTGTGAATGTGATTCGTAGTGTAAAAAGCATTTTGACTGGTCGGAAGACTAGAAAGGCGCTATACAAGTACAGTCCATTTACCATTTACCATTTAAAACAGCTTAACTGACACAGACAAAAGCTCTGTGTCAGGAAGGTACAGCCACTCACGCACAGTAACATTACTGCACCATCTGCGGTTGCTGTACAAGCCAAGTCAGTCAGCCAAGTTTCAGTGAATGGCATCCCTTTAATCACATAGGTGGTTGACATTTCCTTGTAGCTCGTCAGTCTTGTTCCTCAAAGATTAAACATTAAGATTATAGAAGGCAGAGGAATGTGATTCTCTAGCTGTTGCTTCCTGATGCATTGATGCATGCCGCCTTTCTTTTCTCGTTTCCTGACATGACGCGACTTTCCAAAGTTATTATCGTTCACAATAAATATTTCCTGGTTAGGGTTTTTATCCAACAAAGAGTGTATGAGATCATCCACAGCCTGGCAATTCCTTTGTTATCCCAGGAGAAACTCACACGTGTACTTGATTGTTTGGGAATGCTGGTAACTCCAGGCAAAGTTCACAATAATTGTCAAAAGTAGAAGGTAAAAAATATCCATTCCTGAACAAACTCAGAAAACAAACTGAAGGACAAAAAAGGGGGCAGGATTGGACTCACTTAGAAACAAACTTTCAAAACAAGATCTGAACAGAATGGGCTCATTGGGAGGGGGGCCTTAAAGAAACGGGAAATAAAATGGCCTGTTTCAGACAAAGGCTGAACATGGGCTGCATAAAGGGCCAGTATAAGATAAATACAGTTTTTTTTAAACTGTACATGTTAAGATATTCAATAGAGCTCCAGTATATAAATGTACACCTGGAACAAGTGCATGATGATGAGATGTGCCTTTTAATACATTTTGGATAAACGCACCTACAAATGATGTATTAATTATTTTAAATACATGCCATAACTTTGTTTACGACTCAGCTGATGATTCTTTTTAGTCATGGATTAATGTATCAGTGTTTTTTGGCATTAACTTAATTGTTTAATTTCGGAATCTCAGAATATTGTGAAAAACGACCATCACAAGCTCCAGGAGTCTTTACAATGCTTTGTTTTTGTCAGACCAGCAGACCAACTTCTTTTTTTGGTCTTAACAATTGATTTAACTGTTACCGTAATGGTTGTCAATTTATTTTCATATTTACAGTATGTATAAGATCAGACTCCTTACCTTTCCCCTATTCTAGTTTATCTGCACCACTCTGTAGCATGGCACCAAGAGACACAACAGAACTCCACCAGCACTCTCTTCATTTCACCAACCCAACAAATGTCTCATCAGACAGACTCCCCTCACTTAATCCACCTTCCTAACCCCTCTCCTGCTCCAACACAAAACAAACACCAACCTCATTCTCTTCCCCATATCTGGTTAAGAGATTGCTGTGCAGCATTTTGCCCTCCTGCTGCTGGTGTTGATGTTCATGGAAGACTGGGTGAACAGGCAGAGCAGACAGGAGGGTCCCCATGGTGTAGAGGCCTGCTCACGCTCACTGAAGCCAGCAGGCTAAACAAAGTCACCTAAATCTACTGTATTCCTATTGGTTTGCTCTAAATGCAACCATTTGTCTCAGGTTTACTTCTTAAACCATAAATGAAGTTATATAATGGTAGGAGTAGTCAATAAAGACACAGAGAGAATGTTGAGAATGAAAGAAAGCACCAGTAAATGGAAAAACGGAGTCAACAGTAAGACAAACTCATGAATTGGTCAAATAAGATGCAATAAGATGCAAAATGAATATGTGATAAGAAAGAAGAGTCTGAAATAGTACAGTAAGTTCCAATTACTTCTCATGGTAAAGACAAGCGTCAGACAAGTCATGCCTTTGTCATGACAGGAGAGGAGTCAAAGAGGAGGAGACGCTGACACATTTAGAACATTTATTTTTATGCACAGGTGGAAGGGTCAGTGCAAATACCGTACCCGGCACACAAGCAAGGGTGCATGCCGCAGAGAGGAGGCAGCAGAGGGCAAACATTATGGTCTAGTGGTGAAAATATTTGTGAGAGGAAACTAGGATGCTGCTGAAAATTAAACACAAAGAGTGCATATTAACTGGTTTCCTATCCTAAATGATGAAGGTTAAATTCCTGAAAGTTTAATAAAATCCCCATGATTGTGATTCATTTCCTCCAGAACTACAGTTTATCATTTTCTGTTTTCATTCCACAAACCAGTTATTTTGCCTGCCCAGGGCTTGATGGTCACACCACATCTTCTTATGCTTATCATGCAGTATGATCCTATTGTATGCTCTTTTCCTCTTATCACTCTCTTTCCTCTGTAAACTGGGTTTTACCCTAAGGACTTGTGTCTTTGGGTATCTACAGTAAACACCAGTAAGCTTGAATTTATTTGTAATCTAAACAGTCGACATGTAATAGGTGTCTGTATGCATGTGTGAGGTTGTGTCTGTCTTCATTTGCATTTCGAAATGTTTTCCGAGGTGTGTTTGCATGAAGAGTGAACCTTACTTGTACTAGCTACAGGTTTGCAACTTGCATGAAAAACACCAGACATTATATTGCACATGTATCACACACACAGTAGGTATAAACCCAACAGCAGACATAGGTAGATAAAATAGCCAAAGCCCTGCTTGGAGGCTGTCTAATTAATGATGGGCCTACTGTATAATACACACCGCTGTGTTTCGTGTCTTCACTGAGGGGCAAAAAATGGAAATGAGGAGGATCATTATGTGTAATGCATCGTTAATTAAAGCATTTTGTTGCACTTAAGCAAAAATCCTATAAAAACAGAGCTGAGATCTGCCCGAAGGCTAAAAAAGAAGAGAATATGGGGCAGTGGGATATTATTCATCCCCCCTGCAATTTAACAAGCCTGTCCTCCAAAGAAAAACGACACAATAGGTCGTTATTGTGAAGGAATTTTCCATATTATCCAGCTGTCTCCTCTTGGGTCGAGCTGTGCCTCTCCTAAGGTGTTATGTTTTGTCTGGGGAGCAAATTCTTATCTGAAAGTTTAACTATGCATGCTGAGAGATATCTGGTAGACTTTGAGAGCTGCTCACTGTATCAGGAATACACTTTGACTGTCTCCTAAATCGATTGTCAATAAACCGTTTTGTGTAATACAAGCTCAAAATTTCAGTAACAGTAATGTCATTCACCAAAAACCACCGATAGTTACATTTGAGTGACAGATGCATCTAGCAGCCATAGTAATTATGACCCAGAGAAGTGGCGAAGTTCAGATGACGTATATATAAGGTGACAAATTTCCACATGCGGAGGTGGTGAGTTGCGTCCTAACCGACAAAAAGTGGACTTACTGCACTTTGCTGCAGGAGACCACTGTTCATTTTCTGTTTCCAACCACAAGTGTCACATTTCCAACCGTGAGTCTGGACAGTTTTTAAAAAAACGTGTTGTTGATCACTTGAAACGTGGTGTTTACTGTTGCCATGACAATGAAGACTGCCAAACTTTAAGGAAGTAGTAACTTTGACCCACATCATGTTTCAAGTGATCATTTTAACCCCAATCATGATCTTTCCCCAAACCTAACCAAGTAGTTTTTGCGCCTAGACCTAACCAGACTTTAACCACAGTACTGTCGCATCATAAAACATCATTATTTTTTAAGTAATTTGTAACGATTTTGGAAAGCACAGACAGATGATGGTTACTGCTGATAGAGTTGCCTGATTAGAAAACGCTCTTACGGGTTGTTCTGGTCATGGTCAAACAACTTATTTTTTCATTTAATTTGGAGGACTTTTTGTATTCAACCCTACACTCTTACTATTATGTATGCTTCATTCCTTCTTCCATTATTCTGGTACACTCTAATCAGGTGTTCTTTGATAGACTCAAAGTTTTTCATAGAACCATCAATAACTGACATTTCCTACTTTCATCAAAGCAGAGTAAGTGTCAAAGTAGGTGAGCACTTCATGGATACTATAAAAGCCTCTTTATTTCACGAATACTGTTTATATGAAGTAATTAAATGAAGTAATCTGAGTGATGAAATATGTGCTGCATTCATAGAAATTATATTAAAATTGCCACCATTCTCATATTTCTTATTAAGCACAGCAAGCAATATTTTCTTGGTTTACATGCCAACTCCTGTGAGCATTTTTACCTCGTATAGACCTTGACAAAAACTTTTCATTGAGCAGAAATCTACTGGTAAGCAATGCATAAAAGCCCCAACAACCACTAATATGTTCTTTATTGTAATTACAAGTATTTCAGTGATGCAGGTGATGTACAAATTAAAATAGTAAAATATGAATTAAGAAGTATGTAACTGATTTGTGCAATAGACATCTAGTTTTAGAAGGTCTTGAGACAATAGATCACTATTTTGAGGCATTTATGAAACACTCTGTACATCTTTGGTATTATTAATTAATTAATTATATCAAAGTTAGTTATCAGTACACAAATTTACACACCTTGGGTTCATAATAAACACGATCCTACTTTGTAACAATTATTGAGCTATTGATAGAGCTATTTTTGAAATGTAATGGAGCCGATTCAAGCCATAACTATTCCAGCCTGAAAACCTCTTATGGTGGTATGCTGACTGAGGCTCCCAGAACTTGCAAGGGGAAAAATGCTCACCACTGACAAACACTGGTTAAATACCCGTCTGGACCAAAGCGGTGGACCAATTGACAGTCCAACATTTCCATCGCTATAGAGCCAAGCTGCTAGCATGGCTAAAAACACACTCAGTCCTGCAGACTGTCTAAAGCTTGCAACTACTCCTTACACTTCAAACCTCCAACTGAACGAAATCCTTGCTTAAATGGCTCAACAACTCAGACATTGTAAGTCTGTGTCTGAGTCTGTATGCAATTTATTTCCAACAGATAGCAACATCTTGAGCTTAATTAGTAGACTGACTTGCACGTCATGCCACACTGCTGTCTAGACTGTAACCATGGCACATTGAGAACTGGCAAAGGCAATAGTGATAGATCAAGCCTCAGATCAAGCACAGCAGGGGTGAGGTTGTAGTTTCAACACTGTGGTGTGTGTGCTGGTGAAGACAGTGAATCAGACTGGGGGAATACTTTTATTCCTGAGGAGTAGGGGAAGAAGAAGAGGTGAGCTACTGTCATGGACCCCTCTGTATCCCAGCTGTCAAAGACCCCGGCACAGTGATGAATGAGATGGCATGCGTAAACGTGCTTCAGGGTGAAATATTTGTTTGTATACATATATGCCAGTTGTTGGTATAAGGGAAAGGACACTCCTGCAAGAAATGTGGTTCTGTCTAGAAGACTAGGGGGGCTATTTAAGGGGAGAGATTTTGGTTTAGGAGAGCAGAAATTAAAGATTGTGTGCATCTTGCCTTAGTTTGAGTTACCCTGAGTTAAGCCACTTAAATTTGATTTGCTTGTATTCATTTCTTTTTTTTTTTGAGACACTTGTTTTTTTGTTATACTGGGCAGAATAAATCAGTACCAGCTTCCTAGCCACTCTGGTCATGCCTCCTCACATCCCTTATCTCTTTCATCATATACTGTCTGATTACCACATGCCGTGCGTAATGAGCTACTGTACATGCCTCTAGCATACAAAGTAGTGAGTATCTATGATCTGGATATTTCTTGCAATGTTTTATAGCTTTTCACTTACAGAAATAACAACTGGGTAAAGAATGACTGGTACTTGATATAATTGACAGAGATTGACAGAGATATTACCCTACATAATACCTCTGTGGGTACTTTTTGTTCAGGCATAGGTATTATTCATTAAATGCATTATATGCAGGTACCGTGTACTGTATATCAGTTGGCAGCTGAGTCAGTCCATTGTTTGTGTGTCAATACCTGAAGTCTTTTATGTTTTTATGCATATTTTGTCATTTTTCCCTGAATGAGTGTTACCTTCCAAGAGTAACATCTTACCTTCAGTCTGGGATCTCTAGATGATACATTTTTATTAGATTTTATTGGATTGCCACATAACTCTAAATCTGGGTTGTTTGACACCTAGGCCTACCTGGAATCCAACAGCTGAAGTACAGCACTGAAAGGGGACAGAGCAGCACTCCACAGACCCTCTAAGTGGCACAGTGGTTGCCAGATTTTAACTACCCTGTTATCACTGTGCAGTTCTGCACACACAGTGGATTACTTGTGTTATTTCAAACCTGAATTAAAGACTCATTCTTACTGCTGGATTCTGGATTTTATGGCCTAGTAACACACTGACTGTGAATAGCTGTGGACCCTGGGTGAGGTGGAGTGACTGTGTTTCTCCTAGTCTGCAGATCTGACCACCTGCACTGACCAATTTGAGACTCCACACTGCTAAGTAGTCTGTCCTCAACAAAACAGCATTTACGATGGGTAGGTGACAGCGGCCCTGATAAATCATTTTCTGTCAAACTAAAATTGTGATGTATGGTTATGCTTTTATAGATGTTGACTGGAAATGTTTAGCAGAGTCCTGGGCCTACTACCTCTGTGCAGACTTTACCCACTTCCTCATTTCAAAAGTAGAACAGGCCTTGGTCTTCTATATTTAAATGTTAGAAGTCTTGTCCCTTGTCCCTGCTTGAGAAATCAGTAACTGATGACTTAATTTATATTGTTGTTATTGTAAAGTCTATAGAAATGATTGGGTAGGTTTAAGAGGCAGGGTTGCCATGTATCTCAAATCAATGTTCATAAGCTCTGTAATTCTGTCAGTTACTAAAGCTAAACAGTCTGAGGTCCTGGCCATCATAGTGAGTGTACCAAAGGATTCTCATATCACTGTGGTTGGCTGCTATAGACCCCTGTCTGCCTCAAAGGATGCTTTCAAATCTCTTTCAGATATTTTACATGAATTAAATGACTCTAAATTCATCCTCAGTGGTTATCTAAATCGTGACTGGCTTTCATGGCTTTCAGTTTTAAAGAACTGTGTGACTCCTTAAACCTTGTGCAACTCATCAATGCACCAACAAGGCCAAATCCTAAAGCACAAAATAAATCTGCCTCACTTCATTTAATTATAATGAACACATCTTACAAATACACCTCAACTGGCATGTCAGTGATCATTGTGCGATGGCTTGTGTCAGGAATACAAAAATCCCCAAGGTAAAGCCCTGTTTCATTTTTAAAAGATATTGTAAAAGCTTTGAAGAGCAGGCTTTCCTGAATGATTTGTATTACAGTGATCTTAGCAGAGTTACTCTGATTCCAGATTTTGAACTGGCATTGGAATATATTCACTCAATTTTCAAGAAAAAGATTTTCTAAGAAAAAAATCTTGGGCCCAAGATAGATTTTCAAACTCCTCTGCTGATTGGACTACATTTAGTACCCTAAGGAACAAGTGCACCTTAATGATCAGAAATTCCAAATCAGAGTTTATCTATAGTCAGTTACAGACTCCTAAAAATTATGGAAATTAATGAAACCCTTGTCAGGTACACATACCGCTTCAAGCCTCCCTGAACACATTTTGGTTGGCTCAGATGAAATAAAGGACAAAGCCATCATAGACCATTCGCAGACAACAGCACTGGTATATTTTTATCTATAAAGCCATAATGAGTAAACTTCCAGCTTACCTCTGCACCCTTCTCTGTCTTAGTTCTGGTAGTTACCAGCTACGCTCCTCCAAGTGGTTGCTTTTTAATGTACTCTGGATTTTGACAAATCTGAAAAACTGGAAAAACTGCATTTATTTACGATGCACCTTGGGCATGGAATGATCTGCAAAAAGATCTAAAATTAGAGACATTTATATCCATTGATGAATATAAGGGCATCATAAAGAATGTGGTGATGGAGGCATGTAATTGTTTTCCTTGAGAGGCCATTATGTTTGAATAGCTGTTCGTCTTTTTTATTGTGAATTTTTGTGTATCATGTTGTATATGTTGCATTTTAATGTGTTATGATTTTGTATAGCCGCTACCTTGGCCAGGTCTCACTTGTAAGAGATTTTGATTTCAATGGGACTTGTACCTGGTAAAATAAAGGTAAAATAAAATAAAATATTGGTGGAAAATGAATGATGAACCACCTTTCACAATAAATATTTTCTCTCAAATCTGTGGTTTCCACACGTCCCTTTTCCCCCACCTGCTTGATGTATTCAACATTCAAGCATTCAGCTGATGAAGGGCTTGATTTTGAGGTGACTACCAATCATACATGCTGATACAAGAATATATAGAGAGAATATGGAGTGTAGGTTTGTGAATCAGTGGTCTGCTTGCACGTCATTCTGTCATCAGTGTGTGTGTGTGTGTGTGTGCGTGTGTGTGTGTGTAATCATTGCCAGAGTCTCTGTGTAGCTTTCAAATAGTCTGATTTACACGTACACTTTGCCGTGGTGGGCTGCCAAATTACCTGTCTGGGATAGTTTATTGGTACTTAAACAATCATTTTCACAAGCCACCTGCAAGCCACCTGCATTTTCTTGCTATTAGTGTAGCATCACTCATGCCTTTCTTTTTTATCATTTTGGTATTTTTTCCTCTGCTTTAAACTGGCAACAAAGAGCAAATATGAGAACCATGGTAAGGGAAAGAGAATCAGATACACAAATACAAAGTGTACTTTTTTGTTCAACACAAGGCCTGTTGGCCTTGCTGTAGATATTTTCACACAGTTAAATAAGCCTCTCTGACTAGAGAAAATGTATTTGTAACAATGTAATGTTACACACATAGATTTTCACCAAATAGTTTCTCCCTTTTTATTCAGAGTGATATAATATTAAACCCACATGGACCTTTTATAGGGTACTTTGGTTTGTAGCTGTTACTTTCCATGTATAAAACTTCAAGCTCAGATACCTGATCTCTCATCATAATCACTGTGACATACTGAATATAAGCTGTTATGCTAATTAAGTCATTTATTTAGCTAATTAACACATTAATTAGCATTTTCTAAAATTATATACATCTTTGTGTATTCAGCCAATCAAGATCAATCAATCAGCCCCTTCAAACCCCTGCCCCCTCAATGAGAACTTGTGCACAAGACTGATTTCCACTACCACAATAACCCATAAATGAATGTGGCCACACCCCTAATCATCTGTTTTCATATTATACTTCTGTGTGCTCCACCAGTCATTAGACATGTCAATGAAAAGAATGCCGGAGCAGCCGTCATTATGCAAACGGCATCTAAAGTGTCACATGTCAACAGCAGTGATATCTCAGTCATGATCATCAAACATCAGAAAGATAATCATTTATGAAAAATAGCATTTATGACACAGAGTTTCTTCCACTTTCAGGACTTCTAGTTGATGAAAAGGGACTGTTATAGGCCCAAACTTTGTTTTCAGGTATTGTTAAGTGGAAAAACACTTTTCTTATCAAATACTTTTTTAAATTTGGAATCTGGTTCTTGATACCCACCCCCACTAGTGATTGGCAATCACTTAGTCAAGGCACCATCTAAGGGCAAACTTAGTTTGTTTGCTTTTGTCCGAATCAGTGGCTGAGCTGGTAAACTTGATGCGTTTCCCCCTTGGTTCAGTTTCTTTTCACACAAGCTCATTTGTGTCTGGGGCGGGAACAAAAACATAAACGCAGGAAGAAGGTCCTAACGAATCTCCTATCTGCCAGATGTCAAAAATGCAACACACTTCTTTTCGGTAGTCCAGATCAGACCCAATCTGACCTTGATTTACTCTCCAGCTAGCAGCTAGCAGCTGATGATTTCACTCATCCACACCCCAGTATGCAAAGTGCACCTGGCTGTGGGAGCCTTGCAGCCTGCAGGGTACGCCTTGTAGTTGGGTCAGATCAAGGTCAGATAATGTTCCCACTGCAAACAAACCATTATAGAGTTAATTTCAGACTAGACTGAGATCACATCCTCAAAGGGTCTCGGTATGGTTGTTCTGGTCCAAATCCCAATATGACTGCTGTGTTCAGACCTGCCAAACAAATCACACCAAGGGGGAAAATGAACCAAAGTCTGATTCAACCAGACTAAACAGCGCAGGTCTTAAAAAGCCCTAATAAGGCCTGTCTGTGCAGCTGCTGCTTCTTGTTCGTCCTCTCCTACATTAATCTCCATCTTTCTTTCTTTCCCTTTCTGCCCCATTCTCTCATTTCTCACTCTTTCCATCTCACCTGTCTTCCCCCTCATCTTCTGTTCCATTCCTCCCACTCTCTCTATCCATCTCCATCGTTACCTTAATCTCCCTCGCACTCTGTCTCTTCTATTTTTCACTCAAAGAGTACATTCATGATGCAGATAAATGTAATGGTCCACTGGCTGGAAGCCCTCTGCAGCTGAGACTTGGCAGATGCTTCTCATACTATATAAATCCACCAGGCCTTTTTCCCTTCGCCTTTTTCCCCTCATGCAGTTGGGGGATGCTAATTCACAGAGGAATTGTCAGCATCCACTAGAGCTCTGTAAGTTTAAGTGACAGCCTTGGACCCATAGGCTCTAGTTTGATGAAAGGCAAGAGACTCAGACCCTCTCAGCACCAGTGTCAAATATATAGAGACAGGATGTTTTAAGAGAAAGTTAGAAATAAGCGAGGGAAGTAGCATTTTACTCCATTTTTGAGACTAAAACATCAGTGTCTTAGACAGCGACAGGATCGGTTGTAGTCAGTTTTCAGATTCAGTGTGTGTGTGTATGTGAAATCTTGTTGGACTCCGTTGGATTTCAAATTGTGTTCACATAAAAAAACTAAAGAATAATGTCAGCCAAGATGCAATTTCCTCTTCCTCTGCCTTGTTTTTTTGATTAATTTGATCATTTGATTTCTACAGACTTGGCAACCACCACCAGCAGCCTGTCACCTTTATGGACTTTTCATGGAGCGAGTAGGAGTAGTTCACATTGATCTTTAGCAGCCGATTGCTAGTGGGTGTACACTGATAGCTGGCACCACAGTTTGTCTTCGTCTGTGACCGCCATGGCAAAAGAGTGGGAGGCACATTGGATCCACTCCATGTCCCCTTATTGACCTTTAGTCTGTCGATGAAAATGCTCCTTGTTGCTTAATGCACCTTGGCGCAGTTTAAATGTACCTTTTATAATGTCAGTCTCTTGGTTGAGCTGCAGTTTTTTCAGGGTTCTTATCTAATCTATAATTACAGCTGTACCTTTTACTGCTAAAGCACTATGTTCTATTGAAGCTACGCACAATAAGGGCAACATCCTGGACATGGTTTTATCTTCTGGTTGTGTACTGAATAACATGCTATGTAGAGAAATTGGGGTTTCTGACCATAAACTCATTTTCCAATACCATGAGCTGTGTTGCACAAGTCGCTTACTCTCATTTTTTCAATTCATCCTCAGTAGGTAAATTTTGCAAAGCCCTGCCCTCTTCTGACCTCCAGCTCTGCTCCTCAGTGAACACCTTGGCTATCTTAAATTCTTTTAATTCCACTTGTGTAAATATTTTAGACGATATTGCTTCTGTTAGGCTTAGAAAGCTTAAAATCCCATCTCAGCCCTGATGTAACGATGAATTCCGTTTAATAAAGAGAACTTGCTGTAAAGCAGAATGCAAATAAAGGGCTACAAAACTTTCCACTCATCTTGAAAGGATCTCATAAAAAATTTTAACTTGGAAGTTAAAATGCATGTTCTAATTATTTTTCAGATTTTATAGCTAAACATAAACATGACTCCAGATGCCTCTTCGATATTATCAGCCACACCACAAACTCTCCCCCACTTTTTATCCGGCCCTCAGTTGATAAATGTGAGGAGTTTTTATTTTTATTTATTATTATTTTTATTTTTCTTGAATAAGGCTCAAGCTGTTAGGAACGCAATCATCCCTCCTTCTCAAACTCTGTCTGACCTTTGCTATAAAACACACCTGCTAGCATTTAAGTCATTCACCATTAAGCATCTAACCAGTGTCATTACTAACATGAAATCATCCTGCTCTTCACTGGACATTCTTCCAACTCACTTCTTTAAAGAAATATTTCCTTCAATCTCCCCATTTGTCCTAGCCATTATGAATTCCCCATTTTTATCTGGTCAAGTGCCTGATTATTTTAAATCCACTACAGCTCAACCACTTCTCAAAAAGCCATCTCTTGATCCATCAGTTTTAAATGACTTCCACCTAATATCTAAATGTCCCTTCCTGGCTAAGGTCTTGGAAAAAAATAGTTGCTGGGCAGCTCATCGATCATATGAATGGCAATGGGCTCTGTGATAAATTTCAGTCAGGTTTTAGGGTGGGCCATAGCACTGAGACAGCACTTCTTACAGTTCTTAATGATATTCTTTTGGCAGCTGACAATGGCCAAACATCTGTCTTATTGCTTTTAGATCTTACTGCAGCTTTTGATACCGTTGACCATGTGATGTTAATTGAATGCCTTAAGCACTGGGTTGGCATATCAGGTACAGTTTTAGATTGGTTTTATTCCTATCTTTCTAATAGGAAATTCTATGTGGCCATTGACTTTAAATCCTCCACCTCCTGTTTCTCCTATGGAGAGCCTCAAGGCTCAGTCCTTGGCCCTTTATTATTCTCCATTTATATGGTACCTGTAGGTTAAATCTTTCATAAGTACAACGTCAGTTTCCATTTTTCTCCCAGATCTATTTCTTATTTGACTCCATACAACACAACACAACTATAAGGTTTTTCCATTGGCACTTTTGGCCATGCCAAGTCCAATCATGCTGCATTGATTTGTGTTTCCATTACCAGTTTAAACATGAGTCGTGCCCAAGATGGACCATCTCCAGAGTTGGGCCAAAGCGCACCCAAGCCACCTCCAAGCAGGACGTCTCGCCAACTGCAGCCAACGTGTGACAACCCCCCCCTTCTCCTGCTTCTCCCCCTCAAACAAGCTGTGCTGTTAGACTCAACTATTGTTTGTGCTGGAGATCAGAGAGAAAGATGTTTTTAAAAGCCTTCGTATGTTCAGGTCTCAGCATTTTTGTAGCTTCAACTGAATCTCTGTGGTTTGAAGTTAAGTTTCTCTCCTGTGTCCCTGTTTTTACTTTCAGATATCTGCTTTATTTTACTGTTTCCTGATCGCTTTCAGTTGTGTTGGAGCATTAAGTTACTGCAGATGAAAACATTTTCTGCTGCAGCTGCTTCATATTAAAAGTTTTCCACTGACAAACTAATGGAAGGCTTTTATTGTGAAGAATTTATAGGAAATTAAATGTGTTTATCTGCCATTTTACAGCCATGACTTTGATCACTAGTCACAGCCATGATGGGTACAGCCCGCTGCTTTTCAACTCAAGACAAGCGCATCACCAGAAACTGGCTCTCTCAAAACTTTCTTCATTTAAACTCAGATAAATCAGAAACCATTACCATAGGTCCAGACCCCTCCAGCGAGCACTTCTCCTCTCACTTAAGTTCTTTATCCTGTTGCATCAAAATCCAGTGCAGAAATCTAGGTGTTATCTTTGATAACAAACTTAACTGTGACCAACAGGTGAAGTCAGTTGTTCAGTAGTGCTTTCTGCAACTGCGTATATCTTGGAAATTAGATCTTTTTTATCCTCTAAGAATCTGGAAACTGTCATCCAGGCTTTCATTACATTCCGCTTAGACTAATGTAAGTTGCTGTATTCATTTCCCATTCAATATAACCTCTCATAAAATCCAATAGAAGAGTCCACATAACACCTATTGTAGCATCTCTACACTGGTTACCTGCACGTTTTAGAATTGATTTTTAAATTTTAATGATTACTGTTTGGGGTTGGCCCCTGATTATATCACTGACTTACTAACCTCATACGTGCCTGAATTAGGGCTAAGTGATATGGCCAAAAATGTTACCAGGCTGCAAATCTTAAAGGTGTTTTAATGGATAATGTCAATAAATAAAACAATAAACAGACAAATCAAAATCAAAAATTAATTGTGGTCAGCAGTAGGTCAAACCCTTTGTACAGACAGTTTAAACATTTTGTAAGTGTTTTAGCTGACAATGAAAAGAAAATAAATAGACATAAGAAAAATCTCAACTGTGGACAGTATTTTTCTGTACAATTTTTAAACAAGCAAAGCCATTACCCTGCAACTTCCGGACAACGAAGACAAGTCTGTCTACAGTCTCAGGTTTTAAAGCTGCCCTGTGACAGGTCACAGTGTTCCCTCCTGTGCTAAAAATCATCTCAGAGGGGGAGTTGGTGGCAGGGATACACAAGTAGTGCTTTGCTCGTCAGCTCACTCTTGGAAAGTTTCTTTCATACATCTTCCACCAATCCAGGGGTTCCATTTCAGTGTCTGCTTCTGGAGCCATGAAGTAGTTTTCCAGCTCCCCCTCCACTGACAGCATATCAATGAGTCCTGTGTTGCTGGGGCATGGCTTCTTAAAAAAGCTGCCCAGTCATTTCTGCTTCTTCTTGGCAGGTAGAGCTGCAGCAACTCCTCCCTCTGCCTCTTCTGTTGAAGCCTGTGAAGTGGATGGACCTTGGTCTTTCTCCAGAATCTCAGACACCACTCCCATTTTGATGGCCTCAGTCTTGTCTGGCTTGATATATTGGGTCTTGAAGCGTGGATTGACAGTAAAAAATATGGACGTAGCCACTGTGATGTCACCCACTGGTTTCTGAAGAGCAGTTTTGAAGCTCAAAGTAGGCAGCTCCAGCTGTCGCCATCTTGGCAGTGCCTGACTCCGCCTAACTCCCAAATCCAAAGTGGGCAAAGTGGTGGAGCTGAGGCAGGCCGAATGAAGCCTGGTTGCTGAAACAAACAACATAGCGGCTAGCGACCTGACACTTAAAGCAGCCATGTCCTTTACTATGCATAACTTTACAGCTTAATAAAATTTAAACAGGTGAATTTTAACATGGTGACTCGCTTTTGGAGCCAGCCTCAAGTGGCTATTCGCGGAACTGCAGTTTTTGGCACTTCTGCACTGGCTTCATTTTTCAGCTCCAGAGGTTGCTGCGTGGGATCAACCAAGGATGCCATATCAAGCAGGTCATTTGATATCTAGTCATCATCAGAGCTGTGTGTCATCATCAGAGGGTTTCAGGACCTCTACTCTGAAGAGGTGCAGCACAGGTTAAGGTAGGATGAATCTGTGAACTCCAGAAGTAGCTGTAAAGCCTCATTCATAGACTCCAGCACATCCATGTCCTGCCAGGTGGGCACAAAATGCATGGTTTTCTTGTCAGCAGCGAGTACCTGACTGATGCCCTTGTGCTGCTCCACCAGCCTTGCCACTACACTATCTTCTGATGTGAGCCCCACCTGGTGGGTGACTCTGTAACTAGCTTGTATAGGGGTAAGTTAAGCTCTTTCTGAAAAGTTGCCAGGTCTCTCCTTTTTTTCCAGGAGAAGGAGAAGACAGCCAAAACTTTTTTAAACAGCCCCAGGGCTCGTGCCACCCACTTGTCCTTCTAGACTCTCTCTGAAGAAGAAATGGAAAGGAAATAGATAGGTTAATAAAAATATTTCGGAGCAAGGAGAAAATATGACAGAAAATATCTTACTACATCCACAATATGTTAAAAAAACATTCGGAACAGACATATGAACATATAAATATTTATATCAGTAATGCATGTATTTCATCATGCTTGTAATCACTATTGAACTTTTAAGCACAAAGGACTAGAACAATAAAGAATGTAATTGATTTGATTCTTCTTTAAATTATTTTCTTTTTATTATCATCATCATTGTTGTTACTACAGCTCTGGCAACCCATTGTGGGACTTTACGCCAGTAAGGCTACATTTAATTGAATTGCATTGAATTAACGATACAAGAAAGGTGGCCAAAATAGTGTTATCTAACCAGTAATTACTTTCTACAAGCTACAACTTACCAATTGCCGTGTGTAGTCGATGTCCAAAATGCTGGAGCCATGTCCATTTGTTGAGTGAAGTGGCCTTTACAATGTATGACCTGCTATCAGTTGTGATACATACTTCTGTCTTCACTCAGCCCCCAGGAGGCGGGTGCTTCAATCATTCCTGGGGCAATAACTTCACCTTTATGGTCTTCAGGAAAGTATGCCGTTTGGAGGCATATGCTCTGAAAATTCCAGTCTTTGTCTATAAAGTGGATAGTGAGGCTCATAAGGCTCAGATGTGCGACTATCAGACATAGTGGCAAAGGATGAGACAGTTTGCAGCTGCTGCTCCACTGTCTCCCCACACTCCGCATACAGCTGGGGAAGTGCAGTCCATGAAAAATGTTTCTGGCCAGGCAGCTCATATCTGGGGTCAAGGACTCTGATAAGCTTCTTGAATCCCTCATTTCCGACCATGCTAATGGGAAGTCTTTTGCAATGCAATATACAACTGCATGTGTGATGTCTTTGTGTCTTTTCATTTTTTTGTCATACTGCACGGTGCTGGAAAATGCTGATACAATAGTTTGCACTTACTGGTCTGGTGCTTGTCAAGGGTCCACTAACAACACTCTTTGGGACTATAATTTCTTACTTTCTGCATGTTCCAACAAGTGATATTGTTTCAAATGATGAAGTGGGTTTGTGCTGTTTCCTGTCTTAGCTGGCACGTGTCTTTGGCACAGTTTGCAGTGCACACTGTTTTTTGTCAGATTATAAATAGCCAAATTATGTCTTACTACTGAGGTTAAGTGATCTTTTTTGTCGACGATGGCTTCATCCTTCAAGTTGGTCATGGTGTTTGGCGTGATTGGCAGTTTGTGATTCTTCTTTTTGGCGTTTGTTTAATGGCAGGTGGCAACTAGCGATTAAGGTGTATCAATTCTACTTTTATTTATTATTTATCTGGTAATTTCTTTTGTTTTTATGTCCTTGTAAAGCACTTCATAACTTGTTTTTGTAAAGTGCTATATAAATAAAGCTATTATTATTATTATTATTATTATTATTATTATTATTATTATTATCATCATTATTATTACTGTGTGTATGCATAGTCTTAAATAATCAGCAAAAGGGAGCGAAGGCATTGTAATGTAGCAGTAAATGGGATATTTCAATGGATCTGTGCGTTACCAGAAACATTTCAAACACTAAAACATTATCATAACAACTGTCCATAAGTACACCAGCATGACAAATTGGGTCTTATTTTGGCAGTTAGGCCATTACTTATATAGGTTTTGATAACACATAACACATAATATGTACCCACAAATGTAATATGAGATCTGGAAACTAGAGGTCTTCACAGGTCCAAAATCCGACATAGACCCGTGGAAAACCTACCTAAACATGACATGCATAAATTCATTTTCAAAAGAGAGTCACCCGGTCTGAGGGACAGCCAAAGCTAGTCCGAATAGACCTGAGCATAATGGACCTGATCCAAAATGCAGTTGACTCAAACAGCCCCTTACAGAGAGAGAATACAAACACAGGCAGCAGCATCATGCGCTATCAATTAATTCGATTAAGTAGCTGTAGTAGGAAAGAGCAGCAACATAATAATAATAATAATAATAATAATAATGATAATAATAATGCTCTAAGAAGGAATGTAAAGTCATAGAAACTAAAATAATTCTTTTATATGCTTCAAAGACACATTTATACAAATAATTGAAAATCCTGTTCCACCTCCTGTACCAACAATAAAACCTTCTCTAATTAGCTGGGTGATATATAAACAAGACAATGTCCTAACCTCTTTAATATCAGTGAATTATATAGCAAAAATACAGAATTCATTTAACAGCATAAATCTTGTAGACTACTGATTTTCCTAAAAATAAATTGGGCTTCAGTTCCGTCAGAACTCTTTTGTCATATTTGTTGGCTATTTGCATAAAACAGGACCAAATGGCTGATGTGCCAGTTGCCTCATACTCACGTGCACCTTGTTCCTCATGTCGACAATGAACGCCTCGATTTTTCTCTCCCATAACTCTGTGTACACACAAAAACAGAAATATGTATACACTCTCTTCTCATAAGAATTATAAAGCCATGTGTATGAAGGGTTCTCTTTCACTCATTAAACCTGTCAGTGAAAAGAACAGGAAGATGGAGTACAGTTTTACCGATAAGCCTTTTTGACAGCAGACATTATGGCTTCTCATAGCAGGAGTGTCCCAGTAAGTGAAGCCATCATTAATTCATCACATGTAGTCCTATAAACTATCATTGGTCGTGATATCAGTGTTATAGTCAGAAGGATAATCAAGGAATCAGCTTATGACACTGTTGAAGAAACAGACTTTTACAAGGTGCGTCAGAGTAAAGGATCAAATGAAAATAATATTAAATAAATGATATTAAAATCTAAATTAAGTTTGCAAATGCACATTTTATGGGCATTTTGCAGATGTAGAGTGAAAAGAAAGAATAAATCACACAACCCGTGAAACTGGCAAACAGCCTAAAAAAACAACTGTTAAATTATTTAGATTCTGTCTTTCACTTTATTTTTCCCTCATTTCACCATATTACACTCAGATCTCTTCAGAAAAGCATGTACATACTCACCCCACATGCTGCATTTATAAATACCAATTTATGCGTGGGTTTAAGCGTATGCATTGTTTTTGTGCATACACATAGTTTATGACTCCCGGTCAATGACTTTGACACCTTCCTGGTTGATGCTGTGACTGGTTTCGGTCTCTCACTCACAGACTCAACAGACAGCATCACCATGTTGTCTGTTTCTGGTGTTCATTCAGTCTCTTGTCTGGGCTCTTTGTTGTTCACTTGTTGCATATGATGTAATATACCACCCCAGTCCTCCTCTCAGGGTGTACTAGCGGAGATCTTAAGTTGCTGAATGGTTTGTGGTTAAGTGTCAAGTTGTTACTTCAGTCGTTTCTTCAATCGTTTCTTCTATCATGATCGCATCCAGAATTGATTAAACTAAGTAAAATCTAAGCTTCTAAAGTCCTTCTTCTTATTTTTACAGGCTACACTTGAATTTAATTAAATACATTAACACTGAACAGATGGCAAATTAAGGAAATTTGGAAACAAATAATAGCATATGTAAGAAAAATCATTAAATTTGAGTCTTATGCTACAGTGACCCTGGGAGTCAAGCCTCCTCACCCCGCCTCACTTTTCATCACACTCACCCAATCATAGTTATCACCTAGACTGATTTATTCTTGTCACCGTGCCCAGTAAATAAAAAAATAAAAAATAAAAAAAAGCACAATTGGCTTTGTTCCAGTAAATGAAATGTCTCGCTGATAGGAGGAAGAGAATCAATGGCTGTTAGTTTTACTGTGCGTAGGCAACGTGGAGTCACTGTGACTGTGGCCATGGAAGAGCTATCAAGGAGCGCTTCAGATCAATAGCATCAGGATTCAGACAAGCACTCCATCAGTGACAGACTGAAGATGGAATGGGAGCCAGTGTGTTCGTGCATGTGTGTATGTTTGTGACTGTGTGAACAAGATTTCCTCTGATCTGCCTCCCAAAAGCACTAACAACCATATCCTCCCAGCTGTAGATGCTCAAGAATTTCTTTCTTTCTTTTTTTTTTTTTTCTGTACACTGTCAGTGATGAGACTAACTCAGCAATCTCGGCTTTAGTGCCACTTGATCCCATTTTGGTTTAGCTTCAGGGGCCAAAAAACAGAATTTAAGATCTATCATTTAGCTCATGACCTTGAGAGCCTTGATGCTTGATATATGTGCTGTAAAATCTGAGCACGTGTGTTTGTATTTGCGTGTCAGTGTGTGACTTATTGAAGACGTGACTAGAACCTCAGTGGACCACTTTAGACTCTCATTATGTAGGATTTGCTTGGACCCTCACACCCGGTGGCTCATCAGCTTTTCAAATATACATACACAAACATACACATACAGTACGGCCCCCTGCATGTAAACTACACATGCTGGTTTCAAAAGCTCTTAATGATAAATACACATGCATATACAAATTCAGGTTCACACATACACACACACAAAACCATGCACTCATCCTCACTAGCTGTTTTATTTGCCTGAATTTTTTAACAAACACGCCTCCTCTCTGCTTGCCCTTACCCCCCCTCCCACCCACCCCACCCCACCCCCACCCAATTCCTCAAAAGCTCTTACCCACGGCTCTTCAGCAGCGTCTCATCTCTCTTCTGTGCGCTGTCTACACTATGCATGCTTTAGTAGAATTAATAGAAGTCTCCCAGGCTCATCACAGTGAAATGGGTGCCATGTGCGGTGCTGTCTGCCAGCCTGTAATTCATGTATAATGCATCCTGTCTTCCCCTCGCTCTTATTCAGCGGAGGTGAAGAGACACTGAGTGGATGCCAAGTGTGACCGCATAGCATATAGGAGCTAAGGGTCAGCTCGTGGGAGTGAGTCACATACTGTAGATTGAGGAAAGGGGCACAGAGAGAGGACAAACAACAGATGACAATGAGGTATAAGTAAATAGAGGATGGATAATATATGTGGAATTGAAATAAATAAAGAATTTCAAAACAAGGCTTTGCGACCGGACCTAATTCAGTAAAAATACTAGTGGTGGAAAGTGAGTACATTGACCCAAGTGCTGTGATTAAAGTCCCCCTCCGGGCAAATAATGAGTTTTTTCTTGTTGGATGTTTTAGCTTCACTGAGGAGGATGGTGTACGTGTAGAGTTTGACACTAGAATGCTGCTGTCACATTCATCTTCTGAAAGTAGAAAGTTTCCAAGTTCTCACTGAAAATCTCACTTAAAGGCGTTTACCTACAAGCATGATTAATATTAGTTGTGATTATTTATACATCACAACTAGTTCTGAGCCACTTGAGGGCCGGTATACAACTTTCACAAGTGTGTTTTGGAAACCTGAAGCCTCTGGTGTACATACACCAGAGAATGGACTTTACAGTGAAATAGGAGACATCTTGTGTCCGGCGGTTAAACTTTTGAAATGAACAATATTTGTATATTCATAGATTCTGGACTTTTCAATGAGGGAGAAGGAGTAGATGCCATTTTAAAGGATTTTTAATATGGTAACTGAACATTTTTTGTAGAAAAACACATTAGACACAATTTATTATTCAAAGCAGAGGATTATTTTATGTCTTAAAACATGTCTGGAGGGGATATTTAAGAATAGCTTTGAGGTACTTGTACTGCGCTAATTCAGTACTTTCATTATATGCTACCTTATAAAGATATGAACTATCCAACATGGCCAGCTATGCAACTCTGAATGGGGCCATGCCATATAAATAGGTACTTTAAATTTTGATGAGATGTGTTCAGTACATGAACGAATTAATCTTTAACACAGAATCTTCCAACTGAACTGACTACTGAATCATCAGTGTCACTGAACGAATCAGTAGCTTTTAACAGTGGAGCTCCTCACGGGTGACTGAGAACACTGTTGTCAGCTCAGCCACAGAAAAGACACAGAAAAGTCATGATGCAATAACTCTTTTGCAAATAGTTAACTGTTAAGCTGTGAATAGTGCTCATATGGGCTAGTTTTGCATTGAACTATATGTAACTACTTGAACCAGCAGCAGACTGAACGTGCTACTGAACTGAAGACAGCAATTGTGGTGGTATGAACATCACGTTTGAACAATGGTGGCCTAGCTTTGAAAAAAAAGTGAACAAACTACATAGTCAGTGCATACTTTGAGCTGAGCTGAACAAAATGATTTGAATCAGCAAAGTGAGTGAATCAAGAACTGTGATACTTTTGAGGGAGGAAGGGAAACATGAACGCATAAGTAGGGAAGCTAAGGCGCCAGCACTGATGGAGGAATAGAGAAGAAACAAGCACATCTATAAAAAAAAAAGGCTTTAGAAATTCTCTGTAAAGGTAACCAGAAATCAGACCTCACATTAGTTACATTAGACATAAAATGGTTCTGTGTTAGCTGAATATCATAGTGCTGAGCCTAAACGCTGCGAAAACCAGGTCAGCAGCAACTTTCACAAGCTGAAAGTTTGTTGTCTCAACAAGAGTGGAATCACTGCCAAACAAGGATACTGTTGACGCCTCTGCACAAATCCTACATCAGCACATTGTTTGACCCTTGCAAATGGTCTGTTTAGAACATACTCTGTGAAAAACCACAGAGGGCTGAGTGAGTGCACAAATTCAGCATGATATTCAATCACTTACTCATTTCTTAGTGCTGGTAAATGCATGCATACTTTTTTTCTTTTCACTCCCATCGGCATCATTTGTATTCAATTGGAGTAAAGTTAGAAACAGAATGGATCATTTGTGAAGGAATGGAGAAAAAAATACATTGGACGCATTTATTAGTACAATGTTGGTCTTAGTTCATGGTCAGGGACTTGTTCTTTTCAGGTTTTCTTGAAAGCAGATGCTGCTTTCACCAGTGGTGAACTGTGGCCCTGGACCCTGGGCCTTCAATTGGATCACAAGTAGCGATAGAAAATCAAACATAAATAAAAAAATCACCAGAGTCCTGTCAAATGGAAGTTCAGCATATTAAAGGTTTCTTTGCCCTAACTGGCTTCACAACAAAACCAGTCACACAAAGCTGGCTATCATGACGTCACTAAATTCAAATATGACATGTAAACGACTAGGCCTATATTATCTTGTGAAAATAAATGAAACAAGCAAATCAAATTGACCTATTTCATATATTTGTTTAGCTGGAATGAAAGTAAAATATCTAGAACAATCATTAGTTACTGTTCAACAACTAAAGATGGATCCAATGCTAATACAGTGTTTTTGTGTTTGTTTGAATTTCAATGTAGATTTAATATCTGTTTGCCAGAAGTAAAGGCAGCAATACCATACAAACAAGTTAAATGTAGATATCAGTTGTCTCAGTCCAGCCCACACCTCTGAGGTGAAATGAGAAAAGAAAGAGGCTCTTTGTAAGCTATGCTCAGCTATTTTTCACTCACCTTAATTAAGCCATTTATTGCCATTTCATATCCATGGCAATAAAACTACAGACGCAAATTGTAGGCTTACAGTATATTTCTTATAACTTGCATATAGAACTGTGATTATCAAATGATAAAACAAATTTCTTTATTTCTCACTAAAATGTGTCTTGGCTGCAGGATAGTTATAGGAAAATGAATGACAAATTTACCCATTTCATGCTAACTTCTGTGCCTGAACACTGCAGTACTCAAAATAAATTCAAACACAGCAAAAATTAAGACACAAAATTGAACAAAAGTCAACCTTAAATCAGAGTTACAGTTTCAACAATACAAACGCTCACAGAATGACAATGTTCACCATGAGACCAGTTAACAATGACTTTCTGCTTTCATATGGCAAGTGAAGCCATTATGAAAAGTTTGGAGTTAGCATATATTTTCAAACATCTTCAACCAAATATAATGAACTTTTCTTATCAAATTTTGCCCAGAACAAGGCAACAAGTAAATTCATGTTTCTCATTCAGCAGAGGAATTGAACTGGGAGTTACTGGGTTACTGAGTTACCATTCATTGTCGTTCTGTCGTCTCTTTTTTTCCCTCATTCACTCACTGACTACTTTCATAGGTCGTTTATCCACTAAGTATTTGCAAATGCCCAGAAGATGTCAGAATATTGTCCCGCCCACAATTCAATAAAATATAATTGGCTAAGACAACTGTCAAAATCAACTTCATGCCTACATTGACTTGAATTACACAGGCATTCATTACAGCTACTGAAGGTCCTGGCAGGGAAAGAGTCGCTGATTCACCCAGATACCATCGGAAGAAAAGTTGTGATTGGTCCATTTCCTGTTCCCTTACATTAACACACTGTTTGCCAAGACATATTAGTTTGTAACGATGATCTAGAAATTCTTACAATTATTTCAGTGAATAAAAATAACTTTAAAAATATTTATTAGGAGTATGAAAAATCAATATTTTTTCTTAGGCCTTCACTGAATACCTTGAAGGCCCAGACGGTTCAACTCTGGCTTTCACAAATCGTCTGATACAAACATTTCATTACATCAATAAAATGGCTTCACCTTTTCAACATGTAGTCCATACATTAGAGACACTACATTAGAGACGAACCTCTGAATGCCTTTCACTCTAAAGTTTATTTTGCCAGTATATGATTATGTAATTTTATATGTACTCAATATATTCACCACGACAAAATAAATGCATACTTTCTCACAGAGCAGTGGCCATCCATGTGTCCTTTCACCTCTCATTCCTGAAGAGGAAGGGTTAATGTCTTTGAAAACAATGAGTTTTTAATGCATTATTCTGTCCCTCAAGGCAACCTGTGGTTTTTATTTATTTCAGGCAGCATCTATGTCAGTAAACAGTATGTCTTATTCTTTTACCATTATTGAGGAAATGCATTTGAAAGCACAGATAGTTTTAAAGGCACTTGACTGCACCAACCCTGCAGACAGGGTTAGTGTATTCAAGTGCTTTTAGGTAATAGCAAGCTTTTAACACTACAAAGGCCAGTTGAATTTAGAATTCTGAGAGCATGAAACGTAAGACATCAAAATTATAAAAAGGTCACACTGCTTTTTCTTTCTTTGAATTAGAAGCTGTAACAGCACTGCTTCACTACTGAAACTAACTCTAACCCCTTGTGTATTGCACTTAATCTACCCACCTAAGGCTAAACGTATCCCTAAAGTGCAATACATATCTGCAGCGTGACATAGCATAGTGCCATTTGATGTGTGTCAAATTATGCCCTAAAAAACACGGGACATGCCGATGTACAGAAACCAGGATCTGATAAAAAATAAAAGTCATGATAAAATAAAATTGTGGCATATCCTGAATCACACGCCAGCGGTGTGTGTTGCCCTTCTTCATCTTACAAGGATCTCTGGATCTTGCCTTCTAACCGATGGCTAATCCTCACCCCAACCATCTGGATTTACCTGAACCCAACCTTGTTCACCCTACGATGGATCAGACCTCTTAAACCTTTATTCACTGAATTTTACAAAAATACACTGTAGCTCTTTCTTTATTCTGTCTTTATCTGCTTGATCTGTCATGCATTGGCCTGTGCATATGTTTGCTGGAGACTTTTGTCAAGGTGTGCAAGATTTCATCCAATAATCCCACCCATAGAAGTATCTCTGTGTGTTTTCCCCTATTCCAATGTTTAACCCTAACCCCGATCATGTCAACTTGGATGCTTAACTCTATTTGTATTCCCATTTATTGCCATGTAATTCTTTACGATTTGACAGCTCTCCTAACTTCTCAGCTTCAATGCTTGTGTCATTGAGGTGTTTCCTGTTAGCAATGTTTGGCTATAGCCTTCCATCTCTGATATTGTTGCAACTGAGTGTCGCAGTTCAAGCTTTGAATTTGACTCCCTATTTCACATTGTCCAACTACCTTTTCCTGAAGTCTTCATCATTACCCCTCCACCTGCATCTTTTTCCAAGCCTGATATGAAGATACAATGTGAGAGTGCTTTAGCTAATGACAACTCTCTCCTAAATCCAACTGTTGGTATAATTGGTGGAAATTAATTTAAACAAATATATATTTTTCATGTGTTAACGCAAGAGATAAAGAGCCTTCATCTCTGGAATTGGCTTAGACCACAATCTGTATTTTTTTACATCACCAAGGAAGCTAATTGAGTTTTGTATAAAATCTTATACTTTGTAGAAGAAACGTCTAACTATACAGATTATATGCATGATTTTATCAATAGAGAAACCATACCTTGTTCTAAAGTTGTTGTACTGATAGGGCCAAATCCACAAAAGAATTGCATGGCTTCTGTAGCTGCTAAACCTGTGCAAACGAAACAAAAAGATAGCGTGTAATTCACAAAGCACCCGCAAAGGGTGAAATGCACCGCAAACTGCTCTGCCAAGCAAATAGCATCATGGTGCACCTGTTCCATTTGCATGTTAATAAATTAGGTAATATTCACACATTCGACACAAAATTGGCCCCTTTCTCTGCAAATAAGCCTCAATACAAAAATTGTCTAATTCACAAAGATCAGCACTAATTGCCACACACAATTAGGGTGGAGTTATTAGCATCTTCAGATAGTTGGTGTTAACTGTGCACACACATTCACTCCTCATTCATTTTCTCTCTGTCTCTTTCTTTTCGAATCCTCAAGCTTGTGAAGCTTGAATGATGTTGGACTGATATTGAATGATATTAATTGCAAAATCTACGGTCAGGCATGGTGGGGGATCAAGTGGGGTTATGGGCTCATCTTGGATTTTAAAATAAAAATAACAGCGCTGATGGAGCTCAGGATTCATCCATACAGTAAGGGGCTGCTTTATTACAAACAATTCCACCATATAAACCTTGAATGTGTGTGTAACAGCTGAAGTGTAGGTGTGTAGCAAAACACAGAACGTTAATTATCGTTAATTACCTGACCATATGTCATGTATCCGTCTGTGATGGTTTTCAAAATGCATTCCAAACACAGCTTGTTGATATCTGAATAATATATTACACAAATAAGGGGTTACAAATGTTGACAAAAACAGTTCAATAATTCCTTTTAAACTCAAAAGATAACAAACAAAAAATAAAAACAACTTGAAGTTATAGGTAATATTCATAAAGTGGTCAAAATTGGCTTGATGTGCTGCCATATACGCCAGGACGTCCTGGCACGGCACAAGTGGACCTGACTGCTGTCGCAAGAGAATTTGTCCAGCAAAATGAGCGTTGCAGACTGGTCTTCAGGAAGTTCAAGGAACACTGAAGTAAGTCAGTTTTTTTACATAACTAACATATTACTGTCATAATCATTTTCTATGGTACGGCTATTGTGTTGGTTACTTTTGATTTCACTGCGCTTGTCTCAAGCGTGTGGGTGTTTACAGGGCTCTGCACACCCTACCTGTCTATATGTATGAGATATTTATCTCCTGAGTGCTGATTCGTGATAGTAATGAATATGATGTTGATTTAGCGAGATGTGTTTTGGTTGTGGAGTGGATGTTTGTTGTTCACTATTGTTTCATCTGTGTGTTTATGTGTAAATAGGCTTGGCCTGTTGTGTGTGAATTTTTATGTCTCATCAGAGGGGTTAATCTTCATGTGTATGAACGTGTTCATCATGTATGTAAATGTGGCTGCGTGTGGTGTCGCACTAAAAAAGTGTTCTGTAAGGCTACTCAATACCCACATCAGTGATATGGGCCTATGTCTGTTTCAATGCTCCCCATCCCCTCTTTGTGCCATGACATTATGGCCGCCCTTGTTCAGATGAGTGCCGTGGTCCATGCATTCAGCAACACCTGAACAACATTCTTGTAAGATTCAGACATTAATGTAACATGTTTCAGACCTGCCTGAGTCACATAAATAGCTGTATTTTGATGGAAATCTCAGTAAATTGCAAGTAGATGCGAAATACTAGAGAAGTACAAATGCATGAAAGCTGGTTTGTGATTGTGGAGAGCTCTAGTGTGTGCACACCTCTGTTTATTAAAGACACAATTTGAGGCTTTTGTGCTCCCTGCAGTTTTCATTATGGACCAATCTGTGTGCTGAAATGTGGTGAAAAGCCTGAAATACTGAAAACAGCTCCGCTTACTCAGTCAGATGCAAAACAAGGGCAAATTGCACTCAACTGCAAAACTTTATAGGCGTGTTTGTGCCGGCATATCATTAGCGCAAAATCTTTTGTGAATAAGATCCTTAAAACGGGGCAGATTGCGGGTGCAAATACTGCACAATTCACAGTGCTAGACATGAACTCTTAAAAAGTGAAAAAAAATGTTCCTTTACTTAGAAAACATCAACCAAGGGTTTTCTGTTATACAATTATTCTTTGTGATACAGAAATCTGTATCAAGAATCTAAGTGAGGATCCTTTTTTTCTGTTGTTTCTTTTTCTCCTTGTGGCTTTGAAAGCTGTTTTTCTTCTTCTTTCTTCAATGGACCATAGCTGAAAATCTCTAAGTCTGACTACTTCTGTAATTTCTAATGATCACACTCTATTTTCTTTGATTACAGTGTCAGGAGGTGAGTCAGGCGAAAGAACGGGTGTCTGGAGCTACAGTGTGACAAGCCAGTTTGCTGACAATAATAAAGACAGGATCACTGTGCACACTGCCCCTTGTTCCGGGACTTTTCAGGGCATGACATCTGTGTTTTTTCGATTTTCTAGTCTATTCCATGAGGTCAGTGTCACTTTTGGTCATGAACTTAAAGTCAGAATCCTTAAGATTTTCATGAAATCAAACCCTGTTTTGCCATTCAATGTATTTACATTCTGTAACCTCTATATAGTAGTTTTCATTGTGAATGGTGGAATCTGCCATTCCTGAGTTGGATTCAGTTTGCCTTCACATACACAGAGGATTCACAGGAAACTATACATGAATATGATTAAGTTAGTGCAAACACAAACTGCGCATTTCCTTTTGATAATGCTTCACATATAAAGTGTTCAAGTGGTTTTTTTTGTGGAGCAGTCACAGAAAACGCAACGTATTTGACACCAAGGTTTAACCTGGCAGTGATCATTCATCAGACATGCATCCACAAAACAAAACTGACAGTTTTAAGCTTTTTTTTTTTTTTACAACAGATAAGTTTGAAACATTTCAGGGAGAAACGGAACAAGAAGGAACAGCAACAGTGAGCTGTTGATGAAGAGCTGCGGGCTCCACACCTCCAACTCCTCAGCAAGATAGCAATTCCTTTTACTGTGCCCTGCTGTTATGTGGAAAACTACTCACACTTTGTGCAGCATGAAATCAGATCGCGGTCGCTCATGCGTGATGGAAAAAGGCCAGTTATTGACGGATCCAAATGTTTGCTGCCCACAAAATACTGGGACCTCAAGTATTAAACCACAGTCGCTGTTAACACCAGTCCCACGGGTGTCACTATTGTTGGATTTTTGCAAGAATAAGACAAGTAGTATAACTTCACACCTAGTTTATTGATATTGAGGAACATGACAGACATGGCAGCGGTTACACACCAACCAGTACCAACGGGACACCACTGAGTAACACCCAGGCGCAGGATTACTTCCTCTAAGTACGGTGTCTGCGATAGCTCAACACAGACTAATGTGAACACTGTGACTGATCCACAGCCATAACAACCAGGACTGAAATCTCCTGGGTTATTATCAATATGAATAAATTAATATGATTGATTAATATGGAAACTTACTGCTTGGTCTATAATTCGCTGTTAAAGTTGAATCTTCTGTTTTTTTTTCCTACATAACTGTTTCTTTCCAGCTTTGGCAAAACCTTCCCTCCACTAACAATAAATTTCATCTTCTGTCTTGTGAAGTGATGCCAATTTTAGCTCTAGTGTTTGTTTCAGTTCACCCAGTGTAAACAATACACTCATCACATTATTGTCTTTCTCTAAAGCCTCTAAATTGCATGTTCCTTGTTGACTCTCATCCTTGCTTTCCCTAATTACCATAGTTATGTACTTACTTACACCTCTACTTTCTCTTTATTTGTTACTGCTACACTTTGATTATGTTTGATCACTAGATAACCTCTTCCAATTCCTTGTATTGTATTGCCATTGATATTCTATCCCTTTCCTATTGGTGTTGTTCTTCACAAAATTCCCTGTATCTGGTAGATTTTTTTTCAGTCCTTTTTTAACAGCTTGGCTATACTCCCCTGTCCTCAGAAGAACACCTTTTTCAGCCTTTTCCTTTCAGGTACTTTTAAGTGAGTATCTTGGCTTCTAAGATGCACCTTCAACAAACTGTAAAACCGCCATTCTCTTGCCCTGAATTTACTTCACCACTTTTTTCCTTAAATGCCTTCCACCAAGAAATGTATTGAGTTAGCCTACGGTGGAGGATTGTTTTTCAAATGACTTGTGCCATGGACATGTTTTTCGCACAATACAGTCCTGATTGCAGCCTTGAGGGGAGAGCAAAGGGGCATCTACAGTACATTGATTTTACCAAGCATGTGTTCCATCTTAACGCAAGAAAAGGAAAAAGCTGCTTTAAGTTTTGAAGTAGCAGTGATTGCCTTATAAAAACCCGTGTGGCCTCTTTGGCTTCCACATTGTTCTCACCACAAATATTGTAAATGTGTTACATACTGTACATTTCACATAAATATTTTATTTATACTTAAAAAATTTTTGCAAATCTAATAAATGCATTGATAGATAGATGGAAATAAATTCAAGATTCACTTTAGTATCCCACATTGTAGGACATTTGGATCAAGCTTCCACCTGTGCTGCATCTATAAAAAAGACAAAAAAACATTCCACATACATAAAATACAGGGACCAAAAAACATATCTAAGAACATAATAATAAAATATACAGTAAAAATGTTAAATAAAAAAAAAGACATACACTGATGTTAAATAGATAAAAAACCTACACTACAGAAAAAATACAGAAAGGCACCACCACTGGAGAATAGTCAATCAGCAGTAGATATGTAAAAATAATGCTCTATTGGTTATTATATCAATTTCATCCTTATTTCATCTGCCGCCATTTAATTTTTTAATTCAAGTAGGGATAAAAGAAAAAAATGGGGGTGGGGTGTAAACTGACGGTGTCTAACATGATGGCAGTAGGGAAGTATAATTGGAAATGTGACAATGAAAATGAACCAATGACTGTGGACAAATTACCCTCACAGAATGCAATTTATTCCACCATGTTCAGCATTAGCTTTCATCACACGAGCTTATCACAATAAATAAGAGACCAAACCAACATGCAGCTCAAGAGGTCTGACAAAGTTATCACCCATCAACTCAAGTGAGAAGTGTGTTGATCTACCTGAGATGTGAGACACCAAAAAGTATTGTATGTAATGTAATTTGAATGGCACCAAAATTTTTGCTTTAATTAGACTTCACAGTAACGGAAGGCTCACATTACAAACCGCAGTTGAGCCAGATGCTGTGATATGAAGGCAGAGGGAGTTTTGATTGGCAAGAAAAAGAGTAATATTTGAGGTGACATAAGAGGTATCCCTCAGCGTGCCTCACTTTCATTCCAGCTATCTATGAACATCTATATGAGGTCTCTTTTTGAAATGTAACTGTCGTTTTTTGGCGACAAGCATTACGACCTATTGTGCCGTTTCTTGGGAGGACAGTCTCTAATTTGTCCAATACTTTGGTTAATGGCCAAATACCTGCAAAACTAATGTCATGGCCATCAGCAGCTGTATTCCATGTTTAGTGCATATTACTAAATGTTAGCATGCTAATATGTTAAACTAAGATGGTGAACATGGTAAACATTATACATGCTTTTTGCATTAGCAAGTTCATATTGTCACTGTGTGCATACTGACCTTAGCCTTTAGCTCAAAGCACCACTGTGCCAAAGTACAGTCTAACAGGTCTTTTTAACCTTTCTTCTCCCTAAGCACATATCGTGAAACTGAAAAAAGCAATTCTTATATATTTTCCAATACACAAAGGGAAAGGGCATATAGATGTGTGGGTGCATTTTTATGTATTTTGAAATGTCTTTTCTCAGTTCTGCCCTTATAAAGTTCAATTTTGCTCGTATGGATCTCTGACATGTTGACTCTTAAGCTAAACTGATGTTTTCTATAATGTTTCTTATGTCAAATATGCATTGAAATAGGGCATGGCATGTAGTTAGTGTTGGACTCTTGATTTGTGTGGGTGTACAAATATTCAGAGGATAATTGCAAATTCTTTCAGAGAAGAATGCGGTGGTCAAAAAGTGGTCAGCAGTTTTGTAATTGTGGAGTTTTTTTTATAATACAGTTCAATGATGAACTTTTCATTTACACTGAAACAAGTGAATTAGGGAATGTATCTTCTACAGGTGCAACAATGTAAATGTGTTTAAAGTGATAGACTGACTCACCAAATAACTTCACCGTTCTGACAGAGAAAAAAGTAGATATAATTCATGTTCTGATAACTCAAGCCCTTTGCTGGACACAAGTTTGCTAGTGATGAATTAATTAGAATCTCTTGGAAAGTTTATGTTGACCTTCAGAAAACTCGACTCAAAAACACACACCTACACACACACGGACATTCATGCGCTAGACCAGCAGAAGCTATTTATTTTCGTTTTCAATTAAATTCAGCGAACACCAGTTAATCAGTTTTGAAATCACTTGAATCAAGTGATGAAAACAAAGGTTAAGTGTCATTAACACAAATTAAACCTGTGCTAAACAAGATAAAATAACATAGTAGAGGTGAAGTTGATAGAACAGGTCACAAAATTAAATTAAAAAGCTGTTTTTTTTTAAAGTATAAAGTAAGAGCACATACATAAAAGCCTTCCTTACATAGAAAAGGTTTTATATGACATTTATGATGTAAAAACTCAATTGGAAAATCCAAATCAGAAAGTGAGTTCCAGTTTGGTGGCCTTCCCTGAAAAAAAAGCTAAAGTTAAGGTGATGAGTTGAATTTTAATATTAGTTCTGAACTCTAAAGAAATGTAGTGCAAACGTACAACCCACCATCACCTGAACAAAACGTTGGCATTGAACGTTTCTACAAACAACAGAAACATTGAACATATACAATTCAACCCAATACGTAATACGTATCATATCAACATTTCTACAAACGTAGTATATCACCATTTCTATCCGTTGAATAATGATGTTTTATGGTGTGACAATGCTGTGGTTAGGGTCTGGTTAGGTTTAGGCACAAAGACCGCTTGGTTAGGGTTAGGGAGGGATCATGGCTTGGGTAAAAATAAAATAAAAAATAAAAATAAAAACAGCTGCAAATGTCCTGATGTCTCACTAAAAACACCCGGTTTTCTCGCCAGAAAAATGGTTGCAAATGTCCTGACGTTTCGCTAAAAACACCCACTTTTGTCAGTTGAATTAGGATTGATTTCCAACTTGCTGCCAAGAAACTTACTAGCCATCCACCAACCCCTCCTCCTCCTAATAGGAAAGTCAGCTCATATGAATCGCATGTGAACTACGTCACTTTAGAAATGTTGAGATGATACGTTTTGTTGGCATTTTGATATGATACGTATTGTTGAAATGTTAATATGCTATGTTTTGCAGAAAAGTTTACATGCTATGTTTTGTTGAAATGTTAATATGCTACGTATTACACGGGTTGAAACATAGATATTCAACGTTTCTGTGGTTTGCAGAAATGTTCAATGCCAACGTTTTATTCCGGCGACCAGGCTGGAATGTAAGAATGATATAAGGGAGAATAAGATCTTTATTGTTTGGCCTTGTTAAGCTGCTGCATCTTGAACAAGCTGTAACCAAGACAGAGTTGTATGATGCCTTAATTTCCACACTCTCATCACTGTTAAACAGTTAGATATTACCAGTGAATGTGGTCTGCATGGAATAAATGAAATCTTATTAAAACATCTCAAAAAGCAGCTTTAATGACATAACTTTGTTTCAACACAGTGAGTTCTGTGGTCAATCAAATTTTAGTGTTCAAATGACAAATTCCCATGGAAATGTAATATTAAATGCCATGTTCTGACTCCATTGGTCTTTTAACAATTAGAATCTTTTAGTATAGTTTATGTCTTTTGCTCAGAGTATTCCTAACTATTTTGGTCATGTGTAAGTATAGGTAACTCTTTTTTATAATATTTAATTGTGATAATTACATCTGAATGTTCTCATCTAAAATCATAATTATATCAGCAATTCTTTCATTATTAATCTAAGAGAGCCAAACATTTGAATCAGAAAATTAGTTCACGTTTGTTGTGGTTCACTCTAAAACATCTTTGTCATGATCCAGCTAATTGTCAATAAACCTGCACTTTTGCAGGTTTGAGCAACAGTTCCAGATTAATTTTAAGAAAGGTTTGAAGAACCAAATAAATCCAGTCATGTCAAATCATCAACATTTTAATCTGGATAACTCAGTTACCCATGTATGACACACAGGGCCCAGCAGTTTATGCCAGCAAAACAGATATTTAGAGAAGAAATATTTGTTATAATTGTATATAATATACAGTATACAGTATTCTAAAACTATGATTGATTTGGTAAATGCAGCCAATATTTATTGATTAATCAAGAACAAATGGAAAAATGTTAAACATCTGAATGACCCCTTGGTTCCCTAAAGGAAGTGTCTCAAAAACAAAAAGAAAAAACAAAAGTGGATTAGAGGGGAAAAAAACAATATTTGAAATCAAGGTTGGAGAAATGCCACTGTTATCAAAAACAAAATCACTTGGTATTTGCACAGAATGCCATCATCCTCCCACTCACACACACCTGGGGACCCAGAAAACTGTTGCGCACCCACACATGCGACACAAATAAACACACGATTGCTGTTGCGACTGCAGATCATGCCACATGTTTATACTAGAAATAATTAATGATTTGGTAAGGAAACACATCAAACTAGTTGATGTAATTCTTGTTTGAGACAAATCTTTTGGAATGATTGTGCAGTGGAGAAGAGGGAAGACTGTATAAATGGATAATACAAAATTCATGTGAGCGGTGCTGAATGTTTAAGGCTGTTGCATCTGGATTCACCTTCTCACTCCCTTAGTTGCTTTCTATCCTTTTTCCCCAAATGGCTTCTATTGATGGAGCAAAGCACTCATACAATCAAAACACTTAAGCTGTGCTTGCATTAGCAGATTGGCTAATGGCCGCTTGGCTACCAGCTTATTAGTAGCACCCAATAATATTCATACAGGTGTACAGTGTGGCCATAATAACTTGACACTCCCTGTCACTCTATTGATATGCTCATGCTAATGTCATTTGGTTCAGTGGCTCTCTCCACTACCCCAACCACCTCCATTTGTGCCATGTTTCTGGTGTTGCTGATTACTTCTCCCAGCAAAATCCTCATTGCTACATGAATTCTTTGAGAGCTCCCTCACAGAGTAGAGCCTTTTCCTCCGAATCTAACTGGAGAACTGTTCGCTTAAAATGGCCAATTCCATGATGGAAGTGACTAAAGCCGCTTTCTCATATGAACTCTGGAAAATGTCCAGAGAATCAGTCATCAGTCCATGTCAGACACATTCTCACCCACTGGAATTACTCCATTTGGTTTACACAAGGGGTGGCGCCTGGGTAGAGTGAGCGGGAGGCAGGACATGATGCAAAAAGTACACAAGGTCACATAGCTGGTTCATGATTTGATCATAAACAACCAACACCATGCCATTCCTTGAATTTGCCTGATGGTTTTGGCATCGGCCCTTATTGTCAGAAGCTCCCAAATCTCGTCGTCTCTCCAGTTAGATATTTTCATTGGTGTATTTATGTAAATGACCCTTCTTCTTCACCCTTGGATGTTTGTGTTCTTCTGGTTTCGTGCCAGCGGCATAATAGAAACATCATCAACACGCTCATGCACTCGCTGTGAATTCTCCAGAAAATGACCTGCTGTATTCACGCATGGGCTCAATCAGAAAAAGTCTGTTTAATGTCCAGTCCAACTGATTTGGACATTTGTGTTCTCACATACAGCTCCCCAGAATAACTTCAGGGTTGCAGTGCATGTGTGAAAGGGGCATTAGTGTCAGTTGTGTTTGTTTGTTTGTATGTTTGTTTGTTTTGAAGTCTTAAGAGCAGCTCCATGAGCAACAAATTGTGAATGTGGTGACTGGGTTTTTTTTTTTCTTTTCTGCAGCTTCAAATGAAAATGCAAACACAACCTTGAACCCTGAAAACCCTGTCAGTGTTGCTGCCTGGCTTATGCTTGTTTTGTATAGGAAAAAACTTTGTATATATGTGGTCAAAAAAAAAAAAAAACTTCCTTCATTTAATAAACAAAAGTAAAAGCCCAGGATTTTGAAACCGAGGACCACTTCCTGAGTCCAGTGTGTGTTTAGGTTTATGCAACAAAAACACTTAGGCTAAGGTTAGGGAAAGAAGGCAGTTCCAGTTAAATGTTAATAAAGAAAACACCCTGTCTTGTGCTTCAAGTCAAATCACTTTTGACTTTTTTCATTGAAAAGAGTAATCCACCAATTTAGCACTGTACCTCTGTAACATTATCAGATTCAAGATCAGCAGTTCAAAAAAGAAAGTATCAAACTTGATGCAGCAAAACAATCACCATCATCATGTCTTTTTTATTCCATACATGCTTACATTACCCACATTAGTGCAATTTTGATTCACTCGACTGTACAGGTTGGGATGTGTTTCTCCCTAAACATTTTACAATACAACACTACAACAACCACACCAAAACTATAATAACCTCAGGAATTACAAGATAGTCAAATCAACCTCTCTGTGACAAACATTACAGTATGAGCTTCATAAAGGCAGTGGTTATTGCAGAACTGTTGTACTGGATTGCATAAGACTGACAGGTATACCTAATAAACCTGTAAGTATGCTGTCATAATATGTACTGTACTTGGGGTTTTGTTTGTTATACAGTATTTGCTATTTGACATATATGTTTGTCTCTGTCCTCAGGTCCTGCATTGTAGCGTCTGCTTTACTGCCAGGCGAAGACGACAATCTCTGCCTCATGAAGGCGTTCTATTTTCGCCACCAGTCTCGAGATGCCTTCTCTGTCAACACTGAAGGAAGTACCTCTGACTGTGAAAACAAGACAGCTGACATCACTTGGTGTAAATAAAAAATAGAGTGCAACAGCAGGTGTACCTAATAAACTAGCAAGAGGAATGCAGCTTGTCTAACTTACATTTGCTCTTGTAGTTTGGGAGTACTGTATGTGTTCTGTAGACGTGCAGATTCGCCTCCTCGTTTGTTTTGGCATTTTTCCATTTCGAATCAGAGGAACAAAAAATAATAAATAAATAAATGTATGATCTTTTTTTTTTTTTTTTTTTGTTACATAGACCAGGTGTTGTCTCATGCAGCTGTATTCTCTTGATAAATAAATAAACAAAACACACCTGTGGAAAGAGGTGGGCAAATGGACGAAGAGAGTGTGAATCATAAAGAATTCACTGTCATTCGTCTCTCATCTTCCTGCCTGCTCATGTTCAGATGACGTCTGTAGAAATGCATGCTCAGCCTATAATAAATACCTGCTTCGAGTTGAAATAGAGACATTTCGCATTTGTCTCCAGAAGGTGTATTTTCTTGTCAATATGAAATAAATGCTCGCTTCGAGTTGAAATAGAAACATTTCACACATGTCTCCAGAAGGTGTATTTTCTTGTCAATATGAAAAAAAAATGGTTGGCACTCCATCCTTAATTGAAAACTCTTTCCTGTGTAAATGATTCTTCAAAATTAATGAATTATTGAAATGAATGAAGAGATGGAGGTAAAATGGACCAACATGTCAGATATTTGATACCAGTAAAAAGAAAAAAGAAAGAAAGAAAAGAAATAACTTTGCAGCTGCTGAGATCTGAATGCATTCCTTTTCTCACTGTCAAAAAGTGGAAAATTACATTTAATTAATTAGACGTTTTGTGTCCAACCACTCTCCCTTTTTCATTAAGCAGCAAGCCAAATGCCTCAGACAAATGGACATTTCCAGCTGAAACCAATCCAACTCGCCTGCCTCCAAGACAAAAAAAAAAAAGTTTTCAGTGTGGTGATGATAGTGATAAAAGGTATTGATTTCATGGAAGCATCAAAGCTCCATATTTCAGCAAATTGTTTCTATATCTTCTTTTTTCAGTTTTCTCTCAAAGGTGTAGTCGGATCAGTTTGGCTCTCATAACTCTCAGTTGGATCCTCTGACTTAAGTGGCTCTTTTATGTCGGTGTATAATGTGAACTCTACAGTGTTGCGAAGTGGGAGGAGTTGCTCCGAGTGTCCACTGTTACAGAGGTAAAAGTGCCATTCACTGGCAGGCAGCTGGAGCACTTCCAAGGCTTTGATGGACATGAAACTCTCCCTGTCATCAGTACAAAACACGAGCAACTTCATCGGAAAATATCTGGTTCTTTGAGTTTTAAAAGCCCGTGACATGTTAACTACAGCTCCCAAGGTAGACTTCAGTATGAAACATCCATTCAGCAAGATAAAAATTCTGTTGCATGCATTGCTAAAAAGAAAACAGGGGCTAAAGTTTACGACTTGTAGAAATCCAATTACACACGGCACCTTGAATCAGTTTAATTCTGGATTTTGGGTTTACTTTGGATGAATTTGGCGACTATCTCTTTCTCCAAGTTGCAATGATGACGCATTTTGAAGTTAATAATCTTTATTTTACAACAATAATAATCTTTATTTATAGAGCACTTTTTAAAATCCAAGTTGCAAAGAACTTCTCGAGGCAGCAAAATAAAACGGGTCATAAAATCATCAGGTTTTAAAAAGAAAACAGAAAAAAAAATTTTGTATAAAAACCAATTCAGTGTAGGATAAGCAAGAATAGAAAAACATTTTTAAGGGGGCTAAAGGACTGTTTAAAAGTTAGTTTTTATACTTTAATAGAAGTTTTAGTAGAGGTCTGATTGGCACTATTGTCTGGATTCTTTCCATGGCCACTGAGGCTCATGGGATTGTATTTAGAGTCACCCACAATACAAAGTAATAGAAAGAAATAAGTAAAACTGATGGACATAAGATAGACCTTTAGTATTAAATTATCCAGGAGATACACGTTTCTATGTTGAAGACCACTAAGAATATCATTAAAATAAAGGAAAAATACTTCCAGAACAAACAACTCCTCCAGTTTTGCAAATATATCCTGTGCACAATTTACACACTGAATTTTTAAAGAAGAGACAGCGAGACAGAGAACTTGTATTTCATTGAAATGTTTCATCAAGCAAATAATAACAGGGTGCTGTGTGAGGGAGAGAAATTTTGAGAACAAAAGTTGGAGCCGAGTGCTGGAACAGAGAAGAGGAGCTGATGTGTTGTCAGATGGACCCATTACCTGGTTAAGATAGATCAGAAAGGGAGAGCTGGAGAGAGGGAAAGAGAGAGAAGGTGGGTATGTCATGCACAGCACGGAGCCTTTTCTTCTTCTGTTGTCAATTAAAGCAGGCTGCTCTGCACCTGCATGTGGATGCCAGACTGGCGCTTCTAGTCAGCGTTCAACTTGGCACCAGGCACGCTGTCCAACCAGCTCTTAATGAGAGGCTTTGTGTGGATAAAGGGGGCTGACGCGTATACTCAGACGCCCATACATGGCAATTAGGGTGAACCAATCCTGGGGAAATCAAGGCTCGTGCCTCTCTTCCTCTCTCTCTCTCTCTTTTAGTATCCTTACTCATCATGCTTTGGTAAAGTAAGATTGATGGACAGACATGTAGATATGGGATTGCAAGATTTTCGAATGCGTGGGTTTGGAAATGACTAATGTAATCCTCAAAGAATGAATCATAGCTGATGTCTTCCTTACTGGAAATGTTAAAGCAAAATCCATTCTAACATGGAATTTACATATTTTATCAACAAATCTTAGAGCAGCATTTAAGCTTTTTTGTGTGGCCCACTTTGTCTTCACAGTTATGCGATTCAACACAATTTATTGGGTTAATACTTGTCACAACAGTGATAAACCATTTGGATCTTGTAGGAGTCTATCAAATGTATTGCCAATAACCTGACGATTGAGTCAGCTCTGAGATTTAAACTCTAGAAACCTTGATCATCTGGTTTAAAGCTTTAGGAGAGAAGTATTGGGCACAAACGGGGACACATATTTTGTGAGCTGTCACAGATTACGGCAGTGAAATGCAAATTCAGTTTAACTGTAGCTTTTCACTTCAAACGGTGTGCCACCCACAAAAATCTTATTGTGTTTCCCCTCTGAGAGTTACTTTGGGCATTACCTACATTATATAAATGTAACTAATGGAAACACAGATAGCAAAGGCTGATATGTAACTTCTCTCAAAGGAATCAAATGCTGGAGTCAAACATGACATTCAGAAGTGATAAGGCTGACAAATGCAACCACACTCTGGTCTTTTTTTTATCCTTCCTACAGTCATCAAGATTGGCTTCAAGTCAGTTCTTTTAACAAGGATTCTTATATATTTTTTTCTCTGTACAGATCAACATTGGAGATTTGCAACACAGGGAGACAAACGAAACAAGAGCTGTGTTATTTTGGCAGATTAGGCAGCAACAGGAACAGAGAGAGCAGCTCTAAAACCCTCATATGAAGCAAAGACTTCAACTGCTCTTCAACAGGTTTGAGGACAGTGTTGACGGCTTGATTCCACCGGGAGCGTCTGTGTCGCGTTCTGGCTGCGACGTGGCTGCAGGAGCTGATCGCGGCCACTCTAGTCAATGCTTGTGATCCCACCAGACGTGCCGCAGCGCGTTTCAGAAGCACCCCAGAAGCAGCTCTCCGCTCTGCTCCACTAAACATACGCACTAAGTCTATTTTTGAGGGAAGCCACGTCAAGCTGCACAGAGCAGATGAGCCAGACAGGAAGTCAGACACAGGAACAGCATAGAGCATCCATACATCAACATTATGTTATAACTGGTGGCGTCAGGCCAGAAGTCAACTAGTCAGAGGATATTTGTCACCATGGACAACGAGAAGTTCATTTTGGAAGTGGAAAATCACAAGATTTTATATGACACCACTGCTGCCATGACTGTCCCGGTCCCTGGCTTCCTCTCCAGGTAGAGGAGTAGCTCTAGTGTGCAGAGGACAGAACAAAACCCCACTGCAGCCAGAACGCAACACAGGCGTGCCTGGTGGAATCAAGGCTTTAGTGAGAACAGTGTAACTGAAAAAAAAAAATTGAAGAGACAGCGGAAGTACAGGAAAAGTTCAGTCTAAAGGAAAATTTGACAGAACTTTGAAAGAAATGATTGCTCATCAATCTCAGCTGAGTTGGGAAAGAAGATGATGACAATCTCTTTCTATTTGAAAGGTAGACTCTTCTATCTCTGTGTGTTTGCTTTCTTCAAATAGAGAGCCCACCCAGTAAAGCAAAGGGGATTTTCTAGTCATTCCTGTGATGTAGAAAAGTCAAACTAGAGGTCTTGTCACTCATAAGTCTTATACGTGAATGGCATGACAAAAACTGCTGAAAACATACCTCTTTACAGGATCATTCCAGCATGACTATGAGTTTTATCCTCTTCTTTTTTGCATTTTGCATGCATGAAAGCACGTTTAATGTAATCTTGGGCTATTTTTACATGCATACACTGTGATGAACAGGGTATTCAAATCAGTTTACAGAATCAGGATACAGAATGACTCCCAACATGTCTATTTCAGTAAGTGAAGGTGATCCATCATTGTGATTGAGAAGATAACAAACATGTTTTGCCAAGATGCATTAGAATACCATAGTGTATCATGGTGCTCTGATGCCCAGCCTGTGTTTATCATATTTCTAACCAAGCATGTAATTGTGTGTTTGCTGCCAAGCTGCAATGACACTATGTTATTCACTCTTAAATTTTCTTGCTCCATATATGTTTTCAGTACATAAAGAAATGCTCCACTGCTCTTATTGTGCATGGTAAGCCAATCTTGAATGCTACCCTTATTTATAGAAGCAAAAATTGCTCTAATATTAATATAGCCAATATTTGTTGAGAGAAAGAACATTCCTGCAATAGTGTATATTCACTAGGAACACAGTGTTTGGAGATGCAGCCCACATGTCATGGCACATATGCTCCCACTCCAGTTAGGTCCAACAGGCTAATATATTGGTATGCCAGCCCTGTAAAATTTATTGAAGCCCTTTAAATAATTCAGGCTGCCTTTCACAGAATCACAAGACACTGTGATTCTGCATAAATATACGTGTGCAACAGCTTAGATGCACATCATTGTACAAATGCTTTCAAATGTTTAGCGCATACAAGACTAAAACAGTGACAAAAATCTGATTTTCTATACTTAAATCTGAAACATATGTGGAAATAATTACAAAAAAATATGATTATAATGATCAAGGATGCTTAAAGATTTCCCGCAGACATGTTTTAAGATAATAATAACTTCTTTGACTAATAATTTGTGTCTGATATGTGTTTTTCACAAAAAACATTCAGTTAACCAGCTAAAATTTCTTCAAGTTTAATTGCTGAACATAATATGTTTCCCACTCAACTAAAATGTCCATTTTCAGTGTATGTGCACTGGGGACTTCATGTTTCCACGTCAAACTTGTGTAAGCTGCGTACTTGACCACGATTGGCTTCCAAACTGGATGTGATGTCAAAAATCATGCTTGTAGGTGCACAACTTAAACTCAGATTTTCAGTGAGCACAGAAAAACTTTCCTGCTTTGGCAGAAACAGCTTTCTAGCGTCAAACTCTTCACATATATCACTCTACACAGTAAGCTCAAACATCGCAGTCAGGTGACAATCAGAAAAACACATCTTTGAGTGGAGGGGGACTTTAAACCTGCATTAAGCTCAGCTTAATGCAGGTTTAAAGCTTCAGAAACTTCAGAAAATTTATATAAAATATAATATAAATATAAATAAAACTTCAGAATTTAGTTCTATCAAGGAAAACAGGAAATATAACAGGAAACTGCACATAAGGGCTGATTTTTATTTAATTTGTGGTGTTTTATTCCACATGTTATTATAGGTGCGTCACATCTGAAATTATGTTTGATGCCCACCCTCTTTGTCTCATCTGTCTGCCTTGTTTTTTTCCTCCTATATTGAGATTCAGTGTCAAAAAAAATAACTATAGCATCTCCCCTACACTTTTAGCTGAGGTGACAATATGACGTGGTTGGCTTCTTAGCTGCCAAAGCATGTTTCAGTGACTGTCCCCTGTGCTTACTTCAGGAGACAGAGACATTTTCAACACTGACAAATGAAGCTTAGCAAACATTGATTCAAGAATAACTTTATGTTTGCTCACTGTTGTTATTCTTTATATTTCATGTTTCTGACTCAATCTGCTGACTGTGGGTGTTTCCCTTAGTATAGTAGTAGTACTTACTACAACCAATCCAATTTTGCGGCAACCTCTGTTAACCAATCATCTTATGGCCGTCAGATTTAAGCCTATTTCTTTCTGGGTTGCTGTCAGCTGTCATTTCAGTGTGACATTGATGAGAACCACCTCCATCCCTTACCCTCCACCTCCATTTTTCATCAGCCCCAGAGTATTTCCAGCTTTGGGTCCACCCAATAAGCTAGGAATCCTACTCCAGGTCACATTCATCCAGATGTTCAACTGAAGGCTCAGTCTTCTTCAGATATTCACCTCCACCTGCGTCTAGACTCCATCTTGGGATATTCCTATGCAGCTAAAGGCAATACTACCCCAGAAAAAAACTGTAATATTTAGTTTTTTCAACATGGTGCACCCTATCAAATGAATTAATTTCATAATAACTCTCTAAACCCTTCATTCTGAGGAATCTAATTGGCTATTGGCTGTCCTCTGCTTTTTGTCATTTTAAATGGGGAAACAGCCAATTGCAGCATTACCAGTTGATGCAGCTTGATGGCAGAGAACAGTCATTTTCTGGCCTTCCATTGCCTCCAAAGCTTTCTAAAGTTTGTGTGGTGAGTTTTAAGTCAGAGTGTGTGTGGTGAAATAGCTCCATGGTGAAAGGCTGGTTGGACTGTACACTACAGGTGTGTCAGTCAATCCAGTTGCAAAAGATTCTCTCTGTTGCGGCCAGAGAAATGCAGCAATCTCTCCAATGAAATGTGAAGCCAATGATCAGGTGGCTGTCTCAGTAATTCCAGTAGAGGAAGAGGAGAAGAGTCTCTATTTTTGTGGTGTTTTGGTCTAAAAAAAAAAAATATTTCAGTGATATAAGACCTGAACTCTGTCACATCGCATGCCGGGCTTTGTAAGCACAGATATGTCTTTTATCCAACAGGTTCAACAAGTACAACATGAGTTTGTGGTGTCAGGTCTGTCATTGTGCCCTCTGAGTCTTTACTAGAGACACTCGCCCTGGGTTTTAACCGGGGCTCCTGCACATAAGCTACTAGATCAATGGAACTTTTCTGAGTGGTAGGGATGTGTTGGTTCAGGCCGACAACTATGCAGTGGTGGACTACAACAAAATACAACAGGAAGTCTGGTCCAGGCTTTCTGTGGAAGGCTGCAGAGAATCTGTGGATATGGGCCAAAGAGAACCTTTGCTACGTGAAAGGTCCCCACGTTCCTGACATTCAAAACGTCAATGCTGATGTCACGACAGTTCATAGCTGCCACCAGGACAGTGACATCTGCACCTCGGCATCATGAGCCAGATCTTCACTCAGTATGGGTGGATGGGTAGAGATTGATATGTTTGCCTCAAATCAAAATACTGACTGCCTCCTGTGGTTCTCCCTGAATCGCCACAACAAGCACACCCCCGTGGATGAACACATGGTGCATGTGGAGCATGGCTTAACAAAGCTGCTATAAGCGTTTCTCCTCCATTTGTCCACAACACAATTAGTCTGACATTGTGTGAGCTACTGTAGAATAGATGCAGAAGGACAAAAATGAAAGAGCGGAATAATGTAAGACTACTGAACAACATGCCACATTTTATAACGTTTCATATTTCTAGTGTTACCAGACTCACCTGACTTATACTAATTGCTGCACCAACCTAAAAATGTTGCCTACATCAAGAAGAGGAAAAAATATCCTAATTTTTAGATGGATTAGGATTAATGAGTTTGTCACTTGCTGAGAACAGAACATAGGGATTTTTATGACTGTCTGTAATAACTGTACAAATTTAGAAATAAGACCTCCCAGCAATTCTCATTTCTTTATAGAAAGTTCCACTGTGTTCGCTCGAGATCTCACAATAAATTAGCAATTTGCACTCAATTCTTCTGCAGGCTTCCTAAAAGGATTCCTTCAGCATTGGGTAAAATAAGCCTCATTTCCCAGACTAGAATCTCTCCCTGTGAAACTCACTGCTGTTTTTATTCCTTAACTTCAGAGAGAACAGATGCAGTTTTAAAATGTTCTGCATCTTTGTCTGAACTAGCATCACGACCCAAACTAATTTGTTTTTACTATAATGGTGGGTGGCTTGCATAAAATCACTTTGATGAACTGTTGTAACTTTTTTGCTAGATTTGGTGACATTTAAGGCCCCGTTTGGCGTTACTGTACATGAAGGTTGATTCACGAATATTTTATTGAATTATAAGACAAGAAAAACTGTGTTCGTAATCCTCAGAAATCAATGGCTAGTGCATAATATGTGAACAGGGGACAAGGACAGATGGGATTCAAAAAGGATTCAAAAACTGAATGACATGCTATGTATGTTAATGTGCATGAGTTCAGTGCATTCACAAATAATTCAGGAGTGTGTCTGATATGTTGACACAAAAAACACATAATTAAGGCAAGGCCGCCATACTGCCATGAAAGCTCTATGGCAAAAGGCAGTGAGTTGAATTACTGGGTACAGAGGAAGTCCAACACTGAATCCATCATGTGTCCTTGCTCCTCCACTTCCTGACAGAGTGCCATTATCTCCTCTGAGGTGCACAGAAGAAAAAAAAAATCTCTCCACAAGCCATTAAATATGACAGGGGCTAGGTCTGAGGATGAATTTGAAAAGGTAATAGCTGCTTATTGAACGAGCTGGCACATATTGAGTATTGTGTGTGGTCTTTATGCATGAACTTTGTCCTTCTCTCCATTGTACACCACCCACATGGACAGGTAGGCATGATGAACTGATACATAAAGTGGCTCATAATTTTGCATCGGATAAGGTAGACTTTCAATAAACACTCAAAATGTGAAATTCCTACCAGAAAAGCAGCTTGATCGATTGGCAGACCACATCCTGTCCTGACATGTAACAATCTGAAACCACAAAATTAAAAAAGCAAAATGTTCTTCAGTGAAACCTGATGGCTAAATGACCTCTTTCTTTAAGGAAACCTTAATGTTAGACAATGAAAACCTCCTTTCAGAGAAAAGCAGGAAAAACAAAATAAATATCCAACAGCTGTGGCACCTTCTACTGCCTTCAACAGTGCGGGGGCGTGAGGGTCGAGACTCCAACATGGAGGCTGGAGCAGCATACTGCCATTGTAGCAGCAAGTTGGGCAGCAAATGCCTTTTCTGGCTCCAGGCTTAGTTACACATACATTGACCCAAACTCTTATTAGTGGGTGGAAGAATGTCAATATTTGATCTGATGTAGGTGCCCAAGGTTTTACGTTTGCACCAATTACAGCTCTGCATTGACTGATATTTGATTGAGGGTGCCCCAAAGAAATGAACCCAGTGGGAGCTTGGTGTGTCCATGTGTTTATTTATGTTGGCTGTGTTGCACTTTATTTCCATTTATAGATGCCTAGGTGTATATGTGCTGTATCAATATTCATATATGTTCATGTGTCCATATAATACACTACAGGCAGAGCTCTAATAGCTTGCAAGTAAGGGTTACGGCTGAGTCACTACTGAGTCAAATAGTGTTAGTTTGACATTTTTTCAACACAAAGCGGGTTTTAGGCAGTGTCTCAGCCATACAAAGTGACAGTGTCGGATCAGTCACATGGGCTTATAGCCCAGAATTCAATCAGGACTAAAAGAATGATGCTCTATTTCAGCTTTGACGTGGCTTTATATTCATTTTCCCCAGCCACTAATAAAAGTGAAGGAGGATTCTCAATCTATATTAGGGCTGTGCCTCTGTGGCCCAGGTAATCTGTCAGTCGTAGTCACGGCTATGTTTGCTTGCTTGTCTGTACATGCTTGTGTGATGCATGTGTGCGCATCTATGCATGTTCCAGTGTGCGTTATACACATTTATCCATACCCTCTGACATGCTGCTCCACCTTGACAAAAAACTTGCATGTTAAAAGAAGCCCGAGCATCTGAATCCACAGCCAAATAAAGAATCATCTGCTCATTTTTGTTTTTTGGGTTGGTTTTTTTTTTGGGTGTTTGGATTTAATTAAAATACAAACTTTCTAGCCTTTAGCCAGTGTCAAGTTTATATTTCTAATATTCTCCCCCTCCACAAGAGTTAACAAGTGAGGTTATTTTCTGATTGACTGTAATAGCTCACAAAACCATTGTTCTGTATCTGCTATAGAGAACTGTATACTTGACCCTGAAAAGGCAAAATGAGCCATTCACAGTGAGATGTATATCCAACTTATACATTCTGCTCACACTATATTTAGCACACACTGTGTCAGCTTTTCTCCAACAGTCATTACACAGTCTGAGCAGCATCTTCAAATCACTGCAGTGCAACATGATAAAATGAAAAATGATTCTGATTTGAGCGGGTCCTCCAACACAAAAAAAAATGATCGTTGCACTCTTGGGACAACAAGGAACAAAAGCAAAAGATATCATCAAATATGTACGGTTTGTACAAATGCTTCTTGTGGGAAATGGTGTATTTATGTTTTTTATGTGTGCATACACATCATTTATTCATCTGGACCCTGTTTATCTACTTCTAAAAAAAAAAAAAATCCCCAAATCTTCTGATGTTTTTGATATCAAGCAGGGGGTATCAGAGAAGTTAAGAAAGCATTAAAGGCCAGAAAAGGCGTAACTATAGGTCGTTTTTGCTGGCTGAATTTTCTACCTATACGGTCACCTCCATCGTATTGGGATAGGAACCTCAAATAAAACCAAAAGCGTGACTAGATACCACTTCCAGGTAAAATATCTTTTTCAGGGAAGATAATTACTGATGTTGCTCGAAGCTTCATGATGTATTTTGCAGTCTCTTGAATGTGTGAGAAACAGAGTGAGGTGCATATGTGAATCAGAGGGTGATGCAGTCAGATGCAATCGCCTCTGAGGTGCTGCACGATCATATTGATGCACTCAGCTTCATAAAAAAACATTTAAGCAGTTTAGCCTACGTGTGGAGTGGGGAAAGTGAGAAATTCGGAGTGGGGGTGGTGAAATGAGTTTGCAGGCAAATCAAAAACAACAAGCACATTGTATGTTGAGAAGGCACCCCACCTGTTTATGGTTATATCTTAAACCACTTTACTCTTTAAAACGGTTTTCTTTTTTCTTTCTTTCTATCCTAACTCCTACACCTATAGCCTCTTTACCTCTCTCTACATTAGGCCTTTCTCTTCCAAGGTTGGCGCATTACTGCTCAACATATTTCTTTGCTATTTTGACCATCTGTCTCACTTCCACAAACAGTTCTGCTCCTCTTTCCTCCCTCTACTTTTTTGACTGATCTCTCTCTCTCTGATGAATACTATTGGATTTTTCTTGCATCTCCATCTGCCAAAATGTCTACGATGAAAGATCCTTACATAAATTAGACTGTCGATCAGGTATTTTTAAATGTCACTTTTTTTCTTCTTTTTCTTTTTTTTTGCAGAGCCAATGCATTTTAGCCTCCCTGCTGTGAATATGACAGTGAAGTACCATGGCCTTAGATGTGCTATACCAAAGAAAATATTCTCAAAGGGACCCAGTTTATTTGCTGAGCATATTGAGCTCAGGATATCATCCTATGACCCTTCTCAGCAGTAATTACACTGGGAGGTCATTTGATTGTGGGAAGAAGATACATGTAAATGTAGTTTTACCATCTACTTCACTATTTCACAAATATAAATGTGTAAATGATTACTTTTTAAACATCAATCCCCCTTTTTTAACCTCATTTAATGGTTAAAAATTAAAAAAGAAAGAAGGTTGAGGTGCAGTAAGTTGCTTACAACTAAGCCTGCTCATGCTAATGCTCTTAGAAGTAAGTAAGTAAACTGGCCTAAACTTGTGAATGAACAATGCTGCATAAATAACTTTGTAAATGAGGCTGGGTTCAGTTCAGTGTGTTTGTGTTGACTGGGGTTGTTCAGATGGTCAGCGGGGCCCCATATGGGAGACCTTGAGTCTTCTGCTATCAGAGGGATGACAGATCTTTATTGTAATCGGCCTTGGAGGTAATAAGCAATGCTCATCACCCCATCGGCCTCCCACTGAGCTCCCATTTCCATTATCCCCTGCTCGTTCCGATTCATTAAACCTCCAGTGAGACTGGTCAGTGTGAGTGGTGGGAGAGAGGATGGAGAATTCACTTTGGTTAAGAAGATCCCTTTTCTTTTGATGCCGCTCCTTAAATGGGCACTAATTGGCAGAGAAATGTTAATGAAGAGAGAAATGTTTGATAAATAATGGTGAGACATTCAGACCTGCATTTACTCAGGGAAAACATTTTAAAACCGCCTGCAAATGGAGGTACAGTACGTACCGCCACAGCCACACTGTCCTGTAGTAAAATATCATTGGAGGTTAATGCATCCAGCGTTACCCTCAAGTTATCATCGGGGTCAGTGCATCAGGACATTAGAGTGATGAGTGTGTCTATGTGGATGAGGTGGACTTCACAGATCTCTCTGAAGCACTCGAGAGTCTTCCCTCAGGTCTTTCTTCCTTTCGGTTGTCGATCTTTGTCTTTCCCATCTGGGCAGCCGACAGAATTTTTCTGATATTATTTTCGCTTTTGCAGGCTGTGAGCATGTTTATGTGTGTATTTGTGATCTTATCTCAGGCAAGATCCTCACAACCAAAGGTAGGTGAGGATCTGAGCTGTTGATCGGGCCTTTGATCTGAGCGTATCTCCAATGATTTCAAACATTTGATGCCGTTTGTTGTTCAAAGATGCCTCTCCTCCCTTCCTCCCTACATCTCTGTTGCTCTACTCCAGGCCTCAGAAGATGCAGGTGGAGCTCTACCTCTGTGGGCCCTTTTTTTTAAAAAACAAAAAACAAAAAAAAAACCAACTTTTTTGACAGAATGAAATGAGAGCTGAATTTTATTGTCAGTGCTACAATTCATGATTGATGATTCAGTCAGTAAGAGGAGTCTGAATGAAAATCATGTTTGGGAAGTTTTGGGTGAAGGTTGTCATTTGAAATAGTGAGGGTTGTTTTCAGAGTCAGTACAGTGGTAATGGTTGCAGGTACACTTTTTGTGCTTGAAGGACAAGACCAGTGATTCTTGTAAATTTTGGTCAATTTACTCCAAATCAGGTGTACTTTAACTTGCATCTACATTTCTATCAATCCAGGCAGCCACTGATTTCGTCTTTTCTTGTATGAAAATCAATAAACAGACTCTTGGAACTCTCAAGTTCTGTAATCTAACACATCTATCAATCGTCATGTCTGTGATGATGATTTCTGTATAATTTTCAATGAACGGAAACCAATGGCTGCCAGGAAAAACAGAAAAAAATACATCAAAGTAAACATCTAAAACTGTAGCATGCATTTGAAAATGATAAGCAAAATAAACTATACATGATTTGTAGTTAAAGAACTAAAACTTGCAAACACACTGGATATGGCTCTTTAAGGGGGGAGTATGCGTGTATTCTCCAATTACTTCCAGATTTTCTAAGCCCTCCTCTCTGTCTCCTCCGCTGTGCCAAAAATGGCATCCAGTGGTAGTCTGGTTTAAGATGTTAAATATGGATGCCCAGGGCAAATGTCAGAATAACTCGAAATAATTGCAGTCTGCTGCAGATAACTCCAAATCATCATTACCAGTTGTGTGGTTAATTCTAGGGCTGGATGGATAGAGTATGTCTCATACTGAAGTGAATACAGCTTGCAGTGAGCTGCTTTACCACCTGAAATCACAGCTAATCACAGCTAGCCATTGCTCAACAACACCAAGAAGTAACACCTGGCGGAGGTGGCATCTGGAACAAGAAAAAAAGTCACACAAACAAACGGCTTTGCCACTTGTGTGCAGAAAGCTATGGCTCAAAATACTGTGTCCAGGGATTTTCTAAATTACCCTCTTGCTGAGTTCAGTCACAGTAAGTACTTTGAAAAATCATAATCGGGTCCCTCAGCAGCCCTGGGGGTGGCCGAGGAAGCACTCCATCTTGGTTTTCCTGATGTGAACTCTCCTATTATTAACTTTTGTGCAAGGTGTCACATTTTTTGGATAAGTTGGAGAACGCCAACAGGAGACTGGAGATCATGCTGAGAAACAACGGAGGCTATTACCATGGTGCATTATTTCCTTTCTGCCCTGTGGTGGCTTAAATGGGACTCACCATTCGCACAAAAAAAAACATTACAAACATTAAGCACTCCTGCTTTCTCCTGGCAAGGCACTGTCATTTTCAAGACAGGAACATTTGCACAGTCATGCTCTCTCATTCTCTCCCTCGGCCTCTACGTATTTCACCGATACTGTCATTTTGGAAACAGCATTTGCTCAGTCACTCTCTATCACTCCCCTCCTCTCTCTTCTTTCTCTGCTCTGCTCTTCCTCCTTCTGTCCTCCTCCACTCATTAATTTCTCATCCTCTTCTCTTTCTTGTCCTCCTTCTACACAGGCGGAAACACAGACAAGGTAACATGCAGCAGTTTTAGTTCTGGCTGTGTAAAGACTTAGCACAGCCATTTGTGTCTTTTTCTATTCATGTCATGCACCTCAAACAGTGTGGGGAATTACACATCCATAAACTAAAAGAGAGAGAGGGGGGAAAAAAAGGAAAAGAACAATACAGCCATGCTTAGAAGGGTGCTGCACAAACCTCACAGTATCATTGCTGAATGTACTAAAATGCAGCCAAAATATAAATCCCCATAATGATGCCACGAGGGATGAAAAATACTAGAAGGTCAATAAACTCAGACAGATTATAAATCCCAATGGAAATGGGCTACTCCAATGATTTCTCCTCAGGCACTCAAGCGCCATTCCACTCCACACAACTGGCAACACAGGCAAATAACACGTGTTCCTTAAATCATTTTAACAATGGGCTATATTCATTCCACCTTTATGTGATGTGGAAAGCAATAAAACCCTCTCCTGGAAATCCTGGGCTCTGTGTTTAGCTGTATTGCTGTAACGGGGAGCGTGTGTTCGCGCTTGGCCGCATGGTGGCGACCTGCGCTGCGCTCCCAGCACATCAGAGCCTAATGTTTCCTCATAAAGAACCCGGGATCCGTCCTCATCCGACGCACACCGGCAGCCGGGCTCTCCTCCACGGCAGGCTCCGAGTCGACCATGACAGTGTGACTGCGCGCAAGTTTCTCTCCTCGCCGCTCTCATTCTCTGCTTTGCGAGCTGCTGAACTTCTTCCCCCCCAGTGGTCCTGTCAAACTGAATTGCCGACCTTGACAGTGCGCTGCTGTGGGAAGGAACTTTACAGGGGGTGTGCTTCGTAGCTGGCGCCCCTTCTCCAAAAAGGATTCGAGGAAAAGTCTGTTCGCTGCTTTGGGGAAAGAAAAAAAAAAAACGAAAGGAAGGCTGAAGTTTAAAGTGGAGGGAGAAGAAGAGGACAACATCGTTTCAAAGACGAAAGAAGTGTCGATGAAAAAGTATGAGGCGCAGCTTGTCTTCTTACAGGTGCAGCGAGAAATGGACTGAATTTGGACTTAACCTGGATTCATCTGACTGTTGCATCCAGTGATTCAAAGAAACCAACTCAAGACTGTTTTGGCCCTAATAGGGAAACATTTTACTACCACTAAATAAAACTACCTGTAATAGATTTAGACACTGTTTGACCGAATTTGTCCGGTCGATACAGGCTGCAGCAGCGGCTCGTTCTTGCGCTCCCAGCTCCGTGCGCTCCTACCGGCTCGAGTGGCCGCAGGTTCCCAGACAGAGAGACCCGACAGCAGGCGGACAGCAGAACCACACCGGGACTTGGACACTGTAGCATGCTTCAAGCTCACCGGGCACTTGTTGTCCAGTCCACCTGGTTTGGGAGCATGTTTGATGACTCTTGGAGCAGATCGATGTGGCGCGCCACATGGATTTTATTTCTTTCTTTACTCACCCACTCCACACAAGCTCAAGGTAAGAGGGGGCACTGACTCGGCACGGTGCCGATTAGTCACCACACAGGCCCATTACTGTCTCTATCTCCTCTGCTATGTTGAATGTTTTGTGTGGAAGCGTTTCCGTTCTGGCGGCATCGGAACGGTGATGTGTTCATTATTCTTTGCCTTTTGCACGTAGCCTATAATTTTCTCATTAGGTTACACATCACTCTGACACACACTCTCTTAATTGCAGGCTAGTCACACAGACCCACACACTGGTATTCCCTTGGTGCTGTTATCCCTGATTAAACATTTCAAAGAGACTTTTTTTTCCACATATGGATCCCTCATAGCCCCGAACTTCACTTCACCTAAACCTGAACTTTACAGAGTTTAGACAATGCTCGAGGTGTCAGTTGCTGTTGTAAATTTGAGATTTAATGTAGTCTTAAAGAACCATATTTTTTTTTTACAGCTGTTATGTTTGCAAACATAACTGAATTTTCCACTCCGCTGAACATATGCATTGAACGTATCATTAGAAGCCCAGCTGTTAAAAAATGTCAATCTGATTAAAAAGTCCTAACTAATTAATCAAGCCTCTCCCTCGACAATTAAACTTCGCGCGGCAAACGCGCGCAGTAAATAAACAACATATTGATGTGCGGCGTTTAAAGCGAGCGCGCGCACGTGGGGGGCATTAAATGTTGAAAATTAATTGGTTCTCTGAGAATTATGCAGCCTGTTTCTCCCCGCAGCATGAGGACAGCCACAGCCATGTGTGGCAGTTTGCAGGGACTGGAAGAGCGTGTGTGTGTGTGTGCGTGTGTTTTTTTTTTCTTTCAGTTTTTTTCACGAGTGGTTGCTGTAGCTGGCTGAAATTATCAGCGCAATAATCCCATAAGATCTCTGTAATATTCCTGTGGAGACTTGGAGTGCGTCTCTGGTGCCCAGCAGAGAGTCTGCTGTAACGCAGGCATATATATTTTTTTTTTCACAACCATCATATCCCTTTAAGGTGTTAGTTTTTATGTGATGTTTGTACAGTAGTCTGTTTCTGTCAGAAATGATTGAAAAAATGAAAAGCCAGTGATCATTATTGGTTACTAAGGGAAATGAATGCCTGCTGAAGACATGTTGAAGACATATTCTGATATAAGAGGCAACGCACATAGCTGTTATCTCAAGCAGAACAGTTGTAGCCTACCGTACATTTAGACCTGAGCTGTAGTTAGAACCATTGGTTGGATGATGATCATGATCGAAGGCTGTACTCTCCTCTCTGTTGTCTTAATCACAGGGGGTGAAAAGCGGAGCTCCTTTTTTTTTGTTGACATCTTGAAGTTTGAAAACCTCAAATTTAGTCATATTTGCAGTACATTCTGTTGCATTCACGTGTTTGAACGTGCAATACCTCATCTTGGTTGACACTTGCATGATGACACATGCAGTAAAAAAAAGGCACTCTCTTGCTCTTTGCTTTCCTTTGTTGCACCCTCTCCACTCAGGTAATTGGGATTCAGGTATTGCTGCCACTGTAAGGAGGGAGTATTACCTCTCAAGATAGACTCTAAGCCTTTGGTAGTGTTCACTCAATAATACAATGTAGAGAAGATGAAAAAAACAAACAAGTCAGATATCCATCATTCATGAGGGCATATCCTAGTGCCTGACATTTACTGGAGATTGATAACTTGTGTGTCCTAGGGATTAAGAATCCTGGCGTTGTTGCTTCCCTTCTCTCCATAACTGTGTATCTCTCCCTGCTGTCTGTATCTGATTCTGAATGCTTGGTTCCTGTCCTCTCTCTTTCCCTTTTTTAAATGCTTATTTAACCAAGCAAGTTAAATAAGAACACATTATTTGCAGAAGTGGCTTGAGAGAAGGCGTTGTCTGTTTTTTTTTTTTTTGAATGTGCATGGGTGCATGAATCAATATGCATGCATGTGACTGCTTATGTGCAGAAGTTACGGATGAAGACTGCCAGACACACTCTCACTCTTTCTCTGCTCAGTCCATCCAGCAGTAGCCCACATATCATTACGTAGTCGCTCCTGGGTCAGAAATGTAGGATTTAATTGGACTCTCTTCAGACCGTTCGGAGAGCGGCTCGTTGAAAGTGACCCCAGTGTGGGCTGCTCTCTTTCCATCCGATGATTAAAGAACATGATGAGGCGAGTAGCATGCCTCTGGATGGACATGTCAGCCACTGCTTGCCACATTTTAATGACCAGTCTTCTGAAACAGCATTTTAACGACGGGAGAACGGCCTTCATAAGACCAAAGTGCTATGAAGTCTTGCTTGAAGGCTTGCTGAGCAGCGAGAGATAATCTTCACTCCTTCTATTTTGCGTGTTGTCATTCATAATCATATTGTCATTCATAATGACAGCACAAAAAAAAAGTTTCAATATTAATAAAGGTACTTTGGTAGCTGATTGACAGCAAGAAAATTTACACTCAGTCTGTCAGGAGTTTGATAATCTTATTTTAAAGGGCGAAGCATTTTGCATCTCAAGGCTCTGCAACACTTAAGAACCTATTTTTGTAGCTGACACATAAGCACACTCTTGGTTCTTCTTTAAATCATATTAAAAACAGGCCTTCCTCCCAATTCACCCTGGATATCTTGTTTAAAGTGACAGTTGTAAGAGCTGTCTAGTCCGTCCCACTGTTCATTTCCATTCATTTACTGAGGTCATGCAGAGACAATGCTGGGCCGGCCTGCCGTTTTTGTCATTTCTAACACATCTATTTTGGAGTTCGGAGCAGCGGGGGAGCACTCTATTGGAATGTCATGTTTGGCATACATACTTCTGCATCACTCAATGTCTGCGGATTAGCCTGACTGGTTACAGCCTGACTTTGGGAGCTTTAGAGGGAGTTGAGGACTTCATTCTGTCAAAGGCGTGGCACTCAGATTAACATCCATAAGGATGGTTATGACAGAGTGTGTGTGTGTGTGTGTGTGTCGGGTGGAGGGGGGGGGGTGGGGGGGTCACGGCATGTTTAGAGTGGCAGTCTGTTTTTAGATTACTGTATTGGACATGGACCTTGACACAGTAATAGAAGTCAAGGATGTCATCTTCATTTTAAATCTGTTAGGAGATTGGATTTAAATTGTATTGCTGGAGTGAAATGCATGCAGTTTGGTAGCACCTCTTGACTGCTTCAGGAGGAAGTAAAATTGGATGTAGTCTTATCACAGGCAACAACATATGGCACATAATCATAGACATGGAGCAGAAATTTTCTGTGAGCTGGTCAATGGCTTGAAGAGGTGGAAATTGCGTGTGGAAATTTTAGACTATTATTACAATAGTTTCCTCTTTTGTTTCCTTTCTGTTCTCTTCTCCACTGAACGGTCAGACACCTGCACCATGAAGATGTTGTGTTTGTGTATGTGTCAGAATTTGTCTGTTTTGTTTTTGTATATTTGAGACTTAGGGGTATAATGTAGGCAGCAGATGTCTGAAGCACTGTATTTAGATAAAGGGACACTTTTGAAATCAAGATTATTGATCTTTTCTTTTTGTCACCCTTCAAAGCCACCTTTGGTCTTCGATATGAGTCAGCCTTTTATGAGGCGGCAGGTCTAAGTGTTCTTTTCAGGAGATTCTGAATTAACTTGATGGGTGGGGGGAAAACTAAAGTGAGGTAAACCAACGAAGAAGAAACAGCTTGAGATCGGAGCGTGAATGATCCGCGCAGACAGTGGAGTTGAAAGAATGTCTCAAGACTACAAATGCCCTGATTTGTCACTCATCTTAATTGACAGACAAGGGATCTTGATTTCCTTGTAGCAGCTGTGCCCTGTGAAATGATTTGAAAAGAAGAAAAAGAAAAAAAAAAAAAAAAAAAAAGTGAGGCTGTCCTAGATCCCCGCAGCCAGCACTTTGGCAAAAGGTCACAACATATCGCTTTTAGTATTCAGGGCTGGCGAGAATACTCATGGTCAAAGTCCAGTGATAGATTTCTCAGAGGGATGTCTAGAGTTTCACTGTGCTACGTTCAATAAAACAAAACTTCCTACTCAAGGTCTCTGGTAGTAGCATGTCCAGAAGAGAGGCGTAACTTAAAGATCTTTTGTTTTTCTCTCTTTCAAGATTTGGGTCTATTTTTGTTTATCTGAGCCCCTGTTTCTAAATTTATTCGAGGAGGTTAAGAGTTTTTTTTCTAAGCGAGACTCCATCAGCGTTCTTAAAATTATACACACGTTTTGAAAGATAAAATAAGAGCGAGAGCGTGCTAATGGCTTTAGAGCATCTTGTGGCACCTCCCATGGTGCTGAAAATGTTATTCATTGATTTCAAACTGTCTGTAAGACACATGATAAAAACATACAATATTGTGTGTAACAAATGGAAACGCTAGACAGAAATGCGAAAATGTGAAAATAAGTATAAGAAAGTAAACTCAGTTTGCTTTCATGTTTGACTTTTGCTTGATTAAAAGGTTAAACCTATTTGTGAATTATATATATAGACGATTCTTATTTTTAAGAGAGTTAACACTTGTGTTATTCAGAAAGTATCACTGTCAATATCACTGTCACTTGACAAGAACGTCAGCACAGGAGAAAAGAAAGAAAGGGGAGGATATTGTTGACACATTGACAGGTCTACCGTGACATTCCTATTAAGATACACAAACATATACATGCATGAAATTATACATTCCTTATACAAAGTATGCTCGGTGCTACATATTCTCTGTTTAGTGGGGAAAGCGTTTCCAACCACATTTGTCAGTTGTCTGTCTCAAGCACATCTGACGGAACAGATAAGCTTCTATGTTAATCAATACAGCTGTCTACGCAGGCCGTATAACAGCTCCTGTTTCACTCGGGCTACACGTGCATAACCGCAACTCGAAGCATATTGTCACGCTGCAGGTTTATTTTTCCTCCGTTATACGTGCACAACTACGCACGTATCCTGTGCAGACACACAACAACGGAGCGCTTGCTGCTGCTGCTGCTGCTGCTCACGCTGTGCCTCCTGTGTAGACATGGTGTCAGGGTGAAAGGAATGAATCTGAAAGACTCCATCAGTGAACTTCTCACCTATTGATAGCCATAAACACAACTCAGCACTTTTCCCTCTCCTGGATATACAGACCTGCCTCCTACAGTACAATAATAGGAATATATACTGTACATACATTATATGACAGCTGTGTTGAAAAGAAAGGCTTTTTCTTGAGTGTAAGACTTTTTTTTTCATTATTAATATGTGTGTATGTGACAAGACTTCAACCTCTTCCGTCGGGGCCTGCTGTGTCCCCGTTTTTTACTGTGTGAAGATTCTTGCTTTTGTGCAGCCACGTAAATGTGTGAGGAGGGAAGGGAGGGAAGTATAGAGATGTGTGAATTGTGTCAAGCGTCTTTGTCTCAAGCTTTATCGTGGATTAATCTACGCTACAACATCCTGCCAAACTCAGTCTGATTTTTTTTCCCTGCGTTTATCATGCAGCTTGACATCATCCGAGGTATCTGATTATATTGGATAATCCTCTGTATTTAAAGAACCGAAAAGGTATGAATTCAGCTGTAATCTAATGCTACCTGGTTTTCACTCATTGCAAATAGGAAAAAAAAGGCAAATTTACAAGCTGCTTCCTTTAAGCTGTTGAAGATCTCTTGAATGAGTTGTGTATGCAGAGAGACCATGGCGCAGAGTATGAAGACGAGGGAGTTACATGTTAACACCCTGCCAATGTTAGTATCCCACTAAACTCTCTGTTCAGTGCACTTATAGGCTGATTGCATCCTTCTAGCTGTAAGACGCCAGAGCTGCACAAACCAGAAAGAAAATGACACGCCTGCATACCTTTTTACAGCATCATACATGAATACAGACAAGCATAAAAGACTTAAAAGCATTGCCTTTAACTCACTGTAAGCTACTGTTTTCGGGATGTGCATGCTCTTTTTGAGGACCTTGTGACTCTGGCTGTAATACTTTAATGCAGCAGGCAAAGATGGGGTCAGCCTAACTTGGTCGAGATGACATAAAAATCATGCCACCAGCAAAGGCTTGCTCATCAGAGGGTTCCTCTAGGTGACAATGATGCGGCATAATCAATGCCATTTCACAGCTATCTGTTCAGTGACCGCATTCACTTCCTAATTCCCTCATTGGCATTGCCAGCCATATTTCATTTTTTCTCTCTCATCTCATAGAGTACATTCTAAGAACCGTAATCCGAAAATTTCAGCCAGTCCTGCTCTTTGAAACACCAGTTATGTAACCCAAAAAATTACTACTGGATTGAAAAGAAAAAAAGATTGTACATTTTCTTCTCTCTTTTTTTAAGCGCCATTCAGCCTGGACAGCTGGACCAGAACAAGAACTGTTGGGTTGAGGAAAAGATGAAGCCTTATTCACAAATAGACTCTATTCAAAGACCTGTCATCTTGCCCGTTGTCTGGACTGCAGCACAAAGGAATGTGGTTAGTGTTTGCCAGGGCTGCTCTATTTGTCCCTGCATGGTTATTAATTTAGTTACTGTTCACACTGCTGGGCGGACTGGGAAAACGAGGCCACCCAGGCCAGCTGGGAATTCTCACTATACACTGGGACGAACAAGGGTCAGTGTGGAATGACCTAATGGAGTGAAAACATTTTTGAATTCTTGTCAATAAAAACAGAGGGACCACTTGTCTCCCTTTTGGCGTTAGTAGTGATGGGCTGATTATGATTGTTCAGCTCTATATCCCTTTGCTCCTAATTGGGGATCTGACTGAACTGGATTAACCCGGTATTGTTGATTTTGCTTTTTTTTTTGTGAGTCTCTAACGGCTCTTTTGATCAGTCTGCTATACACAAAAGCAAGCCGGTGGTTTACTTGCTCAGGAATTATTACTCTATCTGTGGCTTGTGTTTGTGAGTGCATTTGTTTTCATGTTCAGTAGGTCTTACATTTATGGAGATGGTTTGAAGAATGCATTTGTAAAGGCTAAGCTTGTGTGTTCGCTCACCTCTATTTACAAGTAGTAGTATTTACTCTTTGATGTGCAGTAAAGAGAGCACTGGTAGCTTACATGTATATTGTACTTGGCTTTTCAGTAAGAGTACTACAGTGTTATTTTCTTTTGAGGCTCCTGCTCCTTTCAATCAATGTGTGACTTGCAAGAATAAAGCTTTGGCCTGAACAAGGTTTTTGTGATTAGAATGGATTGAAGGGTTTAAAAGTAGAGCATTACACCTCGTTTTAATATCACTGTGGTGAAACCGTATCCTGTATTGCCATATCTGCTGTGCCAAGCCAACCCACGGTTTTCTACTCTTACAGTTTCCCCCAAATTAGCATCTGGATGCCTTCTGCACCACACATGAGATTCAGCTGCACAAGTACCTGGAAGTGAGCTTGAACCGCTGCTTGCACATGTCCTTCAAAGTAGGCTCCAAAATGACCTCTAAGAAATAATAAGCCGGAGGTACGGATGTGATTATGGACTTGAACTTTTCCCTTGCTCTTTAAGAGGGCCATTATGCATGCGGCGACAGGCAGGGGGGAGCCACAGTAAAGGCTTGTTTACCAGCATCATCCCCCGTCTGGCCAGATGGAAATGAGCATGCACCTTAGAGTGACACTGGCTTCAGGAAGCCCCTAAACTCGACTCACTCATGCAGATCCTTGTGTGTTTATAATATAAATACACTCGGATTGGCCGGGGGCTTCGGAAACCACCTCTGAACCCTGTAATTGCTGTTCCCTGGGGGAGGTGTTTTGTGGTAGTGTGTGTGTGTGTGGTTGTGTGCGCACAGATGAAATGTATGTGTATACTGTATCAGTGGGTGTGTGTGCTTGTGGATGTGTGTCTGTGTACAAGTGGTGGCCAATCTAAGCCTATTGGCCAGTAAGCAGTCCTTTAGCTATCATGACATGCCTGACATGCTGCCACACACTGGGCCCCTGAGGCTTTAACGATCTCCCTGCAGTGCTGGATGAACAAAAAGATGGGGGGGGGGGGAGACCCTGCAATTCTAGTTCATGGAGTTCATGAAGGGACATTAAATTGCAAAAGCCTAGAGCCATATATTTTCTGAATGAATATGAATTCAGCCTAAACTGCTCCTCTTTTCTGCATAGTTTGGTATCACTGGCATGATTCTCTCTTGAAGAAGCCGGATGACAAGCAAATCAATTTAATGGCTTAGATAGGGATAGTAGATGGCCTGATCGATTCTGACAATCACGCCATCTTTAACAGACATCTCATCAAAGGCCCATTCCCTTTTTTGCCATCCCATTACACATCCATCCAGCACTTGGATCTGCTGCCTATTTACCCATCCCATGCAGGAATAATGGGGCCTTCACCCCCAGTTGGATTAATCAGCCATAACCATATGCTACCGTGTGCAATTACACTGCAATTTTGACCAAGGGAAACAGCTGTTGCCATTTGAAAGGGTGGAATAAGATTGTAATTGCCTTAACTTTGATTTGTGGGGTGCTTTGATTTGACGAGAGAACACATTTTTATGCTTTACATAATAATGACGTGGAATGAAGAGAACTATTAGAACATGACTTTTTCTGCTTCCAGCTTCCAGATGCATTTGGAGGATAACCTTGCTGTTATGAGCCATTACTCACACATTATAGAAGAAATGACTGTGTTTATTCATTTCGGTTTGAATTTTATCTTTGGAGACTTATGTTTTACTTTCAGTCGTCTAGTGACATTTGAATATGTTTATGTGTGGTGGCGTCTTAGCATTTCGATACAGGAAGCTCTCCTTCTAATCCCTCAGGTAAGGCAGTCACATCAGACAGGATGTCTGCTGAAATCCTTTACACATGCAGCGTTCTATACCTTTTTATCTGCCAGAATTCTTGTTTATACATGCTTTTTATCAAGTGGCTGCATTTGCTGACAAAACCTACTTACTGTCCAAAACATAGGGTCTGTGATGCATCCCAGATCATGCACAGGAATCCTAGAATTATACTTATATATATAACTGTGTCTCTTGCAAGTGCATTGTTATTGTCACTTGCTGTTAAAGCAAGACCTTGTCTCAGGCTGTTGTCATGTTGAGGTGGAGTGTGCACAAACAACACAACTGATCTCAGACAGTGTGTACTTATTACAACATTACTCCAGTTGCAGAGATCTGCGTCTAGAGGAAACAGGCAGTTCACACATACGGACTGAAATGCTTGGACAGCAATACGCTGCTAGTCATTGTGAATGAGACCTTGCTTTGCAACCCGGCACCCCTTTGCTGAGCTAAACAGACTCAAAAGGTGCCCATCTACACTACAGAGGAAGGTGGAGAAAGGCTCAACTTTATGCAAATGTTCTCTTACGCAATGTGAGCATCAACCAGGAGAGAGCCAATTACCCTTGGTTTTATTTCTTTGGAAAGAGAAGCACAGTTGTTTACTACTCCACTCCACTGCATGAAAGAACTTTAAACAAAGTGGAGGAAAAACTGATCGTTGCGGTGCCTGGCTCCCCAGTTCTCTCTACAGCGTGACATTAACGAGCTACCGGGACTTTAAAAAGAATAGGGACGTGTGGAAACAGATCACCGGATCATGGATTATTAGAACGGCGGATATGTCAGAAAACAACAGTTCAGTCAGAGCAGAGTATGTAAATTACGTGCTCCACGCAACATACCCACAGAGCTTCAGATTAAAGAGAGGCTAGAGGCTACTTTTTACCTTGAACTCACCGTAATAATTACGATATGTCCAGTTGTCCTGTCTCTGACTCGTCTCCAAGGTATTCCGACTATGAACCCAGGATGAAAATTGCCATAGCACCTTGGACCGCTCACAACGAGGTCAAGACACGTCTCTTAACCACTTGACCTTGACAAACCCTCGTGATGGGCACGAGCTGACTGGAGGATTTTTCCCTCACAGGTCTGAAAAATGTGTCTGGGACAGGCAAATTATATAGTGATGTAGTCTCAGCTTTAGAAACATCCTTTGTTGAATAGATTTCTTTTTGCAAATCCCAGTGATAGTATTCACTGCTGGATAAACAGCAGATAGATTAAAGATGGGGAGCAGGAAGATGATATTTGAAGTGGAAACACATAGAAAATGAAATGAAATGCAGCATGACAGTAAAGTTGGAACTAGAATGTTAACCATAATGAAAGAGACTGGGCATCAGAGTCCAATATGTTAAATACTGTGAGGAGAATTCTGTATGGATCTCAATTTTGCGTACCCGTTTTTTGTACTTGTCAGTAGGGTAGACAGCACATGAGGCACCGTTTGAATTTTTTATATGTCTGACAATCGCGGGCTCTCTTTTCCAGAGCTTTTAAAGGAGGATATACTATGATGATACCCTTTCTCTGCAATTGTGACATATTATGTTTCTTTATGTTATTAGCTGAAGAATGAACTTTGAACTGATTGAGAGCTTCAAACAGGATAATGTAATGTGATTCCCTCTTAGAGCATCAACTGTGCAAGGCCAATATTTCCCTGTCTTTTAACAATGCAATAAATGACTGCTTCCTAGCACTTCTTTGAACGCTGTACTCATTTAAATTTCTGAAACATGCTCTTATTTTCCTTTTTTTTTGTCCTTGTTTGACGCTCAAGGGCCAGTCTCAAGAGATTTAAGGCATGGCTCCCTCAATCGGGAGCACGTCTGACATCTCTGAAAAAAAGAATATTCTCTGCTGGTATTTGAGCATTGATCATGGACGGCTATGATATTGCTTTTGAAGAGTTCCTTTTGACTCCTGCCAAGTACCATGTAAACACCAAGCGTTATTCAAATGTTTTTTTTTGTTAGCAGATGTACTTCAAAAATGTCGTCTTATGTGATGAAAGCAACACACATGGAGAGGGAGTGAGGCAGAAAGAAAAAGGAAGACGGTGATAGCGGTGTCACCAATTAACTGGAAGCTAATCAAAGGCTTCATTTGAAACTTTTGTCAGTGTCTGACAATTTTATCACCTGAAGAACGACAAGCTTCTTATTGCTTCCTCAGACAGCTGCTCTTCCATCATAACATTCAGTTCCCCTATTGGTATCTGCTGAGACACTTATGATCTGATATCACCTGCTAATTGAGATGCGTACTTTGATACTGAAAGGTGGAAGAACATTTCCCACTTTGGGAGAATGGCATACTTTCACAGCTCTTCTTTACACTTGAGCAGTTTCCCATATGTAGATTTGTTAGATTAACATTTTGATGATCATTTGCTTGGATGCATTTCACACATGACCAAGTCACTTAACACTCTTAACAGTCAAATTAATGGGAATGACCCGATGATAATGGAAGGTGACGGAGTGAGATGGATGTTTGGACACAGGGCTCTGACCCGCAGCATTACTTGCACTTGACCTCAACTCAGGCACACTAATAGGTAGCCTTGCTAGCACCTTGCACACATTCAGGAATGCAACATGCTCTCACAGACGCATTCAAATTTCTATCCCCTATGTGTGTTAGCAGACCTGCTGAGGTTTCAAAATACAGGAGGGTTTTTTTTGGCTGGGATGGGGACTTGTGGATAGTAAAGAAATAAGTAAATAAATAAAGAAATAACCACATTTGTTTATATTGTTTATATTGTTTTGTTTTATGTTATGATGATGTTATCAGTTTATCAGAGAAACCCTGCAGTTTAACACTGTGGTACAAAACACATATAAATTTATATTAAAATTTGTCATTCTATGAACATAATATTAATAAATGTGTCTATGGGTGCATTTGCTTCTGAGTTTATGTGTGTGTTGTTGTATGCTTATAAGTATGTGTGTGTATGAGTGAGTATGCATCAGTAGAGGCTGGTCCATAGAGGCAGAGGAGGTTGCTCAAGAGGGCAAGAGGCAAGAGGGAGACCAAAATGTAAAAAAGAGTAATTGGTTTAAGTACACCATTACTAAAACTCATTATCATTTATAAAATATATTTTCTCTCTTCTTTGGAAAAGATCCATTATTGAAATTCTGATTAAAATGCTTCAACAGCAACACCTGCAGGGCATGCAGGAGGGGAGAGGGCAATCTGTGTGAAGCGGTGAGAGGAGAGCAGAGGAGGACGGGCTCCTGCTGTCCTCCTCGGGGCGGGATCTCTTATATCAGTTTAATGTACTTCGTTTATTTCATGCTAATCTGTTATTTAAATAACGATCCAACAGATGTCCTCCCTAACCAATCAACAACCAGAATACAGTATTGACATTGCGCTGGTCCAATGAGGGTTTCCAGATTTCATCTTCAGTTCTCTACCACTGTATTGCACGTGAGTGTGACGAACTGGTGGTAAAGCGACAGATTCATATTTCATACAGTAGCATATTAGAAAATAAATTATAACGTGCAAATTGCAAGCCACTTTTAAACACATAACTAAAGAAAATACATTTTATTCAGGCCTTTCAACAGAGTCCAAACTTCCTTTTTTTCAGATTTACTTTCCCTTTTTTTAATTGAGCTGTAGATAGCTACTTGCGTTAGCTAACACAACACTTAGCTTATTGTAGCAGCCCTGAAGGACTGTAAAGGACTGTTAAACTAACAGTGAGAATGAATTTCAGCTGTCTGGGCTGGATTAACAGCAGGACTACGGTGGTGTTTGGCAGTCCAACATGCTGCTGCTCTAAAGTGAACTCCTCTCATCAACAACAGACAGTTAACAACATAACTTAAATGAAACAACTGGGAGAGTTAGCTTTTTTGCCATTGCTGCTTAATCAGCTGGTTAACTAGCAGTGGCAAAGTTCTGTTAAGAAACAAACAAGATGACCCACAGCCACAAATACAGCGTGACATTATGACATGAATACTTCATCTCCATGAAAGAAAGAAAGAAAATGTCAGATAATGTGAATCAATGTGCTTGTAGGTAGTTTGCCTGGACACTGAAGCTGTTGAAGCATTACAGTGAGCTGTCTGGACTCACATGGAAAGAGCCTGATTCATTTGGAATTTATCCAGTTTTTAATTAAGTGGTTGTTCAGTCACCTGTTGATGTTGTGTGATATGTGAACGAGCGTGCAGGAGGTCTGGCTGCTTGCTTGTAAGAATTTCTTCATTCTTGTTCATTTTTAAGCTGTGCTGTATGTTGAAAAATAAGGTTAAAGTAACTAGAATAACAACATTGTTAACACTGTCAGCTTTGTAGGCTACTTTTTGTACGTTGTGCATATAGATAAGAGTGTGTAAGTCCTGTATTTGATACATGCATTCATACTTTTTAATGTGAACCTACACTGTTAGATCTGTGAATGTTTTTAGTGTTCAGTCTTTCTAGTATTCAGCACCTGTATCAGATTATAAGCTTTGTAGTATTTTATATATTTTGTATACTAAGGAAATACATAGGAAACACATGTAAATCATCTGATATGTTGTTTACTCTTGATGAGAACATAAATCTGTTGTCACAATAGAATAATACTATAAATTTGAAGTTGACTTTGTTTAACTTTGATGGTAAAATTCACTGAATGGCATATATATATATAAAAAAAACCTGTTGCTATACTTCAACAGGTTATACCATGAATTATGGTCTTTTTTAACTTTGAGCAGCTGCCCGTCTAAATGTCTCTGCATTGCATTTGAACATAAGAACATAACATAACTTGAACATAAGAAAGTAGAGATAAGTAGCCAACTAGTGTCAAATAACATGACGGTTGGTGGGTTGGTTTTCCTCCTGTCTTCCCCAGTTTTTTTTGAGTCACCAGCCACCTGGTATGCATGTGTGACTTTCTTACTCCTCCAGGTTCTGTGCACTAGAAAGACTTATTGTAATTATGTGGCTGACTTGGCAGCTGTCAGTACCCTCTTAGATGGAGTCAGTCCAAGTCTGCTTAAATTTGCAGGTGCATTTGGATTTTTTAGGTGAGACGCTGTCATGCCCCTGACATTTTGACAACAGCTAAGTCAGCCTACCTGTGTAGAGAGCAGCTGCAAACACGCCCCTTGAATCAGATTGTGGGTTGCCAGATTGCAGTGACACATGGGTTGAAATTGTATGTCGTGTGTGGATTGTGTGTGTAGATTGTGTTACATATATAAAAGACATATGGATCTGTGAATGAGGATTATTCATAATAAAGTTTGAGGGCCGTGCAAATTACTATGAGTTTCCTGGGAGAAGCAAACAAAAAAAAACAGGAGGGTGCTGGGAGATGGCCTTGAAATACGGGAGAAACCCGGGAAAAACGGGAGTGTTGGCAGGTCTGGTATTAGTCACACAAAGATAATCACTCTCTCAGAGCTGAGCAGAACAGGCAGGAAGTGCTCCATCCATCTTGTTTTGTCAATAGTTACAATTTTAATTACACCTGAGTGCTGTCAGCCTGCCAAGCTGGGCGGGGAGTATCGATTCGTTCTGGATAATTGATTAATTGCTATGTTCAAGGGGGGCAGTTTCCCCCTTCACTCTCTGTCTTTTATTTTGCTGTACTCCTCAATTTCTCTTTCTGTATATTGTGTTTACTGAGTGTTAAGGTTTCACCTGCAGGCAGAGTAGTGTTGTGTGGAATAAGTGCCTGTAAAGAAGAGACACCATATTTTACTCTTCCAGGAGTGTGGCATATTAAGGAGAAAGAGGCCCATTGTTACTGTAGAGCAATAGGTAGTGATTGAGTACAGGGAAGTTAATGCAGTATATCACTGTTGCCATTATGTGACAGTTAAAGGGGGCAGGAGATTTGGAGGTACAGCCGCCAGAGACCTTTTACTCAAAACTGTAGCCTAAATATGTGTGGCTGTTTTTCAAGCAGCTCAACTGTCTAGTGGAATGGGCTCCTACCTTTTTTTTAATGCCATTTTAGAAGACAATATACACCGGTGATCAAAGAAGTGAGGACAGTCCATTGGATTGGCTAGCACTGCTACCTTCTCTAAATCTTCCTTCCTTCCCTGGCAGAAGGCTTTAAACCTCTCATAAAATGACAGGACTCCGGAGCTGCTGTGTATCACAGCCAAGCAGACTGCCTACCTCCCCAGCTTGAGTCTGCATGAAATGGGCCCACTTAAAAGGCTAATTTCACTATTGTCTGTTATTGAATCCTCAGAGAATTGGTAGGATTTTATAAAAATCTGAAACCGCAAACCATAATTGTTGTGGTTGATTGTTCTTTTACACCATAAAAGAGTAGAATTCAGTTTTGATAAACTACTTTTATAGCATTTTAAATGCTGTATATTTTAGTGTGTCACAACCTTTGTATACAATGTCATGACATTGGTAAAATGCATTTTTAAAAAGTGTTATGAAAGCTGTAAAAAGCTAAACACTCCAGTGACTTCAGTGACTGGCTACTATGGTATTTATTTGGTCCTATTGTAAACTGAAACTTGGGTCTTTTAAATATTTTTTCTCGGTGTGTGGGCTATGTTTGAATGAAGGAGTATTTTGAAAGTGTTTGTGTCTTGTGGCTTGTGGGGGATTTTTGTAGTTACAGTTGACATGATGACTAATGGAAAGACTTGGAGATGGGCAGGAACTAACAGACGGTCAACCAGTCACACTTCATTACTGAGTTTATATTGTGTGACACATTGCAAAAAATTACAAAGTCATAAACAAATATTACGATCGATCTAAATGTTGCCGCATCTCTTAGAGTCCTGACCAAAATTTAGGCGTTGAAAATCCGTAACCTTGACTCTCCTCTTATTTATCACCCGGTTCACTTTGGGTCGTCTCCAAACTGCTTGTTTTCAGAGATTCAGTTTATCTCCCTGTCAGAAATCCTAGCATGTATAGCTGAAAGAGAATCTCAGAGAGAAACGTGTTAAATGTCAGAAACAAGCGTGTTGATTCTCTGCATGATGTGCTTTCAGAAATCTCAGGTTTTGTAAAACACTTCTGACTTTATGAGCACAAAGTTGTTTCCACCGACGTTCAAATTTTAGATTTAGACTGGCTCAGCGCAAGCTACAGTTCTCCATAGACTCGTGTTCCAGAAACAGTTAGCGTAGCCCGATCACTTATGACATCATGCGGACGGTTTCCGAGAAATGATAGGAATAACATCGACTGTACAACGAAGACAGAAAAAGGTGACGTGTGCTTTGTCCTCGTTCACTCAGTGGTAGTAAAATACAGTAAGAGAAGAGGTGAAAAGGTTCTTTTCAGTGTGATGCCAACACAGAAGGAAAAGTTTCCTGTGTGGCCAATTACTTCCTCTTTCATTCCTTCTGGAAGCTGTAGAACACAACACAACCTACGCACAGGTTCGCTATTCCTGAGTCCCTCATGGTTCTTACTCACACACACACATACGCACACAGTCTTGTGCATAAACATACATCACCGCATGAAGAATGCCATTCTATGCCGTCGGGCTTATTCTTGTAAACACTATCTGAAAAAACAAACAAACAAACTAACACACACAAAGGGCAGAGTGCTGCATGCTTAAGACCCCTTCACATACGTATGTACACACACACACACACAAATACACACATTCCCTTCTATGGAATTGAGCACAGACAAGCGCACTGTTTCACTCCACATCTGTTTCTTTCTTCTCCTGTGGGAGCCAGGAAATGATTGTATGAGGATGTTTTAGTCTTTATAGACCACAAAAAAGGCACACACTTACTGGGGCAGAGAAAACTGAGAAACAGAGAAAAAGCTGTTCCTTTGAGTTGTCGGCAAAGCTGAGTGTGTGTAACTCAAGAGCTGCCTGATGTGACACTTACATTTGATAGTTTTTGTAAGCTTTAAGTGTACACTCTGAAATTTTGCGAAATAGAGGAGTTTTTTTTTTTTGCCATTTTATCTAGCAAAGAGGGTTCGTTACATAAATGTCCTACATAGAAAAGGTGCTGTCTTCTGAAATATCGCTGATATGTTTATATTTTATATATTTATTAGAATTTAATAATTCAGGATCCCCTCATATGAAAGAAATGACAAACTGTTATGTAAACATATTTCAGTTTAGTGCAGTATAATAAATATATAATTATAAGTATGAGATTTTATAAGAACCTGAAAGAGTCGTAGTTCAGCACATAACCACCCCCTCCCAGAAACCATGAGGTGTTTTTGCGCTTCATTTATATAAGGGAACATCTTCAATATAACATGTTAATTAGTGAAATTTAGAGGTGTTGGCAGATAGAGTTGATTACCTTTCAGACTGAGCTAGGCTAGCTGTTTTCCCCTGTTTCCAGTTCAGTCCTTCATATCAAACAAACAAATGAAAACAACTTCTGTCTTACATGGTCTTCCATTTTTCGAGTTTCAAATTCTGCCACTCTTATATTTGAACCAAACACCCAATGTGATACACAAATTAAAATGGCTTTTAGCTGCTGAAGTACACTGACTACTGTAAAACAACCTGCCAGCGTATCTTGTGAATGTGTTAGAGCCACTCTTAAGTGTTACTGAAACATAACAGCAGGGGTTCAGTGAAAACTGAAAATTTCACCTCTAAATTCTGTAACTGTGTGGTGGCATCGCTATTTTTTCACATCTGTGTTTCTCACATGCGGCTGTTCTCTGAGAAACCGTGCGAGGTAATGATCGGACAAGACGCGGCAAGTTGACCGCTCACCTTCCGATAAAACAGTTGTAGGTTGTGTTTGTCTGTCTCTGCTGGCATCCATGAACAATAAAGTCTTGCGACATCTCAAAGTGTGAGTCACAGTGTGGCATGACCCCACTCCATGAATCTCATGCTGTCTCTCAGCTGGTGTTGATTGAGAAAAACCCATAATGCCTGGGGTAATTGCTCCATCAAACCATGTCATATTTTCTATTTTTACATATGTCAGTACACAAAATACAACATATAATTTAAGACAGCTTTGGAGTTGGAATGCCTTGTTTCATTTTTGACAGAGAGCTGGGCTAACTGCTTACAGTCTTAAACCTTTTCATGTCAAGGACCCCTAAACTGACACAAATTAGACCCCAATTTGATAAGATTTTGTCCCAGGGTCCCCCATCTGACAAGATATTTGCTTTTAGATATTTTATTACAGAAAGTATATGAAACCCATGACCAAAATAGTCATACATTCTGTCATTGTGTTACTTATGGATTGAATTATAGTGAAAATAAATTATTCCCCTTTTTTGTTAGGGACCCCCTGGGACACCCTCAAGGCTTCTTTGGGGTCCCCGGGCCCCACTTTGAGAATCACTGTGCTAAGCTACCCTAACCACATCCCTGACCTACCAAGCTGAAATCAGTATTGATCTTCTCATCTCACTCTGGCTTAGACTGCAAACAAAATTGTCGGAGTGTTCCAAAAAGGACTTTGCAGGAGGCTGACCGCGCTGCTGTACTGAAGGTCTTTATTTTCTGAGCACAAATATTCCTTATCTCCTCTTTTTTTTTCATATATTGCTGCTGGCAACCTTTGTTCCGTCAACCAAAAGAGATAGGATACCATTTTGTTGTAGAATACTACCTCCTAACCTGAATATTTTCTGTTGAGCAATGATGCAGTCTCCTCATTGAGCATTCAGAGGGCCGTGTCCAGATTTAGATGCAGTGCTCTCTGGTCAGATAGTTCCTCACAACTGTCAGTCCTCGGTGTCTGCAGCTGCTGCCTTGCCCCTCAGGTGCAGACACACATAGGCCTTGATCTTTTGACCCACCGAGCTCTGTCAGATCCCCCAAAATAGACCCGCGCTCGTGATCCATCATGGCCATGAAGTCAGATGAGCTTGCTAAGCCGGAAGACACGTCACGTCAAAGGATATGGTGGATATCCGAGATCATGTACCAAATGACAAACACAAACAAGCTGTTCGATGTTGTACTAACAGAGCTCTTACGAGACTTCTCCGTTTCGCACCATTCTCTCCTTGACTGACTGACATTTTCTCCCTCTGTTATCAGTGGGAGAGGAGGCTTTGAAATTTGATTGACAGCTGTGATCAGAAACTACCTCTCTCATCAGTCTGTTATGGGAGGAGGCAGATGCGGGGGCGGCGCAGGGTTAATGCTGGTATCTAGCAGCTGGACTGACAGACCAGACAGACATGCTGTATTTGTCTCCGGCTGCTCCGAGAGACAATCTGTCGGACTGTGGCCAAATTCAGCCCTGACGTTCAGCCAGGGCTTGAGGGGCAGCTGTGAGAGCAGTGGGCTGTCAACTGCCCATTGCCTCTTCTGCAGGTACAGCCAGGCGAGAAGAAACAGATTTTTTTTTTTTTTTTTTTGCCTGAAGGCTCCAGTCTCTCTCATCCCTCTTTTTCTTGTTTTTTTAATGGAGGTTGGCGATTCCTCCTCTCTCACTCATTCTCTCTGTCTTTCTTGTTCTCCTTCTGCTCAGCTCAGTCTCTTTCTTTGCAACAAGCTTTGAGAGATTGAGGAGGGAAAGAGGGAAGATCAAAGAGAGCCCACACACTCTGCCCTCCAATATCATTAGGCTATCTCTGATGGCATTATTAGAGTATCTGCCGTGTGTGTGTGTGTGTTTGTTTGTATGATTTTTTTGTGTGTGTGTGTTTTTTTAATCCCTGCTTGAGTGATGGTGTATCTTTTATGCCTGTGTCTGTCTTGTGTGTGCTTGTGTATGAATGCCAGTACGTGCCTCGCCTTCCTCTGGCACGGGGCCCGATTCAGCCGTTGGGCCGCCCTGCCATCAGCCCTTCCATATTGAGCAAGACGTCCAAGCTCCCCTCCAGCGCCGTGCATGAGGGAGCTGCCCTCTGTTTGATGTCACTTCTGTTTTGCTCTGATCTTCCTCCACCAAAGCCTCCCATCAGCACAGTCATACACAGTAGCTGAGATAATGGAGGATCACTATGACGGAAAAACATCTGGAGCATGTAGGAGCAAAGGCCTCAAACCACCTGCTGAATCAAAGCTCACCTCTGCTGCCTTTTCTGCACCACTTAAAGGATAAGGCTGGCGCTATTTTATCTTTTAATTATCGATAAGAAATCTCATTAAAAGACCCAAACAAGCATTTTGTTGCATTTGTTTGACATATTCATTAATTGCAAGAGATAGCAAGCATAGTTTATTTGTCTTAGCCCATCAAACTAGCAGTGATGTATATAATGTCTGCCTAGGCTAACCCATGGACGCTAACTTGGGGGCTAACCTCCTTCCAGCAGTTGGGGAAACAACAGACGAGACTTTTCTTGATCTTGAGAAGCTGCAGCATTTATTAACTGACACACTGTAGTCTGTACTGTACATTTACCGCCAGATTGACAACTTACCGCTAACCTTTTCCTCCGCTGCGCTCGCATTCACCGTCACTTTTCTGCCGCTTGCACTTGCTCAACCACACCCTCGCTATGCACACACATTTCGCACTGCCCTATTTTTAAAGGAGCTATGCTATTAAGAGTTTCCAAGGCAACGACACAGAGGTTGACTTAGGTTTTGGAATAGCGCTGCCCAGACGCTCCCGAATGCTATTGATTTCCGAATGAATATGGATATAAATATGGTTATTTGTTGTTATTTTTGGCAACAAAAGAGATTTTTTGACCTGGTGGAGGTTCTCGTTGGCCTGGATGCTCGCCAGGCCCGCGCAGTTATTGGGAAAACACTGCATGTGAAATATTTCACATTTTCTTTGCCGTTAAAGAATCCAATTCTTTTTTTTTTCCTCTTTATCAAATGTATGCATTTGAAACTGACTGCTGCTGAAGATGTCATTTTGATATGACTGCAGGCGAAATGTATGCATTAAATTGAAAGGCACTGTGCACCAGCATTTTTAGGTGGCTTGTCCAAGTGAACATCTCGTGTGGTATGTGAAAAGTGTGATTGTTATACTCACACTACGTGTCATGTCATGGGCTCCCTTTCCACCGTTGCTCCCGTCTTGCTCGACGCTGAGCCCTCCCAGCAACGTGCTGAATCCTCACCTCCACCCACACACCTCAGCATGTCTTTCTGTTGGGTGGTGGAGGAAGAGAGTAAGTAGGGAGACGGACTAGAAACCGTATAACGCAAACATCAACAATAGATGTCAGTGGGGCCATTAGTCCACACCTAAATGTTTGAATTGCTACTGGAGGTCCATTTTGCAGGAAACGGAAGGTCCCTGCTGTGCGTTTTGTTGCCTTTCAATTCTTCATACATCGTCGGTTCTATTGCTCATTTGGCCTGCAGTGGGCCTTGGCTGAGGGAAGATGGAAATGTGAATTGTATACAGTTTTGCCTGTGTATGTGCGTGCACATGTCTGTAATGCACAGTTGCTGCAACTCTGCAAGTACCACATAACTGGACTGTGTGAGAGGGGGCGAGTAAGCATGCAAGATGGAGGGACTGAAAGATTGAGAGAGACAGGAGGAAGAGGGAGGGGGCAGGGAGACGGAGCCTGCACAGTTACTGAATCCATAAAGGATGAAAAGGGCCTTGGCAGGAGTCTTAAGGGGCTAATAAAATAAAGTTCTCTCAGATTAGTTAGCTAATAGAGCTGTAACATAGTGTTGCGTCTTAATGCTGAGGGGAACATGGCCTCCTGTGTGCTGACTGTGATGTGGTTGGAGTGATGAGGCAGGAGAAGGTGGGTGGGCGGATGGGCGTGGGGGGTTAGGCACTAACAGAGCACCTGCTGTGAGAAGCCCTCTGGGTCTGGTTATTCAGTCAGGGGTGAGCAAGCAGACAAGGAGAGGAGAGGGAGTCTACCTGGCATGAAATTACTCTTCCAGCAGCTTTAGTACTTACAGTACAAGATCAATGCACAGACTACAGTCGCTACATGTGTTTCTGTAAGCTCAAGGAAATTAGTGCTTTGCCTTTGGATATAAGGTTTGTGCTCTACTGTTGGGGCTCACATTTACTAGATGGCAAGGACGAGTACAAGTAATGGTTACAAAGACATCAAACACCATTTCTACAACAAGGATTTGACTAAGGGTTTGGTATATTGTTGCAGCTTCAAATCCCCAGGAGCAATTCTTAAAATTTGGAGAGTTAAGTGCAATCATCAGTAAATCATTAATTGATTGCTTTGCTATACTCTTGCAATTCAAATGAATGTGGCAGTAGGAGATAACAAAAGCCAACACGGCTGTAAGGTCGTCAACAAGAAACAAAAGGAACAAGTCTGCAGAAGGTCTGCCATGGGTTTTAAAACCATATCTGAGCCAACAGAAAAATTAACATGTGCGTTGACCTTTTAAGACTAAAAGCACCTCAGACAGAATAACCAGAAACAGCTGTCTCCAAGGCAAAGCTAAAGTGTAGAGGGACACTGTAATGATGATGAAATACATGCCAATTATACGAGGGGATGTGAGATGAGTATCTGGACGTGTCTTTTTCACTGGTATCTGACAAAGTCTCCATTATCTGTCCAAACTGAAGAAAAACTTGAAGGTCAGCATTCCTCTTTTAAACTTTATTCCAGAAAGCTGTGGTTAATTTGGGGCGTGGGTGCAGAAGTGTGGCTTTCTGCTGCGTTGAATCAGCAACCTTTTTTTTTTTTTTTTTCCAGATGACAGGACGTCCACTGCTTCTCTTTTGACGTCTTGTCTGCAAGGCAGGAGTGACCATGCCTCACCTTCTATCTCTCTCTGCCTCAGTGCTTATCAGAGTAAAGTATTGTGACGAGTGCAGGCTGTATAACCAGTGGAAATAAGGAGTGGGCTGGAATGCTGTGCATGTACTTGCAAGGCCATACAGTATATGAAACCTTTAAAAGGGAACTGGAATACTTGTTTTGTTGCGTGGCATTTATGTGTGTGCAGTCTGAAGGTGTACTTGTGTGGAAGACTGCAGCTCTCTGCGGGTGATGTCCTCAGAAACTAAGAGTAACTGTAGGAAGAAAAATACCGGTTTAAAGTGGCCTTGCTCTTGAGATGAGGGAAATAAGACTAGCAGGACAGAGAAAAACAGGGAGGAATATGATGTTCTCTCCAGAGACTCAAGTGGGGAGAAAAAAAGTGTAGAGACGAGCGAGGAGAAGAAAGTACTTTGTCTCTAATAACAGAGTGCAAGTAGCTTCCTCAGTGTTGTCATTATCACGGGAATAGTTAATGAGAGGCCTCTCAGTGGAGACTGATTGAGTGCGTCATCTTCATTCTCTTCTCACCCCCTACCTTACGGCTCCCTGCCCCCCTAGTCTGATCCCACTCTTTTCTGTTTCACATCTCATTCTCTCCAGATCCCCACTCTGACTTTCATTCTGAGAAACTCTCATCGCTCTGTGATGTCTTGCTAATGATTGTGTTCTTTTTTCAGCTTGTGTAAAATGGAGCTAGTTATCATCTGAGTGAAAGGGTGGATGTGTGCTTGTACGCTTGGCGGTGGGCTTGCGCAGCTTGGTTTGCACCGTGCAGTGTGAATGTGAACATGTCTTATGCATAGTAATGTGCATATTGTATGTGTGAGCATAGACTAGACTGTACAATACATCTTTGCACTTCTGAGGTTATGAGGACATGTACAAATCCCCTTACCAGTAACCATAAAAATTGCAAAAACGCACTTACTTTGTACATACATGGTGCACCATTAGGCACGTCCCTGACGCTGTCATTAGACCCTTCTTGAGTGTTTAATGTAGGCATCAAATATTGGCCTGTGGGCCACATCTGTCCCTTCAACAGAATTATTTGAACCCCAATTGAAACTATACATTTTCCCTCATTGCGATCTAAACTTTTAGGCATGTTTCACACATCTGTTGTAGAACCAAAAAAACAAACATAAATATGACCTTCATAAATCCTTCACTCATATTTACACTAGTATTAATGCACAGTTTTAAAAGAGGGTGCCATTTACCTGGAGTAGAGGTGCTGGCTTTGACTACCTTTCTTAACAGGTGACCCAATTAAACTATCAAACAGATGCAATTAAGTCTATGTATATTATGAGGACTGTAGATCTAAGCTGGGCTACTGTAAAAGTCTTTACTTTGGTTTGAAGGAATTGACCATTGTCCAAACAGTTTAATAAATCTATATTTAGAAAATTAAAAACAGCCTGGACAGGCCGGCATCTTCATTGCAACCACAAATCTACCTTGGCCTCTCAAGGAGCAAAGCTGAATATGGACTTTTAAAACCAGGTACTGTGCCTAATTATCCCTGGTTTTGTACGAGGGACAAGTACCTGAGAGGCACTTAAATGGTTGAGAACTCTTAGCTGAAACAGTAGCAGTTGTTTTATGTGTTGTGTAGGAACAGATGCGCACACACACACTCACACACACATGTGATTAGAGTGGAATAGCATCAGTTTCAGCTCCATGCTCAAATCAGTCTATAATCACTCTGCTTCAGGCCACTCCAAGTTTTCTATTTCCCACTTCCCAACCATTCGCCGCTCATAGTGAGAGGAAACCGGCTCTAGTTCTCTCCATAGAAAATATGAAAAATGCTGCCCTTACTTTGAATTACACAAAGCGAAATTTAGCAGTGGCATGATGACATAGAAAGTCGATGGAAAGACGTGAACGTAAGTGAGAACAGGCGTAGATTCGCCCCAGGCGGAGAAGACGCGTAAGGCTTGAGTTGAAAATGTTTCAACTAGAGCAAAACGAAATTTGTTGTTACCTCCACTTTCTTAATGAACAGAGGCAGTCACAAAAACAGAGGGCCTGGAGAAAAATAACAGAAACAACTGGAATTCCTAGTATTACCACCTGTGTATTACCACAAAAACAGATCCCCTTCCCTTTATTTGAGCAACGTCTGGCTAGAGTTGGCAAAATAAAATGCAACAGAGGCCAGGAGGATATGAAAAATATCATTCATCCTCCTCAACAATACAGCAGTATGTTATACTATATGATATGATACATAGATAAATAAAATATTTAAGAAAAAGTTGGACACTAAGTCACTAAATACATTACTGAGCTACAGACAAATATCAGGAGTTGCTCCGAGAATATTTAAAATATTATTTAAAAGTATCAACCTTTTATATTATATCAGAGAGTAATGTCACCCCACAGCCTCGCCCCCACCCTCAACACTCATCCTTTTTCCATTCCTATCACTTCTGTTCAGTGGGTTCATGCGTGCAGATGTCAATAAACTTGTGGTTGCGGTACTTTAGCATCTAGCTAGCTAGAAGTGGAGTGAGCCTAAACGGAGTTGCTTTTTTCTGAAGTGGTAGGCACTTTCAAATACAGTGTTTGAAACAGAGCTCAACAAATATCACCAAACACATAAGCTGCAACTTGGCTATCTGTCTGGCTAGCCACCAGTACGGTAGCTGACACCTCCTGCTAAAGGGTTGCTGACAGACATCGCAAGCAGCGCTGGCCAGGGAGATAGCCGGGGCACATTTATCACCCCGACCGGTGCTGGCAATGACTGTCAGGACTGTCAGAAGCCATGAGAGGACACAGGGTTGGTAACAGACCAGTTTCACCCAGCTGCTGCTAGCCATCCCTGCAGTGGGCAGCAGCTCCATTTTCTCCCGGTTCCGGCCGCACACAACAACTGCTGATGGCTGTTTTTCCTTCTAAATGTGTTTGTAGGGTTGTCAACTTCTATTAGCAGAAATACAGAACTGCTGCAGATGGATAGTGGTGGGGTTGTTTTGTTGAAACATGCTTTGTTTAGTAATAGTAACTCGGATTAGGGACGGATTAAACCTGACTAAACCCAAATATTCACCGGTGCTTACGAGTGTCTTTGGATTGCCTGCAGCTATCAACATCTCTGAAACTGCTCATTCTGCAGACAAACATGTCCAAATTTCAGATCAGTCATGCAAGTGCAACATACAAAAGAACCCAGAAAGCGCTAAAATCACTACTCCAAGCCCCAGACAAAAAGCCACATTAGTCAGCAATGCAGTGACAGTTCATTCAGAGCTTAGTACTTGAGCGTTTGCACTTTCACCACATTTTCAAATTGAAGCTCGGATAAAAGGACTTTTGCCATTTAATTCACATTTCTGGATAAACACTGGATATCTTTGGTTGTTGGCAACACTAAATGTGTGGCTTCACAGAGTACAAGTGACACAGTTTAAATATAATAACTGATCACTTTGAATCTTATTTCCGAAGTCTGTTGGGAAACGTTGAGGGGCATGCAGGAGGTTGAAACAGACAGTAAGTGGAAAACAATACACATTCACTCAAACTTTCCACAACATTCAGTGTTAAGTTGTACATTATTATTAATAATGATGACTGTTAAAGGAAAAATGTCATAGTTAAGTCACTCTTAATCTTATAGGAAACACTTGTCCTCTTATTGGTTTTAGTTTTGGAACATCCAAAGCCATTAAGACAAACAAAATGATTTTGTGTATGTATATATATAGATATGTCTATGTCAATATATATGTATATTAGGGCTGTCAAATTTAATGCAATTATTTAGATCAATTTTATATATAATGCGTTAAAATACATATATTAATACATATAATTTAATGATCTGTTTTTGTCACATTGAGGGCTAAGTAATGGGCTTGTGTTCAATGACATGTATTTGGAAAAAATGAAACAATTTATTGATTTCTGATGCCACCTATAGATATTTCTATTCAATGCTTTACTCACTGTGTTGGAATAATGTAATGTTTTTGAGTTAAAATATCTTCATTTGGGGGCTATTCCAAGCAAATATCGATATATGTGATTGTTTGCAATTAAATCAGCATATATACACTTCTGCCACCCCTAGGGATATCAGTTTTGGTTAATTTTGCTTTCGATAGACCGACACCCATTAACTAGTAACTAACTGGTAAATTTTGATGAAACATTGTGATATACCTTTCATTTGTGAGAGCTGTGGTCAGAGCTAGCTTGTCTGCCCTTTGACTTTTAGCTCATCCTTCTTCACCTCAGTGTTTTCAATGCGTTAAGTCACAGTAGCTCTCGATGGCGTAACATATTCGGCTTGAGGTACCGGACTAGCTCTTTCAATGCCTCGCCCTCTACCACACTGGTTGGCAGCATATCGGTAAACAAAGTAACACCTGCATTGTTATTACAGATAGACTGTAGGATTAACATGTTAGGCTAACAGTCCCCATCAGCTGTGTGACTTTATATCTGTACCGTGACTTCTTACAGAGCATGCAAACACCGTAAAAACACACGTCACCTGCCCAGCACGGTGCTGTTAAACCAGAGACACTGCAGATACACCTTATTTTTATACAATCTATCAGCTACACACAACACAGCACGGCTATGCTCACAATGCTAGCCATGCTAACTAGCTGCTAGCTGCCGTGCAGGCTGGTAAAATCCGTCACATCTCTTTGTATCTGGGGGTTGGTGCCCCCCGCTTCTGTCAGTAAATGTGTGTTTTTAAAACTTATTTCGGAGCCACGCTCACTTACAATCCTGCATAGTACCGAAATTTGGCACCAATTGATCATATGTGAATAATGTGAAGTAACGAGTTTAGAACACCCAAGCATGCAAATTAACCTATAGACCGACATGCGTAAACAGTCAAAAATATTCTCAGCAGTTCCCTAGCCACCCCTTAAAGTCTCCATGCCACCCTATTACCACCCCATGAATACTTCTCTAAATCTGCCCCCGCATGAAAACAATTCATAACTTCCCAAATTGTAATAATTAGAGGATGTAGCGTATGTATCCCAGAAACAGAAAGACACTCAGTCTCTCTTTTGAGACTCTGCATTCATTGTGCTGTTTCACTGTACTACAGCCCACAAAATGACAAATAAAATCCCCAAAACTCCTGAAATCTGTGTCAATGACATCTTTTCTGCATAATGAATTCACTGAGCAAGTGCATTCCCAAGACATCTTTTTTCTCCCTATATTTAGCTAATTCTTTATCTGAGAGAAAGAGAGAGATAGAGTCTTACTGTAGCGGATTACTTGACGCCTGATTTGAACCTCTTAAGCTGTTTTGTGCTGTTTAAAATGAAATTAATTGAGAGCATTTGTGTTCAGTAATATTAGCTGTATTAGTCTTAATTTACCCCTTCTGGTTTATTCTGAGGACCACTTGTTTGCTATCGGTGCCTCTTGGGATTTCGATCTTTGCCATTTTGTAGCGCTGCAGCTTGACCAGAAACAGAGGGAGTTAAAGTGGGGTACCATTAATAAAGACTAGAGCCATAGGCCGGCGCTGTAGCTGATGCTGTAATGATTAATGAGGACCATGCCTTAGCCTCAGTGGTGGTATCTCTGTTGAATTAGGCTCTGATTACGCCTGGCTGGGTCACATATGACTAATGGCTCTTGGGCCTAATTCGTTCTTCTTTGAGCCAGGCCATGTGGAATAACCATTGGATATGTTTCATCTGACATCTAATTGTAAGAGCTGGTGTGCATTTTGTACTTATATATGTGTGTTTACATGAATTTCCACAATAAATATTTCCTCCCTGTAATTTTATTGCCCCGATGATGGCTACTTTGCCCCATGGGGTAGCACCATTTCTCTATAATTAAGATTTCACCATTAAAATGTGAGATTACTGTGGCGCCTATTTAACTAAAATATATTCTCCTTCCCTAAGGGCTGTTTTTTCCATTAGGACTTCATGAAATGGCTTTTTGTTTACTCATTATTATTTGGTTTTCATAGCTGGATTGTAATTTGTTAGCCTGAGTAGGAGGAAAGAGGCAGGAGCTGTTGGTATGGTACTGCGTAGGAGATTATTGTCATGTCCTCTGCCCTCAAAGATAGGTCCAGGAAATTGATTTATGAAGAGAAATATAATGCACAGCAAGGTACAGTAAGTCTGCAGAGTGACTTTAGCTATGGTATATATCTATGCAAGTAAGGATAATGGGACTTTCACTGGCTGATTAACAGGACTGACTCACTCTGACTGTTGTTTGTCTGACTTATGAACTGCTTGAACACCTTTTTTCTCTTTCCAGTGCAAACAAATTCTCATTTCACATAGCTAAATGTTAGGGTTAGGCAGCTAAAGTACCTGGTTAACGTTATGGTAAAATGTTCTCGGTGAATAAAAAGGACATTGTAAATGTTAATTATAGGTCTGTGAGGGGATCCAAACTTAAGTGTCCGGCATTAAAGTCAGACATGCTGCATACTCACACACCACCTCAACCTCCACACACTACTTTCTGCATTGGTACTGCATATTGGCATCGGACATAAATTGTGAGGAGCATCCAATGTGGATGCCAAGGTTAAGGCGAAATTACTGATAACTTGATAACTGTGCGTTTGTTAGGACTGGGCAATGAGTCAACATTATTATTTAGTGAACCCCAGTAGAATTGTATGTTTACTATACTGTATGTTCATATCAAGCTCTTGATTTTAGAGCTGTAACACAAATAATTACAACACTCTAGTTAATCAATTAGTTGATTGCCAACTTACTGGCGACTATTTTGATAATTGAATAAGTCATTATTTAATTGAAAATGCCAAACATACTCTGGTTACAGTTTCTCCAGTGTGATGATTTGCTTTTTATGTATTGTAAACTGAATATATTTTGGTTTTGGACTGTTGATTGGACAAAAAGAGACATCTGATGATGCCAACAACAACTCAGGGAAAATGTTATGGACATTTTTCAATATTTTGGGACATTTTATAGATAATATAATTGACTGAAAAAAATAATCAATGAACAATGAAGTGAATGTGTTTTTGCATAAATTTTCCATTATGTGATAGACCTCAATATAAACAAAAAACTTATTTTTACTAGTGTTAATGTATGTCAATGTACTGAGGTTGTTGAGAAAGGAGATGTTGGTTACAGGGTCAGTCATAGCTGTGCATAATCCTTCACAAGTCTGGCTTTGTGACTTGTAACCCTTTTGACCTTTTTTATTGATGGGGGGGATTATGGGAGAAGCCATTACTGAGTTATGTTAAGAGAAACTGACCCAGAAAAGATTTGAAAAGAATCTCTTCTTTTTGGGGTAAATTAATACTGCCGCAACAAATTTTCCCTCAAAACAGTGGCTAATTTAACTGGTGTACTAAATTCATGTCTGGTAGGTCGTAGTATGTCAAGCTACATTTCCTGCTTCCTGTTAACTAGCAAACACCCAGAAAATATTACAGTTTCATTACCCAGTGATCGCCCACTCTCAGGCCTGTTGACTTGTCATTTTGGCTTCGCTAGTCACCATTCTGCTCCATTTCCTTAGCTGCAATCACACTGTCAGTGTCTGAGATGGTGTTAAGCTGTGGCTCATTGCACCATGGCTGTGCTTGCTGGGCACGAGCCATGTGGAAGCAGTGGGCATGCTCCTCAGGCTGGAGAGAGGCAGGAGTTGGTTGGAAGGAGGCGGTATGGAGAGCAGTGGCAGTGAAGGGATCCTTTGCAGCTCCTAACCCTGTGTTTTTCCACTCCGGCGAGCTTGTTGTTTACTGCTCTCAGTAGTGGCAGCATGGTTCTCTACTTGGCTAATTTGTCACCCCATAAAAACAGGACAGCACTGGTACACATAGAGTAGGAGTCAGTGAGCTTGTTATGTTCTTGCAAGGATGGAGAAGATAAGAGGAAAGAGAACGATACGGAGAAGGAGGGAGCATCAGTGAATACCAGGTTTGTGCAACAAAAGGGAGAAAAGAGAAGGTGTAGGCAAAAAGAGATGCAGGATAAGGAAGATAGAATGAGAAAAAGTAAAAAAAAATGAAAGAATGCCAGCTTATAACGCTGAGATAAAGAAATGTAAAGGCAGCGAACAGTTTGTGTGTATGCATATGTGTGTGTGTGTGTGTGTGTGCTTTTGGATGAAGGGGTGGCTCTTCTTCTTTCATCTTCCTCTCTGTTGTACTATTCAAGAGTGAGCTTGTTTGCTATTCTGAGGGTCTGCTGCTCATTAGAGGACCCTGCAGACTCCTCTAACAGGGCGTGCTCAGCTGACCCGGGGACCGCCTGTGTGACAGTGCACTCCAAAATATGCTGCTGTCACGCTGTGATGAAATCGCCGTAACGATGATATGCTTCCGTATAAACATACCAAAATCCAAAATATTTTCTCTTTATCTCTTCTTCTACTCTCATTTTTTTTCCCTCTTTGTACTGCAGTATGTTTTCAACTTTTATTTTCCCCCCATCTCCTTCGCTCTATGCGCTTGGGTCAGTAATGAGCTGGTTTGGTTTCTTTTTCCTGCCACAGGCATATTTTTCTCTCCATCTCCATCATCCTCCTATACCCTCTCTCTCTCTCGTGTTTTCTTCTCTCGATGCCTTGTCTCCCCCAAGGATTTTCCAGGTTGCTTTCTCTGTGTTATTCTCTTATCCTGTACATTCACATTTTTTCCCAGTTTAAAGAACTTTAATTATATTCCCATGGCACTGGAGAATCCAACGCATTGTACTAGCACGGGCTGTCCACAGCATTTGCTCATGTTCGGCCCATGTGGTCCTCATCTGTCTTACAGGTGTGAAAAATGTATGAGCACTGGTATCACTGCCCTCAGGCTAGACATAGACAACATTACCCATGGCTCTGAGGTAGAATGTTTAAATGAGAGGCATTCCCTCATGCTTGGTGTATAACAAGGCAGCATGCATATAAGCATGCACACTCATGTCATGGAAAGTGGCTGTTTAAGGAAGAAAACATCTGGCCATGAAAGCGTTTAATGTTCATGCTGTGTCTGAATAAATGCATCATGCTGATGATTTTTTAGGAAAAAAATCACTAAATACTAGGATGGGTATTGTTACGATTTTATTGATACGGATATCGATACTGGTTATTGATACAGATACTTTTTGATATTCCTATATATTACTTTTTTTGCAGAAATAACATGTTAAATTGTTCCTGAGTTTGCAGCTGTGGCTGCCGGTTGACCGATGTTGTCTATTTAGGAATACAAATTAAAAGTGCTTAAAACCGATGCTAACTGTGTCCTGAGTTAATAACTACAGACTTATTTTTGTGTTACTTTGACTTGACAAGGTTGAGACAGTCGCTTTTTTACTTTGGCAAATCCCATCAGCATCCGAGCCGGGAGGCTGCATTGAGGACGTAGGTGCAGCAGCCGCTTTGCTTAATCAAACACGCTGCACTGCTTCTGATTTATAGTATGTTGTATCTGTAAGTGTTTCATGAGGTTGCTGGTTTTACCCCTTTTGCATTTAGCTGCTTTTTCATTAAATTTGGTAAAGTGAGCCCACACTTTGGAATGTTTTACTCATCTGTCATCTGGAGAGGACTGAATGTAAACACGCAGTTATGCAACATCAAGCGTAATCACCTGACACTGGCAGACCATTAGGAATTTGAAAATGCCATCTATGTTAGAATGAATTAACGTTACATAAATACCGATAGCAGCAAGGTTTGTCCAGGAGCTTATCAATATTTCAGTACTGATCAGTCAGGAATTATTACCAATTTAGTACAGGTTCTCGACCACCAATTACATTTCAGGCTAGATGAGCTGTTAGACATTGAAATAAACTCCTCTTGAATAAAAAGAGAAGATAAGTTCAGGGCCAAATGTTTTCTGATTCCAAAACAAGACTGCACTTTATTCTGTGTACTCTCCTCTCTCGTTGAAAATAAATCCTTGTTGGTTGATGGATATTAAAGCTTAGTGTCTCTTCCATAGTGTTGTATGACTACCATAAAAACAATACAAGCTCTTATCCTCAGAGCAAAAACAGGAGTTTCTGTGTTAAGAAGTATGTAAAGTACATTACACCCAGAGAAAAGCTCTGACTATTGCCCTTTGGCCTTTGACTGACATGTTTTATTGTAACCTTGAACAAGCCTCCGCTCCAAAACAGATAAATACAGAACAGGAAAGGAAAAAATAAGGACAAATGACATGAGGGAGATAAAGTTGGAGAACCGAAGAGAAAGGAATTCCCATGAATTAGTTTTTGCTCTTTCAACAAGTGGGGTTAAGTGGTGAGTAGTTGCAGATTTACAGAGATACCGCCGGTTATACCCCCTCCTGCTAATTGAAACAAGAGACGGGTGAAAGCTACAAGAGGGATAAGAAGCTGCTGTTATAATTCATGCCTCTTCACCCCAATCAAACTTAAGCTCTCCTCTCGCTGTCACGCCCCAAAGAAGATTCTCACAAATCCTTTCTGTTTTCCGGTCTGATTCTAACAGCGCTGGTTTGAAGTGACCCTGAGAAGAGCTCACTCGAGAGAGGAGTTTGTATAGTCCACACACTGCCTGATTAAAACTCTGGTTCTATAGTATTTTGGAGTCAGGTAAATTAATTTGCATGGAGGAAGTGCCTGCAGTCAAAGAATTAGGAAAGGTATTGTGTTGAATTGATAGAGGGGTCAGGTGAGCACCCTGTACTTGTTCAGCATGCAGTGCAGAGGAACAAAGCCGCTACTGATTAACATTGTTATTCATTCATGAGAAAGAGCCCAGCGAAGCAAAGCCATTTGTCTTAGATACGTTTAACAAATGCAAAACCAGTTGGCGAAAAAAAAGAAACACAAATATCCTTACAAGAAACAATTGAATAATTATGCCCTCTCAGCTCGAACCAGACCAATGGAGTTCTAAAGCTGTCAGCACTTATTGTTTAAATATAGTGTTTTATTATGGCGGCATTAGGTTTTAAGGATTATAATTAATCTACATGCTGTCTGCCTGTCAGCCATTCAACATGTCTAAAGCCGTTTGTCATTACATGCAAAATTAAAATGAAAAAAATCTTTCGTTGCCATATCAGCCACTACTGCCACGGGTTTGGCCTGGTGGAAAAAGTTAAGACACAGTCAGAAAAGTATATGCATTTATGCACTCTTTACATACAAAAAACCATTATCAGTAAGCACAATAAGTTCACATTCCAGACACGGGCCAATTAACAGACAGTGTAAATGTCAATTGATCGATAACAAGACCTATGACCGTACTGCAGTGGGACAGAGAAATATGCATGGATTTATTATGGGCTTTAATTATCACAGCATTATTTCAATATTGATATATTGCACTATTTACTACATATTACATGGCTTAAAGGTGGACGTATCACACACATTCTGGGGCTTTATTGGTATATGATTTACAGTACAAAAAACTCATACTGGCCCTTGCAGCCTCTCAGTTCAGCCTCTGAGACTCAGCCCCTGTCTCTTTAAGACCCCCAATCAATGAGTCCACTCTGTTCTCATTGGCTAGCTTCAGGAAGCTGCATCTCGGGCCGACTGGGGAGGCTAAGTAAACAAACGGTAGTAGGATTTACTTTCATTCTTTACTCAAAATGGAAACCTCTCAAATACACGTGTACATGTTCGAGCCTGATTCTGATCCGAAATATGCAAGTGGAAAACAAGAACAACGGTAGCAACAAAGGCTATGGAGCAGACGGCTGTTTGTGAGCATGCACGAACAATCTGATGTCATCACGAGGGGGAATTAGAGGTAACATTGCAAACGAAGCCTTCAAAACAGACTGAAGCCTGGGCTTTTGACTTTCAGGGACATATGTTCACCTCAAGTTTTGGACCTTTGACCATGTTTAAAGTAGACATCTGACATCATAACAGTATAAAAATAAACAAAAGCATGATATGTCCCCTTTAAAAAGTTCCTTATATTCATACCATTAAGTCAGATGTTTTTCAGTGTTACGCAAAATTGTGTTCTTAATAATTTAACATCTTAAAAATTTGACTTAATTTATGAGAACTGTCAATCAAGACATCTCTATATGAGAAGTCTTCATGATACAATTATATAAATTTACAATTATTCCCTATCCTGAATTTTTTTCTGATATGACGTGCTTCCACTCATTTGTAGCAACAACATATGCAGGTCAGCGGACACCTGGATTCAGCTCCTCCTGAGATTAGTATGCATGTTATCACCTCAGCTATGGATTAAGCATTCAAACAGTGATTGCGAAAATGTCATTGGGATTTTAGTCATCACATCCTCAATGTTTTTTTTTTAATGTCACTTGACTGTCTTCTCTTCTCAGTGTTTCAAATCCAAACAGACTATTCCAAACAACCCCGTAGACGTCCTGTTTTGTCTGCTTCCCTGGAGTTAAATAAACACTTGATAATAGATGGTCACTAAGCCCTGGACCAAAAAACTGTGTTTGTGGCTGGGGAATGTACACACGGACTCCTCAGGATGGGGAGGGAAGTGGGAAGATACACCCGCGGTTTTTTGTTCTGTTTTGTTTGGATGACGCCAGTAACGTCCATTTCAGTTATTTTAACTGCCCTCAAGGTTCATTTCACTGGAGAACACTGCCTTCTTTGTCTAAAGTATTTAAAGCTTTACCATTGCAATATATGGTACAATAAAAGCTGGATCTTTTCATGCTGAAGCAATAAACATAAAATGCAGTTAAAAAAGAATTCCATCTAATCTTCTATGTCATGATGTTCTCCATATTTTCAGGACTTTGCATGTCAAGTTTGGGTAATTTTGTAAAAGTTGCAGTATGTTTATTTAATATTTCATGTCCTTTATAATCTGAAACAGTAGGGATGTTGAATCTATCTAGCTCATAATGAAAGCTACTCTAACCTAAGGGTTATTTTGAGTTGGATATTACCCTACTGGGTCAATGAGATGCATTGCCATGTATGGCATATTTGCAGGGCTTGGCACCTGTCCTGTCTGGGTGTGTTTTGTGTTGGTGGTGCTGTTCCAGCCAGCCCTTCTTAATGAGAGCAGAGGAACAACAGAAGCAGATGGAATTGCCTGTGGGATTGTGGGAAGACTCAGGAAGGGCTAGGACGACGGTTGTGGGAGGGAGCTATTGCCATGTGGTGGCGTGCCCACTCTGCCCTCTGGTCATCTCTGCTAGTCCTGCTTGGTGGTCATCCAGGCGCACTGGCCTGCCAATTAAAGATGGGCCCATAGTCAACCCTGAAGGTTCCACCAAGCCCACAGGCCTCTCTCTTCCACCCTTCATCTTTTTTTCTCTCCGCTTTCTTCATATCACTCACCAGCCAACACCCTGCCGCGCACTCTGCTTTGTTCTTGTTTTCTAACTCAAGGGGACTCAATGCGCCGCATTCATTAGGCTGTTTTCCCATCTTTCCTCCTCAGCCAGATAACTCACCTCCAGTGAGGTGGCACATGCTGGTGCCATGATCTTTTCAACCATGTGACAATGAAGAAGTCCTCTTTGGCTCTGACACGTTTTCGGTACTGCATTGAAAGCAGAATTAACATGCAGATGAGGATGAACTGAAGATGTGCTCACTTGCTCCTCAGCATCATGACCCCACATATGTGAGACCTAGTGCTTTCAAGACTAGTTTGTCTAGAGAGGGCCCAGAGTTCTTCACCCTGGGGTTTAAGCAGTCAATGCCAGAGGTCAGAGGTCACTGGTCTAGCTGGCTTTGTGTAAGCTGATAACTTGTGAGAAAGAGATAGAGACAGGGAGGATGAGAGAGAAATCAGGCCAATACAGTAGTTGGACTGTCAGCACAGCAGTGAAAACAGCTGACTGGGGGAGAATAGGTGGGATCACAGGGATTAGGGAGGCTTGTTAGCGAGCTCTAAAAGCCCAACCTGCACTATCTACCACCTGCCTTAGGGTGTGACATCCGTCACTAAACTAGCATATATAACACTGTGGAACTACGGCTGTGTACATCTTTTGTAAGCTGAAGCAGGGTTGTGTTCTACTTCTTCTTACGTCCACGGAGACCTCAGATGGCAGGGAAACTCTCTGACTTCCATATGGAGTGGACAGATGTGAGGAACACATCAAGCACTCCCATATTTGATTCCAGGGGGCTTCCTCTTGGATCCTTGAAGAAGCGTTGCAGCTTGGTATATGTGATGGAAACATCCCCACTCCAGATTCCTCAGTGCTTTTTCATTCTGAAGGGCTCTGCCTCTGCCAATTTCTTTTTTTTTTTTTTTTTCTGTTAACGGAGTTGTTTCCAAGAGTCCTAATGCTTCAATGGGCAAACAAAATGGAGTGTATTTTGAGAGGGTTCTGAATTTTGCAGGCAATCAATGCTGCACTAAATAAAACTGTCCACAGCGTTTCAGCTCTATTTCAAGGTCAATTATATTGATATAGTTGTCCTGGTCTCTCTTTTTTAAATTAGGGCTTACAGTATTAGTCTTGAACATTGGAACACAAGTGGTGTTTTTGCTTTTCTCCACTGATCATGTCCCAGAACATTTTCTATCTCACAGGAGTAATTTCAAACTACTGCCATTTTATTGCAATAAAATGTAGCTGAAATCACAGTGTATTTCATATCTAACAGGAATAATCTGAAGCTTCCATGTGGACAAGCTAATTTATATCTCCTTGGCCAGGGAGATGCTACTAGCGTCCCGGTTGTCCAGATCCTCTGTGCCTTGCAGAGCCATGGCGAAGGCCCCTTCATGGACACTGATTAAGTCTAGCACTCTTTCTGTTTGGTGTAATAACAGCAGGAGGCAAGCAGCAGTACGGAAAGTAGCCACTTAGCTAGCACTTAGCATAGGTGCAAGAGCGTACGTACATAATAATGACAGGTAAACATCCCTGGCATGAGGTATATTCAACATACAGAGGACCATTAATGATTTGAAAAGAAAACAAGGAAGTGCTACGTGCTACAGTGTTAAAAACCTACAACACACAACATAAAGAAAATAACAAGAGTTAAGATGAAAAAGCCTTCAATAGAAAGGTTTTTAAAATAATCTAAGGTTTGTAGGAAGAAGAATTTGAAAATGTAAATGACAGTTGTCAGGGCATAAAGCCGATGATCTATTGATCTTTACAAATCAAGACTCGATAGTCTAACAATGGCATAGCCGTCAGTGCTGAAAAAAACAAAAGGTTTAAATCGAAAATTGAATCATGACCATAAAATTGAAAGTCAAATCTGATAGTGGATTTAGAGAATGGTGACACCTGTACTTATTTATTGTTTTGCTGCAGCTGCTTTATTGTCAGAACTGGGTTTGCACCAGCTGGAAAAAACAGCAATGTCACGACGGCCTGAGCACATGCTGGGCCGGACCAATTGGAGCCATCTTCACAATTTACAATTACACCAAAGTGACGTACATCTGAGAGCTGATAAAACACAAGCAGGGATCTTCACAAAGCCAGCTCCAGTTGTTCTCCCTTTTCTTTTCTGTTTCTGCTCCAGGAGGTTATCTCAGGCTGAAAAAATATACAGCAGAGGATATATTTATTCTCTAAATGAATGTAGCACTGTCTAATGTAGAAGTTCAGACAGAGGAAGCAGCCTCCCTGTGTGTGTGTTTGTGCCATTTGTACTGATCTGTTTCTCACTGAATCAGTTGCAATGTACATTAGGTGATTGCTTCAGAAATTGAGTTGGTAGTCCGGTGAAGTTAACAAGGTTTAGGCCACATAATATTCTCACATGGCATATCAAATTATTTCAAGTAAGTTCTCATTGAAGAGTGTGCTAAATTGATTAAATCTGTGTGGTGATCATTGCCTAGAAAGCTTAGAAAATGGCTTATTTGTTGCAGTTTGATTTTGCTCATGGGCCCACAAATACATAACAATGACCTCTCATATTAGCTTCATTTTTGATTGACAGCTGTTGCAAATATTAGCATGATTGATTAAGCGTGACAAAGTGAAGGTCTGCAATCAGGCTTATAGTCCACCACACTGTCATCGGCTTTCAGCTTAAATAACATGTAATGAAGCTTTCCTTATATTACTGTTGTGCAGTGATTGAGTCTTGGAGCCTGAGCTCATAGAGTTACATTCTTTGCACTTACTTTTTCCTCATACATGCACACTAGGCTTGCCGCGGTAGTCTGTGTTACCTGTGTTACACAGTGTTTGGGCATACACCGATTACAATAACTTCCCACCATCATTTTGCTTCTTCTTCTTTTTTAATAGAAATAAAGCCCATTTAGTTCATTATCACCTATCAGTGCCCATGTTCATCACGTTACAATTATAAACTGAAAGTGTCTGCAGAGTGACCGTCTGCAGAGTGAGACGTCTGTCCTCCCTCCTGCTCTCTGCTGTAAACACACATAGCTGTGTAGCTGTTTTCACGTCTCCCAGAAACACCCCCGCTCTCTGCTTGCTCAGCCTGCTCTCGGTGTGTCTCTCTCCCGATGGCAAGCGGGTTGCTCCGGTTCTGGTTCGAAGCGCCAGTTGTCCTCCGGCTTGTCCTTGTGTCTGAGTACGCTGCAGCCTGGCTGTACACAGAAGATGACCTGCTGGTGATCCTGACCAGCAGCAGCCTGAAGCCCTTCATCAGTATCTCCTAAGTAAGGGGAAAATCTAAAGATCTAACATTAAAGATCAAAGGAAGTGCTCTACAGATACCGAGCATCATCAACGAATATCTTATCTTGGAAAACGTCTGGTGTAATCGGTAACACTGGTCACGAGTTTATTAACCGGTGGGAAAATTACCTCACCCAGGCATCCCTAATGCACACATTTGTATTTGGGTCCTATACTTGTGAGGACCCTCAGGAACATAACAACTCTAACTCTAGCCCCTCTTAAACAGCCCTTTTAAGAAGTGAGAACTGGCCAAAATGTCCTCACGCTCACCGACTACCACTCAGATGGTCCTCACAAAGGTCGAGCACTGGCATACCAATACCACTTTGTATGTGGGACCTTTTGATGTCATTCACACTATGACAGATACCTGCATGTCTCAATGGAATTGCCTTGAAACAAAATACATTTCATCATTTGTGAAGCAGTGGCAGAAGGATGGATGGTTGTCAGTAATGAGCTTGAGTGTCCAACATCTGAAAAATCAAAGGCCGGTCTAAAGCTGACAAGACAAAAAAAAATATCTTCTTTGAATGGTGCAAACCTCTATTTGTAAACATGATCAAAATGCTTGTTCAGTCAAACACTGGTTTCTGAATTTTTGGATAAGTAAATTCTGGGATAAACATCTGTCAAACCTGCCTTCTTTTGTGTAAACTGCAGCACCTGAATATGTACGAGTAGATTTGTAAAAAAGCACCCGAAATGGTTTGGCACTTGATTAGAAAATGCTTTCCTCAAACAATAATGCTCCATTTAGATTGTCTTGGAAATTCTTTTTATTACCTACGATGATGTTTTAAAAACAGTGTAGAAATTGTATGTACTTAAGGCTCTTTTTTAACTTCACTTGGGTATAGCATGTGGGAGCAGAAAGTGAGAAAAGAAAAATATTGCTCTCTGGAGACCATCTGAAGATCAGGCCTTTGATGTGATCTGCTACCATTGTGCTTTGCACTCCAGAAGTTTCCCCTCACAAGGCAAAGATGCATCTTAAACTGGAGCACATATTTGTTTATGGATGAGGGGCCCGACATCATAGAGCAGCCTCTTACCCAATCAGAACGCTCCTCAGCTTTCCTCCTCCATCAAAAGTTCCTGTCATCTTAACATGGTACAGCTTTCTCTCCTCCAGCACTGTTGCTATGGTTAGAACTGGTGTTTTGGTCCTAGTGTCAGAGAGAATGACTGATAGACCTTACCATGTCTTGAACACAGTGAGATATCAGCAAAAAAAAGCATCTATGCTAGTTGTCAGAAAAAGCATCAGGGATTGTTTCATCACAACGGAGATGACAAAACATTTTGAAAACTAATTGAAGGTGTCGGATAGATAAATTAAAACGAATGAATAACAAGCTCACGGCAACAGATGCTGCCATTTTTAGGCCATATAATAGGTCTCTAGATGTTCTTTTTTTTTCTACCATAGAGAATATGTACATCTGCCTCTAACCCTTTTATTTGTTGAAGCCATCAATCAATGTAGTAAAACCTGCTGTTCAAGTGTATGGAGACAGGTTACACTCCTATGAATATTACATGAATTGATTGAAAGCAACACCTGTGCGCTATCTGTCGCACTTCACTTATGTATGAAAGGCAAGAAGCAATACCTGTACATGTTTGTGCTGATGTGTTTATTTCACGCACCATGTATACATGTATAGATTAGGGTGTAAACGAATATGAATACATTCTTTGGATATACACAGATAAGTAGTAAGAAGTTAGGGACTGTCCCAAAAGTACATGCACAGTTTTTAAAGAAGATCATTCAATATGGCTTCTCTTTTTTAACGCTGGCAGTTAGTCTGGTATCATATAAAACAAAGTATGTGGGAGAAAGTGAGGGCTTTAGAGAAGATGGCTACTTCCCGGTGGCAAAATATAGCCTACCAGTACAGACCTGATACGTATCGAACCCACAAATGAATCAGCACTTTGGATTTTGCTCACTCATTTTATGCCAGCACTACTTGAGACGCATTGAACACACGGAGAATCAATGTAGTCGACCTGTGCCATGACCTCTGTGGTAGGTCATGGCCTTACAGATGACAGTGGGCTCCTGCAGTGTTTTCCCAATATCTGGCAGGATTTGTACGCACAAACTGAGATGCATTAAAGACAAATTCTTGAAGTGGAGTTGGAGGGAGTTTCAGGGTTGGCAGGACTGGAGTGCTCCTGGTGGATGTACAAGCGGCAGGGGAGGTGTTGAGGCTTATGAAGGTGCTTCAAGCTCAATACTGTTTAATTAAAATACAAACAAGATCATTGCAGTGAAGATTGGGTTTAATCCTGTTAAAAAACAAAAAAGAGAGGCAAAATTTGCAACATGTTATTAGGAAGATGGAGGGGGAAATGAATTGGGAAACAGAGGGTGAGACAGCAGAAACAAATAACAATATAAAATATTAAATAGAGAAGAACACATTTGTAGATCTCAGAGTTATCAACCCTCGATTCACAAAAGATTCTTCCAAACATTCTCAATCTCATTAGTGGAGACCGGGCCACCCGGCCAGCTTTAATATACGGTATATGGCCGTACCACGTGACATCACAAGGGGTCGACAAGGGGAGACGTGGTTTGACAGGAAACATTGTGAGGTATTAATGTTGTGTGTGTGCTTTTTTTTGCTGATTTTACATAATGTGCAAATGTATGCCGAAGCGACTTGATGAGCCAAGCCAACAATGTTAATGAAAGGGATGCAATTAATATTCCACTGTGCTTGAAGGAAGATCTTTTATTTCCCCAAAATGTTTATCTAATGAGATTTTGAAAGTGGCTCATAAACGTCAGGCTCATAAAGTTTGTGTCAACTCATAAGGGCCACATAATCCTTTAACTGAAGCTAATAAATGATAGCCACCCAAAGTTACATGCAGTCACATTATTATTATTATTATTATTATTATTATTATTATTATTATTATTATTATTATTATACCCTCTTTTATGTTTTTCCTTTAAACCAAAAGTTGATATTTTTTGACTGTTTAGAGGCATTAACCAGACATAAGATGTAACTTTTTTAATGTTTTGTTTGATATCTGAAAGCCTAGAATGGTTGTTACCGTTACTATTTGCAGTGGGTTATATTTAGGGTATTGATCCGTTGCTTTAGCTAATCTTTGGAACCCCCTCCACTCTTGTTGACTTGGCATGAGGTGGAGTGCAGAGAGGAGATATTTCCAGCCCTTGAGTGCCAAACCATGCAGCATTAAGAGATACCTTTCAATTAGTGACTCTGCTTCAGACACAGTGGTGATGGGACAGCTTTACACCCCGATGACCGCAGTGATGAGCGATTAAGCACTGAGCTGGAATGAAAACAGTGTTACTGCATCTTACTGCAACAGTGTTCGAATGAGGTGCGGGATGTGTATGTGTCTGATTTTTTTTTTTTTATGCGCGAGTGTGCGGGCGGTGCTTGTGTGTGTTTGTGTGTGGGAGAGATGGTCAGCGAAAGTGAAAAAAGATAGGTAGATTGAGAGAGAGATAGAGTGAGACCAAGTGTACCTTACTCAATTACATGCTAAGTGGCTCTATTGATCACAGATCCTCATCAAGATGGTTTTATTGAATTTGAGAGAGGAAGGAAAAGTGATTTTCTCTGGATTCTTGCACATGCTCTACTTTTTAAACCTTATTTTCAAGGAGAAAGTAACTTTTGGTATAAAAGCAGTGTTGCTGCTTTGTTAACAAAGTGAAAACCTGATGTCAGGAGTTTTTAATTACAAAGTTCACAAGGTTGAAACCAAAAACTAAAAGCCAGAGATGATTTGTTGTCCAATATGGCTGAATGTCAACCCGGTTATTGAGTTGTATCTTTTATCTACTGAACTATAGAAGATCTATATGAACTAATACATTTACCCTGGTTAATAGCTCTATCCAGACAACCGGACTACATATTTGCATTACCCAAATATGAGATCAATGTGAGACTTGAACAATATAATGATACATGCAGGCACAGATACATACTGGGGGGACTAATTGAATTCTCTCCTTCCCAAGAAAAGGCCCAGCAGTTTATTAGCAGGTTGAATCATTTGTTTCTGGTTGCATATTAAACTGAATGAGCCTCTTGGTTTGGTGCTGACAACAGACTTCCATCTCACTGTGGATTGTGCTACTATGCTATTCTGGAACAGTGTGAGAGCCCATTACTCAAATTGGAGCCACAGACAAAGACCCGCTGCCACTGGTCCAGATGTCAAAGGCTTTTATGAAATCCCTAATGTGATTCAACCTGATCCAACCAACAAAGACCTCTTGTATTTCACACAAACACAATCAGTCTCTGTGATTGCCGCTGCTGAGCCCCTCATTATTGATAGATAAACAGCTGAGAGAAACAGCTGACTGCAGCACGATAACAACAAAATGCCTTGTGATACGTATCAGAAAACCTTGCTTTATAACCCACAGAGGTGCCAACATGGTTCAATCAAGTGTAGATGCCTTCTTCACTTCTGCTTTGTCATTTGCATTGGGGATCCTGATCATCAGTGTGGTTTCTCTCAGAACTAAGACAAGAGTGTGCTCTTAGTCTGGCTTGTTAACTTTAAGCTTTTTCTTGGTTCTGGCTGACATAATGGTGACTCATTAGATGGGGAGCTGTGAAGGCAGTTGAGCTCAGTTCCCTGGTGCAACCTTCAGGCCGCACATATTTCTTTTCCTCTAGCCGTAGTTCCAAATCCACCACTGACCCATGAGTTATTTTTTACAGGCTACAGGTGGGCTGCTGGCACGACTCATCCTGGTGTGCTCACCGCTTATCCCGTATACGCACGAAAGTCTTAACATGGCCTGACCTGACCATATGTAATTGCTCTTGTGTAGGGCAACTTTTCTGCCTTCCCTTCACTTTTCGTTCTCCTCTTCAGTGTCTTGGCTGCATCACCCATCCGCCGCCCCGGTAGAATCTTATGGAATAATCTTCCAACCACAGAGACAGAGACAAACGAAAACACAGGGACAGCACTCAGCACAAGAGCAGCTGTGGGGCTAAATGAGGGCCATTCATCATTGTAAACTGATTTAAGGAACTGAATGCATATGCTGACGCGGCTGATCTGTCGATTAGCACAATAATACCCAATAACACTAGGTACCCTTTACTGAATCCTCTTTTATAGTCCATGTATGATTTTGAAGGAATATTATAAGGAATCTTTTTATACTGCAAATGGATGTTAGTATCTCTATTATAAAATATGAATGACTTAAAACAACTCTCTAAGAAGAGGAAAGCCACAAATGTGTCAGCTGCTAAGTTTAGCAGAAAACCCCTTCTCCGCTCCTGGTTTTTCATTCATTTTGCATTGTTGCATTGTTCTGGACTATAATCATCTTGGCTCTGAGGAAGTGGCTTTTTACAAGCTGTTTTAAGGTTTCGGTTAGTTTTGAGGCCTCAGCCCTGAAGGCCTTACAAGGCTCAACCCTGCTATTTCATCTCCATATATAGTCAGGCAGCTAGACCACAAAGTCAGGGCAGACTGCCTGTCTGGCGCTGGACTGGGTGTGGCTCACCCTGCTAGCATACAGTGGGCAGAGAGAAGGATGGAGAGCGCTCGGAGCTGCTGCACTTTCTCTTGTGTAAACTCTCACTTCTGCTTATATTACATGTCCTCGGAGCATGAGCTTAACATGGAAATACATGTGTGATTGAAACCCCTCTCCACATGTCTTCTTCTGCCTAGACATATACTTTATATCTCATAAACAAGATGTTGTGGTATTAAAATTCACCCTGTTGAATATCAAACAGCATTGCATCAAACCCCCCTGCTGCTTATATTTTGCAACTAACCTTCTCGGATGCCTTGCAGTGCATGTGTGCTTATACGCCTTCGCTGCATGTCATTGGCCCTGTTTTGGAGACTTCCTGGTCAAAGGTATTTAAAGGAAGAAATTTAAGTACAACAATATATCAAAGAAATGCGAGCGCCCCTTTGCTAGAAGTAGATCAGGAGTGACAGCCACATTTGCTAGGCTCTGTTGAAGAGAAAGCGGGAGGGAGGGTAGAGCACATCCCTGGAGACACAAGGCTCTTTGGGGCAGACGAAATGTTTCAACATTTTTACTGTATGCTCATGCATGCACACAAAACCTTCCTCTCATCTCTTACCAATGACTTGCTTACAGTGAATCTCCAAGAAGTCAAAAAAGCACACATAAACACACTGTCAGACGCAAAAAACATCCACACACATAAATACACGCGCACGCACACACACTCTCAGAGTTGTACCAGCTGTTCATCCTTGCGAGGGCATCAGGGAGAAGGGGAAAAAAAAGAGAGAGAAAGATGGAGGGCACACATGAAAGTGACAGGGAAGAGGGGAAAAAAAAAAAAAACCCGTCACATATAAGGAAAAAGAAGTCAGAGAGATTGATGATGCAAAAAGAGAATTAAGTAGACTTTCTCCCAGCATGCTTATCCTAGAAATTGGTTGAATGTCTGAACTTCAGGTTCCATCTTTTTCGCCCCACCCCTCTGAGGGGCCCTTGTCAGTGAAAGCTCTATGAAGACAGGCATACACACAGCACCTGACAGCAGAGACAACTTTCATAAACTAGTAAGAATTAGTGTGTCGACTTTCTCTATGCCACTGCTGATAAAAGTCCCTTATAAGTTGATTTGTAAATGCCATCCTGTTCCAAAAAGGGATTAAAGAGTATGCCGACTTTAGGCGTTTTTTTTTTTTTTTTTTTATGAAGAGAGAAATAAGAATTGGCAGAGAGCAGTGGTTGTGTCGGATGTGTGCGGGTGAAGGATAGCTAGAGATAGAGACTGTGTCTGCAGGAGGGTAGTATTGGCTGAAATTGTCTCAGTTATTTTCCCCTCACACTCTTGACATGTAGAGGTGCGTGTGAGAGGCGTTATGAATTCATAGGCTCCGGGGAACCAAATGAGCTCCCGTCACCTGGAATTTACACGAGACAGAAATCACTTATTCACAATGTATTATTTTTCTGTAGCACTTCCACGATAGGTTACCAATTTTTTTTTTTTCTATGCCTCTTCCTTCTCTTCACTTCCCTTCTCTCCCATATAATCTTCCCCACAGGGGCACAATTTCCGTGGCAACTTGGTCACACATTTGATTCAGTATTCTATAGCCTCAATTTATTCAAAATCCAGTTTTCCTGTGCTGTCCTTTTCCTAAGTAGGTCGCCTATCTAACAGTACGACACGCAAGCTGTAACCCTCTCCATTTAAATACCACGGCCTGTACTGTAATAGAGGGCACTCACATGGGGATGTGTCCATAGCGTGGGTGAAGCAGACACACATGAAGCAGTTTGAACAGGGGACCTCTGGGGACCCCGCTGGCCCACTTCATGAGAGTCAACATCGGGTCTCATGTGGCATCAAGTGCCAACTGGGTATTAAGACAGAATGGATGGACTGGGGGTGGGATGGCGCCCTGTGAGAGGTGCCGTAGAGACTTAACTCTGCTTTCAGGGCCATCTTGGAGCCCAGAGCAGCCTGTGCTTGTCATCCACAGCTTTTTCATGTCACAGCAGCTGGGGCATTATTGTGGCTCTGTGTCTGATCTCTTCCCCCCTGATGTGATCCCATAATCATGGTCACAAAGGCCTTCTCATTTTACTTACAGTCTACGTGACTTGTTCCATAGGCTAAAAATTCCAGGCCCATAGCCGTCATCTGAGGCATGTATGTCATTCCATTATACCCACAACCGTATTCCATACTAACCCAATCATCCATTCCTCCTTTCTGCTGCTCCATGGCATCCTGCTATTCCCCTTGTGCCTTCCCTCTTTCCCTTCATCCCTTTAGTCACTTGATATCCTTGATGGAGGTTTTCCCTCAGGCCCAAGGCCAAGCGGCTCTCCCTGTGGGCCCAAGGCCCAGCTAGCACCACATGGTGCAAAGAGCTCGGCTATACCACTATGGGCCGTGGCCCCTCATGTTCAGGAGGTCACACTCTCTGACACAGATGTTTCCTCTCGGTACATTTGTGTTTTCTCTTCAAACATAACTAATCCCTCAAGCAGCTCCTCCTCTGGCAAGACTCTTCTTTTCCGAATTTACTCAGGTGTTCCTTCAGTTTATTAATTTACTGTGTGGAATGCAGCTGAAATCCCACCTTAACACAGCAGTTGTATTTCAGGAGGAAACGGTGAAGTTGGATTCCAGCTTAGATTGCTTTTTTAGGGGCTCAGGGTTAAACATGGTTTGAAGAGACATGCTTTTGAAATGCAAATCTTCATGTTACTGCTGCCTGGGCAGTGAGTTCTGTGTAGCTGAAAGCAGTGATCATGAACTTCTCAGTATCTTGGATAGAGATATAAATCAGCTGCTACTGACTTTCTGCTGACTGTCAGAATCGGTTCGTTAAACCCACAAATTACATTGCCAATGGACAGACAGAGTCTACTGGTTTTCAGCGATAGCGAGATAAAATGTAATTAAATAAGAATCAGAAACAGTTTGCGTTTTCTTCAGCTTGATTAGACCCCCTGTATTGTTTAGGGTACGTACACTAGTTTGACATGAATAAAATATTGAATTGTCAATAGCAGCCACTGAGGCACTTGTGCAAACACAACATGTCACACTGATAAAATATGAATTCCCCAATGTACACTGTATGATTAATCGAAACACTAGAAAGCAGCTACTAATTACTCCTGAGTGCTTATGAAACATTATGTCCATAAATAAGCATATTTATTTATACACAATTTGATTTCATTATTCAGTGTTTATAACCTATTGTTAATGTGTTTGTTTTGCCTCAGCTGTACTTGCAGTAATTATATTTCTCATCAACATTTCAATGGGGCTCTTTTTTACTTTTCACAGGTTACAGGCCTTTCATAATTGATGTGCTTAAGCCTGGGTGTTGAATCTATTAATATCCTCATGTAAATTACTCTTGTGTCGAGCAAGCCACATATATTTATCACCCTGACGCTTTTCTAATGAGGGAAGTTAAATTAAAACATTTTATCAGACAAAAATTGGGACAGCATCATTTTTATGTGAGCTGTCGCTTGCTGTCATCTTTCTACTTAAGCTGTGTAAACACGCAAAGTTTAAAAAAAGCAAGGCACAAAAAAGAAATATAGAGAGAGGAATATTGTTTAATCATTTAAAGACTCAGAAAGGAATGAAATGAAATATCTGGGACAAATGAAAAATCAATCAAAAAGGCTGTCAGGGGGCCCGTTTGAGCATTTCCACGGCCGTTTTAAAGCTTCGTTATCCACTTCAAAGGGAAGCGTCTGATCCACTGAGAGGGCTTGGAAACACATTTTGATCCATTTTGCTAATTTCAAGTTGAAGTAAAACGTGTGGCAGCGTTTGTAGGTTCCAAATACAACTACAGACCGTCCTGTAGCACTATGATGAGTCAGAACAAGGTTTTATTGTTTTTATACAGATCATCATGCGTGAAAAATCATGAACAAGTACTTCAAGTACTACAAATTGGCAGAATTGTTGCGCCTCGCACAGATATTCACATCAATTGGTGTCACAGAAATGTGTTTCATCAGGGAGGCTCTTTAAGACTTCATTGTTTAAGCTAAATTATATTATATATGTACTAGCCATTAAAAGAAGGGCTCTCTTTTTTTCTCATATTGCTCCTCCGTCATTGCTAGTATGTGCTTGACATGTTTGTTTCATGTGATCAGCTCCCAGCTGCTTCAGCCAGACCTGTAATTGGTGATTTCCGACATGCCTCTCCCTGCTTGAGCCGCTTGAGCCGACCCAATCAATTACCAGCTTGAACCCTGCTGACCTGTGTTACTGTTTAACCTCCTCCTAGGTGTCCCACACAGTGCATGTTGTCTTTGAACAATTATAGACCTTTTTTCTGATATTTGATATTTTTATTTTTTATAAATATATATTTTTTAAATGTCAAAGCCACCACTCAAGAATTGACCTGAACCATAAAGATTAGTACATGAATAACAACATACCTGTATATTTGTATTTTGAAATGACGCACTATTCTGCATGGCCAATGCTAAACCTCAAACCTTTTTTTTGTGTTTTCTTGCATAGTTAAGAGAAGTTTGACATTTGTGTGCATGTGTGTTGGCACTTGATGCTGTAATTATATCATCAGCGGGGAAAAGGGAGATTTAATAAATATATTCACTTTAATTATACCTGCCATTCAGTACATCCATTGCAACGCTGGTGTTAAAACAGAGTAGTTTCAATATTTGAATAAAGAGAACTTTATATTAAGACATAATCATTTCAGCCAGCCTAATAATCCAATTAAACCTATGTCTACCTGCTAGGTCATGGAGTTGGCCACATGCACAGAGTGGTTCTTTGCATTAATGTATGTGAGAAATTCAACCTTTATATCAGTTTGCTTCCTCATTAACCAGAGAGAGCACATAAACACTTCTCACTTTTCACAACTTCCTTTATTTCTCTTTTTTTTTTCCATCAAGCCCTTCATGTTTAATTGGGAAAAGAGGCAAAAACATAAGCAAAGTAATAGCACCCACTATATCTTTGGTCACCTAGTTGTCAGGGTCACTGTGAAAGAGAATGCAGGTTTAATCGACAAGTGTGCAATTAGAGACATTACAATAATTACTCACTCAGGATATACCAGCGGGCATGCTAATCAGCCTAGACAGCTTTGAACATGGGTGTCTCAGTTTATTGTTTAGCATTGCATCAATCCCTCTGAATATTAATTAGGGCACAATGTGATAAATACATTGCTATGGAAAGTCTTCACAGAATGGGGACATTGCAACCTTTATAGGGTTAATTATACCAAAGCAGGACTCTTTTTGTGTCCTGTTTTATGGTCATTATTGTATATTATTATGGGTGCAAACAGCAAGATCACTGTTAAAGATGGCACATAAATAAATGTTTTTCTGGCCCGCTATCTGAATGAGTCCGGGGGATATTTTTGGCATCTTTGATCAATCTGCTTGGCAAGACGTAAAACACCAGAGGCAACATAAAGAATAAGAAAAGCTTCAAGAAAAGCAGACCTCTGCGCCAAGGCCTAATAATCTCCCCAGGTACAGTAGCTGTTTCTTTTACGGTCAACATTACACTGGTAGATGATAGGATAGTTATGTAAGGCAGGTTTGGTCTGATGGTGGCTGTGTGGGATGGGGTGACCAAAATCAATAGGTTTCTTGCAAACATGAAGGTGCGAGGTAAATTTCATGCAAATCTGGTCATTAGTTACCCACATACTGTATTTTGGTCACAAACAAAGCATCAAACAAATAGACAGACAAAAAGAAGTCTGTGCCTTAGGAAGAGAAACCAGTGAGGAAAAAGATAGCGAGTCATAGAGAAATACATATTGGTGAAAGATGAAAGCGATAGACGATCAATACGAAGAGACATTCAAAGAGAAACATAGCCAACGCAAATCTTAGAAAAGGACGCGGTAGGAGCAAAGGGTGTACATGGAAGCAGTGAAAGAAACGCCGTAGGCTGTGCTGTGGGAACAAGAGCAACAGATGTGCTTTAAATTAGTCTGGCCCGAGGAATGCAGCCTGTGAAAGAGGCCAGAGATGGTGACCCTCACACTTGCAACCTGATCCCCTGTGGCACAAGCATCTCTTTTGTGGTCTCTTTCTCTCTCTCTCTGCCCTACCCCCCAACCTTGGTACAATGAGCTTGCTGGGTGCCTCAGACCACTCCAATCAGACGGGAATAGCAGGCGGCAGGAACGCGCCGGCCCTCGCTCCCAGAAATAGTCAGTGAAAGCTAGCTCAGCTCCCCAGTGCTCAGCTCTGTGCTCTAGTGCGCCCTTCATTAGCCAAGGCCTGGCATTCAGCTAATGATTACCGCTTCCCTTTTCTTCCTTGAATTCAAGTACAGTGGTTCTGCTCCTTTGTCTCTTCTCTGCTAGCTGAAACTGAATGACAATGACATTCAAATTGTATAGCATGCATACATCATCATCTCTGTCTTTTGCTGCTTGCTCATAGAATTACAATGTGACACCTTTTGACCCTCTGAACAAACCGGGAATATTTTTCTCACCTTCTGTCTCACCTTTTCTTCGTTTCTGCACGAGCTAATCATGTTCTATTCCACATATCTCTCATTCTTTGTTAATTCGCCGTATTCCTCTTTTTCTTTCTTCTTCACCGTCTCATACAGAATAACATTCTTCATTAGTTAGGCTCGTGCAGCTGTCCTCTGTTCTTATATTTTGCACCTGTTCTCTCTCTGGGGTCCCATGTCTTCCCCCCATCATGACCTCATCTCCCTTTAGTGCTGTCGTCGACACTAAGCCGTGGGCAGTCTGCATGTCTGCATGGATTCTGTCTCGCTGTCTGTCTGTGGGGTCAGGGATGTCCCATCTCCTCTCAATCTTTTTTGTCAAGCTAATGTTTGATAATGAAAAGTTTTTGTTCTTGGAAAAGAATATTCACAAAGTACTTGAGTTGAAATTCCCTGACACACACACACACACGTCTCTGTGTCTCAGCCTTGCCTGACAGGATGTGTGTTATTGCACACTATTAGCATAATGGTCATTTACATAGGGCAGAACTGTTCCAGGTAATTCAATCTATATGTAAAACCCTGTTGCTAGTGAGGCAGGGGGCCAGTGACACCTCAGCTAACCCATGCTGCCCGGAGCACCTGCGTTGCCATAATTATAGTCTGCAATCAGATCCAGTGCACAGCCATGTTGAGAAACCAAAAGTCAAACCTGCACAGAACCACAACACATTGATCATCGGTTTTTGTTGTGTTCTCTATCAACTGTCAGACCTTACACTTGGCTTTTCTTTGGCTTAATTTCAAATCCATGCAGATCTACGTAGCGAATTCCCTAAAAGCTGGGTTTACCCTCAAAAATTCCTCAACGCCCCCCCACTAACGCACACAGATACAGACATAAACTCTTATACACCAACACAATCTCTTGCCTTTACTTTTCGTTTGCCAATCACATTATCATTCTGTAACACCGCACTGACTGCTGATCCGTCATGCATGCAAGCCGTCACCGTAATGTTATCATCATAATAAGCCTCTATTCATCCATGAATGACAGCTGATTCAATTTGAATTGACTGACTCATTCTGATTTGCCAAGTTCACGAGCCGCCACCAAACAGAAGCAACTCGGCCTTTTACAGAGCATTTATTTTTACCCCCTTTAATCCATGTTCCAGTCTATTGTTTTATTTTCAACTCCGTTTTTTTTTTCTTCTTATTTGCCGTCATCTTCTTCTTCTTCTTCTTCTTCTTCTTCCACTTCCTTTTTATGAATAATTCATTGAGTCATACATAATTTAGGGGAACCAGCCAGAGATTTACACAGCTCTTTGTGTCACTGAGTTTTGTTTGGTGGCATATTCAATAATTGTTTAATATATCAAATTGACTGGGAGTTGGGAGCTCGGGCGCTGCCTGCAGCAGTGCCTGATATGTCTGATTATGGCAGGGGTGAGTGCCAAATACTTTCCTACAGTAGGAGACTCCATATGACTGCCAGGGGAACTTCCTACTCGCCTCCAACAACTATAATTTTTCATTTTCTTATTGGCTAAAATGCTTGTTGGAATACTTTGCAGCATGAAGTCCACACTAATGAAGTACAGAGTCAGTTTATTGTCAGTCATTGTGTGAGGGATTCTGCATTGGCCTCATACCATGTCTGCTTCAGATTAGCCCCGTTGTGGGATGTTTGCCTGCCATAAATGTGACTGAGAATGTTCTGTTTGGTTTAGTTCGTTTTTTTTTTTTTTTTTTTTCCTTACATTCACAGCAGTGAAAGAGAATTCAAATCTTGGAAAGATTGCTAGCATTACTAATTTTACATTTCGCGGAGGACCCAGCATGACATTTGCTGGTTCCAAACCTATTCAGGAAAATATGGGCTTTTAGTCTGCTCTATTCATCCCAAAGGAATGGCTCCAAACTGATCAGTAGATCAGTGTAGCATGTTATTGTATCCAATATGTCTAGCTTTCAAAATGTGTATTAGCTTTGGGATACACCTTTGTTTTTATTTGTCTGAATAATGATCAGCTGCGATAATCTGGTATTTGGTTTCCTGGCTACATTCCCAACAACATCAGCAACAACACACACACACACATACACACATACACAACAAAAAGCTATGCAATAAAATCTGATCCTCCGGCAGCTTTACCTAACATCCAGACATCCATTTGTCTACCCCTTGGGTGTGTATTTATGACCGAAGTGAATGTATTTGCCAAGTCCAATTTAATGAACTACTCCTTTCAACCAGTTTCCTTCTTTCACAAAGTGACTTGTCAGTTCCGCCTATGTGCTGTTTTGCCAGGGGAGCCTAAATCTAGCATTCGTGCACGGTGCTAATTTTATTTTGATTATTCCGCGGGGAATGTAAAGTTAATCCCTCCACCTCATACTGATATTGACACTGTGGATTGTTTTTAATTAAATCAGAACATGGTTTCAGATGGGGGTTGAATCAATATCCCAGCTGTCAACTGGTGTATGATCATGAACTAAATGTACATTCAGTGACTATAGAGCTTATCTGGTATCAAGGCTCCTTCTCCCTCCTCTGGGTTCTTTCATGGTCTCACTGAGTCCGGACCCATCGTACCATTTCATGTGCTTTGCAGCCAGAGAATGTTCTTTTCAACTGTTATTTTTATCCTTGTACACTGACAATCGGCCAGGGTTTACACAGTTAAACATTTCATTCGGAGCCACTGAAGTTAGAATTGGAAAGCAAAATTCTACGTTTAAAGTGTAGTCCTAACCATTATTGATATCAGTAGGAAACATTCAGGCAGCCAGACAGACAGTGTGCTGTGTCCTGGCCTGGCCATAGAGTAGATACAGGTCACAAAACACAACTGCTAATTTTCATTGTTTCCAATTCATATTGTAGGTTGACTGGCAACCCCTAATTGGCTTGATGCAGTAATTAATTTCAATACTGCATCTTAGGAACAAAAATCTCGTCATGTTCTATGGCTACAGTATGACATCAAAGCAATGTCGGATCACAAGCTTGATATGCAGAAATTGATTACCGAATGAAACACCGTGATTGGCTCTTTTGCTAGCCTGGAGCTGAATTTTTAAAAAGAAATGCATTTAATGAAATTAGTTATTCATATTTAATCACTGATTTGGCATACAGTATGTCTGTGACAGCAGTGATAATTGTAATCCTCCATTATTTTAGTCCAAATTTTGTCTTAAATGCTCTCTGCACTAATTACACTGTGATTGGATTTCTTTGACATTTTTGCCAGGTGCTTCCCCACCACTCTGCAACAGTGCTTTGCCTTTTGTTCTCAGTTATGCTGATGAGCAGCACCTTCTCTCTCCCATGTCACTGTTACAGTAAATACACTTAATGCATCAGGAGAAATCCAGGGAGAAAAAAAAAAAAAAAAAAAAAGAAGCATACTAGATTTGACATTAGCTGCTCCTCTGAGGAAAATGTCACATGGCATGTCACTGTCAGCCGCCAGTGATGCGCCTTGGTACAAAGACATTGTTTCCTCTGGCTTTCTTCCCAAAAGGTGTCACTCAACATCTGCCATTGTGAATCAAAGTGAGAACACCTCGCTACAGGAAAATGCCATCCGTCGCTCGTTGCGCGCTGCCTTCTTGAGTTCTTACAGGGTGTGCAGTGAGCCAAGGCAGACGACAGCACTCGGGCTCCAGGCGCCACCAGACAAATTGGACCCCGGGAGAAGTGTGAAACACTTGGCCATGGAAAACAATTGGACATTTGGAGATGTTAGCTGCCTCTCTGCTGCGTGAGATTGGCATAGGCAACTTCTGACGGAAGGAGACAGGTGGAGGGATGGAGAGCAGGGATGTGGATGGATCTTTCAAGCAAAACAAACAGCAGGTGTGCAAACATGTCATTTTAGAAAAAGAGACAGGATAATATTTAGCTATATTGTTAGAAATAGAGACAGCATTGTATTTCCAATTGTGCAGGAAAAAAGAATGATTAAAAATACCATTGGCACAGTAAGTCCAAGTTCTTGCCCTGTGAGGGATAAGAGAATAAAAAAAAAAAAATAGCACAAGGTTACCTGAACGTGCCAGAAGGGAAGGAAAGAAACGTAGTGGAATGTGTCAAGATAAATGAGAGAGCGGGTGGAAAAACAGGAGAAGGGAGGCAGGGAGGAAGGTCTGAGAAGAGATCAAAGGAGCGTGAGGGATGTGTCTGTATGCAGCAGTGGAAAGAGCATTGGAGAGTGGGGAGTGATAAGTCCGTGACAGCTGCAGCATCATTAGTGTATTAGGATCAATCCTCAAAACTCTTGTTTGCTGTCTTCGCCCATACCGAGGGCCGAGGTCATTTATATGGGCATGGTCATCCAGCTGCTGCAGCAACTTATGGATAGCCTGCTTTACTTTTCCCCCCACATCTGTGATCTCTGGTCCGTTTCTTTTCCACCTCCACATCTCACCGACTGTGCTGTTATTTCCCTCATGCTCCGCTCTGCTTGCCTTTGTCTGATCTTTGCTTCACTGATCTAAAGCCAGAGGCCAACCATAAGTAATGTTGGTCTATTGAGGTTCCTCTTTCCTGAAGCTTTTACATGTTGACATGAGAAATACAGAATCCTGGGTTACGTTTTTTCTTAACTACAAACCTTTCTCTACTCTACACATCCACCTAGGAGGTTCTGCCACACAAACGGGCTCGGCTCCCCCGTTGTTGTGGCTATTGGTTTATCAATTCCAGTCAGCAGGCAGTAATTTGCCAGGGACTGTGGGTGTGTGATTAAAGATCCCTTACCACCCTGAGCCAGGCAGCTGGTGCACTGTGACAGTAGAGCGCGGTGGCAACACGTAAGCACGCCGACAGATTTACACAAGTGCTCAGACACACAAAAGAACTTCTTGCAGGCTTACTGTGTCTCCGCATGTGCCAGTTGTACATGCAGTGTGCATGTTAGCCCGGCTATCGCTGCGCAAACGTGTCCTTGACTAAGGTTGATTCCGCTGGGAGCTAATTTGAAACCAACTTTATGGGCTGTGTGGAGGCTATTGTATGTGAATAATAATAAAATCCATGCTTGATTGATTGCTCGTGTCAGTCGCATGTATATCGCGGATCATTATGTGTACGCATCCTTCCCTGTTATGCATACCTTTCTCACTCCACTGAGCTCTCTATTTGACTTTCTAATTCTGGGCTGAAAACAATAATTGGAACAATGCTCATGTCAAAAGAGACATCTCATCTATTTCAGGCACACTCTCTGCTTCTAATCTGCATAGAGAAATAGCCTATGATTTCCTTATCGGGGTCCTCAATTAATCTGGGTTTCTTCTTTTTGTTTGCATTTCTAGTCTTCAGAGTTATCTTAATTTCAGCTCTGGCAAGTTTGTGCAGGGGCGCCAAAGCCATGTCACATTTACAGGAGAAGAAAGTCTTTGCGTGTAATTACTTAACACTTGTGCTGTCTTTCAAAGAAGGGAAAAAGGAGCGAGGGAGAGAGAGAGAGAGAGGGGGCGGGGGGGGGTAGATGACAATAGCCGAGTCTGCCGTCTCATTTACTAAATGAGGCCTTTGGCCATCTTGTCTGGTGGTGAGAAGTGTGCATTGTGGCATACCGGATCTCGTTGGTTCTCTTGTTTCAGGAGTTGATTGTTTAACCTGCTGAACCTAATTATGATACATTAGACTCATATTATTGCACATGATAGCACATTGTCTATCTGTCTTCATGTGAGCTCTGCGTGGGTGTCTTCTTGTACACATTTATATTATTATTATGTCATCTGTGACGCTAATGATGCCCCAGGAAACCTCTCTCTTCTTCTTTTTTCCCCTGAAAGAACCGAAGTAATAATCTCTCACCTTGTCACACAGATAAATAAATAAGCAGTATCTTATGCATTGCCTCTTGAACTTTTTTTTTCTTCATGTTAAACTTTGCACACATGCAGGAAATATATGCTGTGTCAATGCATTTATCAAAAGTGCTAAAGCAAGAGGCTCAACTTGGTGGACAAACAGAAACCCTACTCATAGGTGACTCATACAATTTCCCACAGGCCCATCTGAATCATTTAAATGACCTTAACAGCAGCTGTGTCTGTGTCTGGTACGTGTGCATTCGTATGTGCTACTAGGAGTCTGCTTTTCTCTTCATCTCTCTGGCAGACATGTACGGTCCTCCATCCGTCTCTAATTGCCTCCAACCTCACACATCATTTGTGTTTCTGCCGTAAAAAGAAACATTGAAACCCTACCACTGGGGATCCATAACCGTTTTCCAGCCTATATGCTTTTTATTGCTGTATTTAGAGCCTTCATAAATATAGAGCAAAGCATTAGGGAAAAGAGAACTACTGAAGAATTGCAGCCCAGACACCTGCTGCTATTTCTGTAGATAATCGGGCAAACAGACCAACAGAATGGCAGACAGGCAGGTAGACGCACTAAAAGCAGGAGACTGAAGCGATAGCAAAAACAGCATCTAGAAATATGAGTAACATCACTCACAGTGGGTACAAATAACAGATTAGATCACATATTAAAACTTACAATAGAAACACAGAAAACTGTCTGCGCTCAGACAAAACAAGTCAGTCTGCGTGTGTGTATGTGTGTGTGTGCTTTTAACCTGCGGGCATTAAAAATACATTGTCATCTGCTGTTGAAACACACACACACACACACACAAACATTTCTCTCACACACACACACACACACACACAATCTCCATTTCTTTGTCTTCCTCTCGCTGTCCAGCTCTTCCAACTCTCGCTGATTATGCACAGCCAGGTTCATATACAAACACACACACACACACATACACACACACTATGTCTCAGTTTGTTTAGCATACAGCAAGCATTTGCTCATTGTTCTCCAGGAGTCGCAAGGTCAACAAGTTTCCTCCGTGATAGACACAACATAGAGAGAATGGAGGATGAAAAAAGCTAGCGATTCATACGCAGACAACACCCTAATACATACACTCATAGACATAAAGACGAGTCACAGACACACACACGTATGCACAGGGGAAATCACATCTTTAGCTGTTTTTTTTTTTGTCTTCTTAACAAAGAGAACATCAATTTATCACAACAAAGAGGACATTTACCAGGGATGATCTCTGACCCCAGTAACAAGGCATTCAATAAAAAATGTATGCACCTTCCTGCCTCGTGCGCTGTGCACAAGCAAGACTCCTTACAGCCAAACAGCTGAATATTGTAATGGCCCACATGGTAATGCTCAAATCTATTTTACGGCCCCAAAATAGCCAAAGTATGTTTCATTATTCATGTTGACTTGTTTCAGTTGTTTTGGTTTTGCATAGTTTAGTTTTATTTTGTACAAATCTAGTCACATTTTAACCATGATAAAAATATATGAATATTGTACAACACAATAAACAGATGATGCTAATTTAATGTATGAACTGAATGTAGGAAGAGAAGTTTAGATTAAGAGTAAGATTAGTGATTTAACAGAAGCTTTATGAACACAACTAAGAGTCTACAGCCACACTGCCGGCTCTGTGAGGCTGTACTTAGGCATAGCTGTGTTTTGAGCTAAATGCTGATGTCAGCATGCTAACATGCTGAAAATGACAATGCTAACATACTGGTTTTCATTTATTGGTATAATGTTTATCATGTTCACCGTCTTAGTGTGTTAACATGCTAATGTGTCAAACAAGAAGTACAGCTGAGGCTGACGGGAGTGTGATTACTTTTGCTTTAGGTAAATGGTCGTATGCAAAGGCATTGGACACATTGAAATGTGGAGCTGATGATGGTGTTAGACAAAATGTTTAAAGATCACCAAAGTTAATACAGTTCATCCTTGCAGGGGCATCAATGTATGCACCAAATTCCATGGCAATCCATACTACAGTTGTCGAGAAATTTTACTTAAATACCACAAATTAACCTTATGGTGGCAGAGGAGAAAAATTCAGGATCACCAAAGTCATTAGGATGCATCATCAGGGCACTATGAATGTCTATATCAAATTATATGCCGTAGTCTAGTATCTATTGAGATATTTCATTGAATAAGTGAGTCAAAAGGTTTGACATGCTTATGGCATGTCAGGATAGGCTTTATCCTCTTGTGAGTTTACCACCATCAAGATCATATATTAGTGACAAACATGTGATTTGCATCTTTGCAACAACATTTGGATGCACGTAGCATGTCTGTTAGAGTTCATATCCTGTCTTAGACTAACAATTAAAGGTGAAATAATTGTAAGAATACTTTGGCATTCAACCTATCTGTGTTTTTCAGAATTGTCCCATACAATATCAATGTTCTGTCTGGCAAGTTAAGTAAAAAGAACAACAGTATATCGATTCCCCAGCTTCTGATTGTTTTTTTTTTCTGCTTGTTGCTGGGCTGAGTAACAGTTTTCCACCCCTGCAATCAAATGATTGGAATGTTCTCCGTGACAGAGATGAGAACAAATCAATCAGTGCAGGACGTAAATTCCTGGGCCAAGTTGCCGGGTTAGAAAATATGACAGTTAGGGCCCAATCAGCATTGTATTATATGGCTTTTTTTTGATGGCTTTAAATGATAGACGATGTGTACCTTACAGGCTCATGCAGTGCTGCACTGGATTTTAGCTCTTTAACTGATTATAAGTATCTCTCCACTTCAAGTTCAATATGATGCTGTCTTCACTTATCTTCACTTAGCCAGACGGCAGACTGAAAACTGTGAGGGGAAGACAAAAAAAAAAAAAAGAGTATGCGGAAGACAAACAGATGGCTTTTATCATGACTCATTTAAAAGTTTCTTTACTTCTATTGGCAACATGGAGAAAGATTGGATTCCGTGTGTGTGTCTGTGTGGGTGTCGGAGTACAAGATGAGATGTCATTTTATTGCTTTATTGCTCAGAGTGCTAGCAGCAAGGGAACTAGTTGAAGTCTCATCTCTCCCTATCTCTTTGACTTACGTCAACAGTTACGCTACACCTCACAGCTAACAAATTACACACACACACATTTTTCCCACATTTTGATATGATATTAGAACGAGTCACAAGTCCATTAATGCGAGAGAGAAGTTTTCATGTAGCAAAAGGTCTACTGGGATTATAGATAGATCAATAGATGGATTGATCAATCAATTAATCAATCTTACATGCTCAGTGTGAAACAATGAGCTTAAGCTACTGATTTGTACTTCAGGTTATCGGCACCTGCTGTGCTTTTGTCTCCTCTCGTTTGATTTTCCTTTCATTGTTTCTCAGTTACTTCTTTAATTCCTTAATATCCCCTCCATTTATTTCTTACCCTCCCACCCTTAAATGCCCTCTTACCTTCCTCTGTCTCTCACTTCGTCTCTTTCCCTTTCATTCAATTCTCCCTTTGCTCATTCTAATTAAAGACAAGAAACGTCATCTTTTATTAATGACACTGTTAATGAAACAAGGACTGCTTTTGTCAGGGACAAAAGTTTCCACCAATTAATTTGCCACAATTAAAGTTGAAGATACATATTCTCCTGGAAGAGTGTTTTGTTCAGACTCCCCTGGTGCGGTGTTTTTTTTTTTTTTTTTTATCCATACACCAAAAGCTTGAAATCCTTGTGGGGGTTTATGCCTCAAGGCTATAATCTATGAAAGGTATGGAGGGTAGAATAGAATTCAGATTACAGTTCTTTTTGTATTGGTTTTAGTATTTCCCTAGGCTAAATCATTTAGAGAACTAAGCAGTTTTTCTTGTGGTAAGGTTAACATTTATAGTTTATACATAAATTCAGGATTTTACATGTTATAGAGTCATCTCACCTCAAGGAGCTAAGATATGTTTCAGCTTCTCATGCCTAGTTCAAGATGACAAAGCCACAATATTGTTCACTTTAGCATTCAATCTGAAGTACAGGGTGTACTTCATGAACCCAGACACCTCCCCAAACACCTCAATCACACATTAGACAAACACACAGACAAGGAGTAGGAAATGTTAATTTAAAAAACTTATTGCGATGTATGACACTTGTTTAGCTGTTTTTTTGTTCCAATTTGATCACTGGCAGGTGCCATGCTGGAGTTGGATAAATTTTGTTTTTTTTAATGTGGCAACTCAAAAGTTATTCTTAATATTTGCTTACAACAGATATATAAAGCATTAGTTAATTTAATGATTTATTAGCTTTTATTAAATCCAGTAGTTACTACTTATACTCTTATTGTTTGGATGCCTTATTACAAAGTGGTCCCCTTTTTGAATACCTCAGTTTGACCTTATTTCTCCTAAACAAAGCTAGGCATCAATGTTTAAATCTTGCAGATGTACAGTAATTTAGCACTAGTCTAGTCCAAAATTAGCAAAGTTTACTGGCTTCCTGATGTAGATCAGAAAATATTTGATAAAAGAAGAAGTAAGCAAGCATCCAACACCAGGACATATTCCACACTTTGTTGTCAGTAAAGAAGAATAGTGGGGGCGATCCGCTGAGCTCACAAAATTCACATGTAGTTGAGAAAGTGATAGAAACCACAGATATACACTTGTGATGCCCCAATTAGCTGGAGAGGCACTGAGCATTAAAGCCATCGGTGTCTCCCTTGAATGGTGTGGTATTGATAAAACTGCTTTGTGACAGTTTGTACTCTTTTTATGTGTAGGTTTGAGTGTGAGTGCGTTTTTATATGCTGGCATAAGAGGAAACAAGCTATTAAATTGAGCACACACACACCACACACCGGACAAAAACACAGAAACAAACGCACGCACACACAAACACATACGATAACACTCACTCAGCCTCCCTCCTCAGCTCAGCATGTTAGGGTTGTTTCATTTGTCCCAGCAGTGTGCCATATTCTTCTGAGTGGCTGCTCAATAATCTCACGTGGAGGGAGAAGAATGTACAGACCCACTGAGAGCCTAATTAACCCTAATTAAAGACTAAAAATGATATTGAGTTGCTGTGCCAAGTTGCTGGAGCTGCTACATGTATCTTTCTTTCTTTCTTTCTTTCTTTCTTTCTTTCTTTCTTTCTTTCTTTCTTTTAACTTGATGGTAGCTTTCTCAAAGGTCAAGTCGGGGCACTTAGTTCAACAAATGAATTATTAAAATATTAAACGTCAAATGCATGTGTGCCTGGCTGAGTGTGAATGTGTGTGTCTGTTTTTTGGGGTTTTTTTGGGCTGCAGCTATTTATTTTTTTTATTGATTCATGTGACAAATCCTTTTTTTTTGATTAATCACTTAATTGTTTAGTCTATAAAATGTCAGAAAAGAGTGAAAACAGGTTAAAATCCCAAATCTTCAATTGACAGTGATGGGAAAAGAAGAAAAACTCCACATTTGAGAAGCTGGAAACGATGAATGAAAATGACAAACGATTCATTTCTCTCTCAGGTGCCTCCTGAGATACGTTATCTCAAGAGACTTCTTTGTTAAACAATGGTTAAATAACAAAATGAGATTGATTAATATCTCTGTCAACTCATAGATTTCTCAACTAATTGTTTCAGCACTTTTTAAAGTGTAGGTATACCCTTTCTCCCGTACTACCCACATATGTGTCTTAGTTTCTGCCGTACATACTATCAGTTGTATTTCCGTTCCTCAGCCGACCGCTGTGCTGTGGAGGATCTGGCAGCCTCATTATTTTGCAGGCTTATAGGCCCTGATAAGGTTCCGTGTTATGGGGCCAGTAAGAGAGGAGGCCCAGGTACGATAGTGTCCATGTCTGTGATTCATAGAGCCTATTCTCCACCTTGCTCTTCATCCTACCCTCCATGTAGGAGGCAGATTATAGGGCAGACTAATGAATGTCACTCTAAATGAATGACCGGAGCTGCCAATTGTACTGCTGCCACCAACGGCCCGCAGGCCTATCTCCCCTCACTGATGATTAAATGCCATACAATTACTCCTTCCTTCCCTCCTCTCATTCCCTTGTGGCTGCACTTCTACCTCACCTTCTCCATTCTTTCAAACTAGCTCGTTACCGTCCCAGATGAGAGGAAAAATTGGAAATGGTATCCTATTCTCTCTCTCCGGATGGATGGATGGATGGGTGCTTTTTTGATTGTTTTCTCCAGCAGGCACAACACGGTGCTGAGGAGCAGCTTAATGGCCTTCTCAGAGGTTTGACAAGGTGGATCTAGCTGCTACATTGTGCTTATTTTGGATTGGGGTGGTGGAGGTAATGCGATTTTGTGACTGAAGTGTGGCCGGGGGTAGGTTGAAAATTTGATGTCTATTGACCGGTGGGCATTTCTGAGCATGTGTGTTAGTTTCTTTTCAGGGAAGAGGAAAGAAAGATGGCATCGCTCATGTGTCAATTTTGTACCCTTATGATATATAGAGCAAGAATCATTGTGTTCTCTGTATGCGGGCCTGTGTAAGAGTGCTTTTTGTTTTGCCAAAGACTTCATGTCATTCCTCGACTATATCACCCCCTGAGGCTAGTTTTGATGTGCTGGTATCTGATTTGGCACCCTTCCACACTACCTCATAACCCCCTTGCCCTGAAGGAAACAGAAATTTTACAGCCTCCTCTTTTTGTCTATCCATTGCCTTTTCCTCTTGGGTCTTGATCCGGCGGTTGTCCGTCCATCACAATGCCTGAGTGAATGTCCAGAGATGCTTTGTTTCATCCCCACAGGCAACAAAACCTATCTGATGGGAGACAGCTCCAGTACATATGCGCCTTATTTGAAATTCCTTCTGCATATTGCTGCCCTAGAAGGGATCTTCCTCATTTGTTGGTGCGGAAAAGAAAGCCATACTATTTTGATCTATGATCGCTTGATATCATTTGCTGTGATCTGATATGATAAAGCATGTCACTTCCGCTATCTTATATCTGTGTTTGCCATATTCTTGTCTGTGGTATAATAGACAGTTTTCATTCCCTATCTCTGCACAGGGAAAACCTCTGCTCAGGTCTAATCCTGTTAATGCTAAAATCTGATTACTGGCTGTAGCCTGTAGCACAAAGGCAATATGTGTGTGTGAGTGTGTGTTTGCGTGACAGAGCATATGTGATGTAATATAGAGTATAAAAAGAGCACAGAAAGAGAAAAACAGTGCGATAGAGACGTGTGCACAGTATGCATTGATCTGGAGGTCCAAATTGTTCCACTGTTTAAGAAATATTTCAACTCTTGCCCTCGTAAAATAACGGCTGGTAAGACGTTAAATGCATTTTTGGAGAAACTGAGCCCATTGAGAGTCGCATCAGCTTGAACATTAAAACATTGACTGATGAAATATTGATTGACAAACATCAAGAAATATTTCAAATGTAATTCAATATCTGACCTTTTCTTTGAAAGTTATGTCAGCGGTATAGAACACCAGCCAATTTCAGGGCAGCAAACTTCCTCCGAATCTTAAGGTTTTTAAAGTATTCCATTGAGGTCCTATAATGCTGGACTGAATTACTGTTATCAGCCTCCACTCAGATACAATCTGTCAATCTGTCACATATGACTGCACACAACTGATAAAACACCATATTGCCAGTTTTTTGATTATCTTAGACTTGCGAGATGAATCCAGACACGTACTAGTCCACACTAGTGTAAAGCTTTCTAAAACTTTTAAGTTGTATGTTATGGGAAGACAGAGACAAACTATTTTTAATTTCAGTTTAATAAAATGTTTTTAATAAAAGATTGTAGTCTGTGGAATTTACATGCACTCTGCTGTCTTTGCATAATAACAATAAGACAGAAAAGTGGGAGAAGATGGAAGAAAACCCTCTCAGTCCTGTGGGGAGATATACATGTGTGTGTTACATTGACAGATAGCAAACATAACCACATATTTAACGGTCAAGATAGTTCCAATGGGCATTTAATCCAGACTTCCATGGCTATCTTAAAAAAAAAAAAACAACAATATATGTTTTCTTGATTTTAGATTGATTTATTCTGTTTGTATGTCAAGCTTGAAACTTCAGAAATAAATGCAGTGAGTTAAAACACTTGGAAAAGCATTATATCCCCCAAGTAGTGAGTGGTAAATCATACACAGTCAAACATAATTATACACTATACTGATGTAGTTCTGGTATTGCATCTCGAGCCTTTTCTAACAGAATCATATTTGACAGTCTGGTCTCTCCATAAATACTGGATTCATTCAAGTATGAGCCAAACTCATTTTTTTAAATTTACAGTTTACCAATCAATATATGTTTCAGTCCTCAACACAAGTGAAACCATCCAATAGACAGCAGATGCATCAGTTTACTCAAAATATGCTTTTTTTAAAGATTTTAAAAGATTTTATGAACCGAGAGAGGTCATATTTAAAAAACCATCTCAACATGTTGTTAAAATTGATGGTTAATAACTTACTACTATCATTACGCCAGGCATGGGATCCTTTCACATACAGAGCTGAAAATAACAGTAGCTGACTGCACTGACTGAGAAATAATGGTTTTATCCAGGTGGTGTCGGGGGATGAGAATTTCTAAATTGGATATAATTATCGGGTCAGGGCAATTGGATAATTGATGAGTATGTGCATATTTGGATAATGTCAGTGCTGAAGTAAACACCTCAGTGGAACACGCTGTAAATATTGTGTCTCCCAACTGGTCTGGCATTGCCTGAGTATCCTTTGTGTAGGAGTTGGAGGAAGAGGGATGGATGGATGGATGATAAACACTGAAGCTGCTTCCAGTATTTGGTGGATTTGTATTTGTCATCGCTGTAGTTCTTATTTTACAACACTTTGGGTTCATTGCAGTGAATCTTTACTGGAAACATTTACTTATTTATGCAAAGGCAATTGTGCCAACATTTTTTTTTTTTTACTCATAAGTTTTTTAGACATTTACTAGTCCTACGTCCTACTGTTTCTTGTTTTTTTAAAAGTTTTTTTCTCCTTCTAACTTTGTCGCGGCGTAACAAAAGCGAGATTCATACTGTGTAATGGAATTGAAACCACCTGCATTTCACCATGTACAAAGTGAATTGAGACGTGTTACTCTTTGTTTCTCTTCATCACAGACAGAGTTCCAAAGAGAAACACACAGAAAAATGATGAAAGAAGTGGGAGACATTGTATGGATTCTGGACTTTGTTCTTTTAAAACAAGACATGAAAGAGCTATGGTGACCTGGGTACCCCCTACGAGCATTTGTGTGTGTGTGTTTGTGACTAGTTGATTGGGCTGCATACGGATGCTACAACAGCTTTTATCCAAGTGGGAGGGAGGAATACAGGCAAGGCAACAAATAGATGATCAACTAAGCAAAACATCTGTATTGGTATATACTAAGCATTTTATCTTACCACTAGGAGTTCTTCTTAATGGCACACAAACTTCTGGACAAAGCCGTATGAGCAACTTTTGCCAAGATATTGAGAGTTGAATTCTTCAGCTTAGAGAAAGGGTCGTTTAAACCACAGTGATTAGTTGGTAGGTGAGCTGTGATGGTAAATTCATTTTAACAATACAACAGCAGGAGATAAATAATAATCTTGCCACGTTCACAATGGCAGCATATTCAAAGTCAACATGTTGTGAACCCACATGTTGTAATGAATTGTCTGCAGGGGCAGACCCTGTCCTTGTACCAAGTGGAACCCAGCTGTGTGTCGATAGAGGCTGGTATTTATTCCAGTTGCAAAACACGTCTTCATCCTTTGATGCCGCAGTTATGTGGGCATGTGTTGCATCTGTAATACCAACTACACTGGATAATACAGCAATGACTGTTTTGGCTTGTTTTGTGAAGGTTAGAAAGAAGTTTTACTAGCATACAGCTGAGGTATAGAACTAGCCATATTCTCGTTGTAATACTCCAACATTTGAAGCAATATATGTTTAAAAAGTCTGTAAATAAGTCTGTCAAACACATTCACATGGTTTTGAGGTGGACTACCAACAAAAGACTCCTTAAGGACTTGTTGAGATAAGGTCTCATTGACTTGAGAGCCTGCTGGATGACCCCTAATGTTTTGACACAATTAGAAGCTTAGTGCTTAAATACAATATGTCAATATATCTTTATAGAGTACACCAGGAAATTAATATGGTACTTCCATAATGTTGTGGAACTCACAAGAGACAGAAACCTACAGAAGATCCTAAACTTCCCATAATACAACTCAATAGAGTTTGCACTAGGGGCCATATTGTATTGCTCACAGTGGACGAGTTACTTCCAAAAAGGGGGAGCGACTTCAGTAGTGTGGAAGTGGTTTGGTCACAAAACATCATATGTACAACAAACCACGGTAATATGTAAGAAGTGCCAGAAGACTGTAACAACAAAGGGGGCAGTACAACAAACTTATTTCACCGCCTCAAGCAGAAGCACCCGGTTGAGTACAAAGAGGGCCAAAAATCCGGTGAGGAGAGTTCAACAGCTATTGTGAGTTTTAAACCAAGAAGACAAACTACATTGTTTACAACCTAAAGAACTGAGAGATCCTTTTTGTTTAGTTTTTACTGAATATTTGAAGGTAGGTTGTTACATTTATGCTGCCATATAAAACTGGAAGACTTATTTTGTTGCAATTGTATGTTCTTGAAATTAATAATAAAATATTTTTCAGTATTTTTGTCATATCATCAAGAATATCATCATATATTTTAGGGCCATATCGCCCACCCTGGTTTGCACAACCCTCTCTGCCAAGTAAACGCTCATGTCTTTCAAGCTCCAGTGCTTGGCTGCCGTTACAAATCTGTAGTTTCCAAACACAATGTGAAGGTATCCCTGATGGCATCATCTGGACCTTCTCTAGAGCTGCAGAACATACAATGGAGTTTACAGGCTGACTAATATTCCCTGTGACCAGAGTTTGATGTGTGGAATTGGTGAAATTCCCCTTTAATTTGGGTTAATTTTAAGTTTCCCCGAAAATCAGCCATTTAGGAGCCAATCTTTGCTATAAAATATTATGTGAATTCAGTCCCTGAAATATGGGACAAGAAAACTTAAAAGAAAAAGAGAGGGGGGGGGGGGTGAGAGGAGGAGAGAGAGAGCCATCAATTAAACATGAATGCCAACCAGGGCGATGGTTTCACTCTGTTTGTAATCGTGAATATTTAATAAGGCAAAAGACAACTCACTTAGCACACAACCATATGCTAACAATGGCATTATGAGTTGCCAGGCTTGTGAAAGGCGTGACAGGGCCTCCCCTAGGTTCCAACTGCTGGGGAGGCTGGTGTGGCAGACACACACACACACACACAAAAACAAACACACACAGTCGCATACTGCTGTTATGTCAGTGAAGTTTAGCCCTGTGTAGCATGACACCTCAGCTCTCGAAGCCAAAACAACATCAAGCTGCCATAATACTAGCTGCTGGGACAGGACCCCTGTCTGCCCCGCTGCTCTCAAGAGGGACCACATACCAGGCCTCTGCATCACTCACTCCTCACCTCACCGCCACCTGCTAACTAAAGGTCCGGATGCCCTTCAATGTCCATTTCTTCTTCCTCTCCCTCTTTTTGGTTACATTTCTCTTTTCTGCCTAAAAGGAAATTAAAGTTTATTACAACTTGGATCTCATTTTTAGCACTGCTAGTGCCGTGGCTCTAGGGGCGGTAATGTCGGTAGGCTGGTCAGTCCACACTGAAATATTCCAATTACTGGATGAGCCATGAAATCTTGTACACATGTCCATCCTGTCCGGAGGATGAGTCCTAATAACTTTGGCCATCCCCTGAATTTTCATCGAAGAGCCTCCAGCAGGTTGACATTTGTGAGTTTGAGTGAAATGTCTCGACAACTGTTGGACGGATCTCCATGACATTTGGTCATGTCTCCCACAGCATGATTTGTAATAAGTTTTTTTGATCCCTTAACTTTTCATCTAGTGCCATCATCAGGTCAAAATTGTAATTTGTCAAATACTTTGGTTTACAGAACTAATGCCATTCCCATCAGCGCATGTTAACAAGCTATTGTTAGCATTAGCATTAGCGGGGCTGAATACTCTTACTTTACTTACTTAGTCTTGGTGTAGTTCGGCCGTCATTCTTTTAATAGCGTTGTAGCATTGCTAATAAGAAGTCAGATAACAGGGTAAGGAACACAAGCAGTCAGACAGTCATACAAGTTTTAAACAAAGGCCCAAGTTAGCTAACTTTAGTGAGAAGAGAAAACTTCAGCTAACAGTAGAATTATAACCTAAATTGTCTGTTGCACACATCCATGATTTATTTACAACATGTCTGATGTTCCTGTGTTCCACACATCAGCAGTATGTTACCATAACCCACGGTCAAAACTATGAAAATAAGACCCACATTATAATAACTCCTCTGAACTCCTTTTTTCCACTTATTCAATTTCTGTCATTTTCCTGTCTCTTTTTCTGCAGTTTCATTTCCTCGCTTAGCCTTCTTTTCACTCCTCACATCTCCCACTCACTATCTTCTCTTTTCTTTCTCTCCCTCTCTCTCTCTCTCTCTCTCTCTCTCTCTCTCCCAGTGGTATTTTTTCTTCTCCCTCGCTGCCATTTCTCTCCGTCTCTTAAACCACTTCTCACTAATTACTTCTTTCTCATGTCTCCTCCCTGTGACTAAATGACAGTAGATGTCTGGTCTTTTGATTCTCCTCCCCTGCACCCCTCACAGTTACAACAGCAACATTGTCTGACATTAAGCCGCTCATACTTTCAGGGTCCCCAAGTTGAAAGTGTCACTTCATTTAAGGGGAGTCGACTAAGGAGCTTCTTTCCCTTGCCTTCCAGACTCCTGCTGTCTGCTTTTTTTATTTGACTTTGCACAACCGACAAAACGCCTTAAACAGAAAATCTGTATGAAACAGAACAGAGCGGGTTTTGGGTGATGAGGATGGTTAAGGTGGGGGGGAAAAGTGGTCATTTAGCAGGCAGCAATCGGTCGTGTGAGGCGCCTGCTGATTTTCCTGCGGATTATTGTTTTGTATTCAGAATTGCTTATTTCATGCTTGTCTAAGCGAGGTCTGTTTTAGCCTGATGTGTGTGTTTTCTTTGATGGCCTTCCATGAATATTACATGCGTGGCGGAAGACGAAAGGGATCACAACAGAGAGGAAAGGAGAGGAGGGAAGAGAGGAAATATGACAATAGAACAGTGTAGATAGGAAGGAACAGATAGGAGGAGACATAGAGGAAGAGAATGAAAGGAACTGAAAGACTTGAATAGAAGCGAATTAAAGAGAGGAGAGCAGAATAGAGGACATGAGTGGAGAAAAGAGGATGGAAAATGACAATAGAACAAAACAACAGGAAGACAAGAGGAGGAGAGTGTGAGAAGAAGAGCAGGGAATAAAACAATTCAACTGGATTGAAATTACTTGAATTGAGCCGAATTAAAGTAAAGTGAGGAGAGGAGATGAGAGAGGAGTCACTGGCCAGTGTGTATGCTGTATGAATGTTGATCAGGCGATTTTGCTGGCTTACCTATGCACGCTCAAATGGGCTGCCCTGCTCGGACTGAGGGAGCTTTGTTTATGGAGAGAAGACCAAATCCTCCAATCAAACATGTATGAGGAGGCGCACACGCACACACAGCTTTTTTCCAATCTCTCTCTCTCTGACACACATCTAAACACAAGCCACTCTGGAGACATTACAGTGGCACAAAAGGCACAGGGAATATACACACACACACCTAACACTATCTCACACACACACAAAGGGATCTAGATTATTTACTTACAGTACAGTACCTACATCGAAGGGCCTTGGGGGGTCTCTCGTGTGCGTAGGTGTGTGCGTAATAGGACCTCACTCCACCTCTCTGCCTCTCTTTTTTGCTATACACAACAAAACACACACACACACACACAAACCAACTGAGGGATGATGTACATCTCAGCAGACGCTTACACGGCATATTCCCACAGCTGGTCTGTTTAGTATTAACGGCGAGGCTCCTCTCTCCTCTCTCTACCTGCTCCTTTTAGCTCTAATTTAAAGAAGAAAAATGGCCTGTTCAGAAAAAAACCCCCAAAAACATTTCAAGCTCAATTCATCTCCAGAGTTTGCATTTCTGGAGAAATCAGTTGAATTATTTCATTATGCAGTAAGATACAGTAATATATGGGCAGATGTTGTTTGTTTATTTTCAGCTTTTATTTGGCAGATGAGTCAACCCATTTGATGACCCAGACCACAGATGAAATGGGTTCCAATATATCCCGAACAGTCATCATCCATTTTAGGGGGTTAGAATGGGGGGAAAAAAATAGATTTATTCATGTGTGATGCAGAAGTGAGAACAAATGAGACGTTTGGTGTGTGTGTGTGTGTGTGTGTGAGTAACTGAGAGGATCTTATCTATGCATATGTCTGTCTTTCTGTTTGTCACGTTTGTATGTTTTTGTGTAAGATGAGAGGATAGTGTGCTTATTCGTGTGTCTGGTACGCAAGATTTAACTTATGACTGGACAAAAACGTTGAATCCATCGCCAGTGAAAATTCCCTTGATGGTTTTTCGCTGATTTAAATTACCTTGATCCACGGTAATTTAAAAATGTTGCCGTGAGCAAGACACTGGAATGAGGAAGGCCACACAGGGACAAAAAATTATGCTGAAGTCGATTTTTTAATTTTTTAAAACTTCTGAGCTAAAAACAGCCTGTGCAAATCCAATATTCGGATTTCTTATGATGTGCAGGTTTTGTTCGTTAGTTTAAGGCCCGGCGCGTCGTTTGTGATATCGCTTTCCCATTCTTAATTCATTTTACGAGACCAGACACTTTGTCTTGACTTCAAAAAAAGTTTCCTCTTGATGACAAACTACCTCTACTGCAGATTTTAATGCATTCTGCATGCGTCAAGCACATGTCGTTGTCGTAAACAGGTGATATATAGGAGGACAGTAATTTGCGGAGGACCTGAAATGACTAACAGTCAGCATTCTTTGCCAGTTTCCACTGAAAAAGCACCTGGTTTTTCAAAGGAGCACGTTGGTTTGAACTGATTTTCATCCAGATTTTATGTCACCATATATCATACTGTTGTTGTGTTTCTTGCTGCAAAAAAGACAGGTTTACTGAAGTTTACGGTAAATTAACTCATCTTGTGACACTGACAGTTAGAAAATGCCTCCAGTGATGCAGAGTGAAAAGAAAAATTGGGAGAAAACACAAATGAGCTGTTGATACACCGGAGTCTAAATGAATCTAAATGATAAACATTTAAATCAGATTTTGTATTATAGATTTTTTTGCTTTGACATAAATAAATCTCAATGAAGTAAAAAACAGGAAATGATGAGCTCAATTATAACCTAAATGCATTAACGTGATGTGTGTATGAGTGTCACTGCTCTTTCATTCCTCCTTCTATCAAGATGGACGAGACATGACCAGAAATGCCTTATTGTTGCTCCTCATTATCAAATCCTGGTGCATCGCAGTGTGACAGAGCAATATCACAGCCTGTCACACACTCTACAGCCACAACCAACGCTGACTCTTTGGTCCCTCCTGCTCTTTGCATGCATGTGTGTGTGTGTGAGAGTGTGTGTGAGTATGTGTGTGTGTGTCTCAGATGGATTCTGGTGGTTTTCGATGGTTTCATCTGAGCACCCTTGTGTGTACAGTAGCACCAAAGTGTCAAAAACAGTGGCTGCTCTCTGCTCTTTCTGTTTTTAATTCCCATCCGTACATCAATCCGCCTCCCCTCTTTGTCCCTCCACCAATCGCTCATCCACATGCGTTTCCATGAAGCCAAAAAAAACGTATCCTATCTGCACAACAATGTCAACATTCACCACGTCGTTCTGAATCATCAGTAGTAAACTATACTTCTCCGAGCAGGTTTGCAATAGTGTGAGCGCTCAACATCTGGAAGTTGTATAACTGCCCTTCTCATATGCTTGTGTTTAGTCCAGACTGGTAATTAAAAACAAGCCATTCACTTATCAGGAGTGTGTTCCCACCCACTCAAATCACATTTCATCTGCTTCCCACTACCAGTACCATGACTGTGTATGTTTGTGAGAGACAGAGGTGGAAGAGAGGGGGGGGGGGGTGCCTTCTCAATCTGACACTTCACAGCGTGTGAAATTTAATTAAACACGCTTCACAAACATCCACATATACACACACACACACATATATAAACACACTGAAAATCTCATGCAAATATAATACATAGATGCAGCACACATTTATCATTATATGCATATTTTGTCATAAATAGGCGCTTTTCCTTTCCTATTATTTCCCTTTCAGTGGCAGTTAATGCAACTTCTCCTCTCTGTGTGAAGTACGACAGTGAGGGTCAAGCGACTTTGGTAAAGTCTAAAATATGGAGCTGTTCTGTAAACAGTCTGCAAATTGTTGCCAGAAGATTTCTTGACACTCATGACCACCCTTAGGTGCCCTTGAGCAAGACACTTAACCCCCAGCTGTTCCAGTGGAGCTGCTCGGTTCCAAACAGATCACACAGCCAACAGATGGTTGAGCTGGGCAGCTTCCAGGTGCATAACTGTAAGTGTGGTACAGGGTGCTCAGAAAACGTATCCCGGTTGAATAAACGTTTAAAAAAAGAAATTGGTTTCTGAACTGAAATAGCTGGGTCGTTTATAACCAGGACACTCAACTGTCTGGCCAGTTGGCTGATTTGTGGCTCCACCTGTCACAACTCTAAGTGTCCTTGAGCAAGACCCTGAGTCCAAAATTGATCCAGATAAGCAATATAAGTTCCTTTGGACAAAAGCCTCTGTAATGAAAGTAATCACGAGTTTATAAAGCCAAGAGTCAAGAGCTTCCTTTGAGTCTTTTCCGATGATGTATGGGCTTAATGCAACAAAACCAATCTCTGACTGAAGGCGTTCAATTATCAATGACATACAGACTCCCACCTCGTCTCGATGTTAAGAACTGTGTGGACCTTTTGTATGTTAGAGGCCATTAATTATAAATTGTAAAAGTCTGATAAATCACTGTTGGCTCTATGTGGTACTTTTTGATCGCCAGTGATGCTCAATGAAGCTTTTCAGCATGCTTATACTCATTACCGTTATGATTGGCCAATGCAACGCCTTGCCGGATGATGTGTTGCATTGCAGCAAAGGTGGAACCAGGTTTTGACGGAACTCTCTGAACCTCAACACATCGCCCCCATTCAAATGAATGAGAGGGCTGCATTTTTTCAGGCAGAGCTAATGTCGGTCTGAATGCCATCTAATGCTTACTTCTTTTCAATCCGCCTCTAGTTTGTGTGTCTAGTTATGTTAAAAATGTATCTCTCGAGCCCAAGCTGAGATAACCTTGATGACATCAGCAGGGTTCAGACAATATATGTATATATATACAAGTTCAAATATTTTTCCCAGTATTTTGAGTCTGTTTTTCAGACACTAAGGCTTTATTTCTATGTCAAGACTGTCGTAAACAACACTTTGACATTTTCCTTACCAGACTATGAAATGCACTTTGCCCTTTAGTTTGGTATTTATGTGTCCTATGCAAAATAGATTGTGCAAGTGAAGGTGTTGACACTTGTATTACAGTGAAAAATGGCTATTCTCACTTGCACTAAAATAGATGCTCATGGCTGGTCCTTGAACATCTGTTTTCAACTATAATTCGGTAATTTGGTGATTCCACAAGTAGGTGCAAGAACAGGCTGAGTGAGCCTAATGAAATAGTTATCTCAGATTTTACAGAATGAATGAATAACAATTGGCTAATTTTCAAAATTGCTTACTTTGGCGCAGCCTTCATGTCATTTTTATATCAATTTATTGACAAGTTTTGGAATGATCTTTGTTGGACGGCGCAGTTTGCATTCATTATGACTGGTTTAGTTTTGGTAAAGATGTGACACAGTATAAAGAAGCTGACTTCATGGCACAAATGTGAAATGACACAAGAAGGAATTACATCACATCCTGCATATTGGCTCTGAATGACAAGCTTTTAATTATTTGTATACTTCAGTGTTGATGAGCCTGATGGTGGCGACCTACTTTGTTGTGTGAGTTCTCATTAAGCTCTGTGAAATACAGTAACCAGCTAGTAGTAGTACTGATGTACAGTACGTGGGTGTTCATGCTTCTAAATTAAGCTGCAACATTTTCCCTTTCATGTTCTACCAAACACCCACTTTTACTGTTGTTCTTGTTCTACACACACACTGTCTGTCACCTACTTAGTCTTTTCTCTTGGCTTTTTTTGACACAGATGTTGACATCTCTGTTTGATGTCGTGAACTTCTGGATGGCAGGCGCCTCGCGCAGTGCACTGAATCCCTCCCCATGGGGCATGATTTCAATCTACCACCTCGCTAGTCTTCTCACAGGCTCAGATGCGAGTGCTGGTCTACCCACTGGGATGCTCTGCAGTGTGGTGTGAAGGAGGAGATAGGAGGAGAGGAGAAGGAGGAAAGAACAGAGTTCAACTCAGGTTCTTTCACTTTGCAACTTCTGCAAAGCTTGAAGGAGAGGCTGAGTGGTTTTGGATGATAGTGGGCTTAACCCGCACACAACTTAAACCCATCACCCATTCCTTTGAAGAGTTTGGTGGCCGGTGTTTGAACTGGCAACCTTTTCATCAGTGTGCCCTGAAACAAACTTTTCAGTTAGCGCACCTCTATTTTTAGATATCGATGTCATTTCTCTCATTTGTTTAGGTTGCCTTCTGTACCGCTATTTTCATTTTCCACATCCTCACTATCACAATTTCTGCTAATTTCCGACATTGCCACAATTCAGCAATTCAGCACATTAAAACATCGTGGGGGAAAAAAAGTGTGAGAAATATTTAAAATGCACTCTTCCTGCAAGCTGCCAGTCCTTTCTCCTTTGCCTATGGCACTTTCACCAGCCACTCACTCCTCACCCACTTGTCCAACGTTTCATGTCAGGAAGCTAGTTGGGTTTGACCCATTCACTGACAACCCACAGCCCAGGCCTACTGCCGATGGGGGGGAGTCTAGATTAGGACCCTTTTAGGGCTTGTAATTTCCTCAGGCTTTTTCCCTTAAAATTACCCTCTCACAGTCACTTCTCACACTCAGTGTCACGAATGGCAGGACAGGCTTTAGGTGGCTTATGTAACAGTCCATTAAGTTTGCTGTAGAAATGGCCTGTATTGCCTGAGAGGCTGCAGCAGACACCTAGAGATAAGTAATGTCAGAAACAGACAGCGATACGGATGGGGCCTCTTACATCTTTTATGGAACATTAGACTGAGTGAAGAGATGACCTAATTTGAATTGATTTGGCGTATATTTGTGCTCAGGAGAGCACATACAGAAACATGCAGACACAAAGACACACATGTATTTGTGCAGGCACCCCCACATACACACACACGCGCACACACACACACCAAGACGCACAGGCACACACACTCAATCACAGCTAATCTAGGTCTCTCTGTTTGTATGCTTCCCAGCTGTAGCTGCATATCTTTGGCAAAATCTTAGATGTTTTCAGCTGATTAAGCTCCAGCTTCATTACACTGCTTTATTCCCCCCTCCCCCCCGCCCCCTTGTATTAATGAGGCTGTTCCTTCTTGCCGAAATCTCCCTCCATATTGTTGTTGTGCAGTTCACGGTCCGCTGGGCTACTGGCCCGCAGATGTAATTGTTTTAATTTGCTAACTGTACGCTCACACAATTAGGACGCAAGTAGAATCCTGCTTCATTTCCTCTGCCCAGTGCGGAATAGAAAAGCAGATATCTTCTTGAAGCAGCACTTATTTTAGCATGCAAAACACACATATGCACACATGAAAGAACTTGAGGAATGTACTTTTGTAGTTTTTCAGTTCTTTGTTTGCGATGTTCAAGATGACATGCTGTGTTCATCTCTAATCCCATCTTCTTTTCTTTTCATGAGTATTTTCTGCTCTCCCTATTTGTCAAGGTTTCTCTGTAAGCATTCTGTTTAATTAGAGTGCTTTGGTACTGGCCTTTGGCAGTGGACTGCCTATTACTGCATCATATGTGTGTTTGTGTGTGTGTTATTTTACTATTTTAGGCTTTCTCTCTCTCTCTCTCACACACACACACACAGACAATGAAACATAGTTATTTTTTAACATTTAGGGTTTGAACATATTCCCCACTGAAAATGACCAGTAAGGCCAAGGAGTATCAAACTTAGAAAATAAAATCTGGAAGGTTAAGAAAATACAAAAACAAAACAAACAAAAAAAAAAAAATACAATCTTTTTTTTTAAACAAGAGAACTTAGTACAAACCTACCAGTATTTATTGCATGCATGTGACCCTGTGCACAACAGTGTTCCTGTTACTGTGTTCCTGTTCCTGCTACTGCATCTGGCTCCCAGATGTCATTGTAGATGTGGGGAATGAATCTAGAGCCCCAAAGTTGAAGACAACAATGTCAACACCATTAATTATTAACAACTAGCTGCAATACAAAGACACGCAAGCTAGCCAAGACTGCTGATGAAGAGTAGCTACGTTATTTTTCCTACTAATTTAGGTAGCTAACCTAACCAGGTAGCTAAACTAACCTCCATGGCTAAGCTAGCTAATAGCCATGGAGGTGAAGGGAAGCTAACATTAGCTGGCTGGTTAGGTTTAAATGAGCAAGATAGCTGCAAATTAACGTACTGCTAAGGCTAGTCAGTAGAGCAGCTAGCTAGCTAACTAGATTAGAATTAAACCAACCCACCTTGCTATGGCTTTGTCATTTGCGTATCCATGGGAAAGCACTGAACATGATTTTGTTATGTACAGAATAGTATGCAATGTTGAAGATCTTAATCATTTTCTCCCGCTGTCCACTCTCCATTTAACGTGATTTGTCTTTCCTTGGGTGTATTTTCAGGTGGTGGCCACAAAGTAACTTTTTGTGGCCACAGGTTATCGGGCCATGGTTAATGTTGAACCCTGAGACACAAACAATTGAGGAGATTGAGAAGATATTATTGAAGCGCTAAAGTGATGAATATTCTAGGAAATAATTATCCACACAACAGCTACTCACTAAAGAAAATGAAACAGAACAGAAGTGATAATGCAAGGTAATAATTATCCACACAGCAGCTAATCACTGAAGAAAATGTCAAAGAACCAAAGCATTATTAAATATGTTTTATTAAAAATCAGTTTGTAACAATAAAACCAGATATAAAAAAAATAAGAGGTAGCATAACTGGGCCCAGAGCAGACATCTGAGGTGTCCCGCAAGTCAGAGGAGTAAATGCAGGTGGGGCAAAAGCAAGTTGTAAGCAGTACGTGAGATACAAATCTTGTCAAACAGGATTAAGTTATTCAACTGTATCAAATGTTGCACTTAAGCACCTTGAGCACTATAACTGAGGATTTCTCTGCTATAATGACATAAAAGTGAATAATGAATAGCTAATTTAAATAGAGCTGTCTGGATGTAATATACAGTAAAGCTCTAAACCCACATTAAAACATCTTAGATAGCATCCATAAAAGCAATCATCTTGTCAGCAACTTAAAAAAATAACATTTGAATTTTTGATGCATTATGTTATGCCTATGTGGATAAATAGAATGATATACTACTGTTCGAATCCTTATGAGTATTCTGTCAAGAGGGCAGAAAGAAGGCCTCGTTTAAATCACAGTCTCAGTGGGGGAATCAGTGGAAACAGAATGAAAAGACTCAAGAGAGACATGAGCTTTCATCTCGACTGTTACATCTTGAGTTGGATGGGTTATCTGCCTGCGAATGTTTGACATTTTGTTAACAAAATCTGAGGAAGTCTTGCTTGGCAAAGGCTCACTAAGAACCTCAGTATGTAGTAGTGATTATGAGGATGTTTCTCACCGAGGTCAGTGAAAAGAAAAACTCTTGACTTAAACACTTAAACATAAATGTAACCTCAATGTATGTCTTTCTTAAAATTAAAAATTGTTTTGATAAGCCAAGGTTTTAGCTGTTGTCAATTTGAAAGCTGGGACTGGACTGCAAGGACAGAACATGTGCTGTACTGAAAGGCTTGGAGAGTAACGAAATACGTGGAATGGTGTCATGTAATTAGCAAAAATAAGGTAACTGTATTTTGTTGAAGTTAGAGAAAAAAAGACATAATCAGATTACCAATACATTTAGCGAAAATGGGGATTATTCGCAGGATTACAATTTTAAAATGCATTTTAAATTAAAGAACAATATACTACCACTCACTGTAAAAGTCCCAAACGTAAGCAGAACGGGAATGAGAGGGCAAAATAACTCACTGATCCACGATGATGTGAGTAGAGGATGATACCACATGGCACACGCAGGTGCACACAGTTGGCGCACATACACACACTTCACACACAGTGAACTTTGGGAGAGTAGGCAGGGATGGTTGTTACGCACTGTGGCAGTCCCAAAGACTTGTACAAATAAGTTAAAAGAGAGCTGTATGAGTATGTGACTGCTGTTGCGCACATAACGGCTCTCCACCGAGATGACTGCGTGTGCATAATTTGCCCAGAGCTGACAGTGTGCCACTGGTCGCCGAGCGCGTTCAATACTGAATGAGTTAGAGAAAACTCAGACGTATCGCACAGATAGAACCAAATATAAAAGGACACAGTGAAGCCCATGATGCCGCTGTACATACAGTATGTCTGCCACTGTCATTCCTCTGAGAGGAGCTGTGGAGGAGTCAAAGCTTTCGTAGAATGGGCACAAATACCCGGTGGGGGGGTCTTCGTCCACTGTAACATACAGTATACCTGTGTGATAGCTTCACACAGCCAGTGGGCCAAGCACTGTTTCGTCAGAGGCTTTCCCTGAGAATGTTCTCCCAAATGCACATCATGTTTGGTGCACTTTCATTTTAGGTCTATAGGCTACTGCCTGCATTTTTTTTGGTGAAAAAGTTTTTCTTTAAAAATACACTGAGCAGAGGACACATTTTTGATGCTAAAAGTTTCCCCATTCTTTTCTAAACTTACATTGTTCTGTTGTTTTAACAGAATACGCTTAAGTTAAAGTCAACGTATTGATATTTCTTTTCTCTTGTCTTTATTTGTATATTTGGTATTGAGGTAATCCTAAAGTAACGGAAAGTAATCAAGTTATGTTACTTTAATATTTACTTTAATGATCCTTGGATTAGGTTACTGACTACATTTTTTAACAAGTAATTACAAATTTATTGAATTACATTTTTTAAAGTAACCCTCCCAACCCTGTGTCCTGAGGCCCCATTTCAGCAGCAGAGAACGTGAATACTTCTAAGTATAATTTTGGAAAGAACAGATCAGTCCAGTCAGCCTCATTTAGGGCCATGTGAAGAGTAAATGCTCTACCAAAATGGAGAATTGCTTTACCAAAGTGTAGTTAAAAGCCACATTAATTCCTTGGCTTTGTTCCTTCCCAATTACCTTCTTTTTCTGCTTCCCCCTTTACACCCACCTCTGCTCTGCCTCATCGCCCTCCCCTTTTTCTCTATACTGTATCATCTGACTTTTCTCTTTATAGTGGGATTAATTGCCCTTGAATGATTTTATAATTGAGAGATGCTGATGTCCTGGGAGACGGTGAGGTGGATGCAATAATAGCCCTCGGAAGTCTTGAGATGAAAATAAAGGAAGGTGGCGCAGCACCCCCTCAGTCAATGTTGTAGTAGGCGGGTATGTGTGTGTGTGTGGTGTGTGTGTTGTGCAGGTGTGTGTTTGCCCAGTGACTAATCCACTGTAATTGTAAATGAACTGATGAATGCAAACAAAAATACTTTATGAAACCTACACAGCTTTTGACGCAAATTTATGTTGAGACTCTCTTCTTCCTTATGCAGACATACATAGTCAATAAACACACACACCCACGCACACACACATTTGATATCCACTACATAGGCTGTGCACATAAACAGATGTTCACTTCAAGTGCATAATTTTCTCATAAAAAGCTGTTGTGAATGCTCATGTCTGAATACAGAGGGTTCAAATATGAATAATTTATGACACATTTATGGTTGTGAGGTTGAAGGAAGTTCCTGAGATTCATGCAGATGTTGTTTTGATTGCGTACGATTATATTCACACTGACACATTTCAACCTTGATTTTAATCTAGATTGGAGTCTTGAATCAGGTTTCGGGGTTAGGGCTGCACTCAGGGCTAATGCAGATGTGAGAGGTGTGAACAGGCTCAATGGCAAGCTTTTTCTACTGAACACTGTCAGCATCAGCTTCCTGACTGATTGTCACAATGACTAGTTATTTTTGGCTGGACTGCAACAGCAGGGCCTGCCCTACACACACGAAAGTCTGTCACTGACTGAGTGAGTCACTGACTGAGTGATGAAGTTACATCATTGGCTGGCTGAAGCTAGCCAAACGCTGCTGAAGCTAAGTATCCCAGAAAGCATTTCGCACCAACCGACAGCAAGCAGCAATGGCGGAGATTAAGCTGTTGTAATTTTATGTCACTTTATAAAGTTTTAATATTTTTCAGGTGAGAATATTGCCACAATTACCTACTGAAGGAAACTGTTGTGTGATATTTACATGAGAAAAGAGGATCTGTGCGGCGTCGCCAGTGTAACTTAAAGTTAAATAGTAAACAACTACTATAGAAAAGTGCTATACAAATAAATAAACTTAACATTACATATAAACAGACATCTTATAAATGCTGCAATGTCCATGTCTCATGGTAACCAGGCGACATACAATTTAAAAGCCCTCTAGTGTTTCATATGTGGTCCAGCCATATACTAGCTTTTGACCTGTTCTTGTTCCGAACTGGTCTGGTTGCATGAACTGTGGTTCACTATGACAGACTCATTCACACAGACACACACAAAGCAAATGGCTTTAAAAGAAAACCATCTACACTCACTCCATCGTTTTGATACTTTTTATAGATTGTCCAATCATTTGTTCCCCTCCAGTTACTTTTGTCCATGTGCATTAAAGCACGGGGAGCCATTTGGAAGCATTTTCATACGAGGAGAGGAGTCCAGAAGTGTGTGACTGCACTTTAAGGGCAATATTTTTTTACAACCAACTTTACTCTGAGTTAAAACTATTTTGAGTTAAAAGCCAGTGAGCCATACTTCATTTCAAAAATCTCCATTTAATGTGTAACCAGGAGTTTGCAAGGCTTCTGTGACTTCTCATGTCTAAGACGCATTAGCAACGGGAGTGGGTTGAATGAAAGCAGCGGTATATCCAGAGCTCTTTTGCCTTCTTTGCTTCTTTCCAAATAGCCAATTATCAACCAAAAAAAGAGCAATCACAAAGCTTTTCTGCTGTGTCTGTGGGCAGAGTCTGCCTTTTTGTGGAGAGCTTGCTACTTGGATATGGTAGACATGAGCAGCCTTAATAAAAATAGGAATGATGGGATCAATAAAGCTGGATTGCCACCATGAGGGGAATTGGCAGGGTGCTTCATTGGCCGAAGCTTTAACAGAGAAACTAAGCTAAGTAGAGCCCTGCTTTACAGCCCAAGCTGTTCCAATTACTCTCTGATAGACTAGTGCACCAGACCTGACCACAGATGACACTGTGAAGATGAATACTGAAATTGCGCTGCGTCCAGTGTGGCAAAGAGGATGAATTATTTGAAAAAAGATACAGGCAATCCACAGTATTTAGCTTAATGTTGTGGGGGCTTCTTGTCGCAGGATTGTTTCCTCATTAACTGCATGCAATGTAATCAGTCTGGCTGACAGTGAAAATTAAAAACTGTAGTGCATGCATTATGCATAGAGAAAATAGGGTGACTTTATTTTACTTTGGAATGTTTTTGTATTAATTCTGTGGAGAAAGTAAGATTTATGGGGCCAGAACAGTGACAATTAAAATTTGGCATTGAAAACATAACCTGAACTGAAAAAGCAAAGGAAATATAGACTGATCTGTTCATTTCAATACATTTATATTTATTGAGGCAGGGCTGTTGTTCTGTCCAGTAAAAACATGAAGCTTCACTTTACATTCAGACAAACTAAATGTATCAGGTATAATTGTTAGATTTCATCTGTGAGACCAACATTTATCTTCCAAAAGGAATTATATCATATATCAAAATGCTACGGACACATTAGAACCAGCGGTAAATTACCAAAGAGCTGCACAGATCAGTTCATCGGATCATTTTCTCCCCTGGATGACGACGCAGGACTCGGGGCTGCTGCTGTGAGATGACCCGGCTGGTCTTACTCGGCCAATGGCTCCTCACATCTCCAATAACTGACCACATATTGAGAATCTAAATGGTTACTTTCTCGTCTGAAAAAATATTAAATCTTAATAAAGTGGCATATTAACAGTCCTAGAGCGAAAATTACAAGTCTGGCTCAAAATCTCCACCATCATTCTATTGCCCTTGGATATCTTCATCAGACTGCAAAGCATCCTGGGTAATGTAGGCCAAAATGATGTTTTGAAAGTTGAAACTGAAAACAAGTGACCCTGAAAAAAACGTAAAAAAAACTGAAAAAAGACAAACATTAAGAAGAAATCTGAAGATTGACATTGAAAAACACATCACAATGCAAAAAAAAATATCAAAATAAAACAAAATGATAAGATTGTAATTTTTTTAATGCCCTTGTTTTATTTTTCAGTGGAACTTGTTTCAGTGCCAATACAACTTTTTCCAGTACAAGTGTTTCAATGCCAAACTTTTATTTTCAATGCCAAAATTTAACTGTCGCTGCTTCTGGCCCCATACAGATCAGACTCTGCTTCATGAAAGAACAAAAATGTCCTGATGTATTAAGATGAAAACCCGCATTAACATTTTTTGAAATAGATATGAATGTACAACAGGATAACAACTTTTTATATAATGCAGATAGAAATGGATGCTAATGCGTCACATGTGGTTCACTCACTGACTGTAGGAATGGGTGAACAGCAAAATATCTGATACCATTTGTCAGTGCAGCTGAACAGAGATAACATATCTGGAACACGGTGGAACACAGCTCACCTCTCACTTCTCTCACTTTTTGATAGCTGGAAATTGAAAAAGCCTTATTTAGAGCTATCAGTAGTTTCTGATCGTGTACTTTTCTCTGAGTTTTGCAGATGTTCTCCTCCCTTCTCATTCTCTATTTCCCCCCCCCTCATCTCTTTCCTTCATACCCTCATTTCCATGCTTTTTTCTTACTCTTTTAGCTCTCATTTGTTCTTTTTTTTTTTTTGACTGGCTCTCAATCTAGATCATAGTCGTGAAGTATGGGTTGGGCTTGTTCTTTACTCTTTCAGTTTACAGAGCATGAGTCTTCCTGAAAGCTGACAAGATGAAAGAACTATTTTTCCCCTCTGTGTATGCTCTTCAGCTCATCATGTTCTAGCTCTCTCCACCCTCTCAACCTTCCCTGCTTCTTTCTCATCTTCAATTATCATCCTTTGGATTTTTTTTTTTCGCCCTCCCCCCCCGCCACCCCTCCCTCCCTTTTTTTCCTCTCAGCTAATGGAACTATAATGGAACCATAAGTCTAGAGAGTTGGGTTGTTTTGCAAATGGCAGTGCATACTCCAGTCAGTCAAAAGGAATTCAGCAGCCCCCTGCTGCCTGCTAGACACCAAAACATATCCAAATAACGTGCATTGCACTCTTACCTTTTTTGTCTCTAGCAGATGCCATTGACTCCCTTTTGATTTTAAGAATTAAAGTTTAATAAAACAAGGATATTGAGATTCATCCCTAGAATATGACAGTAAAAGGGCAGCATTGCATACACGCACAAGTCTTTAAATTAATGTTATCACTAATGGAGCAGAGCCCGTTGAGCTAGTCCATACAGGCAGAGTCATGTTGCTACGTGTGATGCAATACAGGCACATATAGGCTATACATACTGTACCTATCACCCAATTAAAATAAAGCAGACCATTTAAATCATACTTCCTCACATTCTTGCTGTTCTTGCAGATGCTTCATTGCTCATCTCGTAACCACAGCTGCTACAGTCATTACTGCTAATTTCAATGTTTGATGCTACAGTCATGCTGCTGCTGACCATTCTGGCATTTCATCAGCCCTACTTCCACCTTTTTATTTCACTCCATATGCCTTTAAGCAAATAAATTTGGCAAAAACAATAACAAAGAAATGAATCTAACAAAATCTAAATAGAAAATAATACAACACAAACTTCATCCTGATACCTTAACTTTTCATGTCTAATCCTCTTACAGTACAAAATCTAAGTCATAGTAAACAGAATTCTTTTTTTATTAAACAGTATTTTTTTAATTATACATTTTTAGCTTGTCAACAGGGCACTGCGCAAAGTGTATTGTTGCAGGAAGCAATGAGGACAGAGTCTCCAGATGCTTCGTGCATACTTCAGTTTCACCGAGTTCCACTAAAGTGTCATTATATTAAATTGCGGGATTAGCTGTGAAGAAGAACATTGCAGTTTGTTAATTTACCACACTGCCTATTCTAATCTTATTTCTCTCTTTCTTTTTTCCCCTGGCGCTGTTCACTCTGAATGCTTGCAAATAAAGGTAAGAGCCCTTTTTTATTATGCATGCATTTTGTTTATTGTGACGCTTGAGCAGAAAGTTACAAGTGGCTTTGGGGACTTTCTAAGACCTCTTTGGATAATTACTTTAAGAAAGCAATTAGCAAAACTCTTAAATTGGATAGTAAGTAAACAAGCTTGTGGCTTATGTCAAAGAAAATTGAGCAATATTTAGGATATAGTTAACATCTACAGACAACCATTGGTCTGCACTCTGCTTTTCTCCCTAAACTGTCCTGTTAACTTTTGTGCAAGGGAGCTTGGATGAATTAAGAAAAATCTTTAGCTGTTTTTTTATTTATTTTTTTAGCTGCAAGGCTGTATATAAGAAAGTGGATGAATTTTATTTACTGCCTTTTCACTTGTCCCCTCGGCATGTTTTACTACATGTCTTGATAAATGATACAGTAGTTTAATGAAGACTAGTCCACAGTGCAGAAATTTCATTTTTAATCTCAGTCACTTGCTGAATCTGTTATGTTGTTTTGGATTGCAGAGAGACAGTGGGGTTGCTGTCAGTAAAAAAGACCCCAGACTGCTTTTGACATTTCTCTCCAGTCTGAAGCTATTGATTGTGGAGAAAATCTAGGTTGGACTTGTATTTTTTCCAATGGAAAAGAGATCAAAAATCAAAAGAAGCCAGTGCACAAAATTCAAGGAGATATATCAATTATTTTTGCTCTACTGAAATTTTTTTCTTTAGTGTATCTTTTGCTGTACGTTTTTTTTGAAGGTCTGCATCAATTACCCTGAATAAACAAAAGATCCAACTTTGGTTTGGATAAAAGTCTCCAAATACTGCGGTGTCCCTTAGATTTTTCCTTAGTGATGTGCAGTGTCATGCTGATGAAAGATGACCCCACAAAAAGTTAGCTGACCCGCAGCAATTACATAATAGAGAAAACATATTTCAGTGACATTCATGGTTACACCTAATGCGAACAATGTTGTATCCCAGTACAGAAAGTGTCATTGTAGTACCACAGCGTATATCACATACGGTGCTTTTTCCTCTTGTCTTCAGTTCTCTAAACTTCAATTCTGCTCTGTTCTCTCTCTCTCTCCTGTCTTCTCTTTACTCCACCACCACTTCTAGCCCATTCTCTCTGGAAACGAAATGGTTCACGTTAGCCACGGTTAGCCATGGTTCACGCAACGTTGATAGGTTCTCACAGCTGTTTACCCCTGTTTGATGTCTGTGCCTAACCTTAGGGGTCTACATTGTTATATAAAGCAAACCTTAAATGTGGTTTTATTTCTTTTAAAAATATGACCTAAAGCCAAAAGAACATAACTATTTATTAACCTTAACAGCCAACGTTTTACCCTAGTTAGAAGCATGTTGGTTCATCTATTTCTACTGTTATCTCTAAACAATGTACAGAACTGTGAAAGCCACAGAGGCTTTCGCTGCTCATCCCATAAAATATGCTTGATACAAATAACTTTGAGTTTTTTAAAAAGTCTAACTTTCAACCTTTCCGATTACTTCCTACCCATACCTACTTATTATCTTTTGTTCATTGCAATTTTAGCCTGGCAAATGTGTTAGAACACCACGTCATTCTAGCCCCTGCCAGCTCTAATAGGCTGCCATGATGCCTAGACCAGGCGCTGGCTCTATAATCCTTCACTCTGTCTGCTTCCTTATGCTGCTATGAGTGGAAATGAAAGTTTCAGGCCTGAGGTTGAATACAGTATGCAGAGACTCTCATATAGCCATGAGTCAGTACAGACTGGGCTTTAATATAGCCTTGCAAACAAAGCGAGTAGGCGGCCGGGCTTTGAATATAAGCCCCCCATACAGGCAAGGACGATCTGTCGCTGCACTGCCAGAGACAATAAGTCACTCTGGCACAATAAGAGAAGGGTCTCCAGCTCTCGATGAGGCGTTCAATATGGGATGAATAGCATCTCTAATGACCACCCCTCTGCTTATTACCGCTGTGATTACGAGCCATTTGTTTGCTTTATCATGGCCCTAAACCGCAGGGGATTTAATGAGTGTTGGGATGTAAAACCATCTCCCCCAAGGCTGGGAAGGTCACAGGGATTGTTTAATGTGGCACAGAGGGTGTTGGGCTTTTTTACACATTCCGCTTTGCTGTTTGTGAGTTTTTACTCATCACAACCTCGACTACTGACAGAATTATTCATGGCCTCCACTGGGATGGCAATGCATCTTGGGTTTTGTAAAACCAGCAGAGAAGAAAACATGGGTGAATATAGTCTTTAGATGTGGAAGCCTTAGTGATGATGAAGGGTTTTGGTTAAAGTGGCTTAACCGATGATGAAAATGATGTCTGGGGCGAAAAGAAGGATGATCATACAGAAATAGACTCCTTTAAATTGCAGAATGAGTTGTACTGTTGTGGCTGTCGAGGGTATACTTGTGTAATTGTTCTCATTACAGCACCATCATGACTTGTATTGTTATTATGTCTGACTGCATCAGTTTGCCATTTCCCCTTCATCTTTCGCCGCAGTCTCAGCGGGCTTCATTATCAATAATTAAGAAATGGCAGGCACACCCGCGTCTGTTGCAGCCACCTGACGGGATGCAGGCGCACACACAAACGCACACATCAACACTCGTACACATACAAGACGTACCAGAGGAATGGCAGGAGGTTTGGGCGGCCTTCATATCTCTCAGTTCTTCATTAACCTTTCAGTAAGACTCACAAGGCAGCTGGTGATATGTAGTAAATAATGAGTGAGAGCCTAGTTGGAGAATCAGCGTATGAGTAATTAATGTTTGTTTGGTCGCACCCATCTCCAAAGAATCCGCGGATAATTCGCACTCTCCATGTTTTCCACCTGCAGGTCAAACAATATGGCTGACATTTGGGTTGATGTATTCGTCAAGCAATCTCATGAAGGGATCAGGCTGCACATCCAGTCCTGATTATCAGTATCAAAGTTCCATTACAGCTTCATACTTGCAAATTACAACTAGGAGAATGCACACACTTTTGACAACAAAATTACAACAGCGATAGGAGAGATAGGGATAAAGACAATACATTTAGTTAGAACAGGAAATCAGAAGTTTGCAGCTTTCCCTTGGGTGCCATTAGGGTCAAAATCAAGTCATGGCTACAATTAAGCATTGTCTTGAGATTCTGGTTCTATAAAGTGCATGGTGAATCCTCTAGTCTGGCCCTTTCATTAAAATGACTAATTGATTATGGGCCAAGACCACGGCCAAAGAGGCAGTGTATCAATTATTAAGCTGCATTAATAGATTAAACGGGAAGAATGTGCCGAGCATTTAACTTCTGTAACCCATTGAAAGTGGAAGCAATTATGGAGTACCTCTTTGACCACTCAAAAAAAAAAAAACTGTCTGTAGTGAAACCGGTGCCCTGGCTATTCTCTAAGGGCTACCGCACTGATCCCACGAATGGCATTCCACATAATTAACAACACTGGTCCAGAATTTTTCTCTTTTATGTTCCTTAATTGGTATTCTATATTTGCTTGTCTAATGATGACAGGCCGAGGCTGGAGAGAATAGGCAGGGCTCACCCAAAGTGACATATCTTTCTCTCCATATTGAAGCACCAGATAATCACCCATCTCATAAACGGAGTTATGAACATTGTCAGCCTTAATAATTGCTCTTCTGGTGGCCTTTCAATGCATAGTAGTATTTCGATCCAGGCCACTACTCCCAAAACATGATGGAGAATGTGACCAAATTAAGATTCTTCATGCCTCTCCTTAAGACTTGCAAGAAGAACTTTGCCATTGTTAAATGCTATTGCTAAGATCATCAAAGGTGATTGAAGACAGTCTTTGCATTTTCATAAACTGAGACTGCATTTGTCATGAACAAAGTCAACACAAATCAACAGATTGGGTCTCCCAAAGCAATTTATTCATGCCATAATTTAACCTCAGTGGTACTTAGACCTTCTTTGGTAGAGTAGGACTCTACAGTTAGAATGAAATGCCGGAAATAGCCACATCTTTAGCAGGTACAGGAAAGCAAGCAGGCCTCTTTTGACAAATGGCACGTCAGTCAGTTGGGCAGCCTATTGATTGGGCGGCCTCTAGCTGCGATTTATGCCTGCCATTCCTCTCCCATTTGAAGGGGGAGGTGTCAGGAAGTGACAGAGTTATGTACAAGTCCTCCACATGATTGGTGACCCCAAGGTGGGCTCTTTACCAACCCTGCAGTATGCCCTCTTGCAAAAAGCTACATAGGAAGAGGTGGTATTTGATGTGAAATGATGGAGAGGAATATATTGTGCTGAACTGTAGGGCAAAAAACAGCATGAATATAATAACCCTCTCAGCTCTGATTAGGATGAAATTTCTACTTGCCTTGCCATTGCCTTGATTAAATCTCACATCTTAAAACAGCCCCTGTGGCATTGTGATGCAGAGGTACAGGATGAAATGAGAGTTTGCCATTTTTCAGCGATGATTGCTTTATTGAACCTGGCGATGATGACCATCAGCAGGCGTGTGTTTGCTCCTGCTGCTTGCAAAATGGAAAAAAAATAAATAAATAAATAAAGGAACAGAATGGGAAGAAAGGGAGCTACACCGCCTGCCACTTCCAATCTGACTCCTCTCAATCAGTCGCTTTACTGACATGAATAAATCAGCAGAACGAATCCAAATAAATGTTTCGTCCTGTTGCAGTAATTAGCACTCTTTCCCGTAAAAACTATAAATGGATGCTGACTGGTTTTTTTTTTTGGTTTTTTTTACCTTTCTCTGTGATCTTTGGGCTTTGTATAGCTGTGTATACCAAAAGCTGGAAGGTTGAGTAGGGTGAGAGTGATCAGGGTTTGGATGCATTTGGCAGACGTTTCCTGTTATTCAGTGGCTGATGGAGATAGCTGATAAGTGAATTGGTTTGGTGGTTTGCACTGTAGAAGCTACTGAGCTCTGGTTTGGTACCTTGGCATGAAGGCAGCTATGATTTGTGGCTAGGGCACATTGCTGTTTTACGAAGAAATGGAGACAAGATGAAAAGTGAACATTTCAGTCTGCTAAAGTGTTGAGCCTAATAGTGCAGAGCCAGGGCTGTAAAATGTCATAAGTTCGGGACCAATATTGGAAGTTTTGCATCCAAGCCTCGGGTGCTAACTTAATAAAACTTTATTCTGTCATATATGGGAACCAAACCGAATATAATATGATCCATATTTGGTTCTGACCCCAAGTTTAAGTTCAAGAAGCAAAGATCTTAAGTTTTTACTAGACATGATGACACATAGGACATTGGATTTTATATCCTATCTTCCTCGGTTAGCATAGACTGCAGACTAAGTCAAGGACAGTTGAAAGCATCAGTTTCATTAATGCTTCACAACAGGATTTACTAAAAACCTGTTGCCACATTACTAATGTGTGCTTCTTATATCCTGGCTCCTGTGCTCTTTGTTGAGGTGAGTACCATTTGCCACTGGATGGGTTTTGCTTAAGGATTATGGTGAGAAAAAGATCATTAAGTGTTAAAAAAAAGAAGATTCAGATAAGAAAAATATTAAAACTTACATAGTAATTAATATTTATTGAACCGCATTTACACGGGCAGAGATGAACATATGGTCCACACAAGGTAGGCAACAACGCTCCAGCTATTTTGTGTTCTGTCATTCTTAGTCAATTATGTTGCTTTTCATTGTTAATGCTTAAGCGATGAGCAAAGTACCACTTGTTTGTTTGCCTTTTAAATATGCTCCCCATGACTAAGCCATGTGTCATGGAGTGCACCCCTTTATCCACCCAATCAAGTGTGCCCACTTCGGAGTTAAGCCAATTAGCAGCATGTAGGCTGCAGTATTTTCACTCTCCCTTCTGTCATTAGTCTTGGTCCAAGTCAATATGTAGACACTTGATCTGTGAGTGTTTAGTCACATAGCATAAGTCCTGCCAATGACAAAATCCTGTCATCCCTATGAGAGTTGTTGACAAGGGTTTGTCATCACACAGAAAACTCCTACACACACATAGCAGCACACACAATGTCCCACTCACCTTCATTAGCCTGACTTTGTGATCTCAGGTCTTAATGAGAACTGAGAGAGAGCAAAACAAATCCATAAGACTTGCTAGGCAAACAGCACAAACTAGGTTGCCTCTGCCCCATCTCCAATTTCTCCACTCCTCTTTCCTATTTTGACTAATGTAATTTATGCAAAAAGAAATTATAAATAGCATATCAATACCGCCACAGTTTTCCGGGCCGGGCATGCAACACCACTCCCGGCTGTCAGGGTAAGTAGGTCGGCGTGTGACTCTGAGAGCACACTGCCTAGTCAACCCCCCCAGTGCTGTGTGTGTTATATGTGGGTCTGAACAGAAGATTTAACAACAGTACACTCCAAGTCACATCCAAAGAGAGACAAAAGACAGAAGGGAAGGCATGGTGTGTGGTTTTAATCATGAACCAGTAGTTCCTTTCCATGATCTCATGAGTTCAGAGGAATGCGTTTAAGTAAATTTGGGTTGCGATCTGTTATGGTTTGGAGGTTTTCTATTTTTTGTCCATAGCTACAGTAAATTGGGGAAAAAATAACTCTTGTATTTTTATTTAAAAGTTTAGATGTATGCTTTTTATCCAGCAGTTCTTTTTTAGTAATTTAGAGAACACTTCAAAGGACTTTGATGGAGACAGTTAGCCGAAAATATTGTCGCCTCTTTGATGACCTCATGAAAGCAGGGTTTACATCCTTGAGCTGATGGCCAGTGATATGTGGGCGCCCATTACAGCTACCCTCCCACAAGTACTTTTCTTAAGTAGACCTGTTGCTAATGAGTGTGTGTCCTCTCCCCGAGTCTCTTGAACCAGTGAAGTTTATGTGTTTTTTCAAATTTGTCTCCCTTAATTATCTCCACCAGGCGTAAGCCTGGAAGGAGATCATGTGTTTGGTCGTGTGTGTCCGTGTGTGTGTGTGTGTGTGTGTGCATGTGTCTGTGTGTGTATCTGTCCGCAGCTAATCTCGCACACTACTGGACCCATCAGCCTAATATTTTTTGTGAACATTTATGACTGTGTACTCAAGGACCTCTCATGTGATTAACAATTTTTTCAAGACCTATAACACATTGACTGCTGTTTTGTACTGCTTACCAAAGAGAAATGGACAGATGGAGATGAGACGACAAGAGCCGAACTCTCCACGCTGAGGCCAGATTGTAGACTGATTCGCTTTCTACCTTTGATTTGTCGTTTTATACTGTCTTTGTGGTTAAACATGATGTGTTGTAAAAAACGAAGGCATTATAAGCTGTAGATTCAGCCTACATCTTTTTCAGACTGCAGAAAACTTTATTGTGCTGTGATATTTAACTGTTTGACTCTTTTGATGTGACTATGTATATATGTATATGATTTTACAGATATTCTAAATTCTATTCTATTCTACTGTCATGCATACACGCTGGACACACAGCCTGCCCTGCACTTCCTGTTCCCCTCCCACATGCCACCAGACACACCTGACGGAGATCTGCACTCTACTGAGTACACTCTTCTAGTTAAAATGGTGTTGTGCCACCGAACACGTTGATTGCAGCCCCCTTCTCATCCAGACATCTTTCCCCTGGTGTCCTGCACTCAATAGCCTGTCCCCTAGTTTGCCCTATCTGCGCTACACTCCTTATATTAATACCTAGATGAATATTAATGTCCTTACAGCTGTTGTGTTGTTTACCGGGGCCACGCCACCGCCTCTAATCTCTCAGTGTAATTAGTCAGGTAGAGCATTGAGAGACACACGATAAGTCTGAAAGAAATACAAGGAGGATTCAGTTGAAAAGGAGAGAAGAGTTGGCGTTGTAAAAAGGGATGGCAGGAGGTGTGTGTGTGTTGGTGGGGGGTGGACATGTGAGCCTTGCAGGCTTTTCTAATTAAGTGGTTTTCAAAAGGGGATCAGTGAGGGAACACAGTGGTGTGTAAATAAGCTTGTATATATATATGTGAGAGAGAGGGAAGGAGGGGAAAAAATAGAGCAAGTGAGTGAGGAGAAACAGATGTAAACAAGCTGCTGTATAAGAGAGAAAATGTAAATAAATCTGTGTAAGAAAAAGAAAGGATGAGAGAGTCAAATGTGTGTGTACGTGTGTGTGTGTGTGTGTGAGGAAAAGAAATGAAGAGTAAACAGTTGGTTTTCCAAGCGGCTCACGCATAGCTGCTGATTGCAGATATGAGGCAATCCTTTGGGGAGTTTAAGGAAATGTAGGGAAGAAAAAGTGAGGTCTTGACATAATTTTCTTCCACTCACCATCAATCCTCATACTGCCCTGTGTCTTCTGAGAACAAGAACATGATTTCTTTCTTTAATTACTAACTACCCACCAGATTTTGAGCAACAGTTTCAGGGTTAATGAACAGATGAAAACTTCCCTAAACTAGCATTTTATATTTATTTAGTAGTACTTTATGTTTAAAGACATAATCCCAGATGCAACTGTAAACAAAAACATTGCTAAACAGCAAAATTCAATCAAAAGGATCCTGATTGACAGGTCTTTTATGACAGGAGTGAATGGGGCTAAAAACTTGCACACACTAAATGTTAACATCAGCAATGTCTGTAAACACAGCAGTGATATAAACTTATATTATCAGTTATGATCAGTTGGAAATATACAAAAAATATACAAAAATGTATATGCATTTAGCTCAAATCTATCATGGCCAAAAAATAAGGATGGGCCCTTTTTAAAATATGAGATATCTTTAATGGAAAGTATGCAAACCATGCACACAAAGTCAATAAACTTTAATTACTGGCAAGTTGAGGTATATCATCTGAGTCCAGTATGTTTTGGCCAACTGGGCATGACTACAGTTAGCAAAGCAATGGCCTAGTCAATGATAATGCTGACAGTCAGTGAGTCTGTTTGTGTGTATATATTATATGTGAGTGTGTGCTGTGTTGTGCTCCTTTATTCAGTGCCAGACAGGATAGATGAGAGCAGAGGAACATTGCTTGTCATTGCTGGATGACTGAGCCCTTTCAGCCTCCCTCCCCCAAATGCAAAGATCAAACCACAGATGGCAGTCAGTGCTGTGTGATGGAGGTCGAGGATGTTACAGCGGGCCGGGCCAGTAGGCTGTGGGTGTGCTTTTTTACTTGTTTTCACCCCGGGTCTGGAATCTGTCAACTCAGGACAAATGGTGGCATTTTGTGGGGTAAAAACTGGCTGTGTGCCAGGCTGCATTGTTATCAACAACGGGGCCGGTTGAGTTTTAGAGGACACAAGCAGGACTCTGCCACTGCCCACAACAATATGGATTAAGTATAAGGCTTCTGATGCCCTTATTGCTGTAGCATTGTACTCTTGTCATTCAGTGGAATTTACGCTCTTGCCCTCTTGTTTTCTTTTTGCAAGGCACAATGGATAGTTATTAACTCTTCAGTAATTGTTTTCTGGGCCATTTAAGCAATGTACAGCTCATTCCGTTGAGCTTATTTTTCCTCACGTCTAATGAATTAAGATGAATCGCGTTAAGGTCAGACAGCAATTTAACTGAATCTGTTATTTATTTTAGGATTTGCTTGATACGGCACTCAGTTCCATTAAATGCCTCTGTTAAATTTTTCACCTCTTTAGCCCTTTTCAATGGTGTGGGACAAGGCCCCGCCGTGTTCAATTCCAGCACTTGAAGTACAGAAAATTGCCTGTTGCCAAAAATATTTCTGGACTCAAATGTTCCCACTCTTTTTTGTTTGTTCATCTTAAATGAGGCACATGGGACTGAGGTTAAGAGACTCTGGTTTGCCAGGCATCTCAACTGTGGGTGGACAACTGTGCAAATGTACCAGATGTAGCCAGACACTGAAGGAAGACAGAGTAAAACAATAGACTTTGTTGGATGAAGGGAGCAGGGTGACTACAGATTAAGATGGCAACAGGAGTCAGGGGAGAAAGGAGATGATGTGAGTTTCTCTGCTGAGTGATGGCCAGCAGGGATCAATGTCAAAACAGCAGATATCATTGTTGCCCTGTTCAATCCTCCCCTCCTCTCCACACCCCTATCCATCAGCTTAAGCAGAGGGGAACACGGTGCATGCTGTGGAAAGACAGGAGCGAAGGGAGCGCTGGTGGTAGTGGGGTCAGACAGGGGGGCCTAACCTCGTCACAAGGCCTAAACCTTGCAGTCAGTCATTGTTGACCCGGTCCCACCCCTGCAGCCATTGTTATCCGAGAATCTCATCTCTCCGGCTGACCTCGCAGAGGTGAAAGAGACGACGGTTAACGGACTGCTGTGTGAGTTTGATGTATGAGTCCGCGCTGAGGATTGACGTGGGAGAGATGGTGAATAGCAGGTTCCATCAGACGCAGCAGGAATCTGGAAGTCTGAACTGTCAGATGGCTTTTTTTTTTTTCTTTCTTTCTTTGTTTTATGGAGTTGTCGCATCTGGCTGTTTGGGTCAAAAAGCCTCAGAGTGAAAAATGTGGGTGTGTTTTGTCTGCTCGAGGCGTGCTTGTTTTCCTGTCGGCGACATTTTAAACTCCTTAATGTCATGATTGAAGTGTAGCCTAAGACAGAAGGTTTAGATGTTTTATTCTCCTTTTTGGCTTCAGGGGTTTTACCATACACTCTTTTGCTTGTTTTAATTCCTCTTGCCCACTGGCTAGACAGCAGTATTAACTGGAGATATATCCACTTTATCACTTACCCAGCCTACAGTTAAAACACCAGATAATATTTCCTCCCATATACTTTAGTTGGGTCCTGACTATTCATTATTTATGATCTATTCCAAATTACATTATCTTTCACCAGGCTTCAATTACACCCTTCCCTGAGGCTGGGAAAATGACTCATGGTCTGTGCAAAGGACTGTACGAGAGAGAGAGAGGCTGATCATTTGTGTGCGCTCGTATCTACCATAGTGAGGTAGAACCTAATTTTTCCACATTTCAGACGTCTAATCTGACAAGTTAATTGATTGGACATAAAGAATAAAATATCCATGCAGTAATGCAAAAATATATTTTGAAAATTGTGATCATTATTGATGATAGTGTAGTAAGGAGGATGATTACACACTGTAATCAACCAGAATCAGCAGAATATGTGCTACTGGAGTGTATAGCATCTACAATTAGGAGCAGAGGGTACATGTAAGCTATAATCAATGAAAGAAGACATGATAATATTTTGTTAATAAGTCTTTTGAGGAATGAATCATGATAAATGTAATGTCGGTTAATTAACTATTTAGAATAAACAAGTTTATCTGAGAGTATTTTATTTTACTTTACTGCCAATCTGCTGCTCCACCCTCCAGTCCAGTGGGAGGCAGACTGGCTCGCCTATGGCCAATAATGAGCAGAAGTTAAATCCGAACTTTCAAGTTTTTGTTCCAGGTGCAGGAAAACCTACAGTGAAATCCAAATTACACTGACATTCTGAATGACGCAAATTACAAAAAAATCCATTCTCCTGCTTTTAACGAACACCGTTTCCAATAAGACCAAGACAACTTGACAGACTGAAGCCAGTCAAGTGGCAAGCTATGAGAATGAAGGCAATCACTCCAGTCCAGACGTGGCAATACAATAGTCTCCTTCTTACCTTTTCAGAGATGATCCTGATGTAGAAGAAGAAGAAGAAGAAATATGGATGACATGCACACTGGTTGGCTTAAAACTTAATGGGAGTTAAAAAAAAATATCTGAGAGTTCAGGTTCTAACAGTAAATACTATTTATCTCAGAATGTGGAAAGAAAAATTCAAAATGATCTTTTAATTTTGCTGTTAGATGAAATAACCTTCAATCAGCAATTTCACAGAGTTACAGAAACTAGTGGATGTGATTTCACTCTCACATTCTCTCTAGTGATTTCAGGACTTCTGTGCTGTAATTTGGATTTTTTTGTAGCCTTAATGTCGTTAAGCTAGCGGGTTTCTACCCATCCGTCTACACTGCATCGGTAAGAGTTTGTCAGCCCACAAAAGTGTTGTGAGCAACCAACAAAGTCTGCTAGCTTACCTATTTTGGACAGCATCTCCCAATGTGGATACTGTAGAAACTGATTGGAAAAGAGTAATCTGCCAAGCAGTGAAGACACACACTGTCCCACACCATGTCAAGGGATGGCTGGCCCAAAAAAAAAGGCAGTCTGAAAAATGCTAACAGTCAGAGAAAATCTTTCTGTGCTCCCAATACTGACTGCCTCTTAGAGATTGATGGGGAGAGTGTGTGTTAGTGCGTGACTGAAAAACCAAATGAAGGAATGCCCATTACTAGCTGCACTCGCATCACATTTGCTTGTAATTCAGTCTGACATATTTGACTTTAGTTTGATCTTGAGTAGAATTTATAATGATGTTCTGTGTTTGTTTTTTTTGTTTTTTTTACAACACTTGTCAACACAATTAGATTGGAGTTTTGGGTCCGTAGGGGTTGAGTAGGTTAAACTTAGAGTTTGATAAGAAATCTGAGGTTCTGCATGATTTCAAAAGGTTGAGTTGTTCTAATATCATATTACTGACTTGGACACTTATTTCCCCTGAACAGTTAAGTGAAGTAAAGCTCTGTACTCCACACTTTCTTTCTTTTTTTTTAACCCTAATGTCCAAAATGTATGCTATTAGCCATTTGAGAAAGAGGAAGGCAGTTGACAGAGACAGAACGGGAGGGAATGAAAAGGAGGAAGAGAGAGACAGAGCATGTTTAACATGACATCTAAGTATCTAATTACCTCTGTGGCTATGTCAGCCTCCCAGACCAGGCTGCAGTTTTTACACATACTCTGACCGTGGGTCTCTGAGCCTACCCCAGTGTCCTCTTGTCTCCTCTGTGTGCCCTACTGGAGCTCATAACACATTTAATGTGGCACGGCAGAAATGACTACTTGTGAATAACAACCTGAAAAAGCTGCATTATGGAAACTATTGGAGGGGATCAGAAAGAGAAGAGGACAACTGCTACCTTGTTTGAAAGGTTTTTACCCTTGCCAACACTGCATTGTGTCTCATGAATAAAGCGTGTTAAAGGTCATGGGGCAAGATGTCATGTATGCAGAGTAAATATTAATAACCTTCTGAACTGTCTGATAGCATGTTCTGCTGAATTTTATAGTCCACTGACATGCAGTGCTGCTCCTCAGTCATAGAGGAAGCAATATAAATATTTGACTTTATGCAATTGGTATCACTGGTTGAGTGCTCGCTAAAGAGCGCTCCCATTCCTGTCTCCATCGTCTGTTTCTTCACTGTATCCTTTTTGTCGAGCTTATTTTTGGAGAATGATAAATGAAGAACGATAACCTCTTCCATGAGCGTATTTGAAGATATGTTGCAGAATGTACGCAGATGATTGCAGCGGAGGGTGGTGTCTGTTGGGACAGAGTTCAACAAAGGGAATCGTTAATACACAGCTGACAATTTTATGGATGTGCAGGCTGATGTCTTTCCATATAGTCATGTATAATTCACTCCCCTCTTTAACTTTTTATTAAGTCGAAAGAGCGGCATATTGTCCATTGTCATCCACTTTTCTTGGCTCACTCCTTGTCTCTCTTTTTTGTGTTTTTTTTTGTTTTTTTTCCTTTTACTTCATTGTCCTTTTCTTTTTAATGCAAAAAGAAGACAGGGTAGATCTCAAAACAGAAAAGTGCCTCACAGAAAATACTGTTCCATTTTACCCAGAGTGCCTGCAGTGGTTAATGTTGGTGACAATGAGGTTCTGTGATTTCATGCTGTGTCCACTTTCCTCAGCCATCACAGTGTTTTCAGTTCCTTCCAGCCTGCTTATTGTTTGTCAGGGTCAGATCAGATAGGAGAAATGTTGAGAGAAGATTAAAAAAAAAAAAACTTTTTTTTTTTGGAGCATTTGTTGTTCTGTTGGTCTGATCCTTGTGTTTCTTTGTGTGAGTCTCACCTGAGCCTGCTCAAAACAGCAGAATATCTCAGCATAGACTAGGCACAATCCTTTCTTTACTGACTAATATGTGTTGCATACCACAATTCCCTCCTTCTCTGACTTTGTCTTTCTGGCTTTGTTTGTCCCACTGGTGACATTTCATGCCTGTCATAGCCGTTGTCTCAGTGGTAGGGCAGCATAGAGGTGTAACTGTTAGCATAGTCACCAGCAGAGTCTATTAAAGGCAAAGTGCTGTAATTCATCCTTTCATGCCGAGGGCCTGCCTTCACTTTCAATGACACGCACAGTGATATGTGGAGAAAACCCAGCAGCATGTGGCAGCATCCGATTTACCACTTTAGGGTTGAGGTGCCCAATATAGAGCGTTCTAATTTTCCAGTCTGCTGCGTAGGATGCACTGTTTCAAGTTGTGTAATGGGATGGTTCTCAATCTGTAGTGCCTTTTTATACATTTATAATTCTACTTGTACAGGTTTAACTCTCTCTCACTCTCTCTCTTTCTCTTTTCAAGTGTTGTGCACACCTCCAAGCCGTTGTGGCGGTAGCATCTGAAGGCACTGCAGTAAACTCTACACACACCGTACACACAATTAGTCAACACTCTCTCTCCATGGTATTCTTTCTATGATTGATTCATGCGGAGATGAATTGCTACATCACACCTTTACCCCCCCCACACCTCCCCACCCTTTTTCATTTCTTCCCCCTATTCTCATCACTGCAGCAACAAAGGAGAGTGTACACAATATGCCCAGCATGTACTGCGGTGCACACACTTCCTCAAGCATTCTGTCAGAAAGTCCAAAGGCCCCAACTGCAAACAAAGAAGCTCCACTGGATGTTTATTATGTATAGGTTTTTTTTTCCCATATACCAGTATATCCTTTGGGGGGAGCGGAGTGAGCGAGATGGATTGTGGAGTGTGCATATTTGCAGAACGAGGGAGGAGGAGGCTTTTTCTGACGTTTCAGCTAGATGCAGTGCCTTCATGGGATTGCATTACAATCCCTTTGCCCCCGTGTTGTTTTTCTCTTCACATTATTGCATCAGAGAGGTAATGCAGACTTTTGGTTAAGAATAAGCTGGACTGAATCATTTCACCCAAAGATATAATACATATATTTGGCCTTTATGCACCTTAGAAGAGCAACACGCTCGTAGAAAGACGATAACTTCTTTATGTTTTATACTTTTATTGCATGCTGCCAAGGCTGCTATTGTTGTGGGTGGCGTAATTGAGTCTGGGACTCCCATTGAGAGAGAGAGAAGTGTGCAGTGTGGCTGGAGACCATCAAGTTTTGGTAAACCTTTGACGCCAGAGTGCTTCATCTGTTTTCTACTACTACTGTATGTCTATAGATTCCCAGGAACACTTAATGCACGATTCTCGCCATCACCTTGCAGTGTGATACAAGCACAAAAGTGCTGCGTTTCCAATTTTTGCTCAACAAGAGAAGCTTAAGATTTCAGCGGTGTGCTCACATCAACAAGCTTTTTCTCCAATTATGCTTTTAACTCAGCCTCATACCAGTGTGGCTTATCGTGTGAAAGTGAGCTGGTTGCTCTCTCTCGGTGTGAGAAATGCATAATCTGTGCTTCTCTCTCCTCCTTACAAGCGCTTTTATGCAAATCATGTGTCTATTTACTCTATGGCTGGTAGGGAGCATTTTTCTAATTCTCAATTTCACTTTTAATGCTGTGCATACTCAGATTCTCACATTGGTATGGAAGGAAGGGGAGTGTCAGGTGAAAAAGGGATGGATTTCTTGTTCCAGGGTTGTTGGCAGCAGGTGGGAGTGTAATAGCGGGGAGTTGTGTGGGAAGAGAAGAATGGCACTGTACCAGTTTGTAGTTCCATGGGGATTTTGTAGCATGTGTGAAGGAAAGGACCTTATGTTGTTTGTGTATTTCAATTCTGTGGTAAGATATGACTTAAAGCAGACACTCAATGTGGATTTTTGTCCCCCATGCATGCACGTACATGTTATTGTAGGTATTAAGTCACTTCAGGTACTTAAGAGCCTGAAAGCTCATAAATCTTTGCACCTGTGTACAGAATGGCTCATTCTGAACACACAAACACACAAAAGCAACGCTTACTTGGAGTCATATTTACACCTGGATCCCAGTAGAACCACAGATTTTTGTGAGCGATCCCAGTTCTGGCTTACAGTATCACATTCTGGCTCGAAGTTTAATTATTGAGCCATCAACAGGTGCTCGCCCAGGATGCTGCATTCGTTTGTAGAAACAGCATGAGTAAGATAAGTAAGTAAGAGCACAGAATTAATTACTAGCTTATCTGATTGAATGGTGTCGGACATTTTTTTTTCTTAATTTAACCTTTATTTAACCAGGGAAAGTTGAGATTAAAAATCTCACGTCCTGGCCAAGACAGGCAGCAGCATAATTAACAGGGTTGCAGACATAAAAACATAAAACAATTTACAATGAAAAAAAAAGAATAAATTACAGAATCTTTAAGTATCCAAAATATTCATCAATATTCTTCACGAGTCATCAACATCAGGGATCAAACAGGGGCAATATGAATCATTCAAAAACATCTACAGTCAGATGTGCCTGCCTCCAAGTCATTTAGAAATACTTTAAATGCAACCAGTGAGACCAGCTCCCGAGGATTCAGGTAATTTTGCAACTGATTCCAAGCAGAGGGAGCAGCATACTTAAACACCCTTTTGCCCAATTCAGTATGGGCTTTAGGGATAGATAGTAGGGATAAGTCCTGGGAGACAAGACAGTCAGTTTAAACAATTTTGCTTTCTTTCCACTGTCTTGTTTTCTGTGTTTTACACCTTAGATTGAACACTTAGAGGGGCGAAGGAGTGAAAAGAATAGCATGAAAGCGGTTGATTAATTGGCTTCCAATTAAATTGTGTGTGCGTTTGTGTGTAGTATTTGCATATGGCAGTGAAAGACACATTAAATCAAAGATGAGAGAAGCAAGGAGAGTGCGAATAAAAAATCATCATACTACTGTGGAACCTAAAAGAAGAGATGGAAGCCTATTAATAATTAATCAACCTTCTCTTATCTTTTAATCAAGTCGATAAATGTGAGGCAGAAAATGAATTAAGAAAAAAGAAAAGGGGGGAATCAGTGTAATGAGAATGGTCTCTTGTGGTTTGCCTGTTAGTATTGAAGTCTATTGCTCAGGCAGAGGGGAGATTATTTTCCCGTGGTTTTGATGATAGATGGCATCCTCAAAATGCTCTTGCGCTATGGCCCTATGTAGATGCAGAACAAATAGAGATAAAGAAGATTAATTTAGAGGCTAATATTCAAGTTGTAATTAGTATGTATCCTTCCACATATCCTCACCCGATACACCTAGGGGTCATGCACAACCAATGTAGTGCAACATCCGTAGGGCAATTTGAAATCCATCATCCTTTGAATACATTCTGCAATAGTGAATATTTACACCGCACATCGAGTACCAAACACAGCTGGACTAAACTCTCCTGTCAATGCCATTGGGAGAAACCTAAAGGTGTGTAGCTGCTCTTCCTCCAAACCAACCTGAACATTACAGGTAAGAGAAAAATGGAAGAAAAAAAAAAAAAAGACTACTAGCTCTGTCTCCAGTGTTTCCCCTATAATTGTACAGGTCTTGCAGGCCAATGAGAACCCACACCAGGCCAAAACAATCTTGTTAATTTTTTTTTTCCTCCAAAAATAACACCAAATATCCATTCATTCAGAAATCAATAGCATTTGGGAGCCTTTGTACAGCTCTGTTCTGAGACGTGCGTCAACCTCTGTGTCGTTGCCTGGGAAACTCTTGGTAGTGTAGCTCCCTCAAAGGGGACCTATTGTGCTCATTTCCAGCTCTATGTTTTTATTTTTGGACTCCACTAGAGTAGCTTTGCATGATTCACAGTTCAAAACTATTCATCTTATACTGGCCCGTTATGCAGCCCCTCAGTTCAGCCTCTGTCTCTAACAGGCAGTTTTAGCTCTTGTCTCTTGAAGGCCCCCCTCCCAATAAGCCAAATGTTCTGATTGGCCAGCTTTCCAGAAGCCTGCTGAGGGGCAGCTGTATTGGAGTTGTGTTAAGTTACCGCTGATGCAAATCCAACATTTCCTGTTTCACTGCTTCATTTTAAAAGCTTTTACATGACTAAATAACAGGAAACTTTTATTGTGAAGAATTTATAGGAAACAAAACGTGTTCCTCACTGAATTAGCATAGCTTTGTTAGCAGTGCTAAAAAAACGTTCACATGTGGAGAAATTTGGAGCTATTTGTTTAGAAATAATGCAGAGAGGAATCGTACAAGCAGAAACTGCCACAGTGATGATGATGTTTGATGAAGAGCTGCAGACAACCACCAAACCTCCAACAGGTAAACAACATTTTTTACTTTGTCCTGCTGTGTAATGGAAAAACACTCACAGCATGCCAGCTCAACTCGAGTCATGGCTCTGTATGACTACCTCCAAAACGATGGAAAAATGCCATAATGTTAGTGGAGCAGAGCAGTGAACTCCACACTGTGCATGTAGCAGATGACCATTTAAAGAAATCCGTCATGAGCCGACGTCAACTCGCACTGAAAGTAGAAAAAAACCTTGGAAACCGAGCGCTCAGAGCAGTCTGAAGCCGGTGCTTTTTGCTCACATGGATTACTTCTACATATGTTTACCTCATTATTCGACACTTTTAATATGAACATCTGACATTGTAACATTATATATATGACTGATCTATATGTCTAACTTACTCACTGAGCATCTGCAGCATTGAACATGCAACTACATCACATCAGATTTTCTAATAGCAAGGGTAACCAAACAACCATGTTTTTAAAGCCTATAAGCTATTTGCACAATGCCTCTACATGGCAAAACAGGCAGAGTGCCACTTACATAAATTAAGTAAGCATCATGTATCCAACAATATAGCAAAGTGTGAGATTAACAAAGATTATAAGATGTCATTACATTCGCAATTCCTCCCTCAGCCAAGGACTCAATAAGCTGCAGAAGCAAGTCCCATTCAAAAATTACTTCAACCATCAAAAAGCACAATTTATACAAAAAGCACATTAGTATCACTTATATGTGTCAGCACATCTTCAAGGTTTAAAACAATAAGAAACATCCACTGAGATGAGCTGGGATGTAGCTGGCACAAAAGCTGCAGGATTTTAGTGAAATAAACTCAGATAGTTTGGAGTGTATATAATGTATTTAATGTGGATACTATATTTAGCTGAGCTTAGAATGTAAATGATTCTGTTATTTTTTCTTTTTTCTGCAGAGCTTAAGTTTCATCCCATAGCAAGACAATATGGAACAACACCTCAGTGCTTGTTAGAAATAAGTCTCTTAAAGATCTGATATGTTCACACACACACAGTTTGATGGAGTGTGTCATTAGGAGGGAAACAGTAGCTAACTTGTCTGGGAAATCACTCCAACTGGGTGTACAATCCACATATCATAAGTAGGCTATTGCACAATTCTCTTATTTACTTAGCAAACAAAAATATATAGGCTACAGACCAACAAAGCTTATAATATCCCTATACAGGTTTGAATTCTACATTAACAGATATAAAACCTTATGTTCACATCAAAAAGTATCAATGCATGTATCAGATACATGACTTACAGGCCCTAATTTATATGCTTGACATGCAAAAAATATACCTCAAGGCGTACAATACTGGAGTTAGTTATTAAAATTTACACATAGCTTGAAAACAAGTCGTGGATTAAGACATTTTCAGGACCAACCAGCCGACCTTCTGCACAGGCTCCGAACAATCACAAATCACAGACAAGCAGCAGCAGCAACAGGTGATTTAATAACCAGCAAACAACTTATTCAAAGCCTTGGCAGGCTCCACAGACAGCAGCAACAACAAAACAGCTTCAGCGTCCAGACAAACCACAAACAGCGCAAAATAAGAGCTAAAAAACAATCAACAACAACAACACGGCAAAGAGTTAAATAACATTACACACGTTTAACCAGCAGGAAAGAAACTGAAGCAAGTGAAGAGACAAAGATACAGACAGACACAAAGAGAGGGTGTATTTGACTCATGTTTTTGAAGTCAATGCTCTCTCTTTCATAGAAATGTAGTGTCATTAACTTACCTGCTCTCGCTACTGCTGTGCTGTTTTTTTTTTTTCTTTGTGGGGAGGGGACCAATTTCTGATATCAATTTTGGCTGCCACCAAAAAAAACTTGAGTCAAGTGCGACGCTTCACAACAGTGATCACTTGAGCATCACAACAGGCTGTCAGACAAACTGTGACAGCCTGTCACGGGTCAAAAATTACATCAATCAGGGAGGGGCGGGGCAGCTGTCAGCGACTCAGCAGGCAAGGAGTTCAAATGCACCAATGATCCGGTCTGGCTGTGTTTTTTTTTTTTAATGATTATGCCAGCTTGAGATTCAGGTGCCCCCCCTTCCTGCCACCACCCCAAAGCAGTCACCATAGGGGAAAAACTGGTCTCTATCCTGTCTCTTTGTCTTACTGAATGCAAATATCTCTATTGTTGCCCTTTTTCTTTTTTCTTTAACCGACAGCTGGCATTTTCGGCCATGTGTAGAAGTGTTTCATGTCCTACATGCACCTAAACCTTTCTTCTGAAAAGGTTAAAAATGCATGTGAGAAGCAACTAAGCTTGTCCAATTTCCCCCAAAAAGTTTACTTCTTTGACACTTTTTTTTTTTGTCCAGCATAACAATGTATCTCACACTGTCTGACAATTTATACAAATGTCTCGTCAAGATTGATATTTAATTTGACATCAGGTTTTTGTAGTGTGAAAGATATCACAGATCAACACTGCAATATCATAGAAATATCAAACCGAACACTTTCAGTCAAGATAATTCTGTGTCTGGAATCCTGACTGATATTATTTTGCACCTAATGAAAGAAAGTGAAAGCTCTTGCGCTCAGTCATACCAGACTCCCGGCTCTATTTAAATTTACACTCATTAGTTTAATATATTTTTGTTGAATCACAGTCAGGCCGACTGTGATTCTGTTGAACAGCTGACAATATAACATTGCTAAACATTAGCATTATTGTATTTTTCTCCTTGTATATCTTTAGATTGCATTGTCACATTACTAACATCAACATTAAATTTAAAATACCCCTATGGGATTAAAAAGAAATTTGCATTTACAAGTCAAATTCTCCAATAGGTACAGTAAATCCATCCACAGTTTCTACGCAGTAAACAATGTCAAAGCTGTTTCCCACTGTATTTTCACATTTCCATTTCTGTCATCACAACAGTAAACATTAGACTTTGTGTTATGCTCTTCACTTTGCCTCCTCTTCTCCCCTTTCCCACATCACTCGCAGTTATCCTCTATCGGCCTATTCAGCCTTGTACCACGTCAGCCATTTAATCAGAGTGATTATCTTACCACCAGACGCTGAAATATTTATGCCTCCTAACCGCAACCTGACATTTAACAAGCACCTAAATGGAACTGACCTCAGATGCACACAAAAACATGCACGTACACTTACGTAATACTACTCGCGGGTTTAATACATACATACACAAGCGCACATTGGTAACAGTTACAGTCGGCAATCTCACTGGAAAACACCAGACACCTGACCATGTAACCACATTTAAGTGCGGTGGATTTTCTGCATGTGCATATGTGTGTTTCTGTGAGTGTGTGTTCGTGATTTGTAGGGAAGAGTCACTGGGGTTCAGAATCACGGTCATGATCAGTGATTGGTCAGCATTTAGTGATGAGCCGTCAAGGTGAGAGGTTGAGGATCTTGGCAGGAGGCTGGCTCCCTGGATGCTGGGGTCATTGGTACAACTCATACTAGATGGATAAACTCACATACAGCATATATACATCTCACTTTACTTTGTGCTTGATGGTGTCTTGCAGTACATTTAAATTAAAAAAATAAACGTGACATGTTCAATTTTAACAATGCCAATGATATCTACTTTATTGATTGGTTAGAGTAGTGAAATATGCTCAGTAGAAAGTGGTAGGGTTTTAATTTAAAGGTGCACTATGGAGTTTCCTTGTAAACAAACAAAACTTATGTTTACATTGAGTGTTACTCATCAAAATCCATTGTGTGTATCCTTGTTATCCTCGTGTATCCTCGTAACACAAAGTTGATTGAGTAGTAGTATTTTAAACCCTGCATTGTTCACATCCATCTTTACTAGCATGCAGTTTTCTTCATCCCTGTCTTTAATGTTGCATTGCTGTGTTTCATGGTGCATTAGACCCATACATAAAAACTCCAGGAGAGACATGAACTCCCAAGGAGCATCTCTGCGCTGTTAAATATGAGTGTAAGCTAAATATAACACTTTGTAGAAACCAAATGATACATTCAACAGTTTAGTTTAATTCAATTTTGGATGCTGTGTCAGTTAATTTAGTAACAATGGTGCAGAGTTTTGTTCCCAGTTGCAATGATGAACTGAATTTATTACATCTTTGAACAGGGTTCTTTGCAACAGCAAACACAGTGAGGCTCACTATATTTTACCACCATACCAGACTAATGCAAAAAACAAGGCTTCTCAGAAAACCGATAGTTACAACATAAAGCTATCATCGTGTTAAATTATCTAAGAGACTTTGGTGTTTCTATGTTAAGGAGAATTGAGGATATTTTTCCAAGAATATTTTCAAATGGGAATTTGTAATAGCAAAAAGTCACAACTCTATGGAATCATTGATTTAAAAGGTTCCCCCCCAAAAAAACAGTGTCAAGAGTACTTTAGCAGACAATATTAGCTGTCAGGGAGAAATATTTTCTAAAAAAGAGTTGCTGCTCTGGCCACATGTGAGCCAATAACAGGGATCTAATGTTACCAGTGAGTAGAAACCAATTTCTTGTAGCTATTTAAAGAGACAGACAGAATAGAGGGAAACTCCCATGGCACAACAATCTCCGCCCAGTACTCAGGGCTACTTCCTGACTGTCCAATTTCCTGTCAGCCTCACCAAGACTAGTCAAACCAAGTGTGTGTGTGTACGTGCATGCTTATGTTCTAGTGCATGCACGTTTGTGTATGTGTGTTAGTGTGTGTCTGAGTGCGTGGTTTGCCAGCTTTTCTCTAATTTCCTCTCTACCTGTGCCAGGCTGGATTGCTTCCTGTATGTGATTGATTTACACTTAATGGGGACACCTCCTCTCCTCTCTCTGTCTCTACAGCTCCATCTCATCTGCCCTTGTGTACACGGATGATAGTAGAAACAAAACATGATATGATATGATAAGAGGGCTGAGTGCTGGCACCTCAACTTATCAAAAACTGTGTTATTACAGGAAGAAATGAACCAATAGCTAATGGCTGTATTCAGTTCAGCAATGAGTCATCAATGGGTCAGAATGAAACTCAGCACCATTAGTCAGATATTTCTGTCTCTGCTCTATCTACACACTCTGACATTAATTGCATCCATCAGTTATTGCTGAACCCCACACTTGACTATAAAACAACTCAGTTTTCATTCAGGCTATTGCCCAAAATGTATTAAGGCCTTTTTTTTTCCAAGATAAAGCAAAAGCAATAAGAGTCTTCAGTTCATGGTCTCTGCAAGCGTGAATGGTGGCGAATAGGGAACACAAAACAAATCAGACACCAATACTTGAAATGCCATCTATCTACAGTTGACTAAATTCCAGTTGTTGTTTGCTCCGGATTCCCTTTTCACATTCTTATTTCCTCATTTAATGGCATTGGTGAGAAAAATAGGGTGCGATGATGTGGAGAGCAGCAAGTTATCCAATTCATGTATCAAGGTTTAGTGAGTTCATTTGCAAAGGCTCATCAAGTACATGTTCTAAGGTTTATTAAGTGAAGTTTTAGTGCATTTTTGCTTGTCAGCAGACCTCATGACTGTACAAAGTGTTCCAAAGGACCTTATACTGGTGCAGGAATTAGTCACTGACAGTAAGAGAGCTCTGGGCCCACACTCAGACGAGCCTCAGTTGAAAGGCTCTACTATTTCAAAGATATTAGACTTTTGCCCCAAAACTCAGGGATTGAGGGAGCTGCTAAGCTAGAGTTCCAGGCAGGTTTCCCTTATGAAAACTCTTCAAAAATTCATTAGTCCTTTCCGTTTCATTCTGATTATTCCCTTCTGTCCCCATTTTTCTGGTTCTGCCTGCATGGCAAAATGTCTCTTTCCATCCGTCCAGTCTCTGGCTGTCTGTCTGCTTCTCTCTGTCTCCTGTTATATTTGCTGGGCAGCCAGTAGCCCTCTCTCCCTCTCTCTACTTGTAGAGCCCGTCTCAAAGGACTTCTAAAAGCAGGCTGCGAACAGTATGACGAATGTGTTGCTTGCCGTCGCTGTCCCTGTCACTGACGTACAGTTTGAAAGGTTTGTGAAAAAGACACGGCAAACAACCAGCAAAGAGTCCAGACTCCATGGGGAGCCTGTGACATCAGAGGAAGCTAGTCACCCCTCCCTGCTCCTGTGTTTGTCGTCTCATCTCTCCCTCTGTCACTCCCTTCTTCCCAGCGGCCTTTCAGCTCACCCTTTTTAACCGGCTCTGGTGTTCGGTTGCTGACCTATAAAATGTGGAGCCTGTCAACATTGCACGCCGAGTGATGGTGATGATGGGATTTACATACTATTAATGATTTGGAAAAGGGAAGAGTGTGAGGAGAGGGGTGAGGAGCGAGAGGGGAGAAGGGGGTTGGTTAATGGATGATGATGTGTGGATGTGTTCCAAATGTTAATGTACCGTTTTCGGACCAAAGAAAAGGTCTGTGATTGGAAATGAAGAAAGTTTCAGTGGTCAAATTTAGGGATGTGTACGTGTGGATCAACATGTTTTTTGGACCATAGCTTGGAATGGAAAACTCTGGCTCACAGTCGTTGTGGTGTTCAAGGGCTGAAGATGCCCACTTCCTGTACTTTTCCTCAACGTATAATCAGTCTCTTCATTTTAAAAGGAGGAACTGGGTACAGATTTGTCTGTTTATAGCCACTTCTCACTCATCAGTGAGGGTGTGTTTGTGTGTGTGTGTGTGTATGTATATATGTATATATATGTGTGTATATATATAGAATATCTTTTGTATTTATATTTTTAGAACACAACCTCCATTCTCTTATATTTTGCCCTGCTACAAAACATATTATGCACTTTATTGGCAAAGGACTTAAAATGCTGATAAAGATAGTTAGTATCATGCTACAGTACACATTGTATCAGTTCAGCTCTGTGACGGAGCACTCACAGCAGAGCAAACTATCTGCATGCTTCACATCAAGAGCCCAAACTGTTTGTTTTTAAGGGTAAATACTACGAAAAGAGCGAGGAGCAACGCATGTGTCGGGCCCCGCTGTTAGCCTGCCACCTGTCTGAGCATCGTCATGTCGCCAGCTCACCAGTTAGCTCACAGATTTGATGCTTGGTAGCGTGTTTGTGAAATCTACAGAAGTTTTAATGTCCTTCTAGGAAGCTAACCTGCTGCATGTCATGCTAAAGTGACAGCTGGGCTGCACGTAAATACCACCGTTTAGTGGTTAGCTTGCCTGCTAAGTGGTAGCACTAACTTCTGCCATGCCACAAGCTAGCATGATGTCAGCTCTGGTGTATTGTGTGGGTGCCTTTTTTTAAATGATGCACCTGCTAGTTATCCGAAACGACACACAAACGCTTCTAGTTTGGTTTCCCACTGTGATATCCATTTTAAACAAGGCCATATAGACTATCACTACTTTTTAATGCAGCTTTGTACACATGCTCTTATTTATTTATGGAAATACAAGACTAATTTCTATCATTATTTTATAGACAATAAAGTTTTTTGAATCTTGAGTACTGTTCAGTAACTTGCAAAATAGTCTTAAAAACCAACTTGAAAAAGAATCATGATAATCATGGATCGTGCCTGAAAAAAATCATATGATATTTTTGCTGTATCGCCCACCCCTATTGCAGAATTATCTACTATGCCTGCAATTCCAAGGTACACTGGACTGTAAAAGTGCCACATAGACTACTTTTAGCCAAATAACACTATTGTTTACATTTGCTCTTTTCCATTCCTCCACTGACAGTTCTTCCAACTTAAAGAGCTCCGACGCACAGAATCACAATTACAATTTGATATTCTGCAGCTCAGCTCAGATGTGCAGTCAAAACACAGAAGCTTTGCAGTGTGTGTGCTGTGCTTTGCAAGTATCTTTTCATTCTACTCTTGTTTAGTCACATTGGTGGTGACATTAACAGCCAGACGGGCTGAAATAGACAAAAGAGTTGTGGAAACCCAAATTGTCTCTTTTCTTTCCCCTTGTCTCACTCCATCTCTGTCTCTCATTGTCTATTAAACCATGGCCGTGATCAAATGCTAATGTGGTTTCAGGAGTGTTGTCTAATAGTCTAGACACCACAGACACGTTGAGTAAAAGGTGTGAATGCACATCGTGACACTGTGTCAAATGCATTTTTTAATTATTTATTTATTTATTTTTACTGAAACTGTGGAAAAATAATGTTTGTCCTGTTTACTTTGCAAAGTACATGGCAGCTTTACACCACAGCTACATGGAAACCTTTATATGTATGTGTGTGTGTATACACGTTTGTTCACGTACATGCAAGTGTGATGGATGGCTGTGCCAACAAATGTGTACATGTGTGAATTTGAGCAATTATGATTATGTGTGTGTGTGTGTGTAAATCTGTCTTAATGTATGAAAAGGTAAGGAGGCCATCCGTTGATTTGTATTCGTATTTGTATGTGTGTGCCATGTTGCTGCATGTGTCTTATCATGTGTGTGTGTTGAACAAGAAAAAGTCCCTCTCACCTTCTGGCCAGCGAAGTGAGGCTGAGAAGCCATCCCGGTGGGGCGACACGGCCATTTTTCACCTGATCCAACATATTACCTCATTTCCCCTGGTACAGACGCCCCCTCTCCCCACTGGACCTGACCACTCTGTCCTCCAGTCCTAACCCGCAAAATTCTCTGCCATCCACCTCCATCCCTCCTTGCAGCTCTTTATCCAGCCCCTTGTCCTCCCTCAATCTGTCCGGGGCCAGCAGCTGATGGATGGCCCCTTAGGAGGGGGTTGCAGGAAGGGTCATGCCTGCTTTCTGGGACTTTTCAGAGTGCTACAGTGCAGAGATGGAGAGAGACGAATTGAGGCAAGATTGGCACAGATTTGAGAAAAGAGAAATGAAGGAAAAACATGTTGGGGGCAAAGGAAGTACTGAAGAAAATACTAACTAGAGGAGTGCACTCAGTAGAGTTCAGTTCTCCGCAAGGTGTGTCTGGGGGCATGTATAGTATCAGTCTTTTTTTTAGGATGTGTAGAATAGTGTAAAGGTATTGTAACCAAGAATACTCCTGGGTTCCCCTGTATAAACTTAATAAGGTAACAATAAATGGGACGATGAGTCCAAATATCTCAGTTTAAACATTATTTATTTAGAACATTTTTTTATTTATTTAGAACAACCCCTTAATGTTCCGACGACCCGCCCAAGGGCCATCACACTGTTAAGTACACAATTATGCTATGCACACAACTCCTGTCTTTAAGTGGGTACTGATGCGACACTTCTTTGGAAAACTAAGATGCTTGGGATTCGATTGATGCAAACCTTTTCATGATACAATCACAACAGCAGGTACAATCAACGCCTCTGTCAGACAATCGACCAACAAACAAACAATTACATCAATCCACTGACTGATACAACTCCAACAAATATGGTCATGTTACATTGGCAAAGATCCAGTTGATCCAATCCAGTAAAATATTTAGTCCAAAACACATTATTACATCAATAAATATCCACAAACAGCTGTATTTTCCGTCATAACTCATGCTAGCATGTAAACATTAGCAACATCTTGGTATCAAAATAGTGACTACAATCTGATGTTTCGATTGACACCTCAGTTGACCCAATAGGAGCTTCCATGTCCTGTCCACAGCCTACAATAGCCAATGAGAATCCACGTTGAAAGGAGGTGCCTGCCCCTCTTCTTTCATGTAAAGACCAAGCAAAAAGGAACAGAGTCTGCCAATGACTGCTGCTTCAAATAGCCAATTAAATTCCGAAAATGATGATATGACGCTTTAGTGGATAATATAAAGTTACAACATGGAAATTATGTGAATATAAATAGTTTGCTGTGATTTACTTTTTATATGAACTGCTTTTCCACCACAGCGTTTCTTTTGACTCTTTTATATGCACAGAGTTTAGTTTCAACAAGGGAACAAAGATTATAATGTGTTTATGCTTCAGTTACTCTGAAGCAGGGGTTATTAGGTGTCTCCAAATGGCCTTTTTTTGGAAGACGCCTGGAAATACCCTCAGAAAAACGTGTAAAATATTCATTTTCTGTGGTATTGGTATTAAATTTGAAATTGGACTAGGTAAGGCTTGATGCTCTGGTCCCGTTTTGTTTTCCGGATAATAAGTCTCAGTTATAGGTCATCTGCAGGCATCTGTTTGCAAAAAAATATGCAAGCAAAAATAAAAACCTTATACAGTGTGTTCACACTTCAATGAATGCATTACTCAATGCCAGTAACACTTACTCCTTATGTTTCAGGAACAGCTTTCAATTTACTTTAGGTATGCCTTGGATAAGCATTTTAGACTAATTTTACAGGAATTTAAAGGAATGTTAAGGGGTTTAACACACTACACAAATTAAAACTCCCTCTCCCCTCCCAAACAAAGAAGAGCTGAATCTCATTCAGTTGTCCCTCCCAGCTCCCTTGCAATCAAGAAGGTGGTGAAACCAGCAAAAACAGGGATTTATTAATCTCTTATCATGTTTAACTTCAGTGGATCATTACATATCGGGTAAGGAATTAATCTGCAGATGCTCCAGTTCAAGTTGAGACCAAACTTTTTTATGGATGTCAGTTTTTGAGCCACAACAAAGGCCAAAATATGGCCTGCAACAGACTTTGTTTTTAGCCTAGCCGATTGCCAGAAATGCCTTTTGCTGCAGTTGTTGATCATTTGCAGCCCCTACCGGCTGGTTAAGACAAGTGAGAAGTCAGCAGTCAATGGCGGTATAAAACGCATTATAAAATAGCTTTTCCAACAATAGTGAATCACTGCAACACCGAGAGGTCCTTGAGCGTACAGTCATAAAATCACACATGGACACACAGACACACATGACCAAACACATGATCTCTGATAAAAATTGTCAGTTCTTACAAACAAGCTCTCCCCAGTGCTGTGCCTGCAGTCTCCACCTCCTCCTCCCATCTCTCCCTTGCCGACCACCACATCCTTCTTTTTCATCACCTGCATCTTCCCTAGTCCCATTCTGCCTGTGTTGTCTGCTGTCAGTAAAATCGACTGGGGACTGTTGTGTATTCTGGTACATGTTAGTATGGTTGCTAAAGTGCGCTCACTAAGTATTTGTTTGGGCTGTCAAGGTGTCTCCAGAGTGCCTGCTTGCCTTCTGTTGAATATTTATCACTTATTTAATGCCGTCGCCCCCCTCCAGAGAGTTGGACTCTGCCTCTAATACCTCCCACCCTCTTTCTCTTTCTTTGTCTCTTTTCCTTTTCTATAAACTTCTCTGCCGCTGCCCTTGCTTTTTTGTGTTTTTTCTGTTTCTCTTTGGTGCTCGGCATGCAGTATTTTCTGGCACAGTCTGTCTGTGTCACACTTTGTCTCGGTCTCTCCCCACTACTTCCTTTCTTAATGCCCACCACACCCCAACCCCCCACATCCCCACATTCACTTCTGTCTGTACCTTTTTGTTTAAATCAACCCAGGGTGTCCAGTCTAAGACTGTTGCATCATAACAATCCACATTTATTCCCCTCAGTTATCTGCCATGTTTTAAAAGCCATATGCCTAGCTTTTACATCATCAAGAGACCATTGCTGGAAAGATTGGTGAAGAACAAAGGCTTGAACAAGATGTCAAGGGATAAGGCGTAACTGCACCTGGAAGGAGAACGAATATGAGTTTGAAAGAGTGAAACTTCGAAGATAAAACAGTCCCCGGTGTGTTTTTCTTCTCTCTCTTCTGTCCCACTATTTATTCTCATCACTCACACAAACCTGGGAGAGATAGAAGAACGTAAGAAAGGTGCACAGGCAAAAAAAAAAAATCTTCTTTTAAAGTGTGATTCATCACATAAAAAGCTGAATTTCACACAGGAACTGCACTTCGGTAACATCTGCGTTTCTCGCTGTAAATGTCACCTGACAAAACGTGTTAGGGACAACAAGAAAGCAGGGAAAGAAGGGGAATACAGGAGTGTGGATGGATAGAGTGTAAAGAGGAGGCTTGTGGCAAATTTGATTCAATAAAAGAGTGTTAGAGGCTGTGAGAGATGGCGATGGTAGAGAAAACAATGAAACTGAGTGGTGTTTTCTCTGTTATTGCAACAATAACACAACACTCGTCAAGATATTGCTCTTTCTCTTTCTTCTCACTCGCTCTTTCAGTGGTCACTGGTGTCATCACGCCTGCTTTGTTTTCTGAGATCAAAGTCTCACATTCATAAAAAAAATCACATGTTTCTGTTGTTACATCATTCTGGCCATAATAGATTCACTGTATTGAGAAGCATATTTCTGGCGCTCGGTCATAGCCTTAAATAAGAAACAGCGCTGGGCCAGCAACTGATACTGTATCTGGCACACAGGCAGCCCACAGAGCCCTGGCAAAGCACACAATGCAAACAAACAGGCATAAAAACAGGGACACAAAACCTCAAATGCACACATATTTGCACATGTGCCTGAGCTAGGGCTGAAATTAATTGCTTTTATATCAAAATAGCAAATAGATGGGTGCAATTTTGAAATTGCAAGAACCACACAATTTTTATTATAACTTGCATTATACAACAATGTCTTTACAAGGTGTAAAAAGCAAAAGTTTTAGTTGGTGACCTATGATTTTGTGGTTTTAGTGACACTTGTTATCTGTAAATTTAGCCAGGTGAGGCTAATATTAATTCAGGGAGATGGACAAACTACAAAGTAAAATTCTCAGCAGTTATCTAGTTATTATGCTCTCTGCATGCCAGTAACTGTAGTATTTATACTTAGCAAAGGTGGATTTGTTGAGACAGAAGCACCACATTTTCAGACAGATATCTTGTATCTTGTTTAATACTATGTCAGACCAGAAATACAGACCTGGAGTTAACCTCATAGAACATGATGACAATTAAAATGGCAGTTACATATTTACCGCAAATCATTCAACCTTATCCTGAGCACACCAACATGGGTACTGTACTGTGCGCACACACACACACACACACACATTGCCCCCTACTGTGTTGCAGCCCCCCCATCCGGCTCCCCCTTGCAAATTGAAGTTTTTTGATTCCTATTGGCTGTATTAGAAGTCAGGACGGTAGCGCTGTCCCCCATCTTGAAGCCATTTTGTCAGGAAATGGTGTAATTCCCTCATCTGGATCCCATTACAGCCAGGCGGACTGCTATTCCTGTGATGCCTGTACAGTGTAATTAAGGGCTTTGTGTCTCACAGCCAGCCACAAGTCAGATTTCTTTCTCTCACTACCTCCCTGTCCTCTATTGCTTTTTTTTCCCCCTGCTTAACCCCACTCTCTGGAGACTCGCTCACAGGCCCACCGGGAAATATACGCTACACACACCACCCCACACATATTCATGCTAACATACATTTCTTTATTATTCACACCTAATTCAGAGATAGTATGGTGAAGCCCTTCACCCAGAGGGTTCTGCTTGGCCTGGCAAAGTCTTACTATATAAATTTCTGATCCAGGATGGGCTACAGCTTTAGCTAACACTGTAAAAATTCCTGTTTTTACAGCCACACTGGTTCTGTCTGCACTGGACCTGTTCCCTTTACCACATACTAACCTACTTCCATAGAGGAGAAAATGAATCGTAGCATACAGTAGAAGTTAAATGGGCTGTTTCCTGCAATCTGGGCACACGTCTTCATACCCATGACTACATAGTTTGTTGATCAATACCTTCCAAGATGACTCATGAGCAGTTTCTTTTTTGTTATCTCTGGTTAAGGTTCAAGTAGGTTTAGGCAACCAAAACTACTTGGTCTAAGTGTAGGAAAGATCACTCTTTATGGTTAAAAGAAACCACATTTGACTGTTGGCATAGCAGAGGAAAGTAGACTTCAGGCTCCAGTGTTAAAGTTACACACTTTGTACACCCAACCTTTTATCCTGACCTCCTACTTTAAAATCTGTTCATCCCAGCCTTTATTTTGGCAAAAATATACAACAAAAATCAATTACACTGAAGACCACATTAACATAATATTGAGTGCAAACAACCGTGCAATATACAAACTGTTGAGAACAGTTTCAATCACAACTATGTTGTGTTCCAGGTCACAAATGAGAGACACAAAAAAATTCTTTAACTATAGCATAAGAGTATGATTAGAGCAAGTATGATTGTTTCAGGATGTGTGAATGGCACACATGACTCTGATTTCCAGGGTACATTTTTACTTTATCCCACATCACTTGTTTGCCAGAGAACGATAAGAGTGAGCCAGTTTGAAAGCAAACGTCATGGAATCTCATTAAAATACCTCACTGGCTAGACCTCCCCGCCACTTCAGCTCTCAGAGTGGAACGATCTGCTTTGTACAACAGGGAGAATGGATGACATCGCTCCTGAAACTTGTGCATGTGTGTCTGAGGGGGGTCATTTTATAGACATGACATTCACTGCACTGTAGAGGCCTGCTTTCCAAGAGCCCAAACATGGGCATGAGCAGTCGTTGTCCCAGATAGCACAGTATACTGTACACACCGTTGTGCATACACAAACAAACATGCACACATATATTCACACTCACCCTGAGTACACACACACACACTCACACACGCTCACACACACACACAGAGTTCTGCCTGTACTGTGATCTTGAAACCCTGAGTCCGTGTCATTGGAAAATCAATACGCCTTGCTTTTTCATCCAATTAATTAGTGATTGGTGGATGAAGCTGTATATGTGTGTATGTCTAAGGGGTATATGTGTGTATTGGATGTGTGTGCTTTCTGCAATGTCTATCTATCTAGCTGCCTAGCTATCTAGCTAATAAGAAATTTGTATGTGTTTTACTGTTGCCTTGTTACCATGTTTTTGCAATTACACAACATTTAGCCGAGTTGTATTTACTTTCATCAACATAAACAAGCTGTAATCCTGTGAACACTGGACAGCTTGCGATGATGTCACTAATACCTCTATAAGCATGCGGCACTTAAACAACTCTGTGACAAACAATAGTGTTGTTGTATAACCAGATTAGCCCAAAGCCCTGTGTCCTGGAGGCCCACTTCTGGCACCTCCTCTGTGGATGAGTGTAATCCTTCAGGCCTTTATACACCTGCCTGGTGACAGTGCAATGCAATGATATGTAATGGAACACTGTGCCGTGCTAGACAACACAGTTTAAAACATCAAGACAATACACAGCACCTCTCAAGGCACAGCAGCACAACACATAACATATTACAGCCAAACACAATGTGGCGCAGTAATGTATAAAACAACATAATATAAATCGATGCAATGCTATGAAATAAAACACGAAAATCCAGTACAAAACAATGTAATAGCAAAACACAATGTCATTCTGCAACAATAAACTGAATCAAAATACTGTAGAGCAGAGCATGTGAGGCAGCACAGAGCACATTCATAGTGAGGAGTTTATCCTTTGCCCAGCCCAGTACCCCTATTAATTACACTGGACATTCTCGTCTGATGATAAGGTTGTCCTCATTGCTCTACATTGTGATTAGTGAATTAAGTCTCCCTTTGCTTGGATTGCTTTCACACTGGTAGTTTAGTCTGTATCCAGGGAAGCTCAAGAACCCAGAGCACATATCAAAAAAAACACACCCAAGTCCACCTGAAGGAGATGCCCCCCAGTCAAACTGTGGTACGGTTCATGTGCAGTCATAATGCAATATATACTCTCACATGAAGAAAATTCATGTCATGATGGCAGCATTATGGAGATTCTCACATAACATCCAAACTTGATTCCACTTAGTATTTTTGCCTTGGAGGTTAATGAATGTGGAATACTTATTTTTCTGTCCTTGCAGCTGGTTCAGTCAAGCTCACGTAGCTCTGTTTACCGTGGCGCACATTTTTCCTTCATACGTCAAATCACATTTCCTGGCAATGGTGTTAAAATGCTGCCCTCTACTAAGTTTTCTGCCCTTTACTAAGTCATAATACTAATGTATTATGATGGTGGTTTGGAACTGTACACAAGTCTGAGCAGCATACCAGCAGGGTTATATGGAGCACTCTGGTTCGAACCCAGAGCGAAAACGTCAATTCCCATCTCTTACAGCCCTGAAGGCCCTATGCACCGCCTCAGGCATTGATTTAAGACAAGCAAAGGTCAGCTTTCAGGCTTGAGGGGGATTTACAGTAAATAAACCCATAGCACAGATTCACAATTCATCACATTCTTAGCTCATGGAATATAGTATGACCTGGTCTATAAAGGGTCACTGGTCAAATGTAAAGTGGAAATCAATGTTAAGCCTTCAGTGATGGAGGGACTATTACTTATTAGGTGCATCCTATGGTCAGAATATGTCGGCGTAGGATTGTCTGACTGGTGTCAACACTGATACCTTCAAGGGCAAAGGGCAAGGAAAGGTTACATCGTTGAGGAATAAGTAGGAATGATAAACTGAAAGACAGCAGAGGCTTGGGTTTTACTGGGTAGTGATTAGTGTTAGTGCCTTCCTTTCCACGTACTTTTACATTCCCTTCTGGGAAAGAAACAACCCTGACCCAACTTTCAGGTTTGTTTCATTAAAAAAAGATCTTAACTCTAACAAAATGTGCTCTTTACTTATCAGTCAATTTACTGATACACTTACTTTTTGGGACAAGGTCAAAAGTCTCCACTGTCTCGCATTCCAGTCCGTCCTGGCCAATGATGGTGATAATGTAAAATTTCCGATCAGTTCCACCACCTTCCAGAATGTGCAGCCTTCACAGCTCCAAATTATATGAAATTAATTTGTAATAGCTTCAAATATTAGATGAAGTCTGCGCATGCAGAATAGGGTATGCATGGCGGGGGAATGGAGAAGTTCAAATATTTTCCCTTCATGTAGAAAGACGGTAGTTAACAGAGGATTTCATCCCTTGTAAAATATAATTAAGTTCACAATAGGAGAATCAAGGAAAATTTCAAGCTCATTTGAGCAAGGAATTAATCATATCTACATGTTCACTCTGTAACTGTGTTTGGGCATACTGTATGTGTGGCATTTTTTTGTGTTCGTGCAGCACATAGTGAATCAGGATTCATATAAATTAGAAGTCAGTTACGGAAGTCTACGGAAGCCGAGAACGGCCGTGCTTGCAATTATTTTTTAATGCCGTTATCTCAAGATCACGAGTTAACAAAAGGCTAATTTCTTGAGAAAACCACATAATTTATCATGAGATTTATCACGGATGGAGCTCATTCTCGGTTGTTCATTCCTGTCTTCTCCTCTTCATGTCTCCCTCACATGGATAGCTCAACTATTTAGATCAAGCACAAGAAGCTTACAGGTGGCTTTGAAGGACATGGGTTCACATCATCATATGTTGGTTCTTATTCCCTCTCTCCATCCCATTCTCCTTTCTCTCATTAAGTCTAATAAAATGAAAATCCTTGAATGGTATTGTTTGGTACTTCTCCTACATGAAACATCCCATCATATTATGACCAGGAGTTAATCGACTTGCCATTTGGCCGTGACACAAATGTCATTAATAAAGGTGCTGTTAATAATAATGGGTACTACTTGATCTGACATTTTCTGGTGAAATCAATTGGTGCAGTAATCAAGATGCTATTTATGTATGCTGGCATGGCACTCTTGATCTCTGATAAACATTATAAGTAATAAGAGGAAACAAACTTTTGTTTTCTCCTGATAATGGGTTGATTATCTTGTTATCTCGAGATAACAAAGTTCATTTTCTCGAGATAATGAAATAATTAACTCATGATCTTGCGATAACAGCATTAAAAAAATAATAATTGCAAGCACAGCTATTCATGGCTTCTGTAGTTCTTTATGTCACCATTAAAAATAAGTTTGATATTTAGGTCTTTATAAACCTTTTTCCTTCCAATCTAAAGACAGTGGTCATTACTTACCAGAGATACCCAACCAATTTTTGGCTCCATCTGTATAAATGAATGATAGACCTACTGTATTTGTCTGTATCGAGTTATATGCACATCTCTGCACTGTAATGGTATCATCTTACCCTTCTCTCCTCTATCAGATTACTATTGACCTATTATTGGAGCAACAGTATCAGAGTCTGCCTCTGAAACTGTGTTTTAGGGTCTTAAGGGCAGAGGCTCTCAAACTCCATTTCTAGGCAACCATGTTGTCTAAACTTTAACTACAGTTGAATGTGACATACTGACACAGTCATTGGTATTGGCTATCAATATGTGGATCCATTTTTATCACCCTGCTCACCCTAAGGCAGACTTTGAAAAGTGCAACATTGTAGTCATTACTGATGGTGGATGGGGCTTGGGTGGAGTGTGTCCCTGGCTCACATTACTGTAGCCTGTGCTACCAAATGGTATATTAGAGTAGGAAAATCAATAGGAGTCTGGGAATATAGAGCACAGTGTGCACACGGTCCACTGCCACTCCCTGTCCTGGTTAAGTATGTCACTCTGTTACAGTATGGTGGGTAAAATTGATGTCTAGAATTTGCTTGAGGACTGACGTTTCAACATTTGGATTTAGGTACAGTGCTTTAAATCTGCAGAGATAATTATACAAAAAGAAAAAAGATGGGTCAGTATTCACTGTATGTATGTATGTATGGGTAAATCTTTAAATGTATGGTACTGGTGAAGGTTAGGGTAAGGGTTAGGGTTACACATGTGGTGGTTATGACTAAGGTTAGGATAAGTCTCCAGGAAATGAATTTAAGTCAACGTAATGTCCTCTGAAGTGATGGAAACATGACTGTGTGTGTGTGTCAGGGCAGGTTTTCCACCAAAAAAGTTGTTAGGCCCCTGTTCACCGCTTTACTGCTAACTTCATACTCTCTGCTTCGTCGCCACCCTCATCGTCACACACATGCTCTCTCTCTCTCTCTCTCTCTCTCTCTCTCTCTCTCTCTCTCTCTCTCTCTCTCTCTCTCTCTCTCTCTCTCTCTCTCTCTCTCTCTCTCTCTCTCTCTCACTATGCACTGAGCTATTCCTTAAAGGAACTACACTACTTGTATAACACATTTTAGTTTAGAAAACATCTTAAAATACATTGAAAAAAAATCCCAGATGCTTAGGCTCAGCGGGGGGTCAACTCAGGCCTGGTGGGCTGTCTGGCTTGCAATACACTGGCGGAAATCCTGTGTAGGGATGCCAATGTGAAACTGTAGTGGGGCAAAATAAACTGTAGTGGCGCCCCGCCACAGTTTAATACATTAATGGGAAACCCAGTTGTTGAATCGTGTTGGTTAAAAATAAATATGCAAATCAGAACATGTTCCATGTCTGGATGAATTCCTTAAATTGATAACATCAGACCAGACACTGCAAAGCTGAATTCTTAATCATTCAACCTGTCTTTTTTTATCAGATAATGATAAGATAAAATCTTATGAGAAATACATTTGACTAAAATGACAAAGATTATTGGTTTTGGCTAGACTAGATTGACTGACATGTTTAGTATAATCTGATGACTATGGTTTTCTTTTGCGAAGATGAGACAAAGATGCCCAGACTTTTAGTAAACTAAAACTTAGACTTAAAAAAAACAGCATGAGGTGGACTAAATATGATTAAAAACTAACAAGGACATTTGGCACAGGACTAAGACCAAGACCAAAAAAGAAATTTAAAAAAATTACTGACAAAATTAACACTACAATGCACTTAACTGGCAGCCATGCTATTAACCAAACCCACACAGTTAATCTGATTTTTGTATCTTTTGTATCCGTTTTAACTGTGAATCAAAATAGACATTGTACGAAAGATGAAATCTTTCTTCTGTCTCCATGTTGAATTCTTCTGCCTGCTCCCCTTCAGGTTTTCTTTCAGATGTCTTAAGAATTTCCACCAGCTATGGCTTGTGAAAATCTTTAGTCAGGCTGACAGTGTTCTGAGCTATGCCTGCCAGACAGGAGCCTTTGATTCAGACTGTAACACTTGGGAATACCTACAGTATGTGAATTTGTGCCTCTCATGGGACTGCCATTTCATTACTTCTTTCAGCCATCATATAGACATATAGAGTTTATTTCCCTCCCCCAGGCAGAGTAAATCTGGTCGGGGGCCAGGCAGCCACACCATGGAACAGTGCTATAAAATGAAGCCTAATCGTCCCGGCCTCTGTAAGTGGTTTTACCTTCAGGGAGTCATTTTACTCTGGACTGACATGATCAGACACTATGGCCATGACCAATAGCAGCTCTGCAGTGTCATCTAAGAGCAATAGCACAGTGTGATGCGAGTGACCCCCCTCTCCTTTGAAGCCACATTTCCCACCTCACCAAATCCCAGCCCATAAAAGGGGAATTGTAGATACATAACTCTTTATAGAGACAAGTCACTTAGTGCATGAAACGTAGTTATATTTCTTCGTAGAAGGTAACCTTTGGCTCCTTTATAGTTGGCCAAAGGGAGAATCTTTACTTATGGCATTACTTGTTGCAGCTTGGTTGTGCACTATTGCAGTTGAAGTGGCTGCAAGAAATCAACTGAGCTGAAAATGTAATTATCACATAAATGTTAGTGAGTGGTGGATTGTATGACATACCTGAGGTAATTATGTTAAATAATAATATTAAACTTTCTCTAGTTTTAACAAAAGAATAAGGTTATGCAATTGATATCTACAGTATATCTACAATATATAAACAAGACTAAGAGGCTACAGCCATGCTAGCATGCTTTGAGCTAAATGTTAACTTAGTTTAGCATGTTAAGATAATAACATTTTCTAATTAGCACTGAACACAAACTACCACTGAGAATGATGGGAATGTAATCATTTTTTAGGGTATTTGGTCATAAAGCAAAGTATTTGACAAATACATATTTTGAGTGGATTATCAAACTGATTCCAATTCATCCTTAAAGGAACATGAATGTCTGTCCCAAATTTAATGACAATTGATCCACTAATTGTCAAGACATTTCATTGGAAACCACAAATGCCAACTGAAATGTGGTGCTGGGGAATCACAAAAGTTATTAGGATTCATCCTCTGGGCACCATGAATGTCTGTACAACATGTTGTACCAAATCATGTTGAGATATATCATAGGACAACTTTTTCTTTTTAAGTCAGGGGACCACCAAAGTCACATGGGTACATCCTCTAGGCACCATGGATACCTGTACAAAATTCAAGGCAAATCATACAGCATTAATTGAGATATTTCAGTAAAAGCCAAATGTGTCAAACTCTTCCTTGAGAGGGATCACCAGTGATTCATCATATGGTTCATATGCATCTAGGAACCAACCTGTTTAGTAGTTATTGAGATATTTCAGTATGAACCAGAGTAGTGAACCAACACTGCCATCCTAAAATGAAGCACAAAGCCTTTTTCTATTTAAAAAAAAAAAAAGCAAAACTTGTCAAATGCATCAGTTTTTAATTTTCTCTAACACACAGCAGCTGTACAGGAACATTGTCAAAATCATGAAATATCTGATCAAAGAATAAACATTCAGTTCAGTACTTGACAGTTTTCTCAAAAACAACTGCATTATGACAACCAGCTGTAGAATCTGCAAACTGTACTGTAGAGGCAGTATGTATGTGTGCACACAGTAGTATACAGTAGCAAACTATAGCGTCATTTATCGCCCAGATACTACATATAGCCCTTGCTTTTTGTAGATACTGGGCATAATGAATTCTATCAGAAGCCGGCCTATGTGTTGCACAAGAATGCCACTGTTAATTACACCTTTAATGGACTTGATGTTCCTGCGGCTTCGGCTCTGATGGCAACCTTCACAACATTAATTGAAACTCCCCCACCTTTACAAGAGGGAATGCCTCAATTAACCTCTCACAGTGCCTATAACTGGTCAATTACACACACACACCCCTCTGTTCTGCATGTCAGCAAACAGTCACAGTTCACACAGTGTGTCATCTAAAGGCCACGCTTCTGAAGTCGTGGTCTTTAATCTGACGCCGTAGAGTGTGCAGCAATGTGTATGTGTGTTTGGATGTTTGTTCTTGTATGTTTCCCTGCATCCATGTGAGCGTTTATTCTTGCAGGGGAGCGTTTCAACGTGAGCAAATGTGAGTCATCTAGATAGTTGAATAGAGTTGTGCCCTTATTAAAGCAGCTTTCAATTCCTATACAGTATGACACTGATCCCGATTGGCATTCTGACATTGAGTGCCAGTCGATTTCAATTCCCACTGCATCTCACCCTCCCTCACCCACTCCACCGTACCCACTTATGCAGCAAAGTTTGATTTGCCTCCAGTTCCTCATATTGAATGAGACCAATTGTCCTTCAAGGGAGACTAAGGGAAAGAATAAGCAGAGAGCGAGAGAGAGAGAGAGAGAGAGAGAGAGAGAGAGAGAGAGAGAGAGAGAGAGAGAGAGAGAGGAAAAAGGAAGGCCATCAGAGAAGCTGAAAGAAAATTGGACAGAGAGAGAGCTAAACAGTAGGAGAAAGGAATCAGACAAGCGGAATAGACATGGGTCACTCTTCTGTCCTATCAGACTGTTAGACTTTCAGAAAGCAGATAGGAAAAAGAGAAGTCTGAAGAGACTGATGTCAATTGTTCTCAATACTCTTCCCTTCCCTTCTTTCCTTGTCAGTCTCCGTACTTGTCCTCTGTTCTTTGTTCTCTGGTCCTCATGTTTGTCCTTCTGTCCGTGGTGCTAGATTGGTTTGTTATCAGTTAGCGGAGAGCTGCTACATCCGTCCCCCATGGCTGCACAGGCAGGACAGGCACACACACACACACACACAACACACACACACACATTTAGCCATACAGACACACATATACACAGGTTGGCTAGTTGCCAGAAAGAGAATGTCCCGACAGAGTCAGGAGAGCAAAGAAGAAGAAAAAAAAAAAAAATACACCACCTCATCTAAAGCTGCTCCAAAGATAATTCACAACACTTGCAAGTAGTAGGTCTGGGAAGATAATAATGACTGGAAAAAGTGTATGTGTGTGTGTAAAGGCCGGTGTACAGGGAGGGAAACAGAAGTAGAAACGACAGATAAGAAAGAGACTGAAAAACACAGCTCTCCACCTACTGTATAAACTAACTCAAGCTTCTTTTTTTCCCTTTTTTTCTCATCAATGCTTGTCTAGCTTACTTATTGTAGGGCAACACAATTGTCATTAACTTGCCATCAATTATTTTTATTTATTACACAAAGTGTATTACACAAAGTGTAAGGAAATATCAAAATCCCCTGAGCCCAAGGTCATGTTGTAAAATAGCTTATTTTGTCTGACCAACTATCCAAAACCTGAAGATTTTCAAATTCTCACATCTGAAAAGCTGGAAGCAACAAATATTTAGCATTTGTGATTTTAGATTTTATTAATCAATTATCAAAATAGATTTTCAAATCAGTTCCATCAGTTATCAGCGCTATTATCATTAAAGCTCACATCTTCACACTTTTAAGAATATATTCTTTTGTCCTCAGATAATACATGTCAGTGTAGGGTGTTGCCAGCATACAAGGAATTCAATCTGATATTAGCTTTGCTGGTTCCTGATAGTGGAGGGAGAGAAAGGGAGCTATCAAGGAGAGTTATTTGGGCACGCTGCCTTGGCAGTGGATGTGGGCCGGCTATCTGGAGGACATCTCGGTGATCTATGAAGGGGACAGTTCGACCTGGGAAAGCCAATTTTCAACCGTTTTCCACAATGCAGAACTCTAAGACAAACGCTATAGAGGAGTTAGATTAACTTTTTTTTTTGCATCTGAAGAGATCAGCGATTATCTGGCTAATCTGTGACACCTCCTAACTCTCCAGGATAGAAGGAGAGACAATGAGGGACAAGAGAGGGAAAGAATCATGAAGAGACAATGCAGAAGGAGCAAAGAATTGATTTGCTGTAACACTAGAACGGAGTAATTACCCTGTGGCGGTTTTTCAATTGCATGTTACTATGTTTTAATAAAATATTCATGTACCTCAGTCTTTGACTTCTCCTAAAATAATATTGTGAAGTACCCCTTATTGTTAAAAATCGTGAAGATGCATCCAGATCAAAAACACGGGCATTTATACCTATAACCTATAATTTACTGTATATGAAATGCATTTATTTTCATGTGGTTCAGGTTTAAACGTTCTACGTTGCTAGGCAATGGTTGGAGTGTGTGATCTGACAGCTACATCAAGTCACATATAAATTATGAAAAGAACAGAGGAGAATGACCTGCACCAAGTGGCTGAAATGCAGGAAGGCCGTCTATGGAAAATTCACTGTCATGGCGCTGAATGTCTGCTCAGAATGTGTTTGAGGGACATGTGGTGTTCAAATGCAGCTGACTCACAAACTATCTCTGTGTGTAAAACTTATTTTTAGTTAATTGATTATTCATTCATTTTTGTTTTATCGTGTTACCATTTATTGTTTATAGGCTATTTAGTCTAATTTGCCTGTTGCTGTCCTCTGTTTTCATGAACAGAACACCATAAGAGAAATATATGTTTACATTATAATGTTATGAATAAAATTGTGCGCTTGACTTCGTCATATCGATTTTGTTGCAACATTAATTCACCCATAAGTGTGGTAGTTGTGTATTGATGTTATCACAGCTCATTACTGTCCATTTGTGGTATTTAGGCTACTTTGGTAGTTTAAATAACATGAGTTATCTCATTATTTGATGAATGTCGTTTTTATAATAATATCACACCACCCAAATATGCAAAGTTCACAGGTGGTGATTAAACAAACTCATTTCTTGACTTTAGATATTCATTTGTGAAGACAATGACAGAGTACATTTAAATATTAGAACTGTGGTAGCCAGACACACCAGTAAATTTTGCCTCTAGGTGATTTTAGTGTTTAGATCTCTTAGTTATATTCTATTTCGTTGCCTTGAAACTCAGGGAAAGCAGAATTTAAAAGTTAATTTCCTTATTTGGCTGCATGTGTGAGGTGGTCGAAAGTGTTGCAGTCTTCACTTGATATGCTGTTTTACACTTTATTGGTCTGGAACACAGTAAGTGGCTATTGAAATATCAGTGTCTTCCATTTCAAGGTCTGCTAAGCTATGAAACCTGTGGACAAAGTACAGCTCTTTTTCAGTAATGTCTTTATTAGAACCAAACGAGCTTTACTGCCAAGCACAGAATAGGTCGGATGTATCATCAGAGTACATGGTGCTGTGAAAATGATAACGATGATAAGGCTGTTCATAGGATAAGAACACACAGGTTGTTAATGTACAACCCATGTATGTATTTGTCATGAATAACATACTCTTACCTCAAAGCTATAGGGACAATATTATGATGCCTGTGATCATCATACTTTATTTTGATTCTATTCACAGTCATGTTGTCGTGTTTGAGCGCTGGTGCCAAATCCCCACCAAGTTGAAGCCAGTTTAACGCATCCCAAGAAATTGTTGCCCATGAATCACAACTTTGGAGACTTTACAGGCTGTAATTATTCTAAATTTAAAACAAAGAATATTGCCTAACTGAGTACTGGTCGGAGTTTTATTCCTGTAATGTTTCAAACTAATGTGGTCCTTTGCCAGTCTTTATGGCACACAGGGAACCAACACTGGACTCACACTGAGATGAAACGCTGCATAAATAGAGCCAACGGAAAGCGAGCTGCTATTGTCTTTCTTTTGTCTTGGAACCAAAGACATTTGCAAAATGAGATATCCAGTGATACTTATTCCTATGGAATGATTGCTGGTAGGAGATTAAGACTTAGAAAGAAAAGATAGTTGATTTTGGTGTGAGAATCTACATCGTTTTCAGATTTATCAGTTTTAATCTAATAAATAGAGATGTTCCTAATATTCTAACACTGTTTTCTTTTTCTCTCTTCCTGCTGCTGCCTCTCATCGATGGATATGCTAACAGGTAATCAACACATTGTTATTTCTTCTCTGATTTTCTATCTTTGAATGCTGGGTTTCGGGGTGATAACTCCAGTGACCTACTTCCTCTACTGTAATGAATTAGTTCTGCAAGATCCAGATGCCAGCTTATTTATGCCTGCATTGTTGATACATCAAGCCACCCACACCTGCAAAAATAGTCACACAGACAAACAGGGTGATGAATGACTGGGATGATAATGAATATTTGCTCTTTAGCAAGTTGAGCCAGCAGCTTAACAACTAAGGCACACAAATAGTTATCAGAGCTTTTGACCTCTTGTTTCCTGTCTCAGTTTCATCTCCCTCACTTTCCTCTATCTTCCCTCTGAGGTGTTCACTCACCTCTCTATCAACCCTTTCATTTGCTCTCTTTGCTGTATGACCACAACTGTATTTACCCCAGACCCCTGACTATTGTATAGAATGGTCAAGGGCATTGCTGTGTAGACATGAAGACATTTCACTGGAAGCAAATTGGTATCTTAGGCAAAGACCTTTCGTCTCTCTCCCCACCTCCCCCCCATGTTTAAAAAAAAAAAAAAGAAGTCTTCAATCAAACTGGGGGTCACGTACTGCATATACCTTTGCTGAGTTAGCTCTCTTGACTTGTTCACACACAGGAAATAAGAAAAAAAATTCAATAATTCACATAAAAGCAGCGAGTGCATGATGCTGATAAAATGCCAGCCCAGCAGTCTGCGAACTTCAGTGCGAATGCAAAGACTGGGAGGCGACAAGCCATACAGTACATTTATTTGAAGCCTTTATCCAAAGTGCCATAACTGCCTACCTGTACACCTGAATAGAAAAGTGCACTCTCAGATACTCTCATTTTATTGTGTAGTGCACCTTCAATCTATGATGTTCAATACATTTCAAGTGATTTTTCTTTTTTTTTTTTTTTCTGATGAAATGTTGAAATTAACCTTTTGTTGCGGCCACTTTTTCTCAAAGTGTCTCATCTACTTCTGGTTCAGTTAGTCACTTCCCAGAATGGCTTTTGACACCACTGACCTGCCTCTGGTTCCAATCAAAGCCTACTTGTTACTGCTTGCCACAGATTGCATATGTCACTGTACTGTGAGCAGTTCTACCAAAAAGTGATGTTCCCTTCTCGGATTGCTTCATTCTTAGAGCTTGAAGTGGTAAAACTCTCTAATATATCAGAAGATAACAAAGAACAAATTGTAAACGCAACACTGATATATTGTCACTTTCTAATGTTTTTGTGGCAAACATCATTATGCATCCAGCAGACAAGGGGCAACATTAGCCTTAATTTAGAGCAGCCTGATAAACATAAGTCCAGTATAGTCCAATATATCTCCTTTTATCTCTGTTATGGTCTCCACTCCTGAGAAAAAAATATCTTGCTCATTAGCATAAATTAGTTGCTAACTTTTCCTGTCTGCTGTTTGGTTTTGGGCAAGTAGCATACAAAAAAAAATACTTTTTTATGAAAATCTGCCTGCTGCTGCTGCTAAAAATAAGGTTGATAAGAGTGATAGGTGAGAGTGAGCCAAAAGTTGAGTGCTGTAAATAAAAACAATGGGCTGAAAGACACTAAAACGCTCCATAGAGCTGAAGGGAACTGTAGATAATTGCTTATAGTTTGTCACTACAAGCAACCCCTTTTAAAATCCACATAGTCATTTAATCCATTTATAAAGTAAAAATATGAATGAACGTAGCTTTAAATATTGAGTATTAATTTTAACTTGTTAAAGGTTCATGCAACTTCTGGAAATCAAGGTAGCTGTAGCATGAGACTCCTATGGAATCAGCTTCACCTTCACCTGCGTCCTCGTTAAAGCACCAGCCACGGTATTGATTTCCCTCTGGGGAATAGAAGTAAAGAAGCTCTTCTGATGGGTTTTACAGCATTCATACATAACATCCTCCTCCCTGCTAAGAACTGCATATCTTACAGTTACCACAGTATGAAATGATAGATTGTAGTGGAGCCTACATTTTGAAAAAAACTAGTTAGTGTTACGTTTAGGATTACAGTGATGGCAATGCATAGATTGCAATGCAATAACATCTAATAAAGTTATGCACTCTGTTGCCAGTGTATTAAGTCGCCGAGCTAAAACAGTCTAATACAACAGTCCTGTAAACAAACCCTCCATGTATGGAGGTGGTAATGTTCAGTTTTTGTTTAAACTTTTTCAGCGTTTTTTTTTTTTTAAATGTATGAACATTTTGGAGGCTTCAGATTGTACTACTGTTGAAATGTATTGTACTATACTGACAGGGATTTTTAATATTGTGTCCACCCCCTTACATCAATGAGCTTAGGCTAAATAACAGGAAACACCTCTCTGTGTTCAGCAGTACCACAAACTACAACCTCCAAAATGACCATACAGTTGAATTAACACCTCTGAAAACAGTTTCAACAAAACATTATAACCTTCATGAAGTGAGGATTTGCTGCAGGACTGTTGTATTAGACTGCATTAGTTTTAGCTAGGTGGACATAATACACTGGCAACTAAACCCATTTGTAGCAGTTACTATTTGTGTTGTTTATTTAAGTAATTCAGCTGCCATTTACAAGAAAAGCTATCTGGCAGACTAATTTGTTTTTCTGGGGAAAGTCACCTTATAAAGTTGTATTTTTATTTTACTTTGCCAGTAAACTGTCATTGAAACCTGTCGCCAAGTCCTGCAGACCTGCCTGAACCGGGACCCCAGCCTCATTTCTGATGTCCTTGCCATTAGTTAGGGAGTAGTGTATCTGCCAGAGTTGTAGGGACATGCCAACAGACATCATACACTTTCATTATGGAAATAGCTTTCTGAACATTTGATTTATTTTTACTTCTCCCGTACTTGTAATTTTGACTCATTCGTTTTCATTTTCTTTTGCATTACATTGTAATAAAAGGTTGCGCCTATCTTTGTGATGTCCTTATGTGTCAAAAACAGTTATCCAATGTTTCATAATACTTGTTTTGGCTAAAAACAATACATATTGTACCTACTCTTTTTCTGGCACCAACGAAAAAGCCCCTTCAATGCAATGCAGTGCGATACATCATTACAGCACTCAAATAACCCAGAGATGAATCATGAGCTCTCTGACTGGAGCTTTAAAACTCTTTTGCATTGAATTGGTTTATATCACATTTTACTGCTTCAAACTTGTAACTATGTGTCATAACATTACCAAAGCTAAATATGTATGAATTTGGATTCATACATAGCAAGCATGACAGACAAAGTGCTATAGAACTTTAAATTTTATTACACTTATAGAGATAATTACATCTAAATGTGTCAGCTCTCTACTTAACTAAGAATTACCAACCATTACCATGACAAAATGAAATGTCAAACTTAATAATAACATATACTGTTAAAGTAGTTCCCATCTCCTATCAAAGTTTTCTTTTCATTTGCCAGATTGATTGGAAGGCTGCTGTTCTGGTCGACTGGAGATTATCATGTGGTACCTGTGGTGTCATGAAAACAGTTTAGGAATAAGTAGCCTGATTACACAAACAGGCATAACAGATGTATTTATGTATGCATAGGCATTTCCAAATTGTTATTTTTTACAGAAATATATATTTTTAAAAATAGCTTGCAGTTTAGGCAAACAAGAAACAGCGTCTTGGCAATAGCCTAACCGTTAGCCAAAGTGCACTCCACCTATAGGCAACAGTGAACAAAGGCCTGGCCTCGGACACGATGAGACCCGCAGTGTACTACAATCACCTGCGCAGGGTCGAGTAAGTCAGCAGACGAAGGCACTAAAATACGTTCCATATTATCATATCATATCATCAAATAAAAGCAATATAGATCAGTAAAACGTTGAAATGAAAAACAATACTTATCACAAATGCAAACTTAAGGTCATGTAGAATGCAAATTATTGGAAGTTTGATCTGCTTTTCTGGAAAAGGACATGAAAATATCAAAACACATGAGTGAACTCTTGAATTCTAGCTACATTATTAATGGCTGTTTGTGTTAAAATATTACGTGGATTTGGACTGGTAGCTGGTGTTATGTTGCCAGCCTGGACAACCATTGTAAAAACACTGAATCTCCTGTCTTAAAGTGCCATGATGTATCATATACTGTATGTACTGTTCTGAACGTTGGTCTGGGGTGGATCAAAGAGTTTGATGAGTTTGTTTTACTGAGGTTGACTGGGATACAGACCAGTGGGCTGCAGTGAAAAAATGTTAACAAACCCAGCTGCTCCCGCAGTGAACTCACTCAGTGGTTCCCCAAACAGTGTCATTTGTCTCAGACAAGTTAATGAACATTGATGTTTGCTCCACTCTCTTAATGTCGTAGTAACCTTTGTGTCAGCTCTGATGAATAATTGTTAGGAAACAAAAAGAAAGTGATGGAGACATATAGCGTGAGTGGGGCGTGACTCAGTGTCTCAGTAACCATTATGTCATCTCTGACCAATAAAGACAGGGGAAGTGAGAGCTTAATTAACTTGATTACACAAAAGTTTTTGTCTCAATTAAGCACTGTGACAACTTTATACAACAATAGTTAGAATGTCAGGGAAATAGACAGAGAAACACTTGTGAATAATTGCTTTCCACATCTCTGGTTAGATATTTTAACTTCCGCTAAGTTCCGCTGAAGAGAGCAGCACTGTTGTGATGTGACCTCCTCCGACCCATTGAGCTATGTATCAAAGATAGTCAAGATTTGACAAAATTTGACTGTGATATGTGAGACTTCCAACGGAGTCAAACGCACCCAGAAATGCAGCCAAGATAACTTTTAGGCACTTTACAAGGGAAAGGTGATAATGATTGTACCAAAAATATTTATATCGTACGTTTAAAGTTACATTTTCTATAATCAGACTGCTGCTCTATGCTGCCACAAAAAAGTCATGGTATGACTCCCAGTTAGGGCTGCACTTCACTATTACTTTTATCACCTTCTGATGTTTAGTTTTTCAATTAATGGATTAATTATTTAGTCTATGAAAAGTCCATGAAAATAGTAAAAACTAGCCACCCCAATTTTCCAGGGCCCAAAATGACATCATCCCATTGCTTGTTTTTACTGTCCAACACTTTAAAACTCAAAGATTTTCATTTTGCAATAATTTTAGGCATTTTTGCTTTATAAATGACTGAAACAATTAATTGATAATCAAAGTTATCGTCACCCGAAGGAATAGGTAGACATTTTAGGAAAACTGCTCTTTTTCTCGGTTGCCGAGAGTGAGAGGAGTAGGTGGATACAACACTTGTGTAGCTCAAATATAGAGCTAGAGCCAGGAGGCGATTAGCTTAGCTTAGCGTAAAGACTGAAATCAAAACCTTCTCCAAAGGTAAAAAACATGCCTACCAGCACCTGTAAGACTCACTAATTAACATAGTGTATCTTGTCACTATGTGTATTTAATCCATACACAAACAGTAATGGAAAAATGACAGGAAAGGTTGTATAGGGATTTACGCACTACTGTCTTGGCGAGTAGCAGCTGGGGCACGGAGACTTCCTGGAGCCTTTGCTGGATGCTTGGCATCAAACTCTTGGCTAGAAGGGCAATTAGTGTATTCCTCTAATGTCAATCTATTCCTTTCATTTTTTTTTTGTCAATCGACGAACCAATAAATCAACTTACTGACTCATTTCCAGGACTACTCTCAGGAGTAGGATTAGCAATGTGTAGTAAGTAGATGTAGGGTTAAACATTGGTTTGGGCAAGTAAAGAATCAATGCCGGAGCAGCAGGGACATTTGAAACTTTTTATCCACTTACACGGCTCTTTTCGTCAGTAGGTGGAGGAGATAGGAGCTGTGACTCAAGTGGGCTACTGAGTATGACTTTGTTTTGTTTGTTTCATGGAAGTCAATAGTACTTCCCAGGAGAGAAAATAAAGGCAGATTACTTGTGCTCCTCTCTCCAAGACCTGTGAAGGGAGTTACACATGGTTCCAAGTTGTAAGTAAAGCTGTAGTGCAGTGTTGCCTCAAATCCGATTACCACAGCATGTCTTGGAAGCGTTTCTGACCATGGCTGTGAGCCTCTGTCATGTGCTCTGGGTCGGTGCGGCTGTTGTTATCATAATGGTGGCAGATGAACTTTGCTTTGTATCCTCTGGTGGCAGGCTCCTGTTTGCATCTACCACACCAGAGTTTATTCAGAAACATTTTAAGAGCGATGAGATACTGTACCTTGTACTTTCTCCCCTCTGTACCTCCCTGTCTCGTCCTCCTCTGTCTGTCCAAGCAGTATCAACAAGGATTCTGTTGTGCAAGCTAAATGGAAATGGAGAAAAGGGTAATGCAGCCTGACTACTTGCATCGTTTCATCTCAGAGCCCTCCACCTTAAATGTCTGCTGTGACAATGCAAGGTGGCCAGTCTGGGGAGGATACGTGGCTGTGCATACAGGCTGACAGCCGGCAGAAGTAGAGGGATGCAAGAGGAGGATGATTGGAACAAAGACTGAAGCAAACAGAGACCAAGAGAGAGAGAGCAAAGGCAAGGTGTAGGAAGGAGAAAAATGATACATGATTGCTCTCGCTTTGCATTCAGTGGGTCTGCGGAGAGATGCAGATTGAACTCTCATGAGTTGTGGGAGCTGGGCCATAGATAAGAGAAGAAATTACAACCAGCCTAAATGGAGAGGAGCTTGGAGTGAAATAGAATAACAGCCATTATTGAAATAGAGGATTATTAGTTGGCTGAGTGGCCTTTCCACTGTGGGGCCTGACAAATGTAAAGCTTACCACCAACCTGGCACTGTGCCCCTCCTCATGTGTTATTTTGTATTTGGTCTTGTTGTTGACTGAGATTTAGACTTCAGAGAAAAGGGGAGCAGCCCCACCCCCCTCCCCCAAGCTCTACTCCCACCACATTTCAATCAGATTCCAATAAGGGTTGATGAGGAGACATATGGCTGCAACGGACCTCCTTCTGTGGAGACTTAATAAAGAGAGAGTGGAGTAATCCCCCATTTTTCATCTGCTCCTCTCTGTCAACCCCACAGGGATCTAAAGCAGCATCAGATTTCTGTCCCCTCTTTTATCTGATGTAATGGATTTGCAACAGCCACAACCTGGAGCAAAGACTCAGACAGATCAGCTTTCCAGGGGAAGATGGCTGAGTCTGAGAAAAGTGTGGGAGGGAGTGAGGAAGTGTCACTAGTGGTGGAGGGGCCGAGATGGACAACAGAGAGATAAGTCACAGTGTAACTCCGTCGCCATGTTGAAGTTACAGTACATCATACAGATTGTAAATAAATAACTCAAGTGGGGGGAAAAAAGCGTCACAGTTTAAACAACAAGAGATTTTGGGAACTTGGCTGCAAAGTTACCAATGCTGGCAGGTTAATGTAGTAAAATGAAATCCAATATTAACACTAATACCTTAAATAAAGCTACTCTACAGGGAGCTATATAGCCCACACAGTGTAGCGATATCTAACAAATTGCTACACATTGGATAAAAATGGCTTAATTAGACCGAGGCTTAATTTCCATTTATATGGGGCGGCTACAAGACTGACACTGGGGCAGCCATCACTGAATAAGTAAACTTGTCCAAGTTAACAATGGGGTATTTTCCCATCCTTCTGACTGCAGACATGGTGTTGTTTTATCCTTTAAATCTCAGGTATAGAAGGACTCCAAAAAAATACAAAAAATGGGACTGGTGGAGGGAAGAAAGATGAATTGCTTCAGTGGCAGGATGGAGAACGGAAGAGATCGAGTGATTAGTGAGCTGAGGAAATAATAACAGTGTGTGTGTGTGTGTCTGGTGGGGTGGGTAACTTGTGGGAAGACACGTCTGAAGGACTCAGATGCAAGGACAGAAGTAAAAGAAGAAGAAAGGGTCACATAATGGAAAAGATTGCAAAAAAAACAACATGAGAAAGACCGACTGAAGATGCAAAGGACTGCACTGATGGTTTATGTGTGCAAGTATTAGGGATGAATATATTTACATTTTCTGCACTGTCATCCAAAATGCTTCTACAGTAAGTTGACCTTGCAGCATGTACACTAGCTCATTCCGCCGTCTGGCCCGGTGTGATCTGTTTGAGCAGCAGTTAGCCCAGATGTGTATCAGTCTCGTCTGAATGTGAGGGGCCACAAATCTTTAAAACACACACTTTGCTAATCTCTGTGTGGCCGACTTTAAATATCCCACTTTCTCTCTGTTTTTCTCTGTGTAATTATTCTTTTGTGGCTTTGTGTCATTATTTATCATCGCGTTCCTCTTTCATCTGTAGCCTTATCTACGGAGCCGGCTCCCTCTGCCAGCTTCACCAGGACTATGGCCAGCTACATAAACATTTTACTGACAAGGACGGTCAACTGTTTACTGACGAAGCAAAAGTCTTACTGGCAGCAGCCACAATGTGGGTGTGGGGATGTGAGTGTGTTCTGTGCATGATAGAGTGTGTGTATGTGTGTGTGTGTGGGTGTGGGAGTGAAAGAGAGAGAGAAAGGTAAAGTGAGAGATGACAAAGGGAGCCCCTAATGTACAACCACTTTTGGTTTGGACACCTACAGGTCCCTCTGCAGGGACCCATTTGTTGAATGCACTTAATGCTGACTCCAACCTTGGACTCTACTATATGTCTGAGCATTACAAAGTACAGAGCGGAAGGAATAAGCAGGGCTGTCTCTCTTTTTGTCATCCACTCACACCTCCATTTTCATGTACTCTGCGTCTTTGTCTCGTGCACCCTCCTGTGTTCATTTCTCCTCCCTCCCTCTGCACTGTTCCTCTCTCACTTTTCATTCTTCATTCTGTACAGTTATCACAGTTGCAAAAGGAGGAGCAGTCCAGCCGAGCGCCGGCACCAAGCAGACACTGCCACTGAAAAATTCCCAAATTAAGTCGATTCAGTACAATTAAGTCCAATTCACCTCCCTGCTCTCTAGTGTAGAAGAAGCAGTGAGGAGTAGGGTTGCAGGTTATTGGAGGACCTTTTGCAACCAGCAAATTTGAGGCGCCCACTCACTAAGTCAGTGCTCCTGAAAAAAATTATTGCGTTAAGCTAAGATGTTTTGACTTCATCAAGTATACTTAGCACGTGACCAAGTGTATGTCCATAGATTTCCATGATTCAGCGCAGGTGTGGGTCTAAGACTGAGCCCAACATATACACCCAAATTATGTCAAATATTTACAGCATACCAATCATCTACAGCCATGCCAGTGACAATGTTAACATTAGGGCTACAACAATTAGTTGATTGACAAAAAATGTATTGCTAACTACTTAATAATCAATTAATCTTTATTTTTTTAAGAAAAAATGCATCATCACAATTTTCTGACTTCTTATAGACCAAATGATGAATTGATTAATCTAGAAATAATTGACAGACTAATCAATAATGAAAATCAGGTAGTTGCAGCCCTAGTTAACATGCTGATGCACCTGGCACAGTATTTGGGTATTCATACATTAAGTTGTAGCTTTAAAACTGCAGATACTAGCAAGGACTCATCATGGCAGCAAAGCAGGGGGAGGCCTATCCAATGGACCACTAACTCACTCACCAACCCTGTACTCCCATTTAACCCACTCATTCACTCGTAACCAACCAGTTCAGTCCATATCATCTTCAATTTAACGCAGAAGTCAATAGTAGAAGACAGTCCAAAGTTGAATGAATTGTTCCACACCACCAGCATCACCTGATTCACTGGAAGAAGAGGTGGAGGTGATACACAAAGCGAAGATATTACTTTGAAAAATCGCTGACTTGTGAAGCTGTAACCCTCTGAGCAACTGGGATATATGCCCTGGCTGAATGGTGAAAGGACTCCTGTTTTATTGTTCTTTTCTTGTCTACGATGCCTCTGATTAAGTATACCAGTGGTTGTTTGAAGACTTGAAGACAAATGTTTCTCAGCCTGCAGCTGTGTGCTGACTAGGGGCAAAGTGAAATAAGCATTAATGTGCCAGATGCCAGCTCCAACCTGGACTTTATATTTCTGTACAGGTGTGTCTGTGGGAGAAGAAATTGGTGTGAGGACAGCAGCTGCTGGCATTTGGAAACACATAGCCATGCCCACACATTGACACACAATACACAAGGCTGTCCAGTGCCAGCAGGTCTGTAGGGACCAGCTGCCTGTGTCATCGGGCGTTCAGGCCAGTCATCAAGCTGCTCAGTGCAGCCAGAACCAGGCCACTGGCTTTGCCCTCTGAACATGCCCTACACCAGTGTCAAGCAATGGGGGAAGCAGACTTGACTTGCTCGGGGTTGATACACATACTGCATGTACACATTCATACACAAACACATGGAGTATTACATCAAGATTTAGCTTGTTGTCATTTTCGCTGTTCATCCCAGCCCACAGCAGTGCAACAACAACAAAAAGGACAAAAATATACTATATATCTAAAAATTCTCTTTAAAAAAAGGTTAAAAACATACAGACTTTTAATTGGAAAGGTCAATATTAGTGTGTGTGAATGCGTTTCAAGCCATGTTTCAAGTTAATTTATATAGCCTGGTATCACATGTATGATACCAGGTGCACAACAGCAACTGTTCCAGACCTGGCCCAAGCTCTCTGAGGGTGTTTTTTTTTGTTCACTTTGTTAGGGCTGATATGAACACTGTCTGTCAAACCCTGGTGCAGAACGTATAACCGCACCGAGTTCACCTGGGGAAAGAAAATGTCTCATCCTGCCTCAAAATGTAGTTGATATAGATATATGATCATTTGATTTCATAAGCTAAACTACTATCACATGTACACGACCCATCTGTTGTTCATGGCAACTGTCAAGGAAGAGACCTACATATTATTTACAAGATCATTATGTAACCAAGAAAACACACATGCGCATCAGCATCAGTATGGTGAGTTCCCCTGGTATATCAGAATAAAAAGTAATGATCACAACAGCAACCACAGAACTACTAAAGAAGAACAGAAAATGTGTAATATTTAGGTGGGATGCAAGTTATGCGAATATTAAAAGCCAAAAGTGAAAAGGAAATCAATGTGTCAGCCTAGTATAACACCCTAGTCACTAGTGATAATGTGCCCTGTGTCACGGCTCTTCACATACTGTGGATGTATTTAGCATTGGCATGTATTGACACAGCTACCGAAATGTCTCTTTCGCTCAAGCTTTTCTTCGATTTTAAAGTTCCAGTTAGCCTCTGATCTAAACTGACCGCAAGGTCAAGTGACACACAAACAATCGTGTGTCAATATGTAAACTCTGTTTTCCCAGAGTCACTGTGTTGTTCACTGTGGTCGGGAAACAGCAATGGTCAATAATCAAGTTATGTGTCTGTATCTCATTGCCCCATGGATAGCAGTTTTGTTGACTGCATTGTCTTATTGCTCTCTCCTGATTTGGACATGACCATAAAAGAAGTAGTTGCACATGCAGACAATATGAACTGAATGACAAACCAGAGTAATCAGAATCATACCCATATCTTAAATCAGTGTTTTTATTCTCCTACACAAAGGTCAGAATGGTGGAGGAGTTCTTGATATCTGATTGAGTCTCCCCTGCAGAGAGGAGAACAAGAGTAAAACAACCAAGCTTTGAGGAGGAAGACTAGTAGAAATGGTGACAAATGTAGGATTAGACAGATGAAAGGGAAAAGAGACATAGTAAGAATCATATATCATCACTACAACAATACCAACAGGGCAAGAAACACATAACTTTATGTTTAAATTTCTCTTCCAATTAAGTTTGTTTAAAGCCTGTCAGATAGTCTTGAGTCTGTGTATCTTGACAGATTGGACATGCAGTGTGTCCTTTTCTAGATCTAAGCATTTAGAAGGGTGATTAGGGGCATTTAAAAGGGTGATTATAGTGTTTTTTGTCCCATTTAAGAAAGTTGCTAAGTGCTAATTAAGTAACATTGAGTGAAAACATGAATGGAAATCTCTATTTGTGCAGTCTTAAAAATAAATGTTGTAGAAAACTCACGCTAACTAACTACTGCCCCTAGGAAAAACAAAAAAATATCACATTAGTGATGTAGATGATAGATGATATAGATACAGATGTTTAAGATTTGTACAGCCAACCACACATTGGCAGAGTTTCCCTTTTCACTGAGCTCTATAGGAGGAAATTGGAGTTCCAGTAGTGCTTTACTCTTGTTTTTTGAAGCCTGAATATATGGTTACACACAAGTACTGTACATGGCACAGGCTAATATACGTTCACTCATCAGCCATCTCAGCCACCTTCTACACACCCGCACAAGCACAATCCTCTCTCTTGCGTGACTCATACTCTACTGCCCCCTCATTCATCAATTGTGCCAGAACAACTGGGCCAGGGGTCAGCGTGCCACTGCAGCAGGCAGGCAGTAGAGGTAGAGAGGGATTTAACAGCAGGCACCATGCCCTAAAGAAACAGCTCCTGCCTTACTGCCAGATTAACACTCCATTCCATCACTACGTTAGAATTGCGGCACTGATGTGTGTCAGACTTTGATATGCCCGTCAGGTAACACCAAACCACATGGCATCACACCCGGCCATAAAGGGCTAGCACTGTGTTGGTATGTGTTTGTCTATCTTGGATATATTACAGGGAGGGTGATAGTTTTACTGCCGTGCCAATCCGCCCATGTGTGCTAGATGCCCAAAGTGTGTGTGTGTGTGTGTGTGTGTTTGTATCTTTTTGTAGTGCTGGATGCCTTTCAGGTATGCCACTAGTACTTTCAGTGTGCCAACCCACCAGTGCTGGTTGATGTTCCTTGTGTGTGTGTGTGTGTGTGTGTGTGTGTGTGTCTGTGCATGTGCGGTCTGTGCATGTGTGAATCCATCTGGTAATGACTCGGAGATGACTGGGCCAGTTGGCATTGTGCAACAGTGCCATTTCCAAGTCCCTGTGTTGACTTTTTCCAGACACAGCTGTGTGGTGGTATAGTAAACCCATATACACTCCTTCTGGTGCCTGTTACTGATGCATCCACCTCTATCCAGAAAGATAACTGAAAAGTCTCATAAGCATATTACAGCCATCTGGAATAAATGCCACCCATTTCCAGAGGTACAGCAGACGAACGGGAGCTTTTTGTTCTGCGTTTGATGGGTTCTATTTTATTTTTTTGCAATCTAGTGATGCTGTGTTTTATTCTTTTTCTTTCACTGTCTGTCGTTAAGACAGACCAAGCATGCTTTAATGGCGTGGATGTTATATAAAGTCCAATTTTCTTTCTCATACGGCTGCAATTTATGATTATTTTCAGTTGTTCTATCAATTATTTTTTAATGAATTGTTTGGTCTATAAATTGTTGGAAAATAATGAAAAATTCCCTTCACAGATTTTTCAGCACAATGTGGTGTTTTTCAAATTGCTTGTTTTGTTCAACCAACAGTCCCAAACCCAAAGATTATTAATTTACAACGATATAAATCTGTGAAACCACCTGTTTCGCGCAGCTGCTATATAAAATGTGTGCCAGGGTTATCCTTCATCCTTCACTCTTTGTTTATGAAGTTGGTAGATCCCAATGGGCCATAACCTGAACAAGACTGCCAGCAGTTGCCAGTCACTCAGTCACACACAAACACAGACACATTCCACAACGGGGATAGGATGACATTGACAGCTGGACACAAGTCTTCTCTCTGAAATCCTCCTCTTTTCATCACGTCTGGCTTGGGAGATCTCACAGCCTACATCTGAAACTTTATTACTCCACACTGGAGAAATACCGGAAGGATGGAAAGATGAATGGATGTGTAAACAGATGAAACCAGAGGAAGACTACTTTCTGGATCGATATGGACCAACACATATCCAGTGTATTGTTATCTGAGAGCTGCAAAGACTAAGGGAACCAGGGCTGGATGTATATGTCTATTTTTAGCTAAAGTAATGGCCTCTGAGGTGGTAGAGAGTAGAGTGTGTTGCCTCCCTCTAGATAACTGACATACCGAGGGAAGTGGGTCAGCACAGATTTTCTTTGAGGGGTGCATCTCATTTAGCCAGAGCCAGCCAACTTCCTCTAGGATTTAATAGAGGTGCTCAAGAAAAGGGATAAAACAAAGTACATTAAAAAGTACCCTCTCCTTTGAGTCTCATTAAGCAAGTGCTATATAGTGGAACTCTGTTTGCATTTGAACATTGGTTCCATCCTCTGGTTTCTAAAAGCCATTTTGCCAGGTGTCGTTCTTGCTCCTTCTCCCCTGTTTCTCTCTCTTGCTTTCACACTCCAGCTCAGGTCTCCCTTCCCTCTGCAGCCTGCATCTAGCTAACAGCGGTGACACTGTGTCTAAGCTATCTCTCCCTGGCAGACCTCGGCGCTGTGGAATCACTTTGTCTGGCCAAGCCCCGTGTCGTCTGCATGTCCTGAGAACGAGAGCAAAAGAGGCAGATAGAGAGAGGAAGATAGAAAAAAAAAAAAACAAAAAAAAAACAGGGAAAGCCAGGGACATCTAGTGACAAGAACATGCACACACGGAAATGGAAAAGGGATGAACATAGAATGACAGGAGAAGACAAAAGAAGGGTAGATTGTGCAGTAAACATCTTTTTGACATTTCAGTTTTTGGTTCAATCCTGTGAGCGCCACCTACAAACGTACATTCACCTCCATCGTACTTTGGTGAAGATATAAATCCCAAAAACAATCAAATAAAACCAAAATTATCTGAATGTCTATACCAGTAGAGAGATAAAGTAAGAAAGTATGTTTTGGTAATTTGGGTGAACTTACCCTTTTTGACAAAGCTGGCTAGCTAATGTGAATGGCAAATGCTCATAGAAAATACTCTCCTTGCTCTGTCTTTCTCTTAAATGTTGTAGAAAACAGTATGTAAAGACTACCAGAAAACTTGGCTACAAATTTGAAATAAATTCAATACAGTTGTCAAAAGTCAATCTCTCTCTGCACTCCTTTACCTCTAATATACGTTGGTATTAGCGACTCGCCCTTCTCCTGCTAGCTTTCTATGTTCCCAAATCACATACCTGCTTCAGGCCATCCACAACATTCCCACACTGAAAGAAACATCATACTACTATGTTCAACAGTGCTTAAAATCTCTACATTGCATTACCATTTTTCAAAATGCGTAATTGTATCAGAAAATATGTAACACTAGGCAAGTAAAGCTAGTGTTAGCTGATAATGCTAATGATACAACAGTCCCAACTCTTTACAGTTACCAGTTATTATTTACAAGGACATGCAGAGTTGTTTAAAAAAACCTGATTTTGGAAGAATGACATTGACCCTTCATCCGTTTTAGGCGCTAGCGGAAATGGTATCCTGTCCTGTACTGTTGGTGTGGCAGACGTTATCATTTTCAGGGGTATTTTTGATTCTGATTAAATAAATATTGAGGAAATAACTGATTTGCTGCAGTCACTCTCCTGTTATTAAAAATATCTAATCTTAAGTGTGGCTGAATTGAATATGATCAAATTAGCATATTGTATTTTTACAAATGTGGCTATCAGACTGTGGATTGTGTATCTAGTTATGTGTCCAACCATCTGAGAGGAAGAGACGCACACCCCTCAAAGGCATTAAATGGCTTTTATCAGCTTCTCTTCCATTTTGAAGATGCCAGGAAGTACACTTGCTCCAAGAACAAAATCTAGCTAGTGCGGAAATTAAATTGGATGTTGATGGCCAGGGACCACACAAATTTAAGATGCAGCCAATTTCCATGGGCACAGAAGTAAACATGAGCAAACGTCTTGTTGACATTTTAGTTTTTAGTTCAAGTGCCATTTGCCGCCCTGGGTACTGGAGTTGAATTTTAGAGGCAATACTGCATTTCTAATTCGTCCTTCATCAGGCTGCCATCTCGAGGTTGTCCATTCAGACAAAATGGGCAGCTTATGGTGCTCTGTTCAGAACAGCCATTCTTTTAATCCTTGCTTTAGCCGGGCCCTTGTGCTTTCATTTTGGGCCCCCGTCATGGCAATCTCTTTCTGGTTCTCGCTCTGGACTCAAATCAGAGCTCTCAAAGGCAAACTTCAGCTCTGTTGTCGGAAAAGAGACACAGAGACGGAGAAAGGGAGAAAGAGGGTTATAAGAGGATACTTTCATTTCCTTTTTGATTAATATTTTGTTTTAATTCTTGTACAGTTCCATTCTGTCTGGCTTTGCAGCTGCAGGCACCATGTCTCCGGAGGTTTGCCTTGAGAGGCAGTTATGATTCACTCTATTCTTTTTCTCTCTATGTTGTTGTTTTTATCATCTTTCTGATGTTGATTCTGTTATCCTTGACTGTGCATGCTTTTAGTCATAATGCTGACAGAATGGGTAATACCAAAAGCAGAGGAAATTGATGAGAAGTTGAATTGAAGATCAGTAGTGGTAAGTAAATAAAAACAACAACTTTTTCTTTGGTTTTTCCCTCCAGCTGTGTATTTAAGAACATTTCAGTTGGAAAACAAAATTCTAAATCTCTTCACTTGCCTTTTTTCTGTTTTCTTTTTTCTTTGCCAGCTTTTAGTGTGTGTGAGAGTGGTTCCAGGCTCAAAATGGCTGTTGCCAAACTTTAGAGGGGGGGCTTTGAACACAATTGTGCCATGTAATTTTACTGTGCAGCTAACCCAGTCAAGCAAATCGATGATAAGGTTGTCTGGGATGCTCTGAGTTCAAACACACACACTGAAACAATAGTCCTGACCTGCTGACTGTAATATTAGTCCTGTTTCAGTGGTAAAAAAAAAATAGAAGGGTAGTCGTAATATCTTTAGTGTCACTTACAAATTAACGGCTTTGGGAATAGCAAGAGAAAATCCAGTGGCATCTGGCCTTGATCTGCCTCATTACGTTTGAGCAGATCATTCCATACTGTGAGGAGTTTAGGGAAGTAACAATTGATCAAGCATCATGTTCTGAACGAACTGTAATACATTGCTTCGAGTAGTCATAGCTGTTTTAATTGCCTTTCAGATTCCCACCACTTTCTTCCCTTAAGCCAAGTCAAACCTTACTGGGTGACTGAAACTGTCAACCACACTGGAAGCAAATATTTTATTTTAATTTTTTCTCTGGCTTGTATTAAGGTCAGAAAGTAAACCTTATGCATGCAGACTAATTCGAGACTAGAAGTCTGAAGGGGACTCCTTATCAAATTCTAACCATTACTGTCTGCTCCTCCACATATGCCCTCCCACTCTTGCCCACAACGATATTTGTTATTGGAAATCTGCCTTCCTCATTTTACAGGGAAAATAAAATAGATTATTTTTACTCTAAAGAAATGCTTGTACAGTTACCCGGCTGCTTAAGCTACCTTTAAAAGACATGAACTGAAAATAAGCCTCTAAAGGCAATGATGATGCTGATTGCCCACATTAGAGTAAATATATCCCTTGCTTACAGCATTAGCATTAGGACTCATGGGATCCAAATCCAGCTACAGGCATATATTTCAGATTCCACTAATAACATATAACCTTTATATAGCAGTTGTTTCGTTGCTTAGATTCACAGCAGTATGCTGCTGTGATGACATAGATGGGGACACTTCTGCCTGGCCTTCCACATTGCTTTCTTTTCAATCTTTTTCTCAAAAGTGGTGCATGAGACATGATGTTTTGTACCTGCAACAGAGAGGTTTTTGACCCAGACAATAGCAAAGGCACATAAGCAGAATAGTTGGTGCAAACAGCAACAGCAAGTAAAGAACAGAAAAAGGAACCATTCTGACAAATATAAAGATTATATACTGTACTCATTGCGTATGAGAAGTGCAGTATACCATATGGTCAATGTCTATGGATTCGCGTTGAGGAGTCATTGTCAGTCAATCTCAGTCATTTGGTCATAACATTTAGACATTTTCAAACACACATCAAATAAATCTTCCAATAGGATACCTCAATAAATCTACTTGTTTTCAATCAGCTTTTACAACCAAATTTTCCTTCAAACTGTTGCGGTAGCTTCTCATGTCCAGATGTTGACACTTCTTTCGAAAAAAAAAAAAAATCATGAAACAAGGAAAAGAGTTCTGCATGAGGACAAACGCAATTATCTCTTCTCATTTGCAGGCTACTTATTTTAGGATAAACAAGTCTTGAAGGCTGAATAGAATGAAATGACTTGTTAAGATGGATGTGTTTTGCTGTGCAGCACCATGGATAGCAGCTGTTACAGTATGATCACGTCGTGCACCTGAGCACCTTCCAGACAAAGACATGAGCTGCCTTGAGAGTTTTTTTTGTTTGTTTGTTTGTTTTTATCCTCTCTCTGTTTAGATCTACATGTGGAATCTTCCGATTTTAGTGAAACTATATTTTTTTTCAAGCATTGTTTCAAATATTCACTTCTGAATCTTCTTTTTCTTACATTCAGTGCTGCAGCATTCAGCCCCGCTGTGCCTCTGTGAATTATGATTCAGTCTTTTGCTACACATTCCCTCTCTCGCTGTCTCTTTTTCCTTCTACGCTCTCAGTCTCTCGCTCCCTCCCTCATCCCGTCAAGGTTGCTCCCAGCAGTAGTTAGATTGATCCAAACTTCCATGCCTCTCCCTTCAGCAGCATATCGATCAACTGAGAGGTAGGGAGGAGGGAGAAGGAAGAAGGACATAGCTAGAGGGGCTGTGTTCTCGCCCCTCTCATTCTTGTTTTTTTTTTTTTTTTTTTTTTTCTACCATCAGAACAACAATGGGAGAGAAAGAATGAGACAGATGGAGGAACTGTGATGTCAGCTCCGTCTGACGGGGCTTTTCAGCGAGGCTCGGGCACAGAGACAGACAGGAAGAGTACATCAGTGAAACAAATGTAAAAAGGAAAGAGAACAGAATGTCGGTTTGAATTCCAACCCACAAAGCCATACATACTAACTTTTATTTTGCTTGATGAAACTGAATTCCATTTTTATACAGCCTGGGTCTTCGTTTCATAGCTTTGTCCATCTTTCCTTTCAACAATGATAACACTGAATTCACCGGGTTAATTGCAGAGATCTGGGAATGTGGCAACATAAAAGAAGTCATTTTGGGCGAGAGACTTTAGCGGTGAGGCGAAACTTATTTGGAAGAGAAAACAGGCGGACAGTGAAGTTGTTACCCAAACTGTTTGTCATCCATCATCCAACATCAATCTTCATTGTTCACACAGTTCAGCCTGGATACCTGGTATTTGCTGTGATTGTCATGTGTGAGGATTAGTATGTGCAACTACGGATTAGTACCAACATTTCACAAGGACTCACCTCTCACGTTTCTTGCCTCGCTGGACTTCACTGTTGCGATGTCACCATATTTCGAGATCTCATTGTCTTCTTTGGTGATTAAAATGTTGTCATAACCGTTAGAAAAATGAGCTCTGCTAATTAGCATAGCTGCAATTAGCTTTAAGACCTGCAACTAATTATTCTGTCTGACCTTATAAAGTATCTTCATCATATGTGTGGGTTTGCAGCAATTTAGCTGTGGTTCCTTTGAACTTGCGCTTGATTTGCCAAAGCAATGTGGTTCAACGTGGCATACAGATGTATTGTAAACCCTTAAAAGTTCCGGTTTAGCTTAATCCAATTTAAACTGCAGCTAAGCAAGTCAGATGCTAACTGACACAACAACAACCGCAAGATGTAATGACGTGGAATTTTCCTTTAATTATATCTTGCTCCTGATACAACTTCGACTTGCTGTACTCGTCGTAGTTTTGGGACACTCACGTTTTTCCTGTGCAATGAGGGATTAGTGACACTATGCTAACTTTTAGTTGGCTTGTTTACAACCTGTATGATCATCTGACCATTCATGCTTGCTGCCCCATTGAACCTATTTTAAAAAGATGTATCCACATCATTAATTTTGTGGTCATAATGTGAGCATAGCCGACAAAACTTGACAGCAGGAGAAGTGCTGGTGGACACATCCAAACTCATTTAAAACATTCATGACAATTTACCAGACTTTGTTGGGAATTCTCAGACCCAAGACCCAGCGACTAAATTGTTAGCATGGACTGTTCATTGATGGTTGAGAAATGCTGACTCGTCATTCTGGCTTCTGTATCAACAAGCCTGGCTGTGACCTATTTTGTTTCGCCACCTGCCATTCAGACAACACTGCATTTTGAAAAGGCTGCATAAGTCTGTGGTGTTTCCAACACAGATAATGAAGAAAGTATTTATTTTAATGCATTTTTTTCGGTCAGAGGCTTGGAGGCCTGCAGACGACTGTAGACTGACTTCTAAAAAAAATCTGATTTTGTCTATGCCGCCGAGGAAATTAACAGCCAGACAATTATGCTGTTTTCATGGATGTTCCAGCACCTTTGAAGGAAAACTCCACCAGATTTATTCAGTATCGAATCTTCAGCCTTCTCCACTTTTAGCCACGCTGAAACTGCAGTGCTGAATTTTTGAAATATTAAAAGCACTCCTCAGTCAGAATAAATCAATAAAAGTCTCCTCACACATACACACACACACACATATTTTGACAGTACTTTCCCTCTTTTGATAATAAATACAGAAGATCAAGTTTATATTCAGTGAGGAGGCATTTGGCTTGCCTGTGTTTCTAAAGGCAGATGACAAATAGCACACATTACGAAACTTGAGTCTTTTAGCTCTCACTCACAGTTGTTAGGCACAGGTGGGAGGCAAAGTATATCAGCAGAGGTTTCATGACCTTCTCCTAAAGTTGTTTGGCCCAAGTTGAAGTGGGCCGCTGAAATGCTAGCAGTCTTCCTAGAGAGTCGATGCTGATCCGTTGCCTGAGGCCTACTAGCCATTTGGCCCTTACTAAACTTCTCTTCTTCTCATTGTCTCTCTCCCTGTTGCTCCCTCGCTCTCTCTGTAGCTCTGCCAGCCGAACGAGGCGTCTGGCACCTTGGAAGAGCGCAAAGGAAAAGTGAGGGAAAGGGAGACAGGGAGGTAGACCAAAGGAAGCCTTTGGCCTAATCTCTTTTTTCCCTTCTTTTCATCTTTTCATATTTCATTAGCTGATGCGTTTTGCTCTATATTTTGCCCAAGTTGTTTAAGAGCCATAGCACTGTTTGATTGTCAAATCTGAGGCCACCCACTGTAATACATCCAAACTCCTAAGAGGAGGGTGTAGGGGCAATCTGAGGGACAGCAGAATGAGGTGAAATAGATCTTTAACAATGTGGTAGCAGAAACAGCCAGTGCATTTACATGCACTTGAGTAACCAGGTCACAGTCAGCTCACTGCAGTAACCTGATTTCTTAAACGCTACGTAAACAAGAAATTACCCCAGCCACATTTCTTCTGAAGAAAACTAAATTCTCAGCCTTTCATACTCGTAACTGTATCCCTAATCATTTCTCTACATGTGTGGACGTATTGCTGTGACAGCAATGCTCAAACGGATATCGAGCAACGTCTATAAATGCATATAAACTTATTAAGTTAGCAAGAATGAGGATGCAAACAGCAGCATTCAAAAGCTGGCAGGGACTTGAGAGGAATAGTAGTGAAGTGAACAAAAGGAGTCTGGCCCTCGGTGGGTCTCTGCATCAACATGATCAAGGTGCATGAATTAATTAAAAACCGTTGGCACGTCTCACATTAGGAGCCCTACATTTTACATGTTTTGTTTTCTCCATTGCCTCCTAAAGTGTGATGCTGTGACAGTTACAGTCTCTTACATTATGCAAATAACAAAACATACTGCTGCAGGTTTACTTCTGCAACTGCACTCCATTTTATACAAGCAATATGTGTACATAGCTCCTTTTTAGCATAATACTGGGTTAATCAGTCCGTTAAAGTAATAGCTTTTTGGCATCTCAAACATACAAGGTCTCTGTTATGTTGACTCTGTTCAAACATGACAGGACCATTACAGCTAGAGACACATGATAAGAGAGATCTGCAGCTCTTTTTTTTCCCCCCCTCACCACAGTGGCAGCACTGCTGGAAAACAGCAGTGAGTTGAAAATATCATCAAGGAAGAAGAGCATTTACTCATGCTGCCTCAGTGATGAAATATAAATCTTATTTTGCAGTTGACCATATACAGCCCTGGGGGGAGTCTCCCCCCCTGCCTGACTCAACCTACTAGAAGTTACCAGTAACCTCACCAAAAAAAAAAAAAATACTCTCATGAATTTATCAGATATGACATATAGAACTCTGTTTACACGGCTTAGCAGAACACACGCTGATGCTTTTGGGCTTAGAAAATTGATAAGATGTCAAAGTAGTAAGTTTTGGCCCTGATTTTGATTTTGCTCAATTTTTTATTTGCCAGTAAAACTTTTCGCTTGCCTAATTAGACTTTTCAGGAGTGTGCCGGTGTGTACAAACTTTGCTTGATTGACAGCTCCCTCACTCTCTAGGTGGTTTTGTTAGACCCAAAGAGTTTGGTGACCTCATACTTTACATATGTCTCCAATGCATTGACTGACTAGACCTGACAGGACGTCTGAACGGCCTGGGTAGTTAAAACATCTATTTGGATATGTAGGGCCTTTAAGTGGTTTATGGTATGGCAAACAGCCATTGCCAAAATAATCCCACCACATTTCAGTTGTAGTCACTGTACTGGCGCTTTAAGTCGTAGTTGATCTTAGTTCATTCTCAAATTTCAAGCAAATGTGGAGCCTAAAAATGCTCAGAAAACAGGAAATATGAAAATCTTCACTTCAATGAGAAGTACGTGGGCAAAATGGAAAGCTCCAAACAGCTACAGTACTACATGCACCTTGATTGTTTTGTCAGCTGGTTTATTTAACAGTGTGTTACATCGCTGTCTCGAGCGTTTTATATACAGAGCAACTTTTATTTGAAGATTGCTCAGAAGCTTTTTTCAAAATTGATCCTGATCATTAAATTACATTTACAGAGTGAAGTGCAAGTGTTTGGAAGATACAGTGTATGTGTGCTTTCACCTTAGATGTGCTGTATCTTATCATTTCAACTAATGCATTACCATCTGCTTTCATACGGGAACGCATTCCTAGCAATCTGATCTATCTACAGTATGTACTACATGAAAGCAAAAGCTGCCTTAGATGTGCAGGGAAGATACTAAAATCACTCACCGTATACTGTATATCTTCACATAAATAAGCCTCCAGAGGATCAAATGTTTGCTTTTTTAGTCAGATGATGTCTATATGGAAGGCAGGGCTTAAAGTTTTTAGGCATCATACCTGATTTTGGGACATAGAGTAGTTTTAAATTCGTATAATACTAAATTCAATACCTTGTACACATTTTCTCCTGGACAACTTTTCAGGCTCACAAATCTTTTCTTGGGTTTTAATCCCTGGGAAGGATGTGGTGTCATTTTCAGTGCACATGTTTTACGTTGAGATGTGATATGATATTAATTCTCTGGGACTCACCTCACTAATATGCCGAAATTGGCGAGTTCACTTAACAAAAAGCCTGTTCTTGCTACCCTAATGGTGACATTCATAGACATGAGAGCACCTGTAGGAAGCAAATGGAAATAGACAAATCCCTGCAGACATACCCTTGGCTGAACTAAACGGTGTGCCAGTGGAGTAGTGAGTCTGCAGGGAGACCCCGTTGTTGGGGGTTGTCAAGTCCACTTATCCAGACAAACCCCTACTAGCTTAGTCTAGGGACTGATGATAGTTAGATCTGAGCTGGAACCTCAGGCTTTTAGAGGCCTCTCAGCCCAACCCTGTCAGGATAATGGCATCTCACTCCCCAGAGGTCACGATCTATAGGCATTAGCTCTTCATCTAGCTCTCCACCTCCATCCCTCCATCTCCAGATGTCACCATCAACCCATTACCTCATCCCCACACCTTCAGAGAGAGGCAGAGTCACCGTTGTCAGGCTCTCAATAGCTCTGCCCTGTCACTATTAATATCGCTCCTCTTTCCATCTCTCTCTTTTTAACTTGGAACCCCTTTTTCTCTCTTCCCACTCATTCTCAGCTCATTTTGAGAATATAATTGACAGAATAGAGAGGAAAGGAGATAGAGAAGTGAGTCAAGGAAGAGTATTTTCAAGGGCTATCTCATCTGGGAGTGTGCCCAGACAGAGACAAAAAAGAAACGAGCAGGGGTCAGTCATTGTTTTGGAGAGGTGACATCCATTATTTATCAAAAAAGTATCCAGGCAGGCTTTTTCAAAGACAGATGCATCCCCCGTTTTTGTTTCCACAAGAAAACTGGAGTTTCATTCAAAAACGTTGTGTATGTCAACAAACCGTTCAAGCCAATCTTCAAATGCCAAATGTCCGGCATTAAAAAAACTGGATTGAACACTGTGTATTTTAGACAAATTTGGGATACATTAATAAACTGCAACTTCAGCTGTGGAGCACTGAAAATATAAAATATAAAGTACAGCTCCATCTGCCTATTTTTATGCACATTTTTCCCACAATGGGAACACCAGAAATTTCAAAACAATAGCCAAAATTTTGCAAAAAAAAAGTTTTATGCTTGGCTGAAGTGGGAATATATGAAAAAAGAGAAGACATAATACCGGCTGATGAAAATTATAATTTCATTAATTTTCATTCAGCAATGAAATGCCCTAATATACTCGAATTACTGGTGTTTGATTATGTAATCATGTCATGTTCTCTTGAATATACTCACATGAAAGTAGAAGATGGAAAGATGGTCTGATTCATATTTTATTTTGCTGAGATTTCACATATTCCCTTAAAACCTGCACAGCACTTTAATGGATACCTGGTTATGTTTCATGTCAAATTACACATAATTGCCAGCAATCCACTGAAACATCTCTGCTTTAATCATGGAGCGCATACTCATGGTTTGATTATTTTTTTCTCATCATAAACACCGTTGTGCATTCACACAATATTTTAATGTGTGGTCTAATCACAGCTTTATCAATAATATTGCTGGTGACTCTCCCTGCTCCAATCTCTTGTTTTTTCTTTCACTCACATTTATGGATTCTCTCTGGTTGTTTATCAATCTAAGAAAGGAATCGTATTATTTATACAGAATCTGCCAGCAATGACTTGATTAATGAACAAAGTAAGCACTCTCCTGAATTACACACATAAATACACACATACAAAACAACCCTGCACTCCTTAGGCTATACAAAATACATACTGAAAAACCGGCCCGGAGGAGATGAGATGCAACAGAACAGATCTGTGAAATAAGAGAGTATGATGTATGAGTTTAAAAACATTTGAAAAGGAAAATAGTAGGCATATATTAGATTTTTTTGCTGATATCCGATATTTCCATCTCACTGTGGCCGATTGCTGATGCCGATACCGATATATGCGCTGATACCGATATATGCACATATTTTTATCCAGCTATCTGTGCTGCTGGATGGATTCCATTTCACTTGGAGTATTTATGAAGTTGCCTTGGTCCAGACCTTTGAATCTGCCCACTCCACCGAGTCGACTGATTCTGGTCTGGCATCGTGACATGAAGCAGCGGTTTCTTGGTTGAAAAAGCAATCGATCGAATGAGCGCCACGGGGGGTTGGTTTAGCCAATCAGCATCAGACTAATGCCATTGTCAAGCTGTTGTCAAGCTGTGCGTCGGAACCAAGGAGGAGTAAAACTAGGCCATACTAATCAAATATGAATCAAGATTCTGTGACTGCATTGCCCGTTTCTCACCTCAAATATTTTCAGAAACATGTTGAAAACAGAGTAGCCAAAACTAAGCACCGACTAACCCTCGTTTAGCGTTTATCGGAACCCCCTCCCTCACAGGTTGACAATTCTGTCTCACATCAGGTAATTTATGAGGCCCATTCATCCTCCATGGTGGGGCAAAGCATTGTCTGAGTGAAGGATAACAATAGGACCAAAGCCCAGACCCATATTGGGTCTCTTTAAGCCATGGTGGAAGATCAGAGGGGAGATTAAAAGTGGATCTATGGTGCTTGGAAGAAGAGAACGGGGGAGGGACGCTGACCTTCAGTGATTTTCTCGTTCTCTTTCTCTCTCTCTCTCTACACACACTGAGACACACACATGTCAAGACTTTTATTCACACTCTCCACTATGACCAGAGCATGCATGAGATTGCTTTAGTGAAAGTTTTATAGCCCCGGGCAAGCCCCTAGCGTGGCCCGAGGGGGGTTATGGGCAGTGTCTTCCACTGAAGCCAAGAGCAGCCAACCACTTCCACTATTCAATTAAACCCCCTGGCCTAAGTGGTAGAGTGGAATCACAGGGGAGAACTGCACACATAAATATACAAATGCACGTACATACACAAAAAACGCTGGAAAGCAAAGACCGGATCTCTCTCTCTCTCTTTCTCTCAGACGCACGCAGACTGAGGCACACGCACACCTACCTACATATATGATCACAGTATGGACACAAACATCCTTGGAGATGCACACGAATACACACACTCACATGCATTTGCCCTTTGTTTTAGGAACAATAAAGGCTATCTTCAGGAATGCAATACACTGAGGATTTCCAGGAGACGAGAGGGAAGGGAATTGAAGCCATTAGAAGCCTTATTACTTTTTTATCAGAAACTGGAGGATAAGCTTGCAGAATATAGAGAGAAGGAAAGAAAAGGCACTAAAAGAGAAGGAGATATAAAGATGGGAGTAATGAAGAGAGGAGAGAAGGAATAAGACGGACTGATAGAAGTGGAAAAGGAGGGAATAATAGAGCAAGAGAAACAAATAAGTTGCTGACGAAAAGAGAAAATTAAATGAGTAAATGGGACAGTAGGAAGAAATGATTAAATTCTTGCACATCAGCTCGGTTCCATCAGAAAAAGCTTGAGCCGTGGCTGCCAGTTGCTTAAAAGTCAACTGCTTGGCAAGAAACTGCAGAGCAGCTCTGTGTCCTCTGCTCCTCTAACGTTCTCCTTCAGACCATTTACTTGGCTCACACAGAGGAAGCTGCAGAGTAATTGTAAGGATGGTAAATGTGTGTGTGTGTGTATGTGTGTGTGCGTGTGTGTGTGTTTGGATGTTGCCCCGTTATCCCTTTTAGGTTGGAAAAGTGTGTGTGCGTGGAGTGCTAATATTGATGAATGAGGGCGCAGTGGATGACTCATGGGAGAAAGGGTCGATACGGGTGTGCGGTGCATGTTTGTGTGTTTATGCGTACGCCGGGGTGTGTGTTTATGTAGTTAAGTGTGTTTGATTTGCATTTGGAACACATTTGCATTTTTTCGTGCCTGTATTATGTGTGTCCACCGTTGTGCATGTATTATATACAGCCGGCGAACTATTTGTCGGCTCACGCTATAGATTGAGAAGCAAAAGCCACGTTTTTACATCAAGGTCAGGGTCGAGGTTAACGTTGCACTTCAAAGCCTCAACTATGGAAGAATTGTGCATATTCAGCTCACCTACCTCGACCATCCGACATAAACCGAGCGTCTCTCGACCCTCTCTCTCACTCTCTCTCTCTCTGACACTCATATAAGCTTGAGGGGATGTATCATCTTCAAATGAGGAGACATCTCATAGGAGACCAGAGGAACGGACTGGCATGCTAATTGTCCTGTGCAACCGCTGGAAAAAGCAATAAGAAATGAAATCAGCCCACAGACATGCACACAAACACACACACACACACACACACACTCACACATATGCAATGCGCAACACATAAACACACTCACTTCCTCATTGGATGTTGTGTGTGCTAATGTTTTGCATAGTTACTGTGCATACTGATGATATTACTATAGCGGCAATATGATTCTTGTTAAGGAGTCTGCGAGGATTACACGGAAGACACGCACAATAAACACACTCTGACACCGCGCACGCACACGCAGTAAACACACACGCACTTCTGTATTCACACACAAAAAACCCTTTGATCCACGCTGTAAACTCCTCTCTGCGTCAAACACTGGGGTAGTTTTACACTGCTGACTGAGAACAGATGATGATACCATAATGATACCATAACCTAAATGTGTGTGTGTGCATGCTTGTATATGTGTGTGTGTATCGGCCCATTATCTGTGACTTAGAGCCCATCGCCAACACTGACGGGCCTTATGGTTAAGTGCCTGTAATAAAAGTCTTAAGTGTTTTGGGCAAGCCTGAAGCTCAGAGGCCATTTGCTGCAAAAAAAAAAAAAACGCTCAGGATACCCCTTCGCCTCAGAGCCCTGTGTATGGAAATGATTCGGTCTGAGATAACTTGGATCTCACCCTCGTAGAACCAGAGGAAGGATTAGAGACACACAGATTTGTGAAATGTAAATAGCTGCCTGGAGGAAACTTATTTTACCTCTTGCAGATGATGGGATTTGATTAAAGGGTGGGAGCTGACATAGCTCAGAGGTAAATCCTTCTCATCCTATTCATTTGACACTCTGTGTGATCTCCTGTGCACTTATCAATTATCCTGAAGTGTGAAACATAACGTGAGCAAGCGCGAAATATGTGAATGTGTTACATATCAAGGGGGCATCTGCATTAAACAGATCACAGATCAGGTCTTATTGGGAGCGAACGTGCAGCTCAAACCTCGTTTATTGTGATCCGGCCGAAGTTTTCATCCCGCAAAAAGTTGGATCAGTACGAGAGACCCGTACTGACAACTCCTCCTTTGCGGCGAGAGTTTAGAAACAGAGCTCTAACAGCGTTAATTAGACACAACACAAGGCAGGGCGAATCTCCCCCAGGCATTTTTTCAGTATTTTCATTTAGCCTCTTATCCTAGTGTGTTATTATGACTGTTACACCTCAGGGCACTCCCTTGTGTTTGGATAAGGTGGAGAGGCCCAGCATATTACAGCAAAGATATTTGGCATCCATATTCATTAGGCCAAATGGAGAGAGCAATTTTGGTTGTGGAGTTGGTTCTAGCGTTGCGGCGGCGGTGCCAGCATTTCTTTCTGGACTTGCCAAGGCTTGAGCAGCGTGGGATGGAGGAACTGTGAGGTTATTGGCCCTCACTAACAAGGACTAAAAGAGGAGGTGTCTTTTTTTTTTTTCAACTCCACTTACATTTCATCTCTCTCTGTTTCTCTCTCCTAGTGTCTGTATTCATTTCACACATTCCCAAGTGGCAAAGGATTTAAACATGTATTACAGCCTGTTCTCAAATCTTTCCTTTGTGTTAATCTTTAAAAGAAGCAGGGTTATATTTTGCATTCATATGCCTTTGGTGCCTGGCAATCAAACATCCGCAAAGAGATTAACTATATGTACTGACCATTGGGATTATTATGTGGTTTTCTGAATAAAACAGCCTCAAGGTTGTTAGCCTCCTTACATTACTCATTACAATCCATGATGTTTCTTGACGTGTGACATTTTCATCTACTGAAACCTTGAGCTGCTAAATTGCTTAAAGAGAATTATGAGAACCTGCTTGTCCGCCATCTTCCGGTTCAGAGACGAGGATCTTCTGCATTTCAGTGAAAACCCTACTTTGCTAAATATTCCCTAAATACCCAGCAGGACATCCGCATCTTGAGTGGAGAAGCCCTTTTTTCTGTTTTGCTCTTCTGTGTGTGTTTTGGTTCCAATCGATCAAACCACCTCCAGCTTTACACGCCAAAGAATGATCGCCTCAAGGAAATGGTGGCTTTATGAATCCTTTGTCACTTGCTGATGTATATACATAGATAGCTCTCCGTGTACGAAATGAATCACCATGGCAGCAGACCGAGTGAACAGAATGATAGAAGTCCATTGCTGGCACAGCAGTGTTTCCCAGTCAAAGATGGCGGCAGATCTGTAGGCATTGCCTGTGTATTGAATTTCCTCTAAGCTTCAGGAGCCTATTGGTTTAGTGTTATCTCCTACAGTTAGAATCCGCCTTATTCTGTGTCCGGGAAGGAAAGGAAAGGTAGGAGCTGAAATTTGTAACAAAATTGGCTTTATTCAAAAAAAAAAAAAAAAAAAAAACAGTTTACAAATGGAAGCCATCTCTGCTATATGCCGGCCTATTGGACAGAGTAAATAGTCAAAGCTAGCGCCTGAGCCAGAAGTTAATGCACTCGCATGTTCTGAGTTGCACTGAGGAACAGCAAAGCCGAAGGAGAAGGGGATTAAAAAGAATGTGTGGTGTTTCTGACGGGTTCTTAGTCAGTGCCGGGGCTTTGAGTTAGGCCGGTGGACGGTGTAGAGTGAAGGGGGGGATTTTCAGGACATCCGCTTTGTCGAAGTGAAACAGACTGAAATGGGCTCTAAGCTTACCAGAGCTCCCCAAGAACAGAGAGTGAGCTTTACCATCCACTGAGGATGAGGGCAGTAACTGTGTTTTCTCTCTTCTTCAGATTTATTATTGTTTCCTCATTAGCCGCATTGTCCTTGCTCAATTATTAACATTTAAAGATTTGCGAACGCATATGTCAAAGGGCATATTAATAGATTTGGTGCATCGTTGCCCTTTTTCAAAGCTGGAAGGAGGAGAAGTGTTTGCAGTTCAGTTTTGTTGTAAGACGTGCTCATTCCTGTCAGCTGTGCTCATTGGGTTGTCCTTGTTTACGTTTTTTTTTCTTCTTTCTTTCGATGGGGCTGTCCTTGGCTCAGCTCTAAGATTCCAAAGGACAGCACCATCTCGACAATGTGCCGACCACAATGAGGCCTTATGGGAGAGAAGGGGAGAAGACGGAGGTTAAGAAAGAAGTAGGGGAGGAGAAATGACAGAACATAATAAAGAAAGGAAAAAAGAAAGTCAGTCAGACAGTCAGTACAGAAGTTTTCTGTAGCCCTCTTGTGGCTGAATGTCAATAGTATCTACTTTTGCTGATAAATTTGGTTTTATTCGCCCAGATTTTGAGATTCAGAGTTTTCTGCCTCCATCCTACTACAATGAAGGTCAACAGAGTTTTTATTGTGCTTCTGAATGAGTTAGAAAAAAAGTATTTGAAACTCAACAGCAATGTGTCACTCCACAATGTCCTGCTTACTCTGGATAATCCTCAGACCTCACCGTGTACACTTATAATTGGAACCGCTTTCAAGGACGTGGTGCGAAAGTTTTTAAGAGTGGGGTTTGTGGATTTTCCAGACAAAACCTTGCATTCTTACTGAAAGACACACTGAGTTTTTTCTGAGTCATTTTTTTTTCAAAGGTGGATATCTCAAAACCTTGGCACATAAAACTGAAACTATCTGCATGGCCACTAGTAGTAAGCAAGTTCTGCTTTTTTTTTTTTTGGTGTGTGATTTGGAAGAACTGACCTTTTTAAATCCCTGTTAAAAGGGAAGCCTGTTAAACGTTTGCAGATCCACTTTATCTCCAGTCTCATCAATGCCTGTCAGGCTCTGATGAGTTTTGAATGATGAGACCTTGGCGAGACCTTGAACAAAGCGCTCATTTCTTAGCATGCTGCCTCCCTCACTTCATTCCTCTCCAAACCGCTTTCCCTCCCAACTTCATACCCGCAGTCTATAAAAGGGAGCAGAAAGACTGAATCATAGTGCTGCTGGTTTTGGAGCCCGAGGTTCAGATAAACACTGAAACAATAGCCTGGCCTAGAAAGTTGTCACTGGAGATAAACATAGTGGGAGAGTGAGATATGGTATGCCCCAGCAGGACATGTTTCCTCTGTGTGTGTGTGTGTGTGCGTGCGCTTTGTGGTTGAAGGGATGGGCCACTGTGGTTTACAGAGTGTCTCCATCTGGAAACACTCTGTTTTGGCCTGCTGTTTTAACTGGGGATGTGTAGGTTGTCTAAATAGTCGCATAACACAAAGCAGCAGACACACACAGACATTCAGATTCACATACAAAGACCCACATGTACGCACAAAGACATACTATACACACAGACAGATTCTGTTTCTCTTCGTCGTCTTGAGGACCTAAAGACGGACGGCGTGATCGAACGGAGCAACTCGTCTCTTAAAATAGAAGCTCTGAGAAGAGTCAGCGGGCAGCAGGAGACAAGACATCTGCTGATAAGAGACAAGAGGGAGGGAGATAGAACAGCGAGACAGACGAGTCCATTTTACCTGGATGTTCTGGAGGAGATATGTTATGGTAGCTGTATTCTGAGAGGCAGAGTGTTTGACTGAAGAGAGACCGGGGATGGATCATTTGTGTCTGTGTTGTATGTGTGTGTGTGAATGTGTGATGTCTGTCTACTGGTATGTTGGAAGGAAATAGTCTGAGTCAGGAGGTTTGGCAGTAATACTTCAAGCGGTCATCTAGTCATCATCCAGAGAAGATGACTACATGACACACACACACAGAAGTGCATACATATGCTAATATTTATATGTACGCAACAGTAGCATAACACCTGAATGCTAAATGCTACCACTACCACAGTCGCATCCACTGTAAATGTGACGCTGTGTGACATCACTCTACGTAAAAGGATTTCATGTTTTTTGTAGCACTTAAAATGTTTAACAGTCATCGAGTCGCCTGTGAAACAACAGCTATATGTAAGCTAGATTTCTGAGAACTTTTTTTTTTGTAACCAAATTTAGCCTAGTTTTAACTGACACCAAGATATTATTTCACACAGTATAAATCACCAAAGCCACGCTTACTGGGCTGTGCTGTATCAGCCGATCCAAGGAAAAAAAAAAAAATGCACAAGCCCCCACAAGCCTCTGCTCCATGAAATCTTCATGGATTTCATTTCATCTCCATGAAATTCTCATGCTCTGTCTGAAGTCTGAATCCAGACTGGCTTTATAGGTTTCCTTATATCAAAGAGGGTTATTTCAGATCACTTCTTTTTTTTTTAAAAAAGTCATTTATCTATTTGCCAAAAATAAGTAATGCATTGTAATGAAACTTGCTGTGCACAGTACAGCGTTTTCACTTCTGTAATGAAGAGGTCGGTCAAAAGTGATAATGTTAAAATTGTTTCTCCCAAAGTGGATGTCATAACCAATTTCATACTTTGTGTTTTAAGACTGAAAATCATCCACTTTCACATTGACTGCCTTCATCCTTCAAAAAATGTGATTGCTGAACGTGATTGGTTCAATCATCTGTGCTTGAGATTGGTTCAAATACGCCACCATATTAATGGCAGCGTGCAACACAGGAATAAGGCGACAAATTAGTTCAGACAGACAAGCACATATCACATATGCATGTCCTATATTCTGACACATTGTCATGCATGTATGCACACATATCACACTGGCAGTAGCATATAAACAACATGTAATATACTGTCACATCTGCCGTACAATGTAAACTCTGATGTTCCTCACACACATTCACGCAGGCACACACACAAAGTCACACACGGAGAGTAATCCTACAACTGGTGTGTAGCTGTAATAACTTTGCTGACAGTAATAGCTGATCTTGCTCCCTGTGCAGCGGGGTTAAATCTGAAGCTTAAACTAACACACAATGACTCTCTGCAAAACCCCTAAACCTTGAGTCTCCATCTTCTAACACAAAACGCACTTCCACAGACAGAGACACCTCGCATCTTCTGCCACAGTCCATTAAATGGGTATTAATACCACTTTTCCTCCTGACCCCCACGCTCATGGACTTCGGTTCTGCTCTGAGTCTGTTCATCCACCTGATCAGAGACTCTTACCTTTCCCCGCCCAACAAACATTTATCTTCCTTTCTTGTTTCAGTTATCTGTAAGTGACAGATGAGAGACCAGGACCTCTATACATCCACTAACAACATATACTCCGCTTCCCCCTCCCTCTCAGCATGATTAATATTGTTTAATGGACAATGACCGTTTCAAGTTTGACATGGAACAGCATGTAATTTATTGTAATTGTTATGGCTATTATTAGTGTGACCGGGCCATTACAAGTATTATCATTGTTATTGTTTGGATTAGGCCTATGAAGGGAGTTCTAGTGGGCAACTATTGATCTACACATTGTGTCAGCAACCATGTTTCACAGTGGGAAGACATTTTCCGCAACACAGGGTCTTATTACATTACAGTTTTCTCCTAAGCAGACATAATTGCTCTTGCTTTTTTTTTTTTTTCTACAGCTCTTCTTTTCTTTTTCTACATTGTGCACTGGCACCTTACTCCTTAAAACGCAGGGACTTTGCTAACACTTTTGTAAAAGCTTTATCTTTCTTTCTTTCTTTTGTGTGTGTGTGTGTGTGTGTGTGTGTGTGTGAGAACCCATGTGTCCTGTCTCAGCATAATTGGGCACTGAGTTTGCTGTAATTGTAGACTTTTAAACATAGGGGGATTACTTCTGCCGTCGCCTTGATGTTTCATTTAGCGGAACTGATGAGAACTTTTTCTCACACTGAGACAAACTGAGCTCAAACAGTGCAGTCGTAGGCTGTGGGAATACCTGTCAGGAATTAGTGCATCACTTGCTTTTTTAACTGGTTGCTGGGTAACAGTTGGCAAGTCTAACAGAAATTACATTACCTTTTTTTTTTTTTTTTTCTGTTGTAGCACACAGATCAGCTATGTAAATTACATGTCGTAAAAATTGCTAATTAAATTCTGCACATATGACCAATAAAATCATTTACTTTCAAACTTATTAAAAAAAAAAAAAACCTGCATAAAAAGCAGTAACATCACCATTCTATCAACGAGACAGCAGCCTGACACACAACACAAAAAAAGATCCACCAAATTTGACCACAAACCGAATGAACTTTCTAGCTAATGCCTCATTTTCATCTACAAATATGGACACATGTCTTGTGTTGTACCCTGTCTTGGAGAACAAACTTTTTCTTTCTTACAGAGAGTTGGATGAGAAGATTGATACCACTCTCATGTCTGTATATGATAAATATGAAGCTATAGCCTGCAGGCAGTTACATTGTGTCTTTGTACTTCTACTGGCTCAGCTGTCAATCAAACACATACTCTGGCCCGCCCATTCAGAGGTTGGAAGCTAAAGGAGTGAAGCCTAGATTTTTTACCAAAAAAGTTATTTAAGATAATTATTGTACAGATTGTTTATCAGGAAAAGTTCAATGTTGATTCTGTCTTGTTCTCTGTATGCAAAGAAATAATGAGCATTAGTTCGAGAGATGCACAACGATATCGGCGAGTCATCAGTATCGGCCAATAAAAGCTTTAAAATGCACATTTCTGTTGATATGACAGGCCAATAAGACGACGCTTTAATTAAGCACACGTGACGCGAACTGTTGACTGAATGCTCGACAAACTGTTTAACTGTTTGTCTGGTAAACAAGCTTCATGCCGGTGGATGTTATCGCCATGTAAGGTATTTAAAAAAGCAGTGAAATGAAGGCACCCAGAGGATTTGTACTCCCGTGTTGTTTATGTGTGTAATCAAGCGGGGCTGTTCTGTTTATCTGGCTAGCTTCATGCTGCTGGACACATGTTTTGGGGGATGTAGCTACAAGGCGAAGAGGAAAAAGGGTGTAATGGATAAAGTTAAACTGCGGGATTAATCTGTATTTTAACCGCTATACAAGCCCAAATCAAACAGTGTAGATGCTAAATGAATTAATTTTGTTGTCAGTTGTCAACATGAGCGGCTTTAGTTATCCTCCAAGCTAGAAACAGGCAGCAGCAGCAGCAGCACTGAGCAGTGCAGCGCGGAGGAGCTGCATGACTGACTGTCTCTGGATCTTATCCAGCTTTATAGTAGAGGTGGAAGAAGTATTCAGATCCTTTATTAAAATAAAAGTACCAACACAGCAATGTGAAAATACTCCATTAATTAAGTAAAAGACCTGCAATCAAGTAGAAGTACATAAGTATTACCAGCTTGATGTAGTTAAAGTATTGCAGTAAAAGTAGTGGTTTGGTCCCTCTGACTGATATATTATTATATATGACATCATTAGAGTATGCTGTGTCTATTTATGTTCTTCCAGTTCCAGTTGGCTTTAATTGCTGTACAGTTGTACAATGCTCTTACTTTCACATGATCCCTGTGGACAGAGATTACATTTATTTACTTGTTTTGCAACTTGTGAAATAGGTCAGATTCACCGCGGTTGTGGCTATTGTCAGGATTGTCTGAGGGAGAGCATCATCCAAGCTTGATAAAGTAGGATGAATCTTGCTGTTTTGTTTGAAAATGTTACATAAAACTAAATATGGCATGTTCTACATGTAATCTAAGTTGAAGTAGTTTTTCTTATTTTTATTCTGTAGGCGTAATAATATTTTAATTCCACTACAGGAAACTTGACGTTCTCTGCAATATATCTGCGTCTGCAATCGGCCAAAATGAGTCGGAAAATATCGGCATATCGGATATCGGCGAATATCCGATATTGTGCATTCCTAAGTAGTTCATTGAAAAACATCCTTTTCAGTTTTACATAACAGCTGATTCTCTTTCATTTTGCTTGTTGCCGGAACAAAGAACGCATTCATTTTATATTCAGTCACCTCTGCAAAACCTCTCACCTCCAAAACCCGGATACCCTTTTCTGACACTTGCACACACGTTTTCCTCATCTTAACATCTCTCCTCAGGATAAAACGCTGCCTTCGTGACATGCTAAACACAATGCAAAGTTAAAAGAGCACACAAGGAGGCGTGGAGTAAGAGAAGCTCCAAACAAAGATCTTTACAACTGTGGGTGTTAACTTTCTCCATTCCTGGTGAGTGTGAGAAGAGTTTGACCTTTTCTACTTCAGAGAAATTCATCACAACTACATACAATGCCTCCGATTGACTGTTTACTGGCTGAGTAGAGATCTGTGTTCAACTTAGTTGGAACTTAGTTAACGCCACTGAGCTGTGAAAACTAGATTTTTTTTTTCGAGGTGAAAAAGTATTTGAGACTGAAGTGGAGAATGATAGTGGTGGGAGTCTGTGGATGAGGTGGGCAGAGTGTTTATTTTTGTACAGTGATCCTTTGATCTGGCAAAAACATAAATATTGATCTTCTTCTCAGTCCCAGTCCAGAGGAGATCATGGAGGTCAATAACATCTTTGAACTGTGAACAGTGCTGGCTCAGGCCTCTAGGGGGCCTCAGGCAAGATTTTATTCTTAACTCTTTCCTAAAATCACATATTTCACATTTTTGTGAAGTGATGCACTCTGCCGTGCGCTATTACAGTAATATTTATGATGTCTAGAAAAGGGATGTTATCTTTGTAACACGCATTTCCAAAGTCCCAAAAGCATTATGCGCTTTAAATTCTCCTTTTCTAAATTGAAATGCGAGAGAGAAAGATTTTTTTCTTTATCATTTTTGCATTGCACTCAATTTTCAAGCCTCTTATCAACATTAGAGAGGCTGAATTATCATCTCCCATCTGCCCAAGATTCATACTCTGTGGACTACAAAACTCCATTACCCAAGATGAGTGATTAGCGGAGAATCGATTCCCTTTCTGCAGCTGCAGTGTTGAACGGTGTGGTTTTTTGCTGGGTTTACTGAGCTGAATGCTGCTAGGAATGGGTTTGCATCATCCGGCGTACAGTAAGCAGCACTCAACATCAGTCAACAGGAAGAGGTAGCCTACAATTATGAAGGGAAGTGGGTAGTTTTTGATGTGGATAGAGAGTGAGAAGTCGGAAAACTGACGAAAACGAAGTAGATATGTAGCTCTTCATTCTAAATATCCACTCTGGTCTTCATCCACTTGTGTTGAAAAAATTAACATTTCAAGTTTGAGAATAAAAGACAACTTGAAACATCTGCTGCCGAGAGTAATCTTTTCAACATCTGGAGGAGTGCTGGTCAAGTATTTCTGCATGGTGATGCTACACAAAACAGACCCTGTCATCAAGGGTCACAGTTCAAGCTGTTTAATAGAAGAGAACAGTCTCTCTTGCTGGATCTGACAGTGTGGACTCGGGGTTGTGAACCTCTCATCTGTTACACAACAACTACATGTTGATCAACCCACAGCGTTGCTGCACTGAGTTTCTCGGCTCCTGCTCCTCCATACCCATGGCTGTCACATCTCATTCATTACAAGAAAAAGAAGCAAACAGCTCCGTCTTCAACTTTTCATAAGGCCCCAGGCTATACTTCAGATATGCCAGCAAATACCCAAACACCAAGGAAGCTTTGGGTCTCAGATTCCCCTTCAGTTCTTATTTTGTAAAACAAAGGCGTGCGTTTTCTTGACAATTGATTTAGAGGCTCGTTGGTGCAGTGCAACGTTGGATTCGTGGAATCTACCTAGACATGCTGGAGCTTGGGAACCAGCAAAATGACCTCTGACCTCCTTTCCATGAGTCTCTTCTGAGGTTATAAAAGCAGGGTAGCAGCAATACTCAAACTGCTTTCGAACGCGGATTGCATAGTTTGCGCGCATTAATCCAACCTCCCACCCCCCCAACACAAACCCTTAACCACCCTGTCCCCCCCCCCCCATCACGTAACAACAGCTGAACCAGGAAAAATAATATCCTCTGTGATACCATTCAGAGGACTTGTGGATTATAGTACATCACTGGATTAGGGCCATCTCTCTCCATGACATCTGTTTTACTATAAAGGCTCATGGAGATTATGGGAGAAACCGCATGCTCTGTTACAAACACATGGGCACAAGATGTAATCTCATCAAGTGATTAGAATCCGTGTTCTCGATACAAAGTCAAAGAGAAGAATAACAGAGACAGACAAGAATGGAAAATAGTTGAAAAGAAAGGTGCTGAGAAGGTGCAGTCTGTGGATTGTGTTTCTTTGGATTTGAGGGCCAGACTGTGGCTTTTCCAGTCTTTTAGTTAAGGTGCCAACTTTTAACAGCTTCGTTACATACATGTGTAATACGTTTGGGGTCTTGCTGCGCCACATTATCCTACCGCAGGGGGCAGCATCATCACCAAACAAAGCATATTTTCTCACTATTGTTTGGCATTGAGCCATACAGATAGTTATTAGAAATTATTTATGTGGCCAGCTTTTGAGGTATCTCTGAGTCTTTTACTGCCACCACAGTACAATGGAGGTAAATGGAATTTGATTTGCTCAAATATGGGGATAAAATTGTTTTTAATATAGCGTTAAATGTAGTATATTTAAGAGTAAAGGATTGTCACTGTAATCAAAAAATTAAAAAAAAGCAAAAAAAAAAAAAAAAGTTTTGAGACAAAACACTAATTAACTGAGAACAAAACCTAAGTCATTGAAATGAAAACTATTTAAATCCAAATCAAAGGGTTTTGAGGTTAAATATAAATAGATTGAACCCAGTATGACAAAAACATTACATTTCTGTCTTAAGATTCAATTCTGTCTTTGTTGTACTCAGTCTTTGCTCTCTGTGTTGTTATTTTACCTTGATGGTGTCAGGTTTTTTTTGTTCCAATTAAAAAAAACAATGTTTGCAAAACATATCTTTCTGACATGTGGCACAGACATGGGGGTGAGACTCTGTTTTGGAGTGACAGTGTGACAAGCAGATGACTTGGGAACTGTACATCTGTGACCATTCTGGAGTTTGCAGCTTGCAGGCTACCAGCAACTGGACCTTTTGACTGTCTGTATTTGTACAGACAATTATATGGCCCGTGTTTACAGGGACAATTTCTGTTGTAGAAAGTACTTTTTTGTGATTTGGCTTATGGAATGACATTCATCATCCTTTTTTTATTCTACCTTACTGAAAAAACAATACTGTACAGTACTGCAGCTTGATGCCATGTGAAAAAAGATGTACACATTCAAACCTCTCTCTCTCCATCTCTACGGCAGATCTGTAATTGCTCAAGTGAACCATCCTTTCTTAATAACAGTCATATATTTACTGACACACATGCCATCTGTTATAACTAATAAGGGGACTTATTATGCTTTTCCTCATTTTCATTCATATATAATGTATCAATGTTGGATGTTCATATTAAACATGGTCAAAGTGTCAAATAATGAGGTGAATGTATGCAGAAGTAATCCCTGTGAGCTTCCAACGTTTTTTCCTACTTTCTGCCTGAGCCGACGTCAGCTCGTGATGGATTTCTTTACATGGTCCTCTGCTCCACGCACAGCGCGCAAGTTCACTGCTCCACTCCACTAACATTATGGCGTTTTTCCATTGTTTTGGGGGTAGTCACGCCCAGCCATTACTCGAGTTGAGCTGGCACACTGTGAGTGTTTTTTCATTACATAGCAGGGCAAAGTAAAATTTGTAGTTTACCTGTTGGAGGTGTGCTGTTCATCTGCAGCTCTTCATCAAACATCATCAAACGTCACATCTAACTGATCTGCTCAACAAAGAGCATCTCCATACCTCATTGTGTCGACCATTTTTTAGCGCTGCTAAGCAAGCTCTGCTAATTCGGTGAGGAACACGTTTCATTTCCTGTAAACACAACTATATGGCTTCCCCTGGGCAGGCCTCCTGAAAGCTGGCCAATCAGAGAAAACAGAGTTGGCTCATTGGATAGGGGGACCTTATAGAGACAGTAGCTAAAACTGCCTGTTAAGAGACAGAGGCTGAACTGAGGGGCTGCATAAATGGACAGTATAAGATAAATAAGGAGTTTTTTTGAACTGTGAATCATGCAAAGCTACACTAGTGGAGTCCCAGAATAAAAATATAGAGCTGGAAATGAGCATAATAGGTCCCCTTTAAACACACACAAATGTGTACACACTCACACACACACAGACAGAGCATATACTCCCCACCATCCACTACTAATTAGGAGCTAATTATCTAGGCAAGTGTAAACAATCTCAGCAGATGGCAAAAACCGTGGCATTAGCACTAATGACCTTGAGCAGTGTGAGACCGGGGGCTTCCATTCAGGAGCAGCCTCTCTCGTTATGATATGCTGCATTATCATTAAATACTACACTCATGCACCTACAAAACATGCACACACACCACCAACCAAGGTTACCATTAAACCAGTTCATTAAGCTCAAAATGTTGTTTTGTTGTTGTGTGTTACAGAGAAAGTTTCACTTTCATTTCAATTGGGAAGTGGCTAGTTTAGGGTCATTGCTTATACGTTTAAGGTTAATGCTGAATTAGTGTAATTTTTCAGTGAAGGTATGTAGCATATGTGTGGAAAATTTGCTTGCTGTCTTCTTAATCAATACCAGGGGTATTCAAATACAAGTCTTAGAGGTCCACTTAATGAAATTTCACTGCATCAAAGAACCAGTAAGGGTGCATTATATGATGATATTTCAGTACAACAACTCCAGAGCTGTACATGAACAACACCTTCGTTGTCTAACCAAGTCCTTAAAGTTGAGCATAAAGAGGTGCGATGGAGACACTGGTGTAAGTGTTCATTAATGAGTCTGCTGAAGTTCTTCACTGCATTCATTGCTGAAAATGTTTGATTTTACAATTACTCTGTTGCAGTCTTGATACCACAACTTCAGCTGGTTCTTTCCTCTGTGTTTTTGGGAGTTTTGTTCATCGCAGCCATAGTTGGTGTCATAGTGTGGTTTTCTGTTCCCACTTTTCATTATGGCCTCTGTTTCATTGCACATCAAGCACAATGGTCTCATACCTCCCTCGGACAAAATGAATGCGCATTTCTCAGTCCAGTCATCCTTATGCATGTTTTTCACTGTCAGTCTTTCTGTTTTTGTATCAGCCTCTTTTAAACAAGCCATTTTACTCTATCAACCGGAGCTCTTACATTCCACAACAAAATTAGTTACTGTGAAGACTGGTGGGCAGCTGAATGATGACAGCTGAGGTGATGTGAAACCGATGAGTCACTCAAAAGCGGTCCGGGTCAGGTTGTAGTTAAATTATGTTCTCAGTCTGGATCAAATTGTTATTTGGTCCGCCTACTGACTATGTCCATTGGTGGTCTGGACCAATGTAAAGGGTCAGGTCATTTGTGAGAACTTGCAAGAACAAGCATACTGGTGTAGTCCATTTTAGGGTTCTTCCAACTACTACTACCTTGTGTCATATTTGGTAGATATGTCAGTTGTCCAAAATGTTTGACAAGCTACCATGTGATTATTCTATTATGTTTTTAAGGTATATAATATAACCACACAATAAGGTTTCATACTTAATCTGCTATCTGTACCTGGTCTGAATGTAGGGTTGAATATACACAAAGGTATTCTTGTGCAAGGTTTTGTAATGAACTTCGGCTGCCCATTAATTGGTTTGGGGTAACTATCGACTTGGTGAACCCTCCACACAATTGGAATAACTGGATAGGAACATATAGGATGAGGATGTAGAGACTGGGATAAGAAATGAGGTTGAGGTTAAGAATAAACATGCAATCAAACATTTGATAACAAGGTTCCTGATCTAAAAATATCCATCTTGGATGTACGCTGTTCATAGACATGATTTTCCCATGTGCCTCTGCCTACTACTGTATCCATAAGACGTGACATCAACAATAACTGACAGACCCACCCCTGAATGTCCTGTAATGTTCATTGGATATTATTTTTTCATTATGTATTATTTAAACATATCCAAGTGTACTTCATGCGGAAGAGTTTAACCATTTACCCACATGACAAAAAAAGGATTAAAGTATAATATATATATATAATATACAGTATAATAAAAAATATAATATGATGTAACAATTATGAAGAATACTACATGTACAGTAATGCACTCTGTGAATATAATGCTCTTCTTCCAAGTGAGTCTCGTAGACCTGAAATGACTAATGAACACTTCCACTCCACTTGTAGCTGCCTCAAAGCAGCTCCAGACACTCATTCAAATTGGCTCCAGAAGTGCCTCTCTTCTGCCCTCTCTCATGTTTATCAATGTAAAGTATATTTTAACATTCCGTGCCACGCCTGCTGAAATAGTACTGTCATAATACACACTCATGCTCATTCCTGCACACCTATATCCTCCAATCAAAACACCATTGTGACGTTGTTCTCCTCAGAGAAATAATTTCAATGAGAGGGCAAAGAGCCCTTGCTGATGTTCCACAGAAGCTTTTGAGGTTTTATCTCCCTCTATTCCAATCCCTCCTCCCCCAAAACTGTAACGCTTCAAAACACTGATTTAATTCTCCATCTTTTCACAATTATTCTACATTTGTTAAATATCTTCTCAGGCACAGTCACTCTGAGGAAGTCCTACTTGCCTCTTAACTTACTTGCTTACTTATTCCCTATGTGAGTAAAAGGAAAAAAAAAAAATGTAAAGAGATTTGGGATTTCGTCATGAAAAAGAACAAAGTGATGGATTGAAAAGGAAGTGAGCGGAGGGAGAGCGCATAGAAAACGGAAGGAAGGAAGCTGCATTGTATGACCCCCATCTGGGATATAAATGGCAAAGGGAAGAGCTTTCTGGTGTCTTGCTTTTAAAGGACCTTAGCCCTTCATCTCATCACGCTTGGCAAAGGCCATCCTGCCCTTTTTCTTACAATGACAACGCTCCTCTTTCCAGGACAATGCATCATAGTACTTTGTTTGGCTCTGATCTGCATTATAAAAGAAGCCTGATGCACTAGGTAAGAATAGGACAGGCCGGGCTAATTGCACAGAGGACGCTAGCCTGGTTTTCTTGCTGTTAGATGTGTGTAGACAGGTAGAGGGCACAGGGAGAAAGAGAGTTTTAGCTTGCAGCTGAAGCATTATTTTTTTCTTTTTTTTTCATTGGCCTTGGAATCATAAAGGCCAATAACATACAAAAAAACATGGCAATAATTTACAATAATACCTGAGCACTTACTAGTGAGCAAGTAGGGAACACATCAAGAAATAACTGCGTATTAATAAATAGCCAACAAGTAGCTCCTAAATAACTCAACAAAGTACACCTGTGATGTGTGAACATTTTAAATGATTAGTCTGGTTTACTACCTCTTGGCTCATATTTTTGTAGTATTTTTTCCTAACATAGGGATGCAGTGATAACACTAAAAAGAACTTTAATCAATCAATCAATCAATCTTTATTTATATAGCGCCATATCACAACAGAAGTCATCTCAAGGCTTTAATGGGGCAATGAACTGAAGACAATCATACATGTTAGCAAAACCGTCCATTGTAAACATCCAGTATAGTTTACAGATTCCTGGTTCAACTTATACCTATACCATGATGTTGCAGTTTTCCTATGTAATGAGGAATTATTACTGACGTTTCAGATGTGCTCTTTTAGTTCCTCCCCCCCCTTAAAAAAATGGTTTGGATTGTCTGACTGCCTATGTTTCTTCCCACATAGTCACCATGTTTCCAGATACTTTAAGTGCAATGTTATCATAATGAATAAAAAATAGTCAAGACTAAAAAATATAAGACCCAAATTGTATTAAATCCGAGTTTTTCTCCAAGGACATCACAGAGTAATATGAGACTTTGGCTTGAATCTAGCAACTCTCTAGTAAAAAGATTTGAGTCATAGTATTATAGATGCAGCGCAATACTGTAAATTGTAGCAGTGTTTTACACACAATAGTGCACTGCTAATACTTTAGCTTTAGCTGCTGTTAGACTCAAGGACATAGAGATTCTCCAGGCACTTTGCCACTGTTCCCTCAAGCACTCGCTTTGTATCCATTTTGTTCATACCCACCAACAAAATCCATTCGTTTCCTGAGCTCCCTTTATGGTGGCATTATGTCGCGGCACTGATACTTCATTTGTGGATATGCATGAATACAAAAGAGAGTAATACACAACAACTGCAGTTTGGCTTTGCAAAGAGAACTTCATATACAGCTAAAAGGAATCATTATTCTTCATGGCAGCCAGAGAGTGATGTGCTCTTGTAATGTGATGGTGAATACATGTCGGCCAACAACTGATCTGTGTCTGCATGAGGTGAGAGAGAAATGGAGCGTGCTTCGTCTGTGCCATGTGGGGAGTTGGCGACAATGAATGGAGAGCCGTCTGATATATGAAGGTGGTGCTGGATAGGTGGAGTGTGTGTTGTGTGTGTGTGTGTGTGTGTTTAAGGCAGAGTGTGCAAGACCGCAACAAGTAGTGAATGCTTTCAAGCACACTGCATTACTGTGCGGATAGCATACGCTTTTGTGCAAGCTATACTGAAAAGTGTACGTCCATGTGTGTGCACCTCGCATGTATGAGGATGTAAAAAGACAGCTGATAGGATGTCAATCACGAGTGTTTCACCTGTCATGACGGTGCTGCTAGTGACAGAGTGAGGGATGGCTCTGACCTTCAGCTGTGACAAGGGAGCAAGGCAGAACAATTAGACTACACTTCTGCACCTCTCCCACTCCCTGTCTCTCTCCCCATTTCTCTTGCCGCACATGTATTAAAGGCCACTCCCACCTCCTCTCAACAACCAGAGTTCAATGTCACCTGATGGGTGCATCGTTTCATGTTCAAACCAAAGACAGGGTGAAACCAGACAGGGACATGACACCCACCACCATAGATGTGGGTTGGAAAGAGGTTTACAAGTGCAAGGATGGAGTAAAGGTCAAAAAGGAAAATGATGTGGTGCAGAGAAAGAAAGAGGAAGAAAAGCTGTAAGAAGTTGTGTTGTTGAATGAATGATGAGTCAAAGGGGTCATTTTAGAGTTCAGCGAGTAGAACGCAACATTAATACGAGCAAAGTCAGGAGATTGTTTATATACTACTAGCATATACAGTCATGGTAAGGTTAGGTGCTTTGGATCAATAATGGTAGGTTTTTATTTTAAGTGAAAAGTGAGTTAAGTACAGAGGTAAAAAAGAAAGTTAGCAGTAGAGCGTATAAAGGAGGAGGGACAGTAAAAGAAATGCAAACAAAAGGAGGGACAACATGCGAGTGAGGGCAACAGGTCGCTGATAAAAGCGAACGGGGAGCGAGTTTAGAATGGGTAAAGGACAGGTGAAACCCCACATTGCACGACGAGGTTGTGATCTTCCCATAGACAGTGACGAGCGCAGGGACCTCTGATGGATGGTCCTACCTCGGTGCCTTTTTGCAGTGTCATTAGGCAGAGAGGTTTGCAAGACTTGTCTGAATGCGGCGTGCGGTGCCGTTGCCCATTCATCACCTGGCCGCTGTGTCTGCCGAAGTCACGAACGGTTCCACTGGTGTGTATTCTGGAGCTACGGGAGTTGCAATAATTGAGGATTTTCACACGTATAATCTATGAGTCATACCTTTCCTCAACAGTCTTGATTAATTTTTACCATGGAATATGTGTTAAGTGGATTCTTTTAACTGAAATCACTATGTTTGTGATTCATTTGTGGGTTGTTGTTTTTTTTTGTTTTTTTTACTTCTACTCATACATATACGAACTACTGTGAAAATGACAACTCAAGACTATCAGTTGGATTTAGTGGATTTCCACAGATATTGCCACATTAGGATTCAGCACTTCACACACTCATGTGGTGTGTTCATACACTCAGTGATACCCGAACTGGCCTCCAGCATTGGCTTTATCTCAGCTCTTTTACTCCAGTATGAATTGGATACAGCTATAACAGATACAGAGCAAAAGGGCAAACTCATTTTGTGAGACTCTGTGTGCAGAAACAGCTAAACTGGTGCTACGATCGCTTCATACGGCACTATAAATGCACACATGTGCCTCAGATGACATGAAATCTTTTTTTTTTTTTTTTTCATTTTGTTTCTCTGATAGGCATAAACCCTGTGATCTTGAGATAATTCTGTGGTTTTACAGTTTATAGCAAAATAAATCATACATTGTTTTTGCTTTTTTTTTGTTTCTTTCTTTCAAGACTAATGTAACACTGACAAGAAATTCAGATTTGAAGTTACATAAATAAAAAGCCCAGCATTTCTAGATTCAAACCCGAATCAAGTATGTAATTTAAAAATAAAGAAAAATGGTTTCATCAGTGCAGTGATCATCATTTTAACATTCATGAAATAACACACCCCAGCTTATACATTTTGGCTCAGGTCAGCATATCACCAGATTGGCACACCTCATGTGAATGATGTTTCTTCAGGGCTGCTGGGACATTATGCAGCGTGATGGAAAATGGGCACTGTAAACTGGAATGCATCTTACATAAATCGAATGGAATTTTTTTTTATTTTTTTTTTTTATTTTTGTTTTTTTAGTCTATAAAGTGGCGGGGGAGAGTAGCTCACCGAGAGCAGTGGAGTGGCTGAGTGTGTGTTTTGAGTGTCCACTTTTAGACAGATGCTCATCAAACAATGGGAGACATGGTTACGTAGGTGGGAGGCAAACCTGTCAGTCACAGCACAGCCAATACACTTCCATTTGAGGAAGCTGTCAATCACCTGAAAGTTGCAGTAATGGTACGGTTGTCACTGGAGAGAGAGAGAGAGAGACTGGGCCGACGGGTCGGATGGGGAAAAAACAGGAGAGAAAAAGATTTGGTAAACTGGAGGGAGAGGAGCTGCCACTTACTTGAGCCTGTACCTGAAATTGCTACTTACAGCGTTTAGAGATAGTTATTTTGTGGATGAAGAAAACGTTATTGAATTAAAAACCGGAATTCAGTCAATGCTTTAGGTGTGTGTTTATTTGCTGTCTTTAGGGTTAGGGTTAGGATTAGGGTTAGGGTTAGGTTTCTCTATTATTTTTTTTTAAATTATTATTATGTGAAAGAAATTTTCCCATTCTGGGAAATTGTAGCTCATACATTATTTGAGGCTGTGGGCTTCCTCTTAAGAGCCTGGAGCCCATTTCACCGATCTTACAACATGCAAGCTGCAATTTTTGACATGAGATCAAATCTGCTCCCTCATGTTGACATGTTTTATTAATGAGAACAAAAATAGCCTGCTTGCGACCTCTGGAAGAACTGTGTCAGATTTACAAATTTAGATGTAATTTGCAATCAAGAATCAATTATGTAACATGATGCTGCCACCATTCGCAGCTTCAACTTCACTTTCGTTTGAAATTCTGCTAATTCTGCTTCCGATTCTCCGGGGTGTCCTCCACCAGGGGCTCCAGTGGTTTTCCACTGACAGAGAGGAAAGAATAACTCTTCCAGTCTAACATGCTGTCTCCGCTAGCTGAGCTAATGGATGATATGGCTTCTCTGTCAAATGTCTGCTGTCTAAATGTCAGCCCTCTAAATGAAAAACTGTCTTGAAACGCCTCGAACAGCTCCTCAAACTGTCTAACCTTCGGGATCCTGTGATCTCAACTCCTCCTGTACTGGTGACTGTATAAGTTGATCCTATGTTATGGTGGTTGGCGAGGTTTTCTCAGTCAGTGCTGCTGTGTCCAGTTTCAGCTGTGTCTCTTCTAATTTCACAACAAATGAGGTTGTCCTTGCTTCACCTCAATGTAGGGAAAAAAAATAACTTTTGAGTCACTATAGGAAGTTCAATAAGTTTTTACTCAAAGGAATCTCATATTAAACAGGACATCACACCAGCAGAAACTCTGTTTGGCTAAAAGTTACAACCTCTCTCTTTCAATTCAGTGTTTGCTCCCTTGTTGACAAAAGTACAGACTAAACAAGATTAAACTTTCCATCTGCCTTTTTGACACATCTCTCTAGGTTTTTAAAGATGATATTTTTTTTTTTTTTCAACCACAAACAGTTCTCAACTCTCCTGTGCAGAGAAAAATTTTTCTAGTACAACCTCTACTGAATAACAAAAACAACAACACTGGACCCGAATAATAAACATTTTTTATACCGGCTCTTAAAACTCTTTCTGGCTGTACTTTGGAAGAAAGTTGTTGTAGATAAATTTCTGACTTTTATGAATGAAAAGATTGTGTTTTTAAAAGTTCAGATCAGGTTTTACATAAAAAACCAAAACTATGAAGGAAAAACCATTATTAGATTACAACCTATTCTGGTTCTCCTAGATCTCTATCCTTCTCAGTTGTCTGTTTTTTTTTCTGCTTAAATACTGCCTTTACTGCCATATTTGTCTCCACTTGAGTGACCCAACTGTCTCAGGACATTAAAAACTAGATGTCTCAAAAAATCTCTGCGGCTGAAACCGAAAAAGTCCCAACTTTCAGATGTCCAACCAGCTTTGTCTTTTATCCCAATATGTTACTGAACATTGTTGAAATCTTGGTGTAGTTTTTGTCTGAATAAGCACTTCAAAACAGTTGTGCCATATTGCTTCTTTCAATTGACATTAAAGTATTTCTCTTCACAAAAAAACCCAAAAAACCAAAAAAGAAAACTGTAAACTGTCACGTACATGCCTTCATAAGATTCTGTCTGGACTCGCACAGTATAGCCTAATTCTCTGTACTCTGGCAACAGCAAAAAGCATGCCTGCCCCTGACTGCAGCTTATCCAAAATGTTTCCTCGCCAGACCTAATTTTAAGATCTTACTGATTACTTTTAGACCACAAATGGGCCAGACCTCCCTTTCAGACATGTCCTTACCAATGTGGATACAATAGAAATGTTGAAAGTTCATTTTCGACCTTAGAAACAGTAGTTGACAATTACGTTTCACCTCAAGGTCCCCTTCATTAGCCCCCCCCCGTTCTGGAGCTTTTGATCATATCACGTTATCTTCATTAGCAGCTGCAGTTTTTGTAGTTGTCATGGAATTGTAATTTCTATGTAACCTTTGAAAGAAGAAAGAACACATTTGTCCTCTTTGCAAAATGAAAAAAAGCTGAATAAAACACACCTTTGTTCAGTTCACCACACTCAGGGGTTTTACTGTTACAGCCTTTCTGGTTTTGGTATGATCGTGTATGTATTAAAGGGGACATATCATGCTTTTTGTGGTTTTCTGATATTTTTATACTGTTATGATGATCAGATGTCTATGTTAAATGCGGCCAAAGGTCCAAAACTTGAGGTGAATGTATGGATAAATGCTCTCTGAAAGTCAAATATATATGTATGTTCATAGCCTCCCGAGCTGTCGGCTGAGACTTCAATTCCAGAAGCTAACCAGTGAGAACAGGAGTGGGCCCTTGGTGCCAATTTGCCACAATGACTAACAATGGTACTGCGAAAGAAATCCCCTAAAACCAAAAAAGCATTTTCCCTATAGACCACTATTATAAAAGAGATGTCATGACAGGACACCTTCAACTGCAAACGAGGTAATATTATGTTTTGCAAACTCAACATATCATGACAGATTAGTACAGGGCATAATTTGACTGTAAACTGCGGCATGAAGCAGTATACTCCATACTGTGGCAACCCTGTTCACTGCCCAGTGCCTGCAAGCCTTTGCAACACAATATCCAGTCCTAATACCCATCCAATAAGGCTTCTGGCTTATAGTTTCTGTGTGCAGTGATGTAAATAAAACCCTTGTTTTTCCCCATAACCTAATCCGTGGACTTCATTATACAGTTTAGCATTTAGAGAATGTTTTTGTACCCCCAACCTCATAATCGCTCTGCTCCTCCCACCCTCCCTTCCTTTCATCCTCCTCTTTTATATGTTATCCACTTTCTTTCATTCTTCGGTGTGACCCGGGTAGACTGGCACAATAAACTGTGTCCTGATCACAAATAATACCTCAATTGAAAGCTCATTAATGAAAGATTATGGTCCCTCTGAATAGCCACAGAGGGCTTTTATTCAGTGCCCATATACAGTACATTAGAAAGAACCCAACACAAAAGAAAGAAACATTGACCCATGCATGGGTATAAAGAACCACAGAAGAGCTTTTGTGCCAAAAAAACCTTTGACCAGAAGTCATGACCCTTCTACTCAAAAGTAAGGAATAAACAACTTTTGTGAGCAAGAAATAATAGAATAGGAAAGAAAAGCAAAACCACAGAACTTAGTCCACTTACCACTGCACTTGTTTTCCTTTCTGCTGCTCCATTTTGGTTCTCAAAACACTTTAAAAATAGGGACTCAGTGGAAGCAATCATTGGGGAGAGGAAAGCAATGGGTAGAGCAACCATGATTACTGTGAGAGAACACGGCAGGAGGTCAAAGAGAAATGCATGGAAGAAGGTAAGAAGGAGTTAATAGGCATGCTGAGCAGTGAAACCAGCCCCATCCATTCCCTTGGTGTACTGTTCTCATTATGTAGCAACACAATTTAACAGCAAGCCAAACTCAGTCCAATAAATACATAAGAGTCAGGGATCATCTTAGCTGCACCTTTTAATAAGATGCCGTTGTAGATGCAAGCGTAAAACTGTAGAAAAACACAACAAAATACATAAGCAATTCAACAGTGTTAGAGCTGGTGCAATGATAATTAAGCTATGGCTTACTGCTACATACCAGCTGCACACTAGGTAAGCACATGTTACATCTCAGCAACTACAATGTATATTTTCACAAAGTTCACAAAAGAATCTTCCTCACAAATATCACCAAACATGATTATCAGATTACATATCACAGAAACTTACAGATGATGCTTTCACAAGCTTAAACAAAAGGATAGCAGCGGATAAGATACGTTTCTGCTTGAGGAGAAATGGCTGCTTTCAGGTCACGTGAGAACTACTTCCTCCACATACAGGCTACCACCACTAGTAGGTGCTAAAACACTGGTAAAAGAACTCACAAGCCTGGGGCATGACCAAGCCCCCTGGAACAGTGCTGGGCTTTGAAGCCAACTTGACATAGTGGCCAATCATGGAATTACAACTTCCAGATCTGACAGGGCCCCAAAAAGCATTTTTCCCGCATACAATCATAGGAAAAGGAGCAGCTGTAAAATGGTGAATTCATTTTTTTGAGCATCACAAGCCCAGTGAAATGACTCGTTTCACTAACAAAATTTGATCCATCCGGCCCTATTACATTTTGAAAGTCCAGAAGAGCCACACGATTGAATTGTTTTATCTCCATTCAAGTTAGCTGGAGGGCTAAACTGGAAGTTAGCTGTGTCAGCTGTTGGAGTGAGCACGCTCACGGTGCATCGTGCGCATAGAGCGTGTAAAGTATGTTTTCATCCAAGTAATTTATTTACAGCAGGAAGTGACTTTTTTGGCCTCATGTGCCTCCATCGCTGTATCCATTCTCTTTATACATCCATAGGCAGGACACTTGGCTTTATTTAGACATGCCCTTCATTAGGTGAGTACAAAGGGGACAGAGTAATGATCACATTTATCCAAGGGAGGTGGACGGAGGTTATAGTGTGTGTTTGTGTGTGTGTGTGTGTATGTGTTGGAAGAGGACAGAGGGGGGTCTCCTTGTTTATATGTATATGCCTTTGTCTCAGTGTGAGCGTCAGAGGATGAGCAGAAAGCCGCCAACAGAGACAGGGATGAGATGGATGAGGTGGGTGACGTGTGTGTGCATGCATGCTGCTCTGTTTGTGTGGAGACTTTGTCAAGATCCCAGCGGCACACAATGTGTGTGTGTGTGTGGGTGCAGAGGAAAAAAACATTCACATAGTGTGTGTCTGCCTGCTGTTTGCATTAAAACATGCATGACTGTACACAGATACAGAGACCAATGGAGACACGCACATGCTCAGGCATACTGTATATATATGCACACACGAACTCACAAGTATACAAACGCAGAAACAGGTATGCACACACAGCAAACACACATTAGTGCATGACATTCACCATCTAGGGTGAATTTTTTTGTCATTGTCATCAGAGACACACAAGCATAAAAGAGCAAATGGGGAGAGATGCCAATTTTGGTGAAGAAGATATCAAAGAAAAAAAAAAAAACATTATCAGAAAGGAACTGATGTTAAAATGACATTTACTAAGGCATCTATCCCTTTTTATCCAACAACCAGCTGCTATATGGCAGTAACAAAGACTGACTAGAAAGCCGATTCTAGTACATTAAAAGCCTTCTAACAAGGCCATGAAGTGGAATTGTTTCCTGCCGTACTCCAGAGTGAACAAGTGTTGAATCGGGAGAGATGCTGGATAATGGCCTCTCCTTCAAATTACCTCAGCTGTCAAATGATGATCCACGTGTTGACCTGCACTAATCATTGTCACTAAGTGGCAATTCCCCAAATTCCTCTTTTCGAGCAAGTCCTCTCAAAATGAATTTATATTATCTAGTGCAATGTGCAAACACTCATCTTGGTGAGATTTTAAAAGGCTTAAAGCCCTGATCTGTAACTTTTTTTAGATTGTATGAATTACAGGTCTGATTTTAAGAGAAAATTAAATACTTTTTTTTTTTGTTTGTTGGGGGTTTTTTTCAATATAACAATGCATTACATTTAGTTTTTGTTTGTTGTATGACTACCTTTGATATTCATTTTCATTTCATTCTGAATGAGTTTTAGGTGATGGGTCAATGTTACATTTTTCATTTATATTTTAGGGCTTTTGTTATTGTGGCATGGTCTCATGTTGAAATACCCTTGATATCAATTATCTTTTCAACACATCTTTCACACATTATTTATACTGCAGTCAACATGCTTTGTCTCCTGAGTCGTTTCTTATCTTGTCTGATTTTGAGTAAACTGAGCTGAGCTGTGGCTTGAGGAAACAAGGTTTAGACAACAGACCAACTTTTGTTTTTTTGATCAGATCATTTGAATTATGAAACTCATACACACACATATCGGTGCACTGTATTGAACTGAGTCATGTACTTCTGCACATATGCATTATTCAATAATTCAATTATTCAATAATTCAATTTTAAGAGATAATTGAGAAATTTGTTTTGCTGCTGAATTGAATATTGATGCCCATGAATATTGATGGTTGTGATGATAATTCTGTATTGTCTGACTTAACCAAGACATCTGTTTTGACCGTTATTTGTCATATTTTGGCTCTAACTGGCACCCTTAACAAACACATACCATCAAAACCACTTCAGTAGTTGTTTACCAGATTGAATTACTGGATGTATAGTCTAATACCTTACTTGCAGTAATACTGGCAGGAAGTCTACCCTACAAAATTTAAATGGAATGTCTGTGAGTCATTTCCATCAAATATCAGTGATGTTTGCAAAGAGTGTTGTATTTCCATGTGATATAGCTGACTGAAATATAATGAATGGTGACCAAGAAGAGTGTGAAATGTGTTATTGTGTGCCTACCATGTCATTATCACATTAGCAACACTCTCTTCAGTTCATTCTCACATCGAACTATAAACTACAAAAACTGCAACGCACACACAGGCAGTTATGAAGTTGTGCTGACAGTTTGGCAAACATCTCATTTACAACACCTGTGTGTGTCTGTGTGTGTGTAAATCCACATTTGTATGTCTTTGTGTGCGCGTCTGCTCACGTGTATGTTTTGGTTTGCTTTTGAGCTGCTGGAGTTTACAGAGGAAGTGAGGTATAGGGAGGGTACGCTCCTCTTCTCTCTTTCTCTGTCTATGATTCCCCTGCTGTAACCTGGCCCATACATTATTGAGTGCTGAAGAACATTGTTCCGCGGTGTTAATTTTTCAGCAGGCCAGGGGTGGACTGCAGACACACCCTTGCCCTAAGCCATGGGTTAGTCAGGTCACTGATGCGTACTGTCTTGTATAGTTGTGTGTGTATTGATTGCGTGTTTGTACATTTACTTCATCTGACTGCACTTATTTCCTCTTACAGCGTTGTCTGAACAAAGGTCTAAAAATCTTTCATAATATCACATGCTATTACCATTTTAAAAATGAATCAAGGCTTTATCTGATGTAAAAAATGTCTTTTTGGACATAAATTTGTATAAAATCTTACAATACATTGGATTTTGGATGAAAGATGTGGGTTTAAATACTGCCTGTTTTTGTACACAAAGACCTCAGTGAAGCATGGTGAAGGTTATCTGCAGCAATATTTCATGCCGGATTTTTAGCCATATGATCCTGACACATGAGATGCTTCTCTGCTTTATTGTGTCCCATAATACAGGAATTGATTTGCCTCCATAAACATAATAGCATAATATGCTCAGTGTACTGTGCTCCACACTCCACCACTAAGGAGATTTTTCTTTCTGGATCTTGTGGGAAATTAAACCAGCTTGCTCTTGAGCTAACACACACACACACACACAGACACACACACACACACACACACCAATACACATTCTTAAACTCACAAATAGACAAATTTGCATGTGCAGGAAACAGGTAATTACATGAAAGTAAAAGGAAAAGAAAATCATGTATTGCATACATTAGTCTCTTTCATTTTTTTAGTATATAATCTTTCCCACACCTTTGTATTAAAAAATGTTATACTTTGTGTAGCTCTGTTTCGCGACATTAGCTGCTTAGTCTAGCTTTGCAAGTCATTATTGGAGGTGGGGGACGGATTGCTGTGGGGTAAGTGATAAAGGTAAGCATGCGAGCTTAGACCTTAGCCTGTCATGGCTAAAGGTTAGCTTATAGATTTATGACTGCCGTCCCCCTTTGCCCAGGCTCTTTAAAGAGGTGGACACTTTTGAGACTGTTTGAGCTGCTCTAATTGATTGCAGCCAAGACATTGCCGTCTTATCCATACACCGAGAGGAGATGAGCACAAAGGACAGGAGAGAAACTTGAGACCAGTGGTTTCTAATCTTTTTAGCCTGTCGACTTTTTTTTTTTTTTTAACAAAGCAGTGTCTACTTACAACACCTTGTCACTTTGCAGGTTGCTGCAACCAAAGGGTAATTTGTCCTTCTCAGATCCTTACATGCCCTGAAGAGGTGGAAGTATTTTGTATTTACAGAAGATTCAAGATTACAGACATGGAAAAATCTGACCCCTTAGATTTACCTGCGACCCCTTGGGAAGTCCTGACCCCTAGGTTGGGGACCGCCATCTTGGAATGTATAGAATGAAAATGTAAACTCTAAATCAATACCAAATCTACTGTATGCTGGGATGTGACATGTATTACAAGCTCAAGTCTGATCAGATTTTATACTGAAAAATAAATAAATAAAAATTACAAATAATAAATAATAAATAGAAAAGAGTAATGAACTTGTAACCTTGGTTGGGTCATCCTCTCCTACCCACTGAGAGTCAGTCTTCTGGACAGTGCAAGGGTCTTTGAACCTGCAGCGCTGGAGGACTGCCAGCTGGACTAAACTCGTGAGGAGACAGCAGACCAGCAATGGCAGAGATTAGTGACCGGTAGCATGGCCTCATGGGATATGCAGTGCTACTGGCGGCAAAGAGGAGGAGGAGGAGGAGGAGGAGGAGGAGGCGTCACTGAGCCATGAATGGAACAAAAAGGGCTGACAGTAATACGCTGGAGACGAGCCAAAAGCTGTGTGCTGAGGCAAGATGTGTTGTGCACATCTACTTTATGTGTATGTATGGCTGTATTAACTGCATTTGTGTGTGTTGGTGTATGTGTGTGTGTGTGAACAGAATAGTGAACAGCTGATTGGCTGTGCGTAATCCATGTGCCATATACAGTATGTGTGTCTTTGTATGGACGAAGGCTAGTGGAAATCAGCAGCTGGCCTTGGTTTGAATGTCTCTTAGGGATGAGTAAAATATCAGTCAGCACACACACACACACACGCACAAAATGTACAATTCCGTGCTGACATACATAAACTGGCACATTTTGGAGCGCCTCCATATCCCGTCCTGCACACACACACACACACACACACATTCAGCAAGAGGGCCAGACCAGTGTGCTAAATAAAGACAGACAGTAGAACAGATTTTCACACCCAGCGGGGCCATTAGCAGCTCAGTTAGACCACCAGCAAACTTCCATCCTCATCAGCATCACAAACACACACATACAGACACCTGCCATCATAGAATGACACAAACAAACACACACACACACACATATAATGTAGACATAAACAAATCACATGAAGCCCCACACAAGCATACACATACATAGTGTATAAATACTCATTGACACTAGGGCACACAATCATTACACATCTGTGATCAATGTATAGTTGGGTGTGTCCATCAACAACAGCGTGTGTATTTTTGATATGCAAGTGTGAAAGCTACAAGTATGCACCTGTGTGTGTGTGTGTGTTTGTCTGCATGTGTGGGCCCCCCAGGCTGCAGCTGAAATATGTATGCTGTGTCCGGGAGCAACGGGCCCCTGAGGATTGAGCTAGGAGGGAGGTTGCTACTCATGGCTGCCACCGCAGCACCACAGCCTTCTGGGAACTGGAAAGTTGCCTGTGTGTGCGTCGACTGCCTGACTTATCTGTGAACACTCCGAAAGCCGTGTGGCTCGCACCGGGCTCACTAAAGCTGAGAAAACGTGTCATCTGTAAAGCTGTCGAGCCCTCAGACATATCAAACCTCAGGGGCATTTACTGAAAAGACGTGATGTGTTTTCATGAATATTATAAGAGGAAATTTCCCGACAATGGGCGAGATAAACAAGTAATTAAAGGGCGAGATTAATTCAGCACATCTAGATGCTATACAGCCTGCGTCACCTTCAGTTCAGTGTGTTTTTGTTCATCATGAAAAACAATCCAGAGGTGATCTTGAGTACAGGGGAAAGCGACCTTTGTCTGAGTTCACGTGTACATTATCATTTAAAAGTGGCATAGATCAGTAAAAAATGGTTCACGTGAAATCAGAAAGCAACAGGGAACAAATACAAATGAAGTGAAGCTGTTATGGTTCAAATTCTACAGAAATATGAGTATTTCTTAATGTCTTAGTGTAGCCAATACTGTTATGATATTGGGTATTAAACATGGTTTGAGGTAAACGTATGTAAAAATCCGTCCTGCAAGTCAAAAGCCAGGGATTCAGCCTGCTCTGAACACTTAGTCTGTAATACTTCCTCCTTGTGATGACATCACATTGTTCATGCATGCCCACAAACGGTGGTCTGTTCCATAGCCTTTGTTGCTAAGTTTGTTGCTAAGACGTTCTCCACTTGCATATTCCAGATATATTTGAGTCGGAAGCCGGAAGTCCGCTAATTATCTTAATCATATGTTTTAAACTATGTGTGTCATTTTTGTGAAGTATTTCCATTATATTCGATCAATGCTCTTTGACATTAGAGTCTAAAGACTGATGACGATAAGGAGAATTTAAAGGGTTGTTTTGACCTTTCTAAGCAGAGTATTTGGAGGGAAATAGGAGAAATGTCCCCGACTCTTGTTATTTTAGAAATGAATTCTTGAAGTTCCTCTCAATTATGAATTCTCACCCCAGGGCAGGCATTTGTACTTGGCACTGTTCTCATTAATGAGAGAGCTGATTTAATTGACTGTGTGCTGCAGACTGGGTTGTGAGCATCCGTCTGACACACTAACCTGCACGTACTCATGCACGCACACACACACTCTCACACATGCCTTAGCTTTGAGTCGACCTGGGCCTTGGCCCCAGGGAGCATCCTCTAGCATGAGCTATACTGTATGCAAATGAGAGGCCCCTATCACACAATAATTGCTTTGTATTGCACAGGAAGCACACAGCCGCATAGTGGAAGCTGGAGTTAGGTTGGGTTCGGTCTGTCTGTGGGTACATTCATAGGCGCGTTCACGTTCACTTGAAGTGCAGAGGAAGTCATTAATCATTGTAGGTGTGCCTCTGCATATAATGGTATGTGTCATGTCACGTGGCGTAAGACAGGGGATACAGTATGTTGCCCAAGCTTCATTTATCAGTTGTTGTGTGTAGTTTACAGTACATGCTGAAGGATGAGCTTGAAGGATGTCGGTTATGTGATGGTCAAATCTCAAAGGCCAGTATGTCTGCAGGTGATAAAGTTCTCAGTTATCAGTATAGAGCAGTGTAGAGCCGTCGCCTCCCTCTGACACCCACAAGTGCTCAAGTGCTTTTGTCTGTACATCAGAAAAGCTCCTATTACATGTTAGACATTCATTTACATTATGATTTATGCACTGCAAAATGTGTGCTTCTTCCCTGATGTGAAGCACTTTGTACTGTTACTTAAACTTTAACTTTAAAGAGGCTATGATCAGCATTTTTCTGCAGTAACTTTGGTTGGTTTTACTCTCACTGCTCTCATAGCGTCGCAGCTGTTTTCAGAGAATAAGTTCTAAAATCCCGCTGTGTACTTCCTACTCAGCACCAAATGGAAAACAGACACAGTTAGTGATTAGCTGGTGAACATAGTGGAGCATTTAGCATCTGAAGAGCCAGATAGATAGTCACTAACTTTTTTCCTGTCTGCCTTTTGATGCTTGGTAGGTAGAATATAGTAGATATAAGACTTTGATTCATGCAACTTTAATTGTATTATTATTAGTATAGTAATATTAATTCATTAATTTTGATTATCTAAAAATCATGTAAGTAACTGAACAACTAAAGATGTTGAAAATTCACCGGTTCCAGCTTCTCAAATGTGGAGATTTGTTGCTTTTCTCAGTTTTTGTAAATTTTATATAGAGAATGTGGGTTTTGGTCAGAGAAAACAAGCAATATGGGCATTTTGAACTATTGCCTTCCTTTTTATAGAGTGAACAATTAATGGATTACTGGAAAATAATTGACAGATTAATCATAAATGAAAATAATCACTAGTTGCCACCCAAAGCCATCGTGTCAGCACATATCGGCGTGAGTGTTTTTCTCCCGCTGCTGCTGCTGATTCCAGTCAGATATCACTGATGAGCTCTCATGGACTTCCTAATGAGAGCCACTACTGGAGATACTCATCAGTGATCAATGTTTTCTTTGGCCTCACACCTTCCTGTGATCGAATGAGTATCTGTGTGCGGGTAATACCGTACGCATGCTCGCTCTTGTTTGCATACCCCCCCCCCTCACTCTCTCTCTCTCTCTCCCTGCATTGCTGTCTCTACCTTTTCCTCTCTCCCTCCTCTTCTGCCTCCCTCCTCATTCTCTTTTATCTCCCCATCGTAGATAAAAGCAAAGCGCACGTCGCCAGGGAACAATTAGTCTCGGCCTTCTCAAATCACTATTGCACATCTCAATCTCCCTCATTTTTGCAGCATATCTTCCTCTATGCCAGGCATAGCATTAACCCACACTGCTTTGGGAGATGCCCAGGCAACTCCAATTCTTAAGGCACATCAGAGTCTATTTTACATTTTATCTCTGCTTTGCATCTGTTAAACCCTCTGTCTGCCTTTTTTTGCTCCCCTATATATCATTTCGCTCAGTTTTCTTGTACATCAAATTTATATACACTACGTTTAACATAACCTAAGTTTTCCCTTTTCTTCTGGCTCATTGAGTAGTCTCTCTTTGCCTCCTGACAGAGGCGTCACTTCACAGTGCGACTTTCTGATTAGCTGTGTCTCTGTTTTGGCTCTTGCTTTTCATGCCTCTGCTGTATGGAGGGTTTCTTCATGTTTGACTAGCTTAAGAGATCAGATTTTAACAGAACAGCACAGCGCAGTCAGGATGGTAAGTGGCACAGTTTCAAACTTGAAAATGCTAGGTATGTGAGTTGAATCTGACAGCTCAATACTGTGCGGTACTTTATTGAGTCTCCTCTGTCTTCCTCTGTTTGTTATAAATATTTATTCATGCCGGCCGGCCTACAGGCTGGCGCCGCGCTCAAGTTGTCAGAAGTCAGAAATCAGACCAAAGTGCACATTATAAATATACATCAAGACGGGGCTGGACTTTATGAATATTCACTGTTGACTTATAGAGATAGGTTATGCACCTTTGACCCAACTGCAAAAAAAACTGCTGTTCATATGCTTCCGATCTCTCTTGATTGCTGTGCCTTTGTGTTTACCATGTTTTATCACCTTGGATTTTGTGTTTGTAAAGGAGAAAGCGCCGCTACTTATCAATTTGACATCATTCCTCAACATAACAAAAAGTCTGCAATGCGATATTCTGGGACAACATGATTAATCGTCTGCCTCTTTTACAACTTCTCTGAAGTATACAATCAGTTTCCAGTTTATCAGGTACACTTAATGCAGTCTAATACAACAGTCCTGCAATAAATCCTTCCTTCAATAAGGTTATAATGTTCAGTTTTTATTGAAACTGTTGTAGAGAGTTGTTGATGTTTTTAAGACCATTTTTTTCTTCAGGACCATTTTGGAGGTTGCACTTAGTGCTGTTGTCGAACTGTATTGCATTATACTAAGAGATGTTTCTAATATTTTGTCTACTCCATTTATACCAATGGAGGAAGTCTAACTGTTACAGCAGCATAAACAAGAATTTCCCAGTTGACCACAAATATTTTCAAATGAGAGCATTTAGAACTGGAAATAATACAATCTTTTGCACAGCAGTAGTAGTGTAAATAGATACAGATACATCTTCTCATTAAATCAAGCATACTTTGAGAAGCCTAAGTAGTAAATTCAAATTTGAATGAAAGTGAAAAGCTTGTAAATCATCATTGGTCTCTCACTCCCTCTCTCACTTACTTTCATCCCCAATTTTCTTCCCCATTCCTTCACTCTTATCTGTCTACCTCTATTGGATTTGTCGAGCTGAAATAGAAGAACAAAATATCACCACTATAGATCATTTTGACAGTTTAATTTCAATGCCTGATTATCAGTCAATTTGATAATTATATTATCCAACCATCCAATTAATGTGTTCTATATTTACAATGATCATCAAGTAAGCTCTCCATTTTTGCATCATTTATCAAGGGTGAGATATTAGAATCTCAAGGGACCTTGACAGATTGTGTGTGAGGCTTCTTGATTGAGATATAAAAATATCTGTGTCTGTTGACACGTTCAATATGTGCATCACCCTGTGGAGAGGTTTTCGCTGGTCTTCCTCAATCTATTCCTTCACACTCAACAGAGCGTGTTCAAGAAACACAGAAAGAGCGAAAGACAGCGAAACGGAGTGGAGGCGAACGACTGATGAAAGGATTTCATGCCTCCTCCTAGGCTTTACTCCTCTCCTGTCTACTCTGTCTAGCTTGGGGAAAGTGGTGCGCTGTGCCAATGAGTTGCTGACACACAAACACACAGAGCAGGAGATGCAGGAACCAATCCGTCATGACTTCATGCTTCTGCTCCCTATTCCCTGTTAGTCAGCCATCTCTGACGCTCCCAGAGCAAGACGAGATCACCCAACAACAGGCAACAATGCCTCACGTGAGATTAGGTAGTTTCAAAAGCGACACGTTCAGATAGGGTTTTCCATCTGGAGTGTGGAAGCTTGTTGTTTACATGCCAGTGATAATCACATACAGTAGAGTTTACTCTGTCTTAGGTAAGATCCAAGCATCTGACCATCCACAATCTGCTATAGATAGATCTAAGCATCAATTGTTGCCTCCCTGTTCAGATCTTCCCACTCAAATGTTTTTTAACTCAATGTTAGCTCCTTTCCTATGCCTACATTATCAGATGAAAGTTAAGTTCATATGGAATGCATATTTTTCTTTCTCTCTTATTCCTAAAGCTTACACTTTTTTCCCTGTTATTCTTAAGTCTGTATTTACGTGTGCACATTTGTGCCTCTGGGTTCATGGATGTGTGTGAGATTTACAGTAAGAGCTGTTCTGTTTTTTGGGGTGCATTTGAGGTGTTTTCAGTTCGCTTGGTTTAACGGCAAGAAAAAAAGCGAATCTTCAATTCCAAACTCTGTTCTTTATACTTTTACAGATGACGTGCCCCCCTACTTCAAGACAGAGCCGGTGCGTAGCCAGCTCCATCTGGAGCGCAACAGGCTGGTACTGACCTGTATGGCCGAGGGGAGCTGGCCTCTGGAGTTCAAATGGATCCACAACAACACGGAGCTGACCCGCTTTTCACTGGAGTACAGGTGAGAATAAACTGAATAAATAAGAGAGAGATGGAGAAGGGAGAGAAAGGTGTACCTGAGTAACTGGCTTGCAGTAACTACAGACCTAGACCAAACAAGCAAAAAAACTTACTGCATTTTGGCTTTATCATAGCCAGAATGGACAGAAGAAATTATTCACATTACAGCAAAAAAACATACATATGACATGTTGTAGGCCTCTTAAGATTTGTAATTGAGTAATTTGACAAATATCCTCTTAGTTAAAGATAGCAGTTAACTGGTGAGGAGGCCACAGCTAGCCTTGAAGCTAAATTTACCCACATTTTCCTGTTTCCTGCTTCTGAAAAACCCATTTTGACTATCTTATCTTATTAATATTCATCATTATATTTGTATATTACATTTATCATATATTTTCATGCCACAGAAATGAGGCAGTAGCCAAACCAGATAAATTAGTCTTACTTAGAGACATCAGCCTAGCTTAGTAGTGTAGCATTAGCAATAACTGCTGTGTTATTATGGATCCCACTGCTTTTCTTAGCAAGACCCACCCTACTCTGCCTCTGATTGGCTTTCCAACAATGCCTCACGTGAGATTAGGTACCCTAACCCTAACCCTAACCCTGGCTTTCTTACCCTAACCCTAACCAATCTCACTCCTCATGCCTAAACCTAACCAACCCAAGCAACAAAGGCAACAAGTACTAGCCAATGAGAGGCAGAGTAGGGCGGGTCTTGCCAAGAAAAGCAGTGGGATCCATAATAACGCATAATAACTGCCACCACAATTTCTGTTTCTAATTCAATTCATGTGATTTGATGTCATTTAATTAGCTACCTAAAATAAATAAATATTTTGGCAGTTTATATTCATAGTTTATTAGCTCAAATTGACAACAAAGCCTAATGAACAATGTGTTTTACTCTTGCATTCACTTTAGACTCTCCAAAGGCAGAATATCTGCATTCTTTTTTAGTCTTGTGTGACAATGGAATAGCCTATCAAATAAAGAAATAGCTCTCGCTGTTTGCTTTTTCTCTCTTTCTCTTTTTTGCTCCTGCCTCCCTGCTTTCCCCTCGTGGCTCTGTGACCTCCATCACTCTCTCTGGAGAGGCAGCGAACAAGCAAAAGGCGTGAATGAGGGTTAGGGCAGGAGATAAACCGTCTTTAATGGTAACTGGAAGATCCTAATCATGTGGCAAACATTGCTCTTATCTCGGAGAGCAGTGTGTCTGCACCCAATGTCTCTGTGTGTATGTGTGTGTGCAGACAGCAGTGTAAATGAAGCACTAGAGGATTGAAAGAAAGCTCATTGACACACACTTTGCTGATCTTAGCTGAACTGTTGTGTTCATATGTGAGAATGAGAGAGTATGTGAAAACAACAGAGGGTGAACGTGCAAGCAACATCCGCCTTGTTGATGGAGCTGGAGCAATCTCTAGAGATAGATAAGACCAGAGTGGGAACATTGGGGTAGGAAGGACAGAAGTGACACACACACACACACATGCTAGGACAATTGATCAGAATGGACTATACTTGAGAATACCTGTTAGGGCCTCAGGTGCCGTTTGACTGTGTTGAGTGATTGAGTGATAGTGCGTTTGATTTAATAAGTAGTCAGGCAGAAAGCTGTGTAGGATTCTGCATGTGTGAGTGAGTGTTTGTACTGTATTTCCTCAAATAAAAGACGGTAGTCAGTTAAAAACTGGGTGTCAGATAATGGCTGTTTAAATACAACGATAATGGCGCATATTTTAATTATAATGACAGCAGCAACACTACATGAGCATCAGTAACCAGGGTAACCAGAATAACTTGGCTAAGCCAGCGAGTATACATCCAGGAGCATGCTAACAGATGCTACAGCTAAGTGGTGCACTGCCATAACGTTCTGGGTGGAACTCAAGCGCTAGAATTATTGTTCCGCACGTTGGAGTCAGTGGATTAATGCGATAACAGAAATTTAACAGTGCAAACGGGCGCATAACAGAAAACAAGGAGGCTTTGTACCAAAATATGTGCAAATATAATTAGAAATAAACGCCTCTCTCAAGCCTTCTTCCAATAAAGGCCTGGTACCCACTAGAGTTGGGGTAAATAAAGGCCCCGGCCACTATTTGAGGAAATACGGTATACTGTTTAAAAGCCTGCTATTAGACCAGTTGAAATGGACATTTTAGAAAATTTGACTTTTTCGTAAACAGTGGTTGCGCTTGTTTTTCACACCAGGGTGCTCAGGGATAATGTAGGTGGAGTGAGCTGCTAAAATAAAGTGGTAAAGATACCTACAGGATATAACGTGCTCCCCAACATCCAGAGACGTACAGAAAATGATGCATCTAATACAACATCTTAATATGGAAATTATTGGTTAAGCAGCAGCTGGAGGTTTACTGTAATGGAACATTTTTTAAATTTAATACTTTTGAGTACTGACTCTACCTACCTGGGCGAGTTTCGGAATATAGCAAAGAATCTTTCAAGTCAAGTCGATTTTTTATTTATATAGTCTAATATCACACACTCGCCTCCGGGCTTTACAATCTGTACAACATCCTCTATCGTTGTACCCTTGATTCGAATAACCACCAAAAAACATTTTTTAATCTTTTAATAGTGAAACCCATTTTGAACAGGTAGAAAAGTGTTATCAAAATTCCTCCTTTTCTAAGCTCAACTAACATCCAACACTGATTTACAGTTCAATGAATGATCCGTCATGTTGTATACCACAGCAACATCCTGTTTCAATAGGAAGCACATCACATAAAGAAAGTAAAGATGCTACTTTTGAGGGCAAGGGCAGCATTTTTTATGTGTTATTAATATATTCATTGATTCCTTATCTTTTTTTGCAACCTTACTCATGTGAAAGGGAATTTGTGCGTGCATATGTGTGTTATTTGTATGCAGTCTTCCTCAGTTCCCAAGTCGGCCTTTCTCTGTGCCAGGAGTGTATTTGAGCAGAGCAGACCCCCATATTAATGAGGTTATGGTAGAGGTCCCCAGTGCTGAGTGCTGCTTTAAATATTGACACCATGCGACTTGACCTTGTGTCCTCTGGCAACCGATCAATACGGCAAGGTGTGTGTATGTGTGTGTGTTTGTGTGTGCGGGCATTACTATTCAACATGTAGGTGTGAGCTTGTGTGTAAGAGAGTGCCGGAAGGGAAGAGAGTGGCACAGTTTTAGTGATCTGCTGTGGGGAGTGCCACATTTGGGAGAGACTCGGCTCAGCACTGACTGCTGTCAAATAACAGCGCCAACCAGCCTCACACGCATTTATTCACACTGTTTGGCCTGCATCCTGCGTTATTGGTTCTCTAAACAATCATTTAAAAGATTTATCTCAAAATTAAAGTGCAACTTAATTAAGATTGAAGATTATATCCAATGAAATTAAGGATTTCTGAACCCATCAGCCAGTGAATTATCCCGCACACAATGCTTTAGTGGATAAGTTGGTCTATAAATACACACAGCATAGCGTCACAGCCTCCTGTCGCATGACTAAAACCTCTGGGGCGATTACCTGGCACGCCACCAGTCTTTATGCTGCCAATTAACCTAGAAACTTAATTAAGAGAGTTAATTATTAATCAACGTCAAGAGTCTTTTTTGTTTGTCAGTTGGTTCTTGGCTCAGTTGGTGGAGTCTGGCCTCTGTATTCCTGTAGGGAATAGAAACTTTTCTCCAATTTTCATATTGAAATGAGACGGACAGACAGAAAAAAAAAAAAGAAAGCAGAGGTAATCTCATCAGCATCAGTCACACAAGTAAAATGAAACGGCATGACGGAGAAGACATGACAGCCCCAGCAGCTCAAGTTCATTCTGATTGACTTTTCATCTCTATGTACTAACTGTCCCTTGTTGTTGTCAGTTTTTGAGGAGTGAAAATTAGTTTTCCCTTCAGTACAATCACAGCAGAAGAAGAGCTTTCTTGGTCAGTGCTGCTTTCCACAATCAAGAAAGAAAAAAAAAAAAGAACATAGAAAATGAGATTAACATTTTGACAGCTAGCATAATAGAGTGTCACATCGGTCAAACCCAGTAATGATTGGTCTCTGCAAAATGTGGCAGTGTGTTCAGAAATAGGCCAGTAATATGTTTGTATTGTGTAGAAAACATGTATTTTCAAGCAGTAAACAAGTACTATACATACAGTAGATATAGTATATAAACTAAGCTGTTGTCGTATATTTCCTGAAAGACCTCACTCCATCTTCCCACTCCTACTCACATTCTTGCTCTCTCTCTCTCTCTCTCATCTTTGTTCATCCAGTCTTCCTCAGTTTAATCCACTCATATGTGAACTAACACAGCATCCGTATTTTTTTCTAACTGATATAATTTCATGGTGGCTCTGAACAAATTAACACAAGTTCAGTACAATATTATTACATGTCTGGGGGAAGGAGATGACGAGCTCAGCTTGCTAACTAGATGGAGATGAAGGAAAAGCATGGGGCATAGTGGTAGATGACAGCGTGTTTTCTGTGTGTGCAAAATGATGTCTGCTTTTAGACTCCGCACACCAACAAATATGCTGATGGTGTGATGCACACGATTGAGTTTCAGACCATTTGTTTCAATTGGTTCCAAACTTAACTTGAAACTGGACTGGGTCTCATTCTGTTGTTCTTTTTACTTATTCTTTTTCTGAATGTTCACTGGCTCCAACCTCAGTAAGAAAAGATATCAAATTATGTTCAGCAAAAAAAAACACCTTTATTTTCAGCCAATTTTGGCTGTGATGAACAACAATTTGCCATAAACCCCCCAAAGAGCAGAGTCCTGCAGAAGCAGACAAATAGAAGGCTGTCTTCCAAATTTTTCTTTTTGCATTCTCTGTAAATAACTTAAATACACGGACAAAACAGTTAGCTCAACAGCAGGTTGCAATATGTTGGACATCCCCACTGCTGCATGTGCGTAGATTGGAAGGAGGATGAAGGTGAATGCGTGGAAGGGGAAACGATGAGAAATAAATGTGATATTCCAATTCAAATCTAAGAAATTTATGTTTGTATGTTTCAGACCAACCTAAATTTTACTCCACACGTTCTAAGAAATGAGTCCTTCCCGCTTGGAACGTTGTGATCTCTCCAGTTGTATTTCAGAGGGTAAATGGCTGACAAGGAAGGGCAATCAACTGATGTGGCTCGCCTGATCAGCGTGGGTCCCAAAGGCTAAAAAAAAAAAACTGACCGGTTTGCTCGCTTTTTTCCCCCTTTTCTAACTTGCAGATTCCTTGTACGTTGTCCTCAGTTTTGCATCATTCAGAAATCTCCAGAACAACTCAATCCTCCCCAAACCTTAACCACATTGTTGATATAATAACCATGACGATGAAGGTCCCCTGACCTTAAAAACATAAGCATTTCCAACCAAACCACAATGTTTTAACTGAAACCATGATCTTTCCCTAGATGCAAACAAAACCGTAACCATTGAGTCATCACATCGTATTATGAGTCTCAGTTCATGCATTGCTCTTACTACTGCTGTTGCTTTTGATCACTACAGCACTCCATTATTTTTTTGTTGATTCAGTTAGCGACAGTCTTTTCTCTATTTATGTTTATCTATATGCTTTTTCTACTCTCGTTTCACTCTAATTTCAGTCCTTTATATCCCTGAGACGAGGCTGTGAAGAGCACTTCAATTGTGAATAAAATTAATAAAATTATTATAAAAGATGTAGGCAGATAACAGGGAAACATTTACTGCTGAGTCTCTACTGAGTCTCCCCCGCCCCGGGCGATAACGTTGGGCATGGGCAATCTCACAGGGTGACGATAGGACGATCTGATTGTTTCCCATCCATAAGAACAGAAAATCATCATGCATTGTTTAACTGAGTGGTCGACTGACTGGTTGGTTCAATTCAATCTGGTTATTTTATTCATATTTGATTTTATTATCATTGTTCATTTAGTTACCATGTTTATTCTAATGAGATCAGCGATTTTCTTGCTAAGGAGGAAGAGTAGCAGCGGCGTCCAATTACAGACAGAAAACTTGTCTGCACTTTGTATCTGTACTTGAATCACATCATGTCAGAGACTGGCACGGAGCTAGCCAGCCAGCATCTCTCACCGGATGACCTTAATGGATTCCCCTCTGTAACTAAAAATGTCCATTTTCTATCTCCCTGGCATTCTCCTCCACAGCCCCCAGATACAATAGATTTTGTTTTACCTTTCCATCCCCACCCCCGTGCACTCGCTCACCCCTTGTTTTCTATGGACGAGTGGAGTGAGTGAGTCAGAAAGTGCAAGCAAAAGAGCAAGAAAGAAAAAAGACAGCATCCGTTTTATTATGCATATGTAGTGTGTTTGTGTATAAGAGTGTTACTGAATGAGTATCAGTGTCACTGCACTGTTGGCAGGTACAGCTGTTATTCTAATGGATGATCCACAGCCAGCATTATGTAACATTTCTGTATAAGCACAAGTACATCTGACTGCATTAGCAACTAGCCTGAATGTTCAACTATTTGTATTAAGATAATATTCTCGAATGTCATGAATACTTTAGAATGTACCACTCACCAGCATTCATTTTGTGCGTGTAGTGTGCAGTTACGTTCAATTCGTGTTTAGTTTTTACTTTTAAAGGACCTGAAAACCTATTTTATTGATCAGCTTCTTACTATGAGGAATGAGGTCCTACAACGGCTGTTGCAATAACTGCAATATTGCAGTACCTCACTATGGACAACCACGGTGGATGGCAAGCAACCGCCACAACTGCGCTAGGTTCACATTTTTTTCTTTTTTTCATGAGGCTAGGGCCTTCTTAATTTAGGCTTCAATGTGTGTATTGAATGTTCAGCTGCTGCCTCAGTCTGGTTCGGCAGCTCCAGAGGATCCCGCCCGCGGCACGCAGCATTTCATGCTCTCGCTCATGGGGCTTCATGGAGCCTCACGCAAGTCTCCTGCAGCCAGCATCCAGGATGAGCTGACCGGGGGTCGTACTGATGCTCGGTAGTTAAAACACTACTGTATGAATACCTTGTCTCTGTTATAAGTTTAAACTCTCCTGGGTTACCGTGCAGCTGAACTGGCTGCCATTTAATCTGCAAGGTAAAGTAGTTTTCTGCCAATCATACAATGTAAAGGTCCATCCAGACAGACTCTGTTCATAAAAGCCAGGTTAAAGGGGACTCGGCTGTAGGCCAAAGTTGTTTCCTGCCACAAGACAATTTAAAGTGTCTTCTGTGTTCACCAGGTACTAATCAGACTAACGTACCTTGATTGAAAAAGAAGAGGCACTAGTTGTCTCAGCAAGTACCCCAAAACAACATTGACGTTCAAGTGACAAAGCCCTCTAGTGGCTGTTCTGATATTGGGATGGATGGACGGGTCCACAACACATCGGACTTTAACACAGGAGACCGCTGTTTGTTTCCTGTTTCCAGCTGCATCAACATTATTTTTTTTAACCATGACCACAATCCTCCACTAACCCTAACCACGCTGTTGACATTGTAACCATGACAAGAAGGTCTCCTTAAAAACTAAAAAACAAAACAATGATCTTTCCCTAGACCTAAGCAAGTTGTTTTTGTGCCTAAACCTTAGCCATTGAGTCATTGAATCATAAAACATATTTTGTTGTTTAATTTGGAAGACTCGTCGTTCCAGCGTTGTCACTCAAATTTTAATCATTGCACACCAGCACAGTTCTGATTAAGGAGATTAACTGAGTTTTTAACCGTTAAGCCCTTTTAAATCTAATTGTTGCTTATTTGGTGATGAATATTTAATGTTATAAAGACATACTTAAGATTTAAAACTAATTTTCAGGGACTATAAGGGTAAAGTCAGTAAAGAATGATTTTACATATTATTGTGTCTACAGTTGGATATGGTGTGATAGAAACATACTGGTGAGATTCCCAAGCATTTTAGTGCTGACCTACATTCAAAGAGTGTTGGCAGGGGAGCACTCACTGCTGGTGTCTGCAGGCTTCTCTCTGATTTAAACAGACCCACATGATATTCCAAAAGAAAAGGAAAGGCTGCTTAGACCATACATCATATCTTGTCATGATAGCAATTACACCACCTGTGTTACAGAATGGCTAGAGACGTGCTACAATAAAAAACCCAGTCTTTGCGTGCATCATTGGTTGGTGATAGATCATTTGGAATGTGGAACTAATAGCGGATGATTTCAGAAATGAAATTATTCACATCACTCACATCAACTGATCATCAGCTGATTTAATTAAGCATTGTCTAGACTCCCACTTACAAACCAGAGTAGCTTATTAAATGCCCGGATTCAAACTGTTACTACTATTCCCACTGCTAATTTTACTTGTTCTGAAATGATTCAATATCGTTGCCAATACGGTAACTTTGTGTCAGGTAAAACATTTAGTTTTCTGCAAAAGCCTGTTTTTCTACAATATGAATAAACTTTTCAATAAAACAACACAAGAACTTTGCATAAATAAAGTAAAATTCAAATTAGTGGTTTCTTGATTTCCTGATTTAAATCAAGAAATATCTGATCAAACGATGAATAAAAAAGACTAAAAATCTGTCCAAACCTCAGTTGACAACTTTTGATATTTGACAGTTTGATGACAGTTTTTTCATGCATATCACTTTGCGTTCATCAAGTATTCCCAGTATGCCCAGCTCTTACAATAAGTGGCTGCAACTGCATTTCAAGCTCAAACTTGCAACATCCGCTACCCCTGCCTTTACCCAACCAGATGCATGAACTTTTACTTATTGTATATTCGTAATACAAGAGGCATTTGTGCTTATAATCCAATCAACTGATATGATGTCATATGTGAATATGCATCAGCAAACGACTGTTGGCCATCAGAGTTGCCTCACAGTTTTGGGGGCTGTATAGCAACGTCTGTGCAACTCAAGGGAGATTTACAGGGATCATGACAAACTGGACAGAGAACAAAATAGTAAAGCAGAAAAATTAATATATAAAAAGGAGTGCCAAAATACAATTGACAATAGTTTGGGTCAATTGCCTCCACCAGACAGTTGTCCATCTATATCCTAGATAGAACATGTGGATGCTGTCCCTCTGGGATTGTCGACGAATTACCCGCTATTGATTTCCAGTAGCTTAAGCCAGAAGTCTCTGTTACCTGTCATGTGTTGTATGTGGTGGATATAAAGAAGACAGAACAGGATACAAATGAAAACTCTTATCCAATAGAATTTAGAAGGGATCTCAACATATGATCCAATACACTTTCAAAGGACATCTCATCAAAAACACATAGCACATTATTGATTTGCTGCAGGATAATAAGGAATTGTTCTCAGAGACGTCACCTGTAGCTCAGGGAAGAATTGGACATGTGTGTGTGTGTGTGCGCCGGTGTGTGTTTGTATGTTCGATTGTGTTCCTTACATGGTATGTTGGGGCAGGGTGCCCTTGGAAGAGACTCAGCAGCCAGACATTTCTCTATTCTCTATTTAAGAGCAGCTGAGATTTACACTAAAGTGAGAGTAGCTGGTTCACCTTAAAAGTCAGTCCACCTTAAGTGATCCTAGTCAGGTTAGGCTAACCTACTGTTGCTAACTTCAAAGGCTAACCCCCCTTGGGAAAACAACAGACAAGACTTTTCTTTGTCTTGAGAAGCTGCAGCATTAATTAACAGACACTCTGTAACCTGTACTGTACATTTACCGCCAGATTGACAATTTACTGCTAACCTTTTCCTCTGGCTCTGGCTCTCACATTTACTGTCACTTTTCTGTCGCTTGCTCAACCACACACTCAAAACCCAAATACATTACTCACTGCCCTATTCCTTAACGGAGCTACGCTACTCTTATAACAGAATATACCTTTCATGTAGATGTCCTTTTGAAGGATGAGGAGGGGGAGGATGACTCAAAACAGTCCCACAGTAACTAGGGTGCTATCGTGCTCACACAGTGTGCGAGTAAAAATCATAAGTAGCCCATTGATATTAATGTTCGTGTAAAATTTTAGCAGCGGCATTCATAATTTTGAATGAATATAGGGGAAAGACTGTAACATTTTACTTGTTGCATTCTGTGATAGATATTGCCATGATATGCACAGCAAGTATATAATCATCGTATTAGAATAATGACACACATCAATCCATCATGATTACTATAATAAAGCAAGTAATAAGGCTGTCAGATGTAATAAGTAATTTGCCACTGCTACTGCTTTTTCTTATAATATACTGAATGTATTACAGGCTGTTATAGTCTTACAAGTGTGCCACAATACTGAATGAAAGCAAAGTGACATCAAACTATTATAAGAGGGTGATGTAAACTCAGAACAATACCGTGATGACATTAAAAAATATCATAACAAGTGAGCCATGACACATTGTGCCATGCGTTTACTTTTTATGAGATGGTTTCAAATACATGAACCCAAATAACAGGAAAAACCTTTAGAATCATAGTAAATTGATGGTAGGGCAAAAAGATATGATTGTCACCACCAGCTCGTCATCATGATGCTTTCAAATATATTATGATTTCTTTTCTAGCAGTTAGGGTGTAATTATAATTCTCCCCGCAATGTGTGTATGAGGGTTTATAATCTTACTGTATAACCAGCAATTTAAGTGAAATGGTATTGGAGCCAACCTTGGGCACAGGAATTATGTTATTAAGGGAACACTCACTGTAAAGTGCACCGCAGCCATCTTCAATCAAGGATTATAGTGTTGTCAGTCATCCCCTACCATCCCTGCCTCCTTCTCTGTCCTTCTATCTTTTCATTCCTCCATCCTTCCCACACTCCCACACTTTCTTCCTCTTGCATCCCACTCCATACCGCGTCCTCCCACTTTCTTCTGTCCCTCTATCTGTCTCTCCGCCACTCCACCATCTAATCATTTCTCCTGAGTGGGGGCTAATTAACGGGAATCTGACGGAGTGCGCTGACCACAGGAACATCAATCAATCTCTGTCCAACACAGCGAGCCCCCGCTGACTCCCCCAACCTGCTGCCAACGCGCGTAGCTCCGCAAAGGTTAATTGTATTCATTATATAAGGGACAGAGCGAAAGAGGGAGACAGGGAGAGGGAGAGAGAGAGGGAGAGAGTACTGTCTAAAGTCACCCCGAGGGCTCTGGCTCTGGGGTGAATTCTTGGTAGGCCTCAGCGAGGTTAAACTTGGAGCACCAACACCACCTGTCAGCTATTTCTCCCTTAATGTCTGCTTCTTCTCCACCCAAACTCTGATGTGAGTAACATTTTTAGGCTTTTGTCATTCCTTTACACATTATTCCATCATCTATCCATCTCATATCCCTTCTCGTTATGCATAAAACATATACATAATTGTATTAATTTGGATGATGGAACATATGAAAGGAGTCACACACCATGAATAGAGCCTTCTGATTAGTTGATTAAGCCTTAACAGACTTTGGGCTGAAACTCATTTAGTCCTTTGGGTCCAACTGACGCTGCTACTAATGAAGTTTGATACCACTTCATTATTTGTTACAGATATTAACAGCCTTCCAACACAGCAAACCATTTGTTATTGCAGCACTATTTCCATTTGTTAGCAGCTACTTACAAAGCAGCTACTTACAAAGCACAGAGGCAGCTTGTTAGACATTTTTAGCTTAAAATAACAGGAGAAAGTTTGCTTTGTATTGACGTTAGTGACCTCGCATATTAGCCTGATAAGATCAGACTGAATTGCTCTTTGGTTTCACTTCATCTCTTCAGACTGCCTATGTTGGACAATTTCAGTTTGGGAACAATTAGCGGTGAGTCATTTTCTGTCTACACGGAAGCTGTTGTCGCTAGGAGCAGTTATCTTAACATTTTAAACACAGAATATAAGAAATGCACATTTAAGTGTTGTTATTTCTTTTTCTGTTCTTGTATAGCTGCAATCTCATCCAAGCATGTGGCCGTTATTCTTCTTTGTTCTCGTTATTCTTGCTATTTTTAATGGCTGTAGCTAGGCAGCTGGCGAAGAAGATGATATTGATGTTCTTAATCCTGCCCACATACAGTAGTCTTGTTTGGTCAATTATCTGTCCAACTGGGAGAAACTGATGTCAACCAGGCTAACAGTAAGGTATGCATTGATATCTTAATTGGATTCATTATTGGTGATTTTCATGTGATTAACAAAACAAAGCAACAGGTTTCTGCTGTTGTTGTTTTGAACAAAGAAATGTGGCCAGAAATTAAGTTTCATGATATATCCTATCCATGACACATATAGACTGGTGACAAACTAAAGAAAAACATGACATGTAGATGCTTCTGTACAGGGCCGGGAGGTTACTGAATGGTTTGATAGGTATAAAAAATATACCTATCAAACCATTCGCCAGATCTCAACTCAACTGAGTTTTGTTGTTGACATTTTAGACAGCGCTCTCCACCACCATCACCAAAACACCAAATGAGGGTTTATCTTTTGGGGAAATGGTGCATAACGTACTCTTTTTACTTGTTGCCCATCTGTATGCTTATTTGGGCAGTGTAGCGTTGTTTCCCTGATGTTGATGTAGTTTGACATTGAAGAACATTACTGTGAACAAACCTTAAGGCATATGCTTGGTCCGACTTAAAAACAGGATTTGTCAGTCTGATCAAAGTCATGGGGTCTTCAAAGAATATGCTGGTTTTCTGTAAGCAGGTTTGGGAAAATAATATTTTGATTTTTTTGTTACATTTCATTCAGCACATTTACATAGCCTCTTAGAAAGTATCAGTTCATTTCACTTTTCTTCCCTTTAGCCTTTGGCAGTCAGTAAAAACATGTGCCTGAATTCTTTTTAAATCTGTTTAGGAATATATAGTCGACTGCAGTCAAAAGGAGCATGTTTTTTTAGTCAACATCATACACAAACATTCTCGCTTTTTTTAGAGGAGCAACTGATGACTCCTATTATGAGACTGCCTGGTCCTAAATTAAAAGCACTTATGAACTTTAGAATTTTTCCCTTTACTTTCATTCACTCATGATGTTCCTAAACATTTATTCATGCAAACTTTTCAAACAAATTGCATGCAGTTACTATAGAAACCGGTACATCCCATTACTGAAGGTTAAACTCAGGCATTCTGCCTGGCAGTGCGCTACTGTAAGCACCCTTGAGCACACATGATGCAGGACTGTTACAGCAAAGATGGCAAGCACACTCCTAGTGGCAACTGGTTCACTTCCCATAAGAAGTATTTATTTCGACAATTATGTGCTGTGTTAGAATGACCCGAATTAAACGTGTACAACTTGCTGTAGGCTTATTCACATCCTCTACATGTTGTGCTGCCATCGAACATGCCATCAGAGACTGTCTGTGCAACCACTTTAACAGTTGGCTGCTCCATGTATCCCACTGTACGCGCATGTATTAGTTATTGGATGGCTGTTGAGAAGTTGATTTCTGGCTCTCTGAATAGTCTGGATGCCTCATTTCTGAAATTACTTGAATGACTCAAAATGGACAAAAGCCAATCTGTACCCTGGTGCTTTTGAGGTTATCGCTCCCAGATATTGCAGATATCGAAAACTTGCACGCGTGCAATCAAACAAAAAACATTGTTTACTGATGAGAATCTACAGGAGTCTTTTCCTTGAAGCCAAGAGACTGGTTATTAGTTCACAAGTGATGCTCTCCTACAGTGGAATGTGCAAGCTGTTATACACACACAGGACAATTGGGGTTTTAGTATGCTTGAATCAAACTAGTTTGTATGACCTATTATCCGACCCCATCTAAAGGCAAAAGTGTTTATACCTGTTTTGAATGGCCACTCAAAATCGTGATAGCCTCCATGATATCTCTCCAAAAGCTGTGTTTTTTGTGTGTCTTTGTAGTCTCAATGCAACAAAAGGTCTCATTGTCAGAGAGTGTCTCCTCAAAGGCATCCGCCGTGTTGTACTCACTTGTACACACTAAAAGATATGGGGGGAGGTCAGTCAATAGTCAATTATACTATACTGAAAGTATAATTTTCAAATGTAAAACATGTTGAAGTGTATTTCTACCAATGTAAAAGTATATTGACAAAGTACGTGCTTGCATGCTTAAAAGAGAACATAACTTACACTGTATTTTATTATACCATTTAAATGTACTATTTTAAGTATATTTTAATTATATACTTAATAATAATGTAATAATACTATTGCTGTATTATTGCCAGTATCAGTTGTCTAGTCTATTATGTAGTTTTTTTCTATTGTATAGTATTTTAGTAGATTTTTACTTATATACTTCATTAGCCTATATACTGTATATGCATATGTCAATTTGCAAGATTGTGACACCCTCCCAACATGAATGAGATCCACCTTTTATCCATCCTTACTGACTTCTCCTTTTTACATCATCATCATTTCTAAATGTGGCTAAAGATACAACATTTGTTGAATCAGTGGATAGTCTACAGTGTAGTCCCTGGTACACAGCAGCTGTATAAAGTGTATGTTACGCTGCCTCCACATGGCAGGGAGGCAGTACTGCCACCACAGCTGGACACTGAAGTCAAGGTCATGGGGAGAGTGTGAACTGCTGGAGACATACAGATTCCACCTTTGTCCCAGGGAATTTTGTGCGTGTGTGTGTGTGTGTGTTTGCATAGAAGACATTTTGATACAGGTGTTTGTTGTCTGTGCCTGGTAATGCAAGTGTGTGTGTCTTGGGGGAGAGCTTCGCTGTGGTAGCTGGGTTAGCCTCTCGAGCATCATTATCATTGGAATAAACAAGAGCTAAGCTCCGGTGTCCTCTGTGCCCTTGTTCCTCTATTAGATGGTCTTAAGTTTGTGTGTGTATGTGTGCGTGCTCAGACGCTGATCTGTGTTTGTGGCTTTTCAGCACGTTTGTGCTTACACATTTGCAAATTCCTGTGTTTGTGCACTCACTTGAATACCCCTTTGATTTTTACATTTTGTCATAATGAGTTTACCCAGTTTTTTTGTGATTTAAAATAATTCTCATCTATATCTTGTGTGTGTTTGTGTGTGTGTGCTTTTTAAAGGTATCTAATCCCTTCATTGGACCGTTCCCATGCTGGCTTCTACCGCTGCATCGTCAGGAATCGAGTGGGAGCTCTTCTACAGCGCCGCACGGAAGTACAGGTGGCCTGTAAGTATACACGAGGGTTGCAGGTGAAACACAGATGAATGGAGCCAATGGATTAATAAATGGATGTATGATAGATACAGAGAGAGTGTGTTTCTGTGTTTGAATGCCTGCAGAGTACACAGTATGCCCACACTCTGTTTGGTTGCCTTTGTATCAAGGACTGACTAGGGAGGGACAGATGCTGGCAGGGTGAAAGATCTACCTGCATCTCATTCAGGGTGTTATCAACCCGGACAGCTGTTCCACTCAGCATTCTCATTAGATTGATATTGTTGCCGTGGTTGTTTTTAACTTTGCTTCATTTCAATATGACCGCCGCTTATTTCATTCTCTCTCTTTTGTCAACAACATCTGTCGTTTCTTGGCGAAAATAGGGCTCAGATGCGTTGTGTTTCAGTAAATTTCCAGCGCCGGTTTCAGGCCGCTCAACTCCCTCGTCTTGTTAACGAGCTATTACAGACGCACGGTAGAGGTGTCTGGAGTGTTGTCATGTTGAATCCACCCCCACCCCCCCCCCTCCCATAGTCACAACCATCCTACGCCCATTATCCTGCCTTCCCAGGGTATGCCAGGTTCATTGGCTTCGCCTTGTTCCAGCGACATTTGAGTGGATGTGACACACTGCTGTACCTGAATGAACAATGCAGCCAACCAGACGTGAGGGAGAGAGAGATGGGAGGGAGACAAAGAGGGCCTAACAGTCCCACAGGTCCACTTCTTCAGTGTTGGGCAAACATACTGTTGATGTAGCCAACTGCTTCCTTCTGCATTTCCTCTGTCTTTCAGCAGTCTCTTTGTTGCTTCTATCACTGTGCTTCTTCATTCTCTCTCTCTTGAATATGGTCTAGCCACCACTGCTTTCTATTTATTTTTTGGCTTCCGCCCCACTGTTAATCTGTTTCTCTACATTCCCAACTCTGCCCATTTCCGTAGTTCTCTTCTTCCCCCTCATCAGTTACTCATGAAGGGGTACGGACGGTGAAGCAGAGTAAAAAGGAGAATTAAAGACACCTGCAGAAGAAATGGATGAGATAGACAAGGGAGGGAGAGGGAGAAAAAAAGATGTAAAGGGAGAGACGGTGAGATCTCTTTTGCAAACAAATATTACCTTGATGAAGGCTCTTTCCAAGGGCCAGTGCTCTACTAGAGCTATTTCCATCTCTGTGGTCACTCTAAACATTGTCACATGGGTTTCTTTGCATAATAGTTATAGTCATTGTGAGACTGGTAGTTCAATCTGAAGGATCTAAGTGGTCCACCATGGGTCAAGTTACAATGGGAAAATAGCAGTGAAGGGAGGAAGAGGATTGAAAAAATACATGTCGTGCACTACCACTGTGGTGACTATTTTCTCTTTCATTTACATCTCTTACTTTTCCACTCTGTGCTTTTCCCTTCCTTCTCTCTGTCTCCACTCATTGTCCCCTGTTCCTGCTATACCTCCTCAGGTGTCATAACTTTAATTTGCAGGCTCCCTAGGGGTCTGTCTTGCTACTTCTTGCTGTGCTCTGCTTAATCACACCTCAGCAATAGAAGAGAGTGGGGAAAAAACCCAGACTCAGAATAACTGTGGTAATCACCTCCAACCAATCTAACAGCTAATAAAATTCATGCTTCCTCTCCAAGCTGTTGTGCTTCAACTACATCTCTTGTCGCATTGTGTTTACATTCACATTGTGATCAGTTTGGCCTGCGCCGTTCATCGAAATGCTGAGAGTTGCTTCTTCAGATTGTAATCATACAGTAGGGTAGGTGGTAGCGGGGATGCACACGGGGCTGTTACCCGCAATTGGTTAAGCAGCTGTCACTCATGGTGGAGTAGATGTGTCGTCACATCGCCACAACAACATCCACAACAAAGTAGCAGTAACCACCATTTCACTTCTATGTGTGCATCAGCAAGGACTTTTTAAACTTTGAACTATAGACTTTTTAATATTATAATGACATAAATCCAAAGCATGTGGCCTTTTCAGTAGGGATGCAACGGATCACAAAACTCACAGTTTGGATCGTATCACAGATTTGAGTCACGGATCAGCAAAAAAAAAAAAAAAAGGGGAGAGACAAATAAAACTTTTCTTTCCATATATTCTGTAAAACACTTAAAGTAAGGAACTTTTGCCCATGGTCTTAAATATAAACAACATTCAAGATGTCCAATATTTAAATAAAACCTTAAAATATATAAGATATTCAAAGCTCAATTGTTAAATTAAATTGCAATATGAAGCATGATACCTTCCTCTTTTAAACATGGTAGTGAATGAAACAGCCTGTGTCCACATCACCAGAACTTGTTAACTTACAAACATGAACGCACGTCTTGTCTTGCAGCTTTGTTTGTTGAACGAGCCACCAAACAAACATTCACCGCTAACGTCAGTTAGCAGCTAGATAGCTAATTAGCTGGTCATCTGCAGCACATTAAACAGCATGTAAATAATGTTATACCTGCAGATGTCACTTCAGACCCGTTAGAAGCTGGTTTGGTCGTTGCTCTTCAAAATCCCTGTTAGTGACACGCTGTCTGTCCATGACTTACAGCAATTTGTTTACTTTGTCTTAAATGAGACATTACATTTTGCAAATTAATCCGCAGTTCACATGCATGCTGAACCGTGATCACGGATCAACTACGATCCGTTGCACCCCTACTTTTCAGTGACATACTGTATGTCCAGTCCTTCCTGGTTTGTAAAATACAATATAGAAGCAGGGCTTGTCATGTAGAACTCACCCCATAGTCACAACCGCCGTATCCCACCTTCCCAGTGTACGCCAGGGTCATTGGCTTCCCCTTGTTCCAGCAATATTTTAGTGGATGTGACACACTGTTGTACCTGACTGAGCAATGCAGCCAACCAGGTGTCAGGGAGAAAGGGATAGGAGGGAGACAGAGAGGGCCTAACAGTCCCACATGTCCACTTCTTCAGTATTGGGCAAACATATTGTCGATGTAGCCAACTGCGTCCTTCTGCATTTCCTCTGTCTTCCAGCCGTCTGACTCTATGTTGCTTCTATCACTATGTTTCTTTTAGTTGTCATTTTCCTCAATCTCTCTCTTGACTGTTGTCTAGCCACCACTGTTTTCTATTTATTTCTTGCTTCCACCCCACTGTTACTCTGTTTCTCTACATTCCCTCCTATGCCCATTTCCATAATTCTCTTCTCCCCCCTCATCAGTTGCTCATGAAGGGATACGGACGGTGAGGCAGAGTAAAAAGGAGAATTAAGGACACCTGCAGAAGAAATGGATGAGATAGACAAGGGAGGGAGAGGGAGAAAAAAGATATAAAGGGAGAGATGGGGAGATCTCTTTTGCAAGCTATGCCATTGAGGCAGCACAATTAGGATTGCAGAGACACACCTCGGAGAAAGGGAAACATGCCGAGGCATTAGAGATTAGGGAAGGGGAGGAGGACATCACATCGCCGAAACTGCAGATCAAAGTCAGGGGATTTGCACACTTCCCAGATTTTCATTTAAGCTAAGCATCACAGCTGCACCGCAAAGCCAGATTACCTTTTTTATTCTCTTTGAAAAAGAGCGAGCGAGAGAGAAAAATAAGATTGCCATCAACGCACAACTACTCCAACATCCCTAGTTCAAAGCCCCATACCTTGATCCCTACACGTTTCAAAGATATTATTATTTCTAAACTGTGTAGGGACTTAATTGAGTGTTTGATGTAATGTTCAAATGACTTCAGCAGAGTTTTCTTTATTGTTTCCCTTGAATTTAAGAGATATCCTTCTCTTGCCGCTTATAGAGCTAAAAAAAAAAAACAATCTTTAGGTATTCAGCTGTCACCTCTTGAAAACCAAAGTCTGCACTTTCTCTTTCAGACAGCGTCAGAGGAAGTCTGCTTGTTACTGCTGTCCTGTAAAGGTTTGCAGTCAGCATCAGCCAATATGATTGCATCAGAGGAACACACAGATATTGAAGCAACCATAGAAGTTAGGCCCAATTGCAGTGAAATCCATCAAAAAATTCCTGACTTGTCCATAGATCTCACTTACAAATAAGAGCATGGAGCAGGAATATTAGTGCAGTATTTTTTGTCAGTTCTAAAGATATAATGAGGTAGCGGAGGAATAAATCTGCTGTTACAAATGAAATGTATTAGGAGATAATAGAATAGCGACAGTGCTGGTCATCCACTATATTGAGTAATGCACACATTTAGAGAGTGATCAAGATTAATTGTCCTCGATGCATCCACACAGGAGGATACGGAATATGAATATGAGTCAATTTAGCATCCCCTCTGTGTCCCTCTGTGAGTCATTACGTCTCGGTTCCTCCAAGCCTTTCTTGATGTACTTCGGAAACCATGGCAACAACATTGTGCTGTCCATCAAAGCCACTCGATGTAGCATTTCAGATAAGAAAACAGATGGCAGAAGCTCTGTGGACACCAAAAGTCAGATGGAAGGAGGAAAAAAGAAATTTGTGCCTGTGACTTTACGCAGCCTTTTCCTTTCTTATACTCTCTTACATGTTTTTTTTCTGTTTTGTTGTGTGTGTGTGTGTGTTGTTTGTTTGATTCCCTGCAGTCATGGGCAGTTTTGAGGAGGGTGAACGTACACAGTCAGTCTCTCAAGGAGAGGGCGCCGTCGTCCCCGCACCACGCATCCGCAGCTTCCCCCAGCCACAAGTCACCTGGTTCAGAGATGGGCGCAAGATTCCACCAAGCAGTCGCATGTAAGTTTTTCATTTTTTTTTTTACTTGTTCTTGTTGAATATTTTGTACCTTACTTTATGTTTGATCCTGTGAATACTTTTTGGTGCCTTGTTTTGGGGTGTTTTGCTTTGAGAGTGTGTTTTTTTTTTTTCCTGCTTGTCGTTTGCCATTCATCTCGCTGCATTTTGTACTAAAGCAGAGTTCGAATTTCTTTTGCTGAACAAGGGCCAAGACCAAAGCACTTTTGGGACTGTGTGAAATGGAATTGCCCCTTTCCTCCACATTTTTATTTTAAAAGGAAAACCCAAAGCACTTTTATCTCTGCTTATCGATGTCTCTGTCTCTCTTTTTCCTCTCCCCTGTCTCTCTTCATTTCGGTCACAAAATGGAAGGCTATTCGTCTCTGAGGTTGGCGGTTTTCATATGGCACCATCAGTACCCGACGGGGCTAGGGAGCACAGGAGCTGATGACAGCCTCAAATGGGATTGTTGTTTTTGTTTTTCTATTCCGCTCACTTAAAATGGAAGGGAGTAAATGGAGAAGTGAATCAGGAAAGAGGTGCTCTCTCTCTCTCTATCTCTCTCTCTGATTCGCTTTTTGGCCCTAGAAAGCAGCGGTGCCCAGTTTTGGCACATTAGTTGCATTGATGCTCAATGTGCAATTTTAGAAACAAGAAAATTGATATTATAGCTTCCATTTGGCTACATATTCTATATCTTGAGTCAAGGTGATAGCGTTTCTGGTTCTCTTTAATGACAGACCTTTTTTGGTAGCGCATGTGTACGGGGGTTTCTTCCATACATCTCTGTCTTTATATGGGAACATGTTGTGTGTGTGTGTGTGTGTGTGTGTGTGTGTGTGTGTGTGTGTGTGTGTGTGTCTGTGTACAAGACGCTTATCCCCATCTCATCACATCTGCATTTCTTCGCAGTGGGAGGTGACCTTGCCCTTGGTTAGAGTGAATCTTTCTTATCAGCTCCTCATCATCAGTAATCATACCCTGACCTAGAATGACAATGAGACAAGCACCCAGACTGACTGAGAAGCTGAAGGCCGGGCATGGCCGTAGGTAGACCAGTCGCTTTGATTTTGTTCTGTCTTGTTGTGGAAATCTGGATTACTTTTGGGAAGTTGTTAAAGCAAAGTCAAACAGCGACTTGCGGAGCATACAAGTTGGTATTTGAAGAGATTAACACACTCGCTTTTCTGTCGTTCGCTCCTTCCCCTCTCTCTTTTTCTCGTTTATCTCTTCTGTAGATGTTCTCTCTCTCCTCTCTCCCTCTCCTTTCGCCTCCATTATAGGCCACCCACTGTGTGTACTTTGCTTCTCTTCATCCTCACTTCCTACCCTCTAGCTCTGAGAATGCTAATTCTGCATGCACTACCAAGGTCACTGTGTGCAAATGAGCACCGTTGATAACAGGCGGAGTTTTTTTTTATTGAAAATCATTTAATTGAATTTGATTCGTGCCACTAGCGTTGACTCCGTAGAGGCATCATAGTCTCACTAGTGGGGGGAGATTGAGCGAGCACCAAAGAGAGAGTTTTGCGCTGAACCACAAATGTTACCTTGATGAAGGCTCTTTCCAAGGACTAGTGCTCTCCAGAGTTGGTTTCAGCTGTGTGGTCTCTCTAAACATTGTCACGTGGGCTTCTATGCATAAGGGTTATAGTCATTGTGATACTGGTAGTTCCATTTGCAAGATCCATGTGTGTCAGGTGTTCATAGCGGTCCACCATGGGTCAAGTTACGATGGGGAATAGCAGTGAAGGGAGGGAGAGGAGGTGCACTATCACTGTGGTGACCATTTTCTCTTTCATTTACAATATCTCTCTTACTTTCCCACATTGCTTTTTCCTTCTTTCTCTCTGTCTCCCTTTACTCTCCCCTTCTTCTGCTACACCTCCTCAGGTGGCATAACTTTAATTTGCAGCCTCCCTAGGGGTCTGTCTTGCTGCCTCTCTCTGTGCTCTGCTTAATCACACCTCAGCAATAGATGCTACATCCACTCTAATATGTTTTAAAACGCATAACTTTTGCTACATTTATTGCCTAGCGTCCACACTACTCTGGCATTTTTGGAATTTTTGAGACTTCTGAAAACGCTGGTGATCCCGTTTTAGAACGAAAACTCCAGGATTAGGTTTTAGTCTAGACAAGTGGGAAAAAAACGCTTGTGTGGACAGAGAATGTTTTCGTTTTAAACATTAAGGTGGACGTAGCCAGAGGCCAGAATAACTGTGGTAATCACCTCCAACTACAACTATTTAACAGCTAATAAAATGAATGCTTCCTCTGCAAGCTGTTGTACTTCAACCACATCTCTTGTTGCATTGTGTTTACATTCACATTCTGATCAGTTTGGAGCGCACCGTTCGTCAAAATGCTGAGAGCTGCTCCTTCAATTGTGTCAGACAATACGGTAGTGGGTGTATTTGTCTTGTCTCGGTCGTGTCTTGAGGAAGATTACAAGGACTTTTTTGTTCCAGTAGCAAATTTTTGTTGGTATTAACTCAATCCCAGGTACTTATGGGCGTAGCGGGGATGGTCAAGCAGCTGTTGCTTGTGATTGGTCAAGTAGATGTGTCATCACGTCCCAACAACAACATAGCAGTAACCACCACTTCTATGTGTGCATTGGCAAGGAGTTTTTAAACTTTTAACCGCAGACTTTTTTAATATTATAATAACATAAATCCAAAGCATTTGGCCTTTTCAGTGACATACTGTATATCCGATCCTTTGTAAAATACAATGGAGAAGCAAAGCAGAACTGACCACCTTTCTCAAATGGTTCAGGTTATTCGAAGCTCCAGGTTATGGCTCGTTAAGTCCCATTAACTTGAAGTAACACCAGCGTTATATTATAGGCAGAGCAGAAGGTCACACTGACCCAGACAGCAGCCTGCTACACAACACAAGAGACACGGACTTTGAACGACAACCCACATTAACCTTCCTGCTCAAGTCTCCTTCTTATATAGCAGAAACACGTCTTTTCCTGAACCTTAGCTTGTTGAACGAGCCACCGAAGAAATATTTACCTGGAAAAGTGCACTAACATTAATTTGCAGGCCAGATTAATTAGCAGCTCAGCTTTAGCTTATTAAACAGCATGTAGACATACCTGCAAATGCCACCTCGGTGCCTTTACTCTCCAATACCAGTGATAACAAAACACTGTCTGCATTTGACTTATAGTCTACAACGCACATTTGTCTACTTTGTCTCTTTTTGCCCTGTCTGCCCTGTATAAACATGGGTTCACATTTGTGGTTTTTGAGTGGAATATCTCAATGAAATATTTAAGTAGAGTTTCAGTAGACTCTGACCAGGAAAAATCAAGTTATTTTATCAACTTGACACAGGATCCACAATTGAATAGGCGACTAAAACCCATCCCTCAGGGTCAGGGATGCATGTACACACATACGTAATACAGTGTCAACACAATACACCACCAGGACCCTGGATGTGTAAAGAAAACCCAAGAAAAACTTCTGCAATTTTGCCTCCCTGCTGCCAGTTTTCCCCCTGGCAAGGCAGCGTCTCACTGTTGCACTGTGACTGCTCTCTTTTGGCCATGTGGTCTCTGCAGCTGTTGTTCTTGGCAAAGGCAAAGACTTCCGTGCCGTCTCTCGCAGTACACTCATAAACTTGCGGATTCACTTTGTCTTGTGATTCTTTGTGATGCTTGTCTGGTTCACTGTCCAGGTTCAAGAAACTCTGTCCTTTCTTTTCTCATTGCTGAGATGTTAAACAAGGCATAGATGGATGCAATGGATCGGTTTGACCTGGGCCCTCACGGCTTTGTTGTATTGTGATGCAGAGCAGAACGCAAGGAGAAAAATAACTTATTTATCACTGATTATCCTTCCTTTATTTAATGGGAATGCATTTGGCAGGGTCTTTTCCATTCAGCCGGTGTGATTTGTTGTTATTTTGGAGACTTAATGTGGTGTAAAATCAGAGGCGCCTTCAGTAATTTTCCAGGAATTGTAGTCCTGTTGGCTTGAAGGTGAGCTTTCTGCTGAATAGTAGCGGTGGACCCCGTCCCCTCGCTATTTCATCTGTGACAACAACTTACTACCCACTACATGGTTTTTTGTCTCCCAGAAACTTTCCATTGACACTCAGGCATGGATTTATCTGCATTACACAGAAAACAACCTTGTATAGGTGTCTGTTAAGACAGAACACAAGGGGAGCCTGACCTGGAGGAGTCAGTGGGAGGACATCCCTGACACACACACACACACACACACACACACACACACACACACACACACACACACACACACACACACACACACATTGCATTTCCCTTGAGTAATCTGCTGTAGCTACTGATCAATTAATGGCCCCTGCCTGTGATGCTCAGATCCTGTCAGTCTGTTATAGATTCCCCATTAGTCATGAGGGCCAGTGAATAGCCAAGCCCTTCCTCTGCATTTCTCTACAACCAACTGACCAACATTAGTCAGGCACCCAACAACCTGCAGGTCAAAAGGGAAACGATGTCAAGGAGAATCAGCTCGAAGAACAGAGAACAACATATCACCGTGCACATGGATACAGGAATGAATGAATGTTTGTACCTATAGGCTGCAACTAATGATAATTCCCATCACTGATTAGCTTGTTGATTATTTTCCCAATGAATCATTTGGTGTATAATTTCCCAGAGCCCAAGGAGATTTGTCCAACCAACCCAAAGGTGTTCAGTTTACAAAGATAAACAGAAAAAATCAGCTTGTCTTTATATATGAGTAGCTGGAACCAGAGAGCTCTACATATACGTATCTAGGACTGGGAATCAAATACTTGCTCAATACTTTTTGAGTAAACTTTTTGGATGGATTTAGTAATAGCATGTTATGTTTCATGTTGTGAAATCTTTGGTTCCTCAGCAGATCGGTTCATTTAGACACTATTTGACCTTGAAGGTTATTTGGGACATCATTTTTTTTCTTTGCCAAGGCTGGTTTTCTGAACACTCAACCAACCACAAGCAACAGGGAAGCAGAAAGCGAACAGTGAGCCACAAATCTCTAGTTCATGCCCCCGGTGAGAAAACAAGTGGCTGTTTTCATGAGCAACACTCCCCCACCTCTTCCCATCTCTCTCACCCCTCCATCTCTCCATCCCCAGGAGCTGTAGCTTTTTCATCACAGGTCTATTGAGCAGTAGGGCATGCAGCCTGCTGCTTGCTCTCACTCTTCTCTCCCTCTCGTGCTTTCTTTTGCCTTCATCTGTCTACTGGCTGCGGTTTGACTCATACCTTAGCCAGCCATGTGAGCCGCTTGATCCATCCGACCCCTCTCTCTCTCTCTCTCCTGGGGGAGACCATCAACCGACCAGGGCCATTTGTCTGCATGTAATGGAGGTCTGAGGCTGTGGAGCGAGGTTAGGCCCCTCACGGCCCAGCGGAGAGGGACAGCCACGACAGATGCCAAAACACTCCCGAGTGTGTGTATGTGTTAGAACAGGCGCGGCTCTGTCACACTGTGTCAGTACTGGATTAACGCGATAAGATATGCATACAGACTGACAAACTCAGTGGTTGAGCTAGACACAAAGATATGTTCTTAAGCTTCAAAATATGCAGTCCAGGGACAATGTGTTCTTAATTAAAGAGAGCAATCATGGATCATTGTTTATTTCATTTTGCAATAATGTAATTTATTGGTTTTAATGAAAATTAGAGGGGGGGAAGTAACTGGTGCCAAATAAAACATTTAAACTTCCATCTCTCTGTTTCAATCAAACATAGATCCTCATCATCAGTATTGATTAAAGTGCTCATTATAAGGCTGGCAGTCATTGAAATCCCACTCTTAACACTAAATATAAATAAACTGATCCACAAGAAAGTAATTGCATATGAAACTAATATTGCCTCTCGTTGCAAGTGAAATTGAGGTTGCACAAAAAAGCTGCACAGTTGGCCAAGATGTTTTCTGAGCAGCTGTCCAGCCTGCCAGGCTCTCTCTTGTGGACCGCAGCTCTTTCTGGAGAACAATAATGGGAAAGGAAATTGGGTTGGAATAAAACGAAAAAGCAGTCAAAGATGCAGAAATAAAAAAAAAAAATATATATATATATATATATATATCAGAGAGAAATTCACTGTTATATTATTACTGATATTCACACATATCTGATTTGTCCAAATTCCTCAGCTCTGTGGCTTGATAAATCCCTGCACCGTGCTGGATATGTGGTAAGCCATCGTCACAAGCAGGCCTCAGACATCTGCTCACAACACCACTGAGTGACTGGTGAGTTGGATAAGGATGACCAAAATGCATCCAGACAGAGACTGGGAGAGATAAAAAAAAAAAAAAAAAGAAACATGCTAAAACAAGAAATCACTTAAGTAAGCCGGTCAAAAAAAAAAAAAGAACAATTTCATTACATTTCAATCTTATAACCAAATTCTTATCTCCTTCTTCCTTTTCCTTCACTATACAAGAAAAGCCATTCCGGATAATTGGCTTATTTTTAATTTCTTCCTGCATCATGTGGTCTTTGATCCCTGAGGCCAGGCGAGAACAGGGAGCGGTTAGATCTGCTGAACATGCTGTGTAACAAAGTTTTGTGTGACCCCCACTGCAGCAGCCCTGATTACAGGCTGAGGGGAGAGAATGCTCAGCAGGGCAGCACATTAAAATCAACTAGCAGAGGGAAAAATTGCCGCCTGTTCACATTAACATTGATGAAATCAGGGCTCGCTGTGGATGATGGTGAAATATTGGTTGAAATTTAGTTTGGCAAGTGCTCGGACACAGTTATTGAGTAGTGAGTTCTGTTCGGAGGCAGTAGAAACAGGGAAGAAAGAGAAAGACCTTGTAAGATCCCCTCACACAGTGCACGACCTTATCACAGAGAGGATGTGTTGTCTCCTTACGACAGGTCGTATAAAGTTCTGCCTCCTGTAACTTCGCAGCGCTAACCTATATCTTCATCCTCAAGAGTTTCTTAAGCGACAGGTAAAGAAGTTAAGTCCAGAAATATGTCCCCGTTTTAGAAAGGTCCTGAGAAGTCACCTCAGATTCATTCAGTGCTTTGGACACTTCCGTTCTGCCCACATCCCTGAAGGGATCCATAATTCATGGCTGTGTGTCCAGGATGTCACCGCTCCAGCGAGCTAGCATTAAATATTTACCGCAGATCATAAGCTGCAGCCATTGAGGCCTGCCAGCCCCTTTAAGAAGACTGTTTTCAGTCTCAGCATGCATGGGGAATCCCAAATGAACCCAGTGACTGTGTCCGCTTTGAGATATTTGAAAATCGATCAGTCCGTGGATGGATCTCATAAGTCGTCATACTGTAAACGCTAACAGCACAGGTAGCTATATGTAGCACACGCAGCATATCACTCTCTGTGCAGTGTCATCTTCTGTATATCGCCGAGGCTCACCTTATGGAGCTACAATGAGAATTTGAGGGGGTTTTTTTATGTGTGCTCACCTATATGTATTTTCTGTTTGTACTTGTGAGCATTTTACTTCTTTCCTATTTAAACTTTCTTCCCCAGTTTCTCATCAGCTCTTGTTCCCTTGATAAGGCACAGCAGGTACTTAGATCCCCCACCGAAGAGATGAAGGTCAGGAAGGAGGAAGGAGTGAATGGAGAAGAGGATTGAGAGAGAGAGAGAGAGATATTGGAGGAGGAGAGTGAGAAAGAGGTCAACTGCCGCGAAACAGGAACATGGCTGAGATTTACAGGACAGGGGTCACCGTTTTTACACTGGTGTGCAACAAGCAGTGAGAATTACAGTACTTCTATAGAACAAGCCATTACTGTTTGCACCGCCGTTATTCCAGATTTAGCGCTGCCAATAGTTCTAGGAACTTTAAAGAAAATGTCAAAGAGAAAATCAAACAGAAATGTCACAGAGCACAGAGGGTAGCCAGAACCATTTGAATGATATTGATTTGTTTCTTCAGCAGTAGTATTTGTCTGAAAGACCGAGCTTCCAAATAGCTCTGTGACTGAAAATCTCTTTTGTCTCTTTCCTGATGTAAAAGTGCCCCTGTCTTCAAGTGTGTCACAAATGTCACGAAATATGCTTTTTTTTAAATTTAGTTTTTGTTGATTCTCAAATATCTGTTCTGTGTGTCTGTTTCCTCAGACAGCTTGGGTTTGGTAGATGACTGAACATCACCTCTGCATGTGACCACATTGAATATCTGATATGGATGGAAGGAGTAGAGAAGAGAGAGGAGGGGGGGGGACGGAGGGACGGAGGGACGGAACAGTGGATGGAGGGATAAGGCCAGATGAAAAGATATATGTGGAGGAAGGCACCCAGTTGGAACGCACTATCTACCTCCAGAACAGGCACAGATAATAAGAAAATATTGATTGTAAACATAGTCAGGGGGCTGTAGCATCAGGCGGCAGAGAGGAAGGAGGAGGGGTTTCTCCCTATCTGGTTGCTACATTGACGAGGGAAAGTCCAAGGGAGGACTTGATAGAGACAACAAGACACCAGGTATTAGCCCCTATAGAACACCTGCTGAAAAATGGATCAGGGTTTATTTATTCAGGCGTCATTTCAGCAGCCGACAAGGAAGATGCTATTGTTTCCTGCCAAAAGTGGTTTGCTGCCAAAATGCAGGCCACAGGAAGCAGAGGGGTACAAATAGCCAATTAAAAGCTCTGGGTTATTATGCAAGGCTATCATATTTCAGAACAGACCATAAGGAGAAGTATAAGCAGGGGAGGTTGTCAATATTTCTGCTTTGCTCAGTCAGCACCAACACATTGTTTACACATTGTAAATCAATATACCTAATGCTGATTGAACAATGTAATTAAAATGTTAAAATGTTTAATGCCCTTTTTAGCCATGGGATCAAGTATGGATACATAACCAGACTTCAAACATATTTAGCTCTAATGAGGCGGCCCATCACTACCATCGAAGGCTGAAAATATATAACTTTTCCTAAGGAGCTTTCTCTGAACTATTTGATCTTGTAAGTTTTAAAATTGTTTGCATCCCACTGGATTCCTTACACCTATCCTGACTTCTCCTCCTGATTGAAATTTTATCATATATCAGGATAAACCCCTTGAGATGTGTCATCTCGTTTTCAAGGGGGTCCCATTAAGTATGATCTACAAAATGCCTCACAATTTTTATTTTTTTATACTTGTCTCCTCAGTGCCATCACTCTGGACAACACGCTGGTCATCCTGTCTACAGTGGCACCAGATGCCGGGCGATACTACGTTCAGGCGGTAAATGACAAGAATGGAGAGAACAAGACCAGCCAGCCCATCACCCTGTCAGTAGAGAGTGAGTAAACACATACTGTATACACACATACTGCAATCAACCATTAATGCCAAGGCAGGTGACAGGTCTGGATGCAAGTGAGATCTTGCAACACTGATTGTGGGAAGTAACATTTAAAGTATTTACTAAAGTGCTGAAGTACTTTGCCTTTCTTGAGTCTTTCCATTTTATGTTACTTTATACTTCTACATCAGCAAATATCAGAGGGAAATAAATAGCTTTTTAGTGCACTACATTACTACAGCTTTACTCACTAGTTACTTTGCAGTTTACGATTTTACATAGAAAAAATCTTATCATATCTCAGCTTATGAAATATGTGTTGTAGATACCCGATGGTTTTTAAAGTAGTTAAAATCATCTCTGCATCAACCAGCTACAGCGTTAAAATGACATGCTTGTTAATGCATCAGTAATAATGATCAAATAATCAGTATTTAGGTCCTTTACTTAAATACTAATAATACCACACTGTAAAAAATAATAAATATTAATATTTCTGCATTGACGATGTTACTTAAGTAAAATATGAAGAGATATGAAATGGAAATACTCAAGTAAAGTGCATTATGGCCCTTTACAGTGTTTCATTATCATATATACAGTATATTATATTATTTGCAGTTTGTTTTTTTTTAAGTTCAGTCCAGTACTTGAGTAAATGTACTTAGTTGCATTCCACCAATGCAAATAATATAATACATATGATAATGTAACACTCTGTGAAGGGCCATAATGCATACTGAGTACTTTTGGTACTTTAAGTGCATATTACTAAAGTGACGATACATATATATATATATATTTACGTTGTTGTTGCTACTTTTACTCAAATAAAGGATCTGAATACCTCCACCACTCTGCGACATCCAAGAGGCTCAACCTTTATGATTAGATTTCATTTCACTGCAGTGTAGTGTTTCACCAGCCTTTGTTGCGGGTGAACACAAACACACACACACACACACACACGTACACACACATACACACACACAGGAAGAGGGAAGCTACAGAGACAGGGGCGCAGACAGTCTGTTCTCCTGCCAAGCAGTTCTTAATATTCCCCAGCATCTTTAGCTCCCAAAACAAACAAAAAAACACAAGATACACAAATTTAAACCAATTCAGTTGGCTTCAGCTCAGCAGAGTGAAATACAAGAGGAAACCTAACAGAGAGCATCTGATGACACGCTAGACTGGAGTTCAGTATGGAAGTGAATGAGGAGGGTAAGATATTACAGTTGACAACACAAGGGAGCAGAAATAGCCTGTGGCACATATGGAGAACAGTGGCAGAGTTGATAATACTTGTGCTACAACACACACACACACACACACAAACACACACACACACACACTCTGGTTCAGGTTAGATAGAGAGCCTAGTGGGAGGTCTCAACCGGATGGGTCTCAGGGAATCATGCCATGCATTTACATGAACATTCCACACATGCTCCGCATATGCACACACGTGAACATGCACGTGCACGCACACAAACCCCAAACCCCACGCATACACACACACTGATGTATAGGCTGCCAGGAGAGCCAATGCTGAGGGTTGCGTGTGTTTGAGTGAGTGCTTACGGTATGTGCGTGTGTATCTGTCAGTATCTGCTACAGCAGCTGTTCCTGCAGCGACGCCTCTGACACTGCATTTCCCATGAGCTTTCCTGGCTCCAGCAGTACTTGCCTAAGACTTGGCGAGAGTGAAGGACAAGGAGAACTCTGACAGTGTTATTCATGTTATAGTTTCCATGCTCAGAGCGAAGTTTAAAAAGTACATTTAAACTTCAACGAGACTAAAAATGCGTCTGTTTGGCCACTTCTTGACACTCTCCTCTCCCAAACTGGCTGTTGTTTTAAAGGAATAGTTCAACTAATAGTTAACTTTGGGAAAGACACATACAGTATTTGCTTACTTTGCAAGAATGAAGGTCGATATCTGCGCACAGAGCCGGAGTCTGTGCGTTGGCATAATTTTAAAACTTTGGACAGAACCAAGTTAGCTGTGCCCCCCCCCCCCTTCCTCCAGTTCTTATGCCAAGTTAGGTTAACCACGTCCTGACTCCAGCTCCAAACTTCACACCACACATAAAACACTCTAAAGTGTTTCTTTTAAGTACACAACAGCTCAGCTCATTTTTGAGTATTTTTAGGTTTGAAATATGCAGCAGTGTTTTCCTGGTGACAAGCAGTCAAACCTTGGCCTTGTTTAAGGTTTGTGTGTGTGTGTGTATGTGTGTGTCTGTGTGTTTGTGTGTGTGTGTGTGTGTGTGTGTGTGTGTATGTGTGTGTGTATTTATGTGTGTACACATGGCCTGTGTACAGCATCCAATGACCCAAGATTGGTAAGATTGAGTCATGACAGCCCCTGAAGCTACATCTGACATGTTCAGCCACAAGCAGACTCCCAGGGCATGATGGGATTGACGGATCAGTGTGAGTTTATCACAGACATGACACATCTCAAGCAGCACACACACACACACACACCCTGTGCTCTCACTGCCATGGGCTGTCTGTCTCTGACACACACACACACAAACACACACACACACGTACACAAGCAAACAAACCGACATTAACTGTTTTGCACATGCAGAGTTTTGTACACAGCAGTCTATTCGCTCCTTTAGCTTCGTGTTGGTCAGGCAGTATTTTTCTATCCCTGTTTCTGGTTCTCTAGCAGACATCTTATTATACACAGTCAGTGCACTGTCTCGTCCTATTCAGCCCATCTCTCTGTCAGAACTCAGATACAGTGTGTGCACTGGTCAGTTTCAATATTTCACGTTGATGAGCACCCACAGAGTGCACCGGGTGGAAATGAAATGTATAGGACATCATGATCCAGAGAACCCCGTTATATCTGCCCGTGGACTCACCACATTCTGTCTCTATTAGATATCTGCTTCTGTCTATCTAGCACATTTGTTGTTCCCTGCGTAACCTCTACATGTGTGTGTGTTTTTGTTGGTATGTTTGTGTGGCAAAACCTGTCTGTCTGTCTGTCTGTCTGTCTAGATATCGGAGGTCCAGCTGACCCCATTGCCCCCACCATCATCATCCCTCCCAGGAACACTAGCGTGGTCACAGGCACATCAGAGGTCACGATGGAGTGTGTGGCCAACGCCAGGTAAACATCGCAGAAACTGCAGGGTCATGCACCATTTTGTTAAAGGGTCATTTCACCCAAGTCATTGAGGCTAATCCACAGAACCCACTGACAGAAGATTTCATCTGAATGGTCTCTTCGGTAGCAAATACTTTCACTTAGAAGTGTTTGCATCAAAATGTGTGGATTATCCGGAGAAATGGGGGCGATGCTGATATGAGAGATTTTTTAAAAAGGCATTTTTCTCACAATATTCTGGGGGTAATTGTTGATTCCAACATAGTTGCTCTTATTGTGCAAATTTTTGTAGACACAAGTGTTCTTGTATCTTGGAATATGCAACAACAAAGCAGACTAGCCCACTAATGACATCCCTCGATTCATGAAATATTCAATTTGAATTTAAAACAGTTGGCATCATCTCAGCCCGCTGACAGGTATTTTTTTTTTTAGATTTGAATACCTGATTCTCCAACAGATTAAATAGATTGATGGTATGTGTCATATTGTGAGAAAAATATATTTTAGACCAGCGTTGCATAGATTTGAATAAATACAAAATCACAATTATAAGCAATATTTACACAGATTGTGAAAAGACACTCTACTTTTTCCTCTGTAGACCTCTTATCAAGCTGAGTATCTCGTGGCGTAAGAACGGCGTTTTGGTGACCAGCGGTTTGAGCGACTTCAACCGCAGGCTGACCATCCTCAGTCCTGTGGTGAGTGATGCCGGCTACTACGAGTGTGAAGCCATTCTCCGCAGCAGCAGTGTGCCCTCAGTCAGTGCTGGGGCTTATCTGCACGTACTAGGTAAGAATTATAGGCTAAATTATGCTCTTGCCTGGGATTTCTCCAGTATTATCACTTAGCACTTACAGCAGGACTGTTGTAATCTTTCTTTATACATGCACATTTGCTGTTGACAATATCTTCTTATTACACTTGTTACCACTTTGGCTTCATACCAATTCACACCTTCTTTCTTGGACGACCAAAGGAATTTAAAGAAATTATAGCAGCATTCAGAGGCGGTCATGTAAATGTCTACCCATCACAAAGTCTGTGAACAGTAGGTTTAATCAGACACTGCTTTGAAATACTATTTGAGCTTGGGTTTTTTTTTTTTTTACAGTGTACCCTGAGGACAAAAATCACATACAAGAGTGAAAGCACAAACATTAGGGAAATGTGCTCTGACTCCAAATCTACACTAGCCTTGATGGGAAAGCTTCATATCTTTGCCACTGCTAAGTCAAAATAAGTTCATCATTTCTTTCCCCCTGTGCTTTGTTTGTGTTTTTTATATTCACAGCACTTATCTCAATGTTTGTGCTTTTTGCCTTTTGTATAAAATGTGTTTTAATAATTGAGGAATTTCAGGATTTGAAGCACATTTCCTTCATGTCTGTGATTTCATTCTTTGCTGTTTTGTCCTCTCTTCAGAGCTTTTTTTATTATGCACAATATAAAGACAAAATAATGTGATTAGCAATATTTGCCGCATTGCTGCATGCTTTGATATTAGCATGACAAACTGAATGAAAACATTTCAGTATTTGGCTACATACATCAGGCAAATGTGTGGGAGTAAACTTAACGTTTAGTTCAAATAAAAGAACTGGTATGAAATTCATATAAATATTATTATTCTCACTATATGATTCTGGCAAAGGTATAGCTGTGAAGTCATGAGGCAATGAGCGGAAAATGTTATTGATTTAAAAGGGAGGAAACTAATGGTTGGCTTGAAGAAACTGTTTAATAGAATTGCTCGAGTCACTTTCATTCCATCCCACTGAAAGTCTTTGATGTTTTCAAGGTTGTGATGTGATTCAAAGCAGAAGGTGCGGTGAACTTTTCCCTTGATATAGCTAACTGAGCCTTTTCCTCTCCCCATGACTTTGATGGATACATTTAAAAAACTGATTTATTTCATCAAACTACTGTATAATTTCATTTTTGGCCCCCCAAATCGTTATATTTTAAAGCACAAGATATTTACAGTTCGACTGCTTTATCTTCTAGTGTCAGCAATTACAGGTAGTAGTTGGGGAACTTTGATGATTACAGCCGCAGGTTTGAAGTTACATCACTTCAAATCTTATTGTATGTTTCTTTATTTATCCTCCTGACTTTTTTTTTTTTCACTCTGTCCCTCAGAGCCACCACAGTTTATAAAAGAACCAGAGAAACACATCACAGCTGAGATGGAGAAGGTGGTTGACATACCCTGTCAGGCACGAGGTGAGCGCTGTATACGTGTATATATGCATGTGTGTGTGTGTAAAGAATATGTACAGTATGTGTGCATTTTAGTACAAGTAGTACATTGTTTTATTCACATATTCAAATAATGTTTTTAATATCTAACTATTATTTAAACTATTCTATGGGATTCTATGCAGAACATTTCAATGAAAAAGCCAAGTATAATGTACAATAACTCAATAATCAATAAATCTAACCCTCTGCAGGAGTGCCCCAGCCAGACATTGTGTGGTACAAGGATGCTTTGCCCATTGACCCAGTGAAAACACCCAGGTACCGGGTGCTGGTGGGAGGCAGCCTGCAAGTCAACGGCCTCCTGCCTGATGACACAGGAATGTTCCAGTGCTTTGCCAGGAATTCGGCAGGAGAAGTCCAGACCAACACATACCTGGCTGTTACCAGTAAGTGCTTCAGGGAATTATTTTCTACAGATAATTACTGTTATTAAATTACAATGTGTGTTTGTGTTTTTTTTTTAAACACCTCACACCTTTTTTACAGAATAGTGTTAAATCCTTACACAACTCTCTCAAGCCTCTTGTCAGATTCAGAAAATACCAGGTGTAATTTCTGTACATAAATGGAACACAATTCCAACATGGACTTAAGGAGAAGAGTAAGAGCAATTTGCTGCTTTAAGTGGACAATTTCTCACTCCAAAATGATTACTACTTAAATTACTCAGAGGTCATATTTTATTAGAGTTCAAAAAAATCTACGAAACAGCTTTTTCAAAGACGTCAAGGAATGTATTTTTAGCCACACTAGTGGTGTAGCTTTCAGTTAGTCAGTTAGCCGTTAGGTCCACTTCTTTGGCCCAGACTGAAATATCTCTGAATTGGATTGCGGTGAACTTTTGTACAGACATTCATGGTCCCCTGAGGATGAAGCCTGCAGAGTCTGATGATTCCCTGACTTTTCATCTTGTACCACCATGAGGTCGACATTTGTGATTTTAAGTGAAATGTCTCAACAACAACTTGATGGACTGGCACAAAATCTTATCCAGACATGTCACCTTCAGGATGAATGTTATAGCTTTGGTTTATGACCTAATACCTACAAAATTATGTAATTCTCATCAGCCTCAGATGTACTTTATATTCAGTTTTAATTAGCAAATGTTAGCAAGCTTACACAAAAACAATGTGTAACTTTAACTTTAGGTTGCAACATATTACACAAGTTCTAGCGTCATTACAGTGGCTACCTGTAACGCTGAGGATCGATTTTTTTACTTGTTTATAAGGCCCTAAATGGTTGAGCACCTTCATACCTCTCTGATTGCTTATCTGAGTATGTTCCAAACTGTTCCCTTAGGTCATTTAGTGCTGGCTTGTTCAATGTACCAAAAATAAATTACAAAAACTATGGTGAAGCAGCTTTCTGTTATTATGCACCAAAGGTTTGGAACAAACTCCCATCACAAATAAAACAAGCAACCTCTACTGATAGTTTGAAGAAACAGCTCCAAACGTATTGTTATGATCTTGCTTTTAATTAGTTCCACCTTTTTTAACATTATTAGTTTGATATTTCTTTTATGTTTCTCATATTTGTTTTATGCTTTTTACATTCTTAAGATTATAATTTTCAACTTGTTATTATTACTAGTGTTATGCTATTTTTTATCTCTTAAGGATTTTATTGTCTTTTATTTCTATATTTCGCTCTTTGCGTCTCCTGATTTTAATACCTGTGTTAATACCTGTTGTTTCTCTTGTAAAGCACTTTGAGCTTCATTTTATGATATGAAAGGTGCTATATAAATAAAGTTTATTATCATTATTATTATTATTATCATTATTGTTGTTGTTGTTAACTTTGTGACCATGTTAGCCTGCTGTTGTTTGCATTTAGCAATTAGCTGTTTGCATTTAGCATTTTAATTTCCAAAATAGCTGCAAGTCAGATTTAAGAAAACTAAAAAGGACAAAAATCCAAGTAAAAAAAATCTGGCTTTCAAATATCACTTGCAGGGCAAGTATAAAGAAGTACAGAAGTATAAACATGCTAAGCAACACGTCACAGCTATCAATCACTTGTGTGCCAGCAAACTACACATGCATCTATGTTGAGGTGATCAAAAATACAGCAGTAACAGACAAAATCTACAACTTTACCTGAAATTTCCATCTGTCATTTCTGTGAGATCAATTTGCTCCGAGCTGTCAGCGAAAAAGAACCACCCACTCGTTGCATAAAGACCCGACTTACTTCAAATTGCAGTAATCAGTGTCTTATCACAGCAAGAAACAACTGAACTGGGGAAATAAAATCCAGACGACAACTGGTTTAAACTGCCTCAATCATTTTGGTGAAAACTGGTTAAAAAGACATTAAAACGATGAGCTTTAATTATGCAGAAAGACATAGAAAGACAGAATTTTACTGTGATACTATGATATCTGTCTTTTTTCCTCCCTTCTAAAGGAATTCGTTTGTCAGGAATGTGATAGCAACGTGGCAGTATTGTGATAAATGTGATCGGGGTGCTTTAGTCAGATAATAGGTGAGACTTGAGGCTAATCAGTAAAGATTGCATCACTTATTAAAAAATATATAGTCTTTCTCTTAAGTAATGTTCTTCTTTATAGTGCTTTTGTTATTTAGTTTATCAGGAATACATGAAAGTGCATTATCACAGAATTATGATGAGTGTGCACTCAATCTTTGCACTGTCTTATATAAATTGACCTACAGTGATTACGTTCACATTAACACAAAAAAAAATTAAAAATATTCGTCATCATATTTGTTAACTAACTATAATCACTTGTTTTTTTCTCTGAGCGTGTGTCAGGAATTTGAAAATCACTGGTAATTTGACTCTCGCTGTGCATCTGTTTGGCAACTTTCTGACATCTAATTTTCTTCACTTTGTCTCAGTTCCTTCTGCCTTCACTCTGCTCGGCACCACATAATCAGAATTTATGATATTCTCTCTGGCTAACTCACTTTGCTGTCTCTCTCTCCCTCTCTTTCTCTCCCTGAAACTCTCCTCCCTGCATCTCCCTCCTCCTTCCAGATCTAACCTCTTTCCTCAACATGTCCCTGCTCTTCCTCCTCTCCTATTCCCTGTGTCCTCAGATCAACACTGCTCCTGTGACAAACCCCTCGTTCCTCCTTTCCTCTGGGGAGTGATACGGTTTTCTGTCATCCTTATAAAAGCTCTGATTTATTGCATTTCACCAATAGGGGTTTTATTTATCTACATATTGCCTTCTCTTTCTGTCTATGCTTCTCCCTCACTCATTTTCCTTCTTCCTCTCCTTATATCCTCTATCTCTATGGTTGCAAAAAAACAGACCAGCAGCAGACAGCTGTGGCACCAAGGTGAAGGTTGTGTCAATCCGTAAAGAATTAGCGGTACAAAGGATCGACTAAACGCTGAGATGCAGCAGGCTGGCGCTTACAAGAAATACATTTGAAGTGGGGTTTTGCCACAGACAGTTATTCTCTCACCTCAATAACCCTCTTACCTTCTCTCTTTACTGTACTGAGCCCTGTCTTTATTCTGTGTGTGTGTGTGTGTGTGTGTGTGTGTGTGTGTGTGTGTGTGTATTTGTCTACCCTCAGGCATTGCCCCAAATATCACAGCCGGACCTTCCGACAGCACTGTGATCGACGGTATGTCAGTCATCCTGCACTGCGAAACCTCTGGTGCTCCGAGACCGGCTATCACCTGGCAGAAAGGTCTTTGTTGCACACATGCACACACACACACACACACACACACTCAGGGATTATGCTGTATGTTATCTATTACACATGGGAGTATAGTTTGCCGTGGCTTAACAAATAAAGCCTGATTGGATTCCTTTAGCCAGGATTTACCCTGCACCAGGCTTTTCATGTTTGCATCCCAATAGCAGATCAGGAAAACACTGTCCTTGTTTTTCCTCATGATCCGCCTTCCTCTCCTGGTCTGTCCCTGCATGCTACATTTTTTTTTTCCCTCCTCCTTTCCATTCCGTCTTCCCCATTTTTCCACATGTCTCCTTTCTTATCTGCGTCTTTCTCTCCTGCCTCTTCACACATTTCAGGCGAGCGTGTGTTGGCCAGCGGTTCTGTCCAGCTGCCCAGGTTCACCCTGCTTGAGTCAGGGAGCCTGCTCATCTCTCCCTCCCACATCTCAGATGCCGGGACCTACACTTGCATGGCCAGCAACTCCAGGGGCATCGATGAGGCATCGGCTGACCTCGTGGTCTGGGGTGAGTGTGCAGGGTTAGACGGACAAGGCCTCTCACGTCCATTCAAATACACAAATGCCTGATATTATGTGTTGTCATTCCTGTGGTGGTTTTTAAAGCAAGAAATCAACAGTGGTGGAGTTTTTATTGAGAGGCATAGAAGGGTTGAGAAACAAGGTTGTGTCATATAATGACAATGACCTCACTCGTTTTTTTTTTTCAGATACAAAAGCACGCGGCACAATGTCGTTCAATTGAAATGAAAAATTTTGGAGTTTTTTTTATAGTATTTGTCTTCTCATAAAGAACACTTTGTATGCTGCTTTCTCTTCACTCACTTGTGAAACTTTCCTTCTGCCTTCACAGCTCGCACCCGGATTACCACACCTCCACAGGACCAGAGTGTTATCAAAGGAACTAAAGCCATTATGACCTGTGGAGTCACACATGACCCCAGTGTAACTGTCAGGTAAGGGTACATTCACAAACAATTAGTAAGTTTATTTATGTAGCAGTGACAGACACAATATAAGAGTGAGAAAATAAATTCAACTAAACAAAGGGAAGTTGAAACAGGTAGGTCTTGAGCTGCTTTTTACAGAGTAAGGATGGTGTTATGTTGTGTTTTTCTCTCTCTCGATTCTTTCCCAAGCCTGTCTGTGACTCTCTCTACCAAAATTATTCATTCCCTTATGAAGATTTGTGACCCCCTTTAAAAAAGGGGGTCACAAATATATAGTTTCTGTTTTCAAAAAAGGCTCAGTCTGTAGTTTTTGGCAAAGCTCACTGAAGCAGGAATAAATAGTGCATCTGTGCCAGACTATGTTCCACTTTCTTATTATACACATTTGGCGCTCGAGTGATTATTTCCGGCATCAGCATGGTGTCTATGAGATTGACTCAAAATAAACTACCGTACCCAAGGAACATACCACCCGGTGCAGCGGTGTCGCTCATTGATGTGTCTTTAATGGTTTGCGGACAACAATTGAGCCTTAAGGCGCAGACTAAGCTATATCAGGCTTCGGCTACACATGCAAGACTTGTTAGCGGGTTGAATTCATTGTGGGTTTGGCTGTTTTCATGGGATTTTCCAAAAATAATAAATTTCAGAGACATGTCAAAGTCTCTCCTTTAGTTTTCAGCCCAACAAACCCTGATCAAAAAGACCTTAGAGACTTTACTGGAGTACATGGGACAATGCAGAGCAGGCAGACAAATCTGAACTTGGATTGACTGTATGTGATAGGATGTCAATGTAAAGGTATGAAGGTAGGTTTTCAAGGACAAGTTCAAAAGCATTGCAGCTGCATTCTGGACCACTTAAGCGATTCAGGGTTGTCTCGCTATGTCAGATAATAGAATAGCCTAGATGGAATGAAATGTAAGCCATGGATGCTACATTCCATTTCCACATCAGCATATATTTTTTCTGTGTTTGTTATCCTGTTCAGCTGAAAGTAAATACCAAACAATGCACAATGTTTGAGCCATTCAGGCATACAGATTTGTTAGAAGATGTTTCATCATTAATCATTGCTTGCTGTATTGTCCTGTACACCTTTGGTTACTAATTAGTCATTTATCGCCCCGTCCTGAAAGCTGTGTACCTGACATGTGACCGTGCAGTTTGTACAAAAGTAAACACCTACATGCCTTTAAAATGTTTGTCGACCACTGATGTGCGTTCGTGTGTCACTAGAAGAAAGTCTTTTTCTCACACACACCTCCAGCTGACAACTGCGAAACCAGTGCAACACACAACCCTCACAACAGACGTTTTACTGAACTTGGAGCTTGTAGTCAACATCAGTAGCGATCAATAGACAATTCTGTCCCTTTCTACTCCGAAGAGAAGACTACATCTGAGGCAATGTTTGAGGTGTGCAGTTTTGATGAATGTGAATTCAGTGTTTGATATGCAGCCATCAGCCGCTATGATATGCATGCAGGGCAGCTCTGATGGTGAGTTTGACAGAGGGGAGAAAGATGAAAAACCTCACTAATAGCAGGTTTTTCTCGGATTGTGGTGGAATATAAAACAACCAAACCGCAGTTTTCTAATTGCTTTACGGTCAAAACCAGTTAAAATACCATCTGAAGTTGACATACATGTTTGCATCATAGTTCACACTCCAGCAGGTGGTAGCTAAATGATAAAAGGCAGGTTCTGGAAATCTGGTTGAAACTGTGTTTTTTTTTACGGGGATTGTTCATGCATTTATTAATGTTCATTTCAGAGCGTGTTTCACATTGATATTGCCACTGAGAGTGAGTTACGATTATAAAACAGTGGCTATACTATAAGTTTATATAGACGGAGCCACCCAGTTATTGGTCACACTCCACCTTTTTGAATATCCCGTGCTCTGCTATCATTCCAACAATTACTACTACAGGATGAAAATGTATTAATGACATTGGCCACATTTGAATTTACAGCGAAGGTGAAAGCCAAAAGTGCTACATTATACATTAAGATGCTGCAGGGACCTGATTAATGAGTCCACTTTTTTACGATTAAACGATCACATTTGCTGACCCAGATTTAGGGGACTCTATTAAAACTCTTAAAGAAAACAAAACAAAAAAAAAGGTTTTCACACAGTATTCACATAAATTTAACTCATCCAAGCCTCATTTCATGCTGCCTGGACAAATCTGCGTCTGTTCATATCCACTTGCGTTTTACTGTCGATTTTGTATGCAGACAGGCGGCTGCTAAAACATGTTGTGTGTTGCCTCTGTGTTCAGTTTGTCATTTCCAGTAATTGTCAGCCTGGGTTGGATTCTCATATATTTTTTTTTTTCCCATTATGACTTTTGTTCACAATAACATAGTCCTCACATTTGGAGATTGCATTTTGGTGAGTGTGAATGAATGAACAGCAACCTGTGAAGAACACCGACAGGTTTAAGAGAGAATAACTAAACATCGTCAGTGTGTTTGATGTTTAAACTAACTTGAGGAAAAGACTGGTGCAGTTGTAAAAGTACATTATGTTGCTAGTCACTGATGCTATAGAAGGAATAAAGATGCATATGATGGTGATGATGTTGAGGATGACTTTGTGTTCCAGGCATGTCTGGGAGAAAGAGGGCTCAGTGATCAACGTCCAGTCCATCCCTCGCATGCGTCTGGATGCGGACGGCACCCTCCACATCTCCCAAACCTGGTCAGGTGACATAGGCACCTACACCTGCAGAGTCACTTCCGTCGGCGGCAACGACTCCCGCAGCGCGCACCTCCGTGTCAGGTAACCCTCCTCACCTTCATCGCTTTCTATTTTCATCTTTCTCCTCTCTTCCTCACACGCTTATTTCTCCAATATTCTCCCGTGCAAGGACACAGGAAGGAACATGTTCTTTGAAGTAAAACAAAATGTACACAGACACACGCAAGACCCAGACACGTGCGCGCTTACTGCCAACCTTTCACTGCCATTCTGCCTGTTCTCACTGACACCTCTGACTCATTTCCACTTAAATAACGCCTGTTCTTCCTCACCTCCCCTGTCCTCATTCTCACCCGACACACTTCCAGCCTCAGGGGAGCCCCTCCTCCACTCCCTATCTGTGGTACCACACACACTCATTCTCACACAAACACTGCTGTATTGTTTTTTTTGTCATCTCAATTCTTTTTCTCCAAAACATTGCCTGCTACTTCTACTTCAGCACACACTGAGTCACTGCAGCAAGGGTAAATTGAATATGAATGAGACATGTAACTTTCTGTTTGCCAAACTGACTGACTGACTGATTGTTTCTGTCTCTCTTTGTCCCCCTATCGGTTGTCTTGTTGGCTGGCTGCCTTTTGACTGAGTTACCGTCTGTATCCGTTCATTGCTATACAGTTTATCTATCAGTCTGTCTTTGCTTATCTGAATTTATGGCCAAATGAATTAATGATCCCCAGCCTTGGCCTTATTTATTCATGTCTTTTTCTGTGCATTTCCTTGCTATCTATCTCCTTATTCCTTTCCACCACCACCACCACCACCACCCCCCAATCTTTGCTGTCTTGTCTTGCCACATTTCATCACCTGTCTAACTGATCTTTCTCTTATAAAAAAAACTCTCAGCTTTACTTCAAATTCATACAAGAGATGCTCAGAGAAGACCGAAATGTGCTCAGTAACTCAATGGCCTGGCAGACGCTTCGCCGTGATAGGGGAGATACTTTATTTATCAAAGTTGTCCCGCTGTTCCCCTGCAGGCAGCTGCCCCATGCCCCGGAAAACCCTACAGCTGTTCTGAGCACATCTGAAAAAAGAGCCATCGACCTGGCCTGGGCCAAACCTTTTGATGGCAACAGTCCCCTCATACGCTACATTCTGGAGGTTTCTGAGAACAGTAAGTCACGTGATAGCCAGATTTCCAGTCACATATCCATCTATTGCATCTTTCTCTAATGCTTGTGCTTTTGTACCCTTTGTGTCAGTTTACACAGCTTTAAGATTATTTAAATTATTTATAATCAGTTAGGTTTGGGGGTGAAGGAACCCAGCTGTAAGGATCAACATTGCAGCAATGAGTGAAAAATATTTTAAATGTTGCTTGTATAGTTGTTTTTTTTTCTTTCTTTCAAGCAGCCTGACTTCTGTGATGCCAATTTCCCAGAAGAGCTTAAGTGCAGAGCAAATACAGCAAATTACTTGAAAAAAGCAGTTAAGAGCATGATCAATAAGACTAATTAAGAATGTCCATCAATGCTTTTAATTTGAAGTTGTATATATAAGCTACACTACAGTCTATCTCTTTAGAGTTCTCTATGTAAGGTGCATGTTCACCTTAAGTCTATGCACCGTAGAACTGTGTTGGACTTATAATCTGCAGCACATCGTGCTTTTACTATTCTTTTTTTCTCAGCATGACATAGTTTATTTGAGTTTGAATTTTAAAATGTGACCCGCCATGACAAAATGATTGCAGGCATGAAAGTGAAAATCCTTTTTTTGAACATGAGTGAAATTGCTACAAAATGTTTGATCCGTTCCTTACAAAAAATCTTTTAATTTTAAGGGAAGATAAGGTGAATGGCGAGCGCTGAACGAGATGTGCGTACACGTGGAACAAGATGTAAAATGTTTAACTTGATTCTCTCTGTTCTAGATGCCCCCTGGGCCATCCTGCTGGCTAATATTGAGCCAGAATCCACAGCGGTGACAGTCAATGGCTTGATCCCGGCGCGCTCCTATCAGTTCCGACTCTGTGCCGTTAATGATGTGGGGAAGGGGCAGTTCAGCAAGGAGACAGACCGGTGAGCTAAAGAGAGATATCACACTATATGGTGGTGGAATATATTATCCGCACTACTATATATATCCCTACCATCTGACATTAACACCATATGTACAAAATATACTTTTTCCTTTGTGTAGGGACCTTCCAGCTATACCTCTCTTGGGATCTATAACCATGATTTATTATCACATTGTTAAATTGGCAATAGCGATAAGAAATCACAACATATGTTAAGAATCACCTGGAACAGGACTCTGTTATTTTTTTAGAAATAGTACATTGTGAACACGACGTAGGTTTCCTAGACAACCAGTTTGACTGATCGCTTCTGTCAAGAGTCAGTGAAGAGGGATATAAGCGTGTAAGCCTACCAAAGCGGATACATACACACAAACAAGCAGCAATCACATGTAAACACACACACTCTCAAACACACCGACTCAATCTCACATTCCTCAAGCCGCAGGAGGGATTTAGGTTTGAGGCGAGATCAGGTTTGGCCTCTCTGCGGCCTCACACAACTTGAAGCACTCATTCTTCCCTCTTACCCTCACCTCCCGCCCTCCATCAGTCTGTCACGCTGCCTCACGCTGCCAGCTCCCTAGCCAGAGGAGAGCCACGGGGGGGCTCCGTCTGTGTGATGCAGGGAGGCTGGCACTGAACGCTCTGTGACGCCATTTGGTACTAAGTCACCGCCACTGATCTCGCTCCCATCTCTTGTATGCATCTTCTCCCCGGGCGCTCAGGGTATTTTGTCAGGGTAAATATATAGCGTTTATCTGGCTGAATAGCCCAGGCATGCTATGACTCTCTCAGTTGTGGGTACTGCACATATTTTGGCTAAAGCACACAAGGAATGGTCAGGGATTTTGGCAATAAAATGGTAAGAAACAGCTGAGACACAGTTATGTTGTGCTTCAGTTGAGATTATATGGGATTGTAGCCTGAAATTGATATGCATCATTGGGCTCTCTGTTATATTATCTCAAAGCTTTATGTTTTAAGGTTTAAATTAAATACAGCTCTGTGTTCATGATGATTTGCAGTAAGGAAATGTTATTTTAATCCCATTCCTCGCAGCCCTCTCTTCATATTTCTGCATGTGTGTTTTTTTTTTGTGCGTGTTATGCAGTGTCTCTCTCCCAGAAGAGCCTCCCAGTGCTCCCCCTCAGAATGTTATCGCTAGCGGTCGGACCAACCAGTCCATCATGATCCAGTGGCAACCTCCACCGGAAAGCCATCAGAACGGCATCCTCAGGGGATACACCGTCCGGTAAGATCCCTGCTCATCCACCCCTCTACTGACAGCACACACTTCTTACTTCTTATTTTGATACGTTGGACTGAATAGTCAACATTCAGTTTTAACATGAGGTTCACCCTCAAGTCTTGTTAGACTTTCAGACAGCTTTTATAATAGAATAATATAAATATCTTGATTTTATAAGCAAGATACAGTAGAAGAAGCTGTGCATATCTGCTCATCCTCTATGGTGTTTCTCTTTGTTCTTGATTTATTGCATTTTCAGTTTTTAACCTAAGTTTCAGTCCGTTATCTTTCTATGGTAAGCTGCTGCAATTAAATCACACACAGTATGATTCACATAAGAACCCCTACAGTGACAAGTTAACACCACTACATTTAAAAATAATTCAGTCTAAGAGAAAACTAACATTTAATGACTGGTTTGACTTCAAAAAACTTTAGCAACTCTAATAGGCAGAGTCAGCAATATGCCAAACTGACTGTAAATCCTGTAAACATGTAATTACTTTGGTTTTCTGTCAGGCTTTTTATTCATCCAAATGAAACAGCAGGTGTTTTCCAGACAACAGTCAGTGCTGTCAGTGATTTTTAATTGCTTGTTTGCTGGTGCTTTGTCTCCCCCTAGCAAGGAGTATAGTGTACTGCAAGTCGTGGCCAAAGCAAGAAAGCACTATACAGCAAACACACGCACCCTTTAGTCCAGCATTCAAATTAGATGTATTTGTATCTAAGGTACCGTCTCACTGGGCTGCCTGTGGACTACCAAATCAAGAACATTTCCAGTCCAGATGTGACCAACCTGCTGCTGGAGGACCTCATCATCTGGACTAACTATGAGATTGAGGTGGCTGCCTATAATGGGGCAGGTTTGGGCACTTTCAGCCATAAGGTCACTGAATGGACTCTGCAGGGAGGTAAGCGCTCACATCATCAGTGTTACAGTGTCATTTTCAGTGAGTCTGCATTTATATGTGTTAATTTTAAGCAAGCTTTTTATTCAAGAATAATGAATATGCATGATGAACAAGGCTGGATTGAACTATCCTGAAAGTGCAGTGTTGTTATTATACACCAAAAAAAATTCTACTTGTTGGTATCCAGTGTTATGTGTCTCTGACTGAAATCATCTACTGTAAACTAATGCTGATGTCCAATTGCATTAGCATTAACTGTTCAATTTAAGGACCACACAAAGGTGTGACATCCCTCTAAAATCCATAAAGAGCTCACACAGTCACAAACAAACCCACAGAGAGCCCTGGTATTAGGTGTAAGTGTCATCAGAAAGAGAGTGATGGCAGTTTCTGCCCTGACCTGTGCAGCAGCGATCAATACTGACATCAAAATAGATGCAGGCAGACTTCCAGCCGTCAACGAAATGGGCTTTCACACTTCTGGTTTTTGTCTTATCATATCTCCCTTTTTCCTTTTCTTCTTTATCATCTCCTCTGTCTCCCTCTTTCTTCTTCTCCTTGTCCATCCCAGTACCAACCATCACCCCGGGCAACGTCCAGGCCGAGTCAGTCAACTCAACAACAATCCGTTTTACGTGGACAGCCCCTAACCCTCAGTTCATCAACGGCATCAACCAGGGCTACAAGGTCAGTAGCTGCCATGGTACCATCACCACCTGCCATCACTTCCATTGACAGAACTGTCAAAGCTGAGCTTGTAGTATCACATATCCTGTGTATCAGTGGAGAGAGAAGCCAAAGGGCAAAAGGTATTTGGTGCCATAGTGAATGATGGACTTTGTTCACCCATTTGTCAGTCTGAGGTCATTCTGTTTATCTTTGCAATCATTTTTTATATATTTTATTGTGAAGCTGTGTGCACATAATGATGAATGTCTTCATTACTTTGTCATGGGCTGAATGTAGACTGTCTCTCAGTTTCGTGTGTATCCTTCATTGAAATTAATGCAGCCCAGAGGGAATCATAAAGCCAAATCCATAGGGTAGTTCTATTTTTCCTTTGACTCTGTTGAGACTTAATTATGTCATTGGGTTTTTTTTCTTCCCTTTTTGTCTGTTACTTCAATAGCGCTTTACAGGCCTTACTCAGCTGGGTAGAGGGGTCACTGTACAAACTCAAACTGAATTTTAAATACCAGATTTCTCTCCAAGGAGAGACTTAAGCGGCAGTGAGAAAAATGGAGATAGAGAGCGTGAAAAGTGGTAGAAACTGAGGCAAAGGAAGGATTTCAGGGAGAGGCCGAGAAGACTGAGAGAGAGAGAGAGAGAGAGAGAGAGAAAAAAGAGAAAGAGTGGCAGACAGTCAAGCATCTATCTGTCTGATATCCTTTTGCCAACTCTATACTTCACTGCAAGTTCACTCACCACTCTGGAAAAAACCAACAGACCTGCCATTGGGACTCATTACCTAAGCACCTAATTGGTCAATCCAGGCCTCAATCTCCCATTTGTGGATGTTGTATGGTCTGCAATCAACATGCATGATGGGATGCTATCATGCCCCTCTTGAGCCTTATCTCTCTTCCCCTCCCAGCCTGTCTTAGCGGAGCTATTTAGTCATTACTTCCAAATCAAAATCTCTTCAGGGCAGCTATGATGCCAAATGACTCCTCAGAGCGGGCCAGGACCTCCAGAGAGAGACACTACTGTTAGTTTTGTGAGAATAAATGTGCGAGAATGATTACATAAAGAATGATTAGCTTCTTTATTTTTGTCTGTCTCAATAATTTTCTTCACATTCACATTTTTTTTCTTTTTTTTTTCCTGTTTTAGTTGCTGGCTTGGGAGCCAGGCAAAGATGAAGAAGTTACTATGGTAACTGTGCGACCAAATTTCCAGGACAGCGTCCATGTGGGATATGTGACAGGTCTGAAGAAGTTCACTGAGTATTACACCTCTGTGCTGTGTTTCACTACGCCCGGAGACGGCCCCCGCAGCCCGCCCAGAGCATTAAGGACACATGAGGACAGTAAGTGACTTTTCTTCCACAGTTTTCTCTCTCCCATGGCAGAGAGGGGACATGAGCATCTCACAGTAACACATCCTCTGGGCAAGATCTATTATTCATGGAGAACGAAGTTGTAGAGAAGTGCTAATGAATGAGTATATTCTGATTCCACACAGGATCATCATAACTGGGACTTAAGTCCCTTGAAGATTATTGGTTAAGCTTTAAAACTTTTAATTTACCTCAAGTTGTCATGAAAAGTTTTTTTCAGAAATTTCCTTGTTTTTACTGATTTTGTTAAAATGCAAATGCTGTCACCAGTTTGTGTGTATGTCTGATCAGTAATGAGCTTTTACTGCTTTTCAAGTGGATCAATTGTCCACTGACCTTGCCCGTTACTCTTATTTGTCCCCGTCCAGCCCCCGGTGCTGTGGGCCACTTGAGTTTCACTGAGATCCTGGATACCTCACTCAAAGTAAGCTGGAGCGAGCCCAGCGAGAAGAATGGCGTTCTCACAGGTACATTCACTTCACTCCCGAAATTATACTTGTAGTGAGGCAAGAAAGGCCAGAAATAGCAGTTTGTCCAAGGTGATATCTGAGCTCCACTGCAGGAGACCAGTCACACAATGTAGCACCATGGTGGAACTGAAAATGGATAATATTGTCGTACTTTGTTCTCTAAAAACGACTTCACCCTAGTTAGTGAGCCCAGCAGATGTAGCGCTTAAGGTTGAGACAGATAAGACGCCAAATACAAATTTTTTTTATGATACAATATGTATGCAGTTTAGGTTTTTACCATACATCAATAGACTGTGTTTCTTTATACATTTGGAAGAATTTGTGCTCAGTGTCATAAATATTATACCTGTTTTGAAAAATAAAAGGTAAATTAGTCAAATAAAATAGGAAAAAATAGAAAAAAAAGATTTTGGTCTCACCAGTGATGTTCTGTTCCAATTTCCAGTCAATTCTCTGACTTCTCCCAGTATAAACTTTAAGTAAAGAAACATCCACCAGTAACACTGACATTCAAATGTTGACAGGGGTTGAGATTTAGCAGCATATTGTTAAGTGTTTTTCCAAAACATTTTAATGTGCTGCACTCTCCCAGGAGACAAACACTGACACGCCATGTGAAATTATTGATTTGGCAAGAAATGCCGCCTAATGCCTTATGCAATCACATGAAAAGAGCTGCTGGCCAAGGAGTAAATTGCATTAACTTTGAGAGGGTGAGCATGCGTGTTTGTGTGTGTGTGTGCGCGTGTGTGAGGATGTGTGTGTGTGCAGGGAGGTATAATCACAGTCTGATTTAATTTGCTATATTCAATTTTTGATGAAGTTAATTTAATATTTCGGTTAGCTTGCCCTGTAGCATGCGAGCTGAGTTGGTATTATAGTAAAACTGCTGTCGAATTTTCCCTGAGAGGATTTTCTGTCTGTGTCTGTCAACCTATCTCTGCTTCTTCCTAGGCTACCGCATTTCGTGGGAGGAGTACAACCGCACGAACACCAGAGTCACCCACTACATGCCGAACGTCACCTTAGAGTACAGGGTCACTGGACTCACTGCTCTCACCACCTACACCATTGAAGTGGCAGGCATGACCTCCAAAGGCCAGGGCCAACTGTCCTCTTCCACCATCTCCTCAGGCGTCCCACCAGGTCGGTATCCAAACAAACAACACATTAAAGCTATGTATATGGATATGTATTAAAGGGTCAGTTCACCCAAATTGCAAGAAAATGTACTGTATATACTCACTTCCCCCTTGTGGTATCATGCTGCACAGTTATTTTTCCAGGTTGTGAGATATCTGCCTCCATCTCAGTATGTCAGAAGTGAATGAAATTTAATTTGTGATGCTCACAGCAGTGAAACTTTGAATTTGAAAAATGACAATCTTGACATCTCTTTTCCAGAAACAATGTCCTGGTTACTCTGAATAACCCACAGATGTCACTGTCAACAGTTTTCATCGGCACTATTTTCCACCAAGCGGGGTGCTTCGGAGATTTATTATTGCACTCTTGTAAGAGACAGATTAACAAAAGAAATCAATGCAACACAGACCCAGACATCCTGACTTTTAGACGTTTGGACGGGTCAAGCTACAAAAACGTCCGGATCCTACATTTCATTGATCACACTCAGGAGTGTCTTTCATTAGAGCCCCAGGATTTCTGTTGAAAATGTTAAGTCTCAAACTCAACAAGATAACCCTGATGACATCATCAGGGAAATCTTTTTACCTCCACATGTGAGTGCCCCTTGCAGAAATAGTCCCTACAAATAGTCCCTGATCTTGTGTTCTGTGGATGAAAAATTTGCAAATTAAGTGTGGGCATTTCTTCCATTGTCAAGCAATGTGGAGTGATGCAAATTAGACTTATTTGTAACACCAAGACAATCCAAAATGTTGCACTAAAAGGCCATAAAACATAATCACCCTCAATTAATTCACAAGCCAAAATTGTGGGTTTCTAACTTTGTTCATTTTTTTGCCATTCCAATCCAATGAATACCTTTGAGTCTTTATTGAACCTTCCCTTCCAGCAGATTTAGTGTTTCACATTTAACCCGATGAGCACACTCCATGGTGTCTGGCGCCAGACACAATGAAATCAAACCCCAGTCACCTCAGCTGGGACAGAACCAAAAAACCACCAAATACACGTATCTGTCCCACACCAGCGAGAATAAAAGCTCCCACGAGAGCGTTAAGGACAATTACGGTATTTAATGATTTCATATTTGCAAAACTGTGTAATAGAAATACAATGCCCATGTCAATTAATAGGGAAGCATTCAGTACACAGATGTACACAGCCTGTACATCTGTGAAACCTTTGAAATGATAGGCTGTTATATTGAAAGCAGGCTTTAGAGCAGCAGTTATAGTCCCCGGAATGGCGACTACTCCCATTTTGTATTTGTAAAGAAAACGCCTATGTGCCTGCGACTGTACTGTAATGATCCAGCTAAAAGCCACCTCAATAATCAGTCATGCAAATGATTTAGAGGTGGTAATTTTACTACGACATGTATAATCTGCTTTTCATTAAGGTTGAATACACACGCATTTAAGCAATCTTGGGAAAAAATTGCTCAGTATGCCCACGGGAGTGATTATGTCTTTTTAATATTAGGCCACTGTCCACACTCCAGTATACCACGGTTTGACATTAATATCTTCAACTAGGATTTATGTTACCTACAGTATATTGTGCTTTGGAATGGGAATATGTAATGGTGGGTTTAATGTTATCTCGAGGGAAGCAAGGGATAAAAAAGATAAAATAGGAATTATTTTATGCACTAGTGCATTCTTATACATACCTGCCTAGACACGCAGACACACAAAAACACCGCTACATACATACACACACAAAGAAGCAATAATATTCATATACACAAACATGTCCTACCGCTGTTCTCTGAATTTTACCATTTGCAGTTTTGTTTCCCCTCCAGGATTTCTAGGGAATAATCCATTTTTATTGTTTACTCAGCTGAAGTGTAAACAGTAGGATATCAGATTGAATCGTATCTCCAGATAACTGCAGTGTAATTGACATTCATGGCATTGTCTGTGCCTGTGTACTGTGTGTAAGCATCTTTTCCAAATCTAATCTGCTTTTGCTGTCTTAGCTGAAGTTAGAAGCGCAAGGTAGAGAATATAGTGAGATTGCCGAGACATTAATTTGTGTGCAGTATCTGTACGGCCACAAGAGAGCGCTGTGGTAGATGGATTTCCCCAAGCAAACCCTTACAAATCAAAACCACCCTGTGTGAGAGGCAGCCAGACAAAATACACATATTACAGTGTTAGTTATTTGTTCCCTCAGTCATTTTTTTTGTCTTTCTCAACTTTAAGTCTTTCTGCCTCTTCACAGAGCTTCCTGGCCCTCCTACCAACATGGCAATTTCCAACATTGGCCCACGCTCTGTCACCCTGCAGTTCAAACCCGGCTATGATGGTAAAACTTCCATTTCCCGATGGCAGGTGGAGGCCCAGGTGAGACAGATTTAATCTAGGGCTGAAGTTCCATTTCCTTTAATCATATATTATTTCATTCCAGTCATCTTTTCTTTTATTTTAGGTGTTTGATTTCAGTATGATTTCAAAATTGAATACAGAACTCTTGCTCATTACCATTTTCTGCTGTGTTTGTCATGCTCTCTGCTGTCTTCGGTCCTAGGTGGGCGTGGTAGGAGAAAATGAGGACTGGGTGATGGTCCACCAGGTGTCCAATGAGCCTGATGCTCGCTCCTTAGAAGTGCCAGGTCTCAACCCATACACCTACTACAGGTATCCTGCTGGGAACTCTATCTACTTCAGCTCGTCTGCCTCCATTAATCTGTAATGGGCATCTGAATGCAATCAGTGTTTGGTTAGCAAAAAATATGCCAGAATTAGCCAAGACAGGCTCCCTAAAAATAAAATAATATAATATTTGTCACAAACTAAACACTTATAAAGGAGCACAACAACAAATATACTCATATATTCTCCAATAGCACAACATAGGCCAAAAACAGATACAATTTTGATCTGCTGTTACCATACTATGTACCTCTATATACAGGGCATGCATACACAACATATTCCATTATTATCGCAATAGACTGATCCTATAATGGATGAACCTGCTTATGATTTTCCCAATATGTTCTTAGCTAATGCCAGATAACATGAAAATTAAGCTTGTGCAGATTGTGCCAAGACAGATCAGGTGTATGTGTGCTTAAGTATCTTTACCTGATTTATGCATATCACAGGAGCCTTATCTTATTCTCTCTTCCTTTGATTTGGGTTCAAGCTTGTGATGGTTGGTGTGGTTTTAAAATTATTTTTTTTTTACAGTTTGCATATGATCTTTATCTGAGTGCAGTCTGCTTATTTACATGATCAGATTCAATATAACCAATTAACATTTCACTAAGGCAATCCCTGAAGACCCACATCAGCTATAGTTCTCATCATTCCAAACATCACCACTTAACATCTCAGTAGAGTTAAATGCTCATGTTGGATCAAAATGTAGTTTTTTTTTTTTTCTCCATATTCAGGCTGTAACGCAAATGAAGCCTCCACTCAGCATATTCATACTATATTCATATTCAGTTCTCTGATCTCTGTTCAAATGCAATAAGCCTCATGTAAGAGGAGGCATACTGCAAGTACTACGATAATGCTGAGGATTTTGAGTAGTTATCATCTCAGTTGAAATGAAAAAGGCAATTTGCAGAAGTTGCAGTAAAATAATGTTCTCTATAATTATGCAATGTTTAACTCCAAACACCAGGTTCCGCATGCGTCAGGTAAACATTGTGGGCACCAGTCCTCCCAGCCAGCCCTCCAGAAAGATCCAGACCCTGCCAGCTCCTCCAGACATGGCTCCCGCCAACGTCACCCTGCGGACTGCGAGCGAGACCAGCCTCTGGTTACGATGGATGGTAAGCAGGGATCTGCTTCTCTATCATTCTGAATTATCCACTCCGTTTCATAATCATGATGTTGCACTTTAAGAAAAACTTTCCCAGACTAAGGAGTCTAGTTTGTTTTGACCCACTTTTCCTCTCTATCCCCCCGTCTCAATGTTCATCTGCGCAGCCTTTGCCTGAATGGGAATACAATGGGAACGCAGAGCAGTTGGGGTACAGGGTACAGTACTCCCGTGCGGGCTCACAGGGCCGAGCACTGACCCATGTTATTGCTGACCGCCTGGAGAGAGAGTTTACCATCGAGGACCTGGAGGAGTGGACGGAGTACGAGGTCAGGGTCCAGGCTGTCAACGGTATCGGGATGGGACCCTGGAGCCAGCCAGTCAGAGGCAGGACCAGGGAGTCTGGTGAGTCTGCACCTCATCAGTCACCCTCTGTGAAAAACACAGTGTGTTTGGCTTTATGTAAATCTTCTGATCCAACAATAATAAACAAATTGCTGTACATGATATTATTAGAATTACTGAAACACAACATTGCTTGCTCAATTACCCAAAAGCACATAAATGCTTCTTTGTTCTATTCTGTTGCATGTGATAAATATAGCTAAAAATGAAAGCACTATAGCTTTTATAATGCTATATTTGCAACATCTTTGTGTAATATCTACTTTATTAGTCATATCAGAGGTAAAAGAGATACACTCATGGTTTATACTCTGCCATATGTTAGATTTATGTGCGAGCAGACTATTTCCTGCTCAAATGCCCTGCTAGACTCCTTTTTAACAGCCCACCTCAATTCAAGCAAAGACATTTCTTTTCCCTCTCGCTTTTGCTTGTGCCTTCACACCACTCTCCAGACGCTGGGGTAGTGAGGAATGGAAGGAGTCTGAGAAAATTGAGAACACATGGACTCAAATGTGGAATTCCTGTGCTCCTTTTTCCACTCACTCCAGCAAATTCTTAGGAATCAGTGCATTATGTCCAGGGATGATTGCCAGGGAAGAGAAAAGGCCTATTCTTGAGTTGTTGTTTTTTTTTTTTTTCTTGGGTAATTCAGTAGACCTTCAGGGTATACCAGGATATGAAAGGCTAGTCCACACACAATATACCACACGCAATATAACCATAACAGATCACTCAAACTGCATCTCTGTCATACAAGAGAGTAAATACACATACACACATGAACCATGGGAAATATATTTTTCAGAATATATGGCACAAACAATGGAGTCCTCAGGCAAAATCTTTTCACCTCTTCCATCTCTTTGTTTTCCAGTTCCCTCCTGTGGGCCCACCAACGTCTCCGCCTTCGCCACTACCTCAAGCAGTATACTGGTGCGCTGGTTTGAAGTCCCCGAGCCAGACAGAAATGGACTCATTTTGGGCTACAAGGTCCGTCTGTGATTTTTATAATTTACAGTTGTTCTCCATTTATTCAGCAATCTCTAATTAGTCTTTAGAAATGTCAGCTATTTTTAGCCAGTAACAGAGTGACAGTATGAGAAGGACTTTTCTTCTATTTAATTTCCAAGCTCACTTCTCCCCCCGGCGTCCCTTTATCTCCTGTCTCCTCACTTTATCAGGTGGTGTATAAAGAGAAGGACTCTGACAGTGCAGTCCACTTTTGGACAGTGGAGGGCAATGCCACACACAGTGTCCAGCTGACTGGTCTGGGCAAATATGTGCTCTATGAGATCCAGGTTCTGGCTTTCACACGAATCGGAGACGGACGGCCCAGTTCTCCACCCATCTTGGAGAGGACTTTGGATGATGGTAGGGAAATGAGCTGAAGCATGAATTTATAGCCATCTATAAAACTTTAATTAATATTTCCCATTTAACCCTGAGTTTGTACAAAGTACATCAAGCATTACAGTTAAATAGCATTACATTTTGACAAGATCAGCGCATGAAAGATTAATAAAATATCCATGACACTTGATAAGAAGGGAGTGACAACAGAAAACGTACCTTTCATTTTTCTAGTCCTAGATGTAATGTCTCTTGGAACATTATTTTTTGTTTTACGTTAATGGCCTTTGTGCTTTCTGAGGGAGATTTACAGTTCAAGTTCACAGTTAGATTTATTTATGTTGTATAAAAGGTAGTGGGGAATATATCTTTAGTTTCATGTGATATTCGGTCGCCTAATGGAAGTAGGAAACCTTGTCTCTAGTTGTTAAAGTGTTATGAATCATTTCTTTGTCCTTCCTGCAGTTCCTGGACCTCCAGTGGGTATCCTGTTCCCTGAAGTGCGGACCACCTCAGTCCGGCTTATATGGCAGTCTCCCTCACAGCCCAATGGCATTATACTTGGTTAGTAATATACAAAATCCTTTATTTCTCATATCTTGGTTGGATTTATTTTGTGCATTTTTACTAGAAAATCTAGAATCTAATCTATAAACATCTGCATCTTTTGCAGTTAGTATCAAGAAATGACATGGAAACTACTACCATGGAAATTCTGTACACATATAGGCTTATTTATTTAGATTTAATGGAGTGCTAGACCCGTAGGTGTAGTTCGTTATGACTTCCAACATACTTTGGTGATGTTTTTTATAACTTGGTGGATTAACGATGTTAGTTGGGGGAAATCAGGTCTTGTTATTTTCCGGCAGTGCTGTAAAGGGAGTTGGATTCTCTTGTTAGCTAGCAGGGGGATTTCCTTGTGAGTGTTTGATTCATAATACATCTGTCAGATAATTTATTTTAAATTGTACAGTATGACAGACCCTCACAGTGGTACAGGAGCAGATGCTAATGGAATCATTTGAGAAGAGACAAAGCTGCTTGTTACACAGTTTGTTTTCCCTCCTATTGTTTGGAAAACCAACACACACAACAAATGATTTAAATACCTTTTCAGCCCACAATAAATTTAAAACACTGAACCTTATGACACCTTATGATGCTTCCAATAACATTATTTGTCCTCTCCAGCCTACCAGATCACCTACCACCTCAATTCCACCAATAGCAACGCAGCCACAGTGGACGTGCTGAACCCCAGTGCTCGCCAGTACACAGTGACCAGCCTGAAGCCGGAGTCCGTCTACGTGTTCCGCATCACAGCGCAGACACGGAAGGGCTGGGGCGAAGCCGCCGAGGCACTGGTGGTCACCACGGAGAAAAGAGGTAACCATCATTGTATTTTAAGACTAAGTGATTCTCTGCTGGTGTTTTGCAAAGTGACAGCAATATAATTTGTAGTTCACCAGCAAACAGGAAACAAAAAACATCAATACATAGTTCTGAGAGCAGACACAGGTGTGTGATCTCAGTAATGACACAACTTGTAGAGAGCTGTGCTAAGCCTTTATTGTGCATAGTTAATTTCCAGTTAACAGTCCAGTAAGCAGATGCGTTTTTATAAAGGACTGTTTGTGCCCTCTGGGTGTTTATCAGAAGCACTCTGATGCAGTTGTGAGAACGAATCAGTCCATCTGCTTGCCTCAAGGCATTTCGTGGATTGTTTACTCTACAACTTTCATTTCTCACCTACTTTTCATTTATCAAAATAGTACATTTGCCCTTGTCTGTGTAACGTAGCCCATGCAAATGTGAGGGAATCCATTTCTAAACCACTAACTTTTTCTCATTTTTTTTCCATCCTTCTCTGCCTCTTCTCATCCCAACTTCCATTTTCCCTTCATTCCTTAAATCCTTCGACCCCGCTTTTACGTCTTTCCAGCTCGTCCCCAGCCTACCAGCCGTCCCACAGTGCCTCAGAAAGACGTTCAGGCACGCCATGTTTTGCTTTCGTGGGAACCGGGCAGCGACGGCCTGTCCCCTGTGCGTTACTACACCGTGCAGCTCAGAGAGCTTCCTGAGAGCAACTGGACTGTCCACTCTGCCTCTGTTAACCATGAGGCCACCTCTTACATAGTATCCAGGTAGAGTGTATTTATTAGCTAAACAGGTTCTGGTTACAGTCAGGGGTTAATTTTTCATCCTTGTTGTTATGACAAATGTTTTTCTATTTGTGCTCTTTAGCTGTAGATGATAATGCTTTATGTTTTTATAGTCCCCACTGCTACATTTGCTGTAATATCCTCTCAGCTACAGCTGTATAGTTAAGTTGGCAACTCAACAATATCCTTATACAGACTAATGTTTTCAGGGTATAAAAGTCTGGTTTAGAACATAAACAATGGTTTAAGCTACTCAAAAAACATTAAGGGTATTGGGAAAGAAATTCAACAAATGCAAATGTGATATTATTGTTGTTGTTAAGGCCTCCAGATTGTGTTTTTGTTCTTTTTTTAGTTTACTTGAAAAGCTTATTGCTTCCAAAGTCCATTTCTCTTTGTGGCACAAAAGGTTTAAGATCCAGCGCTGTGGTTTATCATCAAGATTGATTTGCTTTCCTGTGTTTCCATCCCTAAGGCTGAAACCCTTCACATCCTACCAGTTCAGAGTAAAAGCCACCAACGACATAGGGGACAGTGAGTACAGCGAGGAAAGTGAAGCTATCACGACCCTACAGGATGGTAAGAGTGACATCATGAAAAAACGTTTATCCGTAAAGCCTTTGTACGTTTATAAGTCTGATATTAACATGCTAATGTATAAAAAAACAAAGCCAAAGGGGTGTCTTCATTCTGTAACACTATGAAAAGAGTTTAATATCTGCATGAATGAGATAAACTGGCACGCAGAGACTACTGGCAAGGGCATCAGGTGATATCATGTGCGCACCATCTGCAGTTACCATGAGACAAGACACCAGCGTTAAAACCTTGGCAAAACCTGCTCTGTGTTGCTAAACAAGAAATGTTTTTTTTTTGTTGTTTTTTTCCCCCCAAGTGCTATTTTTGACTTATCTGTCAATGGCTTTTCTGTTTTAGCTATTGTGTGTTTATGCCCCATGAATGCCACTGCACATGGATAGATTGAATTGTGCACATTTTCAGGTCAATTTAGCTCATTAATCTCACTTTTATCGCCTCAGCGCCCGACGAAGCACCCACTATTCTCTCCGTCACGCCGCACACAACGACGTCGGTGCTGATTCGCTGGCAGGTAAGAAAGAGACGGTATAAGTGCCTTTTTTATGTTTCATTGTTAGCGAAATCTGTCTGAGAAAGTGGCTTCTAATGAGAGACCATGACGGTATACAGGGTAGGCCTGTACTTATAGGCTGAATGCTACACACTTTTACACACACCCTCTACTCTTCCTGTGTCTAATAAAAACACTCTATCCCACACTCACACCTGAATTAACAGGTCATAAAAGGGGAAAACAGGAGGCTCCAAGCCACAATTTTCACTTTTATGGAGAACACTTGTAGAGTTTATAAGGATAGAGAGGTACTTGTTCGCTCTCTCTCTGTGTTTCTACCCTCTGGGCTTGCTCTCTCATGTTCAACCGTGGGGGGGATTTCTCAATGTGACTCACCTGCGGATGAGCTCAGTCTGAGAGTCTGTGTGTCTCAATTACTGTAAGTCTCTCCAGTTACAGACAGAACACAAGGTAGTGAAGTGGAATAATACACTGAATAAACATACATGAATAATTACATTAGTAGTTCATATGTCCTTATTAAAACTGAAAAACTGGGTTATAATTAGTATTTTAAGCGATTTGTTGGGGCCACACTGGACCTTAACTCCTTATCTTTTCTCTAACAGCCTCCCTCTGAGGAGAAGATAAATGGAATTTTGCTGGGATTTCGGATCCGATACCGGGAGCTGCTGTATGACCGCCTCCGCAGTTACTCTGTTCATACCATCAACAGTATGTCAACCTGGGCTGAGCTCACTGGTGAGGAATAACTGCAGTTTACACAACAACACATTTTATTATTTTATATAGCAGCCAGTCAGGTGGTTTCTTACACATATACGTTATGCAGTGTCACGTTTTAATTTGGAATAATTGGTATGTTGCAATTATTGTAAATGTAGAGCGTGCGATTTAAAATGCTACATTTAAAGAAATGAACCAAGCAGTGGTATGTGTTGAAAAAAAATGTGTAATTTTCTATGCCGGCTTTACTTCAGTAACACTTTGACATAAATATGAGACTCCCATCATGGTTGATTATTCCTGCGTCGTCTTTATGTGTCAGCTGCACTATTATTTCCCTTCAGAGGACAGTTTTCACACAGGCCTATTCTGCTCACAAGATCTCCCCGCTGGTCCTGACACTTCGCAGCAAAACATTTCATCTTGTGATCAGTAGCTATCAGCTGCAGGCTATTATTAGGTTTACTCAGGAGCCACTCTGTTTCTACTGCTCCGTGTTACTTAGCCTATAATTTTACTCTCATTGAGTCATTCTGGGGCTCACTCAGAGCTATGATCACTGTGATTGTGTGGGTTTTATGACCATAGTGGGTTTTATGACAATAGTGATACCCTTCTTAACAACGAAAATATTAGGCTTTGGATACTAATACATTTGTCTCTCCACTACCTCCCTCTCTATTTCATCTTTTTTTTTTTTCTGTCTGCCTCTCCTCTACAGCCCCATACAGCATCCGGAATCTGAGTGATTCAACTCTGACCCAGTATGAGCTGAATAGTAAGTTTTGTTATGTCTCACACACAAACACACACACACACACACACACACACACACACACACACACACACACACACACACACACACACACACACACACAGTGATTCAATCCTTAAACTAATCAGGTTAAAAAAAAAAAAAGCTGTCTTGCTTTTGGATCTTATATGTCTCAAGTGCCCTGCTGCTTTGAATAGCGATACAGGAAAAGCAGATTGTTGAGCAGATTAACACAAAATTGCTTATATTTACATCTCATTGGTATAAACACTCCTACTGAGGCCCACAGAGGCACTCTGTACACACAGATTCTTGGACATCGAGTACACAAGCCCGCCTAGTCCGACGCACTCTTTGGTTTGCTTATGACAGTCTATTTTGGATAAGCACTATGAAAGCAGATGGTCACATATTTCTCCTGTACAGCATTCAACAACCTCATAATTACAATGTCCTTGTATAAGTTACAATCTGTAATTTGTAAATGAAGTAGAAATGCTCATTTAGGGCAAAATTATTACACATCACCCCAGAAAAATAGTGTTCAATTCCCGACAGCAGTGTCCTACCACTTCCTACTGATTATTTGGTTGCCTGAGATGGGGGTGATAGGTCAGCTGACCTCCTCATTGGCTAAAAGTGAGGCAATGACAAGGAGCACTGTGGATAGGGAATTGGATATTCCAACGTGGGAAATAAAAATTTAAAAGTACAGTTATTAATTTGATGCTATATACAATTCCTGATGCTATATTTCTGATTGTTTACTTCTACTGCAGAGCTGAGTAAACACAAGCGGTATGAGATACGCATGAGTGTGTACAACGCCGTGGGCGAGGGGCCAACCAGTCCGCCGCAGGAGGTGTTTGTGGGAGAAGCAGGTGTGTATGCGTGTACCGTTTAACCACAGTGCTTTTTCCGTCGTTTCTATCAACAGCGTCTCAAATGCAAAATTATTAGACCATCTTCAAAGCAAGTAGATTATGTTTTTCTATACAGCAGCTGCTCTCGGCAATGTGTGTATTGAAGTGATCTCCTTCAAAAGCATGCTAAGATTCCTGGTGTAATTTGTCTTTTATTAAATCCCGCGGCTTTTCTGTGCAGGTTTTCTGCTTTAAGTTGAGGGGATAAAAGAAGCTACGATAAACACATAGTATCGTGCAGATAAAAACGTCCTTGACTTTAAATATATGGTTAATTTGTGTGATGGCCCTCGACAGTACCCACAGCCCCACCCCAGAATGTGGTCATTCAGTCCGCAACAGCCACCCAGCTGGATGTGACGTGGGAACCTCCTCCTGTAGACGCTCAGAATGGAGACATCCAGGGCTACAAGGTCAGCAAACATTGACAGTGCCTTACTAGGCCCAGGAGCAAAATGTTTTACATTAACATCTGAATATTGTTGCATTATTGAAAATCACTTTTCAATAGCGCAGCAGTATCGTGTTCTGTTTTCATCATTATACAAATATTTAAATGTGTTTGTGATTCATAGGAGATTACTATTATTTGATGTTAATTGCCACTAGATGCACATTTTTACACTTTTGGCACAGTTTTCCAGAGGGGTTTGAAATGAAAGGCTTAGCAAATAAAACCACAAAACATTTACAGGGAATAATATGAAATTGCATTTCTATCGTTTAGGGAGTTTGATATGTGATTGAGTTTTATAGTAGCAGAAGTTATATATTCCCTGAGCAGCTTCTGTAGACATACATTAATATTTATTTATGCCTTTCTTATTCCTTGTAGGTTTACTTCTGGGAGTTCCAGCGTAAGAATGAGACAGAGAGGCTGCGGACTTTGTTCATGCCTGAAGGAGGAGTGAAGCTGAAGAACCTGACTGGTTACACCACGTACATGATCAGTGTAGCCCCCTTCAATGCTGCTGGGGACGGACCCCGCAGCCCCGCGACGAGGGGTCGCACTCAGCAAGCAGGTACATTTCGAATTTCAAATGATTCACTCCCTATAAAAGCATGACTGAATGCAAATATGCCTGTATGTAATGAATGAACACTTGATGGAGAGGTACTGAGAAAAAGAAGCAATGAGGTAACAGAACAACAAGACCAAAGCGGATTAATTAGAGCATGCACAGCTGTGTTCATTCGTTTGTCATATTTATGTGTTTGTGGTGCTGATGTTAGTTTGGGGAACCCGGAGAGTTTTCTAAAAGTGGATGAGTCATCCATGAGGAAAGAATTTTATGTGAGGATGATGCTAATAGTTGCTGTCAGCATGCCAAACGATGTTAGCGGAACCACACACTGAGCATACGCTTCTAATCAGCAACCCCACTCTGAAGTCATCCCCTGAATCTGAATCTGCTGTTTTGTCTGAAAAGTAGATGGTGTGAAACTTCTCGGAGCAAACGTTCTCTCTACAGACACGCCATGTCTAAACATTTACACCAATTATTTATTTATATCCTAAGACCTCGGTGTAAAGGAAGGTATTTTCATAATTTTGTATATTTTAATCATTTATGTGGCAGGAAGGAGAAAAGGAAGAGGTGAACTCTTCCTCATGGGTCACTGTCATGAGAGGAGGAAACAGATGACAAGACGGAAGGGGGAGGAGGAGGGAGGAGCGCTGCTGAGATAGTTATCCCATCTTTTCAGTAGACAAAGGAGCTTTGTGTTTTGCAAGCATCTCGACTCCTGCTCAACAAGTTTAAAGACAACAGGGCAGACTGTGTTACAAGCACAGTGGTGTCACAAGTTCACTCAACTGTAATGCAGCCTGGAGGCTGAGTCAGGCTGGTCATTGTGGATGTGAATTAATATGACCCGGGTCAAGATAGTATTTTGAAGTGATATCTAGGCTTTTTAACCTGTGCGCAGTATAGCAAAAAAAATGTGGTGTTGCACATTTTTGTGATGTTCAAAGCATTTCAACTGGTGAGCAAGGACACACACAAAACCAGGCTCAACAAATGTCATCCGTTTTGCTGAGCTGCAGTGCCAGCAATGGACCTGCATAAAGAAAAGTAACAACAGCAGCAGTTTAGATCTGCAGATGTATGCTATATACTGACATGTATCAAATACAAGGAAGAAAAGTAATAGCTTCTTCAATTTTTAAAACACACAAAGATGTATTATGTAGGCTAATACCAATACTAAAATAACCCTTACCAGTCATATGACTGTTTTTTACCTCTGGTATCTCTAGGAGCCCTCTCTCTCACAGATACATCTTAGTTTACCTAGCTTCCCACACACGTAGGCATCTATTGTTACCGCCACATGTTAGTTTGCCATTGGAAAACCTTCCAAGCAGCTGAAATAAAAATCCCTTCCACATACCAAGTATATTGACCCCTTACCCTTCTATGTTTCAGCTCCAAGCGCTCCCAGCTTCATCCACTTCAGTGAGCTGACCACCACCTCGGTCAACGTGTCCTGGGGCGAGCCCACCTTCCCTAACGGCATCATTGAAGGCTACCGTCTGATCTATGAACCCTGCACACCTGTAGATGGTAAACCCTCATTCTTATCCATAACACATTTCCTTGCTAGCTTCATAAAAGCTTGATGCACACTACAAGATCTTTTGGGATAACAAATTCGAATGGGTGTAGGATTGTTAACTATTGTTTAGATCAATTTGGCCGGTTGGAATCTGTCTTGTGGGGTGCATTTTTCTTGAGCTATAAGCTAACCATCACCTTAACAGCTCATATGTCACTGTACTCCTTTCTGACACTCTTCTGCTATCATCACAAATAATACACGACTGTAATGCCAAAATGCCAACATGTGTCCCTCTACTAATTCCATTACTGCGTATGTGTGTGTCTGTGTGTTCACTTGTCTCGAGTGTTTTCCCACCTTGCCTGGCCTGTATAAGACCTGCTCTAAATGTGGTGTGTTTGTCTAGAGTCTTCAGTGGCCTGTGCCGACTGTCTTCACTCCCCCTCCCCCCCAGGCGTCAGTAAGACAGTGATGGTGGACGTGAAGGGAAGCGGCCCCCTCTGGTTGAAACTCAAAGACCTGGTTGATGGCATCACTTACAACTTCCGCATCCGGGCTAAGACCTTCATCTACGGGCCCGAGGTGGAGGCCAACATCACCACCGGCCCGGGAGAAGGTAGTGGAAGCGATGTTTTTTTATGAAAATTCAGATGCTTTTGATTTGTCATTTTAAATGCTTCACTTAAATACTTTATTATTATCCTATAGGAGCCCCGGGGCCCCCAGGAGAGCCTTTTATCACACGCTATGGTGCGGCGCTGACCATCCACTGGACCAGCGGGGACCCAGGACGCGCTCCCATCACGCGCTACGTTATCGAAGCCAGACCTTCAGGTGGGTGCTTGAGCTGCGTTCTCCTCATGAATTAGTAAACCTAGCCTTATGTTAGGCTTCTTGATAGTTTGATTAAGGAAAGCGGTGTAAAGTGTCAACATCTGCTGCCCCAGCGTCTGTGTCACTGGTATTTTAATGGGTTATTGATCGTGGCGCTGCAGTTGAGACAATTGGCATCCGGTTGCAGTTGTGATTGACAGTCCCTGCCAGGGTTAGGAGGGTGATGGATGGTAGAAGACTCACAGGGAGGGCTGTGTTTCACCATATGTGAGTGGAAATTGTGGGGGGTTACCTAGCCCTAGATTTTAAGGAGGGTTAGCAGCACTGTTGTTGATAATGTATGGCGTCGCTTAATGCCAAGGGGATGCTGAAGAGGGCCATAAATCTCTGCAGTATCATATTACTTGATGACTTGTTTTTGTCTACAAGTTGAATTACATCAGCTTTTTCTAACTTTTGCCAAAGTTCAGCAGCATGACAGATGAACTCTGGAGCTTGTTTATGTTTGTGTACCCCATTAAAAAAGTCAAACTTACATTGATGTTTACAAGCAGCAATGTGTAATAAATGGTCTCTGGCAGGATCTCCAAAGCAAGCAGCAAGCCATCAAACATTTCTTCATCTGAAATATGGCTGCACCACTATTTATGATGTGGATTTGGTTGCTGCAAATTTTACGAGACCAGTGAAATTGATGGATTGTGTAATATTTATAAGAATTATGAATTACCCCGGGAGCTGCCAGCTAGACCGGAGCAGATCAAACAAACAACCTGTTAACAATGACATATTGATATTGTTCAAATGTTGTACAAGTTTCATAGTCTCCTCTCACCCAAAATTATAACCTTAACTCCATTACAGATGAGGGATTGTGGGATATCCTAATCAAGGACATCCCGAAAGAAGTGACATCGCACACATTCAACATGGATATTCTGAAGCAAGGTGTCAGTTATGACTTCCGGGTAATAGGAGTGAACGATTACGGCTATGGCTCTCCAAGTCTACCCTCTCCTTCTATATCTGGTGAGTTTTCCTGTATTTTTTATATAAACCAGAGTCATTTACAGACTAAATTAAATTCCCTATAATTAATCAGACATCACAAAATTGTGGCCAGTTGAGTCTTACAAACATAAATTCCATTTTTTTTTTGTAATTTATCCAGCTCAAAAAGTGGCACCTTTCTATGAGGAGTGGTGGTTCCTGGTTGTGGTGGCTCTGGTGGGGCTCATCTTCATCCTGCTGCTGGTTTTCATTCTCATTATCAGAGGACAGAGCAAGAAGTACGCCAAGAAGTCCGAATCAGGTGAGTGCACACAATTGCACAATGAAATGGAGCATTTAACTTTAATTGAAACCTCCTACCACTGCTTCTAAGCCAGTGGTATGGAAGGCCAAGAATCTGATGACTTTTTCTCATAAAACAGTAACATATTATAAGGGGATTTAATGATTTGCAGTTTTGAAACACTGAGCAGTGAACTATTTTTGGAGGAGGGTAATATAAAAAAGGGAAAGTTCTACTGATTGGGAATGAATCAGATAATTGACCGAGTAGCGGGGGAACAAAAAGGCAGCGAAGGAGAGACGTAGGGAAGCAGGAGTAGGGGCCATACTTGTCCATTCAGCGGAGCTCTGACATCAGCGGGTATTTCCCTCAGCTCAGCAATTCTGCCATGGCTGTTTAGCTGCCAGGCAGGGGAGGGTAGGGGGTCCCTACGGGTCATTGCCCATCTTTCTGACTGACAGAGGAAAAACAAGAGGTTCCTTCTCACTCCAGCACAAAGACGCTCTCAAAGCCTCCATATCCCCCTCTAGGAATCTGGCCCGGGCCGCTGGACCTACCCAGTGGTTTTTCTTTTTCTGTGTGTTTGCATAACCACCAATTGACCTCAAGTAGCCCTGGAGCAACCGCGGAGGTCCCGGCCTTGCTCTGGTCCCCCATAAGTCTTAGGATAGTTGAAAGTGTTTTTAACCTATAACATGGCATGCAACAGCCCCTCCTAACATTAATCTAGTATAGAGCAGCATGGCAGGCCTGTCACTCTCAGTTTACAGTGTGAGCCGTTTGATCAATCCTGAGGGACACTTAGAGTCGAGGCAAAAAAATTGTGTTATTGCCCATTCATGCGTGATCCTCAGACAGTGTTTGCACAGAGAGGCACGCTCATATATCATATTCTGGTGTATTTTGCAGGTCAAGTTTTCCTACAGATTTGTCATTTGTACTCATGCATTCATGACCTTTGTCATTACACCTATACTGTAAAATTTTCCATCGCCATCCGTATCTATGGACGTCTATCTCTCAGTATCTTTAACCATCCTGATTGCTTCAGACTCATGTTTATATTATTTCCATCACATTCATCTTATTGACCTCAATGTGAAAGTTCACTTCTTTGAAGAGTGGCTCTAAAGTTAGACTGAAGTCATGAAAAATGAGGAATTGAGAGCTTACTCGATTCCCTGTAGACATAACTTGACTTAGTTTTGACTTGGTAAAGTCATGGAAAATAAATAGGACAGCAACAGGCAGACCACACATTACCACATTACCACATTACCACATTACCACACACCTTAAATGTGTATTAGGCCTGTGTATTAAAGCTATGTAACAAACACTATTAATACAGCTTTAAATGGAAAATGTTCCGATGCCATGTTATTTTAATAGTCAGCATTTTGGGACTTGAAAGGCTTGCAATTGACTCGGAACTTGATTATGCAGACTTGTACTTGTCCTCGAGATCTTGAGATATACCTCGAGACATAACAACATCTCTATAACCACGGTCTTTCTAAGAAATGATTCACTCATTCTTTTCTTCTTTCAATGGTGCACGCATACATGCTTATATAACAACATTGCTATTCATTCATTTGTCTATTTTTCACCCTTTAATTCATAACTTTACTCACTCACTCACTCACTCACTGATCAAACCATTGATCGGTTCCACTCAGCCTCCCAGACACTAACCTGTCTGTCTGTCTGGCCTGTGGTCACACAGTGTCTCTGTACGTGTGTCCAGGTAACAACTCCAACTGTAACGCCCTCACCCACGGAGACATGGTCAGCCTGGACGAAGGCCGTTTCCCCGCTCTGGAGCTCAACAACCGACGGCTGTCTGTGAAAAACTCTTTCTGTCGCAAGAACGGCGTCTACACCAGGTCAGTGATCAACATACTCACAGCTTATATACAACAGACAATGTAAAGTGCAAATGTTTGTACCAGACAAAACTTAATTTAGAGTGTAAATTAATTTAAATTACTCTCCCCCTGATAACTTGGACTTAAATCCTCCCTCCCTGCTATTTAAAAGTGGCATATAAACAGACTCGTTGCTGATTTTCTTTTAACGAGCTTCTGTATTTTAGTGAATCTCCAGCTGTAAGACATGCAGCATGCTGAGAACATGACCTTGTTTAAAGCCAATCATTCTGACTGACACCTGGGCTGAGAGCGCCGCAGGGACTGAGTCATGAGTCCAATTTTGGATCCGAGGGTACACTTTGCATAAGATCGTTAGTACCTGTTTAGGTAAAAGATGCTTTTAGAGACAGCCGCAGTCATGTTGTTGAGGACAGTTGAAAGATTTGAAGAGGCGTGTCGGCAGTGACTTTATTTCATATGGATATCATATCATTAGGTGACAGGTGCACTCGAAGAAGGGGATTAGCCTCCTCTGCGTGCGCATGAATCCGCACGTCCATGACGCGAAAAGTACATTGTTTTGTGTACGTACACGTGAGAATGGACGTGAGAGTTGTTTGGGTGTGCGCATCTGTACGTGTGCATGTGAGTGTGACCTTGAGGACAGATCAAAGAAGGCCCAGGTCTTTGAGGAGCTTCCAGGCAGCTTCCTATTATGTCTCTGTCTGGCTTGAAGGCAGAGCCTTGGAGTGAAAGAATGCACAGATGTACTTTCAGAATCAGCACTCTTTGAACTCAGCCCATAGCAGAGGACCCAAAATCCCAACACCTGAGCGTCCGATTATACATTAATGCCACATCTTGATCTCCGCTCTCAGAATACCAAACACGGGATAAAGTCCTCTGCCTTATACCAGGATCAGAAATCAAACGCTTTATTAATCCCGTTGTATTTGTTCTAATTCAGAGCTGTGTCAGACAGCAAATGCCATTTGTCCAGAGATTAACACAAAGGGGGGAAAATGCACTAAAGTAGATTCAATCACCATCACAAGAAAGTCAGTGCGGCTCTCTTTTAGTGACTGACAACTTAATGTGTCACTACTTAAACTGTCAATATGCCCGTAGCACTGTAAGGAGATTAAAGCTAATACTAAGAATTATTTGCAACGATTGAAGAAAGCTGGCTTTGACTCTGCATTTTGCTGAAATAGTAACACTTTCATACTCTATCTGTTCCACAGCACATAACTGGTTCTGTTAAATTATTATATGCTGTTACAGTTTATGTAAGACAACACTTTAAATCCACTCCGACAGCATATAAACTTCTACTTGGAGTCATTCAAAGAAGCCCGACTGCATATTTTGAGTCTGAGGTCTAACATCCAGAAGGTCAATGTTTTACTGCTGTTATGACAAAGAGGGAAGGATTAACAGCATCATTATTGTGTCTTTGTGGCATTGTAACATTCCCCTAGTTTGAAACCCACTTTGACAAACTGGTTTGGGGTTTAAGGAGGTCTTGGTGAAGTAATGTAGTGTAGATTAACATGGTTTTAAACACTCTTGAGTGACAAAGCTCTTGAACACTTCAGACATGTTAATGAGTCCCTACAGGCGATTGTAGCAAAAGGAGAGCCTGGTAATGAGTAAAGACCGGGGGCAGATTTGATTTCACCCCCTGGTTCTCATTTCTTACCCGATGTGCCGCTGACTGGATTTTGCTGCGAGAGGATTAAGTGGACCCTTCTCTATCCTAGTGAGAGAGCTGATAAATAATTTACGCCTCACTCAACAGTGTGTGAGAGTCAAGGAGAAGGGGTGAAAGTGGGCTGAGCTTCCTCTATGTTTTTAAACAGGCAGTTTATCATAATGTCCCTGTAGGCTCACAATAGCATTTCTTCACATCGGCTCCAGCTCTTTGTTCGGTTGTGTTACAAAGGGGGCTCGCTGCAAGGACTGCTGAGGAATGCAAGTTGATAAAGGTTACAGTGCAGAGTCCTCTTGAGAATAAGTGGAGATAGTACTTCAGAAATGTGATTAAGACTTTGTTGTGAAGTTTTCTGAGCTGGACTGAATCTTAGAAAAAAAAAAAATTTTTCTCTGCAATTATTGAAAAAGTCATTCCGCACTTTCACTCAGGTGTTGATGGCAAGACAGCTCATAAATGCCGTTGTTTTTTATCTTGCTGCAAGTATAATCTGAGAGGTTTTAGATAAGACAACAACAACAGAGTATTCAAAAATGTGTTTTAATGCTTAAACATTTATCCAATTAATTAATTAATTAATTAATCAAGCAGAAGAAAATGACTCAACAGCTATTAAAACATGTCTAACTTTTTTTATGCTTTATGATCATTCATTTACTTCATTAATGATGCCATTACTATCATCACAACCCCCCAATTCATCATGTTTTAACAGTCTAGGTATAGTAGTGTGAACTCTAATCATTAAAAGAAAATGATTGTAAAAGAGTAGAACAAGAAAAGTTAAATTAATAAAAAAAAGAAAAATACAGTGAAACCCCGCAAGCATTTAAATGGAATATATACACATATATACACATACTTATTCACATCATCTGTATCTTCCATACATACTCTTTCCATAAGTGTGAAGCTGTTGTTTCGGTGTATGTGTGCCCGTACAAATGTCTTTTCATTCATCAGTATCACGTTCTACATTTTTGATTTACTACAGTTTGTTCTTTTTAACAGCCGTCATGTCCTGGGAAATTATTATAATTGGCATTTTAAAGAGTAAATCTGATTTGTGTAATGTAAAGTAGGAGATTAGCACACATTGAGACTAATTATTCACTGCAGCTGTAATGTGTTTAATATGATGTTGTTTACTGGAATTGCCCAGTTAAATTATGCTTTGTGAGTTTTCAATAATGCATTAAATTTTACTCCTGGTTATGCTGGTAGACACAGAACAGGGAGATCTAATCTGTTTCACATGAGGGTTGTATCCTTAGTGGTGAGTGTACTGCATCTCTATCAGAAAAAGGAGGAGTGTCCAAATTTTAAGTTGTCAGCAAAGCCAGATAAAATGTCTGCACAGACTGAGACACTCAAACTCTGATAAACATCCTCAGACATGCACATAAACAGAGAAAGTCTGGATATCACACAATTAGCCAAACTGTAATACATTGTACATCAATAGCTCTTAAATGAATTAACTCTAATCTAGTTTGATATAACTCATCAAGTGTAATTTAATTACAGATTGCTTTGTGATTTCCCTGTGGAGATTTTCCATTTTGTCCACACCACAGTCAAAATACCACCCCTGTGAAAACTGTTGGAATTTGCCCACAACATTTTTGAGATGCTTTCAAAATATATTTATTTGGAAAATACTTATGCAAATGCGGTTTTGACGTGTAAAGCGGCTGTGTGTGCTGCGGCAGCTCCGCTGGCAACAACTGGCGGCTGATACTGTGGCCTGGAAAGTCAACAGGAGTCAGTATGTCCCAGTAGTCTCAGCCAAACCAGCACCAATCAGCAGAAACAGATGGGTGTTTGTTTAGCAGGACAGTGGAAAGTACGGAGGAGCTTAGGCACAAGAGCCTTTCTTCCTCTCATATTTACTTAAAGAACCCCTGACTAGAGCTCACCATTTTAGGAAATGTTTTTCCAGTATTTTATCTTTCTTTAGACTTTCTCTTTTAGCTTTCAGGTTCACTTAACGCTTCGCTTTGACCTTATTCTCACTTCGCACTCCCTTCAAGGACCTTCCCTTTGCTCAGTTCCATCACTTACGCTCTTTAAACGTACACCTCAGTGGCATATTTGATCGCTGCAGCATGCCACTGACAGTTTAATCCATGCAATCATTCATGCAGGCTGTGATAACATTTGCCAGAGAGCAAAGCCTGAGGCTGCCATTTGTTTGATGACCCCTTGAGCGCCGCAAGAGTTCAGTTTATAATTTAGTCACAAGGGCCCAGTGGTTTGACATTCCTTCAGCCCACAGTGAGGAGTGAATCAGGAGGAATTATTCATTTCAGGAGACACTGACTGTAGGCAACCATCTCATGAGTGTCCCATGATTCTCATCAAGCTGCACAGACCGACAGTGATACATGTGAGCTTCAAAGGAAGTGTTCACTTTTGCTCCTCAGATATTTGGGGAAATTGAGATAAGCCTAGAGTTATTGCACGGCTTAATTTGCCTGTTTATCAGAATCTGCTTGTTTTCTTGATTAAATACGGAAGATCTTGCGATTTGAAAAGTATAATTATGACAACATGAGTGTGATTTGCTAAGTTTTGGCCTTTGTCTCTAATAGTTCTCTCTAATACTCTCTCTAATAGTAGTTAGAAGATGGGTATAGCATCCAACAAACGTACCCTGCTGGAATTGAACTGAGGATGTTGTGATTGCATGGACATCCGAGACCACAGGGACACATTTAGCCAGCTCAACAGTTTACCCAGATGATCTAAACTACTTTATCTAAAGCTAAAACTGAAAGAGAGCGCTCCTGAAATGCTGTAATAATTGCAGAAGGAAATTGTGCATGCACCGTTATAGGAAGGTTAAAGTTGAAATAGCAAGTTAGTCTGTAATCTGTGATGGATGTTTACAACAAACAGTATGGTAAACATTTTCTTCTAAATACATTTGGATAACCTGGCAGTTTGTTTAACCTCCCCACCCCAAATCTTAGCAATTATGTTTATGTTATTATTACTGATCTATGAACTATGAATATAAGACCCCATCCTTAGATTTTTAAGGGTTATGAAATGTCTAAATGATGTACGGGTCGATAAAATTCTGTAGTGAAGGAGAGTAACCATCTGAATTATTCTGATTGTTTGCCTTTATCCTTTACCCAGGTCTCCTCCCAGGCCCAGCCCAGGCAGTCTCCACTATTCAGACGAGGACGTCAGCACAAAGTACAACGACCTGATCCCTGCAGAGAGCAGCAGCCTGACTGAGAAACCCTCAGAAATCTCAGACTCACAGGTGCAGTAGCAACATCTGTAGTTTATACTCCATCGTGTATGGTTTCTCTATGTAAAAAGCTCACTATCTGTCTGCATAAAGTGTGTATATGTTATATATTCGTCGATGTGCTCACACTGTCATCTCCTTGAATACCTCAGGAATTCGGCTTTGCATTGTTGGCTGTACCGTGTGTTGTGTCAGTTCATAATATGGTGTCCTTTCTCTGTCATTCACCTGAATGCGTTTGGCCTGCAGAGCTCATAAGATATAGCTACAGTAATGCACAAGGAGAGATGAGAGATTAATGACTCTGAACACTGGCGGCAAAGCAGTTTTCAGACCAGGCAGTGACCTGTGGAGAATGTCACTCTGAGAACATCCACCTGAGATCCAGGCCACTGCACTCAGCCACAGCACTTGTTATGTAAGACGGCGAGCGCAGATGCACTCTACAAAATTTATTTTAGAGCTAGTTACGTATTGGAATTTGCTGCTCAGGCCAGGCAGCCTATCCAACTTTCCTACTGGATTCAGTCAGTCAGGTCAGTAAAAATCATCTCATGAGGAAAACCACTGAATACTGTATTGGCTTTATTACTGTGGCTCTTCTTCTGCAGCAGAGCCTAGCCTTATAAGCATTGTGAGCAGTCAGAAATGATAGTTTTTAACGTATTTTGAATGTATTTGAAAGTATTTTCTGTCTAAACAGATACTATCAAGACTGATAAAAGACTAAAAACTATCGCTAGAATGTCTTTTAACTCGTGGCCTTTTCCATGTGCCGAGCCAAACTGCTTTTGCCCAGTAAGTGAGTTTAATCGATGAATTGTGCCTTTCACTCCGTCTGTCTCTATCTTTCCATTGATCAGTCTGTGTGCCGCTCACCCTCATGTGTCTGATTCCCTCACTGTTGTCTTTTTCATTTCAGGGTTTTATTCACCCCTGTTCTTTGATCTGAATAATTTTGTCCCAGATGTCTTATATGCATATGTTTTTTTTCTGTTTTTGTTTATGTCACCCAATTCCCTAGCTCTCTGTGAAACATCTTTGCGGTCCGCAGTCTGGTTTTGATCATAGTCAGATGAAAGCATCGGGGGGGGAAGTGGTCCCGAATCTCCTCGGTTTCAGCCTTCCTTCAGTGTTTTCTTTCATCTAGGAATTCTTTACTCTAGGCATTTCCCAAACTATCTCGGAACATCTCTTAGCTAAAAACGTCCCCGGTGTCAGTGCCACAGCCAAAAATCTCTCCTCACCTGGTCTTATCGGCACCTAAGTCCTATTTCCAGATCAAATGAAAATCTCCCTACAATGAATCGCTACAGACAGGACCTTTCGCAGCATGATAACATCCTCTCAAATGAAGCATTTCGACATTTCATCACCTGTCTGACATATCTACCGTTCGCACTTGTGCATTGTCAAACATGGCCCTAATGCAGTGACTGCCCCCCCCCCTTCAGCCTGAGATGACGACGCCTGCCTGATGCCACACTGCACATTCAGCCTTTGGCTTTGATGGGCTAAAACACACAGAGCCGTGCCTGTTAGCCCAGGGTTCCGCTGCCATACCCCTGACAGGCCACCATATCAGCACCCAATGGTGCTTCAGAGAAATCCAGGAATGCTCTTTGAAGTTTTATTGAGCAGATAACTTCAAGCTATCAGTATGACATTGTGCTGTCTGTCCTCTTTAATCCCTGGGGCCTCCACCAGCAGGTATAAGTTGACTATTGTACTCCTCCTCAAGAGGGGATTTGGGCGAAGCTAACATTGACTTGGCAAGGCAACAAGGCCACCATTACTGCTGTGCTCCCCTGCAGGTAGAGACCCATTGACTTTTCTTTCTTTATAATACAGGCTTTCTCATTTACCAAGGTTGTCTTTGTCTGTCATATGAGGCTGAAGCCAGTCGAAGACAGATGATCTCATCTCTGAGTCAGAGATAAGATAGTAGATTATACTCTCTGCAGAGTGGCATTCCGTGGGAGAGAAATGAAAATGTCTGCTTTCTCTTCTCGCATGCTCTCTCTCTCTCTCTCTCTCTCTGTCTATCTCTCTCTTTCTCCACCCTTACCCTCCCTGTCTTTTTGGCTACTGTAGCTTTTTTTGGCTGAGGCTCAACTGAGAATACTGTCTGTAATGTTTGGATTGTCTCTAGTGACAACGCACCGCTTTGTTTTGACTGACCCGGCCTGAAGTATGATGTCACAGCCTACAAGAAAGGGAAAAGTCATGACCATGAATAAATTAGATTTTGTTTTTTAATAATTTTATGGCATCGATTCATACGCTACTACAGGGTAGAGGAGAGAGACCGGCGACGGTGGGTGAAAGGAGTGAGATGAAAGCTAGCCACAAACTCATGCAGTCCCTTAAACTAAAGAGGGGTGACGAATTAAAGGAAACGTTCCACCCCCCCCCCAAAAAAATGAGTCGAGAAACATAATGAGCACACATGCTTACCGTCATTATAGTCCACCAGTCTGGGACAGCACTAATTCCCCACAAAATCTCAAATCCCTTTTGATTATAATTGTTCTGATGACGCAACATACATTAGTGGTAGGGATAGGGATAGGAGCTGCTAAGGAGGCCCTACATCCCTGTTTTAATGATGACAAAATCAACTTCATTTGGATGTAACAGGAATTTCAGGACGCCAAAAACACAGCTGCATCTTCCTGTTTCTATTTTTTTTTTCTCCCTTCTACACAGAAACTGCTTAAGACAGTACAAAAATGTTCATACTGTGAAAATGTTGGGACTTTTTAATCCCCCTCCAGACCCACATATAGTGTTATTGTCTTTGTTTCTGGAGACCCCCACTGTGTTCACTTCATCAATGAGAGTGACATAGACAAGCCCCCCCCTTTTCTCCCCCTCCTTTCTGCAATAATCCATAACCGGAGGACAAAGGACTGACCCACTCTGTGGTATTAGGGTATGCATCAATTGTGGGGGGGGGATGGGGACCCAGCTAGCCGGGAGATTGTTGTTCCAGTCTCATGCCATCATATAAACCATAGTATGATTTATAGTTATTTACAAAGCATTTTAACACTTGGTTAATCATGAAGTGCTTTGTGGAGCAACTTGAGGCACCAATGCAGAGGAAAAAAAAAGAATAGGAGATGACAGCATATGGCATTTTCAGCTGAACTCTTTCCAGGCTGAGGTCAAAGGTCAAAGTTCTTTCAGATAGTTTGTCTCAACACGTTTATTTGCCAATAATGATCAAATTATCTCCAACAAATACTGCAAGACATTTTTACCCATATTTGAAGCACTTCCACTGTCTGATTTTCCCCTTTTTTCCATCTCTCACATTGTTTTCCCTCCTAAGTTGTCAGCGATTATAAACAGGAATACAGGAAAACTTTATTATGCTGATTATAAAATAAACTGTCAAGAGGTTTCCACAGTTAATTGGACCGATTTCTTAATCTCTCTCTCTGCCTAATTTAACATCATAATGATGAAAACATGTTTAATAATTGACACTCGCGGGCTGGTATGTGTCTGTCTTACACATATCCTTGCATAAATAAGATGGTGGTTTCCCTTGAGGCTGAGGTGCAATGCTGCATTTCATGCCTAAAGTCTATTTCTTTCACAGCATTCAGCTCTAGTAATTAGCTTGTAATGAGTTGAAGTAAGGAGCTGTGTCACAGGCTGTGTTGCCCCAGAGGCAAAATTTCAAGCATCTCTGTCTCCGCTGTAGGTTCCTCAACTGGATCCTTGAGTTATTTCTGTTTTTAGTCTGCTGTTGAACCAAAAGCAAAAGGAGGCATGAGTGGATTAGAGTATACTTGTATGTAGATGATTTCAAGAGTCAGAACATCTGTTGCACACACTCCACAGCCGCAGGAATAGGACGCAATTCACTTTGTCAACACTTGGTCTGCACTCAGTCTTTTCCCACTTCTACACACACACACACACACACACACACACTCAAACACACACAACCATGCTTTGTGTGGTGTTTCATCTCTCAATGCAGTGTTAATTCTTTCAGAGTGAGGTAATACCACTTGAAGTGGCTCAGCATGCCTTGTTGGTCCACTGTGAATGGATCTTGTTATTGTGTTGTTGTGTTGCTAAACGCGATGGCATGATGGGAATGCTTTTCAACGCTAGCTGGCCTTAAGTGTTTAAAGCTAGGTAACAGCATTAAAGAAAATGGACACAAACACACACAGCCAATGATGCATCTGACTCTCCTTATTGAGAGAAACAACAACATAAAAAGAAAGTAGGATCATTGTGATCAACTTCCGAATGTTGAGGGAAACTTTTCTGTGCACAAAATCTGCCTTTGATTTATTTGTGGTAAAGGAAGAGCAGGGGGGGGAGAGGGGATCACTCTCCTTTGTTTAGAAACAAAAAGGATCAAAACTGCGGGACCTTTTCCTTATAATTCAACACAAGCAATGTATGTTTGTACATTTATAAACTCTACTGACAAGTAAAAAAGGAAAATCCTTTATATATGGGGGTTTTGGCATAGGTGACATGAACCATGTTGAGGCATGGAGGAAATCTGAGCCTACCGACATATGTATCACATATGTGCTGTGCAATATTCAGCATTAGAGCTGTGCTCCGGAGCGTATCCTCCGAGTGCGTGCCAGCGCCCATGTTCTTGTGTAAGAAGATAGAACATGATAATATGAGGGATTTTGTAATACACCTAATTCATACTTCAGGCAGCCTCTTTGGGAAATGATCCAGCAACAATTTTTGGCAAAGTTGACTGTACAATAGTTCATTGTGAGGCAGGTGATTAATAACAGGCTAGCTGGTCAATTGGCAGCTTGCTTTCATGGCGATTAGTTGACCATGAGCATTTCCCACTGAGCGCTCAATGATCACTTTGCTTCCTGTTTGACATGTGGAATGTTACTTGAACACAATAGTGTTTCCAGCCCAGTCTGCATCCAGGTAGTGGGTCAGGGATGAGAATGTGTGGAGGATTATTGTTATTTCTCTACAGATGGCTTAACAGACTTCAAACTGACTCGAAACATAAAGAACAACAATTCTACTTCCCTCTCAATGAGCTCCTAAAATCACACTTTCTTTTGAAAATGCACTGCAGAATCTTTTTTTTCTACCTTTTGTTAGCTTTTCACACTATTCACACAGACTGACACAAAGGATCATTACATACCTTATGTACACATATTTCTAGTATTATCATCGTCATTTCTGGGCCATTTTAATCATTCTGTTATGGTGATGTACTGTAAAACCCATTGTTCTGTTCACCCATAGGAGGCGCTGGTGTTTTCATATGGGACAGGTGGTCTACATACACTTCCACTGCATTTGGTGAGGTTCCTGTGGCTGCCTGCTTTGAATGTTTGTAGCCCGATAGGTGACTGGTTCCTATTGCTAGTTCCCATCCAATCCTCTCCCTCTGATTCCCATTCTAGGTTTTATGTGGTACAATGAGCTATACAACACCTAACCCCGTCTTGCTGGTGTGGTGTGGATACAAAGATCGTATATCCTGAATATATATAGATGATCCAGTGACTGATTGCTTTAAATCCTAAAGATAATTTGACCTTTGCCATCTTGTGTTGATGGTCCGTTTACAATGCACGTTTCAGTAACAAGTCATCCTTCCATAATCATGCTTTGACCATCTTTGATCATTCTTGGTGTCCGTGTGTACTTGTGATGTGTTGTAAATGTAAGTGCGTGCGTGTATGTGTGTGTGCGTGCGTGTGTGTGTGTGTGTGCATGTTGTTTAGGTAGGGATGATTCTGAACTGATGATGATTCAGAGTAATTCAATAACTTCATGTTCATTTACATTTATAGCTTCTGCAACTCTAACTGCTCCACATGGAAACACTGCAGAATCATCCCATGCTAACCTCATAAATCAATATCTCTTCTTCTTCTTCTTTCTTTCACAGGGCAGCGACAGTGAGTATGAGGTGGACCCCAACCGACAGAAGACCCACTCCTTTGTCAATCACTACATAAGCGACCCCACTTACTACAACTCCTGGCGCCGCCAGCAGAAAGGCATATCCCGCGCGCAGGCCTACAGCTACACAGAGTCCGAGTCAGGCGACCCGGATCATTGCGCCCCGCCGCCGCTGCCTCCTCTACCTCCGCTGCCACCCCAGCTCAGTTCACCTAGCCCCCAGCCTCAGCAGGCCCAGGGACAACCCCAGGGCCAAGGCAGCCTGTTCAGGCCCAAAGGTAGCCGGACTCCCACCCCCTCCCAGCAGAGCTCCAACCCCCCCAGCCAGCACAGCACCCTCTACAGGCCCCCCAGCAGCCTAGCCCCTGGCTCACGGGCCCCCATTGCTGGCTTCTCCTCCTTTGTGTGAAAAATGCTGAAAAGGACATAGAGATTTCTGGAAATATCTACCCAACTTGTGTTGAAAAAAAAAAAAACACAGCATTGCATAAAGCGCAGTCAACCGAATCAAGTCATTTATGCTTCTCTTTCATTTGATTACTTTTCCTTTTATCTTTTTCTTTTTTTTTTTTTTTTTTTTGTTAATGTTATCTTTCTTAGGTCAGCCTTGATACATGCGAAACAACACTATGAGACTTTTTGGAGCACTTTTTTTTTTTTTTGTCTAATGCGTGGAAGTGTGCCAGTGTAGACTTTGATTTCTCTCACCAGTTAATGAAATACTCTGCAATATCTATTCAGTTTTATTTTGCTATTTGAACTATTTGCATGACTTTTTCTTATCATTTAATTCCTCCCTTTTCGGTTTCTTTTCTTTGAACACATTCAAATCTCTTTGATTCTGTACAAAGTCACAAGAATCTTTGAAAACACACATATTAATATATATATATAGTAGATGTACCTATCGAGTCAGTGCGGACTCTGCATTGATGGAGACTGATATAACAAGATGACGGAGCCATATTGTGGAAGTGAAAGGACACGTTTTCGTTTGAAATGATGGGAAGATGAACTGGATGTAAAAAAACAAACAAACAAAAAAAAAAGGAACTGATGAAAGACAGACGTGGATGTTGAATTCATGCCAAATCGAACAAATTTTAATGTGTTGGCCAGGAGAGTTTTTAGCGGACATTTGAGCAACAATCACACGTTTCCATGGAAACAGCTCACTGGTCAATAGCACACTAAATACATGGAAAAGTCGGACAACATTCGGCCACGGCAGGTCGAATGTCAAAGACTGTTCTGTGCCTGAAGGATCATGCGGATATATGAAATGGGTGTATATCTGTTAAAGTGAAAGTGTAAAAGTCTTTTTTTGTGAGTGTGTAATCAGTGGATCAACGATGCCTTGATAGAGAAACACTCATTTATGATATGTGGCACCAATTGTGACTGAACTGCTGACAGTGCCCTTGATTGTGGCATCGTAATGGCTGGCCTCGCGCTACAAGAGCCTTCTTTTAATCTTGACAGATGTGGGCTGTGAATTAATTTGCATACACAACTCATGTTTTTTTTTTTTTTTTCCACCCTTTGCTGGCTCACATAAACACACATCAGTCTCATTCTGCACATGTCTACTGAAATGCTTTGAAATGGGCACAGCTGCTTACCCTGCTCAAATGTTAGCAGTGTGATTTTTGACAAGAAACAAAGAGGATTTCTTTTCCTGATTCTTTCCCCGCTGGTATAACTCTTCTCTGTCACTGACCACTATCACGGGGCAGCGCTGAGTCTGCGCCAAGAGATGATGTCATTGAATTGCCTCACCTCTTTCCCTTTTGTGTAATCAACCACTCTGTACTATTCAGGTGTGACTGTATCGTCCCAAATGCTAATGTGTGTGTGTGTGCGTGTGTGTGTGCGCATGTGATTACACTTTTTCGTGAGTAAGCTTTACAGATCATTCACTGTGTGTCTGGTTATAAAGAGATTGTCCTGCAGCAACTGTAAACCTGCCTGGAGTAACGCCACAGAGAGTTGGCGCCATCCAGCCGCCTGTCAGGTGCACTCATAACGCTATAGTGAAGACTCAGTGGTGTGTTCCTAGTTTCCATAGTTCCAAAAACAAACAAAAAAAAAAAGGAAAAAAATGTCATTCTACTTATTTTCTTCTCTGTGGGGTGATTTCATTGTACGCAACAAAAGCTTATCATGCAGAATCTGAATGAATATATGATCACAGTACATTTCTGAAATAAATTATTTTTCAATGTTAGCGATTCTGGTGCTCAATTGCAAACTGGACAAGGGAGATGGGAGATGGGGAAGAGTGAAAATGCTGGGCTAAATAAAACTGGAGTAAGGCCGCTAAAGAGAGAAAGAAAGGAGAATTGAATGGGGATAAGTTGTGATTAATGCTGACGTGGAAATTCTAATTATATGACTATTTTAGAGAGACTAGATCTTGGATTTTGTTGCAATGGAACATCATCAAGTCAAAAAACTTTGTTGGCAAATCAAATACTAAAAGAATGACTTTGCTGATACGTTTCAGTTCAAAGTTTTTAATGAGTGCTGTATGTCATTCATTCATTTTTTTTTACATTAAGTTATCTTGGATTATAAGTAAAACCAGTCTGTTGCTTGTCAAGCTGTTTTGATCAATTCAGTCTAAATATAAATACTGTTTGTTATATTAAAAGCTCAGCAACCAGCTATATGTGACAAAGTCATCGCATCGTAATTATTTATGTGGATTTTGCTGTCTTTCAGTAAGCTTTTAGCTAAGAAGTAACACGTCTTATGTCACGGCTGAGCAAATGCACAGTTTATTGCAGATAGAATACCTTGGAGCATATAACATGTATCATTGTGCAAGTATAATATACAAGTGCAATGGTTTAGTATCTGATAAACCTTCAAACATGTCTCATTTAGTCCTCAAACTTAGACAAACTGGACTTTTTGGTTTGTATTTCAGCTTCTCACGGGTAATTATAGCAAAATGTCCACACCAGTATTTAGTCTGAACATAGCAAACAAGTAAACAATGAAAGTCTTACATGCACAGGATATCATATCATGTTTATCACATCAACTTTGATCACAATCAAATCAGAACAAAAATCATGTTACATTTAGTGACATGTCATAAAAACATATATGGAAAATATAAAACATGCAAAAATGCTAGTGTGAATAACGTGTCGGCGGTGCTCTGTGTTTAAATGTTTGTGTTGGATTAGTCAGTGGCCAATTAGTTGATGAAATTCTACTTAACCTTAGGTCTATTAAGGGCATCAATAAATTGGATCAGTGCAGATGCTGTGAAATCCTGTTATTTGGTTACAAATGTCCCCTCCTGACTTTTTCATCTTTTTTCTCCACTCCTTGAAAATCATTCACTAGCTCATCATTTCTTCTTTTACCAACTAAACTGTCTCTGCTGGACCTTTCAACCCATCATATTAAGGGATACCTGGAGTTAAGGGATACCCCTGTTAGTAACGGTGGAACAGAAATGTTTTTTTTAAAAATAGGAACTAAACTAACACACATATACATGCATGACAGAAGTACATGTACAGTATCAGATGGTGTTAGATGCTAATTGGATCACAGTCAACTTGATCCAGGGCTAACCTACTAAACACATAGGCATGAGAAGAGAGGAGATTAGATGGGATGGAACAGGGAATTGGAACGAGCACATCCAGAGCGCTAATCCCTTTTTTGAAAACACATGGGAAATTTCTCTCCAACAGAAGAATCACAGACAGGAAGGTATTTCACTCGCTGAAATGTTCATTTCCTTCTCTCTCCCTCAGGAAATGAATGACAGAGTAAAGAGTGAGCTGGTGGTCCCTGTTAAAAAGGGAGCCCAAGGTACTAAATAGCCCTGATGAGCTTTGAGAACCCACGGTTGGGATATTAAAGGATTCAGACAGAAGGTGTAGTTCAAAGGAGTTGAAACCCTGAATTTAATTGCCTCATTTGTGAGCTTCACTGAGGGTGGTTTGGGGATTTGAAGAGGATATACTGGCAGTTGGAGAAAGGATACTAATTTGAGAAAGGGGATGTTCCCTGAGCGCTGTTCACGAATGCCTTTGTAATGTGCTGTTTGGTGGATGCCTAAAATTGGTTTCTAACTTAATGTGCATTATGATAAAGAACCCAAAAATGATGCTGTGTGCTCATAACCATGTTGGCGAGTCCATTCGCCCTAGCCAACTTCAATCTCACTCTTCTTGCAGTTTGGACAGACTCTACTTTCCACAGTATGTGGTTTGGTTCAGGCAAGATTTAATTAGAGATGTGAGGCAACTGGAAATTGTGACATAAATTGCTGAAATTGTTGAAGTCATATTTGGTCACAATTGTTTCTATGCCATTTGGAGTTATCCCTGCGTTGGTTTGTTGTTGTTGACAAGAAAGTATCTCATGTCCCAATTTCTTACTGTAGCCTTTCCAGGCTGTATGCATTACATAACGCATAAGACAAAGCCACACAAGGAAGTAATAACTGAATAAGGGGCCCACTTCAGGGTAATGCGTCATCAAAGATTTGTGTTCCTGCACAACCTCACTGAAGTTCTGAGGCAACCAAACAGAGCTGCCATAAAACACTTCACCACTAATTGGTCCATCGTGTAACAATATAAGACCTGATGATATTTACAGGTGGCCGAAGGAGGCTTTAACAGACAGGTGGGCGTCAGTGGGGTAACAAAAGTGGAAGTTCACACCTGAGGACCAGATGAGTATTGTAACCAGACAAGCACAAGCTCATTTCTACATGACCTAAATGTGTTACGCATCAAAGGTCGTAAATTTGCTTTGTGTGTGTGAAATTAAAGGCCATTTTTAATGCAATTTGGAGATTGTCAAAAAATAATTGCTGTAAAGGGCACCACGTCTACCCTAATTACCTTCATAGATATTATGAGTTAGTGATCATATAAATCAATATGTCTGGACCTTTAATTATAGTAATGGGCTACTTTGCAGTACACTTGCCCTTATGCTACAAATCATGAATGAGAGGAGCATTAATTTGAACTGAACTTTATGGGCTATGTTCATGGTCAATACCAGTTACAGGTACTAGGCCTACATGGTCATGTGTATTAAAGTTTGTGTGTTGTGGCAATCATGAGAAAGAATGGGGTTGTTAGCATACTTTTTTAAAAATTACCATATTATTATATTACCTAAAGTCTAAAATCTGCCTATTATTATATGTATGTATGTATAGATTATTATATAAATACTTTAATTTAAGGAAGAAACCCACTACATACAATATGAATGCAAACAAATCCAATTTTAAGCGTCCACCAATTATTTCAGGAGACATAATAAAGCCATAACACACAGATCTCCAATTCTCACAGACTGTGCTTGTGTGAAATACATTCATTGACTTCCTCTTTCAACATCTGCTGGTTCAAATGATTCACTCCAAAATATGAAGAAGTCCAGTTTAGAGAGCAAATAACTACAGAGGGAGAGTTATGGGAATAGTTCGACATTTTTGGAAACGCCCATGTCGGTTTTCTAGTCCAGAGTCAGATGAGATGGTTGATACCATTCTCATGTCTGCATGGTAAATATGAATCTACAGCCACGTGGCCGTTAGCTTAGTTTAGCACAAACACTGGAAACAGGAGGAAATAACTAGCCTGTCCAAAAGATTAAAAAAAAATTGACCTACCAACACCTTTAAAGCTCACTAATATGTTATCTTTATTTGTTTAATTTGTACAAAAAGGTGTACAAATGAGAAAGTTGGGGTTCTTCAGGGGGGATTATGTGTCAGACTATTTACTGGTTTGGCATAGTAACTGCTGGAGTCTCTTCTGGTTGAGTCAACCAAAAGGTGACTCAAGTCACTGCACTCAGCCAAGAAATAGTCTGTAAACGCCAAAGATATTACATACAAATTAATGAGCTTTAAAGGTGCTGATAGACTTATTTTGCTAGTTTTGAACAAAGGCAGGCTAGTTTTCCCTCTTCCAGTCTCTCTATACTTTTACAAAAGTGTATGGGTCTCTTCTCATAAGTCCAGGCAAGAAAGCCCAAACTATTCCTTTAAACTGGTGTGTTTTTCACAGAACTATTTGAAGATCTTATTTCATCGCCATTAGTCTTGAACTAATGGCCTGGGAGCCCCACCAAGTTGAAGTTCTGCCTATTGTGATGTGTTGAGGGGGGTAAACGGGTAAATGGGGCTCTGTCCCTTTAAAACGCAGCAGGAGGTGGTGCTCTCCAGCAGAGGAGGAGGAGGAGGAGGAGGAGGGGGGGAGAGAGAGAGAGAGAGAGAGAGAGAGAGAGAGAGAGAGAGAGAGAGAGAGAGAGAGAGAGAGCGAGCAGGGAGGGGGAGGGCCGCTTTGTGCGCCACACAGCAGATGCAAACTACGGACATTGGAGCATCGACTAGGGGATTGTCCTGCCGCAACTCTGCCGCTCTCCTGCTGAGGAAACTAACCTGAATTTGGAAGGACGCAGAGGTTTTTCCTCCCAGTTCCGCTGCTCTCCTGTGTTTACGAAAGCTTGAGTGGAATACAACCTGAAACTTCCCAGTCGCTCGGACCCTAAAGGTAACATTTCTTCATGGTGTGACTATTATAGTTTTAGCGGTGAAGTAATCTGTACTGTCGTGTTGCATTAGACTCGACTTTTATTAATTACACGGCGACAGCAAGTGTGTCTAATATAGTTTTCAGACTAGTCTGTGAAGCCGGACAGCAAACATAGGTTGAAGTTAAAAAAAAAAAAAAAAAAGGAAGAAAAAAAAGCAAACGGTGTGAAATCTGCATCTCATTTGAATGTCAAATCTGCTGGAGGACAATCAGCGCCTGGCAGTCGCATCAGGCTCTTGGCTGTCCCGTATGGAGACACAACAATGAGCTCTTTGGCGTCCTCTCTGTCCCCCATGAGCCTGGAGAAGACCAGAAAGTAAAAGGGCAAAACCATAACATTATGAAAGTCACCACCTAAGCATAAAAGAAGCATCTACTTGGGTCAAAAGTTGCTTTACAATTGATTCTATGTCTGGTTAAACTTTGTGAACTTTGCTATTTGAAATATATTTTTTTTATGTCAAGGAATCTTCAAATATTGAAGTTTTAAATTACCTCATTTAGATTTTGGCACAGAGCACCCATCTTACAAGAAGTTATGCTTTGTATAATTCATTAGACATTTACATAATCATCTATTCTAGATGCAAGGCCGAAAACAAAATCAACAGATTAAATGAGTCGTTGACTGGGTTTAATTCTAGGGAATTAAATAATACTGAAATTGAACTATTCATCATTTTTGGAGGGACCCCCGGGAGCCCCATTAAGGGCCCCTAAGGGTCCTCTGGACTCATAACAATTGACTTATTCAGGTTGTAGATTACCCCATAGTGGGAGCCAGGTTGTCTAAAATAAGTGTCCCAAATTACCATTTTCAGGACAGGATGTGGTTTAATCAGAGCGAAGCAGATGGACTCAGAAGCATCAGTCCTCTTCACTGACAGTTACGTAACATTAATACTCTGCAGCGAGAACACAGTTTGGAGTTGGAAATCTCTACCAAGAGCTCAACAAACAAACGCAGCTACTTTCACTGTCATCCCTCCCCCTCTCAAATTTGTCTGCCTTCCCGCTCCATTAGTTTGTTGTTCCTGTTTGTGTTTACAGACGCTGGCGCTTGCCTCCTCGTGGTCATCACGCCTGATGAACTGGGTAATTTACTCTAGGATTGCCATCACAGCTGTATACCTGCCCGGCCTCATTCATCACGCTCTAATTGAAGGCAATATAGTGTGTGCTTGACTTTAACTACGCTGACCATAAAGTATGCGGGGTCTGCTTTATAACGTTCATTATTCCTCGCGTATCATCAGTAATCAACTCTTTTGTTCTCGTTAAACCATCACTCTCAACTGAAGTGGACATATTGAGTAATGGGCTTGGCGTTGTCAGGCTCCTGCCCTTTGACCCCCTCCTGCATACGCACAACCACACCCAAAACAACAGCCCTAAGCTCTGTCAGTATTTGTCATTTAGCTTGATGTATTATTTCCCCAACACTCTGATGTGATGGAGAAATGAGACGCTTTTAAGTAGAGAGATTAAGGCCAAGGTCAGACATCATGCCAGCAGTGAGTTTGACTTTTCTTGCTCTTCTTTGTGACTTTCCTCTGATAGAAGTGGTGCATTATTACACACACATACACACAAATACACACACACACACACGCTCCAGGCCTTCCAGCTCCTCAGTGTAAGGCTTCTCCAGAGCTGCCAGGCAGATCTCTCTCCATCAAGATCTATTGTATGCGTTTCAGAGTCAGAGGGGAGGGGTGGGTGTGTGTGTGTGTGTGTGTGTCATCTCTGACTGTGCTTTTTTTTGCAATGGAGGCTATTTCAGTTTGGTCTGGAGGGGACACTGCTGCTGCGTAGTGAGGAAGCTGGCTACCTGCCCGACTCTGACTGTGCTGAGGTCATTACAGTTTTATACTGGAAAGAGGGCGTGTAAGAGTGGGGGGTTGGGGAGAAGTAGTTAGACTCACTCGCACTCTGTTTCTCATGAAAACGTTAACTTCAGGCAGTTTCTCCTGCGTTCTGTTAAAGCGGAGGGGCAACTCGTTTCCTTGTGAAGCAACACAGAGTCAGTGTTTTATTTGTAGGTGCCCGGGTTCTCGTTAAAACCGAGGAGGTTTAATGTATAGAGCATGTTAGCTGGAGTCAGATGTGATAACTTACAACATGTACGTGTTGCTTCCCATGCCTCAGGAAAATTATTTGCGTAATCCACCCACCTTTATCCCAAGCTCCATAGCAGATCATCCGGGAAGGATGGGAGAATGTCTTGATGTCTTGACCAAATGTCAAGACATTCTCCCAAGTAAGTTTTTATGAGCTATTTTTAGCATGTTTTGAGAGGTTTACACATGATGTTAGAGAGGAAACTCATTATAATTTCATGAGAAACAGAAAAAAAGAGGGCAGTTTGCCCAGAACGAAAGGTAATTTTTTTCAGTTTTCATTGAGTAGAACGTTGGAAAACAACTTGATAACATTATTGGAAGTGTTTCAGAAATGCTCTCCAGAGCTCTGCAGTGGGAGCTTCACAATTACTGTGAAGTATTAATCACTTACAAGGTGAAGGATGTGTCATTTTTTTTTTTTTTTCAGCTGTTGATATTGGAAAGTAATGAGGCTTTTGTTGAACTACCCGAGGAGTGTTGGTTTGTCTCAGACAATTACAGGAATCTCTCCGCATGGAAAGAAAGAACCAAGGTCTTTGAACTGTGAGGAGAAATCATGTGGAGGAAGTTTGAGTTAATTCTTAAACACACTTTATGAGTTAGCGAAACCCAACATCATGTCAGTGTCTTCAGGCGTTTCGCAGAAGATGTTTAACTTTGTACTTTGAGCAAATGGAAAGTTAAATTCCATCAGTGCTATATTTAAACAAATTAACTAGAAGTTCATCAATCATTATCTATGAAAAGAGGTTACCTTCTTTGAAAAATGACATTATATAGTACGTAGTTTCCAACCTCCCTTAAAACAAAGCGATTTCTGCTTGCAACCCCTCCTCCCTGGTTGTGAATGTCTGTGGAGTGATTTTAAAGGTAAAATGATCCAATAATCCTCAAGAAAAAACAAAGATTTGAGGAAAATCTAAAAAATAAACATCATTTGGTGTAGAATATGGTTGCTATCCTGTCAATCATCTTGCGACCCCTCAGATTTATATTGTGACCTCTTGTGGGGCCCTGAGCCCAGGTTAGGAACAACCGACTTAGTCAACCAAGACCTTCAGTTCATTTTTGTTCTCTAGAAAGTTCATATTATAATTTGGAGTTGATGTATTTCAAATGATCTGATTTTGGAATCACACAGTTTGATTATTGAATAGTTAAAGAGGTCAGAACTGTGTCAGCTGTTTTGGGCCAAACCCTCTTGAAAATATATCAACATTCAAGGTTCAGCACAAAACTGAAAGGGAAACCATACAGGCCTTTAACCATCTCATTTAACAACAATATATCACGGCTGTTCCCACAAAAAAACGGCCACTTTCTCTTTCTTGTTTTGAACAACAACCCGTATGCACCCGATACTCAATAGCTCACATCTGTGGTTGTTTTGGTTACTGTCTATGTTACGTGATCATTGTAGGGGGAAAAATAACCAGTTTAACAGGAATTATTTTGCTTTGCGGTGTAACAGTACTCTACGCTGAAGGCATTTCACTCGATGCTTGATAACACTATCAGTATCACTCCACAACTCCTAAACACATGCTTCATAGTGACATGTTCAGAAAATTTGGCTGTATATTTTTTTTGGCACGTCACCTTCCCCCTTACAGCAACTGTCATTGTTTATTTACCTCGTTGTGTTGTTTAAGGCTGTAAAACCGGTTCAGATAATTATCATGTTTGTGTTAAAGCAGTTGCAGTGAAGGCGAACGCGGCCAGCTCGGTGGGTATTTCCCACGTTATGAAAGTTCCAGATCATCCTCTGTAGCTTCTCAAAACATCCATCATCAGCTGGCACACCTGTCCAGCTCTTCTGTAATCCTCTCTGTTTACAGTACGTGATCATGCAGGCATATTTTTGAAACATAGTCATAGCTTTTTTGGTGATTGCAGCATGTTGATGAGTAAGGGTGTAACGGTATACAAAAGTCATGGTTTGGTACAAAAAAGAAAGGTAGAAAATAACATTTTGGTCTTTATTTTGAAAAATGTAAACTTACAACAGTGGTTCATTACTGAAACAGTTCCGCATGTCAGAGTAAGTGGATCATTAAACTGTTTTGACAGTTATTGTTTGGCTCATGAAGCGTATTCTTGGTATGACTGCATGCACCCAACCGTAACGTCTGTACCATGACAGTTGGGGACCAATACATACCGTTGCACCTCTACTAATGAGGACCTGGTGGTATGCTAGTACCAGTGAAGGGAAATTCAGGTCAACCTTTTCTGTCTGATAAGCTTATTGGTCATGATAACATTTCACTTCCTTTGTAGAGATTTTGGGAAAAACAGATGCCAGCAAGAACAATTTTGAACGGGGTAGTGCAAGCTTCCTACAGCTCGCCATTCACCATTCAACTTTGATTCATAGTGCCACAAGGATTTCCAGCGCACTACTTCTGTTTTTATTTTCAGTCAGACTCAATGTCAAGTGTTTGAGATGATTTCGAGGAGTCCTATAAGGGAGATAATGGCGTACGCTTTAAGATAAAGTTTCTTCTTCGACACCGGCGTTCCACTTTGTTGTAGGGTCAAATACTGACAGGAGGTGGTGCGTGAAGAATGAAAAGTTCAAATACATCCACTTAATGCAAGGATATTTTCACATCCCTGCATGAAATGGGTGTACTGGCTGCAGCCTCCCTGATTCCTAGGTGATGTGAGAGGTTTGACAATCCAGCAAACACCTAGTCTGAAGCATACTAACACCTTTACTGGAGTTGTTATTGCTGGTGTCCAACATGGAAGTGGTGAGTAAAATGCTATCATTGCCAGTAGTCGCTATGGACAAAAATATAGCTAACACATAGGTTGACAAGTAACAACATGGCTTTGAAAATGTGCTAAAAAAGCCTCTAATTTTGTCTTAAGCAAAATAAACCATCATCTCGTTGTGTAATTTAAATTAATTAGATTTTTCTTTGCAGTGTGAAACTGATAATAACCCAGCAGGTGATGTATATTTAGATTTGTCAACCGAATGATGTAAATGAAACAGTCCAATAAGGAAGTCAGTGGACCTACTTTTCTTTGCTAAACATTGCTCACATTCAAGTGCAGTCACTCCTCCACCAGCTCTGTCATCTGTGACAACATTAACGCAGAGCTTCCGTGCATTAGTTAAGCATTAACCAAGTATGATTGCATTAAGTTTCCCCTCCTCCCTTAGTCACTGATATTGCTTTTAACAGCAGGACCGCGGTTGCGCAATATGTTGACCTGACTACGACTGAGTCATTTGTATTGAGAACGCACATGCCTGGCGGTGTGCAGCTGGCCATTTTGGGTCCGGGCTTTGGCCTGTTTACAGTCCAGCGAGCTCTCATTGTTTTGCAGCTCTGTATGGACACAGAAACAGGTGGTCTCTCCCAAGCGTACTGAAAAGACAAAGGAGGACTGTTTGCGTAACTGTGGTCACCTCTGTGCCCACTGGATGACAAATCTTTGCCGGGAAACTGGTTTCTGAGATGAGAACGGTCGCATGACCTATTGTGGGATCTTATCATGGTCGTCTGATGATCCTGTGAGAATTGCTGGTTTCCTTATGAATAAAGACTCACGTATCTTCCTGGCCCGAGGCTTTAGAGGATACTTCTAGGTCAGCAATCTGGTGCTTTGAATGGATTGTGCTGAAACCTTACAATACCTTGATAGATAAACATCTCAGGCCTTTGTCTCTTTGTATGAAATGAATTTGAATTACTGTTAATAATGGGTGTTGTTCATGTGTGGGTCACCTTTGAGTTTGTTTGTGTGTGTTTCTCTGTTTTTCCTGGAAGGGTTTGGTTCCAATCTTCCTCAGTACCGCTTTGTTTTTTCTTCCCTATTGTACTTCGTGTGACATCGCGGGTTCCTCGGCTGTGGAGACATTTTGTCTGCGGCTTTGGAAGCAACAGGGAGCGTGTGTGTGTGTGTGTTTGTTTGCTTTTGAGTTGTGCGTTTTGTGTCGCTCAGTGAACAGAGGCCGACTCTTCCTGACGACCCTTGAACCTATCTAACATAAGCACGAGGCCGTTTGAGCGGGAACCGATGATGGACTTTAAACTTTACTTTGTGCACACACCAACGCTTTCATACCTCCACACACACACACACACACACACACACACACACACAGTTCAAATACATGTAAACACAGCAAGACGCAACATGCCATCTGTATATGTTTCCCTAATAGAAACATCATGTTTGCAGACTCTGAGCTCACAGGAAACACAAATTGTGGCTTGACTGCCAAATCAAAGCAAACCAAACGTGAAAGTTATCTTTAACAAAAGCAAATAAAAGGAAGATTGATTCCAGTAAGATGACACTGATGATACTGAAGTGATTCCCGAAAGCGCTTTAAATTTGGCACATTTGTCATCTGGCAATAAGATCTGTGGGTTTCAGAAGAGCTATGTATTACAAGTATGATGTGATGTGACTTTTAAGTACCTTGTTTGTAACATTGTAATCAGTTAGATAGGTTAATTTTTTCAATTAATCTTAATCTTAATCTTTAAAAATAGTGGAAATTCCCCATCACAAGTGCCAATAGCCCAAGGTAAATTCTTCAAATTGCTTATTTTGTTCAATTTACAGTCCAAAATCAAAAGATATTCAGTTTACAGTGATTATAAAACAGAGAAAAGTAGCAAATCCTCACATTTGTCAAGTTGTAAATACTGAATCTATGACATTTTTCTTGATAAATGACTCGATATCAATCGAATAATCAACCGACTCATCGTTTCCGCATTATTCTTAGTCACTAGAGCTTACACAGTATTTAGCTCACATTAGATAGATCACATGCACACTGACCAACTTTATCTCAGTGAGCTGAGCTGCTGATATGTAACCAATCCTTGTGTGCTTAGTTGGACATTCCTTAAGAGTCACTTTAGGAAGACCTTACACACACTGTATGTGCTTACTCACAGCAACGCGCAGCACTAACCACATCACGGTGGGTTTAGGTAAATCGAGCAAGGAAGCAATTACGTTAACAACACGCTTTACGGGGGAAGGCGCTGTGTACATGTTTCGGCCTTTATCTCTCTCCTGTTCTGGGTTTTTTTTCAGCTTGTCAACTGTTGTGAATTGCTATTATCAGGCTGAAGTGGCCGTGTTTGTGGGCCGGTGAGCTCTCTTTTGTCAGCGAGTGTTTTGTTGTTTGCCGCCGGTGTCATTAAAGTTAACACCACGGGGGTTTATTAACTCATCTTGTCAGTCAGGGCTCGGTGCCTGTAGGTCTTTATTGCCGGTTTGTGTGTTTGGCTTCGGCGGGGAGGCCGCTGATAAAAAGGCCGGGGAGCCGTTGAGAAGTTGACACAGCGCTGAAACGGTCACTTATCTTGCAGTCGCACTTAGAGGCCTCCTGCTGATTTCACCAAAGTTTGTGTGTGTGTGTGTTTGTGTGTGTTTGTGTGCGCATGTGCCCTGTTTGTCTGAAGGTTGTCACGCTGGCATCGGCTTATCGTTTTGGTGATTTGGCACATTTTGTTTCCTCATTCAGAACAAACCTGTTAGCACTCCTGACCCTCTTTATTTGGAAAAACAATGGCGGGTATGGCCGGTAAACCATTTGAACTTATTAACCATAGTGCAAGCCAACTGTGATATTGGCGTCCCCGCTGTAACAGAACATTCTGGACTCTCTCTCTGTCTTTTTTTAGGACAAACCTCAGTAGGAATTCTGCTTTGTTTTGTCATCCAACAGCTATTGGACGGTTAATTCAACTACTTGGCTCAGATCCTGCCCACTGGTACCAGTCATGAATGCTGTCTGTTTGTCAGATACTGATGGGGAGGATTTCAGCGATTAATTAGACATGTACCTGCATGCGCACACACATTATAGTACAATCCCTCCACTGTGGGCGTAATGAGGGTTTGGGTACATTTCATGCAGTGCACGGTGAAAGAACGTCTGTCACTGTGCTGGCATGACTGAGTGAATCCAATGCGGTGACACCCTCCACCGCCCCTTTGAGGGTGTGTTTTTCCTCAGTGCTTCCATCTGTGCCTTTCCTTTTTTTTTTTTTGTGAAAGTCCCTGCAGTAATGTTGCTCCACATGGGAAAGGTTGTGCCCCCTCACATTTTCACTCAGGATGTAAATTTATACATTGAGAGGAGGGGTATTTTTTTTCCCAAAACAAACTCTTAGGAGACTCGTTTTGCGTAAAGGCGGATTTTTACAGTCAAGAAAAATGCTCATTATCTATCTTATTGTTTTCTTAGCCAAGATTCCTCTTTTCCCTCTCTGGCACAGCATGGCAGCCCACCCAGTATACAACCAAACGCTGCCCAACCATGCAGGAGTAACAGCTTTATAAAAGGCCAGCTTGACTGGAAACACAGAGAAATCGTTTGGAAGCCTGTCCTCTGCTTCTGGATATTAGGATTTGGAAAGATTAAAAAAAAAAAAAAAAAATCGGTCCACAAAGTCACGTGGTGATTGTGTTACATAGTGTGCGGGGGTCATAACAGGAGCTTGTGCAACACACCAAAAGGGATAGAAGATGGATTTTGGAGTCAGACTGAGGAGGTCTGGCTTGGTGAGGCAGTTAGTGGTTGGTTTGCTTGTGTATCTTGGTGGACAGAGGCGTGGTGTTTGCTGTCCTGAACTCCCGTCACACAGCGTGGAGGGCCGGCCCAGGCATACTGGCTTTATTTGCTCACATTGAACACGCTGCCCTTAATCCTGCTGTGGTTTTGTTTCTGCCTGTGCGGCATTGGGGCCCTGGAGGCTGATACAGTGCAGTTTACACACAAACTCACACACACACACACACACACACACACAGGGCCTGTAGTACTTGGGCAGCAGTCCTGCTGATGCAGGTATATTTTCCCAGCTCAGCCGTTTTAACTTCTCTCCTAAAGCCTTTTTTACATGAATATGGTTGTGTTCACCTTGTTGTGAGTCATCAGCAGATAAAACACTCAACATTTCAAAGTGACTCACCTCTGACCTCTGTCCAAGTCCAACCTGTTGCATGTCTCAGGTTACTTTTTGCTCTTACATTGCCAACGTCTCTGGTTTGCATGTAATTATGCAAACCATTTAATATTTGTATAGTTGCTCACATTTCTGCATATATTGATGCACTTTTCCAAAGTGACTTCATACCAATTTCTGCCAGCCTGAACAGCCTTATTAGAACCCACCAGCTTGACACATTTGCATTCCATATAGTGACATAATGGTGGAAACTCCCACAAGCTATAAACTTTATTTTTGCACATATACCCTCTATAATTAGTTTTTATTCCTCCATGCTGGAACCATGGCTGGAGGGATCACGTTTTCGGGTTGTCTGTTTGTACGTATGTACGCCTGTCCGTGTGTCTCATCCTTATGAACGTGATATCTCAGGAACCCTTTGGGAGAATTTCTTCAAATTTGACACAGCTCACAGCCTTCCTCAGTGGAATATAATAAAACTGTATCATTTATAATAATACACTCCGCTAAGGAAGGAAGGAAACGCTAGTAAGTCGACCTTGAATTAAGATTTCCTCGGTCTTTTAGAAAGTGTGTTGCTACTGCCTTGGATTGCAGCACTTTTTTTCTCCGCTTTAATTGCTGCATCGGTGGAACGCATAATACAAACACTAAATATACCGTACATGATCACTACAGGTCAATAACTCCTCAAGCTACCTTTATTCAGCTTAACTGATCAATTCATCAGCAAAACAAACAGGTTAAGGTGGTGATGATGGGACATTAGGCAGCTCCAGCACTTGTTGGAGTGCTCAGTAGTGCAGTTGTGCTACAATTATAAACCGAAAGTGTCTGCTCCGTGACCATCTGCAGCAGCGGCAGAGTCACAGCAATGTATCGGAGTGAGACGTCTGTCCTCCCTCCTGCTCTCTGTTGTAAACACACGTAGCTGTTAGCGAGCAGCTGCTCTCATCTCTCCCTGGGTCTTGGTGCTTGTTTTTGGCAGAAACTCTCTTGTTCTCTGTCTGCTCAGCCTGCTCTCGGTGTGTCTCTCTCCTTATGGTTGCTCTGGTTCTGCTTCTAAGTGGTGGTCATCATCTGGCTACCGCAGCCCGGCTGTACACATGTCCTACCGGTGATCCTGAGCAGCAGCAGCCTGAAGCCCGCCGTCACTAACCCGCCGTAAGGGGTAGATCTAAACTAAAAATCTAATGTTGAAGATCAAAGTAAGCGCTCTACAGATATTGAGCGTCATCGACAAATATATTATCTTGTAAAATGTCTGGTGTGACTGGTAACATCCGTAGTACAGTGCGCCCCAGGTGTGTTTACATGCGTTGGATCTGTTTACCATGGGATCATACTTTCTAATAGTCAGAGTTGCACCTTTGTGAAAAAGGGATGTTCCTAGACACATGGGTGGTGAGGCCATGCACCGTCTTTTTCTTAACTTTCCCATCCTTTTGTCTGTTTGGGTTCCAGATATTTCTGCTGTTTATCATCCAGGGTTAGCCTCAGAGCTGTGTGACTAGATAGGAAGTTTAACAGGAAGAACAGGTTTTTTTCTGTAGCAGGCGGTAATGAGCTAGTACAAAGGAACTAAGGATGGTTAACTGCACAGTGTTTTGTGTCAGTAATAGGTCGACACATTGTTGTCCACTGTATAAGTCACACATTTTTAGACCTTATGATTCACTTTTCAGGTATTACAGGTGTGTTAGGCGAGGTTGAGAAAACAGCATATTTCTTTATTTATCATCCATGTAGTGAGTTCAGGGCAGTAAGTTGGTGGATTAGAGGGGAATTTGAGGCACACACAAATACTGTGAAATAAGATGGAGGCTTTGCTGGTGTTGGGTGGTACACCAATTCATCCAGTATACCAGTTTTAATTTCCCGTACGATATGAAATTTTCATATAGCGCCATACTAATCAATGGGGCATCGCTGAAATAATTGCTCTAACTCTTCAATAGACAGCAAAATATATAATTGCCACGAAGAACGCTACAGTCGGGGCAAGCTGTGTTAAGTTTATTGAGAAGGGACCCCTATTAACTGCATAACCTTCTTAATAATGGTTATAACACAACAATTAATAATCCACAACTAACTCTCTTTAATAGTGCAAAACACCATGGCACACAACAATTTGTGACACATAAACAATCTGTACCACTAATAATATTAGGCTACATTTTCAAAATTACACTGCCAGACAGCATGCTAGGTACAGCTCACTAGCTAGCTAAGTGGCTCCGTTATTGAGATTCCAGAGATTCAGATTGAGATTCGGACAGTTATCGGGGTAACCTCCGTCTGCCTCCTACTGCTTTAGAAATAAACATGATTTTTACAGAGTCTGAACAAAAGTAAACACAGAAACTAGCTGCCTGTAGTAGCATTATGGCTAACTGCACTCATAGTGATTAAAATTAGAGTTAAGTAAGGTAGGAAATAATTAAATTTAGAGATATATATAAGACTTATATGCACAGTATAATAAAATAAAATATGTCAATAAAATGTGCAAACTTCTATCCAAGACTTGACACTTGGCAGCCTCCTCTCCCCCCGTGGGAATCAGATGTTTGGGCTCAAGGTTACGGACCTCTCAGTCAAGTCGGGACAAATGAAGTTTGCCGATCTTCTTTGTCAGAGTTGAGAACTTTTCCATTCTTATGCAGTCCCATTGATTAATTGATTAGCAATGTCATAGACGGCGTTGCCTAACTCGTATGTTCATTTACATATCAATGCTGCTAACAATAGGAGTGAACAATGGAGGAGATTGTGCCTAGTTCAAGGTTAAACAAAGCAGAGATTTTCTTATTGCTCAGACAGCAGAGTCTCTGTCTTGAACATTATATATTTAAAACAGACCACTGAGGACTTAAAGCCAGTCTACAAGAGTTTCATGTAAAAATACACGTTGTAGTATTTAAAATCACAAAATGACTGCTAAAATTTCTGTTCGGCAAGGCAAGTTTGAGACAATTGAAAGTGCTTTACATAAGACATAAAAAGCATTAAGACAAGATATTAAAAAAACAGAAGGCAATATAGAAATACAGTTAAATAGTGTTTAAAAGAGTATGATAAAATAGAAGATAAAAGTAACCTACAATAGGATAAAAACAGAAGAATAAAAATTATAGCACAGTTATAAATGCAATTCTAGAAGTGGATATGGAAACATCCCTGCTAATAGAAAGTTATTTTAGAAAAATACACACTAGGAGTTGCAGCATGATAAACACATGCATGTACAATTTACTGACTTAATATGACACGATTATTTTGGTATTCATAACGATTTGTGGTCACAGATATGCGATGTTGCCATGTGGAACTCTTGTATAAAGTACTTTGGAAAGCTGATATTGGTTATCTGAATAAATAGCTAGATACATAAGCCCACTATTGTCACTGGTTGGAACTTGGGAAGCATATTTTTTCATCATATCCATACTATAGTCTATAGATATCAAGGTAACTTGCTAAAGAATATTTGGTGTCCCATAACTGTTATGTAATTGCTCTTTACCTGACTTTATGTAAGATCGCATGGAGGCTTCTATCTTGTGAATAAAAGATAGGCTCTTTCTCTGTCTCTGCTTTAAAAATTTAAATGCAGTCAAAAATAAAACCAAGGCACTCTTGCAGTCAGTGCATGCCTGTTGGTTAACTTGATAGTAGTCAAGCTGTGATTGGACGAGCAGCCAAAGCCTCTTTTGCCTGTGCATTGAGTGGAAAGAGAGAAAGTGGCATGGGATAGCCGAGGACTGTATGGCGCCTGTGATCCACAGGATTACAAGAGCAAGACTGAACGCTGATGAGCATGGTGGTGGCTGTGATGTCATTCTGTACGCATGAGTCTGCGGGCGACATGAGATGCTCTTAATCATTCATGGCCCTGTCACCACTTGTCTCAGTTTGAGCTGGTGTCATGTGGCACTTTGAGTGCTCGGTTACATAAAGGCATTGTCGCTGGATGGCACGATGGCTGAGCATTAAATTCTCAACTGAGACAAATAAGATCATACTTATTACCTCTCTGTGTATACTGAGTGTTGTAACACAAACATGTTCAAACAAATGTGTGTGTGTGTTTGTGTCCACATCCCACTGTGTCCTGGTGGGATGACCTGTTTGTCTGTATAGCTCTGTCAGCTTGTGAAAGAGTGCTGAGATGGAATTTTGCCCCCAGCTGAACTCAGAGCATGTGTGGTATGGGCCATACAGGCCAGACTGAAATCCCTGGTCACCACGTCAGCACAATATATGAGCAAACACACAGCTGTGACTATGTGTTTTTCTGTGTCCAGACAATGAAGTGGACACATTTTTCTGACTTTGATTTATTTATGACTAAGTCATATATTATCCTCCATACAGTCATAAAATCCCACTGAGTAAAGCACCAGCAGATAAATTAGAACTTCCATTCCAATCCATACCCCACTTTCTGTGTACAATAAATAACTGAATAAAGTAAAAACATAAGATACAGTAAGGTAAAATGTTGGAATAGTCCAGCAACATTCAGTCCTTACTATGCAAATGTCTAAAAGCTAGCTGTAATAATAATAATAATAATAATAATAATAATAATAATAATAATAATAATAATAATAATAAAATTAAGGAAAAAAATCCAAAGAGTTGAGATATTAGATATATAGAACCGCAAAGATTAGTCGATTAATCTATTAGTCAATGGACAGAAATGACCATCAATCAAGGAAATAGTCGGCAGATTAATTGATAATGAAAATAGTCATTAGTCGCAGCCCTGATTTGATAGTCACATGAAGATTGGAAACCATATATAACCAAACATATTCCAACGCTTATATCCTTGAATAAAATCTACCTGACAGTTCACACTGAATAAATCAACAAATCATCTACAGGTTTTCCAGATCTGAAATAAAAGGATCCTAAACATTGGAGATATTTCCTCCAGGATAACAGAAAAGATTTCTTTGCACAGCATGTAATTAGGATTAGTGTTTTGTCAGGCATGACATTTAAAAGCTATAAACAAAGGCAGTGTTCTCCTATATTTTATGAGCACCGCTGCTAAAATATCTCACGATCATAAATATCAATGGGCTACTAATTATCTTCACTCGCACACTGTGTGACCATGATGACACCCTATTTACTGTGGAATTGTCTTGAGTCATCCTCCCTCTCCTCATTCTTCAAAGGACATCTACGTGAAAGGTACTGTTATAAGAGGAAATGCGTAATATACGTGCGTAACGAGTGTGTGGTTGAGGGAGTGTGAGAGAGCAAGCGACAGAAAAGTGACAGTCAATGCAAGCGGAGCAGGTAAAGGAAAAGGTTAGCAGTAAGTTGTCAGTCTAGCAGTAAAGTGTTAATAGATTCAGAAAAGGATACATAAAATATTCTTTCTTTATGTGAAAGAGCATTTAAGGCTCCGTTTTAATATGCAGAACATTAAAGCTCTTTTTTTAGACTTCTCAAATGGTCTTTGGAATGTTATTTTGAAACAGTAGAAGGTGCATGACACTGCCATTCTTCATGATTTACCTTTTTAAAAAGTACTGAAAGCCTAGAAGTGAATATGACAGGACTGCCTGCAGGTTATATTTCATCTTTTGTCATGCCTACAATAATGGGGTCTTGATGATCCTGGGAGGGAGAAGAGAAGGAGGGTGAAACTATTCCTCATCAAACACCAAGGGGCCCCCACAGACATAAAATGGGCCATTTCCTTGAATGAATTAAGGTGTGAGGTTTGCACCTTTTTGATATTTGAGCTCCCACTGACATCTTTTATGCTGAGGTTGAATGTCCTCTAGTGTCAAGGCACATCAAAAGCATTCCCCTTCAGCTATAGCACTGTGGTGATTGTCTTATCGCCCTGCATGTGGCCACCAAGAAGGGTTAATCCATCTGAATGAGTTGATCTCTCCATGTAGGGGATAAAATCTTTCTCTCTCTGTCTCCGGCCGGCTTAGAGACAGGAAGCTCGCTTGGTAGTCAGTGCTCTGCTCTGATGTTGCCATAGAGAAATACAAAACTATGGGCAGCAGGGAGGAACATATTAGTTGATGAGTTGTCTTGAGTGGCCAGTCACACATTCAGCAGCCTTTTGTGCAGCAGATGCTAATTGGCTACTGCACAAGGCGTGAAGTAATAAAGGGTTTAGCTAATGATAGATCATAAGGCATTAATCTAACCACTATGGGTCCGCTCAGAGGGACTTTGTTGGTATTTGTTTGGTCTAAGCTATAATCTTATAGTTTGGCATCCAGTTGCTGTTAAATAGCTTTCGTAACAGTAACCATTCCAGTTGTGACGTTTAAGGGTGTGAACTCTAATGGCTCTTACAATAGAACTTGAAGACAAGCTTTTTAAGTTTCTTATTTGGTCTTTGTAAGGCCTTTTGTGTTGTATTTTTTGTTGCTGTAGGGGATAGGGTGCATGTCCCCCATTAGCCCCACCAGAGCTACTGAAGAAATCTTGAATGAAGTTGTTGATTATAGACGATAAAACCTCGGCAGTGGATAGAGTTCAGTCTTCTTTGGGGATGATCTCTCTTGAGAAAGAGGAGCACACAAAAAACCCCAGCACTAGCTTTTATCATCTCTCAAACCCCCCCTCTGTTCCCTCTAGTGCTACAGTTGGCTTTCCAGCTGAATGGGTTCTTGTCAGAGATGCAAATGTTTTCATGGGTGACGTTCCTTTGGAATATTGTTGAGTGAAGCCTCCATTCATTCACAGGGGGAATACGCACTCAGGCCTAGAGCGTGGGCTTCAGCTCCAGTTTGAAAACACTGAGAATGATGGGATTGCTGTCTGGCTGAAACAATTGAAACCCTTGTTAATGTCAGTAACACATGGAGCTAGCGGACTGTAGCTAGCACATAAGTGGGCGTTACAACCTCTTCTCCATTCGGTTTTGTGTTAAGATCATGTTTCAAGGCTTGCTTCACTGGTGAGTTAAGGACAGTTTAGTCTGAGTGAAAGAATCCTGCTGAAATCAGCCATATTATCAGTTAAATGAGTCAAAGATCATCAGTGGAAGCTCAGGATCAAAGTTACCTGCCTTAAATCAAGATTACCCAGCCTTTAATCTGTCACTGCTATTTCCAGAGCTGGTAGACACATGTATGTACTGGGAGTTGCCCATTGATGAGTGTTGAGTTAAGAACAGATAAAGTGAGGGCAGTGATAAACAGGCCAAAATTTTCAGTTGGAGGTGCTCAAATCTCACCTTTAAGGCTGAACAGGCAAAAGTGAAAAATGAAAGAGAAACATAAAGTGGCAGTGGAAACATTTTATCCGTTGATGATAGGAGGGTTACAGAATGCAGCAGATCTGGACTTTCTGAGTTGTGCTGTAAGTCGATCTGAGCTGAAGAAATGCTGTTCCACTTCATTCTTCTTTTTTTTTTTTTTCCTCATTCTTTTATTCCTGGCAGCTTGAACCGCTCCGGCTCCCAGTATCCTGTGTTTTGGTGGTTATGTAACAGTCAGGGGCCTAAATGGGAACTAAAGCACAGCAGTGATAGCGGACACTGCAGCCACTTGAAAAATTGAAAGTGACAGAAGCCTATTAAGGTTTTTAGAAAGAGCTCAAAAATGTACCAGAAGAACTGTACCAACAGATTCGAATGGGAACTTATCTTGCCATGGTAAACTTCACAGGGAGTATTATCACTGGTTTGAAGTAAGGTGAGGGTTCTGGGAACTTTGTACCAGGAACCCTTTGTTCACCATTACATAACACCTTTACAGATTTCTCCATTTAAAAGCTTTTGCTAATTTAGAACCACTAAATTGAGGCTTCATTTTGAAGTGCTAGCAACACAAATTTCCATACTTTATGATGATCTTAACAGAGAGTTATGTGATAGTGGGTGATGAGAAATGAATAGATATAGCTCTTTAGAGAAGCATTTAAAGCACTATGTTGCATTTTCATCAGAATAAAATGCTGTCTGATGTAACTGATTGCATGTTTCCACATTGCCTGCCAAGGTGCAGAGCTAGTCTTGCTTTACATAACTACTGATGTGACTTTAATGCTCTCTATTCTTCTTCTTCATAGGCTGATCCAACCATAAGATGAAACCCGAGCTGGAGGACCATAATGGCTGCACACATTAAACACCTGGAATTTTACTTGTTTTGACAACATCTCATAGAATTGCCAAAGAACTCTGGAAGGAACTCCTACAGAACCTAGTTTCACATCTGTCTGTGGATTATAAGAAAGAGACAGCCATCATGCCTATTCTCAAGCAACTGGTGAACAACTCAAACCAGTCGAAGCGGCGGTCTCGGGTTGACCTTACTGCAGAGATGATCAGCGCTCCATTGGGAGACTTCCGCCACACCATGCATGTGGGCCGAGGAGGTGACGCCTTCGGGGACACTTCATTTCTTAGCACACGATCAGGGGAACCTCCCAGAGAGCCGGAAACGAAGCAAGGCTCCCCGGGCCCCAAACCAGGGCTACTGTCCCGCACTTTCAGAAGCAGCAAGCGCTCTCAGTCAGTAAACCGGGGAGACAAGTATGAGTACAATATGATGGCGCAATCTGGTGGCTCATCCAACTATGTGAAAAACGCCATATCCCTGCCTTACCTAAATGATGAGGATACTAACAGAGGCGGCCAAATGCCAAAGAGTGTTTCCTCTAGCCCCATGAAGAAGCTGATGGAGATTGACACCAAGCCGGTAAATGGAGCAGCAGCGATGGCGACATTGGATGCAGAATTTGATGAACGTAATTTCGGTGAACTTACAGATTTGCCCCCATCCATGCCCAAGGGAGGCGGGATGAAGCACGCAGAATCTATGATGTCCTTCCACATTGACTTGGGGCCCTCTATGCTTGGGGATATCTTGAGCGTGATGGAAAAGAAAGGCTGGGAGGAGGATGACCTCGGCTATGAGGAGGGCAAGGGTAGCGAGGGCCGTGGGTCCCCCTCCCTCATTCCCCACATAGATGATGAGGAGGAGGAGCAGGCCCCTGCAAGGCCACCTCGCAGTATGTACCAGCAGAAGACCATGGTGGACCCCTACACCCCAGAGCTACGCACCAGGAACAACCACCACAACCTGGATAGCTGCTCTGTGTCGAGCTCCGGCTCGGCCACTGAGGAGAAACCTCAGTACCACATCCATGACGGCGACACGGACAGTGCAAAGTACAGTTCGCCACGTGGAGAGGAAGACAGAGATTTCACCTTCATGGATGAGGATGATGATGAGATTCGAGTGTAGGCTGACCTGGTATCACTTCTAAGAACAGTCTTGAAGGACACTAATGGAGGAGGACCAGACGTTGGGAGGCTATCGCAAGCTGGGAAAGGCAGGGGAGGGATTTAGAGGCAGGGCAGCATCTGATTTAAGCTTCTTGTAGATCAATTTAATCTCTGTCAAACATCAAAAATGAAACCAATTAAGCCTTATTCACTCTACTGTAGCAAGGAGATGTGATCTGAGTGTGTGCTAGAGTGCAGAAAGACTGGCTCACAAAGTGGGCGGTGACTGTTGCAAATTATTTGCAACATCACACTTTGAACTCATATGTATTGGAAAACTCTCCATCATCAAAGAATACTGGCTCTCGTGTTCAGACCCTGTCCTTCTCACACTCGTTTTAAGAAGTAAAGGGTGACCACAAGATTACAGAACTGTACCCCAGCTGTCAATCACATTTGGAGTGTGATGTGTGAAAAAAAACAGGATACGCGAGGTCACAAACTGAATGTGGATGTGTAGTACAAGTTCTGAGGAAGGAAGAGGGAAAGGACAAGAAGTGAAACTCAGATAGCTTTGTTATCCCTGTGTGTTGGAGTGATTGAGCTTCATTTGCTAAATACAGTGTTTTGGCATAGACACTAAATAGATAAAGTAGGTAATACTTTTGTCCACATCTGACTTTAAGGGGTGATTTCTGCTATTTTTACTTTATTTTAGGTACATACAGTATTTGGCAGTTGGTCTACAGAAGCCCATTGTTTTTGAGTTGAGTAGTTTATAGTTTTGCAACTGTCTATCATTGGAAAGGTCTTAATTCTTTAAATTCACAGACAAATCTGTGATATTTATTTGTTAATTTTCATAAGGGACGGATCATACTTAATGTGCACTGCTAGGTCTTAAACGTTTTGATTTTGGGTTTTTCTGATATGTTTAATTTCTTACAAAATTTCTTAATGGTACTACAGAGTGGGTCAATTTTTTTTTCTATAGAAATTGGCTAAATTGCACTTAATTATTGGACTCAAGTAGACATAAAATTGTCAATAATCACATCACTCCTGCTATCACTGTCATGGTAAGGCTGTATTAGTTGACAATGACTTCTATTTTACAAAATCCCTCGCTGTTAGTGAATGTTTTTTAATTTGCAAAAAAAAAAAAAAAGTGGAAAAAAAAAAAGAGGCCTTTTGTATGTGTTACGTGTCCTATACTGTTTTTTAAACACGTTTTAAAACTGACAAGGGCAGAAGTGGTGATTGTGGTTGAATATGACTTTACAACTGATGTGTATTTCTGTGTTCACTCCACGTCATTACTGCGGTTGGTAGGATTAGCAGGTCAGCAGAGAGACGATGAAGAAATGTCTGAAAGGGAGTCGCTGCATGGTTATATCAAAATTAATAGTCATGGCTTCATCCAAACACATCTCTTCTCTCTAGACATCTGTCCATACTTGTCTCTACAAGCAGAGAAAGGATGTAAAACAGGTACAAAGTGTTATTAGAGCGCAGCTGGGCATCAGGTATGTCTCGGGGCAGTGAGAGTGAAAGATACTCCTGAACTGGCACCACAAGTGATAAAATTCACCTCCTCTACACAACACAAATCACATAGTAGGAACAGATGATTAAATCAACCAATCATCTGGCCTTTCCCAGTCTACTCATTAAATGTGCTGGATTATTGGCCCCCAACCAACTGGAACGACTCCAGGAACAGCAGGGTCAGGGACAGACAGGTGGGCTCTTTCTCTTTGGCTTTTTTTTGTGTTTAGTTGGTTTTTACAATACAAGCTCAATCAGTAGGCTCAGTTTCAGTTATGAATTAAGACAGAAAGAGAGGTACTTTCCTGTCTGGTATCCATGACTAAGGTCTGACCTTTTTTTTTTATTAGGTGTTAGAAAACTAATTGCCACATTTGACAAATGGGAGCTTTGAATTTTCTGTTGTGACACTGATGCAGGGGTGTGTACATTGCTAGAACCAGGATGCTGTGCCATTCTGCCTTGAGTTATTGTTGTTTTGGAACCATGTCTACATGAGCAGGTTGCGAGAAGTTCAGAGGTAATTGCCAAGTATATTTTAACCATATTATTGGGTAAGGTTAGCAGGATATTGGATTATGTTTATTTTTTACCAATGTATAGATATGCAGTATGATTTGAGTCAGATCTTTTTCACATTTTGATGTAAATGGGCCAAATTTTAAGATGTCTTACTTTTTTTTTGGATCCATTGTGAAATATGTGGTTTGTGGATTGTTTTGGGCAGCTGCAATCCCTCATGTTCATCACCAAGAAATGGACACTAAAAAAAGAACAAAAACACTCCTTATTTGCCATTGTTTTAATCAAGTAATGTAAATATAATTTGTGCCATCAATTACAATTACAATTACAGTGAACAATCTTTGTTATCGGCAGTGTGACTATGTGGTACTAGTGTGAGAACCAGAAAAATGTTAGCGGCTTAAACACTAAATAGCACATTTTTGGCATAATTGTATTTGGGATTTAGAATTTGGAAGATGTAAATAGAGAATTATGGAAAAGTATACAAAATTACTCTGACATACTTTCTTGTAATTGTCTGAACTTTCTGGCACTTGTTGTGTTTTTCTGTGGGAAACTTCTAAGTAGGCCAGAACCATATAAAGGAATTTGCGAATACTTTCTGCCCCAGGTCTGCTTAAAAGTTTTCTGTGCCCTGACGGCTGTGGTTTGGCGAGTGGCAAAAAAAGATAAGGACTGCGAAAAAACAACTGGCTCAACGTTCAGCTGTAGAATGTTTTTTTTTTTTTCTATTCAGTGGCTGTAGTGTTATGCCAAGTATGTACTGTTTTCTCTTCCTCTTTTTCAGTCTGGTTTTACAGTATATTAATATATTTACCTCCCTCACTTTCCTTTCTTTGAAATAACAGCTATATTTTTCAATAAAAGAGAAAGCTGGTAATCTTTAACTATGACTCCGCTGTTTTTGTTTCATCTCTAGAAGGCCTGTTACTACAGTAGGCGCCTTCATTTTCAAACTCTTATGCAAGTTTATTCACACTCTGCTTCCAAAACAGGCAGAACACTCATACGAAATCTGACCTTGAAGCACGCCCAAGAATTTTTACTGAGGGAGTCGCTGAAAGAGTTCCAAGCACATCCACAGTTTAACTAACACCCACTTGGAGGGGATTATACTACATAAATAACCCTGAAATGAAAGATAAAACCTTGTTGTGTGTAACAGATTCCACATCACGGGCAAGATCTGTCTTGTTAGCTAATTACAGTTAGCTCCAGTCTGACATTGATTTTAACTGGCTTTAGAGCTTGGTTGATAAAGCATAAAGATGCATAAAACACTCAGACATACCTTATATTTCTTGACGTGCCATGAACCCTACAAAAATTATGCAGCAATTTAAGAAGGCACATTTACTTCTTTTTAATATAATCCCATTAGTTTTGTATCTTTAACAAAAGGTGAGTGAATGAAGCTGAAATGGTGCATGCATGATGAATGATGAATGGAGAGAACAGTAAATTAACTGTACAGATGGAATACATCACAGCTTTTTTCTCTTTTTTTAACAAATCCAATTTCTCCAGTTGATGACCATCTGGATATGAGATGACACAGAGTACTCTCTCCATTATTCTTACATGTAATATATGAGGTGTCACATTGGATCTGTGCCAATATTGTGACATACACATGTTCAGTGCAGTTGGAAAGTTTATGTGAGAGTTTCATGAAGAGCATCATGATCTCAGGTCTAAGAACAATAGCTGAAGTGTTAAAATATCAATGCAAACTTTACAGAGACAAACAGGGGAAAAAATATCCTGATTTTACTTTGGATATTTGCCCTCAAAGCCACGTAACAACTGACACAAGCTTTGGGCGATTCAGTGCAGTTTGATGAAAACAGATAGCTCTTTCTTTCAGCTTGGCAGATTACTCTAAAGCTTCTTTATACAACCCATAAAATGATGACATGAATTGCAAAACTGTTGGTTTAAATTTCAGCACTTAAGTAGACAAGAACTGTAAGTGAATGCACTTGTTTGTAGGTGTGTTATTATCGCCCTCTAGTGTCAGTTCTATGTAAATGAAGGACTATTTTTCTGCAGACCTCACAGGTGAGTATACACAGCATTTAACACCTCCATTTTAAGTGATTAGATCTATCAAACCACAGCTATAGAGGGCAGATGTCCATTGTTCTGCTGTTGTTGGATAATGCACCAATCATTGGAAGGGAGGATGATGTAAACATTTTCAGCAGATTTATTATCTTCAAGTGTAATTATATCCAGCCTACAAATAATATATTATGGTCTTAATTAAGTCTGGAAAGGTCGACATTGTTATTTAATTTCACATGACTCAGTTAGAAATTAATTAATTAATTCAAGGTCCCTGCAATGTTACATCTAGCAACAAATGGTAGTCCGGTCCAGCAAATCATGATGAACTCTTGGCTGAAATTTGATTTATTTGAATCGCATCAATTTCACAGTCAGGGCATCATATCTGGTTTGTTGTTGCTGCTGTTGGTTTTGTATTGAGAGGAAGGATATTCTGCAAACACGCAAAGCCCCGGCTGATCCCTCAAACGGGTTTGCAGAGCAAACTATTCATGGGATTTAAATCCTTATATTAACCTAATGTGAAAATAAAACATAGCCCCCACAAATGTGAGTGTGTTATGTGACTTTAAGATTACCTGCAAGATCATTCATCACTGTTTCTGTGAATTTTCTTTACGGAAATATCCTGAGAGTGTGAGAAAAACTCTCTTGTTGCACTAGAAAATCCCTACTTTCACTGAATCATTTTGAACACAAACTTTTGCCTTTTTTCCCTTTACAGTTCTATTTTACATTTAAAATGTATAATATAAGCATAAAAATATATATCAGTATTGGTCAGAATGCTACAGCTATGTTTGTTGATTCTCATTATCTCTCTAGAAATAGATAAGAAATATCAATGGCACATTTATTTTTTCCTGTATATATCTTCAAAAACTAAAGCGATAAAAGGTTTTCTAATTGCAAATAATACTAATATCCTACCCCTATGGCTTGTCATTTACACAATACAGCAAAAACCATACAAAATGTATTTGCATGGGCAGATAAGAGGATTTCGAAATTGTGCTTTCAGTAATGTACCTCCTTTATTTCGGATGTCTGGAGGAGGACAAATAGCTGGATCAGCATGGTGACTCACAGGAGCAACGATGAGGAACATTCTATGTTCTTGCCAGTGAGATGAAATATCCTGCTAAAAAATTAATGGCTGTGTGCTATGCTGGAAATGTTTACCCTGCTTTTCTTCTTGTTTGATGTTCCCTGTCTATGATGTCTTGTATATTTGATGAGCGTCTAAATTGATCAACTACAAGGCCGCAAGATCACGCAACTGCTTATTTTCTTTCATTTTTAAACATCTTCATGCATAGTCATAAATAGCAAATACTTAAAGAGAGGCTGTGCTATTGAGTTTTTCAGAACATTTCAAAACTGCTTTGAAATGCTGTTCTACAATTCTTATACTGTGTGTTATTGGAAAATAAAGTTTTCTTAGTGAAGACAAAAAAACTGGGAGTGGAAATCTATACTTACACTCTAATAAAGGTTGGGTGATACAGACAGAATAACAACAATCATGACAATAACAATAAGTATGAGTAGCAATAGCCAGGGATGGATGATAAAGTAATACCTATCAGAGAGATGAACTACATACATTATGAGTTGAATGATGAGGATAATTTCTTGAAATGTAAACCCAGAAATCAAAAAAAGGTGTAGTATGACGTGTTTATTAAGTTTTTGTGTTTTTGTGAACTGACTTTTGATATAAGCAGTGTTAGCCTGGAATTAGTAAAGCTTGTGTTTTATAATGTTTGTTGAGACTGTTAAATAGGGGTTAAATTGGGCTGGGGCTGTCCAGGGCTCAGCGCCGGCACATAGGTCTGCATTCTTTTTAGTCATCAGGGAACGCTCAACTACGCACATGTTCAACAACATATATATTTTTACACTTTTCTCGGTCATAATGATTCAAATAATGACTAAAACACGTTTTCTTTGTAGCTGTAGAGAACATAGGCCTAAATGAGGTGATGTAAGAACTTGGGAACATCAGAACTTACACTGGGATCCCTTGTTTCTATCAGTGGGTTTCATTAAAAGCTACCCAGCGGATCAGTGACCTCAGTCACATGTCAGTCAGTCAGACAGCACAGATGGTAGAGTGATAGGTGGATGGCAAAGGTAGGGAGAAAAATAGGTCAGAAACGGATAGGTTTAATAACTAGGAATGTAAATTGTCATGATATTCTTACGCAAGATGAATTTGAGGCACGTTGCCTCCAATCTATCTGGCCTAGCTAACTGCTACATTAAGCTAGCTGGCAAGCTCCAGTTCAAGTTAAACTGTCAGGCAAGCTAACAGTTAGTACATATAATCACTCAGCATTGTCAGGACAATTGTAGTTTGAGCAGAATTTCAGAGCAACTCAAATTACACCATGGCTAGGTAATACAGGATAGTTTGACCGTTTCCTAGCTATAAACATTTATTAAGGAAAAGAAGCTAGCTTGCAGACAGTTTAAAGTAACTTTTAAAAACACTGTTCTATTTGTATTACATTGTATTATTATTCTCTCCTTTAGTGGTAACAACACCATTCCTATATTTGATACAGATATACAGGAGAGTGCACTTACAGAAAGATTTTATTGCCATCAGCTGTAGTTTTGCACAGTGCCAACAGTATCTAGAATGACTGATTAGTGGTTTAGTGTTCAGAGCAAAGGGTTGTCTCACCTTGTTAGATTTTATTTATAGTTTGTCAAATTATATCAATCAGATTTTGTAGTCTATGCACACACACTTGTGCACCCATGGCAACCCTGAAACCACAGAGTCCCCCCACATAACAAACTCTGATTTAACCCCTGCTGTCAACAATATATTAACACAGTTCTGCATTCATTTTTTTAAGGTTGTAGTTTTGTCATGTTTAGCAAAGTTTAGCCCTCATAGTGAGTTATGCCCTTCTTGAAGAAGTTTGCTATTGTTTAACATGTAATGTCTTGATTTATAAAATCTTTGAGACCTATTCTTTTACTGTCTCTATTTTCTTTATTTAATAGATAGATAGCGTCATTGAGATTAGGATCTCTTTTTCAAGACAGACTTGTGTAGTGGAATAAACAGTTTAAACCTGGACCGACACACAGAAAACACATATGTTTATTATTTTCACATTAAGAAAAGCAGTTACAAGTGGAATAGCAAATACTTGAGTACAGCCTTTTAAAATCTTCAAGTGAAATGAAAGTTTAATTTCAAAGTTTTTGTAGCTCATTCCATCTGTATGAATTGAATGACTACAGTTACAATGCACACATAATATAGGCATTTTATTTTCATTTACTTTACATATTTGAATTATATTTGGACCCACAAATAATTTTACTATATTTCTTCTTTCTTTTTTTTTCTTAAATAAATTTACAATATAGCCAACAAGAAGTATTAGAATACAAAACAGCAATGTGAAAATACCGTATATGGCTTAATTTTAATGCCAGCAGTCACTCAAATGTTCCAGTTTTGTTACTGTGAAAGGTTTTACATTAAAATGAAAAAGAGGTTTCAGTTCATAGAGGAAAAAATACATTTTGGTGACACTGGAATCTGATCTGGACCTGTAGGCTACATCACATCTATTCATGACCACTAGATGGAGCCAGTGGTTAGTGTACAGACTGCCTACTGATCATTTAACCAGTACAAAAGCTGTGACTACAGATTCTTATGACATACTGCATAGTGTCATGTAAGTGTTTATGTGTACAAATGCATCTGTGAGTTGCTATTCATATTACTCTCTACAGCTGCCCATCACAGCTGAAACAAAGAATATTAAAATCATATAAGCTTAAAGTTTGTTGGGATCAGTTTTTGTCTGAAACTTTACCCCGTGTTCTCTTTCTCATCTGCTGATTCCCACCCAACATCACACTTTCTTTCATAGCGTGATTACTGTAATTAACCTATCAAAGTGTAAGAAATGATTGGGACAGTATTGTTTCAGCTGTTTTGCATTCTTCATAATTCTCACAGATCATTGTTGTGCTAACTTTACATGACCTTGAACGTCTTGATGAAAATACTCTGTTCTCACATCACAGAACTTTTCATAACCAAATGATGAATGTCTTATGTGTCATTTTTAAATTCTGTTGGCATTCTTGGAGTTATTTTCTTTATTCATCTGACAATTTTTGCTTTTCTTGGAGCAACAGTGAAAACAAGCAAATACAAGGCTGTCATTTTTTCTTCCATCAATGTTTTGCTCTCAGCCATTTACTATTAAAGAATTGTTTCCAGGTGTTTAGAGGTTTCTCTGTAACTAAGGAGATTAAAGGAGTGAATGAAAGGTCATCTTGGTTGATCAAATGTTTTTGGTAAAATGTCTGCGTTAACTCATCTACACTTGGCAGCAATTCATACTTGAAAGTCTGATGTTCACACAAATATGCATATAGATTGGTATTTGTTTTACATAAGCAATCACATGTGTGTAGCAAATCACTGATGCTGTAAAACATTTGATGGACATAACATGCTTTGAATATTCATATCATGGGATTTGTAAGGCCTTTTCGTGCAAAAGTGATAGATGTACATGTATAATGAATCAATGGCATAGGTGTATTAGAAGTAACATCAGTCAAAATACTTAAAATGCCACTTTCTAGAATATTCCTCTTTAGAAGCATCAGCACATTTTGGCTATTAGTCTGCAAAATTGACTTGGCAAAGGTTGAATTTAACCTGAATTTGGCGCTTGGTGTGATTGGTGGTTGTAATTTTGGAGGGTTAGGATTATAGTTCATATGTTTCGAGAGTGATTCTTATGGAGAACTTCTTATGTTGAGTCCTTTCATGCAGCATCATTTACAGTAAATGCACCTTTGAACAAACATTGAAAATCTTTACCAGACTTACCAACAATTATTTTGTCTTTTGTTTAGTCTTAGCAGACATGTATTCCTTGTAATCCACCATTTTATCCTGTAATGAGACAGAATTGTATTCACAAGCAAGAAAGCAGTAAAGGGGAATTGTGTGCACACCAAGCAGTACAATCCATGTAGAATAACAAGCTGGAGTGACTGGAGTTATTGTTCTTTTCTGTGGCTATCGTCTGCATTTGTACAGACGTACATTTTTTTTATTATTCTATATGTGAACATAATGTGGAGTTGCCATGTCGAGGGTGTGATTGCTGCGTGGGCCGAGTAAAACAAACCACATTCAAGTATAAACCATCACCGAGGGGTCTGAAGTCAACCGCATGTACCTCAAACACTTAAATATTTACTTTAGTCGAGCTGAGCCAGTCTGGGCTGGACAATTAATCTTTTCAAATGAGAGAGTGGTCAAACAAACCAAGATGGGTGGATAATGAAGCACCAGCCCCTGATGTATGTGTGCGATTGCACTTACTGCAAAGTACATTGATACAGTGACTCACTACAAAGAATCATACAACTAAATTTATTTCTTCTGCCATTCTGATTATAACCTTGATCAACATATAGGTTGATTGTGAAAGCTGTTTGAAATTATCCATCAAGTCAAGGTCCGAGGTCTGGTACTCATAAATTATAATTAATGAGTCTGGCAGGTGTTTTTTTTTCCTGGGCTATCTTAGTCATTTTCAGCTGAGCAAAGCACATTTAAGTGAAGGGATAACAGCCGCACATTAAGGGCTTTCAGTTGAGCACTTTGAAATAACAGAGGTTCGGAAATGGCCCCCCGGTGTAGGTTTGAGTGCTTGGACAAAGCCTTTTCTTCTAACCCTGGTAAGGCCTCAAGATCTGGGAGCCCTCAAATTGAGAGGAAACCAGCTGAGAATATTTTCAACCATGGTTCATGTTGTTCATGTTTGTCCAACATGGCACAATTGACTGTTGTACTTCATACTTCCAACATTGGAGGTGAGCTGATACACAGCATTAGCATTTCATCATAGACCCAAATTTTAGAGATGAATTGCTTGATAGTGAAAAACTGACCGCTTTTGTGGTCTTTAACTATGAGTGTTAACACTTTCTGTAGTGTAAACCAGCTCTACTGATTGGGGGTCGATGTTGGCAGCAAAAGGTGTAGGTCAGGGTCACTGCATTTCAATTAAACATTGAATATATTATTCAATCTAACCTTTCAGTAATGTATAGTACACATTGTCTAAAGGTTGGCATTTAACATTTACCACTTATAAATATTTTAATAAGGTTTCAAAATTACTTACACCATAATGCTAAAAGAAGGTGGACATCTGAACGATATGTGATTGTTGAACATCTTAATCAAAAACCATGGCCATTAACATGTCGCTAAAACAACCTCCATGCTGCTGGGAGGACTTTGCACAGGAGTTTGCCACAAGACCATTAGTGAGGATGGGCACTGATGTTGGGCGATGACCCTTGGCCTTATATATAGAATTCATATTGACCTGTCTTTGTGCATGGGGGCACTGTCATGTTGAAACAGGGGAGGGCCTTCTCCAAACTGTTACCACAAAGCTGGAGGCACCCAATTAATGTTGTGTGCTGTAGCTTTAAAATTTAAAATTTCCCTTAATTGGGACAAAATCCTGAACTAATATGACCCTCTTAAAAATTACAACTAACTAAATCATACTGAAAATTCATAAAAAATAGACAACAAACTGTACTGAATTATTAAAATTATACATAAATGAAATGTCATCCAAATACGAACACACACGAAATGGAGGAAAACGTGAATAAAATATCCTTATGTTATACATCTTCCTTTTGATGTAATTGACAGAGAGGTGAAGGACGTGTTAGATGAAAACTGTTGACAGTTTCGTTGCTTGGACGGCATCCAAAGAATATCAAGGCTAAGAACAACTATGTAACACAGAGTACAGTGCGGCCTTGGATACTGGCCTGCTCTGGAATGTATGGGGTAGTACTGGATGTGATTATAATAATGACACTTGGTAATGTGGTGAGCACTGGTATGTTGGATAGAAAGGCCTGGCTCTGGCCCCTGTTTAAGTAAACGTTACAGTGTAAAGCCTTTTGTATTTATCACGTTCAAGCAGCACATTGGTATTTCTAAGAGGAAATATTGCTTCTTGGCTTTTAATTGAATGGATTGTTTTTAGTTGCAAGTGTTTTGTTGAGGAGTGATGTTTGGAAGAGTTACATTTTTGGACCTATAAGTCTATAAAGTAAAGAGTTTCCTTTTTTTTTTTAATTCCAAGGGAGACATGCAGTAAAAGAAAGGTTGTTAAAACCACTTGTAGTAACAGTGATATCAAATGATTAGACAGTGGGTGTTTTCACAGAATGTAAGGTCACAGAGCCCGGGCATACCGTAGCTTCACAACACCACTCTGACATTACACATCCTGTCTGTTAGTATTGAAAAACAGAGGCACAATCCCTTTCAGTTTCCTCTTAGTGTTTCCTGCTGTCATTTGAAGGGTCCAGGGCGACACCCTCCTCTTCCCCCTTCTGGGATTTAACCTCTTACAGGGCAGAGAGGGTCAGCTTCCTTCCCTGTGAGGAGGCTCAAAGGGAGGAAGGGGGCATGTGACTGGCTCCATCTTTGCCCTGGGAGGGAGGTGGTGAAGAGGAGACCGAAGATATTTACAGAAAACACAGGCGTGCCCCTCACATTCTCTCCCTCTGAGTGAAAAAGCTGTGGTGGGGTTGAGAGGGATTTCATAACGAAACACAGAAGAGGAAATGGACTGGACGGATACTTCACTACTCCATCATCTGCACCTCCCTTTTCCCTCTAGTGTCTATTTTTTGCCAGATGTGCATGTGCATGTGTGTGTGCTTGAACATACCAAGAGGAGGTGTTCCTATGGTTTTGGCCAAAGCTCCAGGATTTGAAGGGCTACAGTCTTGATTCCAACAAAGAAAAACCTGATATCCCTCATGATGGCATCCCTCCACCCACTCCTCATCCAATGTTCCAGTTTTCTTTTCAGGTATAACATTATCAAATAAAAAAAGCAGAACTGAAATAAGTGAACATAAAAGAGATGTGAAGGTAAAATGCTCTCTATTCTGTTATACAAGGATTGAAAGTGATATGACAGACAGACTCAGTCGCCAGAATAAAGATTCAGGTGAAAGGTCAAGTATACTCTAAATCAAATTGCTAATAGCCTAAAAGGCTGCTATCCTTTTTTCACAGTTATTAGACTGTAGACATGAGACAGTAAGTAGTCTCACTGGTTTATGTCACATATCTGTGACCTGGCTCTGTATTCTGGACAGATTTTGGTCCTCATAGGAATTTCCAGCACGACGCAGTGCTGAATCAGTGGGTGTGCTCCAAAAGTCATTCCATCTACAAATTGGATTGTCTTCATACTGTATGAGGATGACGAGGCCTGAATTTCATTTCATGGATTGTCTTTGTATCCTCCTCCTCAGGAATGTGCTGCCTTTACTACATAATGAGGGTAAAGGGGCTTTAGACTTGAAATGCTAATTCAGGCCCATGAGCTAAGACAATACAAATGCAAAGTCTTGTACTCTTCCTGTACAAGATAAGGCTGGCAATTTTCTATATTTGTCTTATTGTCAACAAATCTCATATACAAAACCAAAACAACAATGAACTCATCCAAGTATTGTGTGTGTATCCAAAGCCTGATATATCTTATTCCTCTTTGCTGTAGACTGCTGTTGTTGTCCAAAAACTATTAAAAAACATGTCAGTGAGTCACACCGTTGCACTGGGTAACATGTTCCTTCACCTTGAAGATTAAGGTCACAGTAGTTTGTGTTGAAATGGCTCCAAAGACAAACAACAAACAACTCCAAAACAGCAATCATGTTTTCAGTCTCTGGAGAGTAGTTCCATGTATAGCAGATGTGCAAGAATGTGATTCTGTTTACAGAGCTTCGCTAGCTTTTGCTACATATTACAACTTCTTGACTTTGTACTGAAGTTCTGTAAATGGAACTGCATTCCTGCACATGTGCAGTGGCGTCTGCTGTACAAGAAACCGCTCTCTGGGGACTGAAAACGTGATCACTGTTATTACTCTTTGGAGCTGTTTCTCAACAAACTCTTTGTAGTGAAGTCACATGTCACCCAGTGCAGCAGTGTGGCTTACTGGCATGTTTTTAATAGTTTTTGGACAACAACAGAGGTCTACAGCACAGAGGGAGATGATATATCAGGCTTAATACTGTAAATGGGATCAGTTCATTGTTGGTTTGACTCTGCACAAGATTTGTTGACAATTAGAAAATTACAGAAAATCGCCAGCCTTGTCCTTTAAGCTGTAGAGATATTAGAGATAGTAAATTTACTGTGACATAGCCCTCTTCTGTATTTTAGTTCGTAGTGTTGTGATGACCTTTTCTGGACAGACTCCTTGTCCTCTCCCTGCAGGAGCCTGGTGGGCAGAATTCGGTCACCAGGGAGACTCAGCTCACCTGGACTGATAGGTTTCTATATAAGCTGGTGGCAGTCAGTCACTTGCCCTCTCTCCTCTGGCTTGTGTTTAGTTTCTTAGTTATGTACAATAAATCTTGTTTAGGTACAACTCATGTGTGGTCTCCTCTCCTTTGTCCGGCCTTGAGCCAGGTTGTGACAAACTGGGGGCTTGCCCAGGATCAAATGAACCATTTTGTTAAGATGAAATCTAGCCTTTGTGGTAATTTGGCCCGCTTTTGTTTTTGCTACCTCCTGTGATGATGGGGGTTTGTCAATTTGTTTGTAGGCATTTGGATTTGGAAAGTTTGGACTTAAGACTTGGCCTACTTGGTTACCAATTTGGGGAGTATCATAAATAAGCTTTTTTTTTCTTTAGGGGGAGAGCAAATTTCTAATACCTTTATTTGTTTTTGTTTGAAATTTGGTAAGTGCTTGTCTATTGTACATTTTGGTTTAAGGTGTCTGTTATGTTACTGGAGTTTTTCCTACTAGGTTTTGGTAGCAAGCTCTAGCAGTGAGTTTATTTCAGCTTGACTGTTTAAAGTGGCATTGAAAGTGAGTAGAGCTATATACTCAGGATCACATCCGTGGATTTCTATGAGTAACTGCATAGCAGGTGCTTACTAGACCCACTGGTTTACAGTGAAAATCCCCCCATCAGTAGCTGCCTGAAGACTAGGGTCGAGCTTATGTAGCTGTATTCGTGAGCCTAGAGTGGGGAAGCTCCAGTTTGTTTGTATGGACTACCTTCTGGTTTTGTTGACACATACTGGGATCCAGCACTTTGGTTTTGTGTTTTTGTATCAGGCTTGTTTAATGGTAAGGGTTAGTTACCTTCCTGTTTGTGTGTGTCATGTAGTCAGGGATTGGGCCTTGATGCTGACACTCACCTGATGCATTGTCTTTAGTGTTGTGGAGTCAGGCAGTTGGCCTTGACACACCCATGTTTGTCATATGTACAGTACTATCCCACATGGTTTTTGCCGTCCTTTATCTCTGCTTATGCCACTATATTCTTGTGTCCTTATTAGTCTTAAAGATGCTTCCTCTGGTACAAAGGTTGCAGACGTCTGAGGCTCGACAAGATGGTGAAACTTGTGATATAGGTGGTCTTGTGTCAGAGATTGGTAGGAGGTGTACTTTATCTATAATACTGTGTGTATTTCAACTGTTTGGCTAAAAGGGACAAATAACACAGTGGCTCACTGTGGAATGCCAGTTTTAAATGTATTAACCTTGTTTTTAGTTCCAGAGTTCGTGGTGGAACCATGCCTTTATGAGGAGGGTGCGACGACCCTCTCTGGACAGACTCCTCCTTGTCCTCTCCCTGCAGGAGCCTGGTGGGTGGAGTTGGGTTGTCAGGGAGATTCAAATCATCTGGACTGACAGACTTCTATATAAGCTGGTGACAGTCAGTCACTTGCCCCCTCTCCTCTGGCTTCCACCGTGCTTGGTTTTGGTTGTGTCAAGTTTCATTTATCTCTTAAAGTACAATAAATCTAGTTTAGTTACAACTCATGTGTGGTCTCTCCTCCTCTGTCCAGCCTTGAGCCAGGTTGTGACAGTGTGCTTTGAGGAGCACTACAGGCTTAATCATAATCCCTTACATTTGCTTAGCAAACCAAGCAGGCCCTGTGTTGACTGACAGCGGTCACAGCCACTGGCAGATTAATGAGCCATTTAGCCAGCCATTCGCAAACCCTCGGCTGCACTCCTTGGTCATGCATCACCACCAGTGACACTGCTGGCTCGTTGGATAGTTGGCGCTTGCAATGGAAAAAGTACAGTCTCTAAGTGCAGAGTAGCAGTTAAAATGTTTTGCACTCTGGAAAGTTGGTGCAGGACATGAAGTCTAACCAGCATTTGTGGAAAAGTGAGGCCTTTGCTGAGAAACTAAAACTACAAGAGAAAACTTGGTTGCTTGTAAGGAGGCAGTTTAACAGTAATTTGTCCTGCCTTAAAAGGGTCACAATTCTACCTATGCATGTCAGTATTAGAATGATTAACCGGAATAATAACTTAGTATGAATAAGGAAAGATACAGAAGCCTTTTAAACCACGGAGAAATTCAGAGTATGATGATCATTCTCAATCCTTTTCATTTCCAGGAAACTTTATGTTGAGCATGCAAAGAAGTTTGACTGTGGACCACACACACAGTGAAATCCCACACCTCCACTTTAGGTTAAAGGGTTTATTTACACAAGCACTGCAACTATCCCTCCATTCAAAAATGCAAAAACCAAATACATCTGAAAACAATTTTATTTTTTAGAGCTCAAAGGATTTTTTGTTGTCGTTCCTATAAACACTACAAGAACCATCTCAGGAAAAAGAGGCAAACCAACCAGCTCCTTGGTTTAACATGATCTGTTCAGTTGACACCCTCAGCTACAGTAAGAATAACGCCAGACATCCACCCTCTGACATGTTATTTTCCTGCTTGTTTCTAAAAATGTCTGACTTCATCCAAGAACTGTCACATGTAAAGAGTCTGTGACACTGCCCATTTTTCATCCTACCCTACCCTACCCTACACACACACACACACACACACACACACACACACACATACACACACACACACACACACTCACATTTTAAAGGGGACCTATTATGCTCATTTCCAGCTCTACATTTTTTATTCTGGGACTCCACTAGAGTAGCTTTGCATAAGTCACAGTTTAAAAAAAACTCCTTATTTTCTTATATTGTCCCTTAATGCAGCCCCTCAGTTCAGCCTCTGTCTCAGGCAGTCTTAGTGCCTGTCTTTTTAAACTCAACATGTCCTGCTTCACTGCTTCATATTAATAGCTTTTAAATGACTAAATAATGGGAGACGTTTATTGTGAAGAAGAAAGAAATGAAACGAGTTCCTCACTGAATTGGCGAAGCTTTGTTAACGGCACTAAAAACTGGTCGACACAACAAGATGTGAAATTAGAATTAATGTTAGAAATAATGCAGGGAGGAAAAGTACAAGCAGAAACAGCCACAGTGAGAATTTGATGGACAGCTGCAGATGACCAGCACACATCCAACAGGTAAACTACTTATTTTACTTTGCTGTTCTGTATAATGGGAAAACAGTCACAGCGTGCCAGCTCGACTCGAGACATGGCTTGGCGTTACGACCCCCAAAACAATGGAAAAATGCCGTAATGTTAGCGGAGTGGAGCAGAGAACTGGCACCGTGCGTGGAACAGATGACCATATAAAGTAATCTGTCATGAGTTGATGTCAGCTCTTGCTGAAAGTAGAAAAAAACGTTGGAATCCGAGCGTTCAGAGCAGTCTGAAGCTGGTGCTTGTTGCTCATAAGGATTACTTCTACATACGTTTACCCCATTATTTGACACCACGGCCATGTTTAATATGAACATCTATCATTGTAACATTATGTATATGACTGAAAATAAGGAAAAGTATAATAGATCCCCTTTAATTGCTGCCTTGTGTCATGTTTCTACTCACACAGTAACATCCCAGTGACATGTCAAGTTACAAATGAGTAATGCATGTTTTGCAATTGTACTCAACAAATCTAACAGAAGTGTCACTCAGACATACTATACTCAGAGGCCTTAAATCTACGCCTCTGCACATTCCTAGCAGGGCTGCAGAAGGTCAAAAGGCCATTGATGTCTTGGCTTAGAAACTGTGCAGCTATTTTGGAGGTGTGCAGTGAAACTTGTTAAGGGGTTGGAACTTATAGCCTTACAGTATTTACTGCACCTCCTTGCCCATATGGACACTGTGTCTTAATCCCATTGCACTTTATCTTAATTTGAACAAAAATAATTAATACATGATAAGAAAAGCTGCCTTTCTGTGCATTATGGTAAAATGCACCCTAATTAACACCCCCTTTTCAGATACTCAGAGGCAGTCTGAAGAGAATGTAGAGTAAGGAAATAAGCAATTAACAGATAAAAGTGATACCCTAGGGGCAGCATCCTTGGGTTTATTAAATTTACTTAATTTAGTTATTTAATTAACTATAAATAAACCATGACTTTCCCTGTAGTAAAGAAAAATTACCCTAATATTAGTTATGACGTTTGTCTCTTCTTTCACAAAAAGAAGGATAAAAACTTCCACCGTAACGTGTTTCTTTAAAAATGTTAAAGGATAGGAAACCATCTTTTAGACCTAGAAAGAATTGGTCTCCTATCAGTGTTATCGGAGTCTTCCCAGACCACCTGCAAGGCTTGACCCCTCGATGGACAACTGCTCTCTGGTGTGGGAATAGCTTACTGCAATGACACCCTGCATCTTTGTATATGCACCGTTCTGTATCATTATCCTCCATGCAGTCCCAAAATGCAATGCATCATTTTGCAGTTCCTTACAGATGCACCTTGAGAGTTACTGGTTGCTGTAATGATTTCATCTGTCCATACAGGAGGAGTGATCCTGTTCAAACCTGCACTCCAAAGTTAAGCCAACACAAATCTGAGCCTTTAGCAGTCTGAGTATCAGTAAGTACCAAGTAAACACTGTTCAACGACACACAAAGAGGGGATTTTGCACCACAAAAACTGTAAGATAAAGACTTGATCTGGCTAAATGCTGAAGTCTTCATATCTAGCCTCAGCTGAACTTTGGAATGCATTTTTGCACGAAACGACTGTGGATTGTATCCCCCATCTTTCAAAGTATAGTTTTGCTATGAAGGGATCACTTCACAGCCAGTATAGACAGGAGGAATGAGTCCAGTAACTCTTACGGCATGTGAGTGCCATATTAAGATGGACTTGAAAAAATCCAGACCTATCCTAAATTTGATTGAGTTGTTCCAGCCAAGGCGTAGATGTGACCTATAGCTGCATAAACAGATCCTATACTGGAGCTGAATGATGTGTCTGTATGTGAAGCATATTTACATAAATCCAGGATAGCTTTTCACTGGCTGTAAATACATGACTAGGAAGCGTAAATCATCACTGCTCTTACTGTAGCAGTGACCTGTCTGATATCTTGTTGACTGGTTGCCCTGACACATGCACATACAAGCACATGATAAATGCAAATACACACGGACCTCCTCTTCATATTATTTGAGGAGTGAACCTCGTGGCAGTAAAAACCACACAGTGAATTTCAGACATGTTTAGAGGGGTGTATTTATAAATTGCAAGCCCACCCAGCCTGGCATGCTTTGGATGCTTTGGGTGTTACCAGAACTGGCACCAATAAAGCCCTGCAGCATTCCTAAAGCTATCAATGTTGGACACAAAAGAGCTAGCTTTGAGAACATTTTTCTGACTTTCAATGTCAAATATAGGTCTCACATATTGTTCTCAGATATATATTCTATTATGCCCAAATCAACAGTTGTGTAATTGAGTTTTTACTAGAAACGGTCACTTGTAAAGCTGATTGGGTGTGTCTGCCATGTTGACTGATCCGAGTATATGTCAGGTCACGAGGGCAGCACCTTCCTCTTTAGCATGTCGAGAAAATAGCATCCCACTCTCTCTCTCTCTCTCATGCTTGCTTGCCCGCCCTCTCTCATTTCAAACACAAACACACACATTAGGCAGATTTGGCTGCGATCCACCCTATGCAAAGTTTCCATTTCCCTGTCCGCGGTTTCAAATAAAAACATCCAATGTACTTATTTTTAGTCTTGCAGCACTTCATCAAAAAACACACACTCTAATGCAGGACAACAGCTGGAGGCTTAATAATTTGACACCACTTATAAACATGGAGAACACAGACTGGAATCTTATGGAGTTTGTGCAGCAGTCTGTAAGCGAGATCCCTGCGGTTTTTAACGGCAAATTTCAATTTTCTGGAAAGTTGAATTTGAATCAGATCAGGCCTCTAGATGTGTACACTCATAAGTCACCTACCTCATGTTAAAATGTCTGCTCAGTAGTGCCAATCAGAGTCTGTGCCTGTAATCATTATCTTAAATTACATTAAATTAACAGCTCAACATTTTAGGAAATGTTCCTTGTAGCTTATCCCTACAGGTAGCATTACAACCAGTGTGCTGTGAAGCCAGAGGAGATGTAATTTCACTTTAAAGGCTGAGGGGAGATGCCTCGAGTCAGAAGAGAGAGGTGGGAAAAAAAAGAAACACATACTGTGCAACTTAACTAAAGAGGGCCAACGAGGGTTATAAGGATGTTGGGAGAAAGAGAAATGTGAAGAGGAGGACGGAGAAAGAATGATGGAGATGGTCTGGGAAACTGCAAAATCCTCCATCAGGCAGGAATTTGCTTCATATATTTTACTGTTGTTATCCTACAACTCCAATAAAGTGATAAACACTAGAATGACTTCTCATTTCAAAGGCAAGTAGTAACATACCACTGAAACAGTGAAGTGATTCAATTATGCTCTGGCTAAATGCCTAAAGCTGCACTGGAGCTTCAACTGCTACTCAGGAAACTGTTAATATACAACTGTGTGTGTGTAAGTACGTCTAAAAGCCATACGCTGTGTGTGACTATATACAGTACAGCACAGTGTAGCCCAGGATGCCCGGTGACTTCCTTTCTTCCGTTGTATGTGCAGTGCACAGCTGAGGAATTTGTGCTCCCGGGCTTTAAAATCAGGAAATGAGATTTTAAGAAGCAAACTTTGCTTTGCTTGTGGTGAAGATTCACAGTGATGCATTTTTATTCATAATATATTACTATAACCTATCTTTCTGACAGAAGCCATGGGATTAAATCCTGCTCAGTTTTGCCTCTGTTTTAGCTAGTGTGTTGGAGATCAAAACCCACAATAACATAAAGCACCCTTAACAGCAACAGTCATCTGGGAAACAAGAGCCGTTGCCTTTTATCTGAATCACAGTCAGGAGCAGGATGGGAACTTATGTTAATGTTGATGGTGTGGATTCCTTAAGTGCAGATACATCACCTCAATCTAATTAGGGAACAGAGATATCTTAATTGCATACATCAAAGCTTCTTGCCATCATCTATCTACCAACTCAGAACTCAAACAATGTTACTCTTTGTAGGAAAGCAGTCTTCCCTGTCAGGGGGTGAGCTGCTGCCCTGTCTGCTCCTCATTACTGCTCTAATGATAGACCAGGTAATTCAAGCTCAGTTAGCTCCCAAATCCAACTTCTGTGTTTGTCTTTATATCTTTTGCCATCTCCCTTCCTGTACCCCTTCTTTCCCCACCTCTCAACATTCATTTTGTGCTCTTTTTCTTTTTTGTTCCATCTCTCCAACTGTATCCTTGACATCCTCTCTCAATGCTGCTCTCTCATGTATGAGCCAGTATCTTCAGCCTCAGAGACAGCCTGCCTACATTACCTATGTGTCTGAAATAGACCAAAAGCAGCAGGGGGGCAGCAAACAAAGGGAGCAGTGTTCCACTCTCATTCAAATATATGAACTACAGGGGGCGACAGGGAGCTCCTTTTATATTTTTGACAGAATACAATGCACTAAAAGTGACTCAAGCCCTTTCATCTAAAATGTGGCACTCTCTTATAATGATAATTTGCTTCCTGCATCCCTGTATTGGTAGGATCCTTCACACAGTTCCTGTTTTTCTGACCTCTTCATACGCACATATTTTTTCTGGCTCTTATCCTCTTTGGGTATTTTCACCCCTGCCTTCCACTTTTCACCATCCACTTCTAAATTCTCAAATTCGTCAGCCCTTTTCAGCCGGATGGATGACTTCTACCTTCCTCCTACATCCTACAGTTCCTCCTGAGAGCATTTTCCAAAAAGCTCTTACAGCCTCTCCCCACCCCTAATGCTCATAGCAGCCACTCCCACAGGATTCCCGTCTGCAGACAGGACACGGAGGGGAGGAAGAGTTATGTTGTAAATATACCTTACGTCATAGCTGCTTCATTGAACTGTGATGACCAGCACACACTGACATGACTATGCAGTTGTATACATCCACACTGATTTGCAGTGAGTAGATTCTGCAGACTAACACAACGGCAGTCACAGTGGGTTGGTGGTATGATATCAATTTGCAAGGTGGGAGAGTGTTGGTGGGCTCATCATTTTCTCTTCTCAGCACTGGCAGACTGGAAGCATAGTGGGGGTTCAGATTGGTGAGGCAGTTTTACTGTGTATGTGACACATAGTAGCTCTTTGTTTGCCTTAGCAGACAGGGGGCACTGGGCTGCTATCCTGGCTCCTCTGCGCCCACTGCACGACATTAGCCAAGATAGCAGCGAGTCATGGCTAATAAACTGCACCTAATAAACAGTGCAGCGGCACCTCCCTCATACAGGCAAAGACTTATGCAACAGTTCTCCATCTGCAGACCTTCTAAGGACAAGAGAAGACAATGTGACTTAGTTTCTATGTAGCCATTGTGATCACAATTCAGTTTTTGTGCACAGATCTGATTCACATTAGGACGTCTGATCTCTCAGACCACTCTGCTACACTGTATGGTTGTGAGCAGTCTATAGCTGAATTAATGTGTGTGTCTATGTATCTGTGCTCACGGAATAGTGTTAACAGGGTGACTGCCACTGACAAAAGCAAAATGTATTCTGTAACTTACCTGCGGAAAAAATCTGTTTTTTTTACATTCCTGCACCTAACTGATGCTGTATACACAGAACAATTTCTGTTTCCTTGTTGCCCTGTGCATTAAGCAGAAACCTGTATGCATTTTTAATAGAAACTTTAATTCTCAGGAATCACCTTTAAGTATTTTTTTTATTAATTGCTAAAGCAATTTAGTGAAATGAAAAAAAAGATGATAACAAATCTGGATACCACTGAAATATAGACTACACTGCATTATTATTTTATGAGATTTTCAGGTGTTGCATGAATTGCCACTATTTGAATTATCCAATTTACAAAGCCCCTACTCCACTTCCCATTTATTTCGGCTGCAGCTCTTTGAGACTTTGATTTTGTACCAATTCAGTAAGTAGATGTTGAGATCTATAGGGGTCTGTAGGATTCTTCTTCTGGGGACCATGAATGTCTGTAGACAATTTAATGGAAATCCGTTCAATAGTTTTTAGGATATTTTAATTTGGATCAAAGAGGTGGACCAACTGACATACCAACATTGCCATCCATAAAAAAAGCACAAAGCATAGGTAATATATCGCTACATACTGGAAAAGCTGCGTGATGTTTGTTTGCTACTGAATATAGCAAACAGCTTAATATGCATGTCTCTGTGCCTATCATTAACACAACAAGAAATTAATGTTTATCTTGGTGCTTCAGTGGCCATAAATCAGTTTTAACAGACAGATGTATGCATGGAGCTGACAACATCTCTTTATATTTCTTCACCATGCTAAGTCTACCCAGCCACCCATATGGGCCTATGGTTGGCGGTCTGCAGCTGTCCAGGGGAGAGTGTAAAGAGGTTTACCAAAGTGAGGTGGGTGAAATCCAGTCCTGAGTGCAGCTGTGCCCTGCTGTCCTCAGCAGCCAGGATCAACTACATGGGCATGTGATGCCCGTGCTGGGTAAACGAGAGGAGAGAGAGAGAGGAATGAGGCGGTAACACATTGAAGGTCTTCCTCCGCTTCCCGCTCTATTTGGGAGCAATGTGCAATGTGGTCAGAGGCCTTGGGTGGTCACCCCAAACACTGCATGGAAAAAAAAGCTGTGTTAAACAACTGAGAGTTCACCACAGCAGCTTGTGTTACACACAGATTCAGAGCAGGAGAGTTGCCAGCACTTGTACTTGAGGATTAGAGACAGAAGAAACTGAAATAGTGGCAAATGTTTACTATAGTGCAAAATATTTGGATATTGCAAATTCTTGACAATTCAGCTCTGGAGCACGGTTTGTTGTTATTATTCTGTTGGTGTGCTAGAAGTTCCCTTACAATTGGCACACCAATAGTCTCAGAAGATTGTAAAAAATCTTCTGTAAATCTTTGTAAAAAAATTATGAAATTACACGAAAAGAAAATTTGACAAACATGAAGGCTGTGGCAAAATACATAGTGGTCACATCTGAAATAGGTTGAAAAAAAAATGTGTTCAGCGACAGGTTTCATCAGAAAAAAAGGCCTTGTTTGGCACTGATGTGTCCTATTTGGCTTTAGGGACAGGATAATGTCCAATTTACCTCTGGACAGATTTCTGGACACAGTGCAACAGGTTTTAACTTTCTATTGACCTCACTTTTGCTGACCTTGGCTCCTCCCACTGAGGTCAATGTGCATTCCCAGCTGCTGCGGCCTGTCCTGTCCACACACAAGATGAGGGCGTATAGCTGCCGCAGATCCACCAGAGCCATGCAAGAGCTAACTCACAGCTCAAGGCACCCAGCACGTGGCCCACGCACCTGACATGGCAGCACAGTATATGCCCACATACAGTACTAAAACATCATCATAATCACAGAAATGACCACGACGAGTGCCAAGTGAACACTTAAAGCTGGGGAACTGTGGAGAGCGGTTGGAGAGGTTACCACTTGGAATTCCACTGAGACATCTTTACAGCTCATCTCTCTGTGTGGTGCCCAAATTGGGAACCATGTGGCCATAATTGTCACATGCCTACCGCATTTATGATATGCTGGTACCTCTACTGAATGAATGCCATACCAATGAACCACAGTGTGATTCTGATAAACACATCCTACATCCTTGGGTCCAGTAAAAAGTGGGAAAAAACACAATTTTGTCTAACAAAACGAAGAGTTCCCACTTCATCTGTGAGACTGTTAAGCTGCCAGGAAAGATAAATGAATTTCTCTCAAGTCCGCTAAACTCTTTGACAATAGCCCCATTCTGCTTCAGTCCAAATTTGGGAAAAGGAGAACAATTTGAAAGCTTGTGAGGAGCTGTCAACCAGATGCCTTTGGCATTTCAGAGGGAGAGGAAGGGCACAAGGGTTGGAAAATGCCTCTGAACAAAAAAGCCATGGTTTTAAATGCCTTTCTCCGCCTTGTAGCGGTAAATCTGAATCTTCCTTGGCCTTTTGTTTGGCTAGTGTGAGCAATTAGAGAAGAATTTAGACAGTGTGTGTTTGTGCAAATCAGAGAGCATTCGGTTATGTTTTATGCAAAAAAAATGTTTCATGGTCAAGTACACACTGTAGCCTATATTTGTGCAGGAAAAGAGCAACTACAATAGACAATAGCTCTATAAATGCACTCAAACTGAAGAAGCATTTGTTACAGCGGTCACTTTGAGGGTAAATTTCAGTTTTCCACACATGCTGTGAAGAATACTGGCATTGTAAAACAGCAAAACAGAAAAAATTAAATGTTCACTATGCATCTTTTAAGTCTAATTAGAAGCTGCTGAATGGCAGCAGGGTTGCATTGCAGCAGGGTGTGTCCCTCTGAAGGCCTAACATAAGAACATGCCTTTGAATTCATCTGATAGCTTACTTGATGCACTCTAACCTTTGGCAATATACAAAGAGAATGCATGACTAGGGAATGATGTAGCAGCAGCAGCTGTGTATATATCGAATGTGTGTAAGTGCACTGCATACCTTGTGTCACTATACAGTACATGTGCGTGCAAGATCAAGTCAAACCTTGCCTGTGGAGCATCTTTTCCTTATCTAATTGTAAATTATGGTTTACTGTGAGTGTTCAATGAGCCATTGGGAATGTAGTTTAAAAAAAGCACGTGGATGACAATACACTTAGCTTTTTTTCAACTTCTCATAGTAGTAACTGCAACTAGTGGGCAAAATCACCAAAGAGTGTTACCAAAACCAAACTTCGCACACAGTGACTCAAAGAGTCAGTGTTGAAACAACATGTAATGCATTAATTAAGAAAACAAAACAGTTACATTATGCAGCCAGACACCAGGCTTTCAGATAAAGACATCAGCAAAAAAACTTTAGTAGGAAATTCCTGCCAAAAAAGAACAGAAGAGCTGTTCTGCCCTCAGTTTCAATCGTGGCAAAACCTCTCTTCTTGGAGACAACGGTGTGTTTGGAAAGCTGTTAATCGTGTGGCAGAAATGGCCAGTCACAGAGTCCATCTGGACCCAACAGCCCCAGTCCCAGTTCCAACCCTTGTTCCCATGCTGCCAAGGTCCAGCTGTGCACAGTCTCTCATCAACACTGACAGACACTTTTTCTTTTTGTGAGAGGACATAGACTACAGCCAGCTATAAAAAGAATACTGAGAGAACTGTAGTAAATGGAACATTTAACAAGTGATTAAAGAGAATGATGGCAGAGGAATATGGAAAGGGGGAGTCGGTGCGTGAGAAATAGCCGAGGAAAAATAAAAGGGAAGCAGAGGAAACAAGACACAGACACTAACTTCCAGGTTTCCTTCCTGTCTTTATTTGTCTTTTTGGCTCTGATGCACAATACAATTTGCACATCAGCTGGCCACATGTTGAACATGCCTCATTTCACACCCTCACTCCTAAGTGGCACCAACATGAGGAATGCGGGGTCCTTTCCTCATGATTAAGGCTCAAGATATTTCTCTGACCATTTCTTGCATGATCATGAGTCACTGTGTAACCATCTGAGGTTTCTATCATTCATGCTCCCTTCCTGTCTTGCGTAGATGACAAGCACAAGCTGCATTTTCCCTAATTTGGGGTGGAGGTCTGTGTGTGAGAGTAATACGCACGCCCAGGGTGAATAATTCAACTCCTGACTCAGCACGGAAACATTAGACCTCTCTCCCCTTTATAAACGTTTGGACAGAAATAGCTAGAATTACAAGCACCGAGCTGGTCACAACCTCGAAGCACATTGTTAACTCAATTTATAGAAACTTGGACTTTAAAAAGCCACTTCTTTCATGCCACGCTTTAAAGCCACTAGAAACCTAAATCCACAATAGTCTTCTAAATATGTCCTATCTGGTCCTATCTACATAATAGTAAGCATCTAAAAAGTATAAGAAATTAGTTTCAATCCAAATTTGAAGTATTGTCATAAAGTTTTTGTATACTTTCCTGATAACGGGTTTGAATTGGGACTTCAACCAATCATAAAAGACGTGATGATGTGCTGCGGTAAGCGTATTGTCTCATTTCTGGTTGCTGGAGTTTCTGTGTTATTGGTAGCATATCTGCATCTAGACCAAATTAATTTTGCTATATTCTTCATTACTCCGGCCAATTACCTGCTGTACATTTAAATGTACTCTAGTTCTTGTTCCAGTTATGGTTCATTGACTGTATATAAATATGGGCGTCATGACAGCTCCACATGGATGTATTATAAGAGCTGGATACCGGACCAAAAATGACGCCATTTCAGTTCACTAAGAATTGCTCAGCTAGCGCATACGCCAAAAAACGTTTCTAGCTTCTGTGTTTGCCCACTGAATATGTGTGGTGGTGTTTCCCCCGCTGGCCCTGCCCACGAATTCCCGCTCGGCCCATAGACTTTACATTGTGATGATGTCACAGATTTTAAAATCACTTTTCTTGGCTTGAGGAAAGTTTTACAAATATAAAACTTCCATGGATCAAAAATTCATGATAGAAAGAGTCATAACTAATCTTGTTTAAAGGTCGAGGTGTCCTGTTAACAGTTTCACAGACGTCTCTTTTACAATTGTTGTCTATGAGGAAAATGCTTTTTGAACCGCAGGGGTATTTTTCGCTGCTATACCGAGAGTGACCATTGGGAAAAACTGACTGCAATGCTGAGCGGCGGCGCCCTATCCAGCTCTCATAATACATCCATGCAGCTCCCCAAAAGTGGAGCCAAAATATCTCAATTGCCCCCTGGTCTCGCCCCCTCCATGTTAGTGGATGGGACATGAGCCAAACTAAAAAATCAAAGTAAACGTCAAATAAATTTTTCCCAAAGATGGTTTCTGTCGTTTTAGGTAGTTCTTAATATGCTGATGCTTGTTCAGGTGCTTATTTTTTCTGATAAGTTTTTTTAAATTAGATATTTGACAGTATAAAAAGGAGTTGTGATGTCATGATTGATAGCTGTGACAGCGAATCTCAAACCTCCGTCAGGCAGCAGGATGGCTGAGGGGGCGTGTCTCGCAGGCCATCATCCTACCACTTGACTCTACTGCACAGACTCTGGCTCCAAATGACGTCACACAAGCAAGATGGCAGCTCCGGGAAAGGAGATATTTTTGCTTTACTTTTGCATAGCGGTAGGAAGTTTCTTATATTTAACGTGTTGGAGGCAAGGCTCAGTGAGTTATAAGCGCGGCTCTGCACGATGGAAACCCAATCGTTACTTACTGTAGCGGGTGTCAATCAAAATGTGATTTGCCATGCCTGCACAGTCTTGACAAATGGTCTTAACAGCAAAATGAGCTGTTTTTTAATAGTTATGAATGTTTATTTTCACTAAGATTTTAGTGGATGCTAAATGAGACACTCAACTTTGATATCATATATGCATTTTTACTATTTCAAGCCAAGTAACAAAGCCTAAAAATTTGGATTTTTCAAGGTTATTGAGAGACAAACCAGCGGACAAATTCAATATTGAGAGAAACAGCACACCAATGGAAGTGTTAATGGAAAACAATTATTTGGCTTTTTATGCAGGGATTTCTCTGTGTCAGTAGCAAACACTCTGCTGAGGCCAATGACTCATACCCTCCAGCACTGGCCGGGACCCAGTCAGAGAATTAAACAGGAAGTGCTCCATCATGGCAAAGAGAAGTTCTCATTGCTCCACACATTGGTAGAGGTGCTGATCTGTTGAAAATGAAGACACTAGGGATTTCAAGCGAGGAGATCTCTCACTACAGATAAATTTTGACATTGCAAATTCTTTGGACACAGATAATATTCAGAAAACTTCATCATGTACACGGTTCACTATCAGCTGAAAATAATATGAAAAAATGTCTAATAAATAAGTGGCGCAGAATCACATGCATCTTTGATGACAGTGTTGCCGTTAAGAGAGTCTGGTCAGTGTTTCCTCTCCATGCCTGCCCTGTCCTGGCCTGCCCTGGCCTGCCCTCTCCTCCGCTCTGCTGCGCGCCACATAGTGGCTCCAGTGGAATGTGATGACCATGGACTGGACAAAGCCCTGCATTCATGGCCCCTCGTCCCACTCTGGAAGTTTGCGACTGGGAGCCTTGATTACAGAGTGGGGGGTGGCCAGAGTCCATCCACCCCTCGCCTGTCCTGTCAGACACGCGTTGCCCTCCCCTGCACCACCATCTGACTGCCAACAGCCATAAAAAAACAAACAAACAAAAAAAACCAAAACGCTGAGGTACAAACTTAATCTTTTAAACAGTCACAACCAAAAGCAGCACAGGATCTATGTTTCCCGTGTATGCTTAGCTGACTTACTAAATGGAAAGGGTTTGGTGTGGTGTCACAGGAATAGAGTAAATAATTATGTGTGCATTTTGGAAATGAAGCAGGTTCAAAGAGTGGAATTCATTCTATGATGTCTCTTAACCACTAACAGCCCATCATCTATTACGCTTAATGGTAGCATGAGAGAATTTAAAGAAGGGCTAAAGAGAGAAAACTAAATCAGGGTTTTCAATAATCTCAATGGTTTTAGTTTGTGTGCATGAGAATGTCATCTCCAATTTTGGTTTATAGTCTCTTAAGACTTGAACAAAGATAAACAAAGCTATACACATAGATCATCTGCTGCCTAACTGACTGTCTGTTCTCTGCTTCCTCTGCGTGATAATGATACAGTATCCATTTGTCTCCTTTGTGTAGATAATATAATAGAACCCATAGAATATGCTGTTCCTCAGAGGCCTTCCCGCTATACTTGCAGACATCAAACTACAAACACAGTTGTTACCATGCAACGCCACATAAACATGCACAAGGCATGTTGATGGGTTCCTTATTGCTATGCAACATTTTACTAACAAATGCACACTGATATACATTATAAATGAATGTGGCTCTTCTAAAAGCATATCTCTAGTGATATAGTATATTTTTCTTATTGTCAACAAATCTTATGAACAGGCCTTTCATGTACTGTCTGTGTAGCCAAACTCTGATGTAACATATTCATATAATATAAATGAGCCACACTTTTACACTGAGTGACAGATTCCTTCATTACAACTAACACGGGCGCTTTACTTTGAGTAGAGGCCACACACTTTCTTGTTCCTGTAAATGCTTAGCAAACCAGATCCATGGTTGAAAACAGTCCTCACACTATGTCCTCCTGTTTGAGTGATGTTTGTTAGTGACTACAGTGCCCAGCAGTTTTAAGGACATTATACATCATAGGCTCTGCGGCAGCCTACTCTGTCGCTACTGTTGCAGCTGTAAAATGGTGGATACATTGTTTTGTCACACAACCCCCGCAAAATATTGTTTTACTATAAGAATTTGATCCATTCGGCTTGATAACATTTAGAAAGTCTAGCAGATCCGCATGATTAAATTATATAATCCCCATTCAAGTTAACAGAGGACTAATCGGAAGTTAGCCGGCTCGGCCAGTGGAAGTCTCTGGTGCACATGCTCTGCCCATATGTGCAGTATGTGTTCATCCAGCCAGCACAGGAATGTCGACACCAGATTTATAAACTCTATACTGTGAAATACAGAGAGATTTAGATTTAGATTTGGCATTGATAGGCTTAATCAGCATTGTGTGAACTCGTTTGGCAAGGGCTTAAATGTAACAGATGTTCATTTATATGTAAAAGTCCCAGACTATAGCTTTAAGAATGAAAGTATATGTGAATAATTTTTATAGATTTACGTCTTCTGAAGGAAACAGTAGAATTGGGCTGAATGCCACAGACAGGGTCAGGAAGTCGGAAATTGAGACACGGACTTACGCATTGTTGGTTTTGGTCTTTTCATCATTACCCCAAAAATATAGAATATCACCAGCCTGATAATTTAACTTAAGATACCACAAAATATAAAATGTAAAATCCAATAATAAAAAAAATGAATCTATTGGAATTGCCCATACCATTGCCCATTTTTTCACATGAGCAACTCCAAAAATTGACACAGCAAATTAATTTGGGGTCCATTTTAGAGACTACAGAATGTTGCTTAGCTGGCTTGCAGAATCCAGTCTTTAATTGCTTTTGTACAGCATCAACAGTGTGTACCAACAAAGAAGTCCCACTTATATACAGCTGTTACATTTGTGCTGATTTTTGCGCCACCCCTGAGAAGCTTATTAAAGTCAAATTTTATCAGCCCTCATGGTCAAGTTCAGCTGTTACCATGCTCATTTGGTACCACTGGAGAAAAAAAGAGGCCATGGAGACCACTGCAGCATTAAATCAGGACAGGTAAAAGACAAAGAGAGGTGTATCGTGGCTATAAGAGGAAAGAGCCAGACTGCACACCACCTCTGTCTCAAATGATTGGTGATGACCTGAGATGAGCCCTGGAGGCTGTGATATTCCCATCTGGACATGCCATTAGCTCAGTGGGGGATCTCTAATACTGTCATCAGATTTAATGCTTGATTTCCTCTCTTGTGTTCCTCTCCAGGTGTGGCCACCATTCGCAAAGGCTGCTCCATGCACAATTCATGAGAGGAAACTGATGCCATTACAGTGGCCTGCATACTGTGACAGACAGAAAAAGAAAAAAAAAAAGGCTGCGAGTGTTACCATGTTACCCATTAAAATGCAGTCAGAAGAGCACGCAAGCGTGGTGGGACTACTGATATGAAGGTTTTGAAAAGGGGAAGCTGTGGTGTGACCATACAGGAAGGTTGCCAGGTTGACATGGAAAGCGTTGGGGGGCGGAAGTTAAAACACTACACGCTGGAGAGGCAACAGACGAGGACTTATTGTCACTAGGTGGGAATGTTTAGAAAACAACTTCTGACCTCCACCTCCTGTCTATTCTTACATGATAAGCTGAAGGTCAATGGTGAAAAGTGAAGGATGTGTCAAGACCTTAGGAAGTGTGTGTGCAGCGCTGGAGTGGGTGTGTGTTGCTCTATACGGCAATAAACAACAGAATTGTTGACATGTTAATGAAGGCCTTATGGTCTTCTTCATCAATAAGTACAGTCATTCCTGGGTGGTGATAAGTTTTTTAACGTTACAGCTAACACACTGGATGTTGACTGTTTGTTTTGGAGGTGGGATGTATTTTTCACCGTGAGTTCCTCACTAAGGTTGCAAAGCATCGATCTCTAGTTGATGGTGTCTGGCAGCTTACTTAGAGATGCAAACTCTTCGTGTTTATATTTGGCAGCCTTTATAATGTCTGTAGATTGGTACTGAGGAGTTTGCAGGTGTTAGGCATGCATTAAAAAAGTATTCTACTGTGAACCTTAAAATTACTTGCTATATGCTGCTTTGTGTCTGCCGTTGCCATATTTGGAGGGGTGATTCAAATTGATTTGTGGTTTTGAAGACATCACATATTCAAATGTCAGACAAAGTGTGTGTCTTCCAGTATTTACATTACGAGGAAGGCTGCAACGATGTGGACATAAATAAAAGAATTAAAATGTGTACATGTCCGAGCCAGAAGTCCTTTCTCACTTCCTGATCAATGATATCCAAGTGTCTGTGTCCTGTCAACTGATATCACCGACTGGAGGTTCCTTGCATCATTTAATTTGTCTCTTTTGTCCAAATGTGAACATTCGCCACATGTCTCATCCTAGCCAAAATGAGAACGGGACCAAACACCTCCGCCAAACCACATGACATAAGTTATAGAAATTGTAATACTTTCCTTTTCCCGCTTTGGTCACCTGTCATGGTAAATGGCTATGATACCACATATGGGAGGGGAAATATTTCTTACATACTGTACATTTCTGGCCAACATTTAAGTAAAAGCTGATATTTATTGAGGTTTTCATTCCTATGAGCATGTCAGCCTTCAGTTCAGTGTCACTGTGCTCTAAGTGGAGTGGACAGCATGCTTGCTCCCTCAGACATTTCTACTATGCAGTAATTCACAACATACTGTCATGGGCCACAAGGCAGGAGTATATATAGGCCCCTCTAACATTTCCCTCACGTTCTGAAACCAGTGGGGAGATGGACTAGGAAGCACTTTTCCAGAGGACGCTCACAGCTCTATCCAGGGGAGGAATTTCATACGAGGCATGGCTTTTCATGCTTTTCTGGGGCGTATTTATAGCGGCTGAGGTCAGGGCGGCAGAGGCATGCGGGATGGCCTTCTTCAACCTAGCCATGTTAAGTGATGCTGAGGCCACAGGGGTGGAGCAATGGCATATCATTCCATTCTAAATCTAAACCTCCGTGTTTATAACAATAGTAGCCTGACCACGAGCCGCAAAATAGTGAGCAGAGCACGGCCTCTTTGAAGCCACCACCAAACCCTGCCCTTTAAAATACTGGACACAGGGAGGTTTCAGGGCAAGAAACATAAACCTGCAAGCCCATCACACAGCCATTGTTACAGTAATATACTTTTAGCAATAACAAAGTAATATAACGCTTTACTAATAGGATTTCGGTAATATTATTACAGTTCAGACAGTGTCTGGAAGTCGCCAGTTTCCCACTCACAGTGAATAAATCCTCACATTTAACATTTTCTGCTAATTGCTAACTGTTGTCTTATTCGACCTTCTGTTGACCAGAAACTTCAAGTTTACATCAACTACATCAACACTTGTGGTCAGAGATGAGCATAATTCTTCAAGATAAAAGCACCGGTGATTCCGTTATGATTCCTTTTATTATACCGTATTTAGATAATTTATAAAGATGTTGCACACGCATATCGCCCACCATTGGATTTATAATGAACTGCAATAAACTTGAGCCTCTGTGCTTCTGTTGACTACCCGCTATGAAACATCATTACCCTCTTCCATTTTACAATGCCTAGCTATACTTCTGCGGTTATTTTGGAGAAAGTAACACAAAAGTAGTGTAATAGGTACCGCGCTACTTTACACAAAGTACAAGGTCTGCTATTACAAGTGGATAGAACAGATACTGTATGTATACATTCAGAACTACAGCCTGACTGATATATCCACATATTGTCCACTAATATTGGCCTTTAAGGATATGTTAGTATCAATGTAAATTATAGTAGATATTCAAGTTAACATTTACAGATTGCAGTTTTACATATTTTTGAACCATATTTTTCCTACTGTATATTTTCATATTTTTCATAGATATTAAAAATAGTTTTATACAGTTAAGTCAATTTTATTTATATAGTGCCAAATCACAACAGAAGTTATCTCAGGGCACTTTTCAAGGCTGTACTTTTTAATTTACAAGGACCCAACATTTGCCCATGAGCAAGCATGTGGTGACAGAGGCAAGAAAAAACTCTCCTTTAACGGGAAGAAACCTCAAGCAGAACTGGGCTCTAGGTGGGCGGTCATCTCCCTCGACTGGTCGGACAGTAAGTTTACAGTTCAAAACTTCCTATCACCTTATATTTACTGTTAGTGTCATATACTGTTAAATCTTCCTCAGTACATATCGAATTTTATAACTAATGTATAATACGAAATGGCTTCAGCCTACACGCATTTGGTCATTGCTATAATCTTATTTTGACATAGATTCATTATTTTACAGCACTTGGATATATTTCAGATTTTTTTTTTCCCAATGTCTTATGTACTATTCTTTTTTGGGGGGGTATAAAGTAAAATTGGCCTATAGTGTTAATGCTATTTAGCCTCTTTTTTTTGCTCTCAAATATTGGCTTCATTAATCCCACAGTGTTCAGGTTTTAGAACACAAATGAGCATCAAGATGTCATCAACACCAAAAAATTGCATTAAACTTGATTTGTATACATAGCAGGATTGTTTTTATTTATTTTTATTTTTTTGTTGGATCAGTAACACATGAAATATTTTCAACTATCTATGTAAATACATCTGAAATACCCCACTGAATGTAGACTGGGCCTATAAGTGAAATATGCAGTAATACAGGACATTAACTTGTAATAGTTTAGATAGTTTTCTTCCAGCTCTGGTGGCAAAACCTGTAGAAAACTTATTAAAGATTTGAAGGTAATAGCTTAACTAATCTAACTAAAACATTGCTGCTGCTGCATCTGCAAGGAAAGACCTGCATCATGCAAAGGTAACTGGTACTCCAGTTGTGCTGTAAGCAGCATGAACATAAAACACCCCACTACACTTCACAGACATGAGGTTCGATGAACAATCAATGAGGAATGATTTACTTCTGTGTATGTGAGGCTGAAAGAAAGGCTCCAAAATATTGACAAGACATGATTAAGACATTATATAATGAACATGTAAGCGGCAACCAATTTGAACTTTAGAAAGATTAAATGATGAAACCCATCAAGTCAAAGTTGTGTAGTAAAGATAGGCCACCTGAGTTACTCTTGGCTACAGCTTTGCTAGCCTGTGTAGTGGAAAACAGGCTATCATCTATCCAGCCCTACCCCTTCAGAACAGATTAGTGTAAATGATCCTCATTTGCAATGGTAGGTAATACAACACAGATTATTATTCTGTGCTACAGGGGTTTGTGTGGACTCTTCCTGTGGCATGAATCATTAAACAGGTGACTGTAATCCATACAGACAGCTAGGTTCTCAGGGTGAGGGTGAGGTATCTGATGCTGCCTGGAGACCAACTGAACCGCTCTGCTTCGAAGACAAAGCTCAGATTGCTCACCATCTAATAAGAAATAAAACAATAAAGGACCTGAGTACAAATAGAGTTATTTTGTAATGATGGAAGATGAACCCTAATGTGTTTGTCATCAGAAGTTTAAATTTTACATTTCAAGTCTATTTGGCATTTAATAAAGTGCAAGTCTTTTAGAATCAATTGATGAAAGATACTTCTAATCACTTTTAAGGCCCTGTCTGGTTTGGCACCTCCGTATATCTCTGAGCTGCTCTCCCATTATGACCAAACATGCTGCCTGAGATCCTCAGGCAAAACTCTGTTATCCATTACAAAGTCACAGCTAAAAACTAAAGCTGACTGTGCATTTGCTGTTAGAGCCCCCAGACTTTGAAGCGTCCTGCCTGAGGAGATCAGTGCCATGTTTTTAAATCATTCCTCAAAACACACTTGTATAAAACTGCTTTTAATTCTTGATTCTGATGATTTTATTTCTGTTTTTATCTTGGTTTTTACTTTTTTTTTTTTTTACCTTTAGTCTGTTTGTTTTTATTGTTTTTACATTCATATATGTAATTACCCCTGAAATACTTGCTTTGTTAACTGGCATTGTGTCTTTTTACCCTATGACTTTCATCACTTTACTCTATTTTCTGTATGTACAGCACTTTGTAACTCTGTTTTTGAAAAGTGCTATATAAATAAAGTTATTATTATTACTATTAAGTTATTGCCAAGAAGGGCAGAGGTGCAGAGCAACATCAAGTCCATGGTGTTTATATAGACAAATTCACAGGATCTATAGGGGATCATAGTACCAGAGATTTGTAACACAGAAAATTTCAGTGTGTGTCTTGTCCTCACTGTATTTTAGCCCTGTGCCTCAAATGTGTCATTACATGTATCATTTTGAGGGGAAAAGTAGAGTGGGCTTATTTGGACTTGCTATGAACCAACAATACCTCCAGCCAAACAGAAAGAACAAGACAAATTACAAAAAACAATCCCTGTATAACAAAGTAAAAACACCTGCTCACCATTAATCTGAAAATCCCATGCAGTGTGCTGCAGTAACCCATGGCAACCGCCTTTGTGTCAACAGAAATCTTGGACAGGCCAGCTCCTGTAGAGTGTGCATTTCCATTGGCCGGCTGAATGAATGACTTGCAAACTTGTCTATCTATTATGCATGTCAGTTTACCTTTAGTGTGTTCTTGAGCTCATTTCAGGTAAGCACAGCAGAGAGGGAGCCTGCCTGCATCGAGACGCCGCCTGAATATCCAGGAAAAACCTCTCTTCCTCTTGGTAAGCCTTTCTTTTTCTGTTATGATACTTTTTTCTGACTTTAATTGTGTTTCTGTTAACTCTAATGAGCTACATAACAAATGTTCATAATTTCTAAAAATATACTGATGTTATGTATCAAGGTTAAGTTATCATCACTCTGATAAATTTTATTCATCTGAATGTCTTCAAATTCTTGTATGTGTAAAAGTAATGCATTTTTTAAATGTAGAAAAAACTGAAAGTTGTGAAAAGTTATTTTATGCACTTGACTCAGAAAACCAGAAGCACCCTGAGGGAGGTTAAATATGGAGCTCATTGGATCCACTCTCACAGCCACATACGCTCGGCCAAAAACCAGCCACTTCCTCCCTGCCATCTCCACCATGGCATCCAGCTATCGCAACACCCAGCCTGTCTTAGCGATGAATCCCAGTGCCAACCAGTGGAGGACCAACAGCTACTACAAGAGCAGCAGCGCTATCCCAACCCCCTCTTCCATACAGCGAGAGAATTTAGATCTGGTTCGAGCCAAGACCATGTTCTACCCATCCAACAGGAGCGCGCTGACCACCCGCTACACTCCTGATGACTGGTACAAGTCCAACCAAAACAACTACAGAGAGTCTGAGTCATCCCGGAAGAGTGCAGAGAGACTGAGAAGAGACACCATGCGGCTGATGCAGGACAGGGAGCAGCTGACCAGACGAACCCAGGAGAATACCAGCAAGAACATTGGCGAGCGGCTCAATGACATCGTCTTCTGGAGGTCTGAGCTGAGCCATGAGATTGACAACATGGTGACAGAGATAGCAGCCCTCACTGAGGTCAAGAGGAGGCTGGAGAGAGCCTTGGCAGAGACCGAGGGGCCCCTTCAGGTGAGGGTGGAAGGAATATACTTCAGTGAGTGTGTGTTACCTTGAATCTTTCCTCTTTGGTTAGTATTATCAGAAATTTTAGTTATTTTACTGGAAGATTTTGCAGAGAATATTTACATTTCTACAAGGACATATTGCATTTGTCTTGAAATCATTAAGTGCACTCACTTTATCATTCATGCATATCATGTCTCAGGATGTGTCACAGTATCTGTGGTGAAACAGTTTTGACTAGGGTGGCCGCTTTGGTTGTAGCAACAGTCTCTGGTCCCTCACAACACTTTAAAATGCAGCCATGCTCTTATTGGGTCAAACTCTTAATGAGGTCACATTAGTAAGCTGTTACAGCACCACTGGTCATTTGTGTGAGTTAACTTGATCTGGCTGGAGATCTAATGACACGGACACCTTTCTAGATCATGTGGCAGGAGGGTTTCTTGGGGACTTCTACAGGTATCTGAAACTGGAGAATGCAGGTGAACCATCGCATTATATATGCAAACCTATCGCCAAACAACAACCTGGATATTGGAGTCAATATTCCGCAAAATTTCAAAAAAAGGTTTAAAAAATCTCAACCTCTGCAATATCTACATTTGGCAGTTAAGGTTAGGAAAAGATTGTAGCTGTGGCAAATTAACTATGGTTAAAGAAGGGTTATGGTTAGGCAACTAAAACACTTGTTAGGTAAGGAAAAAATTGTGGTTATGGTTAATTAAAAAAAGAAAATTTCGAGTCTATAACAGTAAGCAAAGTCTGATCTCCTGCTACATGCTCCTGCTACATTTTCCCCATCACCACATAATGAGAACATTACTTCCTGCATTAGCACTGAACATTAGCATTGGATGTAAATCATGAGTCAAAGAACCGTCCAATATGAACATAATTCCTCACCTATGAGAATGTCGTAACTACAGAAATACTGGATATTGAGTGACTTCTAATTATGCTTTTGATACAACCTTCTTAACTTGCTGTAGTCATGATCACTCTGTCAATAGGTGTCTCAAGAGTGTTTGTACCACAGAGAGAAGCGGATGTCCATCGATCTGGTACATGACGATGTAGAGAAAGACCTCATAAAGGTAAAAACGAAGTATGTGTCAAAGTGTATGCATGTGTGACATCTGATAACAACCTGATCAACTAAATAAGCAGGTTGTATCTCTTGTATTTACCTGTGCCACAACAAGGAAGTGGAAGCCATAAAGTCATGTCAGGAAAGGATGAGGCGACATCTGGACAGAGCCATCGCTCAACTGGCGTGAGTGTGGAAAATCAATGAATGAGCTATTACTAAATGCAGGATTGTATTTGATAATTTTTTCTAAAAGTACAGTATGAAGTTTGACATGTATTTTGATATATTTATCTCCTTGTTTCCGTGTTGTTTCTTTGGGGGTCCTTAGGTCAAACCGAGCAGCCCAGCATGAATTGGAAAGAGACATGAGTGATAAAGTGACAGCTCAGAGGATAGATGACAGGTGTCATCGTCTGCGGAACACATCTGATGGTATCGGCTACTGTAGAGGGATTGATAGATTAGACCCTTCGTGAGTATAGCTTTGAGTGATCAAATACAAAATGTTTCATATCATCTTGTTACATCACATATTTTTCACATTTTCACACCAGCTTGGAGTACTGGATGGTGTTCAGATAAATTGTCATGAATCAATCACAGAAAAGATAGTCAGTCTTTAAGTGTCACATTGGTTATCTGCTGCCCAATTATCATAAACAAGACCTATCAGGTTCTCAAAATAGGTTTAAACCATACCATAAAAAGTATCTGAAAACGTTCCACCCAATACTTCTCCATATACAGCATGTTTAAAGACAGTGGGAGTATCAACTTCCAGAAAAGTATGTCATTCTTTTCCTTCTGTCAGACTCTCTCTGCCGGACTCGTGGTCCAAGTTCACAGACGACAACATCTTGCACTCCCAGAGCGAACGAGCCTCCTCCCACAAGCTCAGGGATGAGATAGAAATCCTGCTGAGCACCACGTCCAATGAGATGTGGAACCAGTTTAACAACGTCAATGTCGCCTTCACCAACCGCATATCTGAAATTGCTGACGCTAAGAACAGCCTGCAGACCCACCTGGCAAAGGTCACCATTGTATTTACATTTTGTGTCACAAGATCATAATTTCCTATTTTGTCTTGGTTACATAAACTGTGTGAATTGGTATCTAATTTTAATTTTAGTTTTTCTACTTTTTTTGTTTAAATATCACAGCTCTGTCCTGATCTGATTATGTTTTATGAAACTAAAAAAAAAAAAAACTGAAAGTAAAAATGAAAAAGTAGGTTCAAGAAGGCAATCACATGGGTCTACTTAAAGCAAAAAGACAAAATCCATTTACTCTCTCACATCAGTGGGTAACTAAATTTGCCATTTATAAGGAAGAGATCATGTGTTTGTCCCATTCTCTTTTCTTTTCTACACACACCACAAACATTTGGTGTGCTTTGGTGCTATATTAAGTATCATCTGTAAAAATTGTGTACATTGCAGGGATTTCAGATAAGATAAATCTTTGTTGTCTGCTACATGGCTTGCGGTGAAATGTTTTGCATATTTACTGTAAAACATTCCTGTCAAAAGAGGGGAATGGTTATAGATGTCTCTTTCATTGCTTGTGCTGTATTCTACACTGGATCTCATTGTTCTCGGGTTAATTGCCAGGGGTTACACTCTGAATCTATATCAGCAGCTGGATGGGCTTAAACACTGACAGCAGCCGTGATACAAGGCACACAGTTCTTAATAAACCTCAGTCACTGTCAGTTGTAAGAAGTAGTGCATCGCTGGAATTAAATTACATCAAATGGGTTTGGACAAGGCAGTCCTGTACAGCTCTGTGTTCAACTGATATGAAGCTTGCAGTTTGCAGCTTTTAAACTTGTTCTCTGCCTCTTCCATAGATACTCTCACCTCTTTTTCCTGCTCTTTTCAATCACTCCTCCTTTACCTTAATTGCCACATGTGCTGACCAGCCATTTTCATGAATGAGACACCCATGCTGTTATTGCCATAATTTAACATTTCATAGATTTTTGGTCATTTTACTCTGTATCCTACTTCTCTCCTCACCCAGACTCTGCAAGAGATCTTCCAGACTGAGATGCTGATTGAGTCTCTGAAGAAGGCCCTGAGAGACAAAGAGTCCCCACTGAAAGTGGCCCAAACCAGGCTGGAGGAGAGAACCCGCAGACCCAACGTTGAGCTCTGCAGGGACAACCCACACCACAGGTAGCTACAGAACTAGTATTGCTTTGCCAATGGGCAGTTTACATTTGTTAGTGTCGTTTCACAGATGGCATGTAAATACATGCTTTCTACACATTTCCCTAAAATCTATCAAGCTCAGTAAGATTGTTGAAAGTTGAAGATTAGAGGGAAAAACTCAAAGGTTCTATGACAGCATCACTGTATAGCTTAGAAGTGTTCATTTAAATGGAATTAAAATATGGATTTAAATGCTTTTGTATGTTTGGTCATTTGTTTTGCGCGTGCTAAAATGAACTTGTAGTTATGAGCAACAAAACCAGGATTTCAGAAACTGAAATCATTCATTTTAAATTCAGTAGCTTGTTAAATAAAATTTCCAAGAAATGAAGTACTACAATGACAAATAAACCATTAATTAGCTACAGATTGTACAATTGCATCATCATTAAGTTGGCTAACTATAGTGGCTACTTCCTCATTGATAAACTGCAATTTACCTAAATTAATTTGACATTAAGACATTTTTAAAATACACAGTATATGGTAAAAGGTTTAATAGGTCAATATGTTTAATATTAGCCAAATTAAACCTGCTGTAGGATTTCAAATGTCTTTACTTTGGCAACATTCAGTGGTAATATTAAGAGTGACACTGTGGCAAGCAGCAATGTACTTTCCTACTAGCCCACACTGATTGCACCGATTATCAGAGGGATTATTTAATTTATCTACAAATAATCTAATACCATCAGGACAATTAAAAATATGCTTTAATCACAAACAATTCTACAAATAGTAACATTTTAGCCCATCTCTGTTTCCAATATTACACAAACTTTAATACTATTATAGAAGGAAATGTTTTATAGTTTGTAGCTCCTAATGTCACCCAATTGCATGTTTACTTGGTAGAGAAAGTTTTCTTTAAGCTTCTCTTTGTCCTTCCTTGTTAAGGCTTGTGAGTGAGGTGAGAGAGATCGAGGACACCATTCATAAGCTTCAGGAGAGGCTGATGGAGGCCGAGAACACTCTGCAGACCCTGGTCAAGACCAAAGTGACCCTGGAGCATGACCTGTCCATCAAGGCCAACTCACTCTTCCTGGACCAGGAGAAGTGCATGAGCATGCGCAAGAGCTTTCCCAGTATGCCCCGTCTGGTGGGCTACACCTAAATCAAGTATTTTTAAAAAAATGACTTGTAATAGACACAATTAACTGTTAATGTTTTAATGGTTTTGGGGTGATTTAGAGGGTGGTTTGGGTGATTTGACTGTAAACAAAATGAATTAACTTTAAAGGCACTGATGTCAAATTCTGATTGTAAAGAATGGTCTTGCGTAGTTTTGAGTATTGTTCCTGTAACATACTTGCAACATGTACAAAAATAAAAAAAAAGGTATAATGTAGTGATGTTGAAGAATCAACCTGCTATGGTGATTAATCAGGTAGCACTCCTGCTTTAATTTTACATGGTAGATTTATTGCATACAACTAACTTAAAAAATCCTGGACACCTCAAGTGTGTATACTTGAAAGTTATATATTTAAAACTTGTTTATAACTGAGACTAATCACTGATATTTACTGCCCATACAACTCTCACACTTACTGTAAATGTCTAAATGTTGTACAAGAAGATGGAAGAGGTACCTCAAGACTCAAAAGGAGTGTTCATATTGATTGTATTTGATTATGAACAATCACTTAATATCTGCTCTATGACAGCATCCACAAAAATGACATATATCACACATTTTCAGTCCATTTCTGAAATGTAACCTTTGCTTTTAACACCATGTGAAGTGGTTTATGGCACAGTGTGATTATCCATCCAAGCCAGCGTTCTGTGTTTTTCTTTGCACTACATTGGTGACAGGCTACAGTTCAGTGGAGCACAAACAGTGATCCTGGTAGCACCTGTGACAATAATCTCCAAACAAACAGCCTGGATTAACACGTAAAGCACAGAAAGCGAGGAAGACAAATACACACCTCTCTGAAGGCTCACTCAGATCTGTCAGCTCAAACTGACCTGAATGTCACCTCAGAGGAACGGTGACATGTAAGAAACTGTGATTTAACAGTGGGGCTCCAAGCAAACACCCTCCACCCAGGTCAGAAATATGGATATGTGAAGGAGTTTTATGTCTTTATCTTTATCTTTATCGACTGGTGTGGCCCATGACACATTACCTCACTTACAGGAGGAGCCGGGCAAATAACTTCTAAGTTACGTATAAAGCCCCACACCCATCCTATAGGCCTTGGTCCCCTATACCACTCACTTATTATCAGCCTCTTTCTTTCACCCTTCTCCTTGCTGATGCCTTCATGTTCAAGTAGAGACAAGGATGGAATTGAAAGAGTTAACCCTGGCTTGGACCCAAACATTTAAAGATGTGTGTAGAGTATCGATTTCATTTCATTTTGTTTATTCAGTCAACACCTTTCAGAGCCTGAACACACTATGGACACTATCATACTCCTTGACCCCACCCAACACTACTGCATGCACTTCCTGCGTAACCTTTGGTTTTACTGAGGAATGTAAACTTTGCTTGAATCACCGGTACTGTTTGAGTGTAACGTGGCCTTTTCTGTACAGCAGTCACCACGTCTCCAATCGTTAAATTGATCACCACTATCAGATCTAAGGAGTGACCACATCACGACACAGTTTTTCGTTTTGAAAACTCAAACTGTACTTTTGTTCCATCATGCCAACTCTTTGAATCTTTCCCCTGCAGTTAAAGTATAGGTTCACAATTTTTCAAGTCTGTCTTAAAACAACAGTTAGATGCCCATATGAACACTGAAACAGGTTTTGCTCGCTGTAATCATTCCTCCTGTTCATACTGATCTTTGGAAGATCCCCTACAAATGCACTTACAATGTAAGTGATGGGGGACAAAATCCACAGTCTTCACTTTGAGCAAAAATGTATTTAAAAGTTTATCTGAAGATAATATGAGGCTTCAGCCATCTGAGTTAGTCAAATGAAGTGGATATCTTCCAAAGTTACGGTCTTTTAAGTAAAAAATTCCCAATTTATGTCTCGACGGACGGTGTTTTCTTGTTCAGTTGCAGTGAACGGACTGTAACAAAGAAAGGGGAATTTGGCACCAAAAACGCTACCAACTCTGACATGATTTGACTAATTTTGATGGCTGAAGCCTCATATTAGCTTCTAATAAACTTTTAAAGGTCCAGTGTGTTGGATTTAGTAGCATCTAGCGGTGAGGTTGCAGACCGCAACCAATTGAATACCTCTTCCCTTTCCCCTCCCCTTACAAGTGTGTAAGAAAACCAACGGTGACTGCGACACTCACGAAAAATGCGAAAGGCCCTCTCTAGACCCAGTGTTTGGTTTGTCCATTCTGGACTACCATAGAAACATGGTGGTGCAACATGGTGGGCTTCATAGAAGAGGATCTGCCCCCTATGTAGATATAAAGGGCTCATTCTAAGGTAATGAAAACACAACGATTCTTATTTTCAACATACTTATGAATATTATATTCCAGGTCTGTTCCTCTAGATGCCATTAAATTCTACACACTGACCTTTAAATAGATTTTTGCACAGAAGGACGGCTGAAAGTGCACCAAGAATGGATCTCTTACTGGTCAGTATGAACAGGAGGAATGATAACAGCAAGAAAAATGTGTCAATGTTCATTTTGACACCTGACTATTGTGTTATAGCTCCAGTATTAAGAGGGGATATGCCTTAAAACCAAAATATGTCACAGTTTGAGTGAGTGCCTGCAGACAATGTAACTGGAAGTTGGACACAGATGCTAGCTGTGCTGGCATAATAATCAAATATGGAATCTAAGATTTAAGGTTGAAAACTGGCTCCACTTAAATCCTTTTAGTGGCTGCAACATTAATATAAAAGAATAAAATCGCCAGTGTAAATAGAGAGTAGTTTTACTATACCAGTTCCTGACAGGAGGGAGGGAACGATCATAAAGTTAAACCACAGTGCATGTGGGTCTAACTTGCACTTTGATTTGGTTGTAATGTTTTACAACTGTACTGTAAGTCACAAGAAGCTCTCTTTCCTGTGCAAACAGCTTTGTGTTTGACTACAACCCTTAGGAGCAAGTCAATGCCAGGAGGTCTCTGCCATGGTTTCCTACATGTATGCGTGTCTTAATGTGTGTGCGGGCCTTAGTCCACTCCTTCGCCCAAGCACATTCCTGAGCCCCAGTATTGCAAAGAAAGGCCCCCTGTTGTCTAGCTTACATCAAAAGACTCCCTGCTCTCATCACCACATAATCAAACATACTGACAGATAGCAAAGAGTTTAGGTTTTCTCCCCTTCATCTATCCCCTTTTTGCTTCCCCCATCCAACTTTCTCCCATTTTTATGGCTCAGAAATACGTAATGGAGGTACCCATGAAAAGTCAGTTCAGTTAAGTGGGATGAATCCCTGTTTCTATGTCTCTCATGCTTAGTTTGAGGTTATGGTTGTCTTCTTGGATGGTACACAAATAGGCCTTCCTATTATTACCCCTTCTGCCACCCCCGCATATGGGGAATGTACTCTGGAATTCTTCTTGCAGTCCAAACATATTGGCAGTTTATTTTTAACACTTGCGCTTGTTATAGATGCCGTGTGCCCCATGTTATTTTATATTTTTTACATACCATCATACCATACTAAAGAGCTGATCTCAGATCACTTGAGACCGGTGTCAGTCACTGAAAGTTTTGTGCTGTAATTACAGACTCGAACTGAGCATGCATCACTGAAAAAGAGACGTGGTGGACGTTATGGAAACACAAAGTGCACATGTTTGACAATATATTACTACTTGTTATCCTCGTATGGACACTTGATTCTTACTTTTAGTTTTTCCTAGTCCATAGTCAAACACATGCTAAATTGTTGGTTAGTTGATTACATTGATTTATTATGATAAGAAAACCAATCTTGTTATTAAAGCCATATCAATCAATTTTTTGCCACTAGGGGCCAGACTTGGAGAAAGACACACAGCTCTGACACAAGCTATAAAGTTGTTTTGCTAACTTGCATACTTACACATTAAGCGGACAGAGAGCAACATTATCATCCACTTGGCATTGTATTTCTTGCCACCTAATTAATGTGGTCCAATACTCACAGGGCTGTTTACCTCTATTTTGGTCATTACTAACTCCTGAGAATAATGTTTTGGTCTTTAGCTGCTAGATGTGCAACTTTATTCACCAGCTAGTACTTAACATCGTCTGTCTGCTAAAGTACAGTACAGTGGGTTTATCTGAAAATGGTTTCCTGTTGCTGCTGGAAACGGGGTTGATGAGAGTGGTGAGATTCAACCTTCAAGTAACTTTACATTTCTGTCTGTAAAAACAAAACAATGAGCTAAAAGAAGCTAAAGGGGCTAAATAGCTTTGTAAAGTTGCAGAGTGGGATGATAGTTATTGTGCGCTCATCACTGGTGATGTAAGGGAACCATATCACATTAAATGTAGATATTTGATACATCAAATCCAATGTGTATATGTGTGCACATGAACCATTGAAAATATCCAATTATAATGTTGCTGCCATGTAAATGGCAGTTGAACGTACAAATGTAATTGAGCTATTTTGGCAGTATCATGAGTAGTGAATGACATGGGAAATATTGTTATAAATAATAAATTGTGTTGAAAATTGTGTGGGTCACAGATGTTAATATAATATAATATTCAAATTACCTCAAAATGCTGTCAAGGGATCATGGCTATTACTAGCATATAGTTTAAATCCCTCTAGCTCTATGATATGGACCATGTCTCATTTCATCTCTTTCATCATCTTCATTTCCATCTACTCAAACTGCCAAAAAGCTCAATTTGGACTGAACACTAAACATTCATGGGAACCAGCTCTTCCTGTGGCTTTTGGATCTGTGCCAAAACTCTGAGTTTTCTCAAGAGGCTGTTTGACTGCGCCATCGTTGGACTGTGAAGTTTGTCTATAGCTGTTTGCTAGAATGAAATAAGAAGAGAAAGTAAATGGGTATCCGTTGAGTAGTCGGCCTAGTAACTGTTACGAGCTAGAGAGGGGAAGCTGGAGACAGACAGATAAGCCGCATAATATTCTTTGTGGTTTTCCACACCAACTGCCAACCGCATGTACAGTGGCTCTATGGTTGTGTGTGACTGTCTGCTGATCCTTGCTCACATGAGAAATCTTTACCTCCCTACACTTTTATTTAATCAACATTATCTTCCCCCAGCATTCTGCGAATAACTGTCTCCAAACAGGGAGCCGTGATAAGCCGAGAGAAGCCCAACTCCTAAATGTAGTTCACAGGTCAACCACAAAGACCAGGACACGCAGCGCAAGAGAGGAGACGGGAGTCTTTTGGGTCATTTGTGTGAGTGGAATTCTGGAACAATCCATAACATTGATCTGCGAGTCTTATTCTTTTCTCGATAAAGGCCCCAGCCAGTGGGAGTGGGTGGATAATAGAACAACACAGAGGTTAGGATACAGCACTGCAGTTTTTCCTGCTGAATCACAGTGGGATGATGATGACTGAGAGCTATGCACTGTAGTCTGACTTAAAGCCACATTCATCACATTTTTTTTATTTTTTTATTTATATATCTGGTACTGAGGGAACAAGCTCAGCGCGGGGAAAAAAAAAAAAATCACTCGAATCAAATTGCAGTTTTCCTTCCGCACTTTCATGCTTATACTCCACATCTTCCCACATTTACAGATTCAATGACACAGAATAACGTGTGTGAATGATCATGACGGTCATGATTTCAGTGTGAATGTCAGATGACACAAGCCTTTTATATTCTACAAGGTGATGATTTAATGCCGGGCTTCTCTTAAGAGCTCTACTTCAAAATGAGAAATAAAATTATGCAATCATGCACACGCCCATAAATAATGAGTTTTTTAGAGTTAGAATTATGTTACTAATTGATTGGCATAGATTTAACATTTCTATGATAATATACTGTATCAATGACATACTTTGATATAGTTTTGGAATTAAATCTTTCATCTTCTCACTTTTATCTTGTTAATTTGAGCTTCCAGTCAAACTTCCCCCTCAGACTAAGCTATCTGTACTCATATCACAGGCAATCTGTTGTGTATTTAGTGTATGTTATGAGGACAGGCCTCTGTGCACCCCCTTTGTGTTGTCTAGTCTGATTAAAATGTGATGACAAGACAAGGGTTGTGGGTAGCTTAAAAAGTATCGGCACACAAACAAACAGACTGTATTTACCTCTGATCTCTCTTTAAGCCTGTCTGTCTCCATGTCTACTCAGATTGTCTGTACAGCTTTGACTCATAACCGTTCATATATACAATTTGCACGCTTAATATTGCAATGCAATATTGCTGCTGTTATTGTAATTATCGGCATCATGTGCTCTCATCTTATATTTACAAATTCTTGTGTATGTGCATGCAAGTATCGAATATGCTAGTATTGTCTGAATTGGACTAGCCAGGTCTGTAAACAGTTAGGTAGACCAATGTGAGTCGGGAAAGGGGCAGTCCGAGTCCGAGAGGGCTGAAGCAGGAGGGGAGCTATTAAACAACTGCAACTCAGTGGACTGACAGACAACGACACTTCAAATGCTGATGACAGGACACAAGGACTGACCCAACTTTGACTGACAGCTGCCACCACTTGACAAAGAAAGCAGAAAGGCCCATTCCCCAGTGGTCGAGCTGCGATGCAAATGTCTCCAAGTCAAGCTGAAAAATATCTGCTGTGAGTATGCGCCGCTTATTCATCACAGTCTACACAGCTAATGAATTGTGATTCGAGCCAAGATCAGTGAAATTGTAAATAATGCAATCAAGTGAAAGAAGGCAGCCTGTCATATTATTTTAAGATCAATAAGAATTGCGTAATTTTACTGGGACGTTTTACTGGGAATAGGTCGCCTGCCTTGTCATCTCTCAAAAGCTTCTTTATTTTACAGATTTTATGAATTATTTTAGTGGAGAAAAAAAAACCACCACTCATGATAGCCGCATCTATTTTAACACTCATTTCTGTCTTGGTATGTGGATGGAGTTACTGTAACTCAATCATGGCTGCTCTCCAGCTTCATGCCCCCTGGCTGAAGGCTCTCTCACTGTCTGCCGTGCTAACTTGGAGATAAGTCATGCAATCTTAACGACGGAGGTGAAACGTTAGACGCTCTTCCAGATGTAACATTATTCAATATCTCGCTCTGAATGTTTGTTATGTGGCTCTCCCCAGAAAGTTTGGCTTCAACCCCGGTTTCACAAACGCAGTAAACGTAACACTCCCATGTCTACCCGGCCCACTGATTGTCAGTCTTTTACAAACATTGACATATAAGGGATGGGAATGGGGAGCGCCTGTACAGCTACTCTAAGGTTTTAACAAGACTTCTCCTGTATGTGTTACTGTAAACCTTTATTGTTGACCAGTTCACAGCTCATTCAATAAGAGTGGAAGCCTGGTTGCTCTTTCTATCGACTCGCTCTCTGACAATTTAGTAAACACTGGAGTTGCACTGGGTTAAGTACACAACAGATAATCATATCAGACAAAGAGGCACTTTGACGCAGAATGACAAGAATGTCACATACTTTGACTGGTGAGCAGCCACAAAGCTCTCACTCAGAGCCGCACTTCATGTCTGTGATCTGGTCTTGTAACTGTCCCTTTTGTGTGTGTGGACATGAGCGCAGCAGAAAGGCCTCCATATTCATGCCAGTGTGTGGGAAACACACGGTGAGGCATCCAGGAAGTGTGAGCTAAGTGATGAAGAATAGAGAGTGGACGTTGACAGGGGTTATCTGAGGTCGGACAGCTCCTAAGTTCCTCTACCAGCTTGCTGATGATGAGCAAAGTGTGTGTTTCATTCAGTGCTGGCCATAGAGGAAGCCAAGTATTTTCCGTACAGATTGGGAAATCAATTTTTGACATTTCCTAGAAGTGAAGGAATATACATATGATAACTTAAAGGCGCAATATTTCCAGTAACAGTTTTATCAGCAACCTACAACCATCACATTTGGAAATTATGCCTTTAACATGCAAGGCTAAAAGCTGCTTCTGCTGAATTATCACTGACAACAGACATGGGTTAATCCTGTAGCGCAGAAGAAGATCCAATGGGAGTGGTACATAAGGCAGTTAATTTATTCTTTTTGACCACTCCCAAACTCCCTGAATATATTTCCTGGAATTCCACTTGTTGCAAAAGCCATATTAATATGACTAACTTCACTGCATACCTTTACATGCACTTTAACAACAGGGGCTGAAGTCCCTGTTCAGGGTGGAACACTATCTCACTCCCTCTGGAAATGAGTCATGTCAAACAGAGGAGAGCCCCAGATGCTATCACTTACTGGTGGTGCGCTGGGCATACCCATCCACACTTTCACACATAGTGTGAGTCACGAGGCTCTCTACATGGCCACTAGGGAGGAAAGACCCACACTACACCACATTACGACAATGTTTGTGTTGTTTTTATCGCCAAGGCAACGAAAAGATGAGTTTAGGGGGAAATATCCCATTTTGGAAGAAAGCCAAAATACCTTACTCTTACTGGATAGTACTACAGTCATAAAAACAATGTAATTAACCAAAAGCCTAATGAAGGTTTTTTGCTTGGTTAAGAGTGAAAAAAATAAATTAGCAGTCAAGACTAAAATATAAGCGTCTTAATCAAACTAAGTGTTTTGTCAAAATGTTCTTATTTAATGCTAAATATTAATTGATTGAAAATATTTTTTAAAAATGCATATTGGATATTAATTCCACTAAATATATGCGTAAATGATAGATAAACAGCAAATAACATAAAAAAAGGAATTCCAAAGTGCAGTTTTATGTAATTTGTACAAATCTTAATAAAACCTGGAAACAGTGTCAGAGAGAAGAAAAAAAATCCTCGAAAGCAGATAGCTGCGCTCCGTTACCACAAGAGCAAAACAATGATCAGTCAGGTCACTACACATACACTGGTAACTAAGGCAACCCATGCGCTATTACGCATGACGCGTCTATATTGGGAACCTTGGCTATGTACCAGAGGGTCACTCCATGACGCAGCGACGCACGTAGGGCGTTGTTCTTCCATAATGAGACACTTTATAACAGAACGTCAGCCCTGGCATCAATCTAGTCAGAGAGAGACTTTTAGGACTGAGGGACTACCGCTGTTGGACTCTTTTGGGAAAAACTTGATTTTGCCTCTTGCAAACCTGAACCTCTTTTTGTGGAAATAAAAGCTCTCCGCTCGAAGTAAGTGGACTTTAATCTCTTCTGAACTTCCATTTATTCAGCCGCGCTCACAGTCTGTCTTGACGGATTAATGAAGGAAACGCGCTTTTCGTTGGGATACACAGCGCTCCATTGAGCGCTCAGACAGAAGGACTCAGTTGTCATTGCAAAAAGCTTGTTATTTGATAGTTAAAAATGATTTTGTTTTCGATAAATATACTGAAATTTTGTGGAGTTTTACTTGAATGCTCTGTTTTAAATGGTTCTTGCATTGCTTTTTAAAATATTCTCTAGAGCTCAACGGTCATTGCTGAAATTACTTTCATTTTTTAGATGACACATGCTGACAATCCGATGATATAAAGCCAGCTTAAAATGACAGAAATGCTAGACGAGCTCTCGCGAAATACACAAAGATGGAATTTGAAATGAAACGAATTTGATTTTATCCACGAGTAACTAAAAACATATCAAAAGACACACATCCTTGAGATGAGCAACAAAGTTTAATCTCGTCGCCAAACACACGTCACAATATGTATCATACTAACAATATGACGTTATTATTAATCATTTACTAGCTGTGTAAACATGGACTCTGACATCTGACAGACAGCTCCGGATTAAGTTTCTCAAAATCTGTCCGTATCAAACGTGTTGCAGCGACACACCCATGTCACCATGTCCCACCAATCTGACATGCACACAAACACACGCACACACACACCCCCACACACACACACCCCCACACACATACACAAACACACATACTGACACGGACACTGACAGAGACTGTCTTCTCTTCTCATTATTGTCCAGATCGCCTGTAAAGATGCTGCTCCTACTACTGGGAATCATCCTCCTGCACGTATCTGCTCTGGTTCTGCTGTTTGTGTCAACAATTGTCAGCGTGAGTAAAACTTTTTTATCATAAATTTTGACAACATAACATTTAAAAGAAGAAAAAAAACTGATCATGAGCCATCTCACCACTTCCCAAAGGAATATTATAATATAGAAGATTACTATGAATAGATATAAATGTAAACTAAAACTATTGAGGTTTACAGAAACTAAGATTCCCCCAGGAAGAAATATTCAAGCAATGTTGTGTGTGTGTTTTTTTTTATATATAATCTGATATATATTTATGATTAGTAAAGATGTACTTGGATTTCTTTCAGAATATACACATATATATAACAAACAAACTTTTTCTGACCCATTTGTTGCTGCATATTACTAATCAAGTTGTATGTTGTTGACAACAGGTATGGACATCAAGTGAAACTAGCTCCTCAGACCTTTGGATAAACTGCTCTACTGCCAATGGAGGATACCACTGTGACCCAGCATCAACTGGAGGTCAGACACCTGCCTAACTTTTTACTGTTTCCCTTTAAGACAATGTTAACTACTTATTTACTGTGTATTTACAGTACAATGGCAAATACTGGACATTTTAATCATTGCTCTGCTGTGAAGCTGTGATGCATTTCTTGATTTTTTTCACTGATAAGTCATTTTTTTAGGTTTTCTTTGGGCAACTCAGCTAAAAACGCCGATAACATTGAAACCTGGTTTGAAACCATGTGCATTGATATTAATGGAGGACTTGAACTTTGGAAAATGACTTGCTGAAATCCATCATTTATCATGATGATGTGGGTGTGTCACAGCTCCTCTGGGACTCTGGTGCCATCTAGGGCAGAGAATGTGGCAGTGCTGTTTTGAAGTGCTAGCTGATAGGCTGCTGCTGTATAAATAGTCGTGGTGTGATATCCATATTCAGGTCTCGTGTTTGGAGTCCATAGTGACAGGGGATAGGGAGTTGTGAACCAGGGTGGGGCTCCAGAGAGTATTTAAAGTTTTAGATCTATCTGTATATGTGTGTGTGTCTGTGTGTGAGTATTTGAAAGCAGGCAGACCTTGGACTACCTCATGGAGAACATAGCATGCTGAAGATGGGTCACGCCCAGTGTCAGATCATAGTGTCCAGTGTTAGTTTGCAGGGATCATTAGGACAATTTAAGGCAGCAGCTGCAGATTTATTTAGACAGTCAGCCACCTCTACATGTTTTATTTAGAAATGTATCGGTCTTTGATTATGGATAATAGATCAGAATATTTTGAAGACACAACCTAATAAAATCCCCACTGCCTTAAAATGAATGATTAGCAACAAGTACATGTGAGATCATTGTTGACCAGCTGTATGTTTTTCTGCTTAATGTGCCGTCACAGCGGTGCAAGAGCTGCTGGGTGATGTCATTTCTCTAGAATGAGGTGCTCAGCCAGTGTGTGTTTTGTCAGGGCAGCAGCGCCTGCATACTCTGCCAGGTAGTTGGATGGCGAAGCCAGTTTGTTTGACTTGCTTTCATTAGCTCACTGACGCACAATGTTTATTTAAGAAGGCGCGTGTGCCCGGGTCTGTGCTTTGGCTTGGGGAGATGGAAGATAGTGGTCAGCTCTCACGTGGGGGCCAAGCCTGTGTTCAAAAGGGCTTTCTGAAACTTTGCTGAGCAATCAAGTTCCTTCTTTCTTTCTTGTGGATTGAGAAGGTGAAGTGAATCACGATTGTGGTTATTTTTAGGGCAGATCTGAAACTCATGAGTTTCCCCTTGTTGTTGCCTTGGATACAAACATAATGGCTGTGTTTAGTTCTGATGACGCCTGGGTGACAGATACTCATGTCACAGTTATCACATGCTGAGCTTGAGTTAAACAGCACGTCCTTACAGCCAGGAAAATTACTTCATAGAATTTACTTGCTCTAAATTTAGCTATTGAAGAAGAATGTCTTCTGTGCCTGCCCCCCTTACACATGGGCCTACAGTACATAAACATAGCAGGGTAAACAGTCCAGCAGTTTTATTTTTGTTGTGCACTACTTGTCAGCAGAGTGGGGTGTTGGGTCTCAAAATAGAAGGCAGAAACAGACATCAACAGTTATTTTCCTGTTTGGATTTACGGTTAAAATGTTTGATATTTCTGCATTGTCATACCACAATGATAAACCACGTCATTCATGTAAGCTGTTGAATATGAGCCATACTTGTGTTTCAGTGATATTCTGAGTCCTGAATATCACCACACCTAATGCAAGGAAATGCCCCATCTCAGTGTTTCCAACTGGTAGTCAGGGAAGGAAGGAAGGAGGAAAAGATGTCTGTTTATCAGAAAGCACTGATATACTGTTTGTATATACTGCCACCTATAAATAGGTGAAGGCTGTTCATAGTACAGGGATGGAACATTTCACCCATTTCTTACAATGTAATCATACAGTATTATGTAACGTTTGAAAACAGGATCATTACTGTGGAATCTAATTGTTGCTCCGGTGTGTTATTCTGCTGGCTGCATTTTATGGATGGAGATTTTCAGCAAATAGCCTGAGCGTATCATGTTTCCTCCCATATCTCATCCCTGACCCAGTGGTCATCAGGACATACTGCAGCATTGTTATTGTGGGAAACCTGACACCAACCTGGTAACCCTGTGCAATTAGTCATTATACAGTTTCCTTTTAAATCTAAAACAGAGATATATGGCAGTTTTTCTCCAGGAAAAGTGCATGATTCTTTGTAAATGGCCACAGATTGAAAAATAATGCATAAGTGTTTTTATTTTAGCCTGTGTTAAAATGTACTTTGTCAGTCATAACATTACACAAAGCAAGCTGTGCCGCCACTTAATCATCCTTTTTGTTTGCGAGTATGAGCAGTAAGCAATAAATTGTGCATTTGCATCTTTTTCTCCATGTTTTAAATGCCCCCCCATTAAACCACAACATGCCTTTGATTTACATAATGCAAGAGAATCAATAGACCACAGATGCCTGAGAGCTTTGAAGGACACATGTTTTGAATGTCATAGTTGAGCAGTGGCGTGCATACAGATGGAGCCATAAACCCTACTTTTTATAGACTTAGAGGAATATTTGCTGATGCTAGGATAGGACAGGAGCTAGTAAGGGGATGAACTGAGGCTGCGTTTCAAGCATCTTGTCACATGGCAGCAGTTGTGTTAGAAATCAGTCATATTGTTGTTGCAAGCAGAGCACTAAGACAGGATAGTAGTAGCTACACATGAGCAAAAATAAGGGATTTATAAATAAAGAGAGGGAAAGAGTGAGTACTTAGGAAACCTGAGAAGCCAAGAAGGCAGAATGGATAACCCACAGACAAGAAATAGACCCTGCTTGGAAATCCTAGGATTCCTGGCATGGTGGCACACATGAAGCATAGACACAAACGGTCAAAAACACAACCACACACCCATGTAGATAGCACAGATAGATGTCAATACAGGTGTCTAATGGGTTAATGGCTTCCAACAGCCTGGCCTTGGAGGGCTAGCCATAAAGATCAATACAGTACATTTAGTCATAGGTCCTGCTGTGGGGGGCGCACAGAGCTTTTAGGAACAAGATACTTAATTCTCATTGCTATGGATTCACTCCCAGAAAAAATTCCCAGAAGCAAACATGGCCGAGGCTATAGCTCATTACCTTCTCTTTGAGAGGATGCTTGAATTCAGCCAGTCACAGCACACTTTGGCATTTGTTTTTCTTGTCTTTTCTCTTACCCTCAATGTTATATGTGTATTATGCTCTGGCTAATGATGATCAGTTATTGACAACAATCTTCTTCTCCCTCATCTCCCTGCAGAGTGGATCCAGGCAGTCCAGGCACTCATGATCCTGTCCATCATCTTCAGCTGCCTGTCTCTCTTCCTCTTCTTCTGCCAGCTCTTCACTTTGCAGAAGGGTGGACGCTTCTTCCTCACTGGAACCTTCCAGATCCTTGCCAGTGAGTTCATCCCCCTTGACGCCTTCTCACAAATCCATCCGCATACAACATAACTGATACTCAACTGCAGAGATCAAATAGACATAGCACGGGTATATTTTTGGCTGGTATCAACACAAAATGTAAAAAGGGATTTTCACTGGATCCAGTGTGACTATATTATCAGGCTATCTGTAGTTCTTCTTGAACCGAGCAATTATTTATTCCATTAAATGTTATAAAATACATTAAAATATCCAAGCTGACATCTGACATCCAAGCTGACATCTTCAAATTCTTTGTTCAATTGACACTGATATAAAATAGAGAAAAGAAGCAAATTTCTCAATTTGAGCAACTGGAAAAAAGACAAACAGTTGATCACTTATAAAATTGTTGTTGAGCCATTTTCTGTTGATCAACTAAATGAATAATCTTTTCAGCATTTCTCCAATGTCCTTAATTAATACAGCAAACCTTGAGTTTTCTGAAAATACACCACTTATACAAATCCACCTACACAGACAAACCAATGGCAGATGCTCACACTGCATCTTCTGTAGGCAGAGAATTAAATTATGAAAGTCTGTGCCAGATACTAATGGTTTAATGCTCCACTTGTCCATTGTACTTCATGCCCTTTGGCCAGAGAGCGGCCACTGCCAGTCTATTGTGTCTCCTCTTGGCAGCCCTTTCCAACATCCCAGGTTTGCGCTCTATAGTGTGCCAACGCATTGCCTGGCACGCAGGTGCCCACTCAGCCAGACAGGAATGACACTGGGCATGCTGCCAGCCGCACAAGTTGAAATGTCAGGAAGGCTGTCAGTATGGGGGTCTGACAAACAGACCGTGCCATGTCAGACCAAGGAGGTGGGGAGAGCAGGAAAGGCTTGCAAAGGCTGGATTGAGGCTCAGTAAACATGAATCACTGTGATGTAATGCGGAGGGGTGCCTTCTGGGAAACACTGACCTGCTCTCCTCCTCTGCCAGACAGAGTTCAGCCCAGGACACAAGACAGATAGCAGAGACACATGATCTGATAACTGAACAATATGATTGCCAACATTACTCACCATTCACTTTTTCCTTTTCTACAGGTTTGTTTGTGATGAGCGGAGCCATCATCTACACGGTGATGAGTCCGGAGTGGGTGCCGGAGACAGACGCCTTCGGCTACTCCTACATCCTGGCGTGGGTGGCCTTCCCTTTGGCGCTGATCAGCGGACTCATCTATGTCATCTTGAGAAAGCGAGAATGAGCCATCACTCCATCCCAGTGTTCCCAGTAACCCCTCTGCCCAACTGAAAGTGTCATCAGTCCCCCTCTGAAGTATAAGTAGGGATACCTGAGTACAAATGGCCCATGAAGCCACCAGGCCTATATACCCAGATCACAGTGAGGGGAGGGGGGGTAATACCAAAAATCAACAAGCAAACCAACAGAAAATCAACCAATACTGTCTCAGTTTAAAGATGTATATAGTATCTATGGTTTAAAACCTATTTATAACACTTTTTACATATATGTACATAGTTTTTGTGTTGCTCTGTCAACGGATACTCGTATGAGCTTTGTTTTAGCTGATTAAGTGCCTCAGTGTTTGTTTGTAATGATGAAATAATTAGACGCTATTTTGTTGTGTTTTGTTTTTGCCTTTTTTTTTTGTTTTTTGCCAAAGAATTAGTAAAATGAAAAAAGTATCTTGAAGTATATTAACCAAAGTGCATGTATAATAATAGAAGGGTTAGGAAGATTCTTTTTTGATGGGCTTGCTTTACAAAAAGAGTGGTAACATCCATGGATGTAGCATAGCCATGAATTATAGATTTGGTCCTTTTCTATTTGTGAATTTGCAAGTTTGAGTGTTTTTATTTTCGGTATTTTTCTATTTCTTATTTTCAACAAAAGATGGTGCTATGTATTTATCATTCCTCTTACTGATAGCCAACATTTACAACAGTTACTTTGTTATTGTCAAGCAGCTTGCCATTAATTAAAGTGAGAATCAGACAGAGGTACACTTGTACACCACTGTGCCTGACTGCTTCTTTAGGGAACACAGCCTATTTCAATTTGCAGTGTCTGATTTTTTTCCTCATCAGCTACTGTATAAAATGAATAATTAAGTTTGGGGTGGTGCATTGATGAAATCAAATGTCATTTGGAACGTCAGTATTATTTTGCGCGTTTGTTATGAGTTGGATCACAGTTAAATTACTTTACATGAACTTTACTTTAGATATTTTTCTGACTTTTTCCCTCATTCTAATGTTGATGTTCACCTTGTGTGTGTGACTGTTAAAGTCTCAAGAAGCCAACTTGCCTATTGAGTAGAATACCATAAAAATTAACACTGTGGGGCATTATAGCCTAAGAAAAAAGTATACGTTTAACACTACTAGAAACAAATGCCAATAAATGAGTTGAAGCCATATAAGAAAATACCAGAGGATAGGGGAAAAAAAACTCAATATGAATATTAACTCAATATGTGAGAGAAATGACGGAGAGGTTTGCAGTGATGATACAAATGTCTGTTTCATATACTTGAAGTTTGACATGCTGCATTCTCTTCCCACTGACATCCAGATGTTTTTCTCCTCTACTGTATAAAACAGTTTATATGTTGTGCATAACATATGTCAATGACAATCTAGCCTCAAAGAGTCACTTACTCAATAAAACTACTCTCACATAACATAATACTGTGTATTCCACTGTTACGAGGGACTCGATTCATGCTAACACTTGATGCATATGCAGCTTGGACTGACGGTTATGCTGTCTGCCTGCAAACCCTGAAACACACATCTCTAGGCTACAAAAACATCATGTGGAAAAACTCCCAAGAAAAGGGAGAAGATATGAAAATGACAGCAAATTCTGAATCATTTGTAGTGATAAATCTGTTATGATCAACAGTAGCTAAGAGACGGATCATAGATATGAGTGCACAACACAACTGACATGCAGCATGCAACATGTAAATTCCTGTGTGCAGTCTAGCAGAGAGAGTCTACCTTACAGTATGTGTTCATACTCTGGTAGATCAAATAACCTGCCTTGTGCATGTGGTTGCAAATGCTTTATGTGACTTGTGTTACACACACTGGGGCAAAGGCATGGCGGTTGGCACCCGATGCCAGATATGCAAAACATGCAGCTAGTGTTTCAGCCTCAACAGTGTCACTCACAGCATCAGAAATCAGAGGACATAGATGTGTTTTGAACACTGTAAGCAAGCGTCTGCCCTCCACTTGACATTTCCTGTGAGATCCTGTATCCTGCCAAAACAGAGCTATGTTGTGATGGATTAAAGTATTTAATTCAGCGCTTACTGTAGCCTAAACTAGCTATTCTGTTATGGTTTTAGCATGATGCTCAATACTGGGTTCAGTTAGAAGAGAATGCCTCTAATGACAACTGCCCTCTTTACTGTTTTGTGTAAAGCTACAGAGTTGTCTATGCCATGTTTACACCTAAACTTCCAAATGCTCTTGATATTACCAAAGCTACTTTGAGTTTAATCATTAAAGGATGTTTCTTACCACCACGATGGAGCTTTTTGTGTCTTTCAATAACACTACACACATGTATAAAATATCCAGTCCATTTTTAGAGAAACAAAACCTGCCTGTTTTGATGAAGAAGACACACAACCTGTGCTTGAACTTTACAGATTATAGCTAATGGTTTAGAATGATATCTATTCCTTTTAAAAACAACAGTCAGTATATAACCAGCACTTCTGCACTGAGCTGGTGATAGGCATCTAAATCTCTGGCAATGTAAGAGTACTCTGAGAAGGAGGATTCTTCTTGCAGGCCTGAGAGGTCACAGCCTCCCACAGCCTCCCCCTCTGGCATACTAGCACTGGGTTAAACGGGGACACTGCACTCCGGTCTGTTTGGGTGTGTGTGTGCGTGTTAGTTCATGTAATGTGTTTGCATGTCTGAGAAAGTCTGCATCTCTCTGTATGTATACTTTCTTTCTGATGTCACCTTATTCTATGTTGCTGGGTACACAAGTACACTTCCATCTCATAAAATATGTCTACAGTCAGGTTCACCAGGCAGATTTTATAATGTCCTGTGCCATACCCCCACCTGGTGGCTGCAGGTAGTAACAGCAACAAAATGTACATATCACATTGCATTAGCAAACACTGCCTCTGTGTGGTACAATAGTAGCACTACAGTTTAATCCACTATTTGCCATGGTACTCTGAAGAGAGTGAGAAGACTCTCAATGTCTCTCTTGGGTTTAGCGGATCATTATTTTCTTATTGAGGTGTGTTAAACCTCATTAACTCTATATACGACCTTTAAGCCTTGTCTAGAACTCAGCTTGTTTGTGAGGGTGGATATCCTCCTCCATTAGTATGCACACATGTGATAGAAAGAGGTGATTTCTCCTACTTGTCTACTCTCTATTATCTGTCAGTCAGTCTAATGAATGCTCCTCCTCCAGAGCCATTATGAAGGCTTTTATGGCACAAAACATCATTAGAGGTAAAGGCAGAAGACAAATGACTCTTCTACATTTGACAGATTACTTGATAAATTCAGACAAAAAATGATAAACTCTCTGTCGCAAATAAAATATTCATGAAAGGGGTAGAAAATTAGGTATGCAGTGAGTCAATCTGTTTTTAAAGCCACATCTCATCTGTTTTCACCTTTGATCTATTAAATAAATGAGCACAGATTTAGCAATGCTCTGCTTCACTTACAATCAACAAAAAACATTCAGATCTGGAAGATGAGATGTAGCTTACAACCAGTCTTCACCTGCAGGTGACAAAAGAGCTCCAGTGGAGCACCAACATGTCAGTTCAGATCAGGTTAGCTGACAATTAAAGGAAAAACCAACATAATCAGTCTCCTGAACAGTTTGCTGCTCCTTGACATATTTCTACAAGTCTCTGGAAATCTACCGGAGGAATGAATAACATCCTTCCACTAGAAGTCTTCTTCATTTGGTGTTTTGTTGATGGCAAATGCTATCTAACACATTGGACCAAAATCTAACATCAGTGTTCAGTTAGTTGAAGATCTAGTAAGTTATATAAGATATGATTCTTACAAAATTCAAACCACTCACTGACCCATTGTGATCTGTACAGAAGCGTTTTCACTAATTTAGTCAGAATCTGCCTTTAATTTGTCACCATCTGTATCTATTGTTAATACCAAAAAACAAACAAACAAACCTAAAAGTACTTTGATTGCTTAAACCTTGAGGCCAATGTGGTAAACCTCATCAATTTCTACATCTGAATAGTCTTAAACAAACAGTTAAAGTATCTTTAACTTATACCCGATGTTAGTGAGACAAATGTAGAAAAAAGTGATTGAGAAAAACAAGTGCAATACATAAGAGCAGGGAGCAAAATAACTCCCTCTTGTCCTCTGACCCCCAAATTTACCCATGTCTCTCTAATCTAGAATGCCCTTTCACATCATCTTTAAAATCTGGAGATGTTTTTACTGAGTGAACCTCTCATACATAAGTGCTCATACTAAAATGGCTACACATATGGAGAGCCAAACCAGGCAGACATCAGACATATTTGTCATGTCATCCTGAACCAACACCAGTCTGGAAAGAATGGTCCGGTCCCTGTCACATTACCTATGGTGACGATGACAGATCAACATCCTGTCGTAGCATGCCATTTGATTTAGCCTCTTCATTTTGGCAGTTCAATGGACATCATAAACTTTTACCCTCAGGCACTTTTTCCTCAGTGCAGTATTATTTGCAGACTGTTTAATTATCCAGGGTACATGTGTGAAAACAGCATAAAGTTTACTTAAAAAGAGAGAAATCACAAAATCAGTGTATTGTGTCTATCAAGTATTCACTGATACACATTATTACCTCAGTGCTTTATAGGTGTCTGGGGGTTCCACCCATCATTGTTTCGCCATCATGGGGTCAAAGAAGAGCTTTCAAAATAATCACTTTTCCCATTAATGCCTTAAAAACTCCCCCCATCTTGCCCTATCCCACTATCACTATCACCCCCCTTTTTTTACTTTGAGCCTACCAGGAGATAATATTTTCTAATTTATGGAGCACAATGAGGGGGAAGCAAACAGAAGGTCCACCTTAATCTATCACAGCTCCTTCAAGGGTGCAGGGGTGCACAGTGACAGGCACAAAATCGCAGAGCCGGTGGGGAGGAGGGCAATAGACGCAATTAAGGCTCATGAAATGCAAATGGTGCTTTATGTGAGGGGTTTGGGTAGGGGAGGAGGGCTAGGTCTCTTCTAGTCTTGCTGCCATCTGCTTGCTATCACCACCAGTGGAAGAACCTCTGGGCCTTGGTAATTTGTAGCTTTAATAATTTTCTCCCTCAGCTGGAGAAGAAAGGAGGAGATGGGGCCGAAGGGTCCGAGGACATGCAGCTGGCTAAGATTAGATTTAGATTAGCTGGTCAGATCACACGGAGATCTGACCACTTATACTTTAGCACAGGCATAGACACGCTTGCATGTTCACACGCAAGCATGCATACACATGCATCACATGTGCAGGCACACACACACACACACACACACACGCACCATTCTCACTCTCGCTTCTACCCCTTCACAATACTTGCCTATACTTCATCAAAGTTGACCCTGATCTGAGGTGTACTTCTAGCCGAGTGGGTCCATAAATCCCTGAGGATGTCTGGGGGTTCTTTATGAACATGATCACTAGCCGCTGGGGGCTGAGCCATAACCCCAAGAGCTGATTCAAGCCCTTACTTTCCCTGGAGCGCTGTTTGAAGGGGTCAAAGTGGACACAGTGTGTTTTTTTTTTCCTTTTTCCCCATTGACGCAATCATTCATTTGTCATGTGGAAAAGAAGGACCTTATTGAACCTACAGACCTAACACTTTCTAATATGCACCATACCAACCCATTCCTAAGGTCAAGACTGGGCCAAGGTCATCACCACACATACATGACCCCCGACCTTGCAGGCGTCCATCATGCTCAGGGAATAAAGCAAAGATTGGCAGCTGATGCAGTCGCAGACTAAATCAACTTCAGCTTCTGCCATACATCAAAATCACTTACGCCAACATGCACTCACAATGAGGGCCTAATCATTTTATCAGGATTGAAAGAGCAAAGAGGATGAAGCAGCGTGCTGGACGTGGCACAGTCAGATGGACAGAAGCTTTGTGGTGGATTTAGAGCAGGCAGTGGTGTGGAAATGTGCCTTTCAGTCTGTGAATATGGTTGGGTGATGACTTAAGCATCAGTGAATGCACCTTTAGCAGCTGGGTAACATCACTGAACATATGATAGCCAACAAAACGGCTCACTTTCTGCCTCATGAAACTCAAGTAGCGCTTGTAACACTTATATTGACAGGGAAGTCGAGCCACACACATATTTGAATCCCAAGGATTCTTTGAAAGATCAATGATTTTTATGTTGAAAAGCCCCTGACAGAAGAACATCTGCAGTGTGGATCCACCCATATGGATCATATGTGTTGTAGCATAAGCGATTGAGAGTCATGCATGAGCAGCATGATGGGCACATGCCACACAAGACGGTCAAAGCATGTGCCTGCACTGGATTTTCATTTCAATGAAGGCCGCTCTGAAAAGGGAGCGATAGGAATCTCTCAGCTCTATATGGAGCAAATAACACAGGCAATGTGCCTTTGTAATTATAGCGTTTAATGCTCACACCACACACAAAGCCACACAGAAACGGTTGCAAAATTGCTAGCTGGAATCATCAAGAAGAGAAGCCAGAAAGTTTGGCATTAAACAGGCTGAACAAGGCTGCTTTTAATCTCCGCAGACAGACAGACACACAGACGGCTCTCATGAGGTCCAGTAAAGCTTCATACTGGTCGGATGGACGGCAGTAAAAGCTCTCTGAATGGTGTCGATGAAGCCTCATAAATTCCCCAGGCAATAACAGGGCCTCCTATGGGAATGGAATACTCAGCAGCCAAGTTATTTGGAGCTGTGCTGCATTTTAAACAGGCAGATTTGAGAGCCCCATTCATTGGGGGTTATGTAGATACTTTTTTTTATGATCCATCCATTCCACTCTACTATAGCGTGCACACACACACACACACGCACAAACAAGACACTAACAAGTGTTTGTACACACAAATATGTGCACACTTGCACACAGCAAAGATTGAGAGATATGGGTAATACCATTAAGCAACCACAACATTGGACTTAACATGTGAGTGCAGCAAGTTGTCTGCTCATCAGTGAGGGCAAAAGGCTCTAAATCAGCCAGATACAGCAGGGGAAGACAGCTATATGAGCCACAGATAAAACTGTTGCAGTCCTGGAAGACAAAGAATTAGAAGATCAAATTCCTCTCACTGTGCACTCCTCTGTGAAAACCTGCACAATGCCACGTATGCGTCTGACTCTGCAAAGTTCAGCAAAATGTTCGGCGTCTTCAAACCCAGTATGCTTTGAGTCATTACTGATAGTGCCTGTATAGTGCCTCATCATGCAGCAATCCTAGCACTGGTTAATACTGCAGCAGACTCTGAAAGCTATTGTAGCTGTCTTTTCTGTACTTTTATTGACATTGTTATAGCTGAACTGAACTATGATAAGCTGAGAGAGAAACACTTGAATATAAAATATTACATTTACATAATAACATTATGCACTCTGTTTTGATGCAGTTGTTTCAGTGCCAAGTATGAGCTTTGCTGCCACTATCTGGAGAGAGTGTGTGACAGCACCAAATGTTTTTGTGTGTTTTGGTGTGACAAAGCTGTATCAGCAGCCCAAACAAAGCATGTCCTAGAACTCTTAGAGGACACCTTGAGATGAATACCCAAATGATTTATTTACAGCTCTGAAAGGCGCATGCACAAATCCTAATTATAATATCACTCACCTTTTGAATTATTGAGCCGAACCAAAAAAGTCTTTCTGTCCTTAGAAACAGAAGAATAGATTCAGACCCAAAGGCTAATGAAACTGTGATTATTAAACCTAATTAGTCAGCTACTTTCCCAGCTTTTGCATGTTTTGAAATCACCATTCATGTACATGAAATAGAGACAGAGTGATTAGTAGAACAAAGACGAATGCTGTAATCTTCCCTCAATGCAGTGTCTGCCATGGCCCATCAGGAGATAGCAGGCCTGGGCTGATAGCAAGGGGACTGTCAAGCTGGTAAGTGCCCATGTAGCTGGGAAAGCTGTGGAATCCCAGGACAAACGAGTAGGGCTGAGGGAAGATAAGACAGGCCCGCAGTGACATGAATATCCACAGTGAAGACCATACTGCATTATGCATGCATGGCAACAGAACAAAGAGAAAACATACAGTATACTGTATATGCATGCCATACACAAGCCACACATCTCACACATTCAGAAATCCATGACATTAAAATGAAGAGCTATGAAGTCTAATCCAATATGATAATTACCACTCATATAATCCCAACTGCATTTTAAGATTTTATATATCCACACATCAAGAAAATTCTGTTTCATGACGCAAGACTATTCACCAGTTTACAGTAAAATAATCTGCTCTTGAAATAAGAACAGCTCAGGAAATAATTTTAGTAACAGAAAGTGAAAAGAAAAGAGTGAGAAAATGCTAATTTTTTTTTTAAATTTTCACCTATTTGGCATACTCAAACGGAAAAGCTTATAATAGAAGAACTATGAGGCCAAAATACATGTATTAGGCTTCATTTGAAAGGAAACATCTTCTAGTTTCTGGAAATGTGTTTGTTTAGCTTGCATTTGGCTAAAACACAACCAAAACTGTTTGGCAACAGTTCAAATATACCTCAAAAAAGTGTTTTTCATCCTTGTCTATAATGAGTCATATTTAAATGACAATAACTAGGACATGCTTCATGCCAGGACTATGTAAATCACCACATACCTTGTACATATTGTCAACCACACCTGTATAAAATTCCAGATCCCATAAGACCTAACCTTATAGGAGTTTGGGAGTTTTTAGTTTGTGATGTCACTGGTGTCCCCAAACCTCTCCAAAGTGGACACTCCTAGTGGCCAAATTGTGCCAATTGCTTTTACTCATTACTGTGTGATGCTAAGCCACTTACAACTGGCCTAAGCGGGTCACCGGTGACCCCATGGATATTAAGAGGTGATGGCAGGAACTATGTTAAACATGTCGAAGTTCCAAAACTTGAGGTGAATGTATGTAAAAATGCTCCCTGAAAGTCAAAAGCCAGGGCTTCAGCCTCCTCTGAACACTTCATTTGCAATGTTACCTCTACTTCCTCCTCCTGATGATTCCAGATTATTCGTGCATGCTCACAAATGGCCGCCTGTTCCATAGTCTTTGTTGCTAAGGTTAATCCACAGGTTGTGGATGAGAGGCCTTAAAGAGATAGGAGCTAAAATGGCCTGTTTCAGACAGAGGCTGAACTGAGGGGCTGCATAAAGGGCCAGTATAAGATTTTTTTTTTTTTAAATTTTAAGTTTTTTAGACTGTAAATCATGCAAAGATATTCTAGTAGCTCCAGAATATAAATATAGACATGAAAATGTGCATGATATGTCCTCTTTAAACACTAGTACTATAACTAAAAAACATTGTCATTATTGATTAATCTAATTTTTTTCAACATAACTTAATTGTCAAGTCCTTAAAATGTTGTAAAATACTGGAAAATGTCAATCATAATTTCCCAGATGTCAACCCTCTTTTTCAATACAAATATTGAAAATAAAGCTCTACCTACAGCCGTCTGGTAAAGTCACTGTGTCTGAAAAACAGTAGGTGGTAGACGGTGACTAGTTCAAATGTCAAAATCCAAAACTGAGTTGGAAAAAAAAAGTTGGACGAAGTAAGTTTTTATTTTTTCAGTATAGATGTAATCACTGTTATGTTATATGGTAATAAAATACCCTCCCCACAAACACACACACACAAAAATGCACAAATGCAAAGACTAGACTCAATGATATCACTTTCACTGGTTTAATTTTTGTTTTAAAAATCTTTCAGTGGATTATTTATCAAAAAGACATGTTGATGGGCCTCAGTCATATATATGTCTGCGTGTATATGTGTGTGTAGGTGTTAAGTCTGAATGGCTATGCACAGGACTGCTGGTTTGTGTAGCCCCCTGTTAGCTTGACCCTCAGCACCTACATAAAACCCCTCCCCTTGATCCCTAGAAACACTGTTGCACTTGCAGGTCACTGCTGTAAATCACACACAGACACACACACACGTTTGTCTGGATAATGTTCGCACTGCCACCACTCACAGACTTCGCTGTAGCCCCATGCAGCATTGGGAATTTTGAGGACACTCCCCTCAACACACACACACACACACACACACACACACACACACACATTCAGCCCCTTTATGTTTTCTTGCTTTCTCTTTCTATTTCTCCCCCTAACAATCAAAGGCCATATGGCAAACATATTCCTATGGTTCATTGGCTTTTATGGCTGTTGTTTAAAGAATGGGCCACAGCTTGGTTGAGGGGTGTTCCGGAGGCCAGTTTGAAGGGCAAAATAATATAGTCTGCCCTCAGTCCATTAGAGAGCCTTTATTTCTATTAGTCCAGTCACTAGGCACTCTGGGACCATTGAACCCCCCCGGTTAATTAGGAAAGAAAAACATAAGCACATAACGTGTTTTTAAAAAAAGTAAATGGCACACTGCTGCTGGTTTCTTCTGCACCTCTACATTTGCTCCCTGGGCATCAGTTCTTTTATGCATCATTTTATCACTTCACTGGATCTAATTGTGCTTCACTGGGAGATTCAGTGGCCATATCAATTCGACAGGCAAACAAAAAGTGATTACATTCTGCTTGGAGTGTCTTAATCATACATGAAAGTGACTTTGGGCTCTGAAGTGCCTGCATAAAAGGTAATTTAATCTACTTCAAAAGTTAATGGGCCACAATATTTGGCAAGAGTGCCCAAGACAGCCAAGTGCCATCAAAGCTAAAACACACTGGAGCAGAGGTGTTAACATGACGATATTTGCAGCAATGTTTTCCTTTACTGGCAGGGAGCAATAATTCAACAACATTTGGAAACCTTAACTTGCCACTTAATGCTTTCCACTGATCCAGAGCAGAACCTCTGGTGACAACCCTCGGACTAATGTGTCAACTTTCTCAAAAACGAGCTGCCACAACATTAGAGGAAAACTAAACACAATAATAAGGAACTCAATCTTCAAGGCATTTCATGCCTATTTGGCTCATTCAGCAAGGTGGAGTTTAGAGTTTACCCTCTTTCCTTTCTTTCCATGGTGGCTTTTTACAGCATGCTGTAAGTCACTTGGACAGCGTCCTGCACCCCGCCGTTGACCTGCATCTGGACAGCATCTGGGGTCACCAAAGTCATCCTGACAAGTGCTAAACCATCTGGAAACTTCCTCCTTCACTTTGAGGGGTCACTATGAGGAGGGGTGATGAAGGGGACTGCTACAATGCAGGAATGAAAGACAGGGGTGATTTGCGAAGGAAGAAACTAGATTGAAGAATAAGCCAGAAAGTGATTAACTGAGAAAACGTGTTTTGGAGAGCTGATTTTAACTGGTGATTAATATCATACAGCTTATTCAGCAGTACGAAAGATTAAATACTCCTCACAAACCACTTATCACTAAGCACTTTAAAAGCGAGAGGCCCTCTATCGAGAAATCCTCTGTTATGGTCTATTAAGTACTTTTGGAAGATGGAAATGATTAGATGTTATTAGTAACTATTTCCCTTGGGGCAGCCATTCCAATAACATCCTCCTCTTCCTCTTGAAATTCTCCTATATTCTGTCCATCTCTCAGCTGACATGGACCAGTTGAAAGGGTCTTTCTGTATTCAGACATGCAAACAGCTTCTGGTGAAGGGTAAGGAGTCAAGAGAAACATTCCACACCAAATAGAAAACAAGTGTCCTTGAAAGAACATGTACCATCTTTGCTAGCAAGTGTAGTGCCCGATGTAAATGGAAAAAAGGGGATAACAATGCATGGACAAAGGAGGGAGAGCAGTGAAGAGGGAGCTCAGTGCTCTGGACTACTTGAAACACTTGAAAGAGTTCTCAGTGGAGCCCTGGGGTGGACCCAACACTCAGGATGAGAGATCCTGCTACAGGAAGTAAACAAGGTCCTGTGAAAACAGAGCAAAATGTTTAAGACTCAAAGGGTGGATTGAGGGATAAAAGGGGACGTTACCATGGCAGAAAGGGGGGAGTTAATCAAGTGATGAGGTAGTTTGGCAGTGAGAGAGGATGGGATAGTGAAGGACAGGCAGGGATGCGGAGGATGTGAGAGCTGAAGGAGTGATAATTGATAACAGATTACAGAGTCGTTAGTCTCAGGTGCAAGCTGCAGGAAACACCAGGATGTTATATCCAGACCTAATTGCACCATGGGAGGTGCAGTTACTGAGGGCTATTGTTCCATGGCTGCTGCATCTCTCAGTTTTCTAATTAAAGAAATCATTAGAATCCAGGCACACAAAAAGATGGCATCAGACAGCGAATATTATGTCATTGGTCAAAGTCAGTGAGGCAAATTACATACAGAAATGGAAATTTGGAGCAGATAAAATGAGTGTTTAAAACACATTTGGCTTTTTTTTACCCTTAAATTTCATGTTATCACAATGAAATTGTCTTGAACAGGACCATTACTCTTTAATGAGCATGCACACTTATAAAGAAAAGGTCCATGATGGCATTGCTTAGAGAATGTACGCCTTTCTGGGACTTCGGCATATCACTGCTTACAGAGAAGGAAATAGAATCAATATGGAGCGGTCATTCTTTCTCAGGAAAGTAGACAGAGGCAGGGGATCCAAGTGGTACCATACGTGATGTATTGCTTGTGTAATAGTTCAAACACTGCCTCTGGCACCACACATGTTCTGGCTCGCTTGGATCACAACAAAACTTTCTTACTCGTGGCTGTCTTTCTTTGGATTTCTTCCAGTTTTCCATATAAAATAAACAAGACAGTCTTCTTCCTAAAAATAAAAGACGTGTAGAACAAGGGAGTAAGATGGGAATTCTTCTATTAGGCAACTTTTATCGATAAGCTCTCTACACAATCTCAGAGAATCATTACTGACAGGATCAGGAATGGTTGATGGCACTCATGTTCTTTAGTTGTATGGAATCAATAGGAGCTCTTGGATTATCCTCTATTGAACTGATGGTAAATGCAATGGGACCCTTGGAAGTGCTTTTCATTAACAGAAACTAGCTTTTAATGATGTCCCCTCTCATTAAGACTGATGATAAGAATTGATCCTACTGCTCCCCATTGACTGCCTACTGTTTGACCTTTGGACCCTGAGTTACAGTGGTTAAACTGTAAACCTGCCAGAACAGTTTTATATGAGGCTGGCTGCTCTGCATCTGTCATTGTAGGCCCACACATATAGCAAGAGGAAGAGAAGGTGGAGGTGGAAAATGAGGTTGGAAGAAATAAACATAAGGATTATAATGAGGAGCTGAGGAAGGCGAAGGTCGGAAATAATAATGATGAAGGTGAAAGGGATGGTAACGATGATGCTGATGTTGCACTCTTTGCCCTTTCTCTACCCTGGGGCACTGTCTCCCAGCTGATCCCACAGGCCCTGTCTACGCCTTCCTAGATGCTGTTCCACCCTCCCTGGTGACCCACCATAGCCTGCAGGTAGTAGTGACAAATGACTGACAGAGCAAGCACCTTGTTGTCTGTGTTCAGGGACTTCTGCGAGGTGCTCGGTGGTCATTACAGAGGACCAGGGGCACTACAGGGGACGTCCCAGATGATCTCGTCTCTGTGCCCTCAACTCACCTCTTTATATGTTAATGACTCTATGAAGCTGTCCGATGTGCTAATTTGTAACAGCTTGGCCAATCAGTGGGGAGCTCTTTGGTTGCCATGGTGCCACTCAGCAGGAGCTCTCTGGTGACAGGGCAACTTCTAAAGGCGGCAGGTGGACAGCAGAGCTCTTTGGTTCCTGTCCTGTCACCTCACCTCCTTCATCTGGCTGTGGGCACCAGCTGTGTCCCACTTCCACAAGTCATGACCCCAAGATAACCACCATGGAGAGGTCACTTTAACTCATTTAGAACTGCAGTCCTGCACCCTTCTAGTGTAAAAACACCACTGTTTGGCATCAAATAAGGACAAATTCAGAGCATAATAAATTTTCAGAGAACAGAGCAGCAAGGCCTGAAATGACTTATTACACAGCTTACAGGGATTTAACTAAATTAGAAAATGCTTTAAAAACAGTTTACTAAAGTAAACCCATATCCATTAAGCTTTATTTACAGGAAAACCTACTGAGACCTCAGTCTCATTAACGAAGGTATCTGTTGCAAGATCAAAAGTAAACACAATAATAAAGGTAAACCACAGATAATTAACAACATAAAAAAGTCAGAGAATTATGAATGGGCAAAAAAGATAATGGGTCTATATACCTTTAGAAAAGAATAAAAAGTCATGATTTGACATAGTGTCAGTGATGGCTAATATCATGTTTTTTATTATAATATTTTTATTGTCAAAGAGGACACTATGATGTGGACAAAAAATGTCACCCGTAATAAAATAAAGGGCAGTAAGATAATGTCTTGAGAGTATCATAAGCTGTACACATGCAAATAATTAAAACAGTCAAGAGAAAACAAGATTAAAAGTCTCTCTACTTTTGACTGGGATGCAAAACACATCTATTTTTTGTAGCTTGAAAGAAATGTTTTCACCCATATTCTGTACCTCTGCACAAACATGTGCACTTTATATTTTAATTTGGGGTAATATCCTTTTTTTCCTGTTTTCCAACAATGCTGCATAAACTCATTACTGTATTGGAGTTAAAAGTAACCACAAGTCAAATGCAAATTACAGTTTATTTCTTTAGAGCAATCAAGTAAATCACTTGGGGTCATTTGGGACATTTGGATGATAATGTGAGTAAGCAGAATGAAAGGTTATCCTCAGCTCTGAAAGGCTCTAAGTGCCCTAATCCACAACAATCACCTCAAAATGAACCAATTTTCAACAGGAGACAGTGGCTCAACAATGAGACTCAGCTTCCTTTCAAAGTGCCATCAAATCAGTCATTCTGTCATTAATGAGCTGTTGTAAAAACACATTGTCTTTGCCAGTGGGAATGAGGAGCAGGAGGGGTGAGGGGAAGACAAATTCCTATTCACAGGAAACTTTCACTGTAAAGAACTCTTTCCACAACAGATTCCTCCCTCCTTCTCAGGTCTATAGTTGCATTGCTACCTAAGCCTGGGCCCCAATTAGGCCATGCAACTCAGTAAGAAGGGAAATAATTGGGCTGTTTGCCTATTAAAAGATGAGACATGGGACCTGCTGGTGACTCCAGTGAGGCTTCTGGGTTCTTTTCAGGAAAGATGGAATGGTAGAGGAGGCAGTGAGACAATAGCATTAGGTCTACTCTCTCAGCAAGGCTATAGACAGCCCTTTGCCCACTAAATTGCCAGTAAAAGAGGATAATGGCAGATTGATGAGGTCTAATGGACTTATTCTTTAGCTAACGTCATTTTCTAACAATTTTTCACTCTTTTTCCCTGTCTTCTGTGTTCCTTGACCAAAGAGGGAAAGTGCTTTCATATGCAGTAAATCAGATACTATCAGCCACATCAGCTATTAAAACTCTTAGTTTGTTCAGCAGCTCACAATATATTCTTAAAAGTGAGAGTTAGTAAAAGATGTATGGTTGATAGGTGATGTATTTCACATTCTTGTCATCTTTACCTCAATCCGAAGACAGACTAACATTAAGGGACCTTGCTCGGGTTCTTTGAATGGGTTTAGAGCCACATCAATCTTGACTCTTTGCTTGTAAAACATACCTTGTCAAAACACTGAAAACTTGGCATGGCCATAAAACAGCACAAACAATTTGCACTTATCAGAAATTAAAGGGGAAAGCTGTAGACGTCATGGAATGTCAACATGCTGTGGTTGATGGGGGCAGGAAAAACCAAATGAGGATCATTAACTGGAACTAAAACTCCTGCAAGTAGGTACATGCCATACAAAGGGCCATTTTAGGGCCTGTTTGTGTGGCATGTTGGTTTTAACTGTAGATAAGAAGATAACTGCTAAAAACATGCTTGGTCGATGGAACTATGATGCATAGGCCAAAAGACTCTCAATTATCAAGTCACACCTTTCCTTAAAATGTCTAACATTGCCAGCATACCCCATGTCACTTGTGATGTATATTTGCCAAATTAGGGCCCAATTAGAAGTAATGGGCCTTGCAGTGTAAAATTTATTACCATGCGGATTTGATTAAGCACAGCAAAGGCTGCATGCAGACTGTTATTTCTGAGGGTAAGCCTCAATGCTATGCAGTGTTTTAAAACATTAAGGAGACAAAAACATCTTTGACAAAGAGACTGCGATCGGACAAAACTAAAGAGTAGGTATGTAGGAATTTGTTAAGGCCCTCTGCTGAACCTTACTGGAGGCGGACACAGCAGTGAGATCCACTGTCAGAGTTCAGCTGTGTTTGGTGTCCGCGGTGCACAGGTTAAAGATTGATGCCTGCCCTAAGCCCCATCTCCTCCCACATGCACACTCACTTTCTGTTCCTTTGTCCCTGCAACCCAAAGCAGAATCAAAGAGGGCATTGAAAAGACCTGGAGTGCCAGCACACCCCATTGCACATGAAAAACTGATAGGTTCCTTTCGAGCTTTTAGAGGTAAGCCCTGAACTTTGAGGTCCCCATTGTCCCAGTGCACTGACACAAGGCTACAATGGAAGCCCTATCTCCAGCTATAACGCAAGCTCAGAAGAAGGGGCAGAAAACCATTCAACCTGTCATTAACCCTTGTGCCTGGCTCTGGAAACTGGAGAATGGGGTAGTTCCACCATAACACCCTGTCCCATACACCTCATACACCACCCTCCGCAACAGACCAACTACCCTCCAGCGGCACAGCCCCCTTTTGTCCTATTGTACTATGAGTGATGGATTTTGTTGGATGGGAAGAAAATGAGGGCTGCAGAGACTTTCATAGGTTTGATTGGCAACTTTGGATACGCAAAGTGTCAAGAGAGAAGGCAGGAATAACAAGGGTACACCTTAATGGGCTGGTCCCAAAAGGAGAAAGGGCAAGGGGCATAGTGTTGACACATAATCATAATGATAAAGAAAGAAGTCCCAGTAGAGAAACCTTATGTGCAGCCTGGCCTTTTCTCTGGTGGGTTAACTTGATCTCCTGTGAATGCTGATGGAGGATCATGCAGATATTTGGGGGGCGTAGAGAAGGCTGACAGTGTTTTACGGAGGCCTCTTTTGAAGCACAGGGGCATTATAAATGCTAAATACCAAGCCGGACCCAGCTGATCACCATAGCCTGCGGCAATCAATAAGTGAATGGAGACCAGGTGGTGATGGCGCCATTCAGAAAGAAAGGAGGAGGACCTGAATTTTACAAAGTGGGGCAAGAGTGAATACACAATGGAGGTTAAAACGAGGAGATCATAAAAGTGATTGGACGCTCTTGCACACATCAGTGGCAAAGCTTTGATTAAGCACAAGCCGAGACAGAGGAGGATCAATAGATGTGTGTAGGATCTCAAAGCCCTGAGGGTGGACATACGTGCAGGGGAAACAGAACTAACACTATTTACCAAAAGTGTTTAAATTCTTGATACCAAAATAATTCACAGATAGTGTTTGGGGTGATCCAAAATGAAACGGACTATCAGAACTCAACCCTATTCACATGGTTGTCCTTTACACTCTGGTTATTATAGTTTTTTCCCAGTAACTTTGCTAAATAGTGGCTTTAAATTTAATTCCCAGCTAATTACTATATTCATAGATGTAGATAACATTCTTAACCCAACACAATTATGATTCACCTGTATGCAATTTGCAGTTAGTCTTGTTTTAACTATTGCCAATTTAACACTGAAACATATTCCAGCTGATCCCAGCTGCTTTGCCGTGTCTAATGTGATCCAGGTATGGGTTTAGCCTTTGCTTAACTCTAATCCTTGCACACTTGGTACTTTCTTATGTGCGACTGTAATGCAAACATCATGTAGAGGCTTGCAGAGCTGCTTAATGTGATTGCAAAAGGAGGGGGTGGCAAACATTAAAAGATAAGCTTTGCCTGTAAACCGTTACACATTAATATGGATCAGGTGGATTCCCTTTTCTTCACTACTCAAGAGAGCCGCATCCCATGAAAAGAGGAGCGCAAGAGGATTTAACTTCTATGCTGATTGGGGAACAATATGAAACAATAAACCCCAAGTGTTTCTTATTTACTGTTTTGGTTTAATGTGTTTTTAAGTGTGCCAGTGTACTTAAAAGCAGTGCTGCCATATGTTGGGGTGCCTTGTTCGAGTTAATCAAATGATGAATCACCAATACAGAACAGCTGCTGTATGCTATGGTGGGCACAACTACACTCATCTGGATTGATTAAAAAAAAAAAGAAGCTCGTATAGGCAGACTTTAAGACAGACAGACAGTTATAGGATGAGAAAGACAGAAATCCACACAGATAAATACAATGAAAATGAAAACTTATATGTGACCATGAGCACATGCACAAGAACAATTCCTTTACATTAAACATCCCTAATCAAGTCACGTAATGGTTCTTCACAAATTGTCATGAGGCAATCTGTAAATGTTAATTCTACAAATGACTGCTCGAACACCAACTATAAGCTTTACTCACAATTCTTTTTTATGTTTTCAGTTATAATTTAGCATATTCCCTTATTTAATTTGCATTTGCAATATCACCACATACTGCTATCCCCTTTGGATTACATGGTTTTTAATGAACTCAACATCGGTGGGAATAATCATAGTCATTTTCATCCACTGAATGTTAATCATATATCACTTCTCTGGCTTTAATTACTGGCATGCTGCAAGCCGTTGCATTTGTTAATGTAATTAATTAGCATTTCTTTCTGAATAATACAAGGATTTTCTCAGCCGCATGAGGTTGGGAGTGCTGTGGTGGCAAAAAGCTGTTAACAGGGTGATTATAGTGTTGATTATGTGCTAATAACTCAAGAATCAATACTGTAAATATGAGTCCCTGGATTTCTCTAAGTGGTTCCGCTAATGCAGGAGGAAAATCTCAAATCAAATCATATGCTGTGGTGAGGAGTTCTAACTTACGATTAATGACCACTGTGGCTTTGACCTTCATAACCCTGCGTGATGCTGGAAACAGACAAATTAAAAAAACATACCCCATGGAGTTTTCACTTAAAGTTTTGTTTGTATTCAACATTTCTCATCAAAACACACAGTATGAGTTCTTGAAGGTCTTACATACATGTTGAATGCATTTCCTACTACATTATAAATTTTAAACCTTTTTTGACCGTTTTGGGGGCTTCTTCTCTTTTGCTACCTTTTATAGAAAACAAAATGTTAACCTGCAAGCAGATTTCTATTGTTACATAGTGTTTACTTAGCTTTGTGGTGCTTGTAAAGCACGTTACTGCACAATACACAGTGTTTCTCTTGCAACAAAACCATCATTTCAGCTTTTATTCAAAAATTTGGGGTATATTCTAATTTGCTACAGTGGGAATACAGTTTTTAGTAAGATTCTTTGTGAAAATACATTGGTATGGAAATGGAAACACATGACTTGAATTATTTGCATTAGCTTGAGTTATTAGGTTTTAGAGTTTATTTGAATTTTTACAGGTAATATGATATAGTTTTACAGTTGTTTAAATGAGTCTCCGGTCACTTAGCACTGCCTACTACTTTCAGAAGTTCTGTTCTCGCGGAGGACTAACAAATCGGATTGCGTTTTAATCCAATATTACAAGTTATTAGGTTCAATAATAATTAAATAATCATAAAGCTGCCGTGAAATGTTTCTTTAAACTTTCTGAGAATGACTTTGCTTACCCCAAGGGGAATGGAAAGTTATTCAGTTTTATGAAATTCATAGAGTTTGTCCTTTTATTAACCTGGTCCAAGGATCGTTTCACTTTGAACCTTGAAGCTGTGGGTGCTGATGAGCCAAAGCTTCCCCGGTGAGAGTGTAATTACAATGTTCTTAGATTTCTAACCTCTTGGTTGTGAGGTATAGGCTGGAATTTGAATAATCTATCATTTAGCTACCTGGAGAGGGTCTGTGCTTTGTGCTCATTTCATATCACAGAGTCTTTTCATGTCAGCTTGGAAGAGGAGGTGACTACTGATCGTAAGAGGTCTAGTTATCCTCAAGCCCATTGCTCTATTTCCTTAGAAGAGAATGTTAACATATTTGCTTGGATTTGCATTTCAGACCAAACTACTTATTCTATAGTGATGAAAACATACAGATACAGAACGCACATCTCAAATATGGAGATATGTTCACAGAAGATCAAAAGAGACATGCTTTTCATGCAAGCTATTCTTTCCTCTGAAGATAAGTCGCTATACTCCACCACAAGCCGATGAGCAGAGATTTTAGTGCTCTGTTTTTTTTTCAAACATAGATTTGGAGACAGTGATCACATGTCAGGAGTCACAAAGCAAAGACAAAACAGAGTGATGACTTGAAAAGCTGAAAATTGTCCTGACTCCTTTTTCAAAGATATGTGATATAGTCCTCTGTCAACACTTCTATTTTACTCAAACTAAGACACAGTTCAAACACTGCAGCTATATAATGGAGACAATGATTTGTTTTGCAAATAAAGTCTGTGTCATTTAGATACAGTTGTGTTATGTTAGCCAGGTAACAGTTTGCATTTTTTTTCTTCTTATTTTGGATCTATTTTATAAGTATGAAAATAAAAATGAGTAACAGTGAGAACATTCCCCTGGTCTGTGACTTGCAGCCCAGTGGCCGTTCACTTCCGTAATCGGCACAGACAGGGAGTCTATAATAAACACTGGCAGAGGATGATAAGGTTTGTCTCACTGTAAAACTGTTAACACTGCAGTTTTACTAGAGTGGCACATGGCAGACAGGCAGCACTAAGCACCTCTCAAGCTTTATGATGAGGTTGGGGAAAAAGAGAGAGTTGGGGTTAAAGAACATGCAAAAGAAGTCGTGACTTGTCCATACTGTATATCTTCACTCCCTCATGCACCACTTTTCCTTCTTGATTCACTCTTTTCCATTTTGTATTCATCCATTCAACTGAAGCACTTTATAGTTTGTGGTTACACCATAAACTTTTAGACTTGTCACTACATGTTACTGAAGAAGTTGCTAAAAGCAGATTATGTTATATATAAAATGTGATAAAAGTTCAAGACAAGTGCCTTTTCACTCTCACACATCTGTGTGTGTGTTTGATAAACACCTTTTGGAAGCATCTTAAAAACTGTACTGTACTACTACTCTCGAAATATAAATAATTTAACCCTTAAGATTTCAGTCCAGACTGATTTGGCGATACATGTGGTTACATGTTGTAACAACAACTTTGTTTTAATATGTGGGGGCAACAAACATTGAGCAGCTAGTCTGTCAGAATACAATAGAGGAAGAGCAACTCGTATCTGTTTACAGAAAAGCAGGGCCGTTTTTGCCTATTTGCATTATAAGCAACTGTAATAGACCCCCTAACCACCAGGGGGTGTTTTTTAATTGTTTATTAGTTTGTGTTTCATAGACAGGGGGTTCCCTTAAATGGCGAAATGGCTACATTTTATATAGCACTTTTATCCTATATTCTAGGTTAGCTCATCTGTCAATTTCGTTTACGTTAGTTTATCATTGGTCATAGCAAAAGTTCCTGTTGGAGGAAATACGTTAAGTCCCGCCCCTCCCCACACTATGCGATGAGGAAAAAGTTGGCGAGAGCAGACGCAGAGAAGAGTGTGGAGTGAGTGAGAAACTTTGTGGATATCAAAACGTGTAAAAAGTTCATAAATGTGCATGTAAAGTCTTGAGTGACCAATCCAGGGACCTGTGTGCTGTGAGTTAACTATTCTTTTGTAACGTCTTGGTGAGTTGGCTAAGCTAGTGTTGCTAACTCTGGCAGTTGTCATGATATGGCGGACATGTGGTACTGCAGAGTGTGTATGCTCTGTGCAGAAATGTGTGAGCTACATCTATTGAATTTTACTGTTGTGAGAAATTTTATATTGTGAATGTTTTTTACTGAATGAAAAACCTGAGAGGTAAAGTGTTGCTCTTTTTTTTTTTGCTAATTGAATACTTTTGCACTGTGTCATAATGGTGTTACATGCATAGCAACATAAAAGTTCTAGTTTCATACTGTGAGTGTGATCAACAATTTCATTTGTGCATAAGGAGATAATATAGAAGTAAAAGCACTTAACCCTCATCCTAACAACATATTTAACATACAAGGACAACCGACTGGGGTCTGTGGGGACCCAAAGAATAAACTACTGTAAGAAACAACCATCATAACATACTGTTAACTTATTTCTTCTTAAAACATTATTACTTGTGTAATTAATGTAATCTGAAAACAGCAACAACAAAAACAACAACAAAAACAGATTATTATTATTTTAGGGTTGGGGTTAACCCTTTCCCAGTACACTCCTGGGAAGAGCAGTATTTAGGGTTGTTGACAGAGCACATGAGGAAATCTGTGTCTGCTGCATCTGTGTCTGTCTCCTTTAAAATGACTGACAGAGTGCTCTACACCCCCCCTCACAGTGTGTGATACTTTAAATACCCAGTAACTCAGTAAATAGTTCCATCTATTAAAACTGCAGAGGCGGAATTGGGTGCTTTTGAATGGGGTCCCCTCGGATCCCAATACAAACTAGTATTTTTTTAAAAGGCACTAATTAAAACAGAAACAGAAAACTATGATGGTCATTGGGAATAAATTGATTGACAAAGTCATGAAAAATTGGAATGATAGAATAAAGCACCTGTGAGATATGACAAAAAGTATACCTCTGGGGTCTGTGGGAACCCCAGTCGGTAGGATTAAGGTTAATTGTTACTTCTATTATAAAAACATCAGTTGTGTAAGAAATTACCACTGTACCCCAGTCCGAGGTTAAAAATACAATAAATTCATGTGAAATGTTATTTGAGACTCCTTGAATATACCATGCCTTGGACTTTGGATCCTTGATTCTCTCCTTGACGAAGGAGATGGTGAGCCACCATTTGTACTTAATCTTTCCTTCACATCCATTAAATGCATAATTTCCTGTCAATCCATTTTGTGTGGCAGTATGAACCCAGTAGGGGTGGGTGGACTCTGCCAGTAACAATGAAACTGCAATATAAAAAGGAAATTACAGAGTACAAATACATCAAATGACTACTCCTGAAAAAATGTTGTCCATAAACAGTATGAAGAAAGGGATTTCATGTAATATTTCCCATTTAAAACACTAAAAAACAAAGCACGATGGTAATCAGAATTGAAATGCAGGTGATCTCAAATGCCTCCCTGTCAGCAGCCACAGTAAAAATACCACATTATGCTGTTATTCATTTTGGAGCAAGTGGGCCACATTAAGCCAGTTACCACTTATGTTCCCAATGGATTTTTCAAAAAATTTTCTGAAATGTTTGCTGAAACCACAAATGCTTAAATTTGTGAGTTTTGGAAAAACTGTGAAGTGGGGTTGAAATGCTTCTTTTCCAATTCCTGGCAGGGGTTACATCTGCATTTCAAAGAAAATTCTCCATTGCTAAACCAAAATAATATTTGACACATTAGCTTGATTCTATCACATCTATAGTAGGTAAGCACTCCAAGTTCTCAATTTAGCCTCAAATCATGACTGGATTGTACAGAAGCACACTCCATTCACCAAAAGAAAAGAAACAGGAGACCATAGCTCATAATTATGACTTCTGTATCTCATAATAATGACTTGCTATCTCATAATTAATGAGATAACGAGAAAAGATTTCATAGATACATGATCTCATAGAGATTCATAATTATGAGAAAAGATCTCATAATTACGAGAAAAGATCTCATAATTTTGAATCTCATAACACGTGTTCCACCATATGTGCACATGTTTTAATCATACTTTATTACAAGTTTGGTTTTTTTTGGTAGCTGTTACCAAACATAGTGGTATTATGCACAATGTAGATGACCTAATAATAATAATACCATCCACATTTCTCAGTGACATTAATATCTACCAGTGTTCCAAACCAAGGAGGAAATAAAAGCTAATTAAATGAGCCTCTGTCTTCTCAAAAAGCATTGATTGATAAGTACCATAACCCTTTCTCATAATTATGAGATATTTTTCTCATAATTGTTTAAGAGACTGTGGCCTCGGAAGTATGAGATATTTTCTTGTAATTAAAACTGCAAGGATTAGTCGTAAATCAATTAATCAATCAACAGGAAATTAATCAGCAACTATTTTAATAATCAAATAATTGTTTTAGTAGTTTTTAAGGAAAAATGCCAAAAACATGTTGGTTTCAGCTTCTCGAATGTGTGCATTTCAAACCTTTCTGTGTCATACATGATAGTAAACTGGATATCTTTGGATTTTGGACTGTTGGTCAGACAAGACAAGACATCTGAAGACGTTACACAGGGCTCTAAGAAATTGTCACTGGCATTTTTCACTATTTTCTGACATTTTCTAGACAAAACAACCAATCGTTTCATTGAAGAAATAACTGACAGATTAATTGATAATTAAATATAGTAAGTCAGAAGATTGAGATATCTACTGTAAGTCATAATTACAAGATAAAGCCTCATTTTTTTATTTTGGTGAATGCAACATGCTTCTGTAGGATTATTGTGCAAAAGAAAAAAATATAAATAGCATTTATATAATATTCACATTAAAGAAAAAAAAAAGTGCAGATGTATAAACTGAATGACCAGTTTTACTCCTGCTGCTTTGTCTGAGGCTAGAGTCACTGACTGTATGTCCACTAATTATGAAAAATTGCATCATCCATCTGTCCATCCATCCGTCCACTGAGCCATGAGAGTCTTCTTCGTTATCTGTTGAATGTTTGCTTCATTTGCCTGCTCAGTCCTGCCTTGTTTGAGGGGATTTGAGGGGCGAGATTGCTAATCCCAACTTTGAACATGAATCAGCGTCCAGGGGGAAGGCCTCCTGGATTCTCAGTCTCTTTCTTATGATAATGGTCCAATCAGTATGGCCGGAATGATGAAAATGCCAGCCAGCTTATCTCAGTGGGACAGCTTGGCGGTAGGGAGGGAGGCCTGTCAGAAAGACAACAAGAACCTGTTTTGAAATAAGGAGGGTGCAGCTCCTTTTACTGCTAGCTAGTTATAGCAGTATCTGTGTATTGTTTTGCATGTGTGTGCACATATATGTATGTGTGCATAGAGGCTGAGGTAAATCAGATAAAATACATGCTTCAAAATGATTGTGTATGTTGGTATTTGCATTTATGTACATTAGGGGAGCGGGATGTGTTTGTGTGTGCATGTGTGCATGTTTATGAGTTTGTGGTGTTTATGCTTAGTATGTCCTTGCCTCAGGCTGATGCTGCTTGCTGCATGGGACAGGTGCGTTTCTGCCTCCTGATCCATCAGGCTCACATTTCTGAAATTGATAACTGCTGACCAAGAGATAACCTTTTCCATTTGAGGACTGAGCAAGCCTTCAAAGCACATGCACAAAACGGCGTAATAAAAAAAAAAAGCATCTGTTTTACATATTTGGATTATGTTTATTGAACCGTCAGTGTCATATATATTATATTGTAGATTATTTTATGACCTGAAAACCTGTGTGCACATGGAGATTTTCTTTCAAAAGCATCACCGCCTGTGCTGATCTGCACTTCAAACTGATGACGTGATATGAGTGTCTTTCACTGCTCATGCCAATCTTATGGTTATGACAACAGGTGCCTTTAGTCATCATCAGCGGGTGGTGCACGGGTTCAGTTGCGGATATGTTCATCTATGGGAGGTATTATGGTATTTGGTATGGGTGAAATGTGTTAACTATCTGTAAGGTACACATTCTTGCCAGCTGAGGAGGAGCAGAGGATGGGACGGGATGGGAATTGGCTGTGTGTCCATCACTGTACATGAGAGCTTGAGTTACAGTGACGGCATTATGCCAGATTATGGGGCTAAGCAGGGGGCAGTGTCTGTCTCTCTGCTGGTACTTGGAGAGGACTTGGGCTGGACTGGACACACAGCTGTTCCTAGCTGCTCCGCACTAGACACTCAGGCGTCCAGTAAAACTGCATGTGTGGGTGTGCATGTTTTTGTGTCTGTGTTAATATTTGTCTTGCTGGAGTGTGGTTCCTGTTTGGGTTACCCATGTTCTCATGTCCAATTGTTAAGATCTGTGCGTAAGCGATCAAATATGTGTGTATGAATGGAAATGGCCCTCCCATACCCATTTTTCCCCACTGTGTGATTGGGGATAGCCCACTGTGATGTGGTGACTAGAGCTGGTAACTTATACAAAGTCTCCCCAGGGCTACAGCTCTGTAATGAGAGGCCATTATCACTAGAAAGTACACTGCACTGGAGATAAGAGAAGCCCAGCCGGCAGGCAACCAGCAGTGTTCACTGTCACTACCCAGGAATAGCCACATGACGCTTGTATCTCCAAATTAAATTCTCATTCCCTTTCCTCTCTCTCTCTCACTACCCATTACCTCAAATGTTCCTGGCCGGTCTTGATTTCTCTCCCGTTCATGTTTATCTCTTTTCCTGTCAAGTATTTTTGCCCATACTGCTCCTTCTGTCTCTCTTTATGCCTCAGGATTGGCAGGGCCCAGGTGGGATTGTGCTTGTCAGTGGTGGCGGTGGGAGTGGATAACAAGCGGGCAAGAGGAGCATAGTGATTATGAGCCCACCCTCCCTCAAATAAAGCTCACTCCATCAGAGGATTGGAATGGCATGTACAGTGTGCCAGCGGAGCTCCGACCCATGAGCTCAACCTCTATAAGCGCGAGTGTGCAGTCAAGATGGACACTGTATCCGTAGAAGAGTGCGTATGTTGTGTGTGTGACCTTTGGGCCTGCTCTGGTTACATTATGTGTGAAATTTCACTGTGACATCATGTACATAATCATTAGCACAAGGTTGCAACTGAATATGAAATGAAAATGCAAATTGTCACTACAAACGGTCCGGTTCATAGTAACGCTTCTGAGTTTACTGAACTTAATTTTATGAAGCCCCAATAAGTCTGGTCTCAAGTCATAAAATGCTAAATGAAATGGCTTTAAGAGCAATCTTCTCTCCCTTTCATCTATCTTTGTTTTCCCTTTGAGCTTTCTTTTCAGCATCTTCTCTGAAATTTTAAATCCCTCTCCATGTATAATCTGAAAGGACAGACACAGAGAAGGGGAGAGGATCTGCCTCTGTCGACTTTCATTTGCCCTGTTGGGCACCATTTTGCATAGGCTCACTTTAACACTACCAACCAATAACAGCAGTCATGCAGAAGCCTGATTCGACGGAGGATGTTTACTAAGTGGATATGGAGTAGGGAAGCTGTTTGTGTGAGAGCAAGGAACTGAAGTGAGTCCTTATCAGCTCTGCTCACAAAGCCTGGCCTCAACACTCTGGACTGGTGCGAGGACACATGCAGTTAGAGAGTCATGTGCGGAAGAAACGGAGAAATGTGGACAGCTATAAAGAAAGAAACATATTGTGGCAAAGGACTGGATTCACAGTTCACAATTTAAGTCGAAAGATCCGTAGGGAACGTTATTCAGACTTATGCTGCTTCGGTGCTTAACTCAGCTACTGGGCAGCACATTCAAATGATTGAAATTAGCTGCCAGTCCACATCTGTGAGGCTGCCAGGTTGCATTGAGGTTTTTGGGAATGAGCTTTTGCAATACTTACATTCATCCCTTTAAGACAAGCACTTGCATTTAATCCAAAAGAAATCAGGTGCTAGAAAAAGAGGACAAAGATAAATTGGTAAGTCTAGTCTAAGTGGATACTGTTTATAGCATTACGAAGTGGTGCTGAGAGCAATGAGCGTGCACATGAAACAGAATGAAGGGGAAAAAAGGATCAAGTAAAATAGAGAAAGACAAATAAACGTAATGGTTTGAGATTGATGGCCGTGAAATGTCTATGTCAATGTTTTATTTGTGTTCTTCAAATTTCCAGTTTAATAATCTTCTTTATTGTGAGTGTAGCCTTTATCACAAACAAATATAAGATCAGATGATGAACCTGACCTGAGCTGTACAACACTGCTCATGTCTCTCCTACAACTTCTAATTTGATCTTTTATGGTATACCTAAAGTATAAAATCGCTTATGAAATGAATTTCACAACACAAAATGAGATATTTACACATAAAATGCATTATCAAAGGCAATTAAAAAAATTGGAGGAGATCAACAATGGCTAATCTGAGTACACTGATGAGAAGCATGGAGATATAAAAAATTGTTTCACTTTTGTTTGCACAATTCTGATCACAGAGGAAAAGCAGAGCATGATGAGAGGACTACATTTCAAACAAAAACACATTTCATATTATAAAAACAAACTGGAAAGACTACTGACTTACATAAAACATTTGTATGTTTGCATATGTATATGATATATTATGCACAGATTCAAATTTAAGGCAGTGAAATTGAGGTTAAAGCTAATTCGGCACTGAACATGATGCGGAGTTCTTATCGTGCAAGGTAACAGCACTTAGAAAGCAACTCCAGACACACCCCTAATTCCTCATAACTCAAAGGGAATATGACTGACAATGAGTAGCATGACAGGAAAAGAAAAGTGACAATATCCCCGTAAGATCAACTGTGATTCTGCTCCATGTTGGTTAACATCTGGCTAATGAATCCTGGTTCACAAGGTCCATATGATGATTAAGTCTGTTGGCCTCCCTCCGGCCTGAGCCTGGGGTGAACATGAATTGCTGTCTCACTGCTTCCTGATTAGACTGTATATGAATGAATACCAGCGGCTGACACATCATCAGAGCTGCCTTGCTGGAACAGAAAAGACAGGTGTCGGTCTGGCAAGACTTTCCACATTGTGTGTGTGCACAATCCTGAAAGAAAGGGGTGTACAGTGTTAATTTGTCACACTCTGCCATGCCTGTCCACGTTCAACCGAATGTTCATCAATCACATGCATCCGGTGAGCTCACAGACATCCAGACACACACATTTCCACCTCTGGTGCCGTGCCAGTGCGTCTGCCCAAAAGTGACTCAGGCCACCCGTCATCATCGTCCCCTCCTCTGGCATATGTGGCGCCTGCCACATGCTGCCATTGACCAACCAGAGTTACTGAAACCAAATGGCCCTGCACCACCGGTACATCCGCAGTCATCCAAAACACTGACCCCAAAGGCCCTCCAACTGCGGGACACCTGGAGCTCTTAGCTCACAGAGTCAGGAGAGGAAGTCCACACTGAAAATCCCTCTCCAAACTCTTCTTCAGCTCCACCCAGCACACGCAATAGTGATGCTGTGACAGTCAGTGTTTTGGGAATACGAGGGCTCATCAATCACCGATTAGCTCACATTTTTATTTGTCGTGTCAAACTTAAACATTCGAACACTTTGCTCCGTTGCACCTCCAAGCTTCTTTTTCTTCAGCTTCCATTAACGTCCGATTCTCCGTGGTGCCGCCCAATTTTACCACGCTGCAGATGCACAGCTTGCAGAAAAGAAAAGAAAAAAAAAAAAACACTTCCCTTCTTTGAGAGCTACAAGCAGGTGTGAAAACAAGCCCATGGCTAGGAGGAGGGACGAGGAAAAGAGGAGGAGGAAAGGAGGAGGGAAGAAGGAGGAAGAGGTGAGGTATGCTATGCTCCAGTTAAGGCTGTGGGGTTTAGTCTGTGGCTCCTTCATGTGGCAGAAGCCCATTAATCATTCGTGTTCACTGACAGGACCTCTGCAACACACAGAGACACACACGCACTTACATCCACACACACACACACACACACACACACAAATACGAGCATGCATGAGCACCCACACGTCCGTGCCTCCGCCCCTGCTGCCACATACACAGAGGAGCACGCCCTAATTTTACCCAAACATGCCCAATGATCATCTCCACCCACGCGCGCATCCATCCCATCAAACTATCAAGTCATCCATCTTCTATGTCCATCTCTGCATCCATCTCTCCATCTTTTGATAAGCGCTGGCAACAGCTCACGAGCCTTTTCATTCATTCGCTCGTTTCATTCTTCACTCGGTGCCTGTTTAAAGAGAACACAATCTCGACATCACACCAAGGAAAATAAACTGAGGGTGAAATGCTACATAAACCGAGATGACGTCAAAGCAAAACAGAAATGTGAAACAATAAACCAGATTTCTCAGTAAACACACCGGTTCACAGAGCACCCTTACCGAGAGTGTCTTAAAATAAACCTGATTATAAACCTGAATGACTGAAAAGACTTGTTTCATGGAGGTTTCTGACACAGGATTGGTAATACGTCATATATTGCTCTGGCTTGAGCTGGTTTAGCCTGAGCACAGACCCTGTTTCTAACTTTGCATGCAACAATACTGCACACTTTATATTATTAAAAAGTTCCAGTTACACAACTTGAGGGTCATGAATGACATTTGTACAAACCAAATTCTTCATAAATGAAACTTCATAAATTTCCTTTAATGAGACATTAACTGAACAGATCTGGAGTATAATATCTTTTAGCCTATGGGTTTGTGAGTCCGGACACATCTTGTTTGAAGATGGTAAAATAGTTATATTTCCTTGTCGCTATCATATTTCTCCTTTTTTTAATCTACTGCACTGGTTTGGAAAATATTTTCCATTTATGAACCTACTTATCATCATTAAAAAGATACTATGTCAGCAAAAGACACACTATTGGTGTAAAGGAAAGGGCCTGAGTCAACTTCATGAAAGTGCTATAACTGAAGCCACCACTAGGGGCTATCTACTCCACAGGTTTCTACACTTGTGAGAGCAGAAACTCCCCTCAAGCTTCAGTCAGCAACCATATTTAGCAGCTCATGACAAAGGATTAAAGACTGAGCATATTATAGAAAGTATATTATTCCAGCAGTAAGTATTTCACTAATGGATCCATCAACATTTCAACTAAAAAAAAAAAAAAAAAAAAAAAAAAAAAAAGTGAGTAGAAACAGAAAATGAAGAAACATTTTTGAATTTGAAGCAGAGCAACCGCAGTTTTCCACATTAATCCGACATGTGCAATTGGGCTGCTTTTCATTTCTGTGTGAAAATAAGGAATGTGTGTGTGTGTGTGTGTGTGTGTGTGTTTTTCTGTTCAAAGAGACAATGATTACTCTGCAAAATTATCCACTGAGATGAGAAGGCACAATGAGCAAATTATACCCTTGAAGTTTTCTGCAACTGCATGCAAATCCGAGACAAATAAATACATACAGTATGTGTTTTAACCCTTTCGGGAAACGTGAGTAGAAAAGTAGAGCGGTTGGGTAAAACATCAACATGGCGTTTTTGTTGTTGAGATATGCCCCGATTGTAACAGAGAATGTAAACAGTTGAGGTTTGGGTGCATGAGAAACAGATGACAATGATAAAAATTTAAAAATGTCTAGTTTTTGTTTGTCATACTGTCAACGAAGACCACTGAATGATGAGTTCAGAGGAAGCTGCCAAAGTCTAGTTAAATGTTTATGAAGATGGAGATAATAAAATTTAGTAGATTAGAGCAGATGTGTGGCGCACAGAAGTGGATAAGAAAGTAGCTGTATTAAGTGTGTGTATATACTGAAATAAACACGCTAAAGGCAAGAGTGTTTTCTTTTGGTAGCGTGATGCCAAAAAGAGGGAAGTAAGAGGAGATAATACTCCAGCCAAGAAAGCAAGAAAGACGACATGTTTTAAGCGCTTTATTAAACATCAGAGTAAAACCATCGCCGTTTCAGAACCGAGAGCATCCTCTTGGTAATATTTTCCCCTTCTGCGTTTCACCTTTGTGTGGCAGAAATTATAGGTAGGGATTAATGAGGTAACTCTTTCCTGATTCTTCCTGCCATCTGCCCCTTCAAAGGGATTTCAGTGGCTAGAGGAGTAAGCACGGGGGGGAGAGGAACTGAAAAATGCCTCGAAGGGGATGTCAGTGTTAATTGTTTCCCATTTAGCTAAATCAAATGAGTTACATCTTTGAGGGCTGTTAAAATATGACTGGGCTGTCAGACACGATATGAGAGGGGACTTGATTAAACCCTTGCAAGAACCCTTAAGGGTCACCACACCCTGGTCTGGAAACGTCTTACATTTTAAGAATAACCAGATGTTTTGATGCTAATATGTGACAAATCTATTTGCACTGGAGAGAAATATTGATATTCAGACATACAAGTGGATAGAAGTTGCTCAAAAAGAAATTATGTGATGGCAATAAAGATCTACTTTAAATTGAATGGAAATGGAGAGCAGATATTATCACTAGCATATATGTTACTGTGAGAAATAGCAGTTTTGACATGATGATTAATGTAATATGTAATCAGAGACTAAAATAGATCTGGCTTTGATTCTGTTTTCATAAATATGATTATTACTGTGACAACGGAGGCAGGGAAGGCAAAAAAAAAAAAAAAAAAAACTTGGCTTATAAGCGATCTCTCTTTTTGCCAGTGTTATTACATGTGCAAAAGTCACCATCAAACTGGATTAGGGGAATAGGATTGCGATGCTTGCCTTTGATCTGCCAGATTACAGTAAATCTTCCACGGCACAGAATGAAAAGTTAGCGAGAGAGAAAGAGAGAGAAACAGAGACGGGAGGAGGGGATTCTGCAGGGGCCTGATATCCACGCCGTCTCTCAGCTAAGCTGAATTCTTCCCCCCTTGCCTCGTGCTTCCAGGAGATTTGGTGTCGTTGTGATGTCTGAGTCTGAGGAGACACAATCGGGACGTTTGCTAATATTGCAACTGAGGGAAAAAAAAAGGAAGGGAGGGGAGGGGTAGAGATAGAAAAGAGGGAGAGAAAGAGAGATAGCCTTCATTAATGATGTCTCTATTTATTCCACCCACAATATTAGATCCATTCAACCATACATGTACATGGAAAGGGATCAAATGTTTCTATGAGATAAAAGCTGTAGCTTATACTAGGCAGTCAATAAAACAGCACTTTGGCACCATTCTCCCTAAATGCTTTAATCTATGATATACTTATTTGATGTTGGGTGGGTGCAACCATTTCACAGCGCTAGCTAACAAATCTAATATATTAGATCCCCAGACTACGTCAGAGAGTGGTTAGATTAGAGCGGCTGTCTGTTCATCTGTGCGGATGAACAAGGCTTGATAATAGCTCTGCTAATTAACTCCAGACTACACTGGAGGAGTTGGCTCCTAGTGAATCACATAACAACTGTCCCCCCCCCCCCCCCCTTCTACACCACTGCCACCTCCTCCATCCTGCTCCTTCTTACTCTCCCTGCCAACTTGACAGCAACTTCACTTAGTCATAATGATGTCTCTTGCCGAACAAAACTCCCTCAGCCCCGTTCTTCCCAAGGAGCTGTGACGAGACCTTTAGCGCGACTACCTCATCTGCGCGGCTGTCGACAACCCTATAGATCCTTCAACGATCTTGATAATGAACCTCTCTCTGGAGCCAGCCAGGAATTAATCTCTGTGCAGCGGGGGAAGGATGGAAGTAGAAGACAGGAGGACAGACAGCGAGGATGAGCGGGGCAAAGATCGAAGGAGGGGAAGGATAGCGAGGGTGTGAATGAGAGAACATGACATGCGAGAAGGAAGCGTTCATAAGGGTTTTTAGTGCCAAAGACACAGAGCGCGGCCTGGAGAGTCCAATAATTGCTCAGAAATCCTGTCATGACAAGACTCTCCTTATTACACATGAGTCAGATGGTCCTATTACAGGCCACCGCGCTCCTGGCGTCGCTCTGTTCTCTGGCTAACGATCCCGGACAGACCCACTATCAATGATACTTTGGACATTAGATTAGTCATCAAGTCAGAGGAAGTCAGGATGATTGCAATGTCCATCTTAATAAAAGTAGATGCCTCCCCTCATCCTCCTACTGTCCTTCCGTCTTTATTGCTGTTTTTTAGTTTGCCTCTTTTTTTCCTCTATTTCATGTATTTCCCAGTCTTTCTTGTTGTAACTCATCTGTATTCCTTACTTTTCTCCCTTTCACATCCATTCTTCTTTCTCTCTCTCTCTCTTTTTACCCGTGAGTGTGTGTGCCCAGTGTGAGGGCTCTTGAGTAAATAGCTGGAAAACATTCAGACATTAATCAGCCTGTCGCCAGACAGCGCTGACATCACAGGCCTAGCAGGATAAACACACGTAAGCACACGCGCGTGTGCGGGCGTGCGCACGCCCACGCACACACACACGTACACACTCACAGGTAATGTATTCTGAGAGCAGCCCAACCTACTTTTCTCTACAGCAAGATAAACAGGTAATCAGTCTGCAGTGGACCACTAATTGGCACGCATACTGTACATGTGCACACGTACAGACACACACACCTTGGTTGAGTTGAATTGGCTGGTCGGTGGGGGACAGTAAACAGAGGTGACCTCATGTAGGTGACCTAATGGGGTGTCCGAAAGGAAAATGTGCCCACAGTCAGGGGAGACAGGGTAGCCTTGGCACGGCTAACAGTAGTCTGAGTCCTTGTCAACATCATGTACCTGCATGATTAAGCTTTTTTTTCTATGTACATACTTATTGTAAAGGTGTGTCCACAAACAGCTGGTCTGGCTCCATCCAAAGGTAACAAAACCTGCGTGCAGCTACCAAAGCTCACTAATTACACGTCATATCTCGTTTGCTTAATCCCTACAACAAACAAAGTGTAAAAATTTATGGTTTTACAGGGATTAGGTGTGGGACTATTTCTTGGATGCAGTGCAGTGCAGTGACTTCCTGGAGCCTTTGCTGGTTGCCTGGTAACCTCACAGTGACAACAAGTCTCCTGAACAGAAATGAGAGTAGTATTGATCCGCTCATCTCACTCCCAGCAAGAAAGGGGATAAGCTGATTTCCCAAACTATTAAACTATTTCTTTAAGGCTTCTGTACCAAAGCCTGGATTAAAATCACATTCTAAGATTTTGGACTGAAATGACTAAACACTGCTCTACTTGTACAACAAGACTACACTTCTTTGAGGAAAAACCAATACTGCATCACTACCTTATAGATTTATAGATGTTGGCTCAAAGGACACACAAGTGAAAGTTTTATTAACTTTGCTTCTCAATTATTCAGAGTGTGATCAACAACTTTTTATTTCACTCTCGCATTTATGAACTTGGCTCAAACTGTTGGCTCGCACCTTTAGAATTGGCAGACCGACACAAAGGTAGTCTCTCTCTCAATTTTTTATCTATAAGACACACACACACACTCTCTCACTTATACATGTGTGTGCCCAAGAGACTCAAACAGAGACACAAACGGAGAGACGCCCAGACACACACAGATGTTAACACAGAGGGTGTCAGAAGGTTGATGTGGTAAAGGCTGTGTTGAACAAAGGAAGATTCGGTTGCACCCCTCCTCCCCGCCACAAACGACCTGCTGGGGGATTATTTCTTAGCAGTTACGGGATGGAAGATTTAGGGAGCAGACATGCACCTCACCTTGCACCTCCCAATCCCCAGCAGACACCCCTTTGAGATGAGGGTCTCAGCTCTGGTGACACTAGGAGCTACAAAGCTACAAAGGTTTTGCTGCGCCTGCTCCCCCCCCCCCCCCCCCTCCCCTCCAGTCCTTAACACACACACAGGCACAGATATACACAAAGTGAGCACACAAGAACCAAGACGCATATACTTAGGGCGAAAACTGGGCAAGTACATACACTCATTCAAATGATGTATCCACAAACAAAACACAATTTCTCAGAAAAAATATGGGAAAATTCCAAGTGGAGGTTTTTTTTTTCTTTTCTGCATAATCCATAAATTATTCTTTGGCTTCCCCTTTCTCTCACGTTCACCCTGTTTCTCTCTTTCTTGCTCATAACTGTCCAATTACCTGTAGCATCAATCTCCCCAAATACAGCCACTTAGATAGTTACTTCCATTATGAGCTATACATCATTACCTCTGGATGAACGGGAGATCCTATTTGGAGCATGACATCCCTTTATTCTAAGACGTTCAGGGATCTGGACTGTATGAGTACCGTATGTGCGTGTGAGAAAGCGACAGGGGGTGCAGCGTTTTGTGCGAGTATAGTCTTAGAGGCGGCCTTAGGACACTGACAACGAGTTAAATATATGCATACTGTAGTGTGTATTATTCAGAGGCATGCTAAATGAAAATGACATTTAGACATTTGTAATTCTCTAACAGTGCACCAGACTAAAGAACAATGCCCTGCGGGCGGAAACCACAAAAGCCCTTTCAGCGAGGTGATACACATTTTACAGTATAATTGCTAAGATACCCAGTACACGGTCCCTTTCAGCAGCCCTCTCTTTGCATGTCAGATCTGCAATCATTTAGTTAGCAGAACAGACATGTCAATTACATGCAAATTGGTTTTGGTGTGAGAATATTCAAGTGTAGCATAGAAATGTGGGCACCCTATAAGTTTAACATTTTACTCAATTTGTGGCTGTTTTGATACTATTGTTGCTAGGGCTGCAACTAACAACAACTTTCACTATCGATTAATAAATCATCGATTATTTTCTCGATTAACGATTAATTGTTTGGTCTCTAAAATGCCTGAAAATGGTGAAAAATGACAATCACTGTTTCCCAGAATCCAAGGCGACTTCCTCAAATGTCTTGACTTGTGCCGACCAATCATCCAAAACCAAAAGATATTTATTTTACTACAATAGAAGACTAAAGGAACCAGAAAATGCTCACATTTGAAAATCTGGATTTTTTTTTCTTTAAAAAACGATGCAAAATGATTAATCGATTACCAAAATAGTTGGTAATTCATTTTCTGTCAATCGACTGACCGATTAATCAACTGATCATTGCAGCTCTAATTGTTACTACTACTGCCTGTATATATAAAGCTAATCTTCAGTTTTTTTAAATACCTTTGCTTCTTTAAAGGAGCAGGTCAGTTTAAAGTGATTTTAACCTGCATATGAGGCATCCAAAAATCACTGTTCTCTGCAGTTTACAGCAAACTAGACGCTCCTGCGGAAGGACAAAGAAAATGAACAGTTAATCTGCAATCTAATCCCATTGTTGCCATGCACAGATATTCCAGAAAGCAAAAATTTAAAAACAATAGCATTGAATTTATTCCCAATCGGATTGAGTTGTAATCCTTAATTTAAGGACATGGTTGATTTGGCAACAGCTTGTGGTTACTGATAGTGACGGCAAATGACTTTTAATAATACAGGTCCCAGAGTTCAATTAGACGTGACACATGTATTGATCACTGGGGGCAGCGAACGCACCTTGAAAGGCTACAGAAGAAGAGCAATTTGTGTCTCTGTTTACAGCGCAACCAAACAAACTGCGGGCTCACAGGATTCATTGAGTTGCGTTATTTTAATAAAGAAGACTCACAAAGACACAACTTCTAAATGTCTGGTATGTATCAATAATGTGTCTTCATGCATGAGAAAAACAATGTGCATGTGTCCCTCCTTTTCTGTGTTGTGTTGTGCAGTGGTTGCTAATGCTGTGAGAGTGAGTGATAAAATAGGACATAGATATACCGTGCTGGCAGTCTGTGGGTTTGGGGTCTTAATCCGACGCAGGCGGAACAGCCAGGTCCTCATAAGGGCTCTTTTCATGGAACTGTGGGGCCTGGTGCTTTCTGGGGCCTGGGGTGCTGGGACAAGCCACCCTTTCCCTCCCTCCCTGCTCCTACCCCCATCCAGACCCTAGTCATCCTCCTTCCACCCCTTTGTGGGGCTTTTCCACTTTGATTTCATGTTTGCCCATCTCATGGCTCTGAGACGGAGCGAGCAGAAACATTCCACAAAAGACCCCATGAGACGCCGCCCCCTCCGCTTCCTGCATACTCACACCACGTATACATAATAACACACGTACTCACACACACACACACACAGTCTATATATAGGTATAGGTAAATGTGTACACATGACCATATACTGCCAAACATGCACACACATACCTACACTTCTTGTTTCCACTCCAACCCGAGGAATAAAAAGCTTGTGCCAATTTGCAACAAACAAAGGCTCCATTCTGTTTCATTTTCTGTTTTAGGGGTGTTCAGGGGATTTTCTGTGAGGCTCAGAGCGATTACATCTCATGCACTTATTTGTTGACCTGATCTTACTGTTCAGGATGAGAGCAGATCTGTGGTGCCACAAGAAACCCAACAAACCCAACCTTGTCAGAACTCCGAGACCGATGACGAACCTAGCAGACTACCAAACCATACGGGGGGCCCTTCAGCTGTTTCTCCCCAAGACAGGCTACGAGCCCCATCCCTGTCTGAGTGTCCTGGGGTGTTCCCCTAGGGAGCCCCAGAGCTCTGGGTGTTAGTGTTGCCACTGGGGCTTTATAGACTCCCTACTGAGAGCATCTCCTTAGAACAGACAATGGGAGGCATTTATCCCCTGGGTGACCATGCTGACCCCCTAAACTCACTCCCCTAAATCCGCCGGGCATGGACTGGCGGCTCCTTTCAGGGAGCCTTTCACAAGGCCTCACAAAGCGTCCTGGCCCATAGGCAAGCCTCCTCAGCAATGCATCACTTATACACATACAAGATAAAGCACGGTGTGGACGTAAGTAAGTTTGTGCTCTTATATAAATGACTAAAAAGATTTTGATCTAAAATGTGATAAAAGCAAGAATTGGAGGGAGTTTTAATGACAGTTGAATAAGTTTGGTTTATGCAGACATGCTACAGGAAAGTGTTTTGTTTTCAATAAAGCATGGAGCGTTTTCATCACCTGTGTTACACGTGGACAACATGCACACCGTGTAACGGCTGTCCAGCAAGGAGAAGACATGATTAAAATAATCCTGTTGCACTCATCATAGTCATAACCACAGAACAAGACAGCACCAGAGAGACAAGAGGAACTCCTCCAGTCAAGGAAAACCACAGACACACACATGATGCATGCACACAAGAGAATCAGACTGCTCTCATCAAAGGAGGAATAAACACATTTTCTATTTTCGGCCTCATCTTTGCTGCCTTTTCTCATCTTCCATGCTCTTCCCATCCCCTAACCTTGTTCTCTCTTTTCAAACACATCTCCCTCTTTTCAGCCTCACTTCCTTCCCCAGTTTGTATTGTTGTTGTTGTTTCTTCCCCCCCAATTCCTCCTCTCTCTTTCACTCAGCACTTTTAATTCCACCCCCTATTTTCTCCTCCAGCCTTGGTGCAGAGGAGCCGTTTCAATTGGGGCGGTGTTTGTGTGTGTGTGTGTGTGTGTGCGTGTTTGTGGGTACACGATTGTGTGTGGGTCGGTGCGTGCGAGTGTGTGTGTGTGTGTGGGGGCAAGAAAGAGAGAGGAAGAAAGAAAGGTTAATGTATGTGTGTATATTTGTGAGAGACAGCGTGAGCAGGTTGTTTTTTGCATGTGTGTATGTGTGTGTGTGTGTGTGTGTGTGCATGTCTTTGTGTGTGTGAAGGAGATGGAGTAAGGGGTTTTACCCTCCATTTTAGTTTATGCGCGTATCCTTTTGGGGACCCCCGCCACAAGGAAGAGGCTTCTTTTCATGCTCTTTTTGCATTCCAATGCATCCTATACACTCTGTAAGACCCCGTTAAATGCGGAGAAAATAGGCCGAGTGCTACGAGTGAGTGATAGACATGTCTGTTCTTCAGCTATAGCATTCTTTTCTCTAGGCTCCTATTTATTGGCATTTTTTCAGCTTTGAGAAACTGAAAATCACAGCATTTGAGAATGCAGCGTGGAGAGAAAACCCCCACATATAATGGTTTGTTACAAGTCTGTTATTCCAGGAGAGAGATTCAGCTCACACTTGATAATCTGACTGATGTCATAGAAACATGTGACCAAGGACTAGATTTTAGTTTGTCACTCTGCTTGTTAAATGATCAAGTTACTACAACTTGGATATCATTTTTATAGCTTTGGCCATTGCTTTGATTATAATAGCAGAGTGCTCACCAAAGTAAAAGAGATCTGGGGAAGTCCGACAGCACAACAAACACAGTATGGTAGGTCAAGTCGGTCTGTAAACTGTGTTAGATATTTACAATGGACAGTTTGGGTGTTATTTGATTGTATATTTGACAGTTAACAAATATACAATCAAATCTACCGCAAGATACCAATCGATTTAAAAACAAATTATGCTAAATAATCTCCAAAAACATGTCACACAAGGCTTCAAATTGTAACAACTGTTCCATATTTTGGTTAACAGTAATGTAGAATACATGACTTATAGGGCTGTAACATTTAAACACTCACAGACAACAGCGATTTTCATTTAGCTATGTTTTCTTCAGAGGCTTCCAAACAGGAATAAACCTGGAAAGAATTTGTATAAAATGTATTACTTGTGCTTATTTGCCAAATATCAGATTTTGGGACATCCCTAAGCGCTACATTTCTATACAGTAACTACTGAGTTAAAAGTCAGAAAAGTAAAATGTAAAATTAGTATCATTCAGGCAGACCATCATTTGTTTATAAAAGGCTACCAAATTATGACCTGACCATTGGCCTGATTCTGACAAACAGTAGATCAGCTGAAACCATGAACACAAATAACTGTTTATGCAAAAGAAGACTTTTTAAAAGGAGTGTGACTCTATTTTATTACTGTTAGCGTTACGGTTAACCATAATCCTTAGCAGCAGTGTACTTTGCCAAGCTAGCTTCCATTTCTTGTCAATGAGAAGTTGCACAACATTGGACAATTGGCCTTTTCCATATATAAAAGTAAACAGACTGGATCCGATCTGTTTTGTTTCAGAAGAGAATGAGAGCAAAGTTTCTCATTTTTCCTTTGAACGTATGTTTTTTTCCCCCTCCGCTGGTCTCAGAAAGGTTGTTGAGACATAACATGTGGTTAGGTCAGACAAACCACAGAACACGCCACTCTAAACAATACACCACCATGAGAACAAGCTGCCATCTTCCACACGATGGCAGCCACATGGGCACTTGTAAACAAAAAAACGTGCCCCGAAAAGCTGACTTGTTAAGTTCTTTTGGATGAACACACATTGCATGAACTTTCTAGAAGTAAATAAACAGATCTCCTTGCCAGATTTTAAGTATAGGTTTCCACAAATCCCTTGAAGAAAACTAGGTGTTAACATGTTCTCAAAAGAGGAAGACGAATGCCGATGGCTGTTGGAAGAAAAATATATACATATGAAGCCTTTCTAACAAATACAGGAACAAAGCCAGCATGTAGAGGTTAAGTTGCCCTACTCCTTTTTTAAAAACTGATAACAGACTGACAAAGTCTAAGAGAACTGCTTTTCAAACTTTATCCCAATTTCAACAACATTTAACCTTAAAGGTTATTGTTATTTAGCTGGTTACTTTGAGGTTAGCCTTTATAGCAAACACAGCAAATGATTAGTCTAGATTGTCAAAGGCCATCTCAGGGTTCAGGTTTGCAACTATGTGTGCATTCCCCTGACCTAGGAGTGTCTGTTTGTTGTTTGTCCATATGCACGGCTATGCCTGGGTGTGTGAGCAGCGCCCTAACTGACCTGGAGATAATAGGTACACAAGGGTCAAGTATGCCTGGAGTGCAGAATATGCGGAGCAGGTTGTTGCGTGAAGTCTTGGTGGGTGCGGCGGGATAGAAGGCAGGTGGAGAGTCAAGGGGTTAAACTAGAACAGGTTGGTAAGAGTGCATGCACGCACGATTGGTACTAAATTGCAAGTGTGCGAAGTCAAAGGGTTTGTGTGTGGCTATACGTTACTGCACGACATAAGTTCAGGGTTAAAAAGACACAGTTGTTTTAACCCTGTGAAATTAAGCGTTGGCCTTAAGGTCTAATCCAGATTTTCCAAAAATGCAAGCATATGTCGCACTGCATGACCCTTTGATATTGCCACAGAGTATTTATGTGTACATTCCATCAACCGGTTTCAAGCATACCCTTATTTTTGTGGGCAAGTGGAAAATGTTTGCTCTCCGAGAAACAGAACCTGATGGGAAGAGGGAATAGTTCTGCAAATGCAGCACAAGGACCTGCTGAGTTCACAGCAAGATGAAATATCTTCATCATGTGAATCAGGAGTGACATTCATTTTTCCCCTCAACAGGGCCAACAAGCATTGATGCAGCAGGCCTCACACAATGGCCCTTGCTGTAGCACATATATCATCAAGTCCCATTTAACAGTGGCCTGCCCAGTGGATTCTCATGGAGCCCCAGAGTGGAATTTCTACATTTACAATCATTTTCCACATTTCTATAAAATGAGCCACACCTCTCTCCACGAATCCCCAAGAAACTCAAGATATTCTTACAAAACCTCACTTACTTACCCTTCATGTCATCAACATTTCACACTAACCAGGAGCATCAGGATTGGGTTCAAATTAGTTCTGAACCACTGGCATTTCTTGGCAAAACCGTGAGTCCTCAGATCTGAGCAAAGAAAAAGTGGGAGTAGGTGGAGGCTGCATTCCTGCGTTTTGGTTTCAGTGTCGGCCTATAAATCTTTTGTAAATTAATCTCATCCAGAAGCAGGGCCACCCCTCTGTCCTTTTGTGTTTTAAGATGCACAATAGTGACTGACTGGCTGGCTACTTTCACAACTGCTGAGGAGACTAGGTTACAAAGCTACAGAAACAGACCTGACTGGCACTCAAAACCTTATCAATTGCAACAATTTGCATTAGCAAGGCGTCTTACAGCAACCGATGGTGCATTTTCTATATGTAGATGTTGCAAAAACATGGGAATTTTAGCCCAGAATCCCTGCAGTAGACTCTTCTTTTCTATCCTTTCCCCCCGGGAAGATGAGAATGTAGGTGAAGGAGGTGGGGAGTTCTCTCTCCTCCCCTTGTAAAATCACATTTTCCCCTCCTACTTGAAAGGATTTCTCAGATTTCTGGAAGCAATGGCACACATGTATGCACACACAGAGAAGTACACAGTCACTCACACACTCACACACACACACACAGACACACACTCACCATGAAGGTTAGGTACTTTTTTTAGACATACTAATAACAGACTAACACTCTGCACTCTGATCTTCAAAGCAACTGACGAGGAGAGGAGAATGAGGCCATTGAGAAGCCCATTGAGGGAGCTTTTGGCACATCGAACCCACTTAGCCTGTAAAAGAACACTTTAATATTTACAAATCGCCTTAAAACTGCATGCAGCACAAGGCCAAAGCCAATTCATTTCTGCAAACATAAAATTCTGAGTGAGAGGAGTTAATTTACAGGCAAAGAATGCAATAAATAAAAACAGCTTTTAACTTGTCATTTTAGAGGCTCGTAAAAAAAAGGAAAAAGTTTCCTTTCTTCATCTTCGAGTGTGAACTTAACAGAATTAGTACATTTGAAACTGCACTGGTTGCTTTACTGCTTTATCTTAAAGTGGTTTGAAGGCTAATTTTCAAGAGTGTTGATGAAGACTTCCTGTTTTTATTCCAACATTAAAGTTGAATGCAGTGTGAAAGCCTAAGAAACTATAAACTAAGAATTTTATAGTGTACTGTCACTGCAAGAAGATATCATTTGAAGAATATATGCAGTTTGTTGTATACGCATAAAGGCTTTAAGTTGGGAAAAAAAAAAAAGTTCCAAATGTTCAAAAAACTTCATTGCCAGTTTATTCAGCTATGGGAAGTGGTAGTACTCATTTAGCCTAAACCGAGCCCCAGATTATGTTTACAACTGGCACTATAAAGCTGTCTTCAATGACAGTCTCATATTTCATATTCCGTAGCAGATGATATAAATGCAACTGTAGCATCCAAAGAATTTTGGCAAGGCCGTATTTCCTTCATGAAACAATGTCCTGACTGAGCTCAGCTGCCACTCAGGCTCCTGGGGTTGCCAGTGGGCCAGAGGGGGCCAAATCAGTTTCAGAATACAACAGTCTTTATGGGAGGATATAGATTATATAATACACCCCAAAATCCTTGACCTTGTTTTAGATGAGTGGCCAAGACAGAAAATCTATGATACCTTTGAAATTGCCTCAATGACAGGGAGAAAATGGTTGTAAAATCCTGAAACTTTTAGTTGGAGACTGAATCCTTAAAAGTCAACTAACTTTGCACCCGTTGTAAACTCTCAAAGGCACAGAATTAGTGGTGGTAGTTTTGCAGGATGTGTTTCTGTTCTTTCCGGGATAACAACTTGTTTCACAAAAAGACCGCACATTAATGCTCTTAATGTAAAAATACGGTTTGCGAAAAATCTCTCACCACATCTCCTAATTGTCACAAAGTACCCATAGTTTTCATCAAACAATGTGGCTGATGCAAACACACACACACACACAGGCTATAAGTCATCATTAAGAAAACTAATGAGTCGTGTCATTCTGGCACTCCACCAGATATTTGACTCCAATGAGCTGAGTGTCCATTCAAGGTTCCATCTCGCCTGTTTTCTAGATACAGCGCCTCCCTCATTGCAGCGAGACCAAAAATCACAAACACAGCTTCTCTCTCTCTCGGAGGCAAAACAACCCATGCATTAACCACAGCTCCATTTTCCCTGCCACATTCATCGAGGAAACAAGTGGGTTTACTGGAGATCTAGTTTGCTGATTACAGATTACTGCGGTGAACAACATCCCATGCCTCCAAAGGAGAAAATGCTGGGAGTCATAAAAGGTGATAAAAGGCAAACAATAACAACCGGTGACTAAAAACACAAACAAGACAAGGGAAGCTCATTGTACCCTGCAGGGAATTTGCACTAATGCAATAAACCGCTTCAGTCATTCTAGGCATCTTTCCCAAACTCCTAGTAGATTATGTTGCCGGTAATGACTTTCAGCTTAATTTTAAGGCAGATCAGGTAAAATTGTTAAACTTGATTTAAATATGAGAATATGACACGAGGGCTAGCCGGGAGAATGAAGCCGTGCTGTGTTGTAGCTGTAGGCGGGGCCCACAGCTTGTAAGGAGGAAAGCAGCAAACCACAGTCAGAGCCTGAAAAGTACTCCTAGAGTACCAGCATCAATTACCGCCATTACTGCACATTATCCAGGCCCTCATTCTCTTCCTGTGTGTGTCTCCTTGCACTCATATGAGTCGGGTGCACCACTGCACCTCAGGCTACTCAGGAGAGTGTGTCTATATGTGTCTGTGTGTCTCTGTGTGTGTGTGTGTGTGCAAATGTGCAAAGAGAGAAAATGTGCGCGTGCAAACTCCTGCATACACATGCCCATTTGTGTGTGTGTCGCCGGGTAATATATCATCTCAGCTTGAATAGACCCCCAAGCCAGAAGTTAATGAAGTGAAATGAGACTTATTAGGCAAAAACCTTTAAAGTCACTGACAGGCGAACGTGGGGAAATAAAGACAGCCAGAAATTATTAATGACAACGGAGACGTAGGTGCACAAAGGGACTGTGAACACAGGCACAGTTCACAAAATTTGCATTCTTTATACCTAAGGAAAAACAAAGATTGAAAAAGACTCTGACACCTAAACTTAGGCACTATTTCCTTCAAAATTTAGCACTTTCCCCCAAATGGTTCAAGCCAGGACAAACGTTGATTATGCTAGGTGGGTCTACCCCCCTTCTTTTTTGCCTAGAGAATTATGTTTTGCTCTCTCTTTGCCCTTTGGTAGATTAACACAAGAGTTGACACAATCATATGATCCACATGGTGCACATTTCTCAATGGCTTTATTTCTGAGGTGAGCATGCGGCCTGGGTCAGCTAAGCCAAGTAACATTTGGACTAATTGGGCAGGAATGACCAGTTATCAGGCTGATTACTGCCGCTCCTCATCAGGTAATGGCAGCTCAACGGGGGGTGTGGCGGTGGGGAGAGGGGGTGGCGGGGATGGCAGCCCTGTCTGATGTGCAGCACATTATTGAGAGTACAGCTGGGCGGGGTGCAGTGCATGCTGGCAGGGGCTGTTCTGAGGTCAGCCAGCGAACAGGGACGCATTTCTCATCACTGTCAGAGATTTGGAGGGAGCCTTCACATTTGGGGTGTGTAAGCCCCCCGACCAAGTAGCCAGTATGCCAGACTTATGACAGCATGGCTGTCAAAATGCTTAGAAGGATGTTTGAGTGTTTTTTTGTGCACTTGTCAGCAAGATGGTGAAGATGCAGGTTCATAAGTTGCACAACGTTTGTTTCTTCGACTGCCTTTGAATAAAGCTACGGGTGGCAACAGATGAAGATAAATTAAAAGATCATGTTTCACCCCCACTTCTCCACAGACCCCAGGGCTGACACAGTGCTCTGAAGACGCTTTGAAGCCTGATACATCTGGTTGCCTTTGACTGAGGGCTCACAGAGAGGCAGAGGTGTTCAGGTTGGACTCAGCAAACTTCACAATGCTCTTTGCCCTTTCTTTGGTCCTGGGCCTTAACCCTGTATTGACCCCACTGGCGTTTGCTTAAGGGGTCATCAAGACTGAGCCACTTGTTTCGCCTAAGGCAAAAGACCTGAAGATCCAAGGGTACAAGGGTATGCTCTGATTCAGCCAACCTTTGTTGATGCTCATGATCATGGCTTGGATTGTGAAGTCAGGGCTTGCTGGATCAGTAATTAGACTTGACAGAGTTATGCTTCCCATCAGATGTCTACATGGGGCACTGATACGAAGGTTGACCCCGTCCTTAACACAAACACAAAAACAGGAAGTCTTGATTCACCATGGGATGTATCAGTCATGGTTATCTTTGATATATACAGTGATTAACATTATGTACAGACGGGTAGGTTGACCTTAGTTGTGCATCGCATCTAAAATAAGAAGCATTTGAGGTCCTTTCAACCTCTGTTTCCTGCCTTGTGGCTCAGCCCTCCCATCAGATAACTTGTATTTATGCTGAATATCATACACAGGAGGGTTAAGCCTCTTTGCATTTCATGTAATAACATTTCTCATTTCAACATTTCTCTCACACTTTCACTTCACCTAAAATCTGAATATTTGTTTGGTGTTATACATTCAAATATAGACGGGACACTATATGGCCTTTAAAACTGATTCAATTTAATACAGGAAATGAAAAAAAATCAGAGAAACAAGAGAAAAGTCTAGACTTTCATTTTCCCAGCTTCATCTCTTCACATTCACAGCTCTGTCAGACAATAACAAAGCCTTACCTTTTGCGCACTGACTTCCCATTATAATAAATGATTCAGCTGCACTCACAAATAACTCACTTAGTGGCAGAAATTGGGCTGAGAGCTGACCTAGATTTATGTCGACCCTTCGGTCGGCTTTTTTCCCTCCCTGTTTCTTCAGGAAGTAGAAATGGGGAATGTGAACAAGGTGCAATGTGATGTTAGCAGAGACACAGAGCTGGGCGTGAGGTGAGAGGTGAAGAGTTGGTAGGAGGAAAGTATTGTCTGAACATGAGCGGATGTGGGAACATGGGACATGTGGTTTCTGTATCGGTCAGACCCAGCCTACAGCCTCAAGAGCTGGCCTTTGATCACATCTCATTGTGGATGTAATTCTAAGGGGGGGGGGGCATTTACTAGTGGTCAGAAGCTGGTGTAAATCCATCCATCTAGTTATTTTTTGTAATGCCTGATCTGTATTCAGGGTCATGGTTGTTTGGTTGCCAGGAAAACACTGGATAATTTGTTAACACAGCAGCAAATGCATAACAATTTAAGGCGGGGTACGCTCGAAATGAACTAGTTTTTATGGCGTGTCGTCCGACCACATCTGAAGGCAAAAGTGTTTATAGCTGTTCCAAATGAACACACTTAAAGGTTGGCCAAAAAGTCTGCCTCTGTCCTAGAAATGCAATGATCATTCCTCAGAGGAATTCATACTTTTGCGCTCCTTTATACACGACTCAGACATACGTAATCATCTTACGAATGAAATAGGAGAACTTGAGGGAGAAATTCAAATGCTCCCAACTTTCTCACCTCTACACACCTGGCTAATCACTGCATGAAGACCGTAGATTTCATAAAAAACTATCAGATGCAGCCCCTCTAATTCTGATGTAGACACTGTTCAACCATCTGACAAACACTTTGCTTAAAGCATTCACCTGAGCTCTGTACTCAGACCTTCTTCCTCTGTGGTGACAGTGTTGCCCATCAAGCCACTATGTCTCCTGGTCTAAATTGTAATCTTAAAACATATTTTTTCCAATACTGTGCCAATTTGATAACCTGGCTATCCACACATCCTCCTTAGTACCGGAGAGTGTAATTCCAACATTACATATTTTTAATTTATACCCCATCCACATTGATTAAACCTGCTCATACCTAAACAACTATAAAAGGGCAGTTGGGTTTGCACAGTGATCACACTGCAAGGATGAGGCATATGCCTAAGTAGTAAAGCATATTTCTGTAAATGCACAACAAGCAAGCTATCTAACCATTGTTATTTGGTTTCCACTGCCCTGTTTGATTCTGATAATAATGACTGGTAAGAATTCCTAAAATGTTTCCAAGTTATTCCAGCACATCTACAAGGTCAGCAATGCTGCTCCCAAACCAAAGCAGACAACAGAAATTTTATACAATCACAGCTTCTTGTGCTGCATGCCACTGTGACTGTTGCCTTACACTTATCAGACAAAGCAGAGAGAAAATAAATGGTAGGAAGAGCCTTTTAATGTCCGGCTATGGGTTCTGTGGGTTCAATTTTATGGCTCTGCTGTCTCCGTCTCTCAGGCTCCCTATTGAATACTGTAGCCTGAAGGCAAGAAGGGTACATAGTGTAGATGTCTGGGCAGAGGGGCAGAACTGGGCAAGGGGGGGGGGGCTTTGGGGAGAGGGTGTGAAATAGCATCCATGCATGAAGCAGATAAAATAAGTACCTGATAGGTCAGATAATTAAAGTTGTTTCCATTGCAGCTTCAGTTGTTTAATTTAGTGAAGAATTATTCAAATAAGACAGATCACTTTACTGGTGCAGTCGATTAATTCGATGAGTCAATCAACAGAAAACTAATCAACAACAATTCCGGTAATGATGGTGATTAATTGTTTAAATCATTTATCAAGCAAAGATGCCAAATATACTCTGGTTCTAGCTTTTCAAATATGAGGATTTGTCTTTTTGACATTTTATAGACTACACAATTAATAAATGAATCAAAAACCAAAACAGATAGATGAATCTATAATGAAAATAATCATTTGTGAAGCCCTACAATATATTAGTATCAGGAAAATTACACTTTATTAAAGATTTTTAGAGATGATTATCATGATTTTAGTAATTCTAACATTTCTGTGTGTGCATGAGGGCAAGGGAAAAGGGGGGTTGGTGTCTGTGAAATGCTTAAATGTCAAATTGCTCTCGCAGACATGGGACCAGAGAACAGTGGAGATAGTCTGTGTGTGCGTGTCTGTGTAAGCTTGTGTGAACATAGAAAAAAAAGGGGGGATGCTTGGTTTTCTGCACACCTCTGGGACCAGGGAGGCTGGAGATAAGCCACGTAGCATCAGCATCCCTCATTCTGTTTCTGCCTGCTCATGTCGAACCTCTGGGGTCCCCTGTACTGATAACCCCTAGCAGCAAAAAACCTTTTATATCGCCTGTCTGAGCCATTTACTATACCACACGGAAACACACACACACGCGCACACACACACACACACATTCAAGCCATTTCCTACATGAATGTTGGAAATTCATCCCATACACCCTATTTACCTCTGTCCATTTCCCTGCAACACACACACACACAGGCTCACTGCATAAATCATCAAAGACAGACAGCACCGACTGAGGGATAGTGTAGCTAGGTGGCGTGAAACAGCAGCTCAGAGGGAGCATGGCCTGAGGCTATGGGTCAGAGTTTTCCTGAGGTCATTCCTAGCAAATTTGACTGGCCCAGACAGAGAGAGAGAGAGAGAGAAAGGGAGGGAGAGCAGGAGTCTGGGAAAATGAGAATGAACGAGGGAGACAGGGAGACAACCTTCGGAGCCATTGATACAGCCCCCGGGTCTCTTTGATCTATCACTGTGAGCTTCCTGAAGTAAACATAGGCTAATTGTCTGGATCAGGTTGAGATGCTTATCTGCGCTCGCCTGTCTGTTCCCTCCATCGGTCCGATACGTTTCTTCTGCGGAACAGAGGAGGCCAAGCTTGTCAGTCCTAATCCGATTGCTGGAGGTACTAATGGATACACCAAAACATTTAACTGCTTCAAACCACCATTCGCCAGTCATTGCATCACTAAGTCCAGGCCAGGTTTGACCCCACACATATCTCTTGACCTTTTAATCCAGCAAGCACGCCTCACAATTAATGCAAGCCCGATAAAGAACAAGTTAGGGAGGCTTTTAAAAACCAATTTAATTGTGCTGTAAACTTATCTTTTAATTGTCCGGTTACTTTGCTTATACGAAGGAGTTGACTTTATTCCTAAAGTTTTGATTTCAGTTGAAAATTAAGCATTATCTTTTACTGCGTTGTTATTCCTAGTTTATGAATTGTGTCACATTTGCCAAAAGTTTTAGTTTATTTTTTTTTTCTCTTTTGACCAAGAAGGGAAGAGCAGAAAGACAGGAGGATATTAAGGCAAAAAAGGGAAGACATTTATTTTTAGAGCTTCGTGGTTGAACTTTTGGTAGACAGGAGGTAGTGACTGGGAGGCAGGGATGACAATATCCTTCTTTTGAACTCCCTAGCATAAATATTGGTGCTGATGTTGTAATTGGGTTTTCCTCATGACCCTCTTTCAACACAGACCTTCCAGGAAGCCCTTCATGTGGATTCTGCTTCCCCTCCTCTGCACCGTGAGCCCGCAGAGATCAGACACAGGGGGTCTCCTGGGGGGAATAGCTCATCCAGTGATGACGCTACTCATTGCAAGCCTGATTGGGTTTAGTGATGTCTGGGGGGCTGAGGCCAGATAGTAAAGATATATCAATATACCGTGGCTACCGGGGCTACTGGAGACACATCATTGCCTTGATCTCGAAAGAACTGGTTTCATGCAGATGGTTGCTGTAACATATTTATGGTGACAGCTGAATAAAGACACATGGTCTTTTGTTTTTAAAGACTGCCTGCTGTTTTTTTATTTTTTTGTTTGTTTTTGTCTATTTTGATTTTCTGCGATTTTTAAGCCATTTCCTCTTCGCTTTATATTGTTTTTAATAACCATAAGCATCTATCTAAATGACAGTCCATCCAATTTCTAATGCATCAAAGGCAACTAACAGCCCTGCAGTGTGGGTGGGGTATACTCTCTGTATACAATAAAGAGAAATGGAAAAAGCCAATGTAATTTACACAGCTGGGGGTGGAATTTGTTTGTGTTTTGATGTGGTGAGTCCCAGATCTGATTGATGTAAAATCCAATCAGGCAGTATTTATAAAGGCTTGTTTTTTGTATATTTTTTTGTTTTTTGTTTTTACAATCACATATAAAATCTAATTTATCATATGCTCAGCAGCCTTTAACAGAGCTAGTAAAATAAGAATATCCGGCTTTACTAAATAATTCTCTCTTTTAAGATTGTTCTCCAGTCTCCACTCTAAGTGGAAATATTGTGTTTTATGCAAGGAGCAGATAGCACCAGTTCTAGCAATCTGTTTAAACATACAGGTTAAGTTTATGAACACAACATGTTTATGAATGTGCATTTAAGTGTGCGCATTTGTCCCTACAATCATTTGTATGCGTATGTGTGTGAAACAGAGATACAGCCTACATCGCGGACCAGTCTTCTATCTACCAGGAGCATCACTGCACCTCGGGCGCAGGACTCCACTCTGTCACTCAGGGTGACACATGGAGAGGCAACCCTGCCCGTGGCGTACAGCGGGGATCAGCGCCCTGTCACTGTCTGTCACTCTAGCTTTGTCCTCTGTCATGCCCCGACGCTGGCAGGTTGAGGAAGGGGGGGACTGTCAGGAACGCTGACAGACTGACAGGTGACAGGTGAAGCAAGCCAAACAGCGAGTGTCACAGACACTCAAGCCTTCATACGTATCCCAGTGTGGTTCAATATATGTGTGAATGCGAGCAGGCATACAAACACAGCTTCTTTGTTTAACAGCACTGTTGGTGACTTTCACATAAAGGTGCAGTGTGTAGGATTTAGTGTCATCTAGCGGTGAAACCTGCGAAAAACGTGAAAGGGCCTCTCTAGAGCCAGTGTTTGGTTTTCCAACCTGCATTCTCTGAAGACCTGCCATACTCTGCCTCTGATTAGCTAGTACACGCTGCCTTTGTTGGTTAAGGTTAGGGTAAAAATATAAGGGTCAGGACCAATCAGAGGCAGAGTAGGGGCGGGTCTTCGCAGAATGTAGGTGGGGAAAAAAACAAAACGGTTCTGGGCAACCGTAGAAACATGGCGGTGCAACATGGCGGGCTCCATGGAAGAGAACCTGCTCCCTATGTAGATATAAAGGGCTCATTCTTAGCTAACAAAAACACAATGATTCTTATTTTCAGGTGATTATACACTAATTAAAACATACTTATGAACATTATATTCTATTTCTGCCAAGTCCGTTCTGCCAGATGCCACTAAATTCTACACACTGCACCTTTAAAGGATTACAAGTTCCCTTTAGCGTTGAAATGATGCCCTTTCAGATCTTAAACTGCAGGGGTATCAATACAAAAGTCAGAAATCATAAAAAGCATATAAGTATATTTTGGAGCAATCTCAATAGTTAATGCACCATGGCCATGGATTTGCCTTTTCCCTCTTGGCATCTTAGTGCTTTAATGATTTTCCCTCCTCAGTAAGAACTTTCTCCTCAGGCTGAAAATCCATCTCCTGTGACTGCAACTCCATCTTTTTACCTGTATACCCTCCATACACTCATTAATACAATGTGTAAACTAGTAAAGTACTCGTTAGTGTTACTGTATCATTTGACTGATGATAGGACATTATGTTCCTTGACTAATGTTGTCATTTCTATAGACATAAGTAACCACACATTTTCACTATGTAGCTACTTAACCTGTTGATTTACTTACTTTATCTTTGTGCTCACTGGAAGTTGCTGTTTGTGATTGAATGATTTTTATTTTTGAATTACTGTAATTGTACTGAATTATAGCATGCTGTATAATTGTAGGCCTGGAATTTCATGGTCTTGGTTGTTAATAACAGTTGATGTTGTCAAAGCAGTAGAAAATGATTGTTACTGTTGTGTTGATTGTGGTCTTCCTGGTTGTAATGTGAAGGCACATCTCCTTGAGCAATCGCGATCGACAGATCTGCCACTGAGAGTTCCTAGAACATGGATTTAGTATGACCTACTGAGCAGTGCTGAAATTTACCTCCATGTTACAGTTTGTTTGGCTAAGTTCCTGCAGTGGCAAAGAACTAGTAGAAAAAAACATTAAAACCTTGCTAATTAAATATACATACGATGATACACACTCCCACTGTATGTAAAACATCTGAACATACACTCAAAGAGTTGAAAATGCAAACATAGTCACAAATACATACACATAGCAGCATATCGTCTTTTGAATGCAGTCTACCCTGCTGGGGTTAAAACATGCTCACTGCAGCGATGCTGCTGATGCTGTCAGATCTAAGCGAGGACTGAAAGTATGTGTATACCTTTGATGCTAGAATAAGCTTTGGCTTATATTCAATTTTTCATGCTAGAGAAGGCAAACACAAATACTTCAAGGGGCAGACCTAGATATTTTTGTTTAATTTTGGGCATTTATTGGAACCAAAGTCTTTTCTGCTGTTTTTGAAATGGGTTTTATCTGGCAAATGATGATGTTGAATAATTGCTGAGAAAATACAAAAAGACATCAAGTTATTTAGGTCTAACTGAATTACAGCCAACATATGTGCATTGCCCAATATGGGATTAGATTTACAGCTCTCTTTGTCGCTCGATGGACTTTTAATGGCCATTATTGCAGCCGCTTGTGGTCCCAAATCGAGCATTAGACCTTCACTGTGGCTTGAATCTAACCCGGTGCCAGAGGTTGCACCCAAATCATTCTATTTGACCTGAATCTCCCATTCCATTACTCAACATTCCCTGTGGGGACAGTAGAGGTCCCTCAACACTTGAACTCTGACCTCAGCCCCATCAGGATTGGAGCCAATAACAGTGTGGGAGGTTTTATAGGCACCCAGGCTTTCTGAATCGTCTCGCCTTGTCTCAGAGGGGACATACAGTCATTATGATGCCCTATGAGCTTTTTCTCTCAAATGTGATTTAGTTTTTATTATCTACAGTCATATTGTGCGAGGCAGCATTTGTCAGGGGGATGCTTGGAAATCATGTGAACCTCATTTTGCGTTACCTCCACATAAAAGAAAATAAATGAATATGAATTGTCTCTTGTATTTACAGTAAACAGTGATGGCGAAGTTTACAGCATTGCAGCTGTTCAAAGTCAGGTCAAAGTATCACAAACCAATAATAAGAAGTGTAATTTACTGTACTATGACTCATAATAATCCTGCTTCTGTCCAAGGGAAATGACATATTGAGTTCTATGTAGAAGTTTCTCCTTGTTTTATTGAGGGTCTGGGTCTGGTGGATGTTACTTTCATTATATTGTCAATATTGTGACCATTAGAATATCCTTTGAGACTGTATTGTGTCTGCATTAAAAGATACTGATAATCTCTATTTCATTACTTCATTTAAATATTTACATAATACTAAGTTGAGACCTCACATACATTTTATGATGTAGATATACTGTAGGGTATAATGGTATGCAAGACCATATTTCAACAAACTACACACAAGAGTTGTCTCTGGTGGCTATAAGAGAAATAGCACAACTGTAACCGTAACTCACTTAGAGCAAGCTACAGTGATGGCACAGTTTTATAGCTGCAAAGAACAGCACGGTTGCTATGGTAAAATGTAAATTCATCTACTTTGTGAAAAACTCTCTCTCTCTGTGTATGCATCACTGTGTGATTTAACCAGTCCTTACGACTGTTTGAATTCGAAAAGCTGTGCAATGAAGGATCCACTGTCATCAACTGTAGGGTAAAGCGATGTTCAATGTATTTTATGTTGCTGGTATTGCTACAGAGAGTGGGTGAGGAGGTACACTGTGCCCAGTGGGGTGACTGTACCCTGAGGGGGAAAGATCATAATGCCCAAATACACCAACACATGTCAGTGCCTTTAAAAACAACAGATGTTTAGTGAACAAATAGCTAAAACCAGGCTTTTCCTTGTGATACAGTAACCATTTGGCATGCTGTTATACAAAACGCTTTACAATATCATACATGCATACCTTTTCAGAAAAAGCTTTTATTAGTGGGAATCAATCTCCTAACTCTGGAAATGCCAGTACCATTGTTCTACATACTTGGACTACAAGTCTATATTTACTCTACTATTTTGTCTATGTATATCTAAAGTATGGACGTCGATCGGTATTTTATTAGGAGAAACTTATCCGGGGCTAGAGGAAGAGAGCCAAGAGATGTCTTGTCTAGTGGTCACTCAGGCAGATTGACAGGATGAATAACTCCACTGATCCACGGTTTGGGATCCTATGGCCTCATACTTATACTCTGACATAAATATCTGGCAACCAGAAGTAATCCTCTTCAAGTCTAGTTTCCTGAAAATTAGTTCAGGAAAGGAGGAATGGAAAATGAGAATTCAAAAATGACTGACACAAGCACATTTGGACACAACTGCAGTTACACAAGAAAGCACGTACACACATCGAGAGTACATTCACGCACACACTCTCGCTGTTACACGCACTCATATCCCACCTTTTCAAGAGGAATGAGCAAAGACAGTTTTAATACAAAAGCTGGTGAGTGTAACAAAGGAATAAAGGTAAGGTACAAAGGAATGAAGGAAGTTTAAAAGAAGAGAGAGAGGAGGGAAAAGATGTATGTCTCCACCGTTCACCGAGTACTGGCAGGCCTGTGGGATTGGCGGAGATTGGTGGGAATATGAGAAGAGCAGCACTTGAAAGCCCAGCCAGGAGTTTAAGATGTTCAGAGGGAGTTATTGGTCGGCTGTTCTTCCTCTCCCCTCCCCTCCACTCCAATGCTTCCCTGAGTCTTTTCAAGCTCCGGACCTACAGAACCTTTCTTCTTCTCACATCCCTTTGAGAGGCCTGACATGCATGATAGGAACAAAAGAAGAGAGAGACTGCAGAGGTGTAAAGGGAGGAAAAGGAAGGGAGAAACGGAGGGGAGGAATACAGGTGAAGGACTCCAGACAACAGAGGCAGATAGAAGGAGAAGGAAAGTGGAGAGAAGGTGATGAAAGCGTGGAAAATCAAACAAAGAATGTGCACACCTGAATATTACATCCACATGTGATTGTTCATCACCGCATTAATATGCAGCTATAAATTCTTCCACCCTTGTAGGAAGGCTTTCCACAAAAGTTTGGAACCTGGCTGCAAAGATTTGCTCCCATTCAGCCACAAAAGCATCAGTATGAACGGCCATGGATATTGGTTGATAAGGCCTGGCTCACAGTGAGCATTTCAATTCATCACAATGATGAGGTTGAGGTCAGGGCTCTGTGCAGGCCAAGAAGGTTCCTCCACACCAAACTGGGAAAATCATTTTCTATGGACCTGCTTTTGGGCACAAGGGCATTATTATATCATATTGAAACAGGAAAGAAAAATGCTCAAACAGTTGCCGCAGAGTTGGAAGCACACTCTTGTCTAAAGTATCATTGTGGGCTGTAGCATACAGCCTATTGTACTAAGTGGCCAAGCCCAAACTCTGAAAAATAGCAACCAAGTTTGAGGGGTCTGTGCTTTCTTTTGTAAAATCTTTGTAAGTTGTTTTTGTAAGTTATACCCTTGTAAATTGAGGTTCCAAGTGTTGGAATCATGCACTGTTACACCTCAGTATATCAACTAAGGAGCTTAAAAGAAATCAGACTGGTAAATTAATTGCAAAAAGTTCCTGCCTTCAGAAAAAAACTCAAAAATAAAAAACAAACTTAAAACTTGAAATTGAAAGTTCATTTTTGACCTTGGAGACTGTATTTTACAAAACAATCTCATCACAAGGTCAATTTAGCAGCTGTTCAATCATATCACACAATCTTTGTCGGGAGATGGAGATTGCCCACGTATTTGTGTCTCTATTTCTTCTGAGTATTTCCAAGCAGATTAAGTCACTGAGGAGTCCTTAAAATGCTCAGAAAGAAATTTGAACATCCACAATTTCCATGACACCTGTGTCCATCTGCTGAGTAACATTGAGTGACAGGAATAAAACTGCATAACAATCAGACATCCAAGTGTCCCGCAAAACAAAATATGTAAAAGCAAAGTTAGTAGTTATCTAAAGAGGTAATTCTTTGGAGATAAGGTTGAATATTGTGAAATACCACTTAAATGAAAAAATAAATCCACCTACTGTATATCAAATAGATCAAGAACGTGGTGAACTACAGGTGGAAAGTATTCTTTTTCAGAGAAGGTAACTGGTCAGACTTTTGATTCTTTCATCCTAAAGGCATCCTCCTGTGACCCAATTCAAATTTATTAGCTCCTTTGAAAACGGTTTATCTCAAAAAGTGATGTAATATTTATCTCCGCCAGTCAAAATCCCAGTAACAATGAAGTTCAGGTGTGCAATGGAAGGGAAGACACAAGAGTGCTGTTTTACGTTTGTAAAGATGAGTTATTGCTCCCATTTTTGCGCCGTATAACAATGATTTGCATGACAGGCCTGTAACGGTCGATGAGGTAACAGGCACAAGGTTTAAAGCAAGGGTGCTTATAGTTAAAGATAATAAATATTGCTATGACAAGATGAGAGTAGAAATGACAGATGGTATGAGGGTTTTTTTCCCTCTCAATGCCATGTGTGTCTTCTATCAAATCCGTCATTCTTTGAAAGGGTGACCAAAGAAAGTAAAGAAGGTTCAACTCTAGCTCAGAGAGGGAAAAGGAAGAAAAAGTTCAGCTCTTGCTCTCACAGGGCTCTTTCATAACCATTAACTGTGTGATGACACCAGCGGATATTCAGATTGATTTACCATCGTCTGGGGATCACTTGGCCTGCGCAGAAGTCTCCCATACCAAAGATTCATTTGTGTCCTTAATGAAAGGCTTCCTGCCCCAACGTTTCTTCAAACCAAAATCCACCTATTTTATACTTTACTTTGATTGCTATAATGGCCTTATTTATGAGGTCACTGTTGAAACTCGTATCTTGCTGGTAGTTCTTGAGCCACAGAATGGGCAGGGAATTAATCTTAAATCTCCTGATCCGACTCTCATTTTTCAAAAAATGCGGCAATGCCCCCAAAATCAATGAAGGAGTTAAGGAAATGCCAAACTATGAGATAAAGGACAATTTGTCTGGAAAGTCTTGGAAAAAACCCCAGTGTAACACAGTAGAAGAATAAGGCAACAGATCAGAGGGCAAAGCTTTAAAATAGAAAATAAAAACAGAATGCTACACGGTTACACCACTTCTACTTACGCTTGCTTCACCTACTACCATCAGGGCTCTGTGTGAAGCAATTAACGTCCCATAATACCATTATTGTTGCTGACGTGTTCACCCAGTGGAGTAACCTGTGAGGTAACATCAAAGGAGTCATCAGCTGTGACCCTGACCAGGCCTGGAGTGGACGAGGCTTCAAAGCTGCAGAATCGCGGTGTGTCAAAAGTAAGTCCACAACGCCGGCCTGATTAACATGTCACAGGAAGATGGGGCCTCTATAATCAGCCTGCAAATGTGATTAGAACCCCAAAGTCTAAACTCTCCCAGAGCTGAGGGATATGTGGGGTAGCCAAAGTCTCAGTCCGACAAACAGGTCATTTAGCTCTCTTCGCTAAATGGATGTAGACACAGTGTGACAGTGAAGCATGAGGTTATGGTTTCTAATCATAGCTAGGGAGGAAGCTGACGGGCAGAGGCTGAGTGGTTGAGAGAGAACGGAGAATGAGGGTCGTTTTACAAAGAATCAGTGGGTTCCCCAGCCTCTGTTCACCTTTAACCCTGCGGGGACGATGACTTGTATTTCCCCATGGTGATTCATTTCCTCTTTCCCCCAAAACACCTTCCACTCCTTCAACCATCATGTGTACACAAAACACAAGCCTGTTGCTATGGAGATGGCTGCCGATACAGATGGGATGGGGAGGATGAATTTGAAGCAGTGGCTGGACGGGGATCTAGAAGAGCCCTCTGAGGATGTGTCATTAACCCCGGAGGCAAGAGCAGAATGAGGCTGATATTTAACGCTAAGAGTCGACCCAATCGAGGGAATCGACATCTGTATGGATCGAGGCAAGGCAGTAGAAAGGGATAATCACTTGCATCTTGGCCGATAGCAAGAGAGAAAGGCCTTTAGATGCAACTAAACGAATCAAGCGTGCTGAGGCATGAAAGGAAACAGTCACGGGGGTAAAAAGCACATTAAAAAGAGATCCTTTGTCAATGATGCTCATCAGTGCTGATCATGGATGCAATTAAACATGATTTCTATTAAAATATTTAAGTGTTATTCACAGAAGGACTATCAGGGCTGTAGACGTGATACTCAAGGCTTTGGATTGAATCAAATTTAGGTTACAAAAATGAGGGCTTTACACTTAACTTGGTCATGACTGCTGTAAGAGTTGAAATGTGACTCCCTAAAGGCTTGTTCTGGCTTGGCTTGAGAAAGCAGGGCTATTCAATAAAACCTTTAAATCAACAACTTTCAACAGCGACACGCCAATTTTACATCGTCACACCCTGAATTATTTAAGATCTAGTACCATGGCCTTTTTTTGACTCATTTTTATACATACTGAGTCTATTTTAAACTTATCTGTAACATTTTATTCACCAAAAGTTGCTTATATTTCTCTAAATCCATCTCTTGAGACGTGAATTTCAAAATTTCAAATAACTTAAGAAGATAGAGGAGATAGAAATGAGTAATTTTACATCACAGGAGAGACTCCAGAGAGTTTTCTGTGATACCAGCTCTTTAAAGCCTCTGCATTGAAAGGATTTGGGTCTCAGCTATGTTAAAAACACTATTAATTCAGTTTTAAAATATATATTTCAAATGCTGTGTCATTTTGATGGTCAGCATTCAGAGATCCCAAAGGCTTGCAAGTAACTTGATTTGACCCTTGCCTTTGAGATTTTGAGACTTGCCCCCCTCCAACTAAACAATATAAATCCCAGATTTTAATGTTATCGAATTCCTTGACTGTCACACTCATGAGTCAATGATGGTCCATTCTTTCTGAAAAGCTCCATGTGAGGCCTGAATCCAAACAATGAGTCACCCATTAATGGAGCCTCCAGTCCAGCTACAATCAGCACCAGAGAATTCCAAGGCCGTGCAGTGGGAGTAGTGGTAAGGAGGGGCTGCCTGGTGAAAGCCCCCATAGTTACAAGAAACAGCTAAATTAATCCCCTCACCCTCATTCTAGACATGCATTATCCTCCACTGTCATAAACCTGGCTGTGGTCAAGATTTACAGCTGGCTTGTGCTCGCTCTCCCATAGCTTTCGTTCCTAATTGTCTGTATGGCCAAGACCTTGACCAGCGTTTTTCTCATTTGAAGAATCTGAGATCTACAGATTGATTGCCAACACACTAATAATAACACAAACTCTTCACCCTTGGTTTACTGAAGGAAGACAAGGCTGTCCTCTTGATGGTAGATTTGCAAGGAAGCCAAAGGAATTAAAATGACTTTCCACTGAATTAAGATCTTCGTCAAACAGCATATGCCAAACTGAAGTTAAGCAACCTGGGATTAAAATGGAATCTATCGCCTGCCAAAGTTAAACAAAGAAATTCCTTTTGTAGAGTTAGTCACAAGGACTCTTTTAAGTGCATGTTATTTATGAACTAATACTCTGTTTTAAATCTTCAGTAAATAAATTAAATACAAAAAAAACTTACTGTAGATTATATTATGTATGCTTAGGTTAAAAATATGGCCCCAACTCAAAGATAAATAATGCTTCATACAGATTAAAAGTAAATTCATTGTTGTTGTCTTGATGTTTTCTCCACTGATTGTAATGTTGTTGTTGCTGCTGCTACTCCAGCACATAGATCACATCAAGGAAAAGCCCTGCTTCTGCTCCAATTCAGTTAGTGGGAAGCAGCAACGGATATGAGCCAAGGTTATGAACCGGAGGACATCAGCCCTTCTGATAACGACTTGCTGTTTTGTGCCCTTGGCCAAGTCCTGCCCAACCGCCGAGGCTGCGATACAGTGCAACGACCTGCGCTAACATTGTCATGGTTGAAACACTATGTCCATAACAAGAGCATTCATAACCAAAGAATGGAGGGAACAAGAAAAGCAATCAAAGAAAAAGCTTAGGAGCTTGTTTTTCAAAAAGACAGCCCCGTTTTGCAAAGACTCATTAAGTAGAAAGACTGCAGACACTGCCATTGCTTCTTGGAATAGATTTTATTCCCTCTTTTTTATTCTGAATGGTTCACTGAAATTTCATTTAGGCTCAGAAATAATGGAAAGGGGGTGAGAGAGCCGGAATTGTAGAGGGAGGGGAGGAAGACTGGCTTCTCGAGTGGTAGGTCACTTAAGTCTCAAGCTCACCTCTCATCCACTCACTTATGCATAGATAAAAATTCAGTCTGTGAAGGATTTACAGAATAATAATACTAAATAGTTCGTACAAGATCCAGATCATGAAAACAAAAAGCAGCAAAAAAAAAAGTTCAGAAACTGTAAATATTTGATTGTTGTATGGTTTGTTTTTTAACCTCATTTGGTCATTTATTATGTTTCAAATTTTCAGCTAATCCATCGAATTCATTGCTGAATATTTTGCTTAAATTATTGATTACAGCAGGCAATCACACTTGTCTATTATGGATTATAAGAAGCAACCTTCACAAAACTCCTATTCCCCTATTTCTGGAAGACACAAGCTCCGGTGTCAGGAGCTAGGGGCTAAAACACCCATTTTTTAACATGAGACAGTGGTGCGCTCTCACTGGCTGATTTTGATGCCATTAAGTAACGTTTCCCAGCAATGTTTCCCTGCTGCAATTTGGCTGATTAGATGAACTAGGCTGTTTGATCTGTTCGCATCAATACATAAGGATGGTGGAGAAAGTGGGGAGCAGGGGTGTGGACGGATGAAGGGACAAGCATCTATGTCTACAAGACACAAGAAACAAAAAGGCTTCAGGATGAGTATGAGAACAAATAAGAAGAGTTAGTTGGAGATAATAGAGATAAAACAAGGTGGCAGGGGAGATGATGAGAGGATGAAAAGAGTCAAGAGACAAAGTGAGAAGGAAAGAAAGGGCGACAAAGCGGGAGAGAAAAGAGGGCGAGGTAGGAAGAAGAGCAGAGGCTTCATTCTCATTACAAGTCATCTGTGTGGCACAGGACAGCTGCAACTCTTGTTACTGCTGTACCATGTGTCTGATTGCAGGTTATTACAGAGACGCCACACCCCCATCGTCATCATTCACTGCTTCTCCAAGCCTGTTTCACTGTTTTCTTAGTTCATAGTCCTTGTCCCCCGTTGACCCCGCTTTACCTTCCTCCCTTTTTCTTCCGTTTCCTCTGTCTCACCTCAACTTCTCCCTTGTCCACGTTTTCTCTCTCACTTCTATTCTGATGTAGTAGGACAAGAGCCAGGATATTGTTATGATGTTATGATTCATTACTCATCTGACATCTTTGCTTTTTCCATTTCCCCATTTCCTGCGGATGGGACATATTTCCGTACCTCCCATTCTCTCAGACCGCTACCTCTGGTGGTCTCGTCAGTGTGCGTCAGCCTTGCACGACCCCCTCCCTGCTTAAGACCGGTCCAAGTAAAACCACAACCTTTTTATCAAAGACCCATACTGCGCTTTGCACCCCTAACCCCTCCTAGGAAACATTTTTTTCCACCTTCGCAGCAGCAAAGACCTTGCATAAAACAGCATGCCGTTAAAAAGCCAGACATTCGATAAACAACATGCTTCTAATATGGCCCCCTAGCCGTTTATGATATAAATAAGTTGCAAAACACCATTAATTAAACATAGGAGTTTTTAGCAGTAGCTTGTCTTTGCTGCTGGGTAACAGTTTAAGGGAAGGAGGCTGTTAAAACAGTGCCACCAACAGAGAAGACTCAAGACACAAAGGGAGCCCACACAGGCTGCAGGTTGTTTCTCTGTCTGCCCCAAGGACAGCAAAGCCCATCACCAAGCAGGAGTGTTTACATGCATTCCAAACTAGGATGCATCCATTTGAGCAGTTAGAGCAGCTATTCAAAAACCCAACGGTGGGAATAAACACATGACCAAGTAGGCTGCCATACTACAAAGTCTTGCCAAGTACAATATAGAGTGGAAAAATGGATCAGCTCAAGTTTTCACTACAATAGGCAATAAGCCACGTACCGAGACTCAAATTTCTATTCCTTCTGTTTTACACATTCCTTCACCATCGCTACTCTCTTCCTTGAGTCAGCATCCCCAAACCATCAGTGTTCTGCAAGTTACCTGAATAATGTAATCACGTATTACTAATTGAACTTATTATTAATTGAGTAATTATGTTACCTTACTTATTACTCAGCAGTAGACGGAATTGGTGACATTACTTTCTGTTGCTCAGCCCAGCTCCCTCAATGGTGCTCGAAACTTGAAAGCTCTACAAAAGCCACTACACTCACACGTTGCATCAACTGTATTTAACATGTGTAGAAATAGAAAACAAGACAATGAGATTCAACAATCAGACAACCTAATGTCACAGTTTTAGGGTATTCATCTACGGACAATCAACAGCAAGCTTAGCCCTGGTGATTGCATGCAGCACCCCAGAAAACCGTGCACCGGGCGATTCCTGAATGTAGGCTTACAAGTGGAAAGCAAGTCAGCAAAGAATTCCAGAAGTCAATTTTCATTTGAAATTTGAATTGTGATGATCGGATGACTTCAAATCACTAAACAAATTGGAGAAGTGGGCATGGATCCAAAGGTCTGGAACCAGACAGACCTGTTAGCTTTTCACTCCAATGAGACTGTGGAGACACTGCAAATGCACTAAAAAAAAAGTCGACCCTACAATGAAGTTTAGGATTAAGATAAGTGTGTTCTGTTCACATTCATTTGAACAACATAGGTGTGAGTTCTCAATCAACTGACACTTGATTTTTTTTTTGAAAAAGTAACATCTACAATGCAATCTGAAGGCGTGATTCTCCTCTTTTGGTGTAGGATAGCCATCTACCCCCACCTCCAGCTCCATGCAGAGACAAAACTCACATCCACCCACCCATTTAACTTCTGTAAGACAAAAACCATGCATATGCAAACAATCACACACACATACACACACACACAAATGTACATACACCAGTGAAACCAAATCTGCAGCGCAGCTCATCTGGTTTGCAGGTTTGTCAGATTGTTAAGAGACATAACACTTATCTCTTCTCCACATCTGAAGCTTGGTTAGCAGTGAGTGCCTGTTCATCTCCAAAATAGTCTCCAACATGGCCTGGGTTAGAAGAGAAAGGATACCAGCCTGACCACAACTAATCATGATGTGATGAATCATTTGAGCTGAAGCCCTTAGCTGTGGCTAAAGGATCACAGATTGCAGCTCTAGTCTCTTAGGGCCCTTGAATCTTCTTGATTTATATGGATTGTGGGTTTAGCCTTTGCTTTCTGATCTACTGTACTGTCTTTCTAAATCCATATGTGCAACTAACAGTGGGTCTGAGATAAGTAGAATAAAAAATGCATCTATTCAGATACAAAAACAGCCAAAGTGTATTCGGCTCAATGAAAAATACAAAGTGTGACAATTAGCTTTTAAAGGTAGAGTCAGTCATTCTGGAGAAAGATTGTTGATATTTGCACTAAACACCCAAACAAAAACACCCCTCCCTTCATGCTCCTTCAGAAGCTCCGCCCCCCCCCAAATTCATGGAGGACATTGCCAAGGCAACGACCAAAAAAGAGAAATATGGCAGAATCCAGAGCACCGCATCAGCTGTAGAGTTATTTCTGTTCCTCTCACACATTATTACGAGCGTAAAAAAAAAAAAAAAGTCTCATGTGAGCACAACAGCCCATCCACAGTCTTCGCCACTCTGCGGCCTCCCCGACTTCTCACTCGACCTGCGTTCAGCGTCTCTGTCCACAGAAGCAGCTGTCTGTCAGCTGCAGCTCCTGGGGAGCTGAGAGGACAGCAGCCGGAAAAAATGCCTTCACCGGGCTGACTGACGGCAGAAGTTTACTGAACCAAAATTAGTTTGCATGTTGGCTCCATGAGAAGAAATCAACAGTTTGTATTTATCGATTCATTGATATGGTTAATAAGTTCAAAACACATATACAGCAGCACATTTGTGTGATTTAAACAGCTGCCTGCTCAGATTACGCTTCACTAAATGAGACAGAAACAGACTCAGAGCGTAAAAAGACGTGGGGGGTCTCTGTGAGACTGTATCGGATTCGGTGTGGATTGATACATTTAATAAAATGGGAGCGTATCTGTACCGTGAGAAAAGCGCTTTCTATGTGAATTGGCCACGGCCTCTTTCTCTCCAGTTCGCCAGCCCTCCCCCACCATTCAACGGGTGCTGGAGATGGGAGATTGTCATGTCCTCACACAGACAGCTGCTCTGATGACTTCCCCCCTGTCCTGTGCACGAACATGAACGCCCCCTGTTGCTGACTGGCTTGAGTTGTGTTGAGTGGTTCGCCCCGGGGCCACTGTGTTTACAAGCCCATTTACGAAACCGGTGCTGTTTATGGACACCGGATGTTTTTTTTCAGTGCGTACACATAACGGACAGCTAGCAGACCGTGAGGAGACGTTCGCTGAATTTGACAAAAAGGGGTATTGGATTAAAATCGCTGACTTTACCTTTAAGCGGTCACGGAACCATTAGCCCAAATCTGTCTTTCAGCAAGCCTTTGAAGGATATACACAAACAGTAAGGGTAGATCATGAATTAAACAGGAAGTGGGAAGTCTCAGTATGCAGGAATTTTTCATTAGTCTTAATTTTTTTTCTTGCCTTACACAGCGGGCCAAATTTTCCGATACGACTTGAGTTAATGCCGTTTGCGTAACATTATGTGGCCCTACGTTTGAAAATCCTGCTGTAGAATATAACCAGACTAGAAAGATTCCATATAGGATCATTTTTAATTCAAGCAGCTATTATGTTGAGTCGTGTAAAATATTAAAGTAGTTAACAACACTTGCCTTTCCAGGAGCTCTCTCTCAAAGTAAATTCCCCCAACAGATGCTGGCTTTACCGGAAAATGGCAGAAAACAAACAGAGTCTATGTAATTACTTTCTCTGTTAATGATTCAGAGACACTGTGATTCATGTACACCCAGCCATTAATTCATAAACAAGGTAATGTAGTGAGACAAGGTAAATAGCTGCTGGCGGCGTGCTTACGCAAATTCAATGTCACAAGAAGCTCTGGCAACAGACCGGCCTTTGCTGCTGTGCCTCCAGTCCGCGCCAGCTGCGAGGCGGTAGCGTTGACAGAACTGAAACCTACGAACCACTAAGTGGTAAGGTGATGCTGGGCCGCTAGCTGAAATGGAAACTGTGAGCAGGGTAAACATTTACACAGGCTTGATGAGACCTCTAGCATCCGGCACACCGCCTGAGCCATATATTCCAATCACATGCTCCACGCCTGCATGCTCCCCCATGCTGCGTGCTGACACCCACTTTGGCTCAGTGTACCCCATTTATTTAACTGCAAATGGAGCAAAACAGTTCAATTGTAGCTTTGGCCACACACTGGCTGTGACAGGCCATACAGTAAAACAAAATCTTGACTCTGTTGATTGCCTGAAGAGAATAACGAAACGGGCTGAAGTTGGAGGGATGAAAGAAAACTCCTCATGTTCGACAAATGGCCGTCTATGTTCATGAGAGAAGGTTAAATTGCGGTAATTGTCTAATTGTATGAAGAAGGGAAGCTGGAGGCTACCTGGCAGCCAATGACAGACAGATGTTGTAATGGCAGGTGGGAGGTTATCTAAAACAGAATTTGCAGCAACATGTAGGCCTATTTAGTTTCAACCCTTAAGCTTTTTGAAAGATTAATTAGATAGATGATCTTCTCATAATCTAGGTCAGATTTGTCAGTTTATTTTAAGTTGTTGGTTAACTCTTTGCAGCGAGGGAAGGGTAGGTGTTACGGCTTTATGTGTTGCTTGTGTTTTTTTTTTTGTCTCCTTCCTGTGCTCAGTTAGTCAGAGTGTGAAACAGAGAAAAAGAGAAATATTCACTCTGGTTGTGAGGCCTTCTGTGCTCTTGTCTCTCAAACCTCTCCCCTCCTTCCTGCTGTTGAATTGAAAGACTGTTTGTGCTCTAATTAAAAAGATTTAATTTTCATTTATGGCTCTACATCCTCAGAATGAAAGGAAGCTATATGAAGTGAGGGTTGTGTCTCACTTGTTGCTTTGCAACAGGCAATGTGGGCTGCGCCCTTCATGTGGACTCTCAGCATCATGTTCCGAGCTCTCAAATACAGAGACAAAACCACATTAGTAGATTTAATCAGGGAGACAGAAAATTGGACCACCACTTAACATCTTTCCTCCCTGAAGAAAGAGTGGAAAACACATAGTCTCTCAGTTTAAAAAAGCAATGAACTCAGTGCATCTAACTGTATATTACAGGGGACAGATTAGCCGGCTCTTACTGAAAAGCAGGAGATCTACAGAGCCTTGTAATGTCTTAAAATTGGAAAAAAATGGATAAGGGTCTCAGTTGCATATTGGGGGAGGCTATTGGCTGAAAAAAAAATTCCATTTAAAATACATATTGGTGGAGAAAACATGGGCGATGCCTTTGTTCTGCACAATGAGCTCAGCGTTACTCACTACTCGATCACTGGACAGTGGCTCAGGCTATTGTTGGCAGGAAATACACTGAAGAGCGCTGAAAAAAAGGAGAATATGGAGGAGCTTTTAAGGCATGATGTTATGTATTAGAGCTCAGTGAGGTTTTGTCATAACTGTTACGCAGAGCTTGAGTTGTGCTGACGTGTACACATGTATGCGTGTCTGTTTTCATACTTAGTGTGTTTAAAATGTGCATCTGTGTGCCTAAAATGTGCACTTTTTTTGTTGTTTGTGCACAGAAGCATGCATGTAAATGTTAATATGCTGATGCAATGGAGAGTGTCATTTCAAAATGAAAAATCCCACTGGTTCTTTAAAAATGTACCATAGGATTATGCTATCTATTATTTTGTAAAGTATACTCTCTCAAGATTTTTCAACCTGACCTCTAACATTTATGTGTTTGCCATCAGCCTGAGCTTGGCCTTGGTAGACAGGGACCAGATTTACAGCACAGGTCTATGATGAGGAGCTTGTGGTATAAAGGTATTAAACCTGGGCAGCAGCTCACAAGGAGGGGGTTGTGGGCAATCTGATACGGGGCTTCCTCTAATCAGCCAGAGGCTCCACACTCCCTCAGGCAAACAGGATGCAGAAAGTCCTAGAAATCACTCCCTATACACTCAGAAACAGAAGAGAGAAGGAGAGAGAGAGAGAGAGAGACGGAAAAGGGGTGGCGGGTGGTTAGACAGCCAGGGGCATCTAAATAAACACAAACCAGATGCAGGACATGTACAACATGTGTGTGAACATGAAACAGGAGTGTGTGGATAAGTGCTTTTAGTAATATGTTTACTGCACATAGGGCTGACAGGTCTGATGATATAGGCTACATATGTGTGTGTGTGTGTGTGTGCGCGCGCTCTTGTACTTTTATCTTTGCAAGGACCAATTTGACTTTTAGACACTGACAGTGAGGACATTTTTGTAAAAGTTCCATCTAATGGTTTAGACTTGGTTTAGAGTTATGTTTGTGCTCAGACTAGGGTTAAGGTTGTGACATGCATTTATGATGGTTAGGGGTTAGGGAATGAATTATGTCACTGTGGGTCCTCAAGTACAGAAGTACAAATGTGAGCGTGTGTGAGTGTACTTGTATTACTTATGCTGTGGGAACATAAATCTGTTTACTGAGTCACATTGTGGGGGAAGCAAGTTCCCAAAATGTAAATCGTTAAAATTTCGGTTAAAGATTTGGTTTAAGGTTAAGGTAAGGTTAGGCAAGTAGTGGTTATAGTTAGGATTCGGGGTACGTCTCCAGGAAATGAATGTTTCAATGTAACATCCTCTGCACTTAAATAAAGTCCAAACTGCACTTAAACTGCATTAACACACAATAATAATTGATAAATTAATAGAAACCATTGGGACACTAGAAAAATGACATTAAAAAATCTGTACAGTCACTGTATGGCATGCAAATAAAAATTTGCAAAAGATGAAATTTGCAGAAGAACAGATTATTTATACTGAAGAAATGAAAAATGTTAGCTGCATTTGAAAGTGTCTCTGTCATCTCTACCCACACTACAGTATGTCTACTTCATCCACTGTATATTTCTTAAACCTTTTCGTGGCAAGAGACCTAGCGTGTAGCAGAAGAGCAGTCAGTTTATTCTGATGTGAAGTTGAAGCCTTATCCTGTCTGTCCTTTGATATGTGATTTAGAAATGTCTGCTGAGTGATCTACTGCAAGGATAAAGGCCACTAGGGCAGCTTCTCCTCACTGCTGCTGCTTCAGTCCTTGTTGTGGTTCCTGACACTGGACCAGAGAAGATCTGAGCCCGGCTGACAGAGCGAAAGAGACAGGCGGAGACCAGCGATGTCTCTTATTTCTCTTTTTTCTTTCTCGAACTGTTTCTGTTTCCTGGTTTTCCTCGGAGACCTGGCTAGGGGGGCTAATAGTGATGTCACTGGTAAAGTAATAACTACCGCACACTTTAAGAGAAATCTCCTGATGAGTGCTGTGATGACTGAGCTGCCATTACAGAGGTACTCGCAGTACTTTGAGCGGAGGGTGTGGTGTGTGTGTGTGTGTTTTGAGGCTGAGTTTTCTACCAACCAGCGAGCCAAGCAACCAGCCGGGCCCCACCCTTCACCCCTCCTGAGAGGCCCATGGTAATGGCCCTCAAAAGTGTTTGAAATAGTTGGAAGGATGACACACGCAAGGAAAAGAATGGCAGAGCCAAAGTAGCATGAAATAAACTGGCCTCGAGGAGAGACAGAGACCAGAGAGCAATTTGTTTCCCCTTCTGAGAATTACAGGCCGGAGCCAGCCACTGTCTCTAAATGGGAACCAGCTCGGTTCTGCCCAGACACCACTATTTGGGCACAGTAAGTGATTTGAGTAGAGAAAAACACCAGCCAAAACCCCACGTCTCCTCTGGGCTATGAAGCCTGCCTGAAAATTCTTGGGTGTTCCTTTTAAAACAATCTTTGAAAAGACTTATATAAGTGTACAGTGGAAATATCTAATATGGTGTCAGACCTCTCAGGCGTCTGCTTTGTTTTATCAGTATCATATTTGTATAATCAGCCACGTGTCATCCGCGGGTAGTTTTGCATCGTCAGACAAGAGGCTGCTTTAATCAGATTTTCCTTTGGTTTTCTTTAGTTTTTTCCTCACTAATATTTTCATTAAAAATAATTAAGAAAACTTTCCTTACAGTTTTGTACAAGGTTGTTTAGATAAATTATTCCAGGATTTTTTTTACAAGTCCACTAGATTTTCAGTAACAACTCCCTGCAGGGAAACTTTATTCCATTGCAACAAATAAGCTCAAGGACATCATGCAGAAATAAAATTGTCCAGTAACTTGTCCTCATCAGCTGAATCCACTAATTTCTCCAGACATGACCTAACACATTGGACTGCTCGTAGGAACATTTTTGTTTATCTTATCCTAAACTTCTATTTTCTTTGTTTCTGTGAGGTTTGTTCGTACAAGTGTTGTAAGTCAGATTCACCAATCTCTCTTAACAGCACCAATCCATGAAGGTCACCTGTGCATGACGGGGAGCACATTTGTGAGATCGTTGCTGTCGGAAACCAGCACATGAAAACATACTAGTTTAGCAGTGTCAGTAATCGCATAAGATGACCCGTAACAAATAGAAAATAATACAGCTGCCAAATACATGTCATCACAGCAGCGCTGTACTCGGAGAAATGGTTTTGCTAAAGCAAAGAGGTCCATGAGGCAGTCAGGTCATGTGACAATAAAGAGATGGACAAGAGAATATTATGGTGTTATAATGGAGGATATTGTCCTAGACAGCAATTTGCATTGAAGCTAGGGTAGGTAATGTATTTTAGAAGCATTTTTTGTTATATTTGTTGAAATTCTCTATACATCCCCGCAGCAATCAATAAATCAAATGCTCCGACGATAAAAAGAAAAACAATATAAAAAAAAGAAAAAGAAAAAAATTGAGTATCTGTGGCTGGAAGAGCTGCAGAGGGAGGGCTTTATTTTCAAATTCTGGCCTTTTCCAGAACACTACCTTCCCCAGCAGCTTGAAGACCTTGAGGCAGCTGTAAGAGTGAGAGAACCTTCCTGCAACTGCTGCATAAGTCGCCATTCCAAAATATTCCAATAAGATCATTAAATCCCACCTAAAAAAAAAGTCGTAGAACCTCATGTTAAATTGGCAAGCTATGAAGATGATGATATACTGAACAGAGTATTATTTTTGAAGTTTAGTTTAGTTAATTATGTGTATTTTAGTTTATTCTAAAACCTGTCAGATTAAAGCCATTCTTAGGTGAAGAAAGACAGACTATCTGTGTATGACTCAAGTCTGGGCCGCTCGGGAATTTAATTTGAATTTAAGGAGAAAATTCTAAATACTGGAAAATTTGTGGTTTGAAAAGCACTGCTCCATGGCACCTGTGACGATAAAATCTGAAATCTTGACAATACTGACCAAAATCCTTCCTGGTGTATTCTGTATTCTGTATTATTAAAAGGAGTTCATAACCTTTTGTCAAGTAAACCTTGTTCACCAGTTTTGACCCTTTAGAAGCATTAACTTAACACAGTTTTGAAGTCCTAAAGTCAAGTCATGTTTTTAAATCCCCTACCCCCACACGGCATGGACTGCTAAGTCTGTTTCAGAGCTATTTCCATGAAATTTTAATTCATGCAGGGACTGCAAATGTGATGATGGCCTGCGTCTCGTCTTTGAGGTTAAAAAAAACCTTGCAACACAAAGGCAGGATTAATGCTGTCCCTTATGAGGTTATTGTATGTTTTCTATTATTTCACACACACATGACAAAACGTGTTTGCTGTGGCTACTGGCATAAGGGTATTAAAATGACTCACTGGCTGGACAGACCGACTCAACTCCAGCTCTGCTGAATGAGCATATCATTCCACACATTTAATACGGGACACATACTGTATATAAATAAAGAATGTGCACAGACGCAGACACAAACACTGACGTTCTATCTGATCCAACACACCAGCCTCATGATGGGTGCTGATGTCTACACCATTATGACAGAAACAATGTATCCTGGGAGGAAAACTGATGTCAACAAGCGCAAACCACAGCATCGAATCAAACATATTAAAATGGGACCCAAGAGGCTTTTTCTTTCAACTATATGGGTGTTTCTCTGCATGTGGATATGAAAGACAAAGCCAGAATTTCTACTTTCAGCCACGCCATTCAGTATACAGTATGATTTCAGCCAATGATAGCCACTCGGTTCGGTTTTCCACTCACATCTTGTGCCCCTGTGGCCACTTAGCTCATCTTGTCCTCTGGAAAGAGATACTTATTCAAATGGATTAATCACCAGAGGGGTCCACTTTGAAGAAGCGCGCAGAGACGAAATGAAGGGGTAGAAAAACGGTTGGAGGAAAGTGGATGTGAGGGGATGTGAGGGGATAAGATGCTATGTTGTAGCCAAGGCAGCGGGGAGGATTTCAATAGCAAGCTGTTGGCACGACTACATGGCTTAAGATTCCTGGCATTGCCTGCATGTCTTCAGGGGGCCATCTTTGCGTGCCCACCATATTAAGGTGGGCCAAGACCCCTCAGAATTCAGCCCATATGCTCCCCGCAGCACCCTGTGCCTCAGCCAAAGCACACAATCTGTCCCGATTACCGGCCTACCCCCCCCCCCCCTCCTCATCTTTGATACCGGCCTCATCTAAAATATGCATGTGTCTGGTTGTCTCTGCACCATAATAACTCAGCTGCACTACAAACCGCAAAGACCCCACCTGTCTTTACCTCTGACTTTCTTGATGTCGGACAAATTACACCAGACGTGTCCGGCGGCTTTGAGGCAGCTCTGACGTTTGAATACACAGTGATCTCGCGGTGCTGCAGTTTACAGATCCAATTTATAACAAAGGAGAATTTCATCATAGAGTCTTCATAGAATCGTACAACTGTGCAAGCTATCTGTGCACATCCCAGGTTTCCATGTTGGCCGGTCTTCCATCCATCATTCAGCAGGGGTGTGACATCAGAGCCCTTCACCATGCGAGGCCATGCTGTTCCATGCCAGGCCAAAGCCGGGGCCAAGCAGAGAGTAGCTGCAGTTTTCATGCTGCCCATCAGCTATATTGGTCATTCTTGGCCTAGTATGGTGATGAGTGCAGCTGCATGAGGACCCAGTCCACAGCATGTTTCTGATGGCTGTTTATTCATTCAGAGTGCCCCACTAATGGCCTGCCACATGTAACCAGGACGAGCCAGACTTGCACTGCGGTGGCCACATGTCTTTGAAAATACTGATACAGCATGTACAGCTCGATGTGCAGCTCAAACACAAACATGTAGACACACTTGAGCTGCAGATAATGAATGTTTTATCATCAATAAATCATATTTCAGTCAATCACACACATTCAAACAAGAGAAAACACAAATTCACCCTTGCTTTCAGGCATACAAGCACACACACACACACACACACATGTATAAATATCAGTTCCCCCACCCCACCCCCCCTGCCCTATCTTCTCATATTAGGCAATAAATGGGTTTATTGATTCAATTTCAAAAAAATACAGAAGAAAACTCACCACCTAAGAAACTCTGGTGACATGTTTACTCATAATTAAATTCTATTACGCTGCAAACAGGCAAAGTAATACAAAAGACAAGTGTGACAAATATACCTCGCCCAACAAACCTAACACCAGTGCTCTGTTCCTGTCTGGAAAGTTGTTTACCTCTGCTGAACATAGCAACGCAAGCCGTGTTTGTCTTGTTGTGGAGATGATGATGGTGGCATAATAGACTCTAAGGACAACAAACAGTCTGACAAAAGTGAGTTCAAAAGGGGTAATGAGTAACTGCAGGTCAAATATTTGTGAAATATGGGCCCGGGGAGCATAGCGTGTCTTTTTTTTTTTTGTGCTGCTTGAACGCAGCCACCCAGCTCCTGGCTTGTGCTGTGCCATGTTGAAATACTTCCTTTGCTTTTACATGCTTTCATTAGACTCTGAGTGGTCATTAATCACAGCACCCCTGTTGGACAAGCCTCAGTGAAACAGAGGGAGAGACTTAATGATGGTTTATAGCAAGGAGAACTCCACATGTACACTACAAAAGAGACAGGCTGACACATAAACACACGCAAACACATAAAATACACACACGCACGGACACATAGACACACATCTTTGCATACGCTGCACGGCACAAAGTAGTCAGTGTTGAAATGAAAAAAATACATCTAACCAGCATATGAAAGGTTTAAGTTTTATTCTCCAGAGGGAAACACTAACAAACTTAAACCAATGCTAAAAAAACTCTACCTGTTCAATGATACATAATCAGTCATGATGCAAGCAAGGGTGCAGATCTCTTTAAATCTGGGGGGGAGTGGGGGCTGAGCAGACATGAGAATAGCTGGTCCACCTTAAAGGTCAGTCCTCCTTAAGTGAGCCTGGTCAGGTTGTCGCTAACTTCGGGGCTATATAATGTGTTACTGTCTTTTTTGCCATTAATAGTAGCTTAAAATATATATTATATAGGCCATCACTATACATATTTACCTATTTTACAGAGCTGCTGGCACAGTATTTGCTTGTTTACTCTCCAGCAGCAGCAGCTCAGTCCATGTTGGGGTTTTGCAGAGACCAGTCACCAGCCACTAGACTCACTCACTGAGAGACGCAACTCACGTGTTTTACAGAGATGCTACAAAGATGGAATCTAGGAAACTTAGTCCAATAGAAAGCAAAGACACCAGGATTAACTTCATTTCTCAAATTCCCACTTAGTTTAGTACATACAATGGTTCAGACGACTGAGCAGGATACATAGTAGGGACGTTAACAGTCGACTTTTATTAAATATATATTTTCGATTACATAATTTATTAAGAAATCATTTATTTGATTTACTTTGTGTTTGTTGGAGAGGAGTCGTCAGCCCCGACCCCACTGAACCCCGGGATCTGCGTCTATGGATACAAGCAAGACTATATCTAGTTTCCTGGCCAGAGAAACGGCTAGACTTTACAAAGCCTCACGGTGAAGGTCATTCTGAAAGCTCAGAGATTATTTCTCCATACATTCTAGCTTTTTTTTTTTGAGAGGGGGAATATAAAAGCAGCTCGTCTGTGCATCTCCGAAAAGCCTGTGCTCACGCTGACACACCACACCATTTCAATTTCAAATAGAGTTTTGCTCAGTCTGACATCAGCCACGGCCAAACTTTTTTATGTGCCAAACCTGATGAAGTAGTTTATACTACATCCTCATCCAACGCATTATTTAATGTTAAATTGTCAATTAAACTTTTATGCTCCAGCAGTAGAGAAAGCCACAAATCTTCAGCTCCATCTTTTATTCATCTGCCCTAGTTTGTGAGATACATAAAGACTCGCAGTATACAGCACCTCTAAGCTGTCTGTTCATCACTCAAGCCGTATTTTTTAACAGTCCGCAGTAATATCTTAATGTCCACTGATTGCATGAACTTTTTTTTTTTTTTTTTTTTTAAAGTAAGGTGCTATATCTGGGTCACCTTGTATTGGTGTGTGTGTGTGTGTGTGTTTGTGTGCACCTAAATGATGTGTCTTTGTCTTTATTCAAAGTGCACTCCGCTGGAACGGAACAGAACCGGTTAAAGACTCCGGAGACAAAAGGTGGGAGAGAATCCAAAAAATCCCACAGTGGGTTTAGGAGTCACACCACATCAATTCAGAGCAGGATCTGCTTCAAAGCTGATACCTCACAGCTCATTTACCTCCATGGTCATTTTTCATCTGAGGAATCCATGACAGTCGGCGAGGAACATGCACGATACAAACTCACAGATGGACATTTGGCATTAAAAGGCATCTAAACGTATTCTCACTTTATTAAATGTAATTTTTCCAGCCAGCTGTCAAATGCCACTTTACACTTTGATGGCTATTCAGAGCAAGCTGACCCAAACCCTGACATGGCTCTAACTTGGGGGACTCTGATATAAGCGATGTGTGTGGAAAAGATTTTTAGTCTGGTAAACCTCTTGAAAATGAAAACACATTCGCAACTTTGGAGGGTTGAATCACTAAAAAAAAAAAGAAGAGAGAGAGAAGTTTGTTCATACTTATTGGCACAGTAGGCCACAGGAAACAGAAACAGAGAAGTTCACATTCCCCATTTGGAATCCACCCGAAAGCCCATATCCATCCTTTATATTCTCCAGCCATTAAAAATCAGACTGGGAAATAAAATCCAGAAGCATTTTGGAGAGGAATTTGAGAGCCGAGCTGAAAAAAAAACCAAATGTTCCATTTTGCTGAATCTTTTTTTTTTTCTTTTTACCCCTCCCAAAAACAGGGAAATAAAATCTTTATCACACGTTAAACAGAAAGGCACACATGGACAGCACAACAGGAGGGCAGTTAAGACCTCAGGGAACTTCTGTCACCTTTCAATATGTATAAGATGACAAAATAAATCTGTCTACTATTACAAAGAATATTGGTCAGAAGAGTAAGTGAAAATATTTCTTAGGTTTCCTCCATCAGGAGGTTTAGATAATATCAGATGAAGTTTTCAATCACAAAACAGTCAAATAAATAGATTTTCCAGGGCAAAAAGGACAAAAAAAAAGTACTGGCACTGTCATTTGTGGCAAACCTTATACTCAAAACAGATTAAACCAAAATCCATGAATTGTCTGCAAATACCATTTGCCTCAAACCCATGACTATATAGCACATTAGTGAAAAGTCTCCAGTGGGACAGATCAAAAAGAAACTCTAAAAAATAACGGTCCATGTTAAGTGCAAGGTGCATTAAATTCCCTTTTTTTTTTTCCTGTGTCCGTCTATGGTCAATGTTACTTAGCTTATGCGTCACACTTTTAGTGTGTTGTACGTGTGTCTTTGAATGTGTTTTCATAGGTGAGTGTGTGTGTGTGTGTGTGTGAGGAAGGGAAGGGTTCCTTGGACAACCTTCATGGTCATTCTTCCTCTAAAAACGGCAGGCCATATATTACTGGCATCATTAAAACCTGCGCTGTTACTCGAGAGATGATCCAACAGCATTACGCTCAGGCCACCCAGCAGAAATACCCCCTTTAACGATGGAAATGGAAGAAAAGAAAGGAATGATCAAACTGCCATTGGGTTTTAGAGCATGCAGCGCCTTTGATACAGGCCAGTCGACTGTAGCGCCCACTGAAAGATCCCATTTTGCTCTAAGGAGAAAATAATGCAAACCAGTCACTGGAAGGAGGGAGGGAGTTCACATACATATATGGAGATGTGCCATAGAAGAGAGAGCTGTCCATGCTTCAGTGTGATGAAGACATGGAGATATGGTACGGACTCTGGGAAGCGTCAGTGATGACGAGCAGCCACAGCAGCGGACGCCACGCAATTCATCTCTATTAACTCCTATTCACCTCCCCTTTGAACTGTCATTTGACTGGATGGAGTCTGTGCATGTGTTGTCTGAGCGCCATGGGTCTGCGTATAGTGTATCTACTGTATGTGTGTGTGTGTGTGTGTGTGTGTGTGTGTGTGTGCCCTGTGACTGTTACTAACCATGTGTTTTTAATGTGTTTAATGACTGCATCTTCCATAGAAAAAATGCTGTTTCTGATTTTTCAGTTATTAACTATTAACTGCCTGGATTTTTTTATTTCCAACAACATATTTTCAAAAAAAATATTATATATAATGATAATACAGTAAATTATCATTTTGACTAGTGCAGAAATTTTATATTCAATTAACTGAATGATGCCAAAATGTTAAACATTCCTGGTTCCAGTTTTAGACATTGATTTTGTTTCTGTTTCTTTGTTTGTGTGTTTCTTTTCTCTTTTTTATGGTTAATTGAATTCGTTTGGCTTTAGTCAGACAATACAAGCAATTTTAAGATATTACCTTAATTATGGCAACCTGTGATTGCCATTTTTTTTTACTATTTTTTGACAACAATTACTAAACAATTAATTGATAATGAAACTGTTAGGTGCGACCGTTTTCACTGTATCATCAGTTACTTAAAATGTTAAAATTCTGTGTCTTTACTTCTCTTTTTCCATTGTTTGATATACTCACAATCTAGGAATTTGAGCTCATTGAAGTCCCTTAAATTAACACCTAACCTCCACTCTAATGTAGAGGCTCAGTGTGTCTGAACAACAGCGTCTGCAGTCAGGGAGATAATGACGTGTTAGTTGCATCAGTAGTTAGAGCGAGTGATGATCCCTGTGAACCATAATGGCCTCTTATTTTCCCCCTGGACCCACCGAGCTGGAGCCTAATGATCTCTGAGACCAGATGAGATGTATCACGCTCAAGCCTACTGTGTCAGAACACACACACACACACACACATTCACATGGAAACACTAGCACACACAATTTGATGTGCGCATGAGAACACAACAGAAAAATCATAAAGGTAGCGAGGACTTGGACACTGATATTTTGCACCTGGGTTATGGATTATAGTTCGAGTTACTTCATACCTGACTATCTGACAACCGCTGGTCCCATCTCAAGTGGCTGAAATTATCAGCATCAGTGGTGAGCAGACGTCTGCAGTGCAAGTTAGAAAGAGGATACATTTTCAGGGCTTCAGTGGGTAGACAAGTGCCCAAACTCCAGACATCTACCGTCTGTCTGCTCATCCGCTCCCTAGGATGTCACTCCATTCATCATCCTACTGCACGCCACACAGCTCCGCTTAGCCGCATTCTTCAGTTACAATCAGGCTTTCATAGTCATCCTCTGATGACTAAGCCAGACACTGGAACAGACAGTAGCTCCTCAGTTGGCTCTCAGTGGCAGGAGATTTTGAAGAGGCTGATACCCTATCCTGTGAGCATCTGCCAATCCAGGCATGTAAAACTACACCTGCGGAGAGATTGTGTGAAGTAGTTATCTGGTATAATCTGGTATAATCTATAACTCTAAAATTACTGTGAACACGTTTTAATGGTATAATAGCTTGGGCAATAGACTGGAGATAAAGTTTAAAAAAATGAAAAAAGAAGGTATCCTATAGATTAAAAAAGCAGGTATATGACTCAAAAGTCTAGTCCATCCTGAGTGTGTATTTAGTCCATTAAACTATGATTCTCAACCCACAAGGCCACGTACAGCTTTAGGAGGGGTGGGTTTACTCGGCGGAAGTTCCTTATCACATCCTCCACTAAAAATAAGTATTTGTATTTGACAAATGTACATACAAGATATAATTTACTGTACTGTTGCAATGCACAACCGATACTTGATAAAATCAGACGTTTTGTACACCTTACCGTCCACCTTGACCTCACCTCTAAAGGTGTGTTCACACAGAATTTAGATGCAGTGCGACTGCATAAAAAGTCAAAAAGAAACACGAGTGGGTCCGGATAGATTGAATTTCACTCCAGGTGGTGCAAAATGAGGCGAAGACACATCTGCTCAAGTTGAAAATGTTTCAACTTACAAATATGCCATCAATCTACCTCATAACCATAACTAGACAAGAGGAAAAAGAGACACTGGAGGTAAATAAAACCAAGAACTGCAGTTCCCGGTAAGTTCTTGGATTAGTCAGAGGCTCACCTGAGCACAAACACATACTGTAGAGGCACACACACACACACACACACACACACACACACACACACACACACACACACACAAAGAGTCTGTGTGTACCTTTATGTTGCTAGCTATAGCTACAGATAATGTCTGTACCGTACAGTCAGTACATTAGCTTTTTGGGACAAATAACCACAGTCTAAATCCTTGCAAGTAATGCAGGAAAAGTAATGAAACTCAGCTTTGCTTTTTGTCTGAACACAACACATGTGGAGCAGCGACTACATCACACTCCTTCTGCCTTTGCTTTTCAGAGACTACAGTCTTTTATTTGTACGGTCACAAGAGGTCGCTTGTCAGTAAAATTTAAACATAGATGTTTTTGAGAGTTTTACCAAACGATCGGCGCTGTTGCTTTTTTTGTTTTTTTTTGTTGAGCACAGTTTCCAACTATAACTATGGCTATATACAAACATAAATATTTCAGAAGTTTTTGGAGTAATCCGTTTTTTTTTTTTTTATGGCTCCACTGGTTTTGATCTATTTTATCTTTCAAAACACTTGTCTTTCAAACACCGATACTTTGCTTATACTGCCATCAAGTCCACAGTCTTGCATGATGTTAGACTGGAGCACACTAACAACGGGCTCCCTGCGGCTCACTCTTCACCATCTCCCACTGCAGTTCTGCTGTTTGATGGTTGAGTTTTTTTTTTTTTATTCTTCCCTCTAAAAGTTCTGTTTGTTTGTTTCTCAGGCTTCTTTGACCCGAACTTCAGCTTCTGTTTTGCTTTGTTGCACTTTCTCAGTTGGTGGACTGCGGTTGTACAACATGACATACTGTTATAGACTAGGAGGTCATTTTGGCTGACCGAAGACTGAAACTGTGTATCTTAAATCCAATAGCTACAGAGCGCTCACCAAAGGAACGGAGAAGAAAACCAGACAAGCTCTCCTTTTAGTTCTTCTGCCATCCATTAATTTCAGGATAGATGGCACCAGCATGCAGAAAAAAAAAGCAGATGAAACGGAGAGAACACTGTCAAATTCTGTGGACATTAAACATGCCTCCCCTGTAATTAATACATGTTATAGAGATGAAAATCAGCAGTGTTTCTTTAAAAGTACCACTGATATGAAATGCACTCAACCCCACTTGCTTTAATAAATAGAAAACCTGAGTAGTGGAAATCCTTTAGATACATCATTTTAAAAGTATGTCGTCTGAAATTATTTTAAAAGTATTTTAATGATAGCCTCTGTAAGAAAATCCTTTGATGAAATACCTGCTATGGTTCTTGCTTTCTCACACAGTAAACGGAGAAGGTAGCTGAATCCCCTGACTGTCATATTAAGAACCCTCAAAGCTCTGAGGATGTGTTTGTCAGAAGTTACAGATCCAGCAAGCCTCCCGCAGACAAACCCAAACACAAAGAAGATTTACAGATACCCCTGTAGCTTGGGTGAAGTTTCACATGAGGGGAAGAATAAAGAGGCTGGAGAGGAGATTATTTCTCTCAACATTGATCAAAAGATTAGAAGGAGAGGTCTGGTTTTGAAGTCATATGCTCTTTTGCTGTTTTTTTTTCCTCAGCATCAGCTTCACATGACAACCTTCAGAGATATATCTGCTTTGGATCACCGAAAAAGCGAACCAATGTAAGTGATTATCAAGAGGTTTAATTGATTGATTCTTTTGGAAAACAGGCTTTCAGATTCACAAAAGGTGCACATGTTGAATGTATCTTATGTAGCAGCGGCTCTCCATTCATATGACAAGAAAAGCTGCAAAGATAAAAGGGCTTTGGAATGCGTTCTGAATGTGAACTAACGCTCGAGGACAGCTCCACAGTATCACTTGAGGAATTCCATTTACACAGGGAGTCTTATTTACCAATGATTATCATAGACAGAACAGCAGTGCTTGAGAGGGGGCGTGGGGGGGGGCAGTCGTGTATGAGGTTAAAAACAAGAGTAGAAATGGCCGAGGGAAATCATTACCAGCTTTGGCTTTAGAGGAAAAAAAAAAAAGGCAAATCCACAGTAGAATTCCTAGACTGGAAACTTTGCTAAAGGGGCCGTTCTGCAATTAAGAAATTTGCAGGAGAGGATGTGTCTCTCCTTCATTTTACCTTCATTTTAGTGTGTCCGCACCAGTCTTTTCTTCTTCTTCTTCTTCTGCTCTTCCTCCTTCCTCTCCTCTTCCTTCTCTGTCCTCGTCTTCTCCTTCTTTTTCTTCTTCTTCTCCTCCTGCTTCTTCTTCCGTCCTTGTCCTCCTCCTCCTTCTCCCCTTCCTCCTCTCCTCCTCCTTCTTCTTCTTTTCCTTCTCCTCCTTCTCTCCTTCTTCTTCTTCTACTACTTCTCTCTGGATTTTTGAGGTTGACATTTATATCACTATATGAGACAAAAACAAAGAATATACTGTATATTGAAGTTTAGATGAAAAAATAAAAGTCAAACACATGGAAATGCAGCCTATTAAACTACTGTATAACTAACTATACCACAATTGTAATAAACATGAAATGATTGTGATGTGGGCAGGTCTGTTCTATGAACATTTAATGATTACAAAATGACTGTCACCAATGATTCATTCATCTCTATGAATTAATTTATCCTTCATTTGCCATAATCTTTTGTTTCTGTTTGTGTGATGCAAGCTAGATGAAAGGTTTTTTTTTACTTGCATCAACAGACTGAACTCCATTCACAAACATCTTTGGAGGGAAAACACTGGATGCCAGATTAAAAAGAGGGTCTGTACCTGTGACTAAGACAATGCTGGAGAAGATTCACTGAACAAGCCTGTGACAAGAAGAAACAGTGGAAAGCACTCAGCCTGCATCCTCATAGTGATGTGCCTGCGCAGTAGCTGTTGATGTCCCGGTTCAGACAGAATAGCAGTGATAGAACAGACTTCCACATGCAGCCTTATCCTGTTTTGGAGGTACAGAAACATAAGTAGGATCTATTTTTACAGTATGTTTCACCTGCTCCACTTTTATTTCCTTTGCCTCTTTTTCCCTAACTGTCACTCTTTTTTTTCTTTACCATTATCATCTTTCTCTTTGCTTTCTCATCTGGCATTGAGACAAAAGTGTTTGGCTGTAATTCCAGATGTCAAAGGAAAAGGGATAAATGCTTTGTGAAAGAGATGTTAACCTCATGACAACTTCTAATACGATGATTTATCGCAGCCAAACATGTGTATATGGGTGCACAGACATGTGCTATTGGGCTGGCTCGGAGTCCATGTCAGATCTATATCCTTTTCATGATGAAAAAAAGATCTCATACCTTATCGAATGCACCGCCTTTAATGGTGTGCATGTGCACAGAGGAAAAACCAAGTCTGAACGTATCCTCAACAGACAAAATCAGTATCAATCACTTGAAGAAAATCCCCAAATATCTGTGGGTTTGGCCGTTCCCAGCCACAGGAACCTCAAAAATCATAATAGACACATTTAATCTTACTCTGGCCGTCACACCAGCCAATGTTGGGATCTCCTTTTATTCTCTCTAAGAATCTTCACCATTCTTTTGCAGTTGAGGAGCAAATCCAAAATGGCAAGGGGAATTTGTAATTTAGCTACTGTATATCTATTAGGTATCAATGGTATTATATTTGGTTTCTGGATTCTACTGAAAGAATCTTTATGACTTAAATTGGGCAACAACTACATCATGAGAAAAAAATTGTAAATAGCAATAACAACTTAATATACCACAAACCAAAAAACAACATTTTCCATGGCTTGGAACAATCAGTGACCAACCATACCAGACCCTGACTCCACCAGTCCAGCTGACCTTCTCTCTCTTCCTGTTCAATCTGGTCCTGGAGCCACCAGTCCCTGTTTGGGCTAATCAGGCTGATAAGAACCTGTGCCTCCTTCCCAGGGAGCTCTGGAGCTCTCAGGGCCCTGAGGGTTCTGGAAAGGATGGAGGCTGCCTCTCAGGGCTTATCTCCCCTTTACCCAGCAGTACAGAGCCAGAGCCAAGGCCAGCCAAGTGGGCAACCCTGCGAGGCATGTCAGCACCCTTCCAACCACCCCATATACCCCTCAGCCACTAACCCTAGGCATCTGGCCTACTTCCCTTCCATCACTATCTGCGCTTGGCAGTCAGGGTCAGTGCACAACATGCAGCGGATATTAGTGATATGTGGGAGGCTGGCAAGCCATGGCACAAATGTTTCTTGCTCCCCAGTTCCTCTTTGTCTTTCTATGCCAGCACTGTTACTAACTGAACTGTCTCTGCTACAAGTCTTACAGGGTGGATTCACCCCAGATTACATGAAAATATGTTTTGTGTATCAAGTCATGGACATAGTTATGGTTTTATTTTCTGAGAATTGTACCATCATCTCAATACGATGGATGTGAGAGGAATTTTATATGTGGTGTTCTCTGTCCACAATCTTCACGGGGCCAATTTCTTCAGTAGAAAGTAGATCCAAACAAAACTGGAACGCTATTTTTGGAAAAGACACACTGATGTTAAATTTCTTTAATACAATTTTCCAATTATTTGAGCTCCTTAAACAAAATTTCATTCATCATCTCCATTGTGATGCTGTGGCGGTTGATTTTGATATCTCAAAATCTCAACAATTGCAACCTGTAAAATTAAATAAATAATAAATAAATATTATCGGCATGGTTAGATATACCACATTTTTGTAATTTTGGTGAACATGGCCTATGTTTCACCTTCTGTCATCTTTTCTGCACTATAGCTAACTATATGAGGTCCTGTGCTGTCCTGTTCACGTATGTGAATCCTTTGCTGTATATGTGCATGACAGCTGTCTTGCAATTCTTGATTAGAATGACCATATAGCACCTAATATAAATAATAAATATATATATAAAAAATATACATATATAAATTACCAGTGGACAAGCTCACTATTCCTCAGTAGTAAAAGAAGGTGTAGCATTTTCACGGTCAGTGCACAGTCAGCAAGCTTCACTTCTAGAGCTACTGAAACTTCTCCTGCACTACTTTTCGCTTGTGGGCTCTTCCTTGATTTTCTTTAATTCAGTAGAAATTTCCCCGAAAGCCTACCCCTAACCAGATAATGTGCTGAATATTACATTTTAGAGTATCGTGAATGTTTACACATGTGGTTACACTGATTGGCCCCCTAGAGTGACTATTTGTGATTAGGAATGAAAGAGGTTCATTAGTGATCGTAACCAATTGTTAGTCTTTAGGGCAAAAGATGTTTTTGCAGCGGTGCGGACTCAGCGGATCACCAAAGGTATGGGGAAAAGATTCATAAAATATGAAATGAATAATTCCTGGTATCCTGAAAGAGATAGAGCGAGACAGAGAGCTTTGATATGAAAGAAAGATTTACTCCAAAAACAAGGGAACCAGAGAATGATTCTGGGCTGCTTTACCATCTAAATCCATCTTCACCACCCACAGCCATAAAACTCCAAAATGGACATCATGAATAATACCATTTATGATCAAAAGTACCAAAATTGCTTTAAAACAAAAAAATTGCAGTGTTATCCCCATTCTGACGACAGATATATAAGTAGTTAAATATGTCATTGTTAAAAGAGAGCCCTTAAAGCCTCTGGAAATTTGGCTTGATATAATTTATATGATATGATATCAAAGTTGAGTGTCTCATTAAACAACCGCAAAAATCTGAGTGAAAATAAATGTTCGTGACTATTAGAAAACCTAGTTCAAAAAACAGTTCATTTTGCTGTTTAGACCATTTTTCAAGACTTTGTAGATGTGGCAGATCACATTTTGATTGGCACCAGCACCAGATACTGGGGGCTAGCTACAGTAGCTACTGGGTTTTCATGGTGCAGAGCTGCGCTTCTAACACATTGAGCCTCACCTCCATTACAGTAAATAAACTACATTTATTACACATACCATTATCACTAAAGGAGTCAGAGGAGGGCAGAGGCATAAGACACACTGAGCAAGAGAGAGCAGGAGAGCAAGAAGGAGAGAGGGAAACCATTGCTAGCAGCTAAGCTAAACTGCTAAGCTAAAGTAACTAGCATATCTGAAAAGCATGTAAAACAATTGTGTGACTTGTTAGAAAATCATTAAAAGAAGGAGAGAGTTAGGAGAATTTGAGGAGAGCTACTGTAAGTTTAAATGTACAGCGGGTAATTAGCCGCAGTAATGAAGAATAGAGTGAAATTAGCTGGGTTGAGATGCAGATACGCTAACAATAACGCAGAAACTCTGGCAATCGGATATGCGCTTACTGCAGCATGTCACGCCTTTTATGATTGGTTTGTGAAATTTATTGTGTAATTTTTGTAATAAATGTCCGAGCATATCCACACCCAATTCAAACCCAATATTAGGAAAACATAGGACCCTAAATTACTCGGTTAGAGGGCAGTTGTGGATTTGGGTTTCAAGTGGCTTTAAGCATGCACAGTAAAACACAGCATAGAAAAGAAAGTATGCAAACACTGTCAATTGCGATGAGGCCCTAAACTCGCTGGAAAAATACCAACATTATGTCAAAATTCTTAATTAAGCTGTAAAGAGTGAGTATGTGTCCTGCTGGGTGAAAATATCTGCCATCGCCTCACAGAGGAAACAGCTGTCTAATGATCTGCCTGCAAATCAAATGTACAGTGTGTGTCGAAGTGCCTACATATGCATAAATATTGTATTGAAAGTCTACATGCATTTCTGTATTCTCCCTCTGATTCATCACTTGGGCTACAGCTAAGCATCATTTTCATTATCGATTCACCTGCTAATTATTTACTGGATTAATCAAGTAATTGTTTGGTCTATCAAAAGGGGAAAAGTGAAAAAATGGCTGTAAGAGCCAAAATTGACTGCAAATAAGTTTGTTATTATGTGCATATTATTACATATGGCTGAGAATTGTATTATATGTCTGTTCAGTGTTAGTGATATAATGTAATTAATTTAATTATTTCATTTACAGATATTAGATAGAGGATTATTGCATTAAAATATGTGTATATTTAGACTTCATTACTGTGCATGTGCAGTTTGCAAAATGAAAGGGTTAGAAGCAATGGGTTTTTGACCGCATCATAACGTATTAACAAGGCGTATCATCATGAACAAGGACTGGCTGGATATTTCCAAATGTTCCCTTTTTGAGAGAATCTCAGTGGGATTTACTGTGTTGATGGAAATGGAATATCTGAATGGATATGGATGTTAATAAACCATCAAAACCAGATCACATCTCCACCCTTTGTTGGATGTGTGAGTTAATTGGAGAAGTATTAACGGACATTGGAATACGAGTCAAAACGTTTTCGACTGAGTGGCTAACTAAGAGGTGAGTGATTTAAGTTTGATTACATCAATAGCCATTACAATTTTTTAATGTCTGTGGTGATGTCTTCAAATCGTTTGTTTTGTTTGACCAACAGTCCAGAAGTCAGAAGTTTTCAGTTTACAATCATAAAATTCTAACATTAGTGAATGTTTGGCTTGAAAACATTATTGAAACAATTAATAAATTATTTTTTAAAAAAGCTGCCGATAAATCTTCTTCCGCTCATTAATCAACTAATCGTTTCAGCTCTACATATTACGGTAACTGGTAATTTATTAGTTTAATGAATTTTCTGTCTCTATTCATGTTCTCATTTTTGACAGTCATTGTTTGTGACTGAGTGCTTGCTTTTGCAACAATAGCACACACCCCTTATTGCATATTAAGCACATTTAAATTTGAGACAGAGAGCTGTCCAATGGGTTTCCATCACATTACCAAAAGTACAGTCACACACAGTGTTTCTCTTACCTCATGATGCTACACATGAAGCTTATGAAATTGCACATTTAAGCACACACAAACAGTCTGACGTAACTCCCCCCCCCCCATGAATATGCAGAGCTGTACTTGCCATGTGTCACTAAACATAAAATGAAGCCAGGCAGAAAGCGATCTGCTGCTGTTTCAACCTGTGTTTACTTTGCTGCCGATCACATTTCCACTCCGTGGTTGAACAGAAACCACATAAACCTGAGAAACTATGAAGCAGCCTGCTGGTTTGCATATTTTAAGGTCCGACATGTGTATCATGCAACCTTTCTCTTCTCACTGTACATGAACTATGAATACATATCAAATTGATTTGGTTTGATTTACTTGAACTAAAACAAATATACATGTTGGAAAGTATGCATATCTAAGCTGGGAATAATATGAAAGTAATAAAAATACTCACTTCCAGTATTTCCAGTATAAACTTCAATCTTTGAATGTATTACACTCACTGCCAAGTTTATAGGAGCTACTTAAAATATCGTGGTTATACTTATACGGCAGTTAAGTTCAAACAAATGGATGTTTTGGCTGCTTCTCCCCGCATCTCTGTGACCATTCAGTCTATGTTTTTGTTTATCATGAGCGCTGCCAGTGACCATTTAATCTTAAAAACAACCAAAGGTAAAAGGACATTTTAAAGATTTATGTTTTTGTGCCATAACAAAAAAAAAAAAAGAAGAAGAAGAAGAAACTAAAAAGAACCTATGATTTTTCACTGGCATTCCATGGCATTTTTACGACATGCCCACATAGCAGCACCGACACGCTGTAACCATTGGAAAAACAACAGCGTTATTGTATGGGGACAGGGCCAAAGGGAGGATCTGGGCGTTTGTACAAAGAGGATTTAATCATATAACAATCAAGCGCTTCATTTTCTTCCCCTTGCTTTTACTGCACACCAATTTCTCCTCAAAGAATGACATTTTCTTATTTATGAATCACCCACAACTGACCAAAGGAAAAAGTTCAGAAAGCCTTATGAGTCCTCCATGGCTTGTTAAGATGGCTGCCTCTCTGCACCTGCCGGAGCATTTCTTCAGTCAGTCAGTGAGGAGGTGTGAGGTCCCACGGCGTTGTTGGGGAAAGGGGGCGTCAGAATGATGTAGAGGGTGGTGGGAGTGGGCGGTGCTTTATAGGAAGAGTGGGGGTTGCACACTGTGATACCTCAGGGAGTTTGATTGACAGGTGCAGACAGGGATCGTGGCAACAAGTGGACTGCAGTTACTTCAGCTGCACTGTGGACGGGTGAGAGAAAACACCCTCAGCTGTGACGAATCTGTGGGGCTCCGAGTTCAAAGGCACAGACTCATAAAGGGGGGAGGAGGAGGGTGTTTGTGTGTGTGTTTGTGCCGGGGCGGAGGTGTTTTGAATTAAAGAATGGGTGTCAGGTCGATAGTGATCTATAAGGGAAGTCTGAGCGTCGCTGAGACTTTATTCATGCAGATGTAACATGGAAACAGCTTGTCTGCATTTAAAATGTGAGGCCAATTTAAAAAAGACAGACAATATGTGTTCCAGTTTTTTTTGATGAGTGTCTATTGCCTTTTTTTCATTAAAAAAGGGACACATGCACATTTCTTGGTCTACATTTATCTGATGTTTTACTGGAATATCTTTGCAGGATTTACAGATCAAAAAAACGTATTATTTATCTTATACTGGCTCTTTATGCAGCCCCTCAGTTCAGCCTCTATCTGAAACAGGCTGTTTTAGCTCCCGTGTCTTTAAGGGGCCCCTCTTGATAAGCCCTCTATGTTGTGATGGGTTAGCTTAAGCTACGTAAACAGTAGTAGTAGAATTTTACTTCTTTTTCTCATTTACTTTACTTGAAATATCAACTTCTCAAATACACCCGTACATGTTCACACCCAAATCTATTAGGAAATAGGTATGCGAATGGACAACGTGAACAACCCATGGAACAACCATAGCAACAAAGACTACTGAACAGACAGACATTTGTGGGCATGAACAAATAATCAGATGTCAGTTTGATTGGGAATGTAGGTAGCTTTGCAAATGGACTTTTCAGAGCAGGCTGAAGACTGGGCTTTTGACTGTCAAGGAGCAGTTTTACATACGTTCACTTCAAGTTTGGGAACTTTGACCTTTGACATGTTTAACATGACATTGTCTGATATTATAACTGTAAAAAAAACTACAGGAAATCACAAAAAGCATGTTTCATTCCCTTAAAACCTCCTGAACTGCAGATATGACTGGGGCCACAATTTACAGTTATTTTATTAATCTGATGAGATTTTCTTCTATTACTGAGTGACTGTTCAGTCAATAATGTCCATTAAAACTTCCGAGAGACCAAAGTGGTGTCTTAAAATTGCATATTTTGTCTGAGCAACAGTAAAAAAAAATAGTAAAAAATATTCAATTTACACTGATAAAAACAGGGAAAAGCAGCAAACCCTCACATTTGAGAATGTGGAAGCAGTGAAACCAACCGTTAATTTATTACAAATTCTTTTTTTTTCCCCAAATGTTGTTTTCTGTCAATCAACTAATGTGAGCGCTAGATTTTATTAATTTATCTTCCCCCTTCTAAAAGCTCTGAGCGGCCAGAGTGACAAGTCTGCATATTTGAAATACACTTGAACTGAGCTAACCCACTAAACTCCATGCACCATTGAAAAAATCCACACCAGCAGATGTTCACACCATATATATTCATCATTCCTCTATTTGCTTACTTTTGCAAACCTGAGTTTAATAAAGACTGGTGTTTTCATGTCATTTCTCTCACTGTCTTGCAAAAAAAAAGAGGGGGGGAATCAATTTAAGTTAATTAATAAATCTCACATTTCGCAGCAGACATATTCACTTTCCTCTGATATGATCAAAGAATAGCATACCAAGTCCTTCTCTCTGAAAATCCCACCGCATAGTTCTGTGGCACAGAAGTCCACTGTGATAGGAAAAAATACCAAATAGCGTTTGAAAGAAATGAGAATTTGAATTATCTGCTCAGACAGTGAATTTGGATTAGGGTTTTCCCCATTGTTTTGGTTGGCTAGAGCATCTCGATCCTGTTACAAAACCGCAAATACCTCTCTTTGAGGCAGGATGGAGAGAACCAGTGGTGGGGGAAGCCAAAGCCCCCAGAGGAGAGACACCTGAGCAGGGGAGGTGGGCACCCCTGAGATCTCTCCTGTTCCAGCTAAAACACAGACTATTTAAGAAGGAATAATAAAAATGCCTAACCTTGTTAAGTATAAGGGCAAGTATTCTCATAACATCCACATACAGAGGCAAGGGGGAATTCAGTCATTGAATTGGTTAAGGCTGAGCTCACATCACAGCGTTTTCACTCTCCACAGCGCCTGCAGCAAGACTAGATTGCCTTTCCTAAGCCTCCCAAATAATATAGGCTAGGCGGTGTGAAATGGCAAGAATGTTCCAATCTGATTTGACATAAGGGGAGGATTGTTTCATTTCAATCTCTCTTTCTTGCTCTCTCTCTTTCTGTCACACACACATGCAGACAGGCATGGTGCCTGTCCACTGAGACAGGCAGTAAAAGTAGCTGGCAGTTGTTTCTTTTTTTTTTTTTCATTGGTTTGGAGAGTTGTGTGGCGTGTAATTGGCATCTCTGGCCTCAGGATCTTTGAGTAGATAATAACTGTCTGTCTGAGAGGGGTGTCTCAGACCAAATGTGCTAAATTCATTACCTGGGACCATTATTCAATTACTCCACTCTATTAGGACATCAATTATTTGCAGTAGGACTGCACCAGAGCCAAGATGAGCAGCCGGCTCATGGGGAGAATCTGTCTCCAGTAAAGATGAAAGACAGATTAGAGTGTCCAAAGGACTAATGAGGTCTGACACAGTGAAAAGGCTAAAACTACATCGTTTTCCAAGTTGCAGTCACATTTTTTTGCAAAAGTGATTGTGAAATGGCTACAGAAGCACCACATAATGTTGTTCGAGGAAGTCACAAATGAGACCAAACCACAACTTGTCCCACCATAAGAATCAAATAAGCCTAACAACACAACGGGGTGAGTGAATTCTTCCTGGAAACGGACACAAAAACACAGAAACCCAGATGACAAAGGAATGTGTGTTAGCAATAAGAAAAGTCCAAATGTTTTCTGTACAAGGGTGGAAAATAAGAGTCCTTACTGAAGTACAGTGTAAAGGAAATTAAACTTAAATTACAGCGTATAAATATTTTTATACTCTAGTTCTTTTCATGTAAAATACTCCTCGTCTGACCTTGCTAATCCGGGTTCAAGAAGATCACTTAAGTTCATTGAAATGACTTGTTTACTTTGGTTCAGTCATCTTATAAAACAAACTATCCTTAAAGGTTTCACTGCTTCTAACTTTTACATTTATAGAGTAAATAAATGTTTTAATTCAACAATAGTATATAAGAATTCTTCTCAGTAAAATTATTATTTTTTAAAACTACACATTTATCAGACTCTCACTTTAGTTACTGCTTCTGCTTTCACTAGAATACTTAAAGTTATTCTGTGGAGTTTTTAACCACCAGTAGGGTCCTCATGTTGACTGTATCATGAACACCCATAAGGAGCAAAAGCACACGGGCGGCGAGCATGTGTACAGATTCCTCCAAATGGTTTCCCACTATTCCACTGATTGACATTTGGTGGCAGTAACATGCAATGTGCCAACAAAGGTAGTGAGGAAGACTGCTAGCTAGTAACCATGGGTTGTAATCAATGACAGATTTAAAGTTTCTAAAAACTGGTTGCAAATATTTTATGATAGAGGAAATGCATTAACACATTTCTTAAACCTGAAGGTAAAACACAATGTTCTTTAGTGAGTAAGACTGAATATAAACATTAGTTTGATCATTTAAACTCCACAGAGCACCTTTAACTGACTATATGACAATTGAACGACAAAATAACACATTATTCCTCTCAAACAATTAATTCTTAAGCAATAAAATGCACCTCTGCTCAATTCAATACACACACAGGTTTTGTTGCTACAACCTTACTTGGTCTGGTACAGTAGTTTATGGTGGCTAATGTTAGCTAATGTTAGCTAGCTTTAGAGAGACACTTATGGCTCTTATTCACTTGTGCTACTGTTAATATATGTTTTAGTATTTACCATTATCCAAACAACTAGTTTCCACAGCAGCACTGTTCAGTCAAAGTCATATAGTCTTGCTTTCATTTAAGAGTTCTTTAACTTAAGTTATATAGTTACTTAAAGATCTCCCCAAAATGTGTTTTGTTTGGGTTTTTCTTTCTTTTTTTTTAACAAAGTCAGACTGCTGTGCCCAGGTGCTAGCTTTTGTTAGCTGGCAGAGATATTGAAAAATAAGCAAATGGAAAACAGAGACAGCCTACCGGGTATAGCTGTCCCTCTGACATAGAGCCCCAGTGGACTGCATGACGGAAGGCTACAGGGGGGTTGGTGGGTCAGATGGCCCCGGTGGTGCAGGAGCCACACAATTTCATGGCGTATTTTCTGCAGATGTGTCTGGGGTGTCTCTTGCGAGGGTGCAGTTTGGCCACTGACAGGGGTGATGGATAGACCCCGAGTCCCACTGTGACAAAAAAATACTTTGTCTGCTCTTCACGCTCACTTTCAAGTCACAGCAGAGAGGTATTTTTTATGAAAACAAAACAAAAAACTGTAAGCCTATCTTTTAATTTTCTGTCATCGGAGAGTCACGTTAAGACAACAAGCACATTTGGGGAGAACAAAACTAGAGACTTTGAGCATTAAAGGATCAGACAGTGTGTTGAGGATGAGTTGACCGTTACTATGCAGACACAGCTGCCTGGGGAAGTGTTTCACTCCTTCTCAGCTGGGAGTTTGATGGACCCGCTGAACTGCCTAATCAGTGCATTCATTGATCATGTTTTAAAGCAGACCTAAATTAGATGCATTGAACCAACTAAAAAAATCCATAAACTGATGTAAACCAGGGAAATCTGATGGTTCTACACTGGATGCTTTGTTACATTAATGCAGTATTGTTTGTCCTCTGAAATATTGTGCCGTCATGGATATTTTTGAAACAAAATTAATTTTTTTCTACAAGTCATTTACATAAAATTGGCTCCACTTTATAGGTTTGAAAAATGACTAATAAGACCATCAGGTGAGGTGAGGAGGGGGGTCGTAGAATAAAAGGTACACATGAATGATTTCCCCATTCACCTGAAAGAACTATGCAATTTCCCTTGAAAGGTGGGAATTTCCCTCAGGATGAGCCAATAACATGCTTGTGATGTATGATCGATGTGATTCAATGGCTGATGAAAATGAAGCAGATGTTTTGAAGCTGAAACATTCATCTTGTGTCGAGCTTTTTGCGACAAGCCAGCTTTCATCGAGCTCGCTCGGAGAAAAAAAAAAGGAGAAAAAACAAGAAAAGAAAATAATTTTTGAGAAGCTGATGAAATTACATTATATTACCATGTAAAGGTAATTGCTCCCCCAGAATAGGATGAATACGTTTTATCAAATCAGATTCCAACCATGCTAATTTGATTAATGGTCACCGTATGAGGCTTTTAACATGTGTGCAGGGAGTCACTCATGCGGTGCATTTTCTGATTAACTAGTGGGAATGTATTTGCAGGGCAATGGGATTGTATGAAGTCATACAACATGCAGAGCCAAACATAGAAATTTGTTGATTTTCATTTTTACATCTGCTTTTTTTTATTATAACCGCCTCATCTACAGTATGTTTATTTCTATCTTATCCATCTTGCCAGGTGTGTTGCTTTATGGTGCCACCTGTAGAAGGCCTCAGGATGCCCTTCCTGCCTGCTAAAAAACAAAGGCTGGGATTCTCCACATTCCCAGAGCCGCCCCTTTCTTCCGATCATGATTGCTTCAGGCAAAAGTGGGATGATCCTCCTGTGTGTGTTTGCTTCCAGACTCCATTCATGCCTGCAGACAAACCTCACCTGAATTCAAATACTGACAAATCACCTTGAAATAAATAACCCATGCTTATGTCAGATCACTGTTTTACTGTTGTAGTGCATTCGTCTCAAATTCAATACATTTTGAATAATGTTGCAAAGTTTCAGACTAACCGGCTGTTTTGTGCTCTTTTACAGCAAAATTGCCTGATATTCATTTAAAAATCCTTTAATAACATACAAACCTCTGCATGAATTAGCTCCATCCAATATTTCAGATTATGCTAACCTAGAAACATGCCTCCATTCCTCTGTCTAGGCCTTATTATTTCTAAAACTAGGCAGAAATCCAAAGAGCACTGAGCAAAAGCAGTATATATATATATGTTTAATCTCTGCAGTCCATCCAGTCTTAGAAAATAAATAGTAAATAAACGGTAAATTTTCCAAATCTACCTCTACCTTTGGCAGTGATCAAACCACCATACTCTGGACACCCTGCTGTTTATAGATCCATCCACAGTGATAGATTACAGGTATATGGCGGACTTTGTTTAATACCCCGTGGCTGTGTTTCACCTAACCGATTTGACTGTCTCCTCGAGAAGCACAGATCAATATGAAGTCTCTCTCTGCTCTTTAATACAGGCACATCCTCATTCTTTTGGGGTACAAATACAATAAATTCAAGCAAGATTATGTTTACAAATCAAGCTTGACATAGAAGTATTTTCCTTCATAAACCTGATATTCTTTCTCTTTTATCTCAGTCTCAGATGACCCAGATTGAATTGTGGTTGCTTGTGTACTCTTCCCACACATGGCATGTCAGACAAAAAACATCTTTGACAAATGACGGATCACAATTTCAGGCATTGTAGTGAAGATAGGAAAAGAGGAACAAGAGCATGATGTTATAGAATTGCATCACAATGCAGTCAGCACGCACGCATCCTGCAGGGCAATTCACCAAATCAGCCAAAACCCCATCTGCCCCCATCAACCAAACCTCTCTAAGGCCCATGCAATCTGTTGCCTGCCAGTCAGAGTGCTGGTCAGTAATCTCCATGAACCTACTGGTCCAGAAACAGCCCTTAGCTTTCCACAGTACAGCTTCTCTGTGATGATAAGGCTGGATAGCCCCCCCCCCACCATAAACTGCCCTCATAAACCCATGCTCCTGCTTCCTTCAGCAGGGGGCTAATCAGCCCAGCCAGGGGAGCTGAGGTAAGAGTCTGGGGCTGGAGGGGTGTACGAGACAGGGGTTGACTGGGAAGGGGACGGCAGCCAGACAGGAGACAGAGACCGCTGTAATCACAAAGAGAGGGAGATGACGACTGTACCACAGATTAAGTTCGAAATGACACGGAGAGGGAAGAGGAGAGGGGAATAAGATGGAAGGACTGAGAATTTACTTGATGACCTGGGTTGACAGATAAGAGAATGAGTGACTGTGTAGGATAAGAAACGGGGGGAAAATGTGCGGAAAAGGTAGAGCCTTACAGGAAAAGAGGATAGTTATGCCAATCAGCAGGTCAAAGGGCCTGTGCAAAGAAGATGAATTTCCTTCCAGTGTTTATCTTAATGCCTGGATTTAAGGTTCAGGGGGCTGGGAAGAGTAAAGACTTTGAGGCGTTCATAAAAGGACAGTCTGAGAGGATTAGGGAGATCAAAAAGGTCCCTGTTGCAACCTTACGTAAGTCACAAAATGCAGAGTAAATTCAGATTATATTGGATTTGTGCTCATTTTCATACATCAAACTCTGTCCCCTGCAAAAAATAATCTAACTAAACAAATATGAATATCCATTACCACTGATCCAACAGCAGAAGAGGATATGTGAGAGGAACTGATTCGTATTTACCATAAAAAGAGGAGGCTGCAGTCTGCTGCTTACACCTGTTAGTCTACATATCGCAGTAGTGTGAGAGGAAAAGATTAGCAGCTGCATTCATCCCTCTGCTTGTCCATCTGTACATTGATCTTATTTCCATGTTGGCAGGCTGGCATTTCAACCTGTTTTTTTAACCTGTATTTCAACCCTGACCTCCCTTAGATACCCTGGTAAACACGTACATGTAATGTTAGCATTAGCAGTGAAACAATTGCTTGATTCATCTCTAAATCAACTGGCAGAAGATGGATGGATAATCATAGAAGGCTTTTATCAAGGACATTGCAAAACATTATGTTGTTCTGGCTTCTTGAACATGAGGATTTGCTGCTTTTTTTCTGTTTTATACCACAGAGGAAAGGGTCGACGTACCAGAGAACCATGTCGATGGAACATTCTGAGCTTTAGTAATGTCAAAAAAAGTATTGATGACATGGATTTTGTTTAATACTGAGGGAACAATCTAAATTTGAAGATCAGAATTGTCATTTTTTATGATTTCATAACAGGACGGATGTTTATACTTAATAGACATCTGAGATACAGCTGTCACTGGAAAGAGTGAGTAATCTCTGCTGATTATGTGCACACTGTCTGTTGAGTGAAATATGACTCTGAGAAGAAAGGATGCAATTTTTGATGCAAATTGGGTCAATCAACTTTAAGTGTTTTTGTGGTTTGGACTGTTGGTAGGACGAAGATGTCACCTCGTGCTCTGGGAACCAGTAAGAGGAAGCAAACAAGTATACCGTGTTCTGTATAATTGAGTCCGGTAAGCCCATGAGTGCCTGCAGGCCTGGCCAGATGGTTGTCTACCTCTTAACACTCTCTTGTGACAGGAAGTGCTTGCCTGTGGCCAGGATGTGATCAGTGTCAGCGCCTGGGCCTCAGCAGTACTCATCAGGCCAGCTGCCTGCCAGGAAGCGTCTGACCGGCGGGCTGCATGCACTCCGCTTTGCCACACCAGCTCTGTTTGGATGTCTCTCCCTCTGTTTGTGTCTCATGGTTACTTTTAATGACCAACCCGTCGCCAAAAAAGGGATCAATGAAAGTTAAAGAACGGAAAAACAAAACCATTATAATTCTATATAAGGATATTGGAAAGACAGAAAAGCTGTAAAATATCTTATTTCCGTTGACTAATGTGTGACAACGTACATGTGAGCCAGAAATGAGTGCATGCTTGCTTGTTTACTCGTTATTATCTTTTTATGGGAAGAATACTGAATGAGCGCGAGAAACTGAAGGAGTAAAAGTTTCAGATACTGTAGACTGTAGAAGACAGTGTTGCAGGGCAGATGGGATGCACTGAATGTTGCCGTTGGCTAGAGATGGATTCAATTAAAAGTCCTGTTCAGTGTGGAAGCCACCTGCTCTGATTTATGTGTTTGTTTGTGTGTGTCGTTCCTTCCTGGCTGTAATATGTTGCATATGTTGTATTTTTGTGTGTCTCATCACTGAAACAACATTTCTGCGTCAGTCGCGGTGACTGGAGCACAGTTGTGCTTATTCTTCTTGTTTTAGTACGACAGGCACATGAATCCCCACATTGAATCAATGAAAATCATTCAGTGAAAATCAATGATCGATACACAACTGCAAAACTTCTGCTCCATTCAGATTGGATCACAGCAGGATAATTTGGGACTTTCCAAAAGTGTGTAGCAATCACATATTAAAACAAAAATGAATTAATAAAAACATTACCAAAAAAGGCCAATACTCCTCCGGGTTACAATTTTTTTCTTTTTCTTTAAGTCAAACTGAAATACAATTCATTTTGCTAGAAAATCAGTATATATACAGCGTATATATACTGTAGTTATATTTATTTTTCTACCCTGGTTGCACCTACATGAGTATTCTCCAGGACGGTGTGAATCTTTGGCTCTGACTGACGATGTTGGTATTGTAATTTGATTAATGCTAGATAGAGGGCCGACACTGTTATCTGTTTCTACTGTGAACACTGCTACGTTACTCCGTGACTCCATATTGTGATTCGTGCACATTCACACAATTAACTTGGATAAATGCCCTGATTTGGGTGAAAAAATAAAAAAAACAAAGTAGAGAGCTCTATGCTGTACATTACTTCTGCTTATTTAAATGTGTAAATGAACTGATGATACATTTTGTATGTTTGAATATTGTAATTTGCACATAGATAACACACCTCACACTGCCAACATTTATAAGATTTTATAAGAAATACTGTCTGAACAGAAGAATACATGAAAACTCTACATGACAACTTATTTACCTCAAACAATTTCATCGTTAAAAACTGTAAATCTTTCTCAATGACAATGAGTTAGTATAATCTGTGCAGCCATATAAACAGCGTTTGTTGGCAGCTGCTTCTGATTTATTTTTGTATCATTTATAGGGACTTTCTTTGCAGCGCACAATACACGCGAGCCAAAAAGCTTGTACGAATCAACACAACACTTATTAATGAAACCAGCCTTGCCTCCAGTAAACAGTGACATATAATAAGGCTTTATCTGACAGGAACTGGAAACATGTTAATGGGAAATGCTTTAACTGGCCCTTAAATCAAGAGGATTAGGAGCCATATGTGAGGTTCTCTAATCTCATTTGGGAGAGCCCTAGGCTTACTCTGCTGGTATGTTTTACATTAGCTGAATCAAATGCTTTCTGCCAGTGAGATGGCATACAGGTTTAGGCTTAGGCTATAGGAAGCACAGAGAGCGTCTCCAAAGTGTCAGAACAGTTCAAATAAGAAACTGGTTTACACAGATAGATGCAAGAGAGTCTCCTTTACTTGCAGTGTCTCACATTCCATAGTTCCTGTTAGGCTTACATCACCTGTCCCCAGTGTCAGACACAACTGAGAGAAGCATTTAAATATTCATAGTATACACATATTAATAGACTATGTATTTTCTGCTCAAATTAACCGTATCTCATCTTGAAGGGCTGGCTCATGCTGAAGTAACAGCATGCTCTATATAAATATTTCAGCAAGCCTCACCTCCTTTGCAAGTTCTGAAGTATTAAAACTTTGCATGGAAATTTACCGAGAAGCTAACAATTTGCATTGACGGCTCTGAATGCAGATAGGCTAAGATACATCAAAGTTAATGGTATATACATGAATTTCAGATGAAAATGTATTGCTTGCTGCTTCCCCCCCCCAAAAAAATAGTGCTGCAACAGCAACCTCCTTAGAAAACTGCTCTGAGTAGAAGACAGCACTTAAAATGAACTTTAATTTCAAACTGAACTTGCTCTGAACTTTAATAAATTGTCTGTAGTATTGCTGAATCACTGCCTATAGAATATACTACTTGATGTATTCCAGCATATACAATACAAATTACACTTGAATATGTGAATTCAACCAAGACAAGTATGCAACAGTTTCCTCATGCAGATGCACTTTGCAGCTGTGTGGTTTGACCGGTATATGGACGGGTTATGGGAACATTGTGCCATTCTTTTCTATGTATGGGAAAGGCTGGGATTGTAAAAATCTAGGATTAAACCTTGGCACCTTTAATGCAATCAATTCTGAAGGGAACAAGTCAAGGGTCAGAGTTTTGACCTCATAACTAAACACCATTTCTCCAGACCCTGAACTTGAGTGATAGATCCTCAAAAGAGTGCACCAATGTTCGTAACACAATGAGCACAAGAATGGATTTGGAATCGACTTGAAAGCCACGAAGCAATGAGATCTTCGGTAAGGAAAATATTTAAGTTAAGGTCTGTCTATCAACACACTAATAAATCAGAAAATGTATTCCTCTTGAAGATGCACTGCTTACTCTATTAGCTCTAAGCTGGGAAATGAGGTGGAAAATCAGAACCACATTCAAGTTCAAAAACTGTTCTCATATTTTTTGTTTTTTATTGGTCAGAAATAATTAGCTGGGGTAGGCAGAGATGACCAGATGAGTTAAATGTCTGTTGCGGCAAACTAGTTTATATATGGAAAATAGTCACAGTGCAGCAAATTTCCATTGCTATAAAACAACTCTTTGTGTAACTCTCTGTGATCAAATGCAGCAAAATGTGCCACATAAAAAGCAGCCCTCACACTAGACTAGCGGTCTGATTTTAGATGCACTATAGCATCAAAACACAAGAAAAGAATTGTACACAGACACTTTCAAGTGACATTGTCTGCAGACAGTCCACATTTTTGGAAATGTTTCCCGCTTCTAACCTTCATCTTCTAGTAATAGATTAGATTAGATTTCAGTATATCACAACAAACTGTAATGACACCCATGGGGAAATTGGACAGCAGGAAAGCATTCGATACAGATAAAAATAGAGCAGATTCCGCTGCTGAAGATGAAACAACTGATAACTGCAACAAAAGACCACAGAAGACAGTGCAATAATAATCCAGCTAACCACCCATTAGCAGGTGCTTGCAATGGAAAGAGCTAAGTTTTGTCTTGCCTTTTTGAGGAAGTCAAAATCCCCCAAACTCTGCAAGGGACATAGAAGAGACAGAATATACAAATAAATCTCTGAGGACCTTTTTTACATCACTAACTTAATTTATCTGGTATTCACCAAAAACTGTATATAAAGACGGATGTATCGAGACGTCACCTATTGGTTTGCACTGGAGCTATTTTGAAGCCCAGAGCTGCTGCTTATGGTTTCCATTTGGAACCATGATCTTCCAAATAAGGAGTGCTGGTTGTTGCCTTCAGGCGCTACCCTTACCGTGGACTACCTTGAAGCGAACGCTAGCTTGCAGCGGAACACGCAGCGGTGCACACTTAGGCTAACATTAGCTACTTTGCTAAATTGTGTTAACAGGGCAGATATATCGCTGACAGTAGTCTGACTCAGTGCGAGTCCCAGAGCCATAGCTGTCAATCAATGCCCACATGACAGACATCAAAGCCATATATAATATAAATCTTCAAGTCTTATTAATAAGAGTCAGTATTTCTAGACAGAAGTTGATGCTTTATGAGTGGGAGTCAATTGGAGCCAGGGATTTAAGGTACTTCCGCATTGGCTTCAGTCTCAAACCATGGTAGTTGCTGCTTGGAATTCACACATCCATCTTTATAGTCCATGTGCAGATGAACATTAGTCAGTATTAAAAGAATGGTTTCACTGTGAAGGTGCATAAGAATCTAGTAAAAATCAACTTTCACGGGGAGGGTACTCGACACAAAATCAACAAAAAAAGACAAAAAATAAGGCCATAGGGAAATGCATTTTATTAGATAATATAAAGCCTTGTCTAGATGACATAGAGGAAGTAAAATTTGATTGGACCGCACAGGAAATACTGATTTAAAGAATGCAAAGAACACAAAGGGGGTACAGTGAAAGATCGGACTGTGACCGAAACGTCTGAGCCCCCAGAGAGCGAGGATGGAGGGGGGGAGGGGGGTTTATCAGGTGTTTTATCCATTATGAGAGCTGGAAGACTGGAAAGGTGAAACGGCAGGAATTATAGCATGACTTGCAGATCGGTTGGTTTTCCCATCAGCGGTGACAGACGCAGAGCGGAGAGAGTGTCTAGTGAACCTGACTGTAAATGAGGCCTCACATGCATACATACGCCTGCAAGATGGAAAGGTTTAACCATTTGAGTGATTGTACACACTCACAAAGCACCAAAGTTACAGCATTTGCCATTATTACTGTATATTTACAGTGTCCACCAACAAAGCAATAATAAAAATGTGGCTAACCAGGTGTTTAATAAAAAGTATTGATATATCTGAGAAAAGTTCTGCACTGAGTGGGTACAAAACATGGTAGAGGCATTTCATAAATGATTCATTATGTACAGTACTGTGTTCTCTAAAGTAAAATGTTTACGCAACCCCTTGAGGAGAGGTTCAGTGAGTTCAAAGATATATTAAAAAAAAAAAAATACAGTTCTCCACCTACACAGGGCAGAGATATATAGATGAGGAAAGGAACAACAAGAGAAGATGGCTCAGGAAATTATGGGTCATTTGCTGCATTCACATGCATTTCTGAGCTCAAATGTTGTGTCCTGTTGTGATTCATTGATTGTTTATTGATTTGGGGAGTGTGCCTCTATAGGAAAATGGTCAGTTAACCTGGTCCACATTCTCCATATGTGTTACATCTGTGTTTTAAGATATTTCTAGTATGTGCCGAGTAATAAAAGGTGTGAAGTGACTGGTATTTTACATGGAAAGGAATAAAGATCTGATAATAGCGTTAAAGGTGCATTCAGCTTCTAATAAAATACATGTCAAAAAAGAATTTGCCTGCACCGTATAAATTACAAGAAGATGGCGTTTTCCGACTTGCTTTCATTGTGAAGCAAACCGTTGTGACCGTGATCACCTCTACTATTAAATCCGTTCCCACAACCCCCCACATTACTGACCACTGTCCATTATTCTGCATACCAATAAAGAGTGGGTCACTGCTGGCCACTGTCCATTCAGGACACGTTGACCCCATCCACCCCCTCCTACGGGACAGCGGAGGCTGACCACCGCCTATTGTGGTCCCATTGTGATGGTCTCCAGAGAGGGAGCAGATTTGTGTGGCCACCCCTGTGTGACTGATGCTGGCCTGACCCCAGCGGTGGCCTGTCCCAAAGATTCTGGTGGACATGCAGCTGCAATTAGCCTGAATTTGTCACTCTAAGTGTCCTCATATCCCACAAAAGGTATGAACACGCAAACACACTAAGGGACATAGATTCAATGAAGGGTTCTTCTGTCTCTCATTCAACTTCTCACGGTTTGTTACCCTTCTTCTTTCGCATCCTTCCTGTCTCTCATCTTCCTTCTTCTTCCAGTCTCTTGTCCATCTTCTACCCGTTTCTTGTCCTATTTCTGTACTTTGTTATTCTTCCTCCTTGTCTTTATCCTTCTTACTTATTCATCATCTTCTGTCTTTCATCCTTTTCCTCTTCCTGTCTTTCATCCTTTTTCCTCTTTCCCATCTCTCGCTCTTCTTTCTGTGTTTCATCCTCCCTATTTTTGTCTCGTTCTTCATCTTCTTCCTGTCTTTCACCTGTTTTACTCTTTTGTACTTTTTCCTGTCATTTATCCCTCTTTCTTCCCGTCCCTTGTCCACCTTCCTTCTCCTTCCTATCTTTCCTCCTCTTTTCCTCTCCCTGTCTATCTTTCCTCTTCCTTTTTCCCCTTTCATCCATCTTCCTTCTCCCTCCATCTTTTGTCTGTCTTTCTTCCTTCTTCGGCCCGCCATACTTTCTTCTCATTCTGTCTTCATCCTGTCTTTTACCCCTATATCTTTCATTCTTTCTCTTGTTCTTTTTCCTTTCTATTTTCCTCTGCTTTTGGTCTCTCCTTCTAGTTTTTGTCTCCTTATTCTCCTACTTTTTCCTTTGACTGTCATTCCTCCTCTTTCTCAGGATAACAAGTTCCCACATTCCCCTCAAAATTCCCACCTCTCTCTGAATATACTTATCTCACATTGTCCTACCACTTGGATTATGTCTTGCATGCTTTTACCCAGGAGAACTTTCTCCAAGGTTTTTTTTGGCGATATGTAATTTCCTTGTAATTCCCCTACCTCTTATCCCCTGCACCCCCACCTGAGGAAGTCCTAAAGGAAGAGCTCCTATCACCTCATATCTGCTCCTGTCTCCTGTCCTGGAGAGAACTGTCACCACTCCTCCCCCTGAGCCACTAATGCCTCCTCTCTCTGTGTTTAAGGAGTGATAACACCTCTCCAAGTGCCTGTCGTCGGGGCAGCTCCACAGGGTGCAGCACGCTCCCTGAGCTAACTCCATACATGGCTGTAGTGATGGAGAAGCCCTGGGACTGTCAACCAGCTTGTAGTTTACTTCTCCCCCATTTCTCTCCTCATCCTCACTCTCTCCCTCCATCTCTCTCTCGCACCCTGTCATATGTTCTGGCACCTTCATCAGGGGACACTTCAAAAAATAAACACTAGCTCTTCCTCCTGCCCCCATTCTGTTTCTCAGCAAGGGAAAAAAAGCATCTTACTAAAGTCACGGTGGATATACTGGATAAGTTGTGTAAGGGTTTGAGTGGGAAAGGAACATGCTCTATAAAAAGACACTAAGCTTTGCTTTATAAAATGAATCTGCAGGGAAACTGGTACATATTTTGCCTCATGCAAAGTAGTGCGTCCCATTACAAATCTGCACCATTGCAAGATCAAAGCAATAGGTTTGACAAGCCCTTAAACTGAAGTATAATTTAATTGACTAACTAAGTAGCTGAAAAATAGGTTTCAAATAGTGCTCAGCAAGACCATTAGAGTCTTCTCCAGCAGGGGCACTGTAGAGCAATGTTTTGATGTGCTGATTCCTGCCTTGTTATATCACATGTTCTATCAGCAAAATGATGCACATGCATGCCAACAACAGGGCCAAAGATACACATTACATAACCGGGGTTATGTGATACTCAAGCCTGCATATTGCAATGCATATTGACAGTTGACTGTGGTAAAGGTAGCGATGAGGAAGCAAAGAGTGCAACCGCAAGCAGATGGAAACACTGCACATTTCAAAACATTCAAAAACAAAGACACTGCAAATCTCTCATGATGTAAGAAATGTATTAAATATGTTTTCAAGGCCTTAAGGATAAACAGAATGTGTTTTGGTGAGAAACAAACAAAAGAGTTTGTTTACAATGACAATTCCTAAGGGTAACTTTACGTTTGCATATTTAAATATTATTATGGAACTGGGCTCTACAAAAGTTTTGGCTGGTTTTTACCACTTCAGTTTTTTTCCTGTTATGATTTAGAAGGACAGAGGGCTGATGGTGATGGGATTCTTGATTTATGTAGCTCTGTTGCTCCTTATGTTCCCTATATGGGTGGGGCTGGAGATCCCTCATGTTGCCCCTGTATAACATCCACATCCATCAAGGCTCAAGAAGGATCTCAGGTTTGACATGATAGATTGAACCACTGACACATGGAGCGTGGACTATGTGCTCTCACTTGACCTTCTATTGGCTAAAGGTCTGACCAACGCCACTCAGGCAGCTCTCTAAGGACCAGACAGGCCCGTCGACCTCACAGAGCACACATGGCATGACAAGCTGAGACCAAATATTTAAAGACTATTGTAGGGTTGCATTGAACAATTAATCGTTCAGTCCTTAAAATGTAATTGTGAAAAATAATGCAGATACAAATTTCCCAGAGACAAAGGTGACGTCTTCAAATTACATGTGAGCAAGTTTTAAAAAAGGATATTCAATTTCTGATGATATAAAATAGCCTTACATTTGAAAAGCTGAAACCAGCAAATGTTTGGCATGCTTACTTGATAAATAACTTGAACAATCAATCATCAGAATTTCTTGTTGTTTGTTTCAGCACTATTATAGGTAAGGCTTATTGATTTTTGCTTTTTATATTTTTCATCGAAAAATGCCAACTTGTGTTTTTAGCCATACTAGTGGCTCTAGGAATGGAAATGCTGGTCCACCAGACTGAAATATCTCCACAACTATTTGGTGGATTGCCAAAAGAAATTTGTGGTTTTGAGTGAAATTTCTCAACAACTATCGAATGGATCGCCATGAAATTTGGTACACAGATTCAGATTAATTTTAATCACTCTGGTGACCTTCATCTAGCGCCATCATCACATCAAAATAGTCCAATACTTTGGTTTATTACAAAATATCTACAAATCTAATTACAATCCCATAAGCCTCAGCTGTACTTTGTGTGTGGTAATTAGCAAATAGCATGCTACCACATTACACTATGATGTTGCGCATGGTAAACATTATACCTACTTAGCATCTGCATTATATGTCATGTTTAAAGATGCTTGGTTAAAACTGATTTTCAGCTAAAAATTACATCCACCACACGCATCCACAACTGTTGTTTCCTGCTAATGGGAGCCAGTGTTCACCACCGTTTAGACGAGGCCCTCTTGCAACAAAGGAAAATCTCTGAATACCATTCTGGTGACAGACAATGAACAGAAAAACAAGAAATGGTTAAACAACAATGTGGTGAGCTGCAAATTGCGATTTTGAAATATGATTTTTTTTCCCAACCAGACTCTAATTGTATTATTACAATTTTTTCACTTTGTTTTCAATTTGGAAATGAACACTGAAAATTTCTCTAATTTCTTCATTGAATACCCAGAGAAAGACTGATTATGGTTATGATGATTATAAGTAAACAAATGTACAATTGTACAGCAGACTTGTGCAGAGCTCTCTTCCGTGAGCTTCCTATCTTCACATCTTATCAGAGCTCTGTGGTCCGGGTGTCAAAAGCCAAGTCTCTCCTCAGGGGTAGAAGATAGTGATTTATTGAGCAGATCCTGTGGCTTGGCCGGTACTTGGTCAACTGCTCATAAACAGCTGGCTTGTGTATTTAAGGCAGTCAGTAGGCAGCTTTCTAACCTTGAGCTTCTCTTCTCATCTTCCATTTTGCTTGCCTCTCTTCTCCTTGCTCCTGCTATATTCTCACATTTATCTCCTCCAAACTCACTGATAAAACACAACTTTATAAAGATATCTTTATCTGGGATATGTTTTTTTATCACTGAAAAACAAGTCTAAATGCTCCATGATCAAATGTATTACTTGCTTTCTATAGCTCTCGTACTCTGTGCTATAGGTTTTGTCTTGTAATGCAAATGCTGTTGTATATTGATTAGATATTTATCTTCCAAGCTGTTGGGGATCCTGGCTGGGGTCTTCAGGGGCATGAAGAACAGAAGCCCCACGAGGCAGAAGAGAGGGCCCACATCCCTAAGGTCACAGATTGAATCTCTGTTATCTGAACACACACACAGACACAAGCCTGTTGATCACCATGGTATTGGTTAACACTGATCAGCAAATATATCACAGGCTATAAATCCCATGTCTCATTTGTACATGTGAGATGGACATGCGAGTCCTGGTTTTTAGAGCTCTTTGAGAAGGTGGGTAGCTCATCGCATGCAGGGAGGAAGGGAAAGAGTTAAGCGCATCGTTAGATGTGACAACAGGGGGGCCTTGACTGTCCTATGGAGATGCAAATGACCCAAGAGACAAAAGTACGCTTAAAAAACACAGTGTAAATGCAAATAAATATGCAAGCATGCTGCGTGTGCGACTGCACACCAAGGATGGGCATCATCTGACCTTTCATGCCAACCCACAAGGGAGTAGAGCCCTTGGTCTTGTGACACGACCTCAAGCATCTTAAGGGGATTCCTTTGCTGTGTAAAAACAATCAACCTCCCGTGCAAATCCAATCTCATATTTGCCCTGAAATTAAGCGCCTGAAGACAACAAAGGACAACTGAGTGGGAGAGGCATATGAAGAGGGGCACATGCATCTATGAGGGTCCCAACTCAGTGTGACATCCTTTCTAATGATCGGCATAGCAGATGGCAAGAGATAGACACATATGTGCCCCCGTGCATCTCGCGCTTGTGTCGTTGTCACCCGCTGCACCAGCACTCTGTTGTTTGGCGTCTGAATTTATCCGCAGGATTACACCCTGGTAGGGCCTGCACACAAGGCGAATACTTTTACTATCCTATCATATCCTACTATCTGAGTATGCTGTTTATCAGATAATTGGAAGACTTTAAACACCTCCAGAGACCTTCATCTTGGCATGAATGACAATCAAAGCTACACGTTTAAGGCTTGAAGAATCAAAATGAATCAGTTTTGATAAGTGACTAATCCTCAGAGTCATTCATCGAACAGAAATGGGAATGTTGGCTGGCTTGAGCTTCCCAAATTATGAGGATTTGCTGCTTTTCTCTATTTAATATCATTGAAGATTCTTCTTCTTGTGTTTTGGACTGTTGATCAGGCAAAATATGCGATGAAGACATCACTTCTCTGACAGCTCTGGGGAATGGTAATGGATGTTTGTTTGTTTTTTTGTTGTTGTTTTTTTACAATTTTCAGACATTTGTTAGAATAAATGAATAACTGATAGATTGTAAAGATTAAAATTAATTGTTGATCCTACGTTGCAGCCCTAGAAACAACATTTTGAAATATTAACCAATGGATATCAAATTAAATTTCATCAAAATCTAAAGAAAGAAAAAGTGTTCTTTGTTTTTTTATTTGCTCTCTTAGGAGGAATAGTAACGAGCAAAGTTCAACATTTAAATTGAGCCAACAACTTGAAATGTTTGCTCTCAGTATTTACTCTGTCAGTCAGGACGCACACGCCAACGCACACATAGACAGACAGCTAGCACACTGAGCAGAGGGAGCGATTTGTTTTGGAAAACATGATTTGTTCTCTTTTTCTTTCCCAGGGGGGAATCCCTGCAGCACGTTGAAGAGAAGGAGGGGAGTGAAAAAAAGATCATTCTTGTTGAAGAGAATTTGGGGGAAAATGCAGGGAGAGAAGGGCAGGAATGTCTTTGAACGGGGAGGGTGAGAAAGAATGAGGTACAGTGGGGACAGTGGATACACCAAACCAGAAGGCAGACCTTGCACCTGTCCCCTCTCTGCTGGCGTCCCTCTGCCACCAAGGGAACGGCAGACGGGAACTGGGGAGTACAGGGGTTAACCCTGCCAAACCCCCACAAAACCCCATCCCCCCCTTATACCACACACACACACATACACACACACTGAGTGGCAGCTCCGTCTGGGTCAACAGTGCACCCTTTGACATTCCAACAGTGAGAGAGATATGGGGGTGTCAGCTCACCTGATTTTGGCTGTGTGGCATAGCAGAGGACAGTAGGGGAGCAGTGCGGCTGTCCACAATATTTGTTTAGCTGTTCATGGTATCAGTGATGTCTTAATTTATCCTCCTGTTTGCAGAGCCTCTGCGAACTCAGGCCACAGTCAACACTGAGGCAGTAAAATGTCAAAACATTTTTTTTTTTTGTGGTTATTGTTCCTCTGTGGCCTTTCCAAAGAAGGTACATGCAGTTAATAAAGCCAGTTATGCATTTTAGAAAACGCAGGTCTTGAGTAAGGCTGAAACTAATGAGCGTCATCACTTAATTTGTTATTGTTTCGATTTTTTAATTAATTGTTGAGCCAAAAAATGTCTGAATTTTAAGAAAAAAGCCCAAACCATTTCCCAAAGTTAAAGATGGTTCTTTAAACTGGATACAACGACTTAAAAAAATGATATAACCCAGAAAAGACTCAAATTCTTGTTTAATAAATCAGTTAAAGATTTATTTTCAAATAGGTGCTGGAAACTTTTTCTATCGATCCACTTATCAGTTGATCAAGTAACTGTGTATGGTCTTGAGTTAAGTTGAAGAATGATGGTTACGTACAGAAATAAATCCTGATATTATCTGAATTCTAACTTACTGCCACATTGTGTTCTTCACGACCGCTGCGCAAACAAAAGAAAGACACTGTAAATAATGATGGATAGCCTCTTTGTTGGACATGATGCGAAGCAGCTGACTCAAGCACCCTGTACAAAATGAAAAATAAATTGTATAATATGTATAATAAAGGGTTTTTCTTTTGTTTCCAGTATTCAGTGAGGGAAACGATCTTTCAGGACCATTTAAAATGATCTATAAACATTTGAACATACAGCTGAAAATAAAGATTTCAATCTACTATGTACTACGTTCGCGTACACATGATCACTGTATATACTGCGTTCCTTTGGAGTGTTGGTGGTGCACAAAATTAACACATCTGCAAAATATGCCGCCGAATGTATACTTTTTAATACTCCAGGTACACACAAGGTATCAAGACATATGTGAACAATGTATACAGTATGTGTATATGTAGTTAGTTGATTAATCAATTAGTCAATCGATGGAAAAATAATCTGCATTTTTTTAAGGAAAAATGCCAAACATTCGATGGTTGCAGCTTCTCAAATGTGAGGATTTGAAGCTTTTATGCGTCATACATAATAGCGAACTGATTTGAACTGTTGATCAGACAAAAAGACATTTGGAGAAAACCACATTAGGACATTATAACGGGTATTTTTCTGGCATTTTATAGATAAAATCAATAAAATATTCAGGCTGCATCACTGCGGTTGTATCACTGGAGGACTGGTAATAAGCATTTCAACATCCAGGCATTTAACCCCTCCACAGCTCTCTCTGACTATTAACTTCAAATGTACTGTAGAGCTGGTGTTCAGATAACTGGATGGCACTGCACTGTGATCTTCTCTACAGTGCAGGTTTTTGTATTAGACTCATCTCTCTGCCAGCCCCCCTCCCCCCCAATTTATAGGCATAAGCACTCCCAAGTTCCTCATCTTGTCATAGTGAGCTTATAGTCTGAAAGCTGAGTAGACACAGACAGGCACTGACATCTTCCAGAAGCCAGAGTTTACACCCAACACTGCGCCCTTTAGTTACTTCTTAGGAAGGTGCGATCCAGCTTTAAAGCCAACCGTACCGATTTCCTTTTTCTTTCGCGTGTATTGATCTATTTATTTATTTACTTCCAACCTGATTCCTCCCTCTCGCCTTCTCCGTTCTCTCTTCTCTCATCTGTTTCCTGGTCCAAACACCCAGGGATCTCTCTCCCGGTTTAATAATTCATGAATGTTCGGGCTGCTGCTGTAATCCTGACTGACACTAAAAGTCTGTCTAGATTTAGCGTCATGAAAATTTCATCCGTAAATGTACGGTCGAGCTCCATCTTTCGCCTCTCTCTCTCTCTCCTCTCTTTTAAGGGGCACTCTCACTTTTACGGAGAATCTCTCTCTCTCTCCCAGCGAGTTTGCAAGGCTAGCCTCATTCTCTCACTCACATGCACACTTGTATGAGCATAAACATATACAGGCATGCACACAGAAACATAAGTCACCAACACACACACACACACACACACACAAACATACAGAGGGATAAATAAGAGTGCCAGACAGGAGGAGAGGGAGACATGACACAATGACATTCCACTTTGCTCCATCTTGATGGGGCTATTTACTGTGTTACATCTGGACTCATTTGTTCGTCTCTGCAGCAGCTGAGGAAAGGCGTTGACCCCATGAGTACAAAGTGACTTACAGAACCGTGAGTGTATATTTCAGTGCGGATGTTCCCGGTGGAAATCAACATCCTAACTGCGTGTCAGTGTCACGTTTTAGCCGGTGAGCGACACTGAAACGCAGCCTGAAGTAGCAGTTCTGTCTCCATGCATTGTCAAACCTTTTCTCCAGTCTTCAGTCTCAATACATGATGTGTAATAAACTCATCAAACTGTTACTAGTTCCTGTCAGCAAAAAAACTTACTGTTGAAATTAAACAAATAATTGGAGTTATATAACCGTGAAACCTGAATAAAAGCCTTCGCAGTCAAAGAAGCTGAATAACACTTTTCGGCAGTTTAGCACACCATTATAGGAATGTCTGTCAGATACAATGTGAGCTATATCCTCTATTGTGCTGTTAGCATTTGGCATGCATCCAAGACTTGTAGAGCTATGTACACCCCTGACACACCTTTACTCTTGACAAAAAACAGAGAAAGATATAGAAAAAGGAGACAGCTTTCTGAAGAACCCTGTCCTTTTCCTCGAGGGAGGGAAAATCCTTCACCGAGTACATCGTCAAACACAAAGCGCCTCGAACCAGCCATCTCTACGCGGGGATGAGATGATAACTCCACAACACGGTTGTTATAATTTATGACAGAGCTCGTACATTGTTCGCCCAGAGCTGTTTTTACATTTTACTGTAAAAACAACTCTTCCCTTTTTCCATTAAAAATGCACTTGATGGTTTTAGTGAGTAATCAGTTGATAAGACGCCTAGAGCTTAGCCCCTCGTGGTATCAGTTAATTCTCTCTTTCTGCTAAGAAAGAACTGCAGCCCGGGGAGGAGTTGATAAACTTTCATTGCCCATCTACAGGCATTCATCGCCGGTTAAGTGCCAACCATTGCCACAGTATTAATAGCCCTCTTATCAGGGAGAGAGAAAAAGCCCTTTAATTGGCTGCTGGAATAATTTCTCTCCGTGAAACTCGCCAGTATCAAAAAACGGACCAGCAGGAAAAGATGGACAGATAACCCCGTGATGACGGTAATGTTTCTAATTACCACCCACCTCTGCCTCCATCAGTTCCATTTTTCTTCCCCCATCTACTATCCTCCCCCCACTCACGCATGCTTCACGAGGGATAAGTCAACCTGAAGAGAGAGAGAGAGGGGGAACCGCAGTGTGGAAAAGCACCACTCACACTAATGGACAGAATATGGTAGCGAGGAGGGAAAAGGTTTTACAGACTTTCTCCTCCAATTTCCTATTCCTCTTTTTTGCACTTCATTTTTCTCTTGGCTTAAACACTTACACTTCACTCTGGAAGAAAAATCAAGAGGCACCTCGACCACATCTTCTCACCTTTTGCACCCTTGTAAACTCTATGCACTCTCTGGCAGCTGTAAAATATACATGGCGACACATCTTATTGGTGATTTTTTTTTTTTTTTTTTGCTTTTCTGCCAGGGACACATTTTATGCGGGTTACAATTCCACCCTATGACACCTATAAAAAACAAAAAGATACTCATACTTCTCCCTGTTTCCCCTTCACCTCCTTAGCCCTGCTGGAGGACAATCGAATAGAAGTTGTTATATCAGCAGTCTGGCCGTTTGCTTTTATTGGCACTTATTAAAAAGGACATGGACGTCTGCAGTATGTGGTTCGTAGTATGCTCTCCTTACTGTCCTTTCCAAGTTTGCTGCTAGACTATCAGAATTTTTATATACACACATACTACTGTGTTGCTGTTTTTATTCTTTATTTACATGATTCAATCTTGTATGAACTTTATGCTATTTCCGTGATCTTAAAACAGCACATTAAAATTTTAGTAGGCTGCTAAAAATGTGACTAGCACTGGTACTTTTACAACATGTGACCTGCTTCCTATTGGGAAAAGTGCTGAATGCTCCTCTCCTTGCCATTTCAGTAACGTCGCTTACAACTACTGTGCACTGGGAAGGCATTGAAAGATTTGCTGGAAAAGCTGCTCAAATCTTTTTCCAACAAAAGGTATAAAGCGGATTATTGGGACTTCTTATTGTAAGTCCATAAGGCAATTATTATTTTCATTACAAGAAATAAAATGTCTTTCTTCACTGAGCGGCACAGTGCTGGATAGCTCAAATTGGGTCTATTAAACAATGGCAGCTGATAAACACATATTTCATATGGCTTGTCATGGCTGAATAAAATGGAAAAAAGGTACCGGCACTTAAAAGTTGAAGCTGAACAAGAGAGTGAGGAAGATGCCATTCAAGCTCTGCACACAACCATTCCTGAGAAGAGGTGTAATCAAACAAGTGGACGTAGTGAGGTGTAACATCACCCACTGGTTTGCACCGGAGTCGGTTTGAAGCCCAGAGTTGCCACTTATGATCGGCACCTTCTTTTCCGTTTGGAGTCAGGACCTTCGGGATAAGGATTGAAGGGTGTTGCCTTTCACGCTGTGCTAACATGCCCCATTACCTTGGACTGACATGAATGCTAGCTTACTGGGAACAGTGAGCGGTGCACATTTAACCAATGTCAGCTACTTTAGTTCAACTGTGCTAACAGGGCAAGTATCATAATAAATTAACATTTAACATGGTATTAGACATTCATTAATAAATATTCTGAGTGCGAGTGGCGGAGCAGAGGAGAGCAGCAGATGAGTGAACTGTCAATCAACACCCACACGGCAGACATCAAAGCTTACTAGAAGTCTTTAAATCTTACTAACGGAGGAATGATTTCCAAAATAACAAGCAGCTCACTTATTAGAGGGCACAAATTTAACGATATTAGTAATATTTCTAGAGAGAAGTTGACACCTTTTGAATTGGGAGTCAATTGGAGTCAGGGATTATTTAGAGCCTGCACCTAGTGGCCGTCGGTGGCATTGCACTTTACTTCTTCATTGGCTTAAGCCTCAAGCAGTAATAGTTGCCGCTTGGTGTAGATCCTCTAAAAACAGGTCACAAATACAAGGTATGGTACATGTTATGCTACATTAACGACTGCATATACCCATGAATCTACACTTCATTTCCCCCCCATGTCTGTTTTTGCATTTCCTCAGCTGTCACACACACACACACGTATGCAACAACACACGTATGATCTGATTCTCTGTGATGCAGATACTATCAAAAGCATAATAATCAAATGCATAATCCCCATTTGATTTTTTTTTTTGTCTTTGAACAAGTGTGTAGAAGCCATTGCCCCGAAGATAGAAAAAAAAATGAACGTTTGAACCAGGCTTCAAAACTAGTGGATAAATTTAGTCTGGTGAACTATCCATGACTCTCACCATTTGATCAGAACGGTAACTAATGATACAGGGGAAGGGAGAATGGCCTTTTATCTATGCACATCACATATAGCCTACTGGCGTCTGCTCACAAGCACTGCCTCTAGAGTCTATGCAATTCTAATGGTGGGGGGAGCAGTTGAAAGATGGAGGATGGAAAAAAAAAAAAAGAGGAAATAAAATCTACCATGTAATGAAGTGATCGCATGTTTCATATTACTTGTTGATGGCCAGCAACATATGTGTCTGCTAGAGCAAAAAAAAACACATCAGTATTCAATACCATGAGCAGAATCAGCAGTCACACAGTGGACAAGACGCTAAATACAGGTATGGGTGGGAGGCTGCTCAATGACTTCAGCTAATGTGTTCATTTCATTCCCGTGTTCATGGCGCGTTGATGGCATGCAGCCAAAGATTAGTGTGTGTGTGACTATGTGTGTGTGTGTGTGTTGTTAGTGGAAACAATGACAAACACACACTCATACACACACACACACACACACACACACTCAGGATCTCTGGCCCCCATTTCTGGGTGATAATACTCAGTGGGCAATCTCAGCAGACAGATGTCAGCGCCTTATTAAAGAAGATGTCCACCAGCCCCTGGGGCTGGAAGTAGGCTATGAATAAATTTATTACACTAATGTACTGACCTTAAAACTGTAAGTGACGTTCAAACGCCACAGTGATGTAGCCAATTGATGTAATAGTCATTAAGGAGAGAGGAAATATATGCAGAAAAAAAATTTCCTCGGTCTGTGATATGTCTCATTCTTCTCTCACTGACCATCTCGCCACACACGTGTCCGCACTGCCACTACGTCTGCTGCGTCCACGCGTCTCCAGAGGAAAACCCCAAATGGGGCCCGTTTCCATGCCATGACTGGGGAAGGCATGGTACAGGGCTGAGGAGTTTCCACCACCTCCATCACCAGAAAACCACCTCAAACATCCCCTCAGCCATGCAGGAACGCTGGGCGGTAAGCCGGGCCGTTCTCATCAGGGCCTGATTAGGGCTGTGAGTGGGCTGTCGGTCATGGACCAGCAGGAGGAAGTGGCGGGGCAATGGTTTCCAGACTAAAGAGTGGTAGCTATTGACTGTGCAGCACTGGAAGCGTTACCATTGAAGTCTGAATGTGACATCACCTAAACAAAGATGAAATGTAGCTCTGTTCTCCCTGAGGCAGAGGCAGCGGTTTACGGTGATTCCAGCGCAGCCGCATGTGGAAACGCTGCTGTGCACACATGCACATGTGCCCACACATACACACTCACACACACACGTAGACAAGCCCACATTTTCCTCTTTTTTTCCACCTCTTTTCTTTGATGTACACGGACACACGCAACATGCACCCGCAGTCAGCTTTGTCAAAAGGAAAAAAAAAAAAAATCTTTCATAAAAAATAAATCAGCCACACAAGTCTGGCTTATCTACTTTCAAATTATTGTTATTTTCCTTGACGCTAGATAAACGCAAAATTCCTGATGACAGAATGATAACCACTAGATATAAACTGTAGCTGAAACGATGTGTTGAAATACAGAATCTTTTTAGATTTTCTTTGCTCTGATCACCATCACAAATTGACACCCCAATCCCCTAACTCTGGCTCCTCGCCTCCCACTCTCTCACACACACACAGCGTCCTTCTCTTCCAAACATTATCATGCCAACAGCTGGGCTAGAACCCCTGCTGACAAACAGTGAGATATTGTCTCATCTGTTAGTGAATGATTTAACCATTATAAAGACCCGTTTCTCCAGCACAAACACCCAGGCTGTCTCACGCAGGGGCCTAATGTCAATAATCGCACATTAGATGAGACGATGATACTCACTCATAGACTAGGGCCAGGCTAGTCTGGCAAACTGAGGGGTTTTTTTTTCTACTTTTCTTTCTCATCACATTGGAAATTGAAGCCATCCGTCTGTGGAGATGGGGGGCTTCCAGCAGGGACAGACCAATTGTCCCTGATGATAACGCGGGTTGCCGGATCCTCCCGCCATGTGCATTATTGATGGCCATCAGTCGGCGTGTGTCTGACCACATTTAAGTGTCTCAGCAGGGGGCAGGTGCAGTAATCAAAATACACATACACACAGCACTGTCTCCTGCTCACTCACACCCTTGCACGTAGTCGATCATCAAGGGTGCATGGGCACATTGAAACTGGCACTTACAAGTGATGTGTTCATGCAAACAAATTCGCACAAGGATACAAATATGTGCTGTAGATAGGGACCTGTTTACTTGCTTTTTTATGCTAAGCCAATTTGTCTTTCTGTTCATATGCTTGTCTAAATATTATCTCAAGTTATGTTTCCATTAATATGTTGTGAAAATTTCTATTTCATCAGCTACCTTTATGCAAATATATTCCAGAAGTGCATACTGTAGTACACACATACTCAATAGGCAGACTCCAGGATCTGGAATGAATAACAATTAAATCTGAAATGGGAACAAAATTGAACTGCAACATGACCCGGATCGCTTATGAGTGACACTTCGCTATCAAATCATCTCGGCTGTCATCACTCAGCCGCCCACTAGTCGCCACGGTTGACAAGGTCGTTGTGGAAAGCAGGAACGCCAGTTGATAAAGTATAATGGCTCATTCAAAACTAGCCAATACTAAAAAAAGGAAGGTTGACAGTGAAAGACATGCATTTAAGAATGACTGCACTGAGAAATACACGTTCATTTTGCCCAAGGGAAGTACAAGACCATTGTGCTTGATTTGATTTGCAATGAAACTGTTGCATCATGAATGTCTCCACCTGGTCATGACACCTTTTTATGCTTAAGTTTTAGGATTTGGATACACAACGAAGGTGTCACGTCTCCCGTTAATAGAGGTTTGATACAGATACAGATACAGATAACGCTGTTCATGTACAAAGTCTGATCACATAATGCACCCTTACTGGACCTTTGATGGAGTGGAAATTTATTAAGTGGACTTTCAAGACTTGCATCTCTGCTGTCGTGCAACAACATTACTTACAGTACATACTTGGATAGCGCACAAGCTAACACAAACAAGCTAGAAGCTATAAAATGCTTTAAAAGGCAAATAAATCCCACCCCAGAACAGCAATGATTTCTTCTTGAGCAGGAGATGGAATGAACCGCACACTGAAGCTAAGCATAAACAGAGAACTGTAAAATCACTCAAACCCAAATAGAAAACTCAGACGCCATAAAAAAAAAAAAAAAATCACAAGCAGCACTGATCGCTTGCACTGCGGCAGCTCTTGCAGGTGTATCAACACCAGTCAAAACATCTGTCCAACATACAGTTATTTTATTCCTTTCCATATTCTCTTTAATCAGTGGAGCCCACATGTCTTCTGCTCTACCTTTTCCTCATTTTAAAAAAACGACCCCCCTCTTGGCCACCATGCGACAGACAGGTGCGTGAGCCAGCTTGCCGCTTCCTGCGTCTGCTGGTAATAGAGACACATCTACGGAGCCAGCAGGGGCTTCATGTGACCAGAGGGGAGGGTTTACACTTGTGTAGCGCACGTTATTCCTGTCAGATACTCTGTCGTGAGATGGCGTAGACATCGGGCAAACAAGAATCTGCATTCGTAAACAGGAAGATATGACAGACTGGGAGAAAACGAGCCCTGATGAACACGTAAACAGGTTGTCAGTCTGTTCTCATGGGCTTCCAAACCCATACATACAAATCAATCTCAGTATCTCAATCTTCAACCGATGCACGTATTATTTTAGAGAAATTCTATATCTTATTACATGACACCAGAGTTTCCTGTGAGCAGGTATCCAATTCCACCTCATCTATCTATATGAAAGGACCAGGGCTGGAAAAGGGGGCATAAGAAAGGACAAGCCAAAACCTGATCTTGGCTTGGATAAAGGCGACGGAGGTGAGGTGTAATTGACTGATCTGAGGAAAGCAAACCTGATAGGACAGCTGTATAGGGCCTCACTCCAACACTACCTTTGTTTAACCGGTCATTACCCCCATGTAAACCAGCACAGGCTTCTCCTCAGGTGCGTCGGCTAATCTCCTTTTATACCTGCGGTGATAAGATAGACTCCCTCTTGATCCCTGTGTTTCCTCTTGCCGTAACATCTCTGGGGCTTAGCCTGTCGCGGCATGTCTGACATCTGTCAGACAGAGGAAACAGTGGAGGGGGAGGAGGGGGGACTGGGTAAAGGGGAGCGGAGGGAAGCATGATCCAATGAGGCCCCAGATGTAGAGGCTATATTTGGCTCGTAGTGGACCTTACAGCCACCTGAAATGAGTTTAGTCAACGCTCTCGGTTTTGAAAGGGATCATTAAATGTAGCATGAGACAACCTAAATTTGGATCTAAGTTTAGATTGAAGAGCAGTATGCAGCAAAAATGCATGAATTCTTGTGAAAACTTACTTAAATATATCTTTCAGTGAAGCAGTAGGTCACTTTTTGATCTTTGCTGCTGTTTTGTAGACGGTGGGGAATTCCACTGAGACAATCCTGCCTTTTTAGATGTGTACAGACTCTTCTTCATCTTTCTTTCTACCTAATTCCACTGACACACGTATATATATGCATGTCTAAATTTACTGCTATTTCTATTTTTCGCTGAATGTCATTTATTCTTGTGCCAATGTCCCTGACCCAATCTAGTAATGTTGATTCAGTCTGTTTCTTTGTGCATCATTGCCAGCCATTTATATTCAGAAAGCTAAAAAAGTAGAAACACCAGGGAGGAAGCACACAGCCCAGCAACACCAGGTGTACATTCAGAATTCATCTTAGGGAGTTGGTTCTCCGAAATTATGGAAAAACACATTTTCTCACCAAGCTCCAATGATTTCTATCCATGCAATTTTTTTTCGGTTTCATTTTACCCTCCGTTTGGAGACATCCATCTCTCAGATTTCTTCCTCCACCCCAATACAACAGGCGTACACAGACACAATATCCCTGTTACACTGGATAATCCACAGAGTACAGTTTCAATAGGGACTATTTCTTATAAAAAAAAAAAAAAGAGTAGTGAACTGTGGAAAACCTACCTGGACCTGAAGTGCATAATTTTTTTTTACAAAGACCCAACCTGACAGTAAGCTGAGGATAATTAGACCTGATCTAAAATGCAGTTGACCAGAACAGACCTTAATGGAGAGAGAACACTAACATTGGCAGCAGCCTCATACAGCATCATGCAGCAAACATCCATGATTGAAAACAGTAGCAATACATGTCATCCCCCCCCCCTCAGTTTTTTCCTGTGATGATTATGGTGCACCACATGATCAGAGCTGGTGGCGAGATCCCCTCATGTATTAGACATATTGACACACCAGAGACTTGCTGCAATATAAAGGGGATCCTACCTGACCTGATTAGACTGGAGTTGCAATAATTAGTCAGTTAATCGATTAGTTGATTAATAGAATATTAATCGCCAACTATTTTGATAATCGATGAATCGTTTCGAGTCATTTTTTTAAGAAACAAAATGCAGGAATTCTCTGGTTCCACCTTCTTAAATGTAAATATTTTCAGGCTTTCTCTAGTCTCCTGTGATGGATAACACTGTATTGGGGTGGAAGAAGAAATCTGAGACAGATATTTCAAAACCTGGGGGGAAAAAAAATCCTGAAAAACATCTGCATGGCCATATACCACTAGAGGTAAGTGAGAAAATGTGTTTTTGTGATTTGGGTGAATCGACCGAGAGTGCACAGGGTGCAGACTAAATTAGGGGTGCAGCAAAGGCCAAAGTGCACAGTTGCGTGTGAAGCCATCCGCCAAGCCACCATTTCCTTTTAAAAGAGCTGCTCCATGTTGAGCTCTAAAAGGAGAGCAGGGTAGACAGTTAAATTATTGATGCCCCCCCTGCAGCCCTTCTGCCATGTTTCCAGCCATTGTGACAAGTCTGTTTGGATATTGAGCAATTGCTCTGCAGCAGCTTGAAGCTAATATGATCAAACACACCACATAGAAACCTGTTCTGTGTTCTAGTGTCAAGGGAATGGATGGGTGGGGGACGAGGGGTTTTGGATCTGGGAAAGGGAGGAGGTGGTGAATGGGAAGAGTCAACAGGGGGGTTGCGTGTCTAGTGCTGCCAGGTGTCTGTTCCCATCCCAAAGCCCAAAGCAGCAGCCGCCTGTACCCATAACAGCCCAGGAGGCACCCTTGATGACAATAAGACATCATCTGCAAACGCTACAACTACCCCCTGTCACTCTGCTGAGCTTCTCTGTTAATTACATAAGCCATTTCCTTCAAGATGGCTCACTTGGCCGCCAGCCCGGAAATCTGTATCTGCGTCTGTCGGATCTATGAACAGGTTAATCAGGTTAGTCATAGAGTTAATACAGGTGGCTTGGATTCAGGGGACAAGCTGGGTGCTCGCCAAGAGAACAAGCTCCACTTCAACCTGCCAAGCTGGGGCTTTTTTTTTTTTTTTTTCCCCCATCATTCACACCACATCCTGTTTGTCTTCCTCTCCGGTGTATCTTTCAGTGCTCCAGCTGAGCAATTATTTAGTTCCAGACTTGATGATTTCTGATGAGAAGCAAGTCACTGCCTGCATCAGGACTGGGAAAGAGGCTGGGCTTGAAAACCGCATGTTTTGCTTGAATAGATACCGATCGCTCTGTTTGCACTGTATCTTATTGTGTTGTAATACGGGCTGCTGTTTACTTTGTGCGATACATTTTCCACTGAGGTTAAGTGGCTCTGTGGAGAAGCAGCACCACTAGCATACACCTCCCCCACAGCTGTATTAGCCGATATTTCCGACTGGCAGCTTCTAAGGCACATCTGTGTCCTTGTTTGGACATTGTCATTGTCTGTTGTTGGAGACCGGAGTCTTTCCTCCCTGTGGAAACACAGTTGGCATACATAAAATGTTAATCTCATCCACTGCATGTTTTTAGCCACTGGAAATGCCACTGATACCCTTTTTTACTGTACATCACAGTAATGTTTTTTTTCCCTTAGGATGAATGCAACTGACAGGAAGGACATTTTTTTTTATCCACCTTCTTATTTGCCACTATCACAGCATGCATACTGTGGGGATCTCTGCTATGTTCCACTCATTACACAGTCTGTGTCTTCCTTGGGGGTTGGAAAGTATGAACAGGGCTATTCAGTGAGCTCAGCCAATATCAGATGGGATGGGAGGTTTAATTGCATCAAAAAATGCTTTATTCCATCTGAGTGTGCCCAGGTAAAGTGAATTTGGACTTGAATATAGAGTATACGGTTTCAACTTATTAACTCTTTCTCGTTTGAATAATTTTGAGTTGCTTGTTGTAGCAAAGTTCTTTTGTTGGTTTTGTTTACACAGTCTTACAGGAGCACACAAACAACCAGCAGGATGTGTCAGTCAGATATAGAGCATCTATACCCCTGAGAGCACGTAGAGAAACAATGATTCAGAGCCAATTATAACTTCAGAAATCTAGATCAGTCCAAGTACCCTACACTTAACTTGGTAGAGTGAAAATACTGTAAAATATCTTAAATATGGCTGCACAGTTGCAGATTGCAGAAAATGTTAAAATGACAGTATTCTCTCTTTAATTTGATTCTCACACTGAAAAATGATTTCTTATTTCATTGGTAATACTTGACCCGAATACTTTCTAACTTCACTGGTTTGGTTGTAGGTTTAAGAGCAGCATGGATGTTGACTCTTACGTTTGTCACAGATACTCAAGTCCAGATTGAGTAATCACACAGAGAAGAACGTAGACGACCCTGACTGTATGTGATGTGAAAGTAAAACATGAAATACTTCTAAAGCATAATGTAAATCCCACATTTACGCAGCTTGTCAATCAGTCTCAGTTTCAAGTTTTTCAAACTGGTTTTTGAGCTCCTCATCATCCGTGACACAAGCAAATCTGGGCTTCTCGACAGATGAACTCCCTATTCCTCAAATATAATACAACTCCCACTTTTTATAATGTTATTTCCAGAGAAAAATATTGTTTATATTCAGGCCAGTACAGCATTTTTAGAATGCCGTCTTATCCATGCAGCACCAAGTTTTTTCCATATGCATGCTCACAATTCGTAGATAGGAAAGGAAAAAAGATCAAGACGAGCAAAAAAATTGATCAGGTACATGTCCAATAAATAATCGATGAATATATTACTCGTACCCATCGCTAGTTTTGAACCACCGAATAAGAAATTATGTACAAAATTGTGTGACAACATATTCTAAAAATCATAACTGCAGCAAACAGAACAAAAAATAAGAATATTTTTTCTCAATATTGTAAAGATACAACTTTTGCTGTGTACTCTTAAGTATAAATATGTGGTTTATTGACAAAACATAAATCTTCTGCACTGCAGCTTTTTCTAAACCATAACCTAGATGCATAGTAAGGTACCTAGATGCATATGAATTGCCAAAAAAATCCTCAAGACCAAGAAAACTTCTCCCACAATTTGCTGCAGATGTCAACATCCCTGTCCGTGGGCAGGTTTGTAAATACATCACCTCTGATATTGTGAATGGACACTCTGTTAATACACAGGAGGTGTTTCAGAGCCTTGTAAATAAGCAGGTAAGGTGTATCTCATTATGAGCCACAAGGAAACATTGGCTGCTTTTACAGGGAGTGAGGGTGTGGGTAATGGGAGGGGGCATTTCCGATAAGCGGGCAGACCCACCGCTACCAGCAACCAAACCTCCCACACAGTTATGGGTCACCTGAAACCACACAGACCCCCCACTTCCATAACCACAGTGCCAGGCAGAGCAGGAAACAGAAAAACAACAAAAAAAAAAAAATAGCCAGTACATTTTTTTGCAACCGCTGCACAGAAGGCCAGCTCTACACATCACACGCTCTCTGCCTACACCACACACTGAATCACACCACATGTGTTGAATAGGAGGTTAGCTACAAATCTTGTTTTAGTCCTTGCACATAATAAGAAGTGTAAATATTGACCTCACAAACATACAGTTCTCACCTAAGTAACAGAAGCATTATGTGAATACAGTAAATCCACAGAGCTGATGTCTTCATCATCCCTGGCAATCATACAAGTGCAGCACAGCGAAGAATGGGAGTGATATCTACAGTTACCTCTCCATGTAAACTGCGTTAGATACAGACCATGTGGGGAATGAACTGATGGTTCCCAACCTACCGTATTCAGCTTTTGACCCCTTAAATCAAACCAATGTCTAAGGCCTAAAGACCCCAAATTATCCAGTAACTTGATTAAGGGAGTTTCTGAAAATAAAACCCAATAATACACATAAACCCATTGCATATAAGCATATAAGTTGAAATGTTTCTCTACTGTATAGCTGAATATACACTCACCAAGCACTTTATTAGGAACACGTGTGCAATCTAATGCAATCCAATACAACAGCCCTGCCATAAATTCTACTTTTACAAAGCTCATACATTTTCAGTTATTGTTGACAATGTCAGAAAGGTGATCATTCTACTTTATGTGTGTAGTATAATTTATGGCAGAGCTATTGTATTGGATTGCATTAGATTGCACAGGTGTTCCTAATAAAGTGCTCGGTGAGTGTAGTATGTGTGTGTGTGTGTGTGTGTGTGTGTGTGTGTGCGTGGAGAATATGTGAATATGACTACCATGTGGGACAATGTGAGTTTCACATCAGATATCAATGTTTGTTGAAAGGGTTGAGTGCAAGATAGCAGTCATGTTTACATTCCTAACACCAAAATGCAAATTACCCTCGCATGCAGGTTTGCAGTTTGCAACAGGAAACCCTAAAAACAACAACAACATGGGGATGTATATGCCACAGAACCAGTTTAACCCATAAGACTCATTATACAGTTTATATTTTGCCAATACTTTAAAAAAAAAAAGCTTCATAATGCATGTGTCAGAAAAATAAACTGATCAACCACAGCAAATACTGCACCCAACTAGATGCATCAGCAGAATATACTGCAGAAATTAGCAGCCAGTAGCCAACTTTATGTTAACACACAAACACCAACTCAGCAGGGTCAAGACATCAACTCACATAAACATTAGGACCAACAGTTAGTGGCCTACCTTGGAGTAGTGAAGCAGTGGTCTCTGGGTCCCCAGAAGAGTATTAAAACCTTTGGGAAAAGTGTTCTAGTCCAAAGCAAAACATCATGGTCAAAACTCAGACTTCCAGCTTGAAATGCACCTGTGTGGCCCACAGCTGATATGACTGAAGGATGAAGTAACAACATCACGTCAAAAACAACACTGCTTGCTCCATAAAGTCGTCCTGAAATGACATAATCAAGCTTTTGCCAGCCTAGCTTACTTATGAAATGCTACATTAGCAGTAGCAGCAAGCAGCAAATGGGGAATGTAAACAGCAGGTGGAGCATTAAAGCTTAAAAAAACCTGCCTTACTGCAAAAGGTCTGTTACATATCTGTTGTATTAGCAAGTTGTCTGTCTGAGGCCTCACTCTATTGAAGGATTAGCTCACCCAAATGACAAAAAAATATTAGGCCTATATTATATTTAGGAGAAAAAAAATCAACAGCAGCATGGCCCTTTTTTCCCTAATTGGACACTGTTTCTGGAAAGAGAGCTGCTGTTGATGTTTTTTAGGGCCTTGAAAACTTATTTTACCAATCAGTTTCTTTTTATGAGTAATGGAAACCTACATGAACACACAGTTTTCTGAACAGTTTCGGTTATTTCCCATCAGAGATGTCTACGTTTCTTGTTTTTCTCTTTTGTTCTCTATGGTTTGAAGTGGGCGGGGATTCAACTGGGAAAAAAAAAGATGATGTCATGTTCTTCTGTTTACCAATCAAGATTTTATCAAAATCTGATGACAGCTGATGGGTTGTTTGGGCACTGTTACAGAAATATGATCACACCACACCTACACAGAAGCCTACCAATAAAGCAGATTAGCAGAGTGTTAAACTCCAAATAAATAATATCTAAAGGTGTTTTTTTGTTTCACACTGATTGTTGGTTATTTAGACATAATATATAAAATATCCGAAATATTTAAAATCATGTTTTAATCAGGGGCTTTATGCTGTTAGCTGAGCGCTACAAACTATACTCCATTTATCTCCTGATAAAAAGATCTCATATAGACATACAGTACCAGTCAAAAGTCTGGACACACTTCTCCATTAAAGAGAACGGGCAGGATTTTTGACTGGTAAGAAAATAAATCCAAAACTATCTACATACCAGTAGAAGTGACAGTTTTGTTTTTCTGTTTTTGGGTGAATCAACCATTTAATGTTGAACATCCCAGAGTCTTCACATATTCCTCGTAAATGACATAATAACATGATGAAGTGAGAAAATGGACACATTGAACTGTAGATTTCAAGGAAGTGATAGATGCATTTGTTGTATCTTAGAGCAGCTCATTGTTCCAAAAATTGAGACAGACTTCAAAATCTTTCTTCTAACCCAACAGAGACCGCCTGCTTCCACTACTACACTATCTGTCATAGATTTCATGAGATATTTGTCTTTCATGAAATTTAACCCTTGTCATATCCTTTACAGATATTATTCATTTAAAAAACAAAACAACACTTCAATTAGAGTGTGTAATTTTCCGTTTAAATAATAAAAATCAAGCACAAAAAAAAGTCAGACACATGAGGTTTTGGTAAAATATATACTTATTTATTTATTTCTTCATACAAAGAAATATTATGAATGTTCAGTATTTAATCATCTAGAAACATCTGTTCCATTTTGCTCTTGCATTGTGTAAAATTAATTCCTTTGATGTACATACCACAAAATACTTGATTTACATGTCTTTTTCATTTTTGTACATACAGATCTGCTAGTCTAAATACATATTATATGTGGGTAAGACAAACATTTCTAACAATTTTAGATCTCAAAACAGGTTGAATAAAACTCAACCATAACCGATGCAGCAACATGGAGTACATCCATGAGTGCAAGTTTTTTTTTTGTTTGTTTTTTTTTTTGTTTTTTTGTTTTTTCAGATATTCCCTCAGTTACATGAACCTGACCAGAATTCAAATGCAGTACTCCATCAATTACAGGGAAAATGCCAGAAGATAAAGTTTCTTTCCAGAATGCGACAGCTTGGTAAGAGAGACCATCATAAATGCTTCTTTTTTTTTTTAATAATCAAACATTGCACTAAGGAGAGAAGGGGCGATGAAGGCTTTCTCCGCATAAATTCTCACTAGGAGTATCATCGCTCAGGCAGATTGAAAGCAAAGGATAGCACAACAAAAAAAAAAATACAGTGTAACAAGCCTCCATCTCCCTTTGCTACAAACCATTGGTTTGAGGCTAAACCAGGTAGCTGGCTTCAGCTGGAAAATAAGAGAAAAAACAGCTGACTTCGGGGTCATCATCTGTTTTAATGACAGGAGCAGGCTAACTGTGTTGGATTGGATAGTTAAAGAGGCACAACATTTTTTTTTTTAAAAGAAAAGACAATCAAATTGAACTTTCACTAAAACTGAGTGACAATCTGACACTTTAAAATGCATGATTTGAGGGACTCGTGTAAGGATAGGTTGTGTACATTCAGTCTTAAACGCATAAAGCCCTCCTCTAGACACTAATATTCCCTTCCCTTTATCCCTGCATTTTCTTAATGGCCACCGCATTGAGCATGCATAGCATAGCACAGCATAACGTAGCATAGCATGGCAGCATCCCTGTGCCCTTATAATAGCGTGCCACCCGCTGCAAAGAGATAGGGCTGCACATCAAAGAATGATAACTGCGCATATTCTGCCTCTTGCATATCAAGAATTGAACTAGAAAGACAAAAACAAAGAAGCAATGCAGGGGGGGGGGGAAATGCAGAGATAGTGACTTAAGCTGTGTGAAATATGATATCAACCCAAAGTTTTTTTTGGCAACAAGAAGAGAGTTGAAATCGGTCATGGAGAGATGAGATGTGTGAGGATGGCATGGGTGAATAAGGCATAAAGTATATAGGCCATGGACGATGGCACATGAGGTTTTTTTTTGATGACACTAGAGAGGTTAGACACTGAAACCCTGCCTGAGGCAATTCTTGCTGTGCTGAGAGTGCTTCACAAAAACCTTTTCCTCTTCCTTTGATCTTTTTTTTGTCTGGGATTTAAGATGGGGCCTGGCGGACTTCTTTTTGAAGAAGCGCTATTTCATTGAGGCGAAGCCTAGTTGTTGTTTGTCTGTCATCTTTTCTATCTTCATGCTCCATTTCTAACAGATATGCCTCTGCTACCTCACGCAAAGATTTTCCATCTTACTGTAAAAACAAGGTACACACTCCACCTGACCCGCGGTGCACCGGCTCTGCTCTTCTCAACCAATCAAATGCCTCTCAAGGAAATTTGATTGAGACTTTGTGTGACCTTTGAACTGAACGAATAGGGCAAGAGCCTGGCTCTGAGCCAACACTGCTTCTAATGGGGAGTTAGAGAGTGGAGGCTCCATCGATCTGCCAGTTACCTTTACCCGATTAGCATAATGTTAACATGGGCCCTTATGTGGTCCGGGATAGGATTTAACATTTGATGGATGGGTCATTCATTAGAGCAGGCAGCAGGAGCACCAAGAATGAAAGGGCAGCTGTATACTTTAAGCATGAGTGACACAATGAGGATCAATTAGGTCTATTGATCTACCTGTTATTGAGTGGAAAGGGACATGAGGTCTGCTGCTTAGGCCGATGCCAGTGTAGGAAAACTGCACTGTAAAAAAAACTTAACTGGAGGATCTGTATTTTAGTGAAACACCTTATAGAAGAATGACACTCAGAACGACAGGGTTTGAAAAAAAAATGAAGTTATGATGCATAAATGAATGAGGATGCACATGAATAGATGTTCTCCACTTCTCCGTGAGCACTCTGTACCCGTAATATGGTGCTTTTCACTAGGATTTTCCACCCTAATTTCTTATTCAGTCATTGCTGATTACCTGCATTTTGAAGCACCGATACTATAAATCCACTGAGTTTACAGGACCACAAGGGAGGAGCGAGAGAATTCAAAATTAAAATGAGGAATGTTAAAAACAACACGTGGGCCAGATGTTATGTACAATTATGGTTAGGCAGCTTAGTGAATTAATTGCTTAGAAATAAAAATAAATTATTATAAAATAGATTTCTGTACATTTTACATATATATAGCAATATCTCCACATCTTGCCATTGAATTACAGAGAAAAAAAAAAACTTTTCAACAAATGAAAAAAATAAAAAAATGTCCCCCATGATTTTCACATCAATCCCAACCAAAGTTATGTCCCGTCATCTGGTAGAACTTCATGTTGAAGGGCCTGTAGAAGTCCCGTAGCCTCTGCACCACCTCGGGGTTAATGTTTGGATGGGTCCGCCCTTTGGTTTTGCCCAGGCAGTGGGGCTTGCTGCTGCCCTCTGCCTTCTTGAGGCACGGGAAACCCTTGGTCTGGTTGAAGTAAAAGTGTTTGTCTGTGATGATCCTCTTGAGCCCCAGGAAGTCCTGCACGCGGCCCAGCTCTCCGGCCGGGTCGCTGATCAGCCGCTCGCCGCTAACAAACAGGATCTGGCCCATGGGGAAGTACTGCAGCCAGTTGTCCAGGTGCTTGGCGTAGATGCCGATCTGGATGGCGCTCCACGAGGTGTCGATGAGCCCCGTAGTCCTGTTTTTGAAGGTGAGGCTCTCGAAAGAGGGAATGTCAGGCTTCTTAGACAGCGTCTGTGTGTAGTCCGAGATAGCCCTGGTGACGGGGTCCCTCACGACGACGATCAGCTTGGTGTCCCGGGACATGGCGGAGATCCGGGCTGGAGCCTCTCTGGTCACAAAGTAGCTGGGGGTTTTCTCCATGGTGATCTGGCCCTCTAGGGTTTTGGGCATTAGCTCCCTGAAAAAAAGATGAAAGCAGACACAAGGAGGTTAGGAGAAGGGTAAGGTGGAGCAAGATCTTGCGTAATGTAATCAAGTTGATGGAGTGTACTGTGCTCTGTAATCAATGACTCACTGAGCCTGCTTAGCCTCATTATAGGGCTCAAAAACCTATTAGTGCAGGCAGCTCTCCAACATCAACATGCTCACTCACTCATAAGATATCTCACCTCTGACAGAAAACAGAAAACCCTTATTTACTGCATAATCAAGAACAGGGAAGCATTTACAGGAATTTCTAAACATGACCAACCCTGAACTTAACCATATTAGGGATAAGGAGCAGAGGTTTTCCCACCTCTCCTCAGACTCCTCAATCCTCCCCTTTCTAATTGCGGCTAACCTGCTCTGTTAATAATTTTCATAGTGAATAATTTGATCATCCTTACGATGCATTTTTAATAAATTATCTCACAGCGTGTGTGAATTCCATTAGCCGATGTGTTCTTCCCTGAGCTCGTCTTTCCCCATACCTCACAGCTGGATGTAACGATCCAAAGTGGTCAAGTTTAATCAAAATCCACCCTCTTTATAATATCAGGGCAGAAAAAACACTCAGCCTGCCTTGCTGACTCAGGCGGTGCCCCACCCCCCTTCTGACCCCAAAAATTTTTTTTTAAAAATGCTACAGCGCTGAAAGATGATGAGGCTTGTTTCAGAGAGGGAATCTGTTTTTTTTGACGAGAGTGGGTTCGGTTTTGGGTGAGGGCTGGATGGTGGGCTTTACACAGATATGTTACATGCAGACATATAATCAAGAGGTACTTGAGAACAACTGGTTTTGAAGGAAAAGTGAACGCGCTCCGCTCTCTCAGCATTAGGTTTCAGATTTGGTGGCCAACCGCAGAGTCTAGATTATGGTGGAGGCGATAAGAGCGGTTTGACTGACATTGGGATATGGATCACCTTTCTCTCTCTGGCCCCCGCACCAGGAAGAAAACTAGCGTCTGTGATATATACGTGGGATCAAATGTAGTTTCTGGTGCTGGCTGGATGGGAGGGGTTTGGATTATGGACTGGAAACTACAACAGCTAGAACGGTTCCTTCTGTTATGTTATAGTATCAGTCCACTCAAAAAGAAAAACACATACAGACACTCTAGCAGGAAAAAAAAAAAACTCAAGGGAGACACCGACAACCAAAAACAGCAAATAAGCAGTTTAAAGCACTCAAAGGCGGAAGAAACAAAGGAAGGGGGAGATAACCGAGGGCATTGGTCTATCAGGGTGAACACACTCTCACAGATAAGACTCCAGTTAGCCTGTTGTTACTCTGAGCCTCGCCTTTGTTGTTAAGGCGAGGGCACTGATACACCATTGTGTAGACACTACTATTGTAGTGGATCCCATTCAAACACTGTGTAATCCTACACAAAGTATTTACACACTGAGAAAGGTAAAAGACGTCGAGAACTACAACGTTGGACACATTTTCTGTACGCACAAAAGTCTGTAATGCTTTATTCCTCCCAAGAGCCTCAGCTATTCTTCAGAAATATACTCTAAAAGCTGGAATGTAGTTCATGTCCATCTAGCTCATGGCTAATTCATGTAACACCGGCTCTCCATTAATGCAAGAACCCCAGAAAAAGAGGGAATGGTGAAGGGAAAAGAGAAAATACCCAGGGTAACTTCAGGTAACCAATAAAATGCCTTATGGAAATGATGTTGGCAGATTTGTGTAATCCTAATGCAGTGCCAGTGATCTAATTATGATAATATCTGCTTGATTGCTGACACATCAGAGGGGTGAATGGTGTAGATGTGGGGGAAAGCAAGGCTGTTCCAAAAGCTCATTAATAGCCTATTGAAATCAAAACAGATACAGCATGTGGTTTTATGCAAGAGCATGACAGATCTTTCCGCCAGCAAACCATTTCTGGAGATATAAATGCAAACAACACTTCGCGAGCACACGCACATTCAAAATTCTCTGCTGCAACTGAAAACTGTTTATACAGCCCTCTTGAATGTCTTCAATGGAAAGTGGAGTATAAACCAAAACATGCTCGACTTAAACTGCACGCCATTCGTCATTCTTTCGATGCACAATGGTGATACTGCCTGCAAGCTTTTTTGTCATTCCTTGTGCTAATATACAAAAAGAGTCCAGAGCCAACACAGAAGAGGCAAATGGCTTCCCATCTAATCCGATTTCAACATGACAATGCGGGCATGGAGATAGGGAGGAGGCCTGAGTTACAATGTGCATAGTGATAGATTATGCTGATCCAAGCTCAGGGAATCCTTAAAAAAAAAAAAAATCAAGTGTTGGGGGTTGCAGGAGCATAAAACAAGCGGATGGCTGGACAGCGAGGAAGAAAGGAAAGTGATGAGGAAACCCCTAAAAAAGCGCCAAATCCGCAAGAAGAGGCCCCCCCCTAATAAAAAATCTCCACCTCTGACTTTGCCCACTTTCTCTGCCAAAGAGGTAAAAAAAAGGCAGGAAGAGAGAAAAGAGAAGAGAGGAGGGGAATTTTAGTGGGACAAGTAGCTCTTAGAGAAACAATGCCTATTATGCTCTTTTTTGATTTATGAGGTGCTGCTTTTAAAGATTCCGTCAGCAAACAGGCAATTCTGTGACACTGGGCTCTTCTTTTTTCTTGCTTTTCTTTGAAAGTGAGCCATTGTCCCTGAGCGGTGGGGTGAGCAGGGCAGTGGTCAGGGCAAAGGGGCGGGGATGGGGGCAGGGTTGGAGAGGGGGTGGCGGCCAGAGAAGGAGAGTGGCGGGTGCTTATCGAGGCTTTATAAAGGCTATATAAAGGATATATATGGAGTGGAGCACTTCTCCGGGCCTTCTCAGCCTCCAGTGAGAGAAGCCTTTTGGAGGGTGCTTGAGTGGAACGTGTGCCGAAATTGCCCTGCAAACATCACCCTGTCCCCCTTAGATACCGAGGACTCCAGAGACTTGCGCTCTCTAATGTGGGAAACAGGCCAGTAAAAACTGTAAATACCTAACTTGACCTCAACTACAATTCAAAACTACTTCCTTGCTTGCTTTGCCAGAATATTTATCTTTTTTTCTCTGTATTTGTCCCTGTACCTTTGTCCATTGAGAATACTTCCAAGTTGAAAGACATGCCAAAAACAGCGATAAGACACAAAGCAGAAGCCCTTGTCACATGACAGCATCAAACAGAGGCCGGCGGAGTGGCCCTTTGGCCTGTGTTTTAAAGAGCCCTCATCCCACCAGAGATAAACGGCAGGCAGGAAAAGGGTTATTTCTGTCTGATGCTTCTGCCTCCCTCCTGTCACATTTGATTTGATGATAACGGGCTGCCACTGAGCTGTCTGTGCCACAGCATCCCTGACAAAATGACTAGTTTGCTGGTAGACAAAAGGCAAAAGCTATTTGGCGTGTGTCTGTCGATTTTCTATTTGATACAAAGCGCTCTCAATTGTCTCACATGTCTCGATGTTGAAAGCATTTGAATCTCAAATTAGGGTTTGTTTATTTGAATACAGACAAATCAGAGGGCATTTTGTGTCAACCGGTGAAGGGAGGGTGTAACTTTACTCTTATGGGCATTTAAAGCTGAAGCTGTCTGGTTTCTATGGCTTGAAGACCCTGGAGCGAGTGTTATCTCCCCGTGGGAGGTAACACCACCCAAAACAACAGCATATACTGAACAGCGCTCTAAGTAGCTGTAAGGAGAGGCTGAATTAACCTGTCTGAATCAAGCAATAAGAGTACATCAAACAAATCAACCACTCCATATGCCGAACATGCTTGAGTTTCATTTAGATTACGGCACTTTTGACTCCACTTCAGTCTCCACTCTTCACCACATTCTCCTTTCCATTGATCCCCAAGGTTCCCTCGACCCCTGGCAATCAGGCCTTGAGGTCCGATAGCAAAGCGACACTCCACAAGTGGAAAGAAGGAGAGGGAGGAAGTGAGGGAAAGCATTGAAAGACTCCCTTTCTTCTCCAAGGGCCCTCTTACCCAAGCTCTTCACATGAACCAGTGTGTTGGATGTATAAGCATTTTCAGGAAACACAAAGAAACATCTTTATTCATTATTCGGATGATAAGGATCTCGAGCGCCACTTGTACGTTCACAGTCGAACGTGTTCTAAATTTGATCTTTTCAACCCAGGGAACACAAGCTAATTCAAACAAAATGCATCCATTTTAAATCTGATACTGTAAAGATCCCTTTCCTAGTGTCTTCAGAAACTCTAAGAAAAGGATGATAGATGCAGATATGTAAGCTTTATTGCATGAGTTCATCGGTATGGATGAGTCACTCGTAAATAAAAACAGCGTTCCCGTTTAAAGCTCTCAGCTCACAGTGGAGGAAACCTACATGCTATGAAATGGAACTGAAGAGAGCAACATATTTATGTAACACACACATGCACACACACACACACACTATGGCTACTATTGGGGGAGGCAGGCTCACTGAATATTTTCAAAGTAGTATTTAAGAACATACAGAAGCCAGACGTTTTGAAATATACTCCACCGTGCCTGGAATCTGACATTATATTTAACCACAGAGCATGACTTTGGCTGTAAATTAAAAGAATAAAGAAGATGGTTTATGGTGCAGTCTGCCGGGCCACTCTGATGCAGAGAGGGAGAAGAGCTCTGGCTGCACTTACAGAAGCTTCATCTGGTCTCTCTTTCAAGCACTTGGAGTGGATTCCAGGTGTTAGTATGTGGCCACTTAGACCTTTTTGACAGTTCATTTCCTGGCTGAGAAGACCCAGAGATCCCTGCTTAAAACTGAGATCTTGCAGGAGTGTATGCAGAAGGGGGTCAGTGTATATCTGTGTGTTGTACGTCTCAGGTTGTGTGCTTCGGTGTATGTATGCATACCTTTGAGCCTGCTGTTGTATCCGTATCTTTCACACCGGCTTGTAACTTAATACCCAATACTCAGGACATAATGAACCCTAAGTGATGCTTCACCTTCATCAAACTGATCGGAGTCAACTGTCAGTACTCCTCACAAGCCTGTGGTTTCAAATTAACAGGCTTCACTGAATAATGGTGTCACTGGAAACTCAGAAAGGTGGCTGAGTGGAAGCCCCTCCGAATCATCTGTCTGCTAAAAGGATTAATAATGCAGGCTAGCCTAGTATCACACACTCAGACCTGGATGGTGGGGCCCTGCATGGGATGGTGCACATCATGCGGCTAGAAGGAGGAGTGCTCTTTGAAAGCTCGATTCCTCCTCCAGATTACTGCGAAAGCTGCTGCCAAAGAGGCCTGTCAGTATGAATGGAACCACTACAGACTGTTCCCTATATATACTGTATCTCTGTTGCTTGACTAAAGAGAGAAATTGTTTAGAAAGTTCTGCACTACAGGTACTTACTGTATGTCTGTTGTCACGCCAACAATAGTAAACATGAGTTGTGATACACTGGTTAACTTTTGGCCAATCCCCAAGGACTGAGGATGATTTTTTTGCTGAAATGCTGCAGACTGAGTATCGATTAGCTCGGTTCCCAGTTTAGTTTCATCCATCTAAATTTATCATTTTAAACAATGCTATATGGGTGTGAATAAAACAGGTCAGGAGACAGAAGGAGTTTGGAGCCAGTGTAGTTTGAAAGTAGTGTTAGCTACTAATGCTAATGTTGGCGGCTTAGACCAGTGGGTCCCAACAAAAGGGATCACAAGATAAATCTGAGGGCTCGGGAAGTGATTAGCAAGATAGAGGAGTTTTACCTCTTCCGGACTTTAAAAAACTATAAAAATGAAATACTGTGAGAAGGGAACATCACTCTTTGGGTGAACTGTTAACATCACATTGTTTGGCATTGTTGGCTATAAAAGGTCATTAAGCAAGAAACCATGGGGATTCATTGGCCTAGTCTTTCTCTCTGGGCTAGAGGATTCAAAGATCAGACTCTTTTGAAGTAAGTTTTGGATAAAAAGTAGACTTCAAGCACAATCCGCAGATAGAAAAACACATAGAGGCTTTGGTTTCCACTAACAAGGTTTTCATCAACATGGAAGAAGGGAGTCTAAGGGAACTGACCAATGAGCTCACAACGGGGTCTTAGGTCAGAATATGATGAAGAGGCTACAAGTTTAAGCTTTTCCAGAGCAACATATACCGAGTGCAACGAACTGGTAGGAGCCCTTGTCTCATTTCTTGCTCAGTGACATTTTGACACCCAGACTCTTTACTGCAGTGCTGATCTGGTTGATAAATGCAGCTCCCAGATCCTTAACTTCATCAAGACGTCGCACTATGTCAAGAGCAGCCTGGGAATCTACTGACCCTCCATGTAAACAAAACAGTTAACCCGACCGACGCAACCCGTCCATCCATCATTTTTCACTGGAATCAGGGAGTCATGCGCCGAAAGAGTGGAGCATTTTTTATGGTAGCGTCTCTTACAGCACAAGTGTGTGTGTGTGAGAGAGTGTGTAGGAGAGGGAGAGTGAATGACAGAGGGAGGAAGAGACAGAGAAGAAGGAGAGAAGGGGAGTAAGGCCTTGCGGTCACAGACCATCCAGACTGGTTTCGGGCTCATACCCAGCCTGGTTTTGGAGGCAACATCAGACACAAGTAAAGTAGAATAAATAAATAGAGAACTAACCACCACATATAATGCCATGGACTACATGTCAGACACCCCAACAGCATATTACCCCCAGCCACATCCTCAGATACCCCCCTCTGTTATGTCCTGAAAATACTTAAAGTGAGGTTAAAGCATTTTACTCTTAAACCATTGTGGTCGTCTTGTGATGGGCAGCATCGCACAGGCGTGACAAGCACAAATTATTCAATTCAATACGTAACTATCATTTTTCTTGCTCAGAAAATCTGTTTTAAGTATATTTGTTGCTATTTGGCACCTTTGAAAAACAACACAGGAATGTATGGAGCCATAAGGGTTTTCAGGCTCAGAACCATATCAGCCTGTGGCTATCGACGGCTGCCTGGAATTACTGAGTGTTAATAACTCTGCAGTGAAGCGAGGGAGCCCACCATGTGGTATAAATAAAACAGAGGGGTTGGTGAAAGGGAATGGCGGAGGGTAGAAAGAAGAAACACCTCCTCCCTTCCTCTCATGAATGTGCAACAGCATGCCTATAGAGGTGTCCTTTCTTTATTCCAGCTTTCAAAGATGTTGCAGGAAAAAAAGCTTCATTTTACTGGCAAAGAAGAAAAGAGGCAAAAGGGATCCCATCCTTTTTGGTAACATCTCACCACTTTGTTTGACATGCCATACAAGATGAGTCACCTGACACTGCCGCAGCAATCAGGCTACTCATTGTGTGCGCCTTAACGCCACTCGCAAACATGCCAACGGACACAATCACTTCACTCTCTTTGAAATCGGCCCACTTGGCGATATTACCCAGAATTTGTTTAGCGTAAGTAATCCTTACTAATCAGTGTGTTTACTTTGGTGGTTTGCTGAAGGTGTTAGCCCAGAACTAGCCACACATTCCACCACTCCATCAACATCAGGGTGCGACTGGCTGACATCTTGAGTGAAATAAACCGATGAACCATGAAAGCATAAAAAAACAACACGGCAAACAATGAAGGGCTGCAGGTGAAGACTGTGTATAAAGTGTATGTGTGTGTGTGTGTGTGTGTGTGTGTGTGTGTGAGCATTTCTGGGTGCTGTGTTGTGTTGGTGTGCAGGCAGAAATCAGCCATTCTGACTGATTTCCTGACACTTGACATGCACCAAGAGGCACATGACTCCTTGATCTAGCTACAGCAAAGATGAATAAAAGATGAAACAGACTCGAGAAGAACATACATGCCACCACCCCCACTCCCCAGACATACACACACACACACAGTCACACACACACACACACACACACAGAAAGACAGAGGGAGCGAGCGAGCTACTTTGCATCCTGTTTGAATTGGCTTTCATCCGTAACTGCCTGCGCACCTTTTTCGAAGACAGGTGAAGTACAAAGTACATGAGAAAGAGAGAGGGGATTTCCTTTCTACTGTATGTCACTCAATGAGCAGAAAACCATCTTCCTGTGTGTTTGGGTTGTTATTTAGCTTCCATTACTCACACTGCAGCTGTTCTGCAGGTTAATGGTTTACAAATTCCTGAAGACAGTCTGCCTCCCGAGCGAACGTATAATTAGCTAAATTGAGTAACGATAGCACCAGTCGTGACAATTAACCTGCTCCTTTCAGAGACGGAAAAGAGTGGCAGCAGCAGTCCTGAGGCGATCCAACAGTTTTCTTTGGATTGGAGCCTAGATGTTGTCTCCTACAATATCTCCGAGCAGCCCGAAGACAAGATAATTATTGTTAAGAATAACAGGCACCGTGTTAACCATTTCTGCTTCGAACCACTGCCAAACACAGACAATGGAGCTCAAAGTTCAGTTTTTCAAGGTTTCATTATTTTATTCAGGGGGATGCTTAATAGCTGCTAGATAATAGTTTGATGACAAATGTTTTCACCCCTGCCCTGTATCTCTATCAGTAAGCCTCTTTATTCAAAGTGAAACAAGATCTGTTGTAGCTCCATGCCAGAAAACAAGCTATGTTGTGAAGGGAGAAAAAAAAAAACCAAAAAAAATATATTTGAGAAATACCAGCAATGTCAACCCTTGGCCAGAACATTTTAGTAGTTGTTTGTTTTCATAAAACTTTACAGCAGCTAAATAGAGTTTTCCCCCCCTTTTCACTAGATATCAACTTCTTTTTTTCTTTCTCAGTGCACATTCAGAACTAGAAAGCACTCCCCTACCAGTGTCATTAGAATATGTTTGATACATTAAGAAACCCTGCAAAAAAAGAGACAATAATAATTAAAATAATAATAACAATAAGCCTGTATTCGCACCAAAAACTCACTTGTTCCTAAGCCCACGAATAAAGCCCAAAGTGTAGCAGTTTGTTGTAGTAGTTTTGCTGCATCCAAAGATACAGAGTGCAGTTTCTAGGACTGCCTGATGATTCCAATCAGTTTAAACAAGGGAGAGAAAAGACTACACATGGTGGAAAATAATTGGAATTGAGTCGAGTTTGGCCAGGTTGTCTTGGAGTTGAGCTGAAGTTCTTACAGCTCTTATGAGAGAGAGCCCAACAGCTCTGGGAGTTCATCTAAATGGAGAGAGTGACTAGTGCTGAGCAGCCTTGGTGCAGAGAGACAACTCAAGGCTTCTAATGAGCTCTGCTCTTTTACTGCCAAGCTAATGGAAACCTCAGGAGACCTCAGTCGCCCTCTCTCTCTCTCTCTGTCTGTGTATGTGTGTGTGTGTGTGTGTGTGTGTGTGTGCCCTCCTCTCTCCCAGAGGCAGTCACACTCTCCGGCACCCTAATGGCTACCTCTGGGACTTAATACCTGGGACAAGCGAAGCTTTACAGGTTTACTGTCATCACTTTCTCCTCTTCCTCCACCTTCTCTTCCACTACAGATTATTTTTTCTTTTCTTTGGAAAACAGTAAGGAGTTCCCCGACTAACCTATCTTTAACAACGAGTAACAGCAGACAATTAATAAAGTTATATTAGAGTGTTTGTTTCCCTCAGCCTGCAGGGAAACCTTTTTTAATGTGCTAAAGAGTGTTTATTTAGCAGCAATGAATGACCATTAACTCTGGAGGGAGGATGTCTGGTTCTGTTCTGACATGTGTAACAACATCCAAATTATCACCTTGTTAAAAAGAGCCTAATTCACATGTAGCACAGAGGGAGGGTTTGTACACCGCTTACTCCATCATACGCTTCCTTTCTTTCCCCGAAATTACTTCATTAGACTTCTTTATAAGCGATTTTTATTGTTGTGTACCTTGAATTGCGTCGACTTCACCCGCAGTGGAGGAGACAGAGCAGCAGTTGCATGATTATTCTGCAGGAATGAATGAGCACAAACAATAGTCCACACTTTTTAAACTACATGTATTTGTGCGCGCGCGTGTGTGTGTGTGCGTGCGTCTGTGTTTTTCTGTTTGCAACGACCCAAGGAGAAGTGTGTGAATTCAGGAGTGTGTGAATGTTTGACAGTAAGTTCCTGTCAGGCTCCATAGCTTTTATTCTCAGCTCCAGCAGGAGGTTCCTGTCTGTGGCGGCCATATTGTCCTCATTGGTGTGGGTTGTGTTCATTGGAGGTGAAGAAGGGGGGTGGCAGGCCACCATAGTGCAGCGCTGCCACTCCCCTCTCCACAGGTCTCCCCTTTCACAATTAACCGGTCGTAATTTGGGGATGAAAGCCGCCTTTTCTCTGTTTCTCCACCCCCCAGTCACTCTCTCTTCTCAGTTGGCCCATGCCAGCTTAGGCAGCAGGGAGAGAGGGCCTCCATCCTTCCACGCTGACCAAAGGCTTCTCTGGGAGAGGGCCACTCGTGGTCAGCGAGGCCTGCAGTGAGCCCCGCCCAGGTTTGGACAAACCAAGCATGACATGTGACACTATTCTTACACACCAGCAGCGCAAGTGCACAGCTGGAGAATGGAGAAAGAGCGGTTCATTAGGGAGGGATTTGAGGATGATGTTTGGGGGAGGAACTGGGAGGTACTGAAGGAAAACTGGGTACCATTAACAAATAATCCATTCATTTGGGAACTCAAGGTGGAAGTTTAGCCAACACAGAGGCATGCTTTCAAACTGCTTGTTTTTATAGGCTATTGGCTGCTGCGGCTGAGGATTTGAACAGAGGATGAGAACCTGCTGTCAGCTGTACGGTTGGCTGGCCGGGTGCTTTGTCCCCGAGGAGCCGTGGAGTTCCAGGAATCAGGAAACAGTCGGAGCGCCAAAGTATCTAATCATCTGATTTTCAACAATGTCCTCTCTAGAACTGTTGCAGCCGCTCAAAGATTCAGCGCTCTTTGATTGTGACAAATGCGGAGTTTTAAAACAAAACAACAAAAAAAGATCATCCTCATTTAAATCACTCAGTAAAACTGCGCTGTCATACTATTGTTTTCTACCAGGAATGGCTATAAATTGCCCAGTGGGGCTTGTAGGTTCCAGCCGCTTTCTGTAACTCTGCAGATGGTCAACACACAGACCCTGTCAGCAAGCAGACGTGGGTCTGACCCCAGTCAAAGGCTCTTAACCCATCTCTCCACATTACTTCCAATCAGCCCTGACCGATCAATACCGGCTATCCCAGAGGAGCCGGACCATGGCGACATTTGTGTACGCCTGTCTGTGTGTCTCATTCTTTTGTGAACGGAGATGAAAATGATTTGTGGCTTCACAGCTGAGCCTGTCACAACCACGCAGCAGATACATCTCATGACTCCTAACACTTTTCTATACCTTTCTACATAACAGCCCGTGTTTTAGCAACAATGAGGAGTCTGATGTTTTTTGACTGGCCCCTCTTTAGAACCAGGTGGCCTCTTTTAGCTATTGAGAGGAAGGAAGGAGGGCGAGGTCAGTGGCAACAGAGAGTGGACGGGTCACCTACATGGAAATAGGAGCACCCCTGTGGCGAGCAGATAAAAGGACGTGCACCCATCCAGAACTGTCCCTGACATGGCCAGGGACAGCAGTCTGACTCCGGCTGAAGAACTACCAGTGGGGGTGGACTGGCTTTTAGATAACGGCTTTCAAACAGAGTAGACTTCCGCAGGCATCCCGAGTCTGATAGCGGAACCTGATTTTTTTTTCTTTTCAACAATGCTCCACTTGTCTTTTTGTCGTAGGGTACTACGAGTAGCTTTTTACTGACGCTGCTTTGTACGTCTGTTTACCTCCACAGTGTTTAATCACAGACGAGATACAAAGGTTGACCGGAGAGACATCCTGCTCAGGGATGGTGCCGTCTCAGTCCCAGACTGGAGCCTAACCTTAGATCATAAACCACATCACACAAGGACTGAAGATTATATAGTTTAGTGTGCGGGCTCCAAGACGTATATTGCATTATTGGTACATGACGGTTAAATAAATCCACAACTAGAAGCAAACACTTGTGACGATTTCTAAAACATTCCAGAAACTGTAAAAATAATCTTCTTTCGACCACCGTAACATAACAGAATACTCAAACCACCCATATGGCCATAAGCTGTATGATTAGACTCTCTCCAACTCTCTTGTTTAATGCTAAAGCCACTCCAAGGGAGGAGCAACAGCGTCAACACTGCCGGGCCTTGACAGCGAGCTGAGTCCAGAGCCCGCGACACGACAGCAAAACCACAGTACAGTAATTATATATCAAAGCCCCTTCATAGCCAATAGGGTTAAATGGAATATGAAGAGAGCGACATGCACCGCAGACTGACAGGACGAGATGAGGGCTGCAGTCAACAAGAGTTAGGAGTAAATAAAATAATGTGCTTTTTAAGAAAAGTGGAGCAGTGTGGAGGAAATACAGTCGGTCATTTCGAGCTGTAAATAAAAAACTCAATGTATAATAAGATTGACGATCTTGCGTCTTCAACTAAAGCTAAAGGTGCTTTCGCTGTTGTTGTCTCTTGACTTTAGGACAAACTTACAAAGTTTAAAAGAAGGAAAAACACCTTTTCATGGTTTTATAACTATATTTTTCTGTCTCTCTTTCTCCTGTAAATCACTTTGTAACTTCTGTTTTGAAAAGCGCAAAAAAAAAAAGTCTCAAATAACACAGTAGCAGATCAAAAAAATACACAACATGACTGAGGTTGTTGCTTCACAAAATGCTTCACACTGCTGACCCTGAGCTCTGTTACACACTCTGCATGGGTTGTTAGTCTTTGTTTAGGAAGTAACTCGTTGCGTTTGCTGTTAATGTATGTGTTGAAGATAAGTACGATTTTTTTGACTTATCATTATCAGATAACGCTAGTGTCGCTCTCACTACGCCACCGAACAGGTGCAAATAGAGAATGAAAAAATAATGAGCCAATGTCCTTGTTCACATTCAGTCACACTGGCCTGTTGAGCGTTGACTCTCTCTTTTTATGTGTGTGTGTGTGTGTGTGTGTGTGTGTTTCTGTTCCTTGGGACCAGTTCATGCATGACCTCACTGTGAAAATGTGTACCTCCTGATACAAGGACCCCTCGGTCAAAAGCATGAATCATGTGTTTGTCTTTGGGTACAAATAAAAACTGTCAAAGTACATCAGAAATCCACAATAAGACTTGTTATCACCACTTCCATTCATTTTGAAACTTCTCTCTCTCTCTCTCTCCGCTGTCTCACCAAGTCTTTTCTGCTCTCTCTCTCTCTCTATGGCTGCATTTACTTGCTGGAATTCCAGCTCTAAATGTGCGCCCATTGGGAGAGGCAAAGATGGTGCAAGCTATAGTGGATGGCAGAGCGATTGTGCAAATGAACAAACAAGAAGAGGTGAGTTACACAACTTGCACGCACACACACACACACACACACACACAGAACTGTCTATAACCGCCTCCATAAATGACCCTCACCGAAATCAGACCTTATTCCCACAGAATATATTTCACTGCCATGCAATTTCGCCTCTGTATGCAACATTCCAGTGTTTTCTCCAAAGTCATCTCCAGTATCTGCCCCTAATGGGACAGTTAGGAGGATCAGCAACGAATGAAGTATGATTTCCTTCCTCTGTCCATCCTCACTCGAGTAAAAGAAACCTACAAAACTTTTTTTTTTTTTTTTTTCTACACTACAGGGTCTGTTTGCACCAGCTGTCTCATTGAAACCTACATTTTTTTCACTGCAGTTCTTCCACACAAAAGTATGTCCACAACTCAATGAGTGCACATAGTATATGCGTCATATAAGAGACAAGCAAATTAAAGGGTTGTTGCATAGCATAACCACCACTGTCGAGATACATGTTGCAGCATAAAATGCCTCATATCACAAAAAACAAAAAACAAAACAAGAAAAACACATCTGGAATTGCACAATGCAAGTTTTTTTTTGTTTGTTTTCAATGTGAAATGAAAAATAAAATAAAACTTGTGTGAAACTTTGTGAGACTGTGTATGTTAGGTTATTTCTTGGAATGCACAGGAAATAAATAGATAAACTCATTCTATCTCTACCAACAGAAAAAAACCCAGAGTCATGACTTATTTACTGTACATGGCTTAAAAACTATTAGATTTCACGGTCTAAAAAGTAGCAGACAGTAGTTTTTTCCGCAATTCAAAACAATAGAAATAGGTGGAAGTCTGGTTAAATAAGAGCCAACTACAAACTCAAACCAAAAAGACCTGCGGTAAATGTGTGTTTCTATCAAAGCAAGCACATGAAAGTTTGTACAAATCAATGAACGGAGTCTTTATTTTGAATGCTGCCAAGCCTCGGGTTCCCCATTCGTCTCCTTTTTTTTTTTTTCATACATTGCTGGGGCCCCATTCAAGGGTCTTGCATATTTAACGTGTAGAATAAACGCTCGGAGCGAATCCGTTAAATCTAGAAGCTTTTTTTTTTTTTTTTTTTAATCGATTTGTCAGATTAGCTTTTATATTTAAAAACAAATCATGACAGATAAAACTTTGTAAAAACTTAAACCACTGTTAGTTGCAACATACGGGACATTTTAACACTTTTTCCAATATAAATGTTGACTAATAGCAGAAAATAATTAGCAGAATTTTAAATGGAATTCCAATACTTAATCAATAAATTGATTCGGCCATCAGCAATTCAGTAGCCATAATGTAACCCTGCTTATTAGTGGATAGAAATAAAGACCAGCTTTGATATTATTCAGATTAAATCGTCACTAAAAACATTTTTTTTTTAAAAATAGTGGATGATTTGTAAAACTCATTTAATAACTGTGATGTTGAGAGTTAAACTCATTAGTCTCAACAATCCTTCAGCTCCTTATATTAAGACTTTGTGATGTAAATGAAGAGGATAATGTTAGTTTGTTTCCCTCTTAAGATGTTAAATGGTTTTGTTGCGAGTTTTGTTCTAATTAAGGACCCTCACTTTGTCTTGCAGATCCCACTTTTCTTGCAACGCAGCCTATTATTCCTGTGGAGGACATTGACATAAGAATGGTCAAAACCCTTTCACCTCTAGAAACACTATCAGGCTGAATATTCTACACCACAAAAGAGCTATCATTTTCTCTCTTTTTTTTCAATTCTCAAAATTGTTGGAACAAGTGAAATATAAACTTTTTGAATTTGATGTGAAATAAGTCAGATTTGTGCAATTGTGCCATTCATGTTAAGCCCTGAATCATAATGCAGTGTAGTAAAGTATAAAACATGTTTGTTCGGTTAGGTTCAGTCATAAAGGCGGTTACCCAAATATAACAGAAGGTTATTAAGAGCTGAAATCAACACAACTTGGCCCCGATGCAAACCCCCCTAATCCACATAAATCAGATTTAATTTGATATTGTATTTATACAGAACTGTTCATAGTCCTAATAAAAGATTAAAACCGACAACATTCACATTTTCATTTGGCGAACAAGCCCTGAGGACACATCATCGCCAGGCTGCAATGTTGCGCTGTGTCCAATAGAGATCACTGCACATCGCAGAAACAGGCCAGACTGACTGTAACGTCCAACCATACAGCTACAAAATGTGACACAAGTCGGTACTTTTAAAAATATATATATATATAACATGTACGAAAAAAACAAGTCTGCTATCAGCCCTCAAAATTATCAAAATACATTAACAGCGCACATTATGTTAGAGCGCGTCATTTAATGCGCAAATGGGCCAGAACGACACAACCACAGTGTTGCCTCTGTTTTTATTTAGCTTTAAATGTTCGCACTTTGTAATAAACTCCAAACTTGTTGGAAAAAAAACAGAAATCGTTGCACTACTTTTACGAGGTTCAATTTCTTGTTAAACCAATTAGGAGATAATTAATTAAAGCGCGTAACCGTGTTAACGTTGTTGAGGCGAATGAGTGACAAGACTTATAAAATGATCAAATACGACACACGAGTAAAATATTAAAACATATATTTTGACCTATAGGTTGGCTGTAGTAGTAATAATGGCGTATGGATCAATAGCTTGCAGCACTGCAGTGCCAACTCCCTTATAAATGTGTCTTATAGGGAGCTAAAATTATCTTAAAATGTTTTTAAGTAGTTCTATTTTGTTTTCTGATCATCCAAACAAGCGTTAAATGAACAAGTTTTACCTGTACCACTCCAGTCCGTTCTCGTAGTTGCGGTCGAAGAAGTGTGGCTCCGCTCCCACGGCTCTGATGTCCGGATGAACCCGGAGAAACTCCAGCAGAGCCCGGGTCCCTCCTTTCTTCACCCCGATGATGATCGCCTGCGGCAGTTTTTTGCTCCCGGAGCCGTTGGAGAAGCTGGACATGGCGCTGGGCTCCGGGACTCTCTTCTGCTCGCCCCTCATCTCGTCCCAGTCGTCGGCTCTGTCTGTCTCCAGCTCGTTATTGAGCAGGTCTCTGGACGCGGCGGTCCTGATGGACGGCTCCTCATAGTCGGTCTCTATATCCTCCCACGGCTGCGGTTTGGCCAGCAGTCTGGACACCAGGTCCGTCCTGCTGCTCTCTGTCCTCTTGCCTACCGCCGAACCAGTCTCCTTGCCCCGGTAACTGTCCACCACCACACTTGGCATGGTGGAGCAGTAGCCCACGCAGGAGTACAGCATGTATACCCAAATTAAAAACATGATGCTGAGCAGTATTAGTTTCTTCTTCACGGGGCTAGACCAGAAGGCATACAAGCTCTGACAAACCAGGCTATATTCCATAAGCCTCTCGATTGAAAATCATATCCCAGCGGCGCATATTGCCTAACTCACTCCCGGTGGCACCTCTGCAATCCTCGCAAAATTACGCACATGCTCACCTAAAAACTACAAATAAATAAAACTTAGAAATAAAAACAAAAAGACTAATCTAAATCTAATCGAAGAGGATTATATATCCAGGAATGAAAAGGCATTGAGGACTTGTTAATCATAGTTATGGCTGAAATGTGGGGAATTGTTGAGCTGCGACAGACGCACCGCTGCGCAGCTCCGGGCTCATCTCAGGTTTGTTAAGGCTGCCGGTTGAGCACCAGACCTTATAGAGAGACAGGCGGGTGACTGACAGCAGCGGTAGCCAATAGCTATGCGGAAGTTAAATATGCAGCGGTTTGTTGATACAAGCGGACCAATCAGAGGAAGGCGTGGGAGGTCCAGGCCGTGGGATCCTCGGTATGGAGATGAAGCATGTGTGCGGGACTTTGCTGAGAGTTTGGAAAAACTTTCGAAATGAGAACAGAGGCCAGTTAACTCTTGTTCCTCATGTTCCGGCACAGACATATTGTTCAAACGCTTTCAGACGGCTTTCATATGTTTCCTGTAGATTTATTCTGACACATTTCAGCGCACGTGTGCCAACTTTTTTTTTTATTATTATTATTCAAAGAAACAAAATCAACTCTCCGACTGATTTCACCGGGAGCTTTGGACACAATAATTAACAAACACGTCTATACAATCAATAGAAGTATTGTGTGATTTAAAACAGACTGAGAAGCGACGTGGAGAGGTCAAATACTTTCACTTCAACTCTTATAATTATTAATTAAAACAGAAAAAAACACTAAAACAAACTGACGACGTTTTAATCATTTATTTACCTGATAATTAATTCAACCAGTGTGTTAATTGTTAAACTGAAAAATTAAAGTTGATGGTAATTAAAACTATAATAATAATGAATGTTAATTTCTACTTATTATCATGGCTTTATAATTAACGGCATTAAAAAGAACTGTAAGCAAGAACTATTTAAATTTATTTATTTATTATATTTACATGTTTAGCCTCGTCTTTATGTATCACTATCATTACTTCTTCATCCCGTTTTTACACAACTCTGCACTAACAGCATGTCAGTACACGGCTTTAACAGAAGAAATGATGTGCTCGTGTGGAGCTGAACTCACTAATTCAACAGGTTAAAATCCATTTAATTCTGCACGCGGACAATCGCTCCTTCTCTAGATAATTGAAACAACAAAGTTTCCTTCTGAGTTGAAAACGCCTTTTCAATGAGTATAGAATGTTAATTAACAGCCTGTATTTATTCATTGATTTTTTTTCTGTCAAAAAAAAGCTGCTTAGAAATATGACCCAAATCATAGCAAGAGACTAATCATGAAAATGTCTGGCCTGTATGTAAATGAACGGACCAAAATGTGTCCAAAATCTTTTATATTTATTTTTTTTGGGACATAATTCAGACATCCTCCAAACGCAGGCTGTTATTAAATTTTAAAAAAAGAATAAATAAAAATAAAATAAAATATCTGAGAGCAGTTGAGGAGCTCAGGAAACCCTCAGAATAAAAAAAAAAAAGCTCAACATTTGGGGAATATGTATTTAATTTCCAATTAAAAACAGATAAAAAACGAAACTTTGCATCGTATATTTTTCATCTGAGGCTGGAGATGACTCAAAGCAAACCGCGGGGACTCATATATGAAACAGAGCCAATGACAGCACATTTTCCATGTTTTTAAAAACGAAAGAAGGGACAGATTCAAATGTGCGCAACATCCCCCCCTAAATGTTTTTTAACTGTATAAGATAGTTTATGAAACATATTTTTCTACTTTTCGCTGCAATTAACGAAGTCAGAGTCACGCCTAAACACTGACAAACCAGATCATCTGATCCAAACCAGGTCCAGACTCTCACTGACAAAACTGCATATTTTTAAGAGGAGTATTTCTGTATTTTTTTGTGTGTGTGTCATTTATTAAGTTCAGTTTCCCTCATGAGAAATAAAAAGACTTGTTGCTTGTGCTCATGCTTTTCAATAGTTTGTCGTATTGGAAGGTTTTTTGTTTTTTTTTCTCCATGGTATTAAAGTATTTTTTTACTCTAATATTCCCACAGGAACATATAGGGGTAGTTTTACTGTGGTGGTTGTATAGTTTCAGTCTAAATATTGCTTTAGGATTACTGCAGCTCTTTGGATTCTATTTTGCAACAACTAACGTTTGAAGAGAGGCCAGAGGTCATCCGTCATCCTGAGATTTCATTGCAGTGTATCCAGCTTGGTTTGAAGAGTCCTGGAATCGGAGCCTGTTGTACAGTATCCCCCCCCCCCCCCCCCCCCCCTTTCTCTCTTCTTGATGTGAGAGAGAGTCGGTGTGGATGTTAAAGCCTTGCAGCAGTGAGGTTGACTGCAGATTGCTGTTGGGGGACTCTCTCCTGTTTACAGATGCATATTTCGCTCTTCAGTTTGTTGATTCTGGCGTCAAGGCTCCGACTCACACTGAACAGGCAAATAACATGAATGATTTAATGACTGAGAAGTCTCCGTGCCCCTTTTTTTATGCACGAAAAGGAGTGAAACAGGAGGGGGAGAAGTACTCATAAAATATTGTTGGCTTGTGCAATAATAATAATACATGACCTTTCTGAAGTTTTCCATCATTTTAGAGCAAGTGTGATAAATGTCTAATGATTTAGTAGTCAACTGCTCTTTTATGTAAGGTGTTAATAATTTAAGATGATATATGCTGCTCCACAGGACTTTGTGGTCTTCCTGCAGGATTTACTAAGTTTCAAAAAGATCTTTTGCAAACATACTCTAAGACCTATAAAAAAATATTGTAACACTTTATAATAAGGGTACAACTCATATACACGTGCAGCGTCTTTTTCCTTCTATCAAGCTGGTAGTCAGATACATACTTGTTGCTGCACGGCCCAGTGATCTTCACGCCACCTTTACAAGCTTACTAGACAGATGTATTGTACATGATCAGGTTACTTTAATATTAAACCCATAACTGTCAATTAACGTATCAAGTAACATTCATTAATTGACTATTAAGTGTAAACTAATCACATTAAGTCTTGGTGGTTTGATCATTGGTTAATGATGAGCAACAGGAATCCATGACACATCCTGCATTACGTCATGCATTAAATCATGACTCATGAATTAGTTAACCATTACTTCAAGTGTATTATTTGTACCCTTATAATGAAGTGTTGCCAAAAATAATCTAATAATAATAATTTATGTCTGCTATGGTTTTAATTACATAATTGAAAAAAATCTTAAAATTACATCTGCTCCTCCTCCTTCACTGAAAAATCAGCAATCTACAAATATGCAAATAGAATTTTATAATTTCAAAAGTTTAACTACTAGACACAAGATGTTATGAAAACTCTCTTTCTCTTATCAGCACTTGTGACGTCACAAAATCATGCTTGCGTGTGCACGTCTTAAACCAGAGCAGAGAGAAGCTTCAGTAGATAAATGTGAGAACAGCTTTCTAGTGTCAAACTCTGCACATACATGATTCTGCACAGCGAAGGTCACCCAAGTGAAGTAACAATAAGCAAAATACATTTTCATGTTACATCTAAATCAGAGAGTAAACCTGCCCAAGACTTTTCAGAGTTAAGTATGAAAAATGTTAATTCCAAAAGGATGAATTTACCTTTCAGAGGAGCTGCAGCTCAGGCATCCTTCCTGTGTAATCTAAGGAAGAAATTAAGCCTCAGTAGGTTGTGGATCAGCTATAAGTCTAATGCTGTATGTGCATATTTAACATAATTCACATACTCAACCATCAGCATCAAAAGTGGAAACGACACCGAGAGGGAATAACTCCAGAGATGTAAGGAAGAGAGAACAGAGCTGCTTTTTCTTGGCTGACGGGACAAGACAACTCCACCATCACCGCTGTACCTCTGTCGGGAGAGAGAGGAGGTTGTAAACCCTGACAGGCCCTCACACTGAGCCCTGGAGGTTGGCAACGACATTCAATCTCCACACAGGTTGAGTATGTGTGTGTGTCTGTGTGTGTTTTTTTCCCCACTTCTTTTCTCCCAACTGTAACAGCTGGCTCCATCACTCCCCCTTTCACCCTCTGATATGAAACTCTGTATCCGGTCAGACACTTTACGAGGATGTCAAGCCGTTTCAGGTCTCTCGGCCTTGGCTAAATCCCACAGCCGCCTTTTATAGAGGGGAGGATGGCAGCCAGGGGAAGGGTGGCGCTTGTTTCCTCCGAGCGCGGTGATGGAAATGTAACCAAATCCCAAAACTATAGGGGTGAAGGGCGGAAGGGGAGCACATGTTGACTGACAGGTGCAGAGGTGGCCTGTTAAATAAAGCTTATTGGAGGGACGGTGATTTGTGCTTAAAGCGAGCATATCCGCTAAGGCTATAATTGAAACTGAAATCCATATATGATGTGTACGCTGAGTCAGCACCACTACTTAACAAGGTGTAGCAGTGTTTGATAAGAGACATCATATATATATATACAGCCATCCAAGCACAATTTATACATCCTATATTGAGTTCTAAGTGGAAAAACAGCGGATGAGTGAAAGACGACACAAAAGGCGGAACTACATTCGTGACGTGTTTATTGTCAGACATTTGCCCTCGTGTTTTTCTCACAAGGGTTAACTATTCCTTCTCTTTTGGTGCAGGTGAACCGTGTTGAAATAAAGCGTTATGTAAATGAGGACCCATCAGTGCGTTTGCTGTATAGCAAAATACAATGAGGCTTATTAACTGTCAAGTAACAGGGATCAAGTGTAAGTCAGAACAACAACCAATGGATATTAAGTGTTGCAGCTGCTTCAGAATAAGTTTATATTTGTCCTATTTTTATACACTGACTGTAAAATCATCTTTTGATTACATGACATCCTGGTGCATCACATATCCTCTTCTTCTCTTTTGCATTTGTACAATGCAATCTGGATCCACAGGAGCAATTTACACTGTACAAGGTCATTTAACATCAGTCATGTACAACATGGACAGGGCCTCTATATAAATAAATACAGTATATATACAGTACACACACATTGACATGATTACAACCTGATGTAATGATTCAGTGTGTTTTCTGTAAATCAGCTATTTTGATCCAAATCATTTCCAGCTCATTTCCTGATCTGCAGTGAGCATCACTGGGGAAAATTAAGAACACAGGTAAAACAATGTGTCCGTCACACTGAACCGTCCAAACAGACTGAGACACTGAAGGAGTATCTCAGTTGAAATAAGGGTCTCAGTGGTATCGGGGTATCTATATAAATCTTGTTAGCTTGGCAGTGTGATGGGTACAGAAGCTGGAGTCAGAGCTGTGTCCTCCCGATCTCTGCGAGGCTTCTTGCAAGTGAGCGCCAGCAGCAGCAGCATGGGGAGGTGCCAGAGGCTGCAGAAGAACAGCTTGCGGGCGCTGCTGCGGTCTCCCTTGCGGTAGAAGCGGAAGGCCAGGTAGCTGATGTACAGGTTGATGGGTAAAGAGATGACGGGGAAGGTCCAGGTGGTGACGTCAAGCACGGGCGCCAGGGTGGACAGGCCGATCAGGCCCACGCTGTGACGCAGGGCGACGCGCTTACACAGGCTGGGGTGGGTGACGGACATCATGCGGTAGCCGCCGCGGGAGTAGTCTTCTCTCAAGTTCCAGCTCAGGGCGTTGAAGTGAGGGAACTGCCAGCTGTACAGGAAACCACCCAGCAACAAAGCACCTAGGGGGTGAAACGGAGGTAGAGATAAAGGAATGAGGAGGGAGGGGATTAATGATGCGGACCGCACTCTGTCACACTCAACATGCCAGATATTAGGCCTTGTACTGAAATTAAAAGGTGTTTTTTTTTTTAATAAAAGGTACATATTTTTATTCTTGTAATTTTAACAAAACACTACTATTCCACTACTTCAAAAAAAATATATAAACTTTATTATTTTTATTTTAAAACATAGTGTTTAGTAAAACATTTGGCCATTCAGAAAACTAGTTTCCCGAGTAAACAGAAACATTCTGACCCATTTTAAAACAAAAGCTGCTATTTCAACAAAACATTTTCCACTATAAAAAACCCAACAATACAGCTGTGTTGCATCTGCTCCTGATGTCTTTATAAATAACTTCATAATTAACCCTCAGTTTTTACTGTCAGAGCTACTGAGTGACTGGTAGAGAACAAAGACCACCATGCTAACATCAGCTCATAGAAGACTTACAACTGGGAATGTTTTCCTTCAACATTTACAGTTATATGAATTATTGTCTCAACCTTAAGTAGCACAAACTGATGCTGATCATATTTACATTTTTCGCCGAGGGACGGATCTTGTCAGGACGATCATCCTGTTTTGTGTCACGTTTATTAGTTCAAATGAGTCGAAGCAGAAGTGTCGGTACTGACAGGAAGCGAAGATATTTTTACCAGCACTTAGCTTGACAGTGGCTTGTGTTTCACATCCTTGTGGAAGGGCAACGGACCGACATGTGGACTGTTGTGTGAACTGCAAGTACTAATCATAGAGTCAGCACAACATGAAACAAAAAGCCACACGACAGAGTGCTGCAAACGCTACGTGTTTCTCTTTGTCTTGCTTTTAGTAAACATGTTAAATCTTGCATGAAAACAGTGCGGCGAGACTTCGCTGTGACTCTGTGACTGGAAACCAGTGGATGCTGCTTTGAGGGGACGTTTTAGAAAAGTCTTGACTGTGTTGTTTTATTTACTGTATTCATCAGGCTTAATAATTTGATAACCAACAGTTCATTCAAAGGTCAACTTCCTCTCGAAGGCTGAGCCACAGTGTGGGCTAGATTGTTCTTTAAAGCTGTGATGAATAGGAGCAGTTGCCATGGAATCAGTGGCCCTCTTCAATGGAAATTGAATGGAATAAAGCAGCTTTTATTTTATATATTGAAAGCTAGATTCATTAAATATTATGTTGAAAAAGCCCACTCAATATTTGCAGCATAAATGTAAACTCAGCAGCAGCATGATGAAACACATTTCATACAGTTATCACAGCAGAACACGTCATGTGTTACCTAACGAGCTGAATATGCTGCTCAGTTTCTGTCCCTTCACTAACATTGGCAGAATTTAATGTAATGTTACAATAAGTGCAGAGTCCACAGGTACGAGGACATGAACGCTACAGTGATTCTGGGCCATATATGCAGTATATAAAGCTTTATGTAGTGAGAGATCAGGCCTGGTCAGAGAGGTCCTGATGAAGCAGGAACACGATGTGATCTGACCTAATCCTCACAGCCACACTGCACTCTGACAAACTGTTAAGATGTGGCAAAAGGTCCTATGATTTAAACAAGTTTAAAGGAGATATATTCCCAGGTGTAGGTTTTTAATCTGGGGCTCTACTGGAATATCTTTGCATGATTTACAGTTCAAAAAACTCCTTATTTATCTTATATTGGCTCTTTATGCAGCCCCTCAGTTCAGCCTCTGTCTGAAACAGGCTGTTTTAGCTCCTGTCTCTTCAAGGCCCGCCTCGCAATGAGCCCACTTCTGTAGCTGCGTCATGGCCGCTCAGGAGGCTACGTCAACAAACCATGAAACAAACTATAGTAGTAGGATTTCACTACTTTTTCCTCATTCTTTACTCGAAATGTCAACTTCTCAAATAAATCCGTAGATATTCGAGACGAAATCTGATCCAAAATATGCGAGTGGACAACAACACATGGAAAAACCTTATTAACAACCTTAGCAACAAAGGCTACGGAATGGACGGCTGTTTATGGGCATGTGCGACAAGCTGACGTCAGCAAGGTAGAAAAAACCGTTGCAAACTTGCAGGAAGCATTTCTACACATGTTGACCTGAAGCTTTGGAATTTTCCATCAGGTTTAACATTGACATCAGACATCATATTAGTAAATAAATAACAGAAAACCAGGAAAAGTCCCTATTAAGATGCCCCTCAACTGAGTAATGTTCTCTCAATCCACACATGTGCATACACAAGAGTCCACTATCACCCCGTATTCTCAGTTGATGAGTCGTACCTGGCTCCAGACAGCCTGTGGCAGCCGTCCAGCCCATGATAGGAGGTATAGCACCCACCACCGCTCCCACCCAGGTGTTGACGATGCTGAGCCTCTTGAGCGGTGTGTAGAAACTCGTGTAGAGGAAGATGTTGAGGGCGCCCAGGAAGCCCGTCAAGGGGTTTACCGCTAGCGTGAGCAGAGCGACTCCAGGAACTCCACAGGCCAGAGCAAAGGACACTGCATGAAGGGGACTGAAAAAAAAAAAAAGAAAGAGAATCAGGTAAATCAGCAAGAGAAAGAAAAATGACACAAAAGAATGTATAAGATGAATTTCAGATGTTTTTTTTGATAAAAGGCGAGTAACAGTACGCAGATTCAGACGCAGACAAAAGCTCATCACCACCATGGGAACTATGGGATGATAAAGTTTTGTGGGCTTGTGCAGACATCAGATAAGACAATGATAGCTACTCACACACACATACATACACACACACACACGGACCCATGGGGGCCACACACTGACAGTCAGCAGAGCATGGCTGAGACTCAAAACGGGAGGCTTAGAGGAAGCTCATCTGATAAGAGTTTGTCAGGGATAAAAGTAGCCCTGCAAGATGAAGAGCATGTGCACACGCCAGAGATCAAAACTAGCTGAAGAAAACCACTGCGGCTCAGGCTTTTAGCCGGATGAAGACTTCCTCCTCCTCCTCCTCCTCCTCCACTCATCTTTTATTGAAAGCAGTGACGGCGAGGTCTGGTTCAAATTCACCAGTAAATGCTCCATAAATTAAAGAGAGGATAGATTAAAATCTTGACCAAACGCAGGCCTTTTCTTCAAAAAGCAAACAGGGTTTTTTTTTTATTTTGGTGGTGTGGCCGAGCAGGGAGATCGGTGCATTAATGTGATTAGTGGTGTTATGTCTGTTTTATGTGGGCTGAGGTGGGGCCGTGCAGGCTGGCTATGGGCTGTTGACAGTCTGGCTGTGGGCTGCTCAGCGGGGGTCAAAGGAGGGGAGGTGGGGGGGGTGGCGAGTGCGTCACATGGCCTGAGGTGGGTTTACTGTCATTTGCTTACAGTCTGACACAGCCGCAGTCATAACGTCAGGTAGGTAACGTCAATACTGAAAAGCCCAAGATGTGGCCATCTGGTTAGACCACAATCAAGGCCGAGGATCCAAATGTGGAAACATGAGGGATTTGCTCATCAGGTTAAAGAAAACAGGATGGATCTACTTAAAACTGAAGTTACCTTTGAAATATTGGAGTGGTCAGAGAGAACAAAGTGACAAGAAGCTGTAGAAATAAACACTTTCCAAATGTGTTAGACAGGCCTGAAACTTAGTGACTTCCACAACTGGAATAAAATTTGGGAAAAGACTATAGATTACCACCAGGACTAGACATCCCAACAAATAACAACTACTTCCATAAACTTACATACTTGACAGGCAGAAATGAACACATCTTGGGAAAAAAAACTGCACTCTTTTACAGTTTGTTTTCCATTTTTGTCCATTTGAAAAAAAAAAAATGAAATAAGTCTCCTGCTTCATGTTTTTAATGGTCTTAATTCTAGTTGTTAAAATCAAACAAGATTAAAAAAGTTGTATTTGGTGTGAAAAAAGTTTTCTGACATTTTGTAGATCAAACGACTAGTCCATTAATTATGAAAATAAATCGACAAATTAAATCAATAATAAAAACATTGATTCAACCAAAATGTTGGTTGCAGCCTTAATGAAGACCATGCGTGAGAGTCAGTTGAAAGCTACGGGAAAGGGTAGTAAGTGGCTAACAATGTTTTGTCAAAATAATCCTAGCGAGAACGACACAGATCAGATGGCGAATGATAAGAATCCCTTCATACCACACACTCTGTTGCAATTCATAATTATCTTCAGCTTAAAAAAAAAAAAAAAACGTTGAGGAAACTAATCTTCTTTGTTCCTTCTCTTACCAGGCTGAGAGCTATTTAGCATAATCACATGTGGATGATTTAAACTCTGCAAAAACCACTACAAAGGATGGAGGGCTGTCATCCGCATTTCACAGAGGAAGTAGAAAAAGGTGGGAAAGATGATACACTTTTGCAGCCCCGACGTAATATGACAAACTATTTCCAATGTTGACGACACACGGAGCGGACAGAGCCCCCTCGGAAAGGACAGACGGAGCTGATGAACGTCGTTTGGCTTATTCGGAGCTCGTCGTAAAGACAACATGGAGAATGTGTAAAATGTGGCCCTCTGATGGCTTGTTTGACAGGACGGGTCCAGCCTCCCATCTGCTCTCTGTCTCTGAGCGAGATTGTGAGTGTGAGAGAGAGAAAGAGGGAGACGGGGGAGCACAAAGAGCGAGAGATATAGTGTTTCTGTGTGTCTTACAGACGGGCAGACACACCTCCTTATGTCAGGGACAGGCTAAAAGCCAGAGAGAAGAGGCAGTGTTTAAACAGTGAGAGACTATCTTCAATCACCAGATCGACAGCATGAGAGTCCACTTTTAAACAGCGTGTCAATGGAGAATTCCTGAGACTGGGATGAGATAGCTGTCAAGATCCAGAGCCTCGTATCTAAAGTGCCTATGCTGCTTGTATATGTTAGTTGGCAACGGAGGTATTTAGCTTTCTCTTATTAGCTGTATGTGGATTGAATGATTGAATTGGTAGAGGAAGGCGTTTCCTCCTCCTTCTGCCAACAACTTGTTTGCTTTTGTTCTCACTGAATAAAAACGAAAGGACAGATAAGAGCTTTTCCTGTAAGAGTGAAATGCAAAGGAGGCAAGTTTCCTGGCTCTGACAATAGATGAAGAGGACACGTGGTGGGTTTGTGTTTTTTTTTTTTTTTTTTCTGTATGCATCAGTGAATATCTGTGTGTGTCTGCCTGCCGCTTAAGGGCGGCGGGTTCCCGAAGGAGCAGGCAGAGACGAGCATATCCAGTCGCTGATTCAGATTTGTAGAAGCGTGGCGATGAGTGCAGTTCACTGAGCGACAATACGGAGGTTATCTGACATCTTAACAGTGGAATTAGCGAAGTAAGGGGTGGCCAGGTAAACTACACCCTCGCCTCGACCTTACCGCTCCCCCCTCCTTCCTGGTAACAAGCTCGCGTTACACCTGACAGGTGTAATGCTGAGGATCGTCGCTGCTGGCACGCGTTTCTGTTGTTCGCAGCTATGATCTCTGGCTGCCATACATGGCGGCTCATAATAAGTTAAGGTGGAACAGAAGGGTGTAAATTAATATGGGATGTGTGCTTGGTGCTACTGTTTTATTTAAGGTGTACACTTCGTTATAATATTACCCACAAACACACACAGGCTTTTATTACATCACAGGCTTATCATGTTGATGGAAGACATGTTTCTCAGCAGGACTAGGTAAGGATAAGGTCAGTGAGCGAGAAAACAATAGACTTTGTTATTTGTCAAGTATGAATTGAACATAACGCAGCTTGTGTGACTCAATAGCTGTCATGTAGTGTGTGCTGGGCTCACGCTGAGCTGTTGCAACTCTCTCCTCCTGGGCATTCGCTAGTCATTCTTCATCGTCATTTTAAAGTAATAAAACAGTGAAGGAGGGAAGGGACTGCCAAATATTTCATGCAGAAGATCATGAGGGAAAAAAAAAAAAGGCAGATGCGGTTAAAATAAGAAAAAAAAACTGTACCTGATCTGTCCTCTGACAAGTGGACGGTTCTTTGTGCGGTTCATGTTGGAGTCAAAAGGCACCTCAAAGTACTGTGGAGGCAGAAGGGAGGATGGGTTAATGCAGGGAACACAATCAAGACAAGAACACCTTAATTTAAACACACCCCAGTGGCCCAAATAAGTACAGACCCCCTTTGTTACGTTCATAATGACTAGAGCAGCACTAAACGACGGGAGGGAAGATGGGACCTTTTCCACCATGGCTGCCTCTGTGAGTCTTTCTATGCAACATCTGGACAGAAACAATGAGGGGAGCAAGCTTGGTCGTAGCAAATCTCCCAACCAAATGTTCGCCCTGCATTTGGAGAGTAAATGGACTAGAGGTGGAAGGTGGAGGCAGTGGGCTGTCGGGTGGGAGGTGGCGTTGGGGGGGGGGGGGGTGTTCTGGGATACAACTATGTGAAAAACTACTTATACTCCTGTTTTATGATCTGCTCTGGAGGAGTATTGCTTCAAAGTGCTCCCATGAGATTGGCAATGTGTGACTAAAATGCAAACACATGGGGTGCTTAAACGCAGGAACTAGCTAATCTGCGTGTGTGTGTGTGTATATGTGTGAGCAAATGCACGTAAATGTGTGTATTTGCTTGCCTGCATAAGAGCCTTTGACTAATGAAGAAAACAGATAAAGCACTTTGAGTGCAGAATATCAAGATCCATCTTTTCTGATATATGGTTCACATAAAATATCCAATAAACAGATAATCCACTTTTCTCTTCTTAAACCTCAATCGTCAGATTTACTGCACTCACGATATCGGAAAGCCACCATATTATTAAAAAACCCGGGTGGAGGACATCGTATTTAATATCATATATATTCTTTTATTTTCAAGAGCATTAGGGAGCGGGCTGCACTATTAAGATCTGATGCACTGGAACTTAAGTCAGGATCCAAATACAAACCACCTACGAAAAGATCAGACATATTTGATAATGATTTGGTCCTCTTGGATGAGGTTTGCAGTCTGGGAGACACACCAAACCTCTCAGAGCAGGAGGTCAACCATATTCAAAAAAAAAAAAAAAAAAAAAAAAGACTGCTGACACGCCAATCCTGAATCTCCATCTGGGCCGCTGGGTTGTCAGACTTTGCATTATGTTTTCCCATGACTTGTATGAGCCATTAATGAGCTTCCTCAGGATTTATAGCTAGAAATAGATGATAGTGACCCAGTACGGCTACCCTTTAGTCTTCAAGAAATCCCTAATCTACAATTTTGATGTTAAAACTACCATTAATAATTATAGAAACAGAGCCTTTGATGCTCATGCCATAAAACACATAGAAAAGTGGGTACACATATGCTCAAAAGAAAACGTCCTGCTTTCCTTTTCCATCTTAGTCTCAGTTGTCATGGAGCACTAGCTAGTTGGGTTCGACTAGACTGAGCCAAGCTAACGCGCAGCTGTGTATGCGGCTGTGGGACCCCGAGGTCCAGGCTGAGGTGTTAATTCTATTTCCTGGGTCAGGAAATGCGTCAGGGGGTCAGGGGCCGCATGAGAGAGAAATGCACTTTGTGGCCAGAGCAGAGCAGTGCTGAACCAGGCCTCAGGCAGGCCCGGGGCCAAGCTTGTTGCAACACTGCTCACATAAAAAGGATCCACTTAGTTTCCAATAACATCTTTGCGCATGTTTAAAAAAAAAAGACCCGGACACAAGGGACAGCGGTGCTCTATGCGCTGTGCCCCCACAGGCGTATAAGGCACTTGTACAAAAAAAAAAAAATAACAGAAGAAGCAAAGAAGAATATCGCAGAGTGAGGAAAATCTATGGAAACAAAAGATCTACAGTGTGGACAGTGTTTGGATGAACCTGTCCTCTGTGTATACGGATGATATGATGTGAATGTCAAAGTCACTCAGTCCGCCCCGCTGCACGCTGTGCTGTCGTTTCACAGTTTGTCCAGTCCTGTTCTCGTTCCTCCCTCTCTGCCTTTTAAGTCAGACTGCCTCATCTGGTTCGCATCAGCGGCCCCCTCAGCCCATGTCATTATTTCCGCCCGACACTGCCATGTGTTACAGTGATGGCAATAAAATAATTGGGCCATTTGTATTTTGTGTGTATGCACGTGTGCTACTACAGGTAGGTCTGGACGTTGCAGTGTTTAAATGCGATGGGACTGCGATGGGACAGATCTTTAGAAAAGATTTTCATCCGTTTAATGGTATCTATAGCAACGAGCTCAGTCTCCAGTAGGGGACTTGAGACCAGTATATTTTTGATCCCACTACTAGAAAATACCACTAAGCTTTTGGTAAAAACTTGTGATAAAATTTAGGCCTTCCAACAACATCCTCTATAAAGCCAACAGCTACATTAAAGAGACAATTATACTGTTAATAATTTAATTATTGTAAATTAATATGTTTCTGTTATTACTTAAAGGCAAATAAAAGTATTATTCTTAACCTTTCAATTACAACACCTGAAAGAAATTTACAGATAAAATGAAAAAGCTTAAACTTTTCTTAATTTCATAGGATAATGTCACAAGCGTGCTTAATAACAAGCACCCATGTCTTGATAACAATAATGTTCAGCGTTCCAAGCTTAAGGAGTGTTTCATCCTAGTTACATTTTTTTGGCCATTTTTTTATACTCTGTATGTGCTGGTAAAGAGTCAGTATGTGCCTCCAATAGATTATTAAAGCAAAATAGAGTGTGCATTACAGTTTTCCTTTCATTTCTTTAGCATCCTCTACAGTATTTTGTATAGTATATGTAAAGACAGCAGTGTCAGTTGAGCTTGTATGTACAACGTTCAAATTAAGTTTTTATTGTGACGCATGTGTACAAAAAAGGCTTGGCTTGTTTGTCGGTATTTAACCCCCTCTGATTACTCACTGACACACTATGACACATCTAATTGAAACTGCTGGCGACTATTTATTTTGTGAGCCCTGCAGTTCACTCATGGTTCACTCACTGACAATACTGAGCAATTCAAGTGTTTTAGAGGATTATTATTGAGAGGTGGCGTACCTACAGCAAACAAATAAAGGTTTGGATCAAGCTTTAGATACAGTTACATAAAAAACTGCTTAGATCAATACCAAACCCTATTCTATGGATCAGCTGAGGACATCCATAGAAAGGTGGCTGGGGGACTGAATCGGAAGTCGTGGAGAGTCTGGTTGCTGCTTTCAATTATGAACATAAACACATACACACACACATAAAACCCATAACTGTAAGGACAATTATCTGCCAGATGATGACGGAAAACAGGCGAGACCAATGTGAGAAGCAAAGAAGAAGGAGGGGGGGGGGGGAGTACAGCTGCCAGAACCTCCGAGCTATCAAAGACTGAACGTGATCCACAGCCAACCACCAGGGCTCAATTGATAACAGGCTGCAGGGAGGCATTTCCTATTCTTGTGCTGAAGAAGATAACTTGGCTTTGTATCGTGATATAATTTATGGTGATTCACACCCGCAAAATGTGTCGGTTTGATGAGCATAAATTAAACACTGAGGCAGAAGGAGTTTAGATGTGAAGTTGGACCGTATAACCACTTATTTAAAGACAATAAGAAAGAAAAAGAAATTGACAATCTTATACTTTAATTGCGCTCCCCATGGGAGAAGGGTTGCATTAGCGACCCCACACAACAAACACACCTCCGATCTGCCTGCAAAAACAACAATCGGAAGTGCAGTGATGGGCGGAGAGGAGCGATACAGTAAGTACACACTGTGCATTTACTGTGTTTACTCGAGAGGCATGAGTGTGCCTAAACACAGGCACGAGAACACACACACAGTCGAGCAGCTGTATGGCTTTGGCTCACAGAAACATCAGCTGGCCTAAACAGCGTGTCTCTCTCGCTCTGTCGAAGGAAACCCAGGTGCAGCGGCTAAACCAGACAAAAAGACCCGAGTCTTCGCTTGTCAGAATTGTCACCTGTTTGCACATTTGAGTTGAATGGCATACTCAAAAACGTCTACAGGGAAGGGTGTTGCTCCGATGCATGCGAGCCAAGTCTACTTAAGAGCACAAGAGCTCTCAAAGCCCCCCTTCAACACCAACTGTGAACTGTCTCTGATCAGCCACTTGACAAACAAGCCGCCAAAGATTTACATAGATTAAGCTTTCCTCAGAAGTCAATTCAGCGGTTCTGGCAGACGTATTCAAATGTTTTGAAGTCAAATGAAAGAAAAGTAGTTGAACAAAACAAGCAAGGTATGCAACCCGACTCATCGCAACACAAAAACACTGGTTAGGCCGATCAAGGTTATTTCAAGGTGTTTCTGCGGTAGAGATGGGACCGATGTTCTGTCACAGAAATGCTATTGATGTTTCTAGAGTCACATGAACGGTGTCGGAGCCATGTGAGCAATGCTGTGATTTAACACCGCTTCCTTGAAGAACCTGTTCAACACTTCCAAAGTGCTTATTAAACTGTTTGCACAAACTTGTGTGCGTGTCTGTGTGAACGGCAGAGGTGTAAAGAAATAGGGGAAAAAAAGTCAGAAAATATAAAAAAAAAGGCATAAATGAGAAAGAGCAAGGAAGAGAAGAAATGAGGAAATAGGAAGATGATCTTGAAAAGGAGTAAACAAGATAAAGTGTGGAGCAGGAAGGGAGGCTGACCATAGACGGTGGGCAGACAGTGTGCATTGTAATTAGAGATGGTGGATGGTGGTTTATACAGCCAGACCGATACTGGTCAGCCAATATTATCAGAGTTATGTTGCTCGATATGTGCTGACATATATTTTTTATTTTTTTATATAGGCAGCATTTTATGTATATTTAATCCTTTTCTTAATTCAAGTTATATATTAATATATATATTTTTGTGTTTTTTATTTATAGTTATTCAATTCCCAGTGAAGTTGACTGTTTCGGTGCACTGATGTCATTTTATACAATAAGATTTATTGTTAAACTGTAAAATAACATGCCTCCATTACATATCTTTGTCACAAGTATGGCGAAAAATGTGTTTATGTACATCATCTGTATGTGTAATATTGGTATCAGCATAAGTCGGGCTCTGGTGGTTTACGAGATCAATGAACGGCACACTGGTAAAGATGTGTGCCATGATATGGAAACGGCTATATTGTGCAGTACGGAGTAGGGGTTTTAATTTTCATATCACATGAAATGCACTGTGAGCCTCAGTGTAATTCACTGCCTATTAACTGGTGCAGCTATTAACACTGGTGTGTGTGTACCCTTCCCTCTTATGTGTAAGAAAATGCAAACTAAGATAACGTGGATAAAGAAATAGAGAAGGTGCTTTACTACTGCAAGCAGCTTACCACAGCATAGATAATGCACAGTTTTTTAACACTAGGCAATAGTTATAGTCAAATAACCCATTCAAATCATGAGGGCTATTCAAAATACTCCATGATACACAGTTTTTGATCAAACTGCCAAGTCCCTATTTTAATACAAAACACCTCTAGGGCTTTAGGCATTACACAGAAACACAACTGAAAACTAGACTGTGGTCAAAAAAAAACAAGTGAAGTTGTTAGAAAAAGTGTTGAGTACATCTCCGTCACTTTGAAATAGCAATGTTTATTTTACACTATCTGCAGTGGAGGTGAAAGATAAAAAAACTGGACAAAGTGTCTGTGTCTGGAATGCTGCAAACGGACAGCTGGCAGATGTTTCTCGGGGTTCCTCGCCCTCTGCGCTCCTTTGATGTGACGAAATGATAGGGGATCGGCTGGTGTGATTAGACATGAGGAGCTCAGATTGTTTGCACTGTTTAATACATGAGAAGAAATCAAGACAAAAAAGGAGTGACTAGAAAATCACTTGTAAACCAGGGAATAAATCATGTTTACAGGTCTGCGCTGTAACACATGCATGTAGTAAATCATTAGACGTTTCGCTTCAGACCTTCAAAAACACTAACCACGCGGTAACTACCTCTTTATATTCGTCTTCTAAATCCCACAGAAATGAAAAATCCTGCTGCTGTACACTTAAATCCTTTCCATCTTTCTAAGAACCACTGTTTTGAGACTGCAGTACTCTGTCTGGCCAAAGAGTGGATCACATCTCCTTTTTAGCTGTGTGTGCTTGCTGGGCTGAACCCCAGACCCCTTCTCCCTCTCTTTATAGTGGTCTGTGCAGAGCTGTTGGCAGCAGTTCAGCTGGCACGCAGTCTCTTTGATTAATGGCCTGAGTGTGGGACAGTGAAGTGCTAAACTGTCCTCATGTTAATCAGCCAATTAATGCCGAGCAGAGCCGCATTACCTCTGCCCTGCCGATAATCAGTCCGTTTGCCTGTGAAGTTATGGGGCAGGATCTGGGAAAGCTTACTGCAGGACGGAGGCATGCTGTACTTTCACCGCCTGGGCCATGAAGAGAGGGACGGAGCGGCGGAACGAAAAAGAGGATGAAGCTTGAAAACAGAGAAAAAGGCTAAAAGTTGAGGATTATTCTTACACGCTGCCTTTTTTCTCTAGCTCATCTGATCAAAGGAGGCTTTGACAGCTGCTGTTTTACATCCATAGACAACATAAGGGGAAAGTTTTTTTGGTGCGCCACCAAAGATAAATGAGTGTTTGTTCTGTGATGGAGAATGTCTGAAGTTGCTATGGCAGGGAGCCCGAAGGGAATATGTGCCTTGTGTTAAGAAGTGATGCCATACTTCATCATACATGTCTTGTGTGTCATATCATATCACTATTTTCATCGTTTATGCTGCGCCGTGTCCAGGGCTACAGTGCCTCCTAGTGTGAGGGAGGACTCGGATTACAAGCCAAACTCACGGTGGGTTGCGATGGGGGATGACAGCGAACCTTTAGGATTGAGAGACCCTGACTCACACACACACACACAAAAAAAGTTTGTTTAGCCTCACAGAAAGAACACCCACCACTCATGACCCCAGATTTGGATTCATATATGTGCAACTAAAATGTAAACTACTAAATGTGCTATATATTTTGGTGATATACCTTGAGGTTTGAGTATTAGTCTTTATTTGTAGAAAGTGGTTTTGGTATCATTTGTCAAAGAGCTAGACATTGGGCCATGCTGGCAGACATTCATTTTCACTCTACTGTAAACATATCAACTGTGCAAACAAGACGAATTCCTTTGTTGGAGTGCTGGCCGGCCATATCTCTCGTCTCAGGCCGATAAGTTAACATTCTCACTAATGAGGGCATTTCACTCCAGTTCCTGATTACCATTAACTGGGCACACACTCTGACTGTGCTCTATTCAGTCTTACATACTGTGGGAAAACGTATCAGTGAAAGCTGAATACATGAAACGAGGCACTCTGTGTGTGTGTGTGTGTGTGTGTGGTCATTTGTTTAAAGAGAAATAAACAGTCTTTTCCTCCATCGGTAGGCATTTGCAAATAACTGTGCGGGTGTGACTGACATGACATGCAAAAGCCTCTCAACAGTTTGGGTGCAGTTGAAAAGGCGGCATGTGCATGACCGTGTGTGTTTGAGAGAATCTGAGTGTTTAGATTTTTTCATCCGCAGCTGCGTCTGACCACAAGGAGAATGGAATGGGTGTGAGTGTGAATGTGTGCGTGTGTGTGTGTGTCAGCTTTAATACTGCTCTGATATGGTTAAGAGATCTCCAGAAAGGCAACCCCTTGGAAACTGATAACTAGCATATGAAGGCCCTCTCGCTGTTCTTCCATAACGTGACAGGAGCCATCAGCACCTCTAGCAGGTTTGTATTTGCAGCGGTGACCCTCGGCTAAATCCACTCCTTCATCTAGACGGGCTCATTCAGCGAGCCTTTTCGAGGACCCTCTGAAGAAGACGCACGGTGAGTCCTGGTTCTGCATGCAGCCGGTGTTTTCCCCCCCTGCTCATTCCTAACATTACCTTATAAGGATATTATGTTTAAATTTTGGATGAAGGCCATCAACCTTTTAATGAAATAAGTCAACTTGACGACAACAACGACAAAAAAAACCCCTAACGTTAGCATGCGCTGTGAGGAGCGAATCGGACAGCTGTGATTTTCTGTGCTTTTGTTTACGTCCGTCGGCTTTAACAGGAAATTCATTCGTTTCATTACAGTTACTCACAACTTGAGATTACACAACAATTCTTTTGGTGAAGATAAATAGAACGGATAATCCAGCTGATTCCACCGTCTATGTGTTTAACACTTTGGGCATGCTGGGATATGTGTCACAGGTCTAATACCTCCTGCCTTTTTCTGCAGGGTAAAGTAGTTTCTCTGAACACACCCTGTAAAAAATCCGACTAACTGAACACAAAGTGACATTGTTCAATCAGCATCCTTGTTCTCTTTCCCTTTTCTCCTCGCCTGCATGCTCTGCAAACTAGACTTCTGATAACAAGCTTGTAGTGCAAGCTGGTGCAGTGCAGAACGGTTTGGTTCAAGGAAAGGCAGGATGATACTTTGAAAGATCATAATATCCTGCTAATAAACTAATATGTGTGCAGAATTTTAATGTAGATTTGCAGGCTTTGTCTCTTCAGTCTATGCAGTGGAGTAAAACTGCTATCATAGTAAATCACATCCTACAGTTTCACAACCGCCTCCTTCTAGATCCAAATAAGAGAAGATGGTTAATATCAAGGGTCTGCTCTCAACTGGCTTCAAGTAGTAGGAGGGATTACCCTTCAACCATTACATGGGGCTGGTGGTAATAAATAAAAAAAAGCCCTCCAACTGTTAGATCTCTGATTATAAAGCTGTGGTTTTCAGCCTATAAACTCAGTTCAAGACATCTCCTGGTGTGCTAAACCTGTTTTTTTTTTTGCAGTTTCATGTTTTTGAGTGACAGGAAACAGAATGAGGAAAAGATTAAACTATGTTTACACAGAGGTGGAACATTTACTGATACACCAAAAAGCAAAGGAGCGGACGGTAAACAGTGGCAAAAAAGCAACAGCGGTAAATAATTCATCCATGGAGTTTCAATCTCGGTTGCTGGAGCAAATGGGAGGAGACTGTGAACACGGTAACAAAAAGTTCCCGTTAGAGTCTTTCCTCCCCCGCAGCCGGAGCTTTACCTCCGAGACCCATCCCCGTTTCTCTGCCATATTCTCCGTGTCCCCCTCGCTCTCGCTATCCCCTCAAGTGGAAAGGCAACCGGTTAGCTTCTTGACGGGTTCTAGGAGTGAGCTGTCAACCGTCTGTCCCTTGAATGTAACATAAATTCTTCCTGTCAGGATGTGGTGTGACACAGCTTTCAGCGCGTCTGAATGGGAAGAGTAAGTGCTGGCACGGTTCCTCGGAGAGAGAGAGAGATCGCACTGATGCTCGCAAACCAAAGGATGACACTGTTTTAACCTTGATTACTGACAGGCGAAACGGTAAAGCCTTTCAGCTAAATAACCCAAAATCTCAATTAAGATGTTTATTTAAGTGGTTTTATCACATTGATATAGGAAAGAATGTAGTAGTCTATGCAGTTGTTGCAAAGTTAAAGAGTTTCTATAGAGAAGTGGTTTTATCAGCCTTCTTAAAAGGTTAAAGGATACATTCCCCCCTCTATTTTGTACTAAACTGTATAAAAGAGTGTATCTCTTAAGTAAAGAACACAATTTCAGATAGGTAAAGTGCCATTAAAACTGTGGGCTGGTGAAATTGGAGCCACTCTTCCTCTCCTCAACGTGTCTCTTTATAAGCAATTATTATAAGAGAAGGATACAGATAAAAGGTCTAGAGACAGGAGAAAGAGCAAAAGCATAGGACACCCCCCCCCCCCGCCCCGCAATCAGCACCACTACCAGAGCACAGACAGCGGATATGTTTAATCCCTAGGATCTGGGTAAGGTAGACAAAAACATTCAGAGTAACACACACACACACACACGTGCTTTTATGGGCACACAGCCTGATAAGTATCATCTCAAACTGATAACAGTTGTGTGGGTGTAAAATGAACAGCAACACAATACTTCCTTTTACTTGAATGACTGACCGTGCGGTGACATTAATAGTGTCCAGAGTAAAACGCCTGTAATAGCATTTCAAGGCCTTTTTTGTGTGTTAATGGCTGTTGTGTTGGAAGTACGTAGGAGGTCTGATAATGCCACCGAGGATGAGTGCAGCGTGAGTCTCTCAGCTGAATTGGATCATGAATGATTATACAAGGTCTCCTTTATCACAGGAGCAGGAAAAATAAAATGCAGCTTACCTTCAGCTACAAATTTGGAGGGGAGGGGGGGGATGTATAAAACAACACAGGCTTAAAGACTGAAGCCCCTTTAAAGCAGCCACGCTTACATCCTCCGTTTTGTTGTAGGCTGACAACGCGGCAATGTTTGTGCAATGTTTCTAAATGATGGCTTGCGAGTGAGCCTTGGAAATGAGAGAAAACGGTTAAGATGTGCAGCGTAATGTAGGGGAGGTAGAGTTTGTTGTAGACATAAACACAGGAAGAAAAAAAGTGTGGTTTTAAAATCCCTTTGTGATACTAAAGTAGGGTTAGCTTAAAAAGTAAAAAAGAGGAGTAAAAAAAGAATTGCCTGGTATAAAGAGTAGAAAGGAGTAGGTACAGTTAAGGGCGTCAGAACAACCACAGTTAGTATGCATGATCATGCTGCACACACCCACACACACACAAACACTTTAGTCTGGCTTGTGAAGGGTAATCAGCGATTTCTACATGACAGGAGTCTGACACGTTGCCATGTCATCATATAACTGTAACCTGTAGTGTGTCTGAAGCAGAGACAGACAGGAGACAACGCCCGACCCAGCAGGTGAGCTTCCTTTGGTGAGAGGGGAAAACAGGTGGACCGACACATGCATACGGAGCACGATTAATGTTATACTCAGGCAGAGACACAAAGGGCCAGACGCACTGAAGCTCCTTTATGTTAATCTGATGGCAATTTAACATGTCGGTCTCGTGTCTGAACGGTGGAACGTGCTTCTCTTCTTCATGCGTTTAAGGGAAGATAACACAAGGAACAGGAAGAGATGCAGCGTAGGTAAGTTTACTCCGGGTTCACTGTAGTTCATCGTGAAAAAGCAGCTGCAGATTTGTGCACGAATATTAAGAGACAGTTGTGAGAGAGAACAGAGCTTTTTCATGAACTTGTATTCTATTGAATTTCAATGGATTCACAGTGAGATTTCCAAAACATTGTTAAATATTTTAGATGTCCAACCTACTTCTAACACTGAACAATCTGAGCATCTTTATAGTCGTCACGACAACACAGACCATAAGAGTATTTCTGCTATGAGCTAAACTAAAAAAAGCTGTGGTTCATCCAAAGCAAAATCCTTTTTTGTATGCTAAATATCACCTGAAGCTTTTTCAACTCTTCAGCTTGCTGTATGATCATATAATGAATGAGGACTTGGGTGGCAGTTAAGATTCAGGAAATATATTCTGAATAATAATCATCGGAGACGAGACAAGAGCCATTTTTAAAAAAAAAAAAAAATTTCAAAGTAATAAGAGCAGAAGCTGAAAGCACGGAAGCAATTGCTCAAACTACAGAGTAGTGAGAAATGACAGCGATTGTAAATCTAGGGTGGCTGGCGATAATGTGATGTCTTCATAATGCTCGTCCCATACAGACAACTTTACAACAGTGTGGCGAAGGGATCTCTGATGATTTGTCTTCAATAGATAAGGTGCAATGTAATGCATACATATCCAGAACATCCCTTTGTTTTAATACTGGAGGGAATCATAGAGATAGAGATGGAGCAAACACATTTTAAATCAGTAAAAGTTGATGCAAAGAAACAACAACATTATAACATTTATCTGACAGTTGTAATTTCTAATTACACAGTTATATGATGCACTGTTAACCACCTAACAGAAGGCTGTATGAAGTTATAATAATCTGCCAGTTTGACCATGACCACCTGACCACATAAATGCTAATTTGGGCTTAATTAACACCGCCACTAGCAAGCTTTAACATAATACATGCATCTTGCACCAAATGGCAAGAATGAAAGCCTAATGAATTTAACCCTGTGTGTGCCATTTAAAAAGAACACACCCTCCGATCGGTTCTGTAGAGGTTGTAAAGGTCTCTGAGACAGCCAGAAATAAACACTGCTGACTTTTTAACTAAATGAATAAACTTGACTATTAAGATTTTGAGAGTGTGAGATGAACCCTATGCTTGGGGGGGAAAGCCTTGGTGTATGTTGGTAACCATTTTGTTTTCCAGCAAATGATGCCCTTGCCCCAAAAGCTGAATCAAATTAGCATGCAGTGTTGGCTCACGGGCATGCCATAAACAGGGCTGCTTTTGTTAATTATCCACGGATCTCAGTATTACAAAGAGTGTTCCTAGTGTGCCTTAGGCTAAGTTACCTTCAAATAGAGAGAGGGGGTGGGGGGGGGGCAAACTTGAGATTCATGGAAAAATAAAAAAAACTGTAAACAAATATATAAACATGATGCCCTAAACACATGTTTTTCTAAATCAATACTCTCATCAGCCTTGCAAAAATCATAGTTTTTGTTCATTGTTTGGCTACTGTAAAAGCAGAAACATCCATAAATAAATTGTTTTAAGTGTTTTTTTTTCCTTTCTGTTTATCTGACCTTTACGCTGAAAGTTTGTGATGTATTAAAATTAAGTGCAAAGAACTCAGTGAGCTTTGGAAATGTCTTTGTATCAAAAAAAAAACAGCGATTAAGTTTCAGTGCAACAGAAAACAACAGGTCCTTTCATGAAATTTGTTATCCACTTTTCTGTCGTTGCTTTTAAAGCAACATGGTACCGCAAATCAAAACACAGTGTGCATTCATCTGGCTAACATTAGCATTGCAAAAGACATTAAGTCATAATACTTTTACTTATCAAAAAAAAAAAAAAAAAGGGGGTCATTTGGAGCTGTTCAACTAAACAAAAAACATTTGGGTACATGCCTGGCAACGTTCAGTGATATTACATCTGGTGAATAGGCATGCAAACCTCTGGCCTCGATCTGCTAATGTTTATCGATGCAAACGGCCGCTTCTAAAATAAAGTGCATCTTCGGTTACCCGTTATCACTGTCCGCAATCTGCTTCAGTGACAGAAGCGACAGAGGGACAGTTTCTCCGCTAGACGTACAGGGGCCTTTACACTGACTGATACCTCCACAGTGCATGTTAGAGGTGCTGACACAACACCATCTGTTTCAGAGGGAAAGCAGGCGCGGAACAGCAAAGAACAGCAAAACTGCTAAACAGCTCAAGAATTAAGACACTTATTTTAAGAATACTTCTGGGAGAAACATGCTCATAACCTGCTGACTGTAAATATTCAAACTATTTTTAACAGTAACGACCGAGAGAGAAAAACAAATACGTCAGATGAAGTGTGCTGGTTGGTGTAACAACATTTACTCAGCTTGCATGAGGTCACCCATTGCTAAATTCAGTGTGAGGTGTAGAAAGGTTCATTGGTGCCAGACAGTGCTGAGGTGGGTGGTTTCTCCCCCCCCTCCCACCCCCTCTGAGTTAAGTCTCAATGGTGTCTGCATCTTGCCTTGTTGGTCACTGAAGCCCATAATCACAGTGTTTTGTCAAAAACTAAAGGCTGATCAGGGAGGTGGAGAGGAAGGGGCTCCACCTGCCTGTCAGTCAGTCAGTCATGTTCGTGCTCTAAGGGCGGAGGTGACTCTTATTGTGGTGAGGTGTGTTTGCCCAAACAAGTAGCGGAGATGGAAGCTCAGAGAGGCAACTGTGAGTGTGAGTAGGTGTGTCTCCGAGTGTGATCTTGACAAAAGGCTGATGACACGCTGTGGACAGCTCCGATGAGAAACCTCATTTTCCTCTTACTTTGAAGTAAGGACACCCTGTTCTTAGTGAAGAAGTAAAGAGCCCATGAACATAAAGTACATAAAGTATGATTATGTGTATTATCTATCATCTGTGTTGTGTGTAAGGGGCTATATAAACAAAGCTAAGTTCAGTATATACAGTATCATAAGTAAAAGCTGTACATTTAAGAGCTGAAATCAACAATTATTTTCATTATCGATGAGTCTGCCCGTTATTTTCTCTATTAATCAATTACTCAATAAAATGGCAAAAATAGAGGAAATTGCCTGAAACCTGAAGATACTCAGTTTATGATCATATAAAACAGAAAAAATTAGAAAATACTCATAATTGAGAAGCTGAAACTAGTGAATGTTTGACAAAAAAATGACTGTAACTATTAGTAGGTTACAATAGATTCGGATTATTTTGTCGATCGACTAAAAGATTAATTGCATCAACTCTAGTATATTTATCTTGTTATGTAAATATAACCTCTGCAACACATAAAGAAAAATTAAGGCTGGGCCAATGAATTTGTTTTGTAAGAATGCTTATTTCCTTCAGTACGCTAATGTTGGCTAATGTGTCCATAGAGAAGAGGAAGGTAATTGAGATCATGAGTTGTGATAATTTTGATGTGTTCCCTCTAACAACCAGTGGAGCTTAATTTCAGAATGATACAGCTAACATTTTAAAAATGTGACCAGGAAATATTAGGCTTTATAGCCATCATGGTATCATTACTTACATTATACAGCTGAATGCAAGAAAGATGATTAAAAACCTAAATTCTTATTGTTGGACAAATTAAATTGGATAAAGCAGGTTGTAGTGGCAGCATGAGGTGAGCTGGTATTATACAGATTCACATCAGACAGGAAGCTGAACTGCTTAAAGGGAAAATTCACCGCTGTGAATATGAAGATTTCTTAAAACAAGGTCACCTATGTAGTAGAAATGTGCAATTATATTTGAAATGAGTACCCTATGACTGGAGAAAACTGAGGCTGTAGATTCCCCTTACCGCTCTTAAGGGGGAATCCGACAACAACCAGCATGCATTGCGTGCGACCCGTCCAATCAGACTGACTGACTCTACTGACGGTGTGTTTACAGCCAGCAGAGCGGCCGTTCATTTGCATGTACTACCCTCATTGTAATTATACAATTCTTATTGAAAATTGGCAAATCTTCCCTTTAAAATGAACACCCTACATGTTCTTTCATTAACTGCTGCTGTTGACTGCCAACACTCAAATGAATCCCCTCTAACTCTGTCCATTGACTTGATTATGTTTGGTCTGCATGTTTAAATGTTGTAATCCCTCTACTATTGAAATGCATACGATGTTTACAGGCATGGTCAGTAGCTGCATCATAGACAGCTGGTTTTTGAAACTTTACACTGAATTTAACACTAGTATCACGACTAGGACTTCATCAGTGCTACTTTGGCTACGTTTGTGTAAATAGCACAGACGATTTCTTGGCCACACAGCACATAAAGATGATCAACTCTCACTTCAACTGCATCACTGATGCCAAATTCTTATAAAAGAATGGTAAATGTAATCAAACGCACACAAATAAAAATATTATTGGACAGCAGAATATTATCAACATCACTGTATCTAAGCCTAGCTTACATTTTGCCTGGCAACAGTATTTGCTCTCGCTTCCCCTCGGGCATTTATCTTGGGGGTATATATTAGGTGGATTTGCCGTTCATGACTTTATCAGAGGAAAGCATCTGTCTCCCATCTGAGGCTGTAAGAGCTCCATTTGTACAGTTTCAAATGGATTGGCACCCCGTGGTTGACAAAGACAAAAGGCTTTAAAAGAAATTAACTATTAAACAGGGCTGTCTGGTTAAATATTCATTTTAATCCAGCACTGAATGAGATACCCATCGAGTCCCGTTCGTGACATCTTGCGAGGCAATTAAAAGGGAATTTCCATCCCTTCTCGCAGGCCGAATTAACAGCTTGGTGGAGACCATTCGAACAAAAAAAACTCCAAACTATCAGTGTCAAAGATCAGCTTGCTCTCTTTTGTTTTAACTAAGCTGAAAACAAGATCTTAAGAGCAGCATCTGCACGAAGGAAGGACTCATGTTTGAGTTAAATCGCCCATTCGGCTAAGCTTTTGATGTGTTCAACCTTTTAATTTGCACCTCACAAAAATGCCCCGAAACACAATCCTTTGAAAGACAAAACACTTTTGAACAATTACAGTACACAGCCGGTGGAACTAATATGACAAGCACTGAAACTGTTACATCTCCATCAGCCTTCAGATATCTTTGAAGCTCTCCAACACAAGAAAAACAAATACAGTGTGTCCTTAGCGTAGGGGTTATTTTGAAGCTATCCACTGCAATTCATCAATTCCTGGTATGAGAAGGGTGGCGGGGGGGGGGGGGTAGTTTTCAAGAAGAATGAAAATAAATTGCACAAAAAAGGATAGCAATGTCATCATACTAGAGATATTCTTCAGCGCCTGTTTGAAGCCAGATCTTCTGTCGCTTCTTCTCAGTGGGGTACAGACACAAATCTAGTGTGGAAGGGTTTCATTGTCTTTGAAGAGGGCGACGTTTGGTTGGTGTTTTAGTGGCTATGAGGTCTTATTACAACTAATGACCCTCCTCAAGAGGTACCATGTTATGTGAGGTACCCCCCAAAAACTACAACAAGAGGAGCCCCCATCCTGGAAAATTGTGGTGGCAGCCTTGGCTGTTGGGGGCCCTGCTACCAACCTAGCCTGAGGAAGCCTCCTACCACCTACAGCGCTGCTAATGGACGCTTTCGGTCTGTCTGAAAGAATAATAAGAAATATCTGTGGAGTCGAGCTGGCAAGCATCACTATAATCACTGCCAACTATACACTAGACCTGAACGGAGTCTATTAAATGTGTGACACTGTGGTATAAAGGAAATGGTTACTTGTTTTATAGAACACTAGAATACTAACATCCTTTAGTAAATGTATCAGCCATATTTTAATGATAAAGACACATACAAACACCCAGAGCAGAATTAACGTCTGAAAACAGCTTATCCTTGCACATCTTGCTCGCTTTGTGTCTTGGTACATTACCTGTGATGTACTCTCTATGCATTCAAATAGCATCTTTAAAAATGCACTGGAGGAGAGTAAAAGAGAGAAGAGTTTAATAAAAACCCTTATTGGTGACTTAATGTGATCCTATTATTGTCTATTGTCTCACTTCTTTCCAAACTTATGTTACTTACATTTACTTGTTGGCTTGTCTGATTACTTCCTGTCCCCTAAATGAAGCACTATGTACACACTTGTGGATGTAAACAGCCTCAAACTAAAGCTGACAGTCGGTGTTTAGTACTTCATTTCAAATCCAGTCTGCTGCAGTACAGCCACAAAAAACTCTTGCAGATTCATGCATTATAGGTGAAATGCCTCAAGCAGGGGATTCAATATGTAATGTGAGGGAATTTCCAGGCTCAGTTCGGATCACGTTTCAGGTGGCGGCACGTTGACCTCCCAATGTTTGGATAGATATGATTAACGAGATGACTGTCACTTCAAACAATATAAAAGATAGTAGTCAGAGATAAAGATCTCAACTATGAGAACAAGCCTGCATTGTAACAGCATGTGATAGTACACTAAGGTATCACATCTATTAAAAAAGATTTTAAAAAGTCAAACATGTGCTGATAACACAGAATTGTCTGCTTAACCCGTTGCCGTGTTCAGTCAGGTACTCAGACACTCTACGGAGCTGACCAAGATGCACACACACACACATACAGAAGGAGGCATGCAGGAGGGTAAATAATGCATGCCTGCACAGGACATGAGAGAAGGGCGTAGTTTGGAGTGGTAGGAGTGGATTGGGCTGGGGGCTTGTGGGGGCTCGCTTATGCGTGCCAGCCTCAGACAGCTCACCACAGGAGAGACGCAGACACAAAAGAAAACTCACTGTCATGGTCACGAAAGCAGAAATGACACTAGGCAGCCGCAAAACAAGCCAGCTTGAATTTTCATCAAAACAAACACGCGAGCTGACACGGTGTGACTTACACTATAGCCGCTGTCAAAATAGTGGAGCAACACTCATTTGACAGTAAAAGGCCATATCGGGGCTTGTTTACACTGCTGGGGACCTCAGACTTCCCCCCGGGGTCTTTGAGGCTCCGGCCTAAAACTCTCGTCTGACCCAATTATCCAATTAGCTGAAGTAGTGGCCAGACTGGAAGGTGATGACAGCTGGAACACCTGCAGAGGCTGTGCCCAGCGTGGGGCCCGGGGTCCTGGAGACCAGACCGACCAGTACTTTTTTTTCTACCGACGTTAGCCAGGATTGTGTTCTGCAGAAACAGAGGGAGCTCTGTAGTGAAAGCTTTGTTGAGATTCTGAGCAGGCTGAGGTATTTCTGTCAGAATAAGTTCTCTACAGAGAATTACCCCCTTTTCAGTTAGACCCATTGACGTAGGCTTTAATGGCATTCTAAGCAACACAAAAGGTGTAAGAAAAAAGTCAAAAAAAAAAAGTTCTTAATTGCAAACCTACAAGAGCTATGTCAACTGGAAGCTTAAATAATTACATCCCTGTGGTGCAGGAGCTGACTGTCCTCTCTCAGCATTAAGTCTTTTGACTGTGGTGACAAACTCTAGACGGTGACATGCCATTGTTACGTGACTCCGGGTGCTTACACCCTTCCGTCAGTTTCCCAAATAGAGTAACATTTTAAAAAGAAACCACAACATTTCTGTTTGCCCAACGGGTACTTCTCAATGGGACAAAGAGCAGCCTTGGTTTTTGACAGCTCCGCCGAAGGTCTGGCTGCCACTTCCAAGAGTCAAAGCATTTTTCTCTCCCTCGAGGCATTTTTCCCTCCTTTTCCTCAAGGTAATTCGACAGTTGTGTGGTCACATACTTGCACACTCCTTTGCCTCTTCAGATGCCAAGAATTAAGGGATTAGGGAGGAGCAGAAGAATCCATAGGAAGTGATCTTGACTCTCTGCTTTGATTTGTTCATCAAGCTTTTGTTTGATTTTTCATATAAAAAGACATCAAGCTTTGATCACGACTAACCACACTTATAGTGAAGCACCAGTTTTTTTCAAGATGAAAGGGAGTGAAACAGAAAAACCCTGGCAACAGATCTGAAGGAAGGATGTTTTTTTTTTTTCTTCTCAATTCACTTTGTCTTTTCAAGATTATGAAAATCGAATGGATGACCAAACTGTGAAGATCAATCACACACGCACACATGTGAGGCTGTGTCTTTGACAAAGAGCTGAAAGGCAGTCCTGAGTATGTCCGTCCATTGCGGAGAGGTGCGGAGTACTGCCGCAGTGGAAGTGCAACGGGCAATTATGTGTTACACATGACATCTCTTGTGCTTCTGTGTGTATAATTACACTCAGGAAAATGACATTCTTCTCCAAACAAAGCAACACCGACAACCAGTTATATCGTATGTAGAAGGACACATACTTATCATACCAGACGAGTAGAGGGAGGCGAGGCACACAAGTTCCCTTTTCTAATGCTGTTTATTCTTTTAGACGCCTTTTAAAGAAAATAAGGGGGCCATTGCATGACTTTGTCTGATATCCGTCAGTCTCCCTTCAAGACAGGTGGCTGATTTACCTGAAACAAAAGTCCAATCTGAAACTTTTGCTTATTAAGACTACGATGACAAGGCAATATCCCTACACAGTGAGACAGAGAACAAGGGGATATGGGAGCAGAATGGATTCTGACTTGTGTGAAGGCTCAGGCTCACATACCAGCTACTAGCCACAAAAAAGCAAAATGCTTGGCCTCAAACACAGTAAGCACTGATGAATCTCAGGCTGAGAAACACAAGACCATTTGTGAAAACAGAGAGAAACGTTGAAGTAATATTCCACGAAGATCTTTTTACAGTTCGCTGTATATTTACTTACGGAAACTATGTGAAGCGGATCAATAACACCGTCAATTCTGACACTTCTTACTCACATTTATAATGCAAAATTAACTCTTTTAATACACCCTCCTTCATATCATTTCTATGTGGAGACTCCATCCATAGAATAAAATATCAAACATTTCATGACTTCATATTAAAGATTCATGACTGGTCTACTTTGGTTTGAAGCATAAAAAAATCTGAAAGTTCTATGACTATAAAAAATGTTTTTTAATAATTTTATGCTCTCTTTATTACCCAATTTAGGACCTAGTAAGATTTCTAGAAATCTTTTGTGGGAACAAAAGCCAGAGTGTTAAAGCTTTTGAGCCAGTGACCCGGTTACTGTGAAGATAACATACAAGATGCCAATTCTCACAGGAGCAGCGCTGCTATGTTCACGGAGCCAAAATTTAATTAATCACCAAAAAAAATTGTTGGAAAGCAAATTTTTGCAACGACATACCAGTGAAAGACGTCCCTGACACTATGAAAACTATACTGTAGTGGTGACAGACATCTAGTGTTCGCTGCAAGTTTAAACACACTTATCTAATTTGCAACTACAATTTGGGCTTCGTGTGCTCTGAACTTCACCTTTGCTCGCGCTTCCCCTTCACTGTAGGCTTGAAACCAGACCTGACCGTAGGAGGCCGAAAGAGAGGGTCTAAGAGGCAAATCACATTGTTTAAATGAAATATGAAACCATGTCATATCTTAACCTCGAGCTGAGTTAGTGGAGAAAATGAAGACTGACAGAACTGTATGAGGGTGGGCCTGCAGATAAAGGGACACCCAGGGTACGAACGGAGGCAAGCGGCCTCTTACATCACTCAACGCTCTGAACGTCTTGAAGCTAGGCTACTCTCTTCGGAGTGAGGAGAGGGGGGACATTTTTCAAATACCTGAAGGATATTTACACACCTGCTCAGTGTGAGGTAGAGGTACACAGAGGAGTTGGAGCACGGTTCTGTTTCAGGCCACTGAAGAGACAATACAATCTTAACCTGAGTGCTGGACTGATTGACACTATTCACGACGACCACAAAAACATAACTGTGTAAATATTTGCACATTTATATCCACGTACGTAACCCCCTGTGATGAAGCACCGGGGGGTCAGACTGTACCTATATTACAGAATGCCGACTCAGGTCAAAGATGATCTTAACTTCGTTATTGTTGTAAAACAATGAAGGCAGCCCTTGGAACGTGGCGGTTTATGGCAGGCTTGGGTGGAAGGGAGTGGGGGGGGGGGGGGGGGGGGGGGGGTTAGCCTTAAGGGCAGAAACCTGTGGTGTAATCAAGGCCCTTGCCAAATTACAGGCCAAAGACACTACTACGCAGAGTTTAATCGAGGGCTGAGAGAGAGGTCACCCATTATACTAATATTCTTGAGTCAAGGAGCACATTCCGATGTAAAAACGTCAACACTAGGAAACAGAGGGAGGCCCTACTTATTCTAGGCATCCTAAGTGTCTAGGCGCACCAGCTCTCCTTTGTTTATAGCTACAAAAAAGCTTTCAGCAGGGAAATAATAATAGCATTACAGTCTGCTCGATGCATTTTGGCGATGTGTAGCCAAAGAGGAATGTAGAGTGGGTACAAAAAAGGGGTTGCGCTGGCTCTTTCAACTTCTCTAGAACACAAGCAACACTGAGCAGGAGACCTGTAGATGTCAACAAGTAAGTTCCTGTTTGTATAACATGTCAATAAAAATGTATTTTGCGTTATAAGATCAACAGATATCTTGCCAGCTCTCAGATGAGTCCTCACTTTCTTTCCAAACGGAAATTTGTATTTAAAAAATAAATAGATTAAAGACAAAAAAACATCTGTACTGTTTACTGCAGTTCTTGAAACAATTACCCCCGGCATGTGTTTTTTGGTTTATGGGATCTTTGTAGTTTGAGTACATTAGCAGTGGTTAATCAGTCATTTTACACTGTATTACCAGTTTATTAGATACACCTGTTTTATGTTATCCTGTAGCGACTCCTATCTTTTTGAAGCTTATAATGTTCAGTTTTTGTTGATATTGTTAAACGGTTGTGATCATATTCTACGGTTACAATATTAGCACACACACACTGACATATCAAGTTGTCTTCAGCTGAAATTCATTCTTAAAGAACTACTATCATGAAGAATAAATGAATAATAGGGGGTGTAACAGTTCCTGTATTCATCCCGAACTGTTCAGTACAGGATGTTCGGTTTGGTAAAAGCGACTTTCCTCGGTTTGGTATGCACCCTGACCTAAACAATAACATGTAACATGTGGGTAGCATACAGCATGCTGATGGATGGTTGCTCGCCGGCATAGCCAAGTTACCCTGGTTAACCTGGATACCCATGCTCATGTAGTGTTGCTGCCATCATTATTATTAAAATATGCGTTGTTTTCCCTGCATTTAAACAATTTTGCGTCTCCCCAGTCTCCTTCTCATCTGTGTGAAACTGAATGTCGTGAGAACCGGTTCTGAGTGACCATGAATCAGCAGAAAACAGCTGTCAGCAGGTGTCCTGACTCCTCGTAGGAAATAGAGGGTTTGTTTTGCTTTTGCACTGCAGCACAACTAAACTGTTAGTTAAGGCCAATGACATTTTTCAAAATAAAAGGACCAAACTATTATTTTCTAACTTCCTTTTTCCTGCTGTACCGAAAACATACCTAACTATGAATTTTGTGTATCATTACACCACTAATGAACACGCAATATCCTGAAACAGCATTAATATCCTATGGTGACTGACATTAACCATTCTTCATCAAGTTTTTGATTTTTAGTTGTGCAGTGATTATGTAGTATGAAAACATACAGAGCCAAACACAAAACACACTCATACATATTGAAATAGAGATGCACGGCCTTGTTTGGCCTTGTTGTGAGGATAGCTGACCTGGTTGATTGAATTGGCAGTACACGAGGAAAGGCCTGTTCCCAGACAAGACACGAAGAAGATGACGGGGTCAAAGGGCACTGGAGCCATTGCGTAGCCGGCTGCTGCAGTCGTAACCACCAGTGCTGAAATCACCAGAAGAAAAACAGAACAAATCAAAACAGGAATTTAAGAGTGCCCTTCTTTATGCATTACTTCTTAAATTAACAGTAGTCTACTGGTTAAGATGCATGCCGTGTAAATGCAACGTCCGCGGTTTGTTTCCTGCAGCGGACCTTTATTGCATGTCATTCCCCTTCTCTATCTCCCCTTGTTTCCTGTCATATCTCAACTACCACTATCCAATAAAAGGCATAAAAGTGCCCCAAAAAATATTTAACCAAAAAAAAACTGGTAAAGAACACTGCAGATGTTATGCTTTGTTGTCGTAGAAGCCTGATTCAATGTAGAGTGAAGGAGAGCGGTGAGAAGGAAAAGATGAGATAATATCATATTATAATAGTGCAAGATGAACTGCCTTTTCATGCGTTCTTTTTATTTGTTTGAAAACAAATTATAATCAGTCATTAAATGAGTATTCACAGACTATCCAGCTGAGAGTATGCCTTAGGCTGTATTCAGACTGAAGCTCACTGCCGCAGGGTTGAGTGGAGGTGTGTGGGCGTGTTTATTTGTGCTCTAGAAAGTAACCGCTGTGGAAAAAAAAAAATCAGAAAATAACGTTTTATTCATCTGATTCACCGGCTTTCTCCCTACCACTGCTGCCTCTCTTCACTCTCTAGCTCGCTTGACCACAGCTGCTCTCTCTCCCTCTTTCTTTTTCTCTCTCAACTTTACTTTTTAAATAAAAAAATACTTTTAATGTTATCAAACAAAGAGAAATGTCCTCTCCTCCTCCATGTAACATCTTTGTACTCCTTCATGGCAGGGTTGTACAGCTCTGATCAGTCTCTTCGCAAGCTGTGATTGGCCACCGCAGCCTTCAGCCACAGTGGTATCAGCTTGCATTCCACCAAAAGTAGACTGGATCAACTTTCCCACACAGTCCACTGTGGCCAAGCCCCACTAGCTTGACACTGCCCACAGACTTACTTATCCATTGCTGATCCATATGTTCAGTATGTTCCAAACACTAATACAGACCTGCCGACCCTGGACAAATTTTTTGAGCGACCTAGATGTGTCAGATGCAAATCACTGCTGTTCGCACAATGAATTATTGTACATAATTTGCAAAAAAAACAGTACATCATTTGCTTACATGCAGCAGTCAAAACAGACAAAAATGTGAATATAATAATTATGATATAATATAATTGTGAATATAGTGCTATGAGAAGTAAGGAGGGGGAATGAGAGGGATAAAATCTATGTTGTGCTGCTGTTGATTTGCAGTTTCCTGAGATGACATTACGCATTTCTCAATAACCATCATCCCCGCTTGATGTTTGGATGAAGGCAGGGGAATGAATCTGACGCTACGATTGGTCGAACTCTTCTTCTTCTGCTTTTCTTTTTGCTGTTAGACTTCAGTCCTGCACATGCACAATTGAACTAACGGGCATCACAGGCTTTTTGCATGGTTTAGAGTGACAGATCGTATCAGCGTACTTCGATGTCAAAATGCATACAGGTTAGCAGGTCTGCTAATAGTTTCTCCACAAAAATAGCTAAACACACTATTTACACCTCAGGCCACAGGCTCCCCATAGCTGTGAAGCTCCACCAGAAGAAGCATATTTAGAGATTTATTGCAAAAAGCAAGAGTTGTTTGAAACATACTGAGCATACGGATCAGCAGCAAAGTAGATTACACTGCAGGTCTTGTCTTGTGTGACCGTGGCTCAAGTGTGAGACAACAAGGAGCACATTGTTGCATAGCAACACGGCAATAATACCATAAACTCGCAGACTTAATGAATAAATGACATGACTGTTTTCTCTAATACTATGCTCTGCACTACTATGTAATCTTGCTGCTTGCACAGTTCTATTCTATTTATGGTGAATAAGCAGGTACTTTTGCACCTGTGGTGATGAATATATATCTGTATTTTCTTCACCCATCTTCTTCTTCACCAAGTTCTCACATAGTTCAATAGGTGTATGTGATTCTGCATCACATAAGCCTTTCTGTTAATTATCTGCACGCATCAACTTCCATCTGCATATCTTATTTCATATGACATAATAAAGATGCATTGTATTCTACCTGTGAGTTTGATTTTGGCGAGTCTGGCGTAAACATCCGGCAGGTCAGCCACATCGACCTTCAGCTGCTTCCACTGTCGGTCTAAACGTGCCTCCCTCGCCTCATCCGTCTCCACCTGGACATGGGGGGCCTCGTCCGAATTCGCAACCGTACTGGACATAGATTTTTTCGGTAACACTGCATCTTCTGTGGCGGCCTTCAAGGTGGATATTTCAGGCTGTGCCTTACTGGTGACATCGTCTGGCTGCGGATCAGCGTCTGTGGCCGCAGGATCAATAGTCGGTATTCTCTGGACCTGCCTCTCAACGCTGTCATCTCTCTCATCCACAATGGTTAGCACCGGAGCCTGTTTGGGGATGGCTCGTTGGTGAAGCTCGTTGTTGCTCTTTGCTACATACTGAGAGGAAAACAAGTGGACGAGGCGGTTAATGGGATCATTTACTGTTATGGTAAAACATACTGCAAAAAAAAAAAAAAATCAGTACACCCTCAAGGTACAGACAGGAAAATGCATTCATAAAAAGCAACACAACATTTTTTGCATAGGAGGATGAAATGAAGACACTGAGACTAGTTACCTGACGTTTCAGGAAGTTGAGATGCTGGTACGTCAGCCAGTTTGATGGATCTCTTCTATGCAGCTGAATAAGACTGCGAGTAGTCTGGTTACATCGAGGGACATTTTGAATCAACTTCTGTTTCACACTAACACCAACCAAACCTACAAGAAACATAAGACACAATGTTTAGTCATTAAAATACATACTGTTTGTTTGGTTTCATATTGTCTGTCTGTCATAAAACAACATACACATAACATACTTGACAATAACTAAAAAACACAGAAAACCAAAGACAAATACTATGATTCAATCCCATATGGAACATGGGCAAGAAGAGACAAAAAAAAGAAAATATATAAATAAAGAACCACCAAAACCAATGTAAAAAAGCACCACACAAGATGAAAAACACTGTCTAGCTAAGATATCCTCATTAAAAGATATCCTATCTTATTTCCAAATGGATTCAGGCCTCCTAGAAACATGCTAACAAGGATGACTGCTGTGCCTCTCATATGTTATCAGTAATAATTAAAGTTGCAACATTTAGTCAAATAAGCCATTGACAGAAAATTTATCGCTAGATATTTTGACAACTGAATAATCATTTTGGTTCCAGCTTCTTAAATGTGAATATTTTCATGTTTCTTCAGTCCTCTATGACAGTAAACTGATATCTTTGGGTTGTGGACTTACGGGGACAAAACGTTACATTTTTCACCATATTCTGACATTTTATGGACCAAACAACTTACATTTACATTTTTTCATTTAGCAGACACTTTTATCCAAAGCGACGTACATATAAGACTGATACAACACAATCAGGGATCTAGTCAGGAGACAACAACACGACTAAGTGCCATAAAGCTTATAAAGTTTGGGACCGATAGGACGTAGATGCCGACAGGCAGTGCAACAAGGCAATGCATAGAGTGCATAAATTGCTTAGAAGCATGTTTTTTTTTCTCCCTACAGTCCATCAAGTGCAGAGGTGTTTGCGAAAGAGCTGGGTCTTTGGTCTCGAGAGGGACTCTGGAGATCGAACAGAGTTTGGTGACTCCTTCCACCACCAAGTACTACAGAGGAGAAGAGTCTAGCTAGTGACTTAGGGCCCTAATTGATTAATTGAGAAAATGATCAACAGATCAATCAATAATGAACATATTAGTTAGTTGCAGCCCTAGTAATGATGATATATCACTGACAATACAGTTCTATATTTTGTTGTGATATAATAGCATGTGGCAACTGAGAGATGTAAACCTACAGTTAAAACATTAAATGTGTACTCAGAATGGCTAAAACACTTCACATACACCAAGAAATGTATTAAGCACACGGAACTGAGATGGATGCAGTATGATACTAACGTTACCGAGCAATATCCTGCAGGATGTCACACTGAAAAATGCTTCTTACTTTGCCACTCCATTTATATCCATGCGGGTAGACCAAATTAGAAACACCGCAGTATTACAGTTCATCTGCACAACAAACGACAGCCTCGAAAATTACAAAAACAAAACAGTTCTAGCAAACTCTGAACATTATAATCGTTACCAAGATAAAACTGATTGCAGGTCTGTTGCAAGTTATAAGCCTGCATTAATTTAGCTGTAAACTAAATGTATTACTCGTGTTGGGTTACGTGGGGACAAACATAATACGAGTGAGGTGTCGATAGCGTCACTACCAAGAACTGTCACATAACCTGACAGTTATAAAACCTACATCGACATTACTTTTAGGGTTTGCTTTTCATGCTGTTTGATAAAACACATTTACATAAAAACACTGAAAACGTTGTCGTTATTAATCAGTTATTTTTTGGTGTCTACAGATGTGGATGACTTCTCTCTAAGGTCACTGCTCTTCCCAAACATACCACAGCAGAAGGAGCAATCCGAGTAGCTAGCATTACATGCTAAGCTAGCAAACTAGCTTCCATCTTAGCCTCAAAGGCTGTTTTCGTTGGGTGCAAATTTTCAAAATGACAATGAAATGTAACGACGTGTTAAACAAAACACAACATTATATCTGGTTTTACCTGACAGTCTGCTACATGGCGCTTTATACATGTTCTCGAATCATAAAGCCGGCTCCCGTTACGACCCTTTCACATGCAGCGAGCCGCCATTTTGACCTCGTTAGGTAAAGTGAAATACTTCCGGGGCACAAAACGTCAGACCGCGCGTGTATGTCACGGATGTGTGTGGGTGTCGGTGTCGGTGTGTGTGTGTGTGTGTGTGTGTGTGTGTGTGTGTGTGTGTGGCAGACACGCAAGTAGGAGAGCGTTATGTCAAGCAACGATGAAATAATACTATTACTAGCTCTAAAATTACTTCTCCTTTCTAAAGTAGATTTAGTTAAGAATAATGTTAAAAAAATATCCTGACACAACACTTGAATTCTCTATGAGAATATCAGCCTATATAAATTGGTAATAATAAGTATATATTATATATCAATAATTATTTATTGCAATTAATTAATATTTACTTTCATACTCCAGTACTTTTTCATTAACTAAAAAACAAATGTATACTTTATTATTATTATTATTATTATTATTATTATTATTATTATTATTATTATTGTGTGATTGCTGAAAGCATTCAAACTATTGTTATCCAAAGCTTTATTATTATTTTTCTTCCATATGTTTTTCACTGGCTAACTACTTCTGCATACTTTCATTTACAGAATCCATTCAAATATCAATACATTCAGCTCTCTGAGGACATTTATGCTATTACTTTTTATTTTTTATAACTTTTATACTTTTTAAGATATTAAGCTTTTTCAACATTTTTTTTACAATGTAAGTAAATAATAATAACAATAACAACAACAACAACAACAACAACAACAACAAGAATACTACTACTACTACTGGTACTAATAATAATAATAATAATAACTTTATTTGTATAGCACCTTTCATACAAGAAATGCAGCTAAAAGTGCTTTACAACAAAAATTACATGACAAGGACATAAAAGAACATAAAAGGATGTAGAAATTAAAACATTGATGTAACATAAAAGGAGCAAATGACATACATATAGACTTACATGTGCATACTGGCCCTCATTCTGTACATACATACACACATACATACATACATACATACATACATACATACATACACACATACACACATACATACATACATACATACATACATACTCTACATACATACATACATACATACATACATACATACTCTACATACATACATACTCTACATACATACATGTAACTCATCTAATCCATCATAGATGTAAGGTTAAACAATACTTAAATATATGACATATATGACATTTTCTGTGTGAAGTAGTGTCTGCCCTTTTTTACTGAAGTAACTTTTGATTTTATAAAAGTCCATATTTTAGGGAAGGTGGCCCACCTCCACTATAAAACACACAAACTGCTTTTTACCCTCATTCCAAACAACTGCGTCTGTAGCAGTTTGTTACTGAAATAATTAGACACTTGTTAGTATTTAAATACCAAGCATTTTCAGCTAGTTTTTCATTTGGTAAATTTCCTTTTAATGATTTTAGCACCAGAATAACCTCAATCAGTTCAGCTGAATTGAATGTGAATGTGTTTACATGTAAGTAGGTAATTTTATTTATTTAAATTGTAAAATCAGTCTTGGTACACCTTACAAGAAGGTCGTACACATTGCAGATAAATAGGCTGTAACACATGAAAACACAGAAATAAAATTTGTAACAAACACCAGATGAAGTTTTTTTTTTCAGACACCAGAAAACCACTGTCACTGACTCATAAATCTAAGCTGAAGATGGGATTCATTTAATTCTAAATTGCCATCTAATTCAATGTCTGGCCTTTTGCCTCTTGCCCTTGTATGTCCTCTGACTAGCCCCGCCGTTTGGCCTATTATTTATGTGTGTGATCATCTTGTTGGCCCTGGCTGCCACGGCCAACAAGATGGAAACCTTCTGATTAATATGCTCTCTACTGCTTTTACTTTTCAATGTTGCTTTATTCAAACAATTATAAAAGAATATGACCGCGTTTTTAATTTCCTCAAACAATAACATTTTACTGACCCAGGAGGATGATTATTATGGTGCTCTGATTGGAGTGATCCCATTTCAATATAAAGAAACAAAAAAAAACATTCCTTGTTGTGGTTGCTAATTAAACTTCAAGGTAATCTAATTTTGCAATTGTTATTTACTGCACAAGGGTGGTTCATTATGCAGTATTAGTATACACAAAGTCATATGACACATATGATTTGTTTTATGAATGGCCACGATGCAAAATAAGCTTTACAAAAACAGGTGCCATCTATGAACTCAAATCCCACTGCAATCCAAGACGAGAGTCCCATTCTCCTGATTCATCTGGTTCATTCCACTCTACTGCCAGCTCCTCCTTCCCTGCTAAGATTACATGGTGTAATCTTCATGCACCATCAAGATGCAGCGGCTGATGAATGCCAGCAATACACACAAGGCCATCCCAGATCCAGCACAAGAGCACCTTTATTGCAGCAGATAACCATTATGTGCTGTTCTACAAGATTTCATTCTGCACTGACCCGGTCAACCTCTTTAGGTTTGGTTTTCATGTGAGTGCTGAAAAGGAGGTTTATTGCTTGGTTTTACACCATATTATTTATTTCTGGAGGACTGTTATACAATTTCAGTGTTCCCTGTTTGTTTCATTATCCTTCCTGGGCTGCAGGAATACAGTTAGTGAGGGTAAGATCAGACCTGCCAAGTTTATGGCTGTGTAGGGCACCGCTTCAAACCATAATCTTTTGTATAGCAATCTGTAGGCTACCACTGCAGATGATTGACATCCTTAACAGAACGTCAGGGCCTCAAATTAACAAACAGGCTCATTCATGAATACGCTGCCGCCCCACCTCATCTGGACTGGAATGGAATAATATTTTGTTTATTGCATCAAGGAATAGTTTATTCCCTGCCAATGAATGTGAGTTGGACAGGCTCAGGGGAATGAATTTCAAGGAAAAGCTCTCCTCATCCCTCTGCCTGACCATTAGTCTGGCAGCTTGAGCTAATGAATTTTGACTATATAATTTGCTGTATTATCCAAGTATGCATCACCGGTATGTATTTAATTTAAAGATGAGAAATACAATTTGTTATTGAGGGTTTGTGGTAAGATATGCAAGACATATTGACACCTTTTTTATCTCCGATTTTGTGAGTTGTTCTCCTAAAGTCAGGAAGCTCCATTTGCATGATTCACTTCAATGAGTAAAGACAATACCAAACGTGCCTTTAATGCCTACTGACCATAAGGTGGAAAAAAGACAGGACCTGAGGAACAGATGGACAAAATGGAGTGGAATGGCTCTTTAACAATAGGAGGAGTTTGTGAGGTCTGTTCAACCCAAAGGGGTCTTTCATAGGACCTTTAACATTTATTCTACCTCTGGTGGTGGTCTCAGTATGAGTCCCTTTTATCACGCTGCTTTCACTGCATCTTGAAAAAATAAAGTGGCTGTAAACATCCTCTCCAGAGAGAGACAAAGACACGAAAGGAGGCAGAGCTTGTATTGTGTCGGGGTGAGGACATAGTTTATCACCGTAAGCAGGCTGACATCAGACAGGGAACGCTAGGGAGTATACAGCACACCTATTGCAATAAGGTACCAGCAAAGTAGTTTCTGGTTGGAGAATGAGTTTGAATGTTTGTGTATTTGGAGTAAGCAGTATTTTAATATGTCCAAGCTGGGAATAGTTCTAGTAAATGAGCTTGACATTTTAAAAAGTAACATTTACTGAATAACATTGCACCACATATGAAGAATCCTGAAAAAAGGGAGTGAAGACAGTGTTAATGCAGTAGATATGGCTCTGAGTGTTTTTCTTCACAAAATAACTAATGATTGCTTCAAATCCTTTATCTTTTCAAAATAGCATAATTTACATTAAAAGCGAGCGAAGACAATTCATTCTAAAGCGGAGAGAAGATGTCAGAAAGATTGATGGGCCAGCACAGTGTTAGGATATTTGCCTGTCTGGTTTACTGTGAAGTCGATGTGGCAAAGAGGAAATCGGGTCTCTTTAGCAATTTCAAGGGTCCAGGAATTTACCCACTTTTCTATTTTTAGCACGGCTCCTTGGCGCTTAGTGGTAAAAAAGGTGACATGTTGAATCAATTGAATGTAGCATGGGCCACAGGTTGTGTAAGCAAAGTGCTGAAGGGTCATTAATTGACATTAATAAGAAAGGCGCTGTTACTCCACGCAGACAGCCTCCTGCCCACATATGGCCCTCATAAAATGGCCAAATCATTTTTTATTCTAGTTTTACACGTCTCACACTGGGGAAAGCTCTAAGCACCAATAATGAGACACCCCCCCTGCAAGGAAGCCACAATAAATGGCCTAGTCAAATAACAGAGGCCTCCCAGACCTGTCATTGCCCCAGTTCATCTGCACTGATTTACAAGCATTGTCCTGGAGGCTTTAGTGCCATCACTAATCCCACAGGGATGACCATCTGAATGGCAGTGGAGTCAGGCCTTCTAAAAAAACAGAAAGAGACAGACAGTGCTACATAACTCCAAGCAGAAACAGATGCAGAGACACTCTCCTGTTTATAATTGATTTTCAAGGGCAACATCTTGTTGTCATAGTTTGTCTAACAAGCCCCTGGCTGGCGCCCTGTTGTTCGTCAACCACAGGGTGTCAGATTGATCCACCACCCTACCTCCAACTGGGATGGCATCATGCTGGAATACTGACATCACCTGTGGAATTTCACTGTGGGACAGACTCTTGTTTTGTTTTAAAATGTTTGCCGACGTCTTTTTAAATGTATTTTGAGTCGGCGAGGCATCCAAAACCTCCAGAGGGGAACTGTTGTCCTCCACAGCTGCTGGTTTAAGGCCTGCCCTCTATCCATGGACAACAGGTATTCTCAGGCCCTATGGTCGCCAATGTTTATGTCTGAGATCATGGGTGTCTTTGTGGGCCTCCAAGGCTAAGCCTCTAATTGGCCATGGCTCATCAATCACACAGAGCAACCCCTTTCACCCAAAGTCTCATCCAAACAGCTAAGAGGAATGAGACCCATGGAATGGACTCTATGCCTCCCAAAGGCCTAAAAGTAGGCTTTGGGAGGGGCAAGTGGTTTGTGAGAAAACCACACTTATTCCAAGTTGATGTCAAGCAATGTATATGTCTGTCTTTTGTCTTTCCTGGCATATATAGATTACTTCCCCCTAACATAAAACAAACAAAAAATACATAGTGTCACCCCAGTTTATGATATAATTGAAGAACATGGATGCTTTTTAATAATATACAAAGTGCTCAGTGCCCAGTATACATGTTGTAGATTGAATCTCATATCAACCGTTAAATGTTAGTTCAAGGAAAAATGGATCGCCATCTGGCTTCACTCTGTTTCTTATTTGCTGTTTTCACTTGAACTTGACCTCACTGTGATTTATTGAGCGGGTGAGAACGAGAGCATTTCTTTCATTCAACTTTATTATCTGGGTTTGGTGGCAGCCTCTGGCAAGTGGGCGTTGAGCCATTTCATGTGGCATCAGACAAGGTGACACTACGCGGTTTGCTGGTTTAGTGTGTCCGGGACCATAATCCAGAAACATGTTCCAGACAGGGTCAGAGGGGTCATAACAACTCCTCAGCCATTGTATAGCTGTTATTTGGTTTGGCTGAACTCTCAAAGTCCAGGATTTGGCCACATCGTAACGTCGAGCCCACAGATTTGTAAAGAGGAATAAGGAGAAGTCCACAGCACATGCGGTTTATGGGGTCACAGCAAAGTCTCCACATTTCTTCACATCCAGACAAGGCATGCGCAACACTCAATGTGTTTTTCCCATTAGTCTGGAAGTGTTTCTTATTTATTTATTTATTCATTCTTTCATTACCACAACAAGTCAGCCTGTCTATGCATATCCATGGGAAACTTGGGCGATGGATGTCATTGAGGTTTGGTGAAGATCAAGTCTGACGAGAACAGAACCACAAACAAAGCCGGGTTGCTGTGCTTCCATTTGCCCTATCTTAGCAGGAACACAAATACACACACTAAACAGAGCTGAAGCCGTTCCATGTCCAATTCTCTTCAGTAACCGAGAGTAATCAGCTGTGTCATCCTCGTCATAAATCTCCAAGTACGGCAGTGGCTCCCAGCCCAGATGGGAATAGGCCTTGTTCAGTCGCACTTGCCTCCGCGTCATAAATCCACGGCCGTCTTCGCAGGATCGGTTTCCTGCTTTGTGTGTATCTCCCAACAGAGGAGTACATGGGGGAGGCGAGGATATTGCAAGACCGCAGTCTCCTGAAGGAGTCAATTTGCAAAATGGACTGTCTCTACCTCCCTGCTGAAATAATGTTGGGTTGAGAGGCAATTTTTTACCATCAGATGCAGATTTGCAGCTTGGTCTGTGAAGCTAGAATCAAAATCTATGAATCAGTGGGAGAAACATATACACCCAAGGCCAATTTAAGCTTTCATTCTTAAATCAAAGTCATTGAAATATATCTTTTTTATTGTTTTAATTGTAGGTATGAGTAATTTCTTTTCTCATGGTTGTACATTTACAAGATACATGGAAAACATAAATGCACACTTCTTCCATGGGAAATGTGCAGACATTGTGAAGCAGTTGGTACAAAAACATACAATACTATAAAATGCCATTTCTACTGAGGAGTTGTCCCCAGTCTGTCTGACATTTATTGGTTCAAAAGGGAAATAATATCCAATTGACCTAATCATAAACTATAACCTGATCCTGCCCTGTTCCGTTGCATGTACTGTAACTCCAGTTTGCATTCCTGGGAATATAGGTTTCCTTTGATAACAAAATATAACACAACTGATTGTTAAACATAAGAAACAAACTAAAACTAAACGTCATTTTAAAACATCTTAAAAAATATTTCACTCAGTGTATTTAGAGTAGATTCCAGCTGAAATGTTCTTGACAAGACAATTTTGAGTCAGTTGTACACTTGTCATGTCTTTGTTAGAATCTTTTTGCCCTTTCTCTATGAAGATCCATATAGAGTGACTTTATTAGAATCTCTGCCATATAAATTGGCTTGAACCTACACTATATTTAACCTTTCATATCCATGCGTTACACACGTTCTGTAATGACAGTGAACTTTTCCTTATTCTATGAGAATGTGCTCTATTTTCAGTGGAAACCGAGCCAGTTTTAAACACCGTGTGATAGCCTCAAGGCCAGAGGAGGACCTTCTTCACTGCAGGTCAGTGTGCATGGCTGGTTGTATGACAGAGTCTTGGCAGCTGTGGTCTAAAGGGTCTTGTAAGGCGGAAAAAATATGGAACATTCCTGGATGCCGCTCTTATCTGTGGGGACAAAGCTGTTCCACACATTACCGTGACAGTCTGGGCCGCCTGTACTGGTGGTCTGCTCTCCACTACATCATCTTCCACCCAACCCCCAACCACAACTCACCCATTGAGAGTAACAGTCACATGAGATCGGATTACACTTGGCATATATTAAATTTAAATTATAACCATTTATAACAAAATTACAACCAACAACTCCACAAATTAAGTGCTTTGGGATTAGTTTTTAGTCAAACTATCTATTTTGTATCTGCCTGTGTTGCAAATATAGTATGAGTTTAATATTCCAGTAAATTACATTCCTGATTGCAATTTGAAGCAGAAAGTCTATTAGTTTTTTTTTTTTTTTTTAAGAAATTATATTTTAAAAGTAAAGAGAAAAGAAAGTAAAGATACGATGCTTTTTCCACAACTGCTTCCGTCCTTACAGCAGCCCTCCGACACTGACTCCCCTCCCTTTTTTGGAAAGTGCCAGGATGACAAAGTGCACAAGAAAAGCACAGTGGCAGAAAACGAGGGAATCCTATCAGTGCATGAATTTAATTACCACTCAGATGGCTCTACATAATGAGGAAAAGGTGGATGTGTGAGAGACTTGCATAATTCATTTTGCTTTTCTCATTTAAACCTGCCCTAGCCTCCTCACCACTCCTCTGTATTTCCTGCATGGCGCCACATTTCTCTGATCTATGATCAATAATTTCTTTTCAACCAAAAACATTTGCATAACAAGAATTATCCGTGCACTGTGCGCCGCTGAGAGAGAACTTGCACGGCAATTGGGAATACAGGTGGTTGAAATCAGCTTTCATGCTGTGCTCTCTCTCCCTCGTCTCCTAATTTTTCTCTTCCTGCTGTAATAAATGGCGGAACAGCACCACAGCCTGCCCACCACAGTCAAGACTGCAGAAAAGCACTTATAGCAGGCGCATTTACAGCAGCCCCTGGGGGGTTATAACTCAGACAGAAGTCCATTTCATAAGTATGAAATAGTGATGTCGAACTAATGAACTGAAAAATATGACCAACAGCAACAAATTTATGGAATCAGTCAGTTATAATTTGTATAAAATCAAGTTAATTTTCTTGCAGTAGATCAAACAAACATGTTAGGCAGCTACAGGTTGAATTTGACTGTGTTGATTACTTAAAGACCCAGTGATGGGTTTTTGTGTCTCCAGCTCTATGCAGCTTTAAGCTCAATGGCTCTCACCCCCATGGGAAGCCATTTCCAGTAAACAGGCTCACATAAGCTTGAGATATACAGGATTTTTATCATATGCTTATCTTCTCTGGTTTACCAGCATCAGTGATTCCATTTACCCTCATTGAACCATCCCTGTTCAGCTGTGCTGTACAGCTAAGACCAGCAATACCCATAAAAATACAGCTCAGACATCAACCAGCTTTACATCCAGTTTGTGTTGGTGAAGGCTTCAGAATGCATGGAATGAAAAAGATGATATCTGTGGTTCTGCTCCATCGAATTTGATCCTTTTTTTCCCCTGTCAACCGTGAGTCCGAAGATATTATAGGAGTGAAATGAGCGCTCTTTTAAGGTTTGGTTAAGTTTAGGAAACTAAGACTACTTGGTTATGGTTAGGGAGAAATCGTGGTCTCTAGTGTCCAAGTTAAGCGCTTTGTACATCCAATCATCTCTATAAGAGGTTTTCTGGCACTATAACAATGACATGTTACCTCCACCTTAGTCCCTACATGCTGCTTGTTATCAGAGGTGGCGAATTTAATCAGACGTGTATTTGCTAAACCGACCAGTTATCCCTCATCTCTGAAGGCTCCCCTCTGGTAAAACTGAATCATAGGGTTCGAAAAACACTTCTAACAAAGCATACAATTCATGCGTGTCTTGTCCAATTAAGGTTTTGAGTGCAGCACCTTCGTCACATTCTCGTGTGCCAAGCCATAATGGGCTCATTCCTGCACCAACACCCATTGCAGTTGTAATGGGTGTTTTCTTCCCCCCAGTGACAATAAGGGCCAGCAACAAGATCTTTCCACACTCTGAGTGATTTTCACTTACCGACTGCCTCTTTTTCCCTCTGAATTAAACAAATTGAGGACCGCAAAATGTTCAGTCTGGAAGAGTTTGTCTGAATACAGATTTGTATCTTTAAGTTGTAGAGGATTTTTAGTAAAACAACCTCTTAGGTACCAAGAAGAGACATATTGTCAAAATAACGATTAACCTTACAATGTGCACACACCAACAGAAGCTTAAATCAGTTTTTGGAAATGTGTTAAGTTAATTAGAGCAAAAAGAGAAGAGTTTCCATCCCCACATATACTACCATATGTAACTCTTTATCTGCTATCATGTGTAAGATTATAATACAGAAGCTGTGTAGTGGTCCATCTCCCTGAAGGTCTTTGTCTTTCAAAAGACCTCTAGGTTCATTTCACCTCATTTACAGAGCCTTAAAGCTTTCATTAGGCTGAATTCCTGAGTTTTACAATAAACCGCCAATTGCCTGGCGTTATTGGGTACATGTCTCCACATTTACAGACATTTTACACATGGTTTTCAGTGGTGTGTGTTTTGCATGAATGTGCATGTTTGTGCATCTGAGGTGTAATGTGTGCACATAGACTAGAAGAGTGTGTGCATGTGTGAGTGTGAAGGATGACGGGTTTGGTTGTTTGAAACTTGACCTAGGGGCCAGTTGGATTCGTGAAGGGCCTCTTTCATGTCCCCTTCCCATCCGGTGTCTGACTGGAATCGTCCTGCTTGAATCAAGTGCTTCCTTATGCCAAATGTTTACTCGGGTACTTAAGAATATTAAACAGGCCTTTCTGTGAAGGGATGAAAACACGGTCGATGTGTAGCATGTATGCGTTACGGTGTCAGTCAAACGAATGCGGCTTTCAACAGAAAAATAGACAGGCTCAGATGAAAAAACTCAGAGAGAAATCCATATGAAATCGCTTAATACGTATACATGCTTTATCAACCTTGGCATAACGAATTGCACAGATTTTTTTTTTCTGTCATAACTTGGTTCTGTTTCTTTTTAGAACATTTGTGCCAGGTGGAATAGTCATTATCTGGCACTTGCAGGACAGTTACTCGAGCAGGAGGAAGACATGGGGAATAGATGGACATTCCTTACTCAGGAGTCCCAGGATACTTTATAGGACTTGAGAACTGTTGTGACGGTCTCCTGTGTGGCAAGTATAAGTTTAACCATCAGAAAAAACCCACAAAAAATAACACACTAGCTGTGTTTGTCTCAGAAATTGATGCTGTTTTGAAGTTACGAGGCAAGATTTCAAGCTAGGGAGAGAAGCTTTCCAAAGTAAAATATGTCAACAAGTCACAGGAAGGAGATTGTAAACAACAACCGAAATACATATGTACCGTCAGCGAGGAGCCTGTGCACACTTCATGTGTGAAATCTGTGTGTGCAGCTGTGTGCGTTGTAGTTAAAAATGTCTGTCATCCGGATTCAGGTGTGTGCATACTTTGAAGGGCCTATAAATACTGTAGGACTAATTTGATTTAAACTAAAATGGAAAACATGTTTTGACCCCTCAATGAAAAACAGCTGTGTGCTAGATGTGGTAGCCAGGTTTTGTGGTAGCCATCTTTCTTATGTGTGTATGTGTGTGTGTGTGTGTGTGTGTGTGTGTATTCCCTCAGTGGCACAATGTCTCCAGCTTGTTACTTGTTAGCACAATAGAGACGCTTTTTGATAGTTTGAGGCTTTTGTTACTTTAGCTGATCATCAAAACCTAGCTTTAAAGAATTATGAGAACACCTGTGCTTACATTGTTCGCTGATTCCATTTTAATAACCAAAAATGGGGCTGTGATTTGTGACGGATTCTTTTTTTTTTGCTTTCCCTTTCTTCATATGATATTGTGCTGCGTTACATTCTGTATCTTTTAGGTTTGAAAAAGAATAATGCTGAACATCTGCCTTAATTTTTTGCTGGCTTCTTTCCACAAACAAGAGGGAAAAAAAAGAAAAATGATGAGCTGTGGGTTTCTATTCAGAGAGAGAATTAATGTCTAAAATGTGAACAAAGTACAAAACACACTGTTACACCTCAATCTTTCCCAAAGCAGTTCAACATCCTAATAAATTGAAAATGGTTATAAATCTCCACTGTTCCATTTAAATAAGCTAAATCAAATTTCCTCTTTGGCTGGTAGCACCTGTGTTTGGTCACTTAATTCTAATCTAAAACCTAGCTTTCCCTCTGCAAAATTTAATTTGCTGATAAAATTCAGAATCTGCCATGGCCGTTTAACTAAACAAATTAGATTTGTCCATTTCCAGATCATTAAGATGAAGACACAGTGCTTATTTACTCTCTCCTGGGACACACCAACAACATGCTGTGTGGGAAATGTTGCCCTCAGGACCTTTTACTGTCCTGTACACAACCCCTTAGGGAATGACCAGCCCATCCTCACAGGAAAAACAACAGTATAGGTCAGAAATTCAGGCTGGCAAAAATGACTTATAGTTACGTTTACACCATCTAGCAGCCGCAGTAGTTATGACCTGCGGAAGTGATGCAGCTCAGATGACGTCAATATAAGGTGACAAATTTTCACATTAGGAGGAGGTGGATGGCTAGATAGATGGAAAAAAGTGGACTAATGGTGTTTTCACATCTGCACTTTTTTGTCTGGTTTAATTAAACTCTGGTTTGTTTTCCCCCTTGGTGCGGTTCGTTTGGGCAGGTGTGAACACAGTAATCACACTCGGGTGTGGACCAAAACAACTTCACCGAGACCCTTTAGAGGAGGTGGTCTTGGTCCAGTCCCAAGCGAACTCTGGATCGGTTCGTTCTGGTGGGAATGTGATTTGACCTCGATCCGACTCAACTACTAGGCGTACTCTTCAAATTTGAGCTAAACAGTTTCCGTAGCCAGGTGAACTTTGCGTAGTGGGATGTGGATGAGCGAATTTAATAGTTTAATGAATGTTCTCATGCGGCTTGAGGTGCTGCTATTTGGCTCGCTTGGATTTTTTCCTTTGTTAAAAGAAACTGACACACAAAAACGTGCAAAGTTCACCAACTCATGAAATGATTTAGACCAGAGCAAACAAGCTAAAGGTATGAAAACACCCTGAGCTGCAGGAGACCACTAGCGTAACTTCGAACATCATGGTGTTTACTGTCGCCATGACAAGTGCCAGACCAGTGGCATGATCAAACCAAACCATGATCTTTCTCTAACCCTAACTGAGTGGTTTTTGAGCCTAAACCTAACCAGACCTTCACCACAGCATTGTCACACCATAAAACATAATTATTTTTTTATGATTGCTGGCGAATACACATAACAAACACTGGCAAAATAGGCGGCATATTAGAAAACGCTCCTATGAGTCATGGTGGAGCGGTGGTAAAATCGTCCTGTTTGGTCGTTTCATTATGAGGATGTGTTGGAATGACGGAGGAAAACCTCAGACAATCACATATTGTGTTAAGATGTGTTTTGACCTCTGCTGCTAAGTATGAGGAATGACAGACAGACACTTGAAGGAGTTTTTTTTCCCCCTCATGACAAGTGTTTCTCATTAAACCCAGAGCATCGCTTTTATCAAGTTCAGCTGCAGATGTATGAGGACACATTGATTTGTTTTTCCCATGGGTTGTGTTTTTTTTTTTTTCTTCTTCTTCTTTTTTGGAGTGGAAACACCAGGTGATGATATTATTATCTTGTACTATCATTGCAACATTTGGATATTTATTAACATCTTTTCTTGTTGCTCAAAGGGACATAAGATAAATTTGATAGTCTTGTTATAATATTGTATATAAACTAAGTGTACTTCATTTTACAAGCGTTTAGTTTTTGCAATACTTCCCGACATGAAGTGGTTCCCGTTGCTGGGTTCTTCTGAGAGGTTTTCCATAAACAAACTGTTTACTGGCAGTTTTTCAAGCTTGAAAGGAAAAAACAGAGGTCGCCCTTCTTAGTCTTGACAACAAAACAGGAAGAGATTACATGTGGTATCTCACAGAAAGACAGTGAAACAAAACAGCCTTACATAATCATACATAACGGGATCGCATAGTGTCAATTTTGGGGCATTTTGTCTAACCAGTAAAGGATGGACGAAATGGACGGACCAGGTTCAACTGAGGGCATACTTCTCCATGAATGGGTACATTTGGAGCACCTCAGTCTTTTTTTAATTAGGCAATGCACTCTTTGACTGCAGCTGGAATTCCAGCCAGTTCCGGACACACTCCCATCGTTAGGTGTTGGAGGAGTCTCTGCCAGTGGTTTGGATCCTGTTCAAATGGAGGACTGGAGAGGTTTAGACAAGGAAACAGGGGTTTTAGGAGACAGTTATGTTTAAGTCAGGAATGAGAGTATGTTGAGGAGTTGGTCATCAGAGAACCTCTCTCCCACGCTTGTACATTGCTTGCACAAAGTGTTATTGCCTTTAGGGAGGAAATCTTTAGAGTATAATACTGATGAGAGCAGAATGGCTTTTTGAAGCTTGCGCCAATTAGATATCCCCTCTGGTTTAAAGTACATCATTCCTGCTGGTGTCTGCACATAACCAGTGTGGATCATTTTCCAATATCTCCAGAGGAAGTCATAAATTAGTGGCAACATTTTTGTTTTTAATTTGATTTGGAGACATTTTACACAGCATTTAAAGTGTCTGTTATTTCCAGATCAGATCACTGCAAATTTACAGCAAATTAAATTCATAATCAATCAATATTTTCTATTACCAAGGGATGAAATTACTATGTGTAATGTGAACTGATAATTCTGCAGTTCTGTGTTTGGTTCATCCTGTTTTCACTAACAACAGCCACCTGTTTACAGCAAAAAAAAAGGTTTAATAAACCCACAGTGCACTACCTGCACAGCACCAAATGGCAGACAAACAAAGTTAGCAACTAGTTGGTGAACATAGTGGAGCATTTAGCAGCAGTTATTTCCCTTAAGAGGGAGGGAAATATCTGGAGGGAAACAGAGTTACTTGGAGAGTGAATGTTGGACCATTCATCTGTTGGCAAGAAGAAGTGACTCAAAATGACTGATAATGTTGCTCTGAATGTGTAAATAAGCAAATGTTTGCCAAATTGCTCACTATAAAAACACAATAATGTTAATGTTCTGTTTTCAGCTTCTCCTGGGAACTTCAAGTGGCCAAAAAACAATGACTGTGGCTTGAAGTCCTTATATTATTGTGCCACAACACCCACAGTAACAAGTAGAGGTGTCAACCAAGCATGAAAAAAAAAACAGCATTTGAGATTTCACAAGATTTCCCCTCCACATACTCAGGATTCGTGCAGCTGATTTTTAGGCTGACTGTGTCAAATATCGATTATGCTCAAAAGCCATCGCATGCATCAACACTCAGCACATCCTCATGCCAGTGAGTCTCGACCTCTCGGTTATTTCACCCAGCTCATGAATAACTCAGACACTTTTCTCATGTTTAATTCAGTTTCACAGAAGCTGTTGACACATGCTTTATACCAACTGCCCATTCCTTTTATTATACTTTTATCACCACTTTGAGAGAAAAGGAAGTGTTGCTTGCATGTTCAAAATGTGATAATTAAAAAACAGCTTTGTCAGCAATGGGAAATCCCACCTGCAATTTCTGCTGGCTTATTGGAATCATGCTATATTAGATCTAATTGGTTCATGTAATTGTCCTTGTGTGTGTGTGTTTCCATCAGCGCACATGACACATTCTTGTAAAATTACCTTTCCTCTTCTGTTCCTATCCACTGCTGTCCTGTGGAGGATGAAAAGTTGAGTGAAATATTACAAAAAAAAATTACAGTTCCCCAGGTTCCATTTTAAAAAGAGGCATTTTAAGATCAAGTGATAGTTTTAACATTTGTCTTCACGTGTGCATGAGTGTGTGTGTGTGTGTGTGTGTGCGTGTAGCTGCAGCCATGGAGACAGAGCTAATGTATAGATATTGTTCTGCTTGGGTGGGCCGAGAACCTCGAGGTAATCTCTGTCACGCAGCTGCCACCAGTGGCGGATAAACTAGCACCGGTTAAACGATGTTTGAACCCTAGTGTGGGGGATTTGTCTGTGACACAGGTGTCATATTTAATACCCTCATATATCAATAATTGGCTGGAAAAGAAAAGGAAGGAGCCATATGTGCAGGAAGGGCTCAGGCAGATCCCTAAAGATAATCTTGTGTACATTTAAAAGCCCATTTACCATTAGTTGGAAGACCCTCTTTAGGGCAACAATAAACATCAGCAGGCACCACAAGGAGCCACAGCACCCGTTATGAGGTCAATGAGATTGTTTATTACTGTTTGACCCTTTTACCTAACAGGACAATAGCAACGACTGGAAACAATGGGAATAATATGAAAGAGAAGAGCTTTAAAATAAATGGATGTGCTACTTTTCTATTTCCCTACTGTGTTTACGGTGATGAAACACTGCGTTATCTGACATGTATACACTCGATTCAGTTACAGATATGAAAAAATGAAAATGTGAAATAAAAAAAATAAAAAAAACTGGAATGGAACTGTAAATCTTTCTCGGCTATTCATCAATAATGACCTCAAAAAGTCCGCTGCAGGCAGGAAGGAAACGGTCTCCTCCCAGTGGTCTTTTTTTAATCTGATATCACATGAATTTAACAGCGCGTGTATCTTCCTGAAATGCACACTGTATTTGCAATATTCCGGGGGAAAACGTGATGGGGGTCTGGACACCACTTTGCTATCACTCAGAGACTAATTACACTCTCAATTCAACCTCTACCCCTCCTCCTCTTCCTCTTCCTCATCGCTTCCTCTCTTCCAGACCACACATCAATCTCCTCTCTCATGCGCAGTTATATGCACAAGTTCACGCACGCACACGCAAAAACATTCAAACAGTGTTAAACACACTGTCTTATTTTCCTTATCTGTCTTCGAAGCCTCCCCCCGGCCTCGCTGCAGTCAGATGTCTGGCTGCCTCGGTTGCTCCTGCCATTTCTCTCACTAATTTAAAGCTACTGTATGGATTTTTTTCTATGTCCCCGGGCAGATTTCCCTCTTCTCACTTTCCCCAATCAATCAATCACGCTTAATTGCTCAATTACTCTAGTGAAAAGCTAAGGAAGGAGAAAAGGAGAGGACATTTTGTCAGCTTGGATTGCTTAGTCTCCTTTGGTAAACAGACGCAGGCTGGGGTGATAAAGTGTGTCCTCCTAGAGGACGGCAGGGGATGAGATTCCCTAATTAATCCAAACATTAGGCAAGCAGGGGCTTTCCACATGCACCAGACTCTCTCTCACTGTCACACAGACCTACAGCTCAATAAGCTCTCATACAGAACACAGTACTATACTTTCATGATGGTGACTTCAAGGCAGCAGAAAGAAACATACACGTACAAAACATGCATGTATGTTATGTTAAAGGGAGTGATTGATCATGTACGCCATAGTTACTGTGATTTTAGTGTTGAATCAATATTTGTGGATATGAACTAAAGGAATAGTTTGACGTTTTGAGATATGCACTCATTTGCTCCTTTTCGGATGGTTAAATGAGAGGGTCATTCTCATTCTTATGTCTGTGCTTTGAGCACTGTTCAGAAATAGGCATGCCAATTCTTGTTTGTTTACTCTGTATGAATGCAAGAACGTAAGAGCAACAAGTAGGACTCTTGTCGTCATTAAGAGATGGCCAAACAACCAGCGAGGGCTCAAGAGGGTCACTGCACTCAGACATCGCTTCCCAAGAAATAGCTCATGCCATGTTGTTTTTACATTTTAGTAAAAATTAAGATGTTTAAAGATGTTTACTTTTGAGCTTTGGAGAAAAAAAAGCCAGCGCTGTCTCCTGTTGTTGATGTCTGGGATCGTGGCTAAAAACTGCTAAAAAATAAGTCAGACTGGGCACAAAAGACAAGCAGGCAGAGAATCAAACAATTTGAAACAATGAGGAAAAATGAAGGCAAACTGTAAAATTATTACAATTTATTACAGTTTACATACTAAGCTCCTGGTTCAACTTCAACCTACACCGTACTCACTGTAGTTGTGCACAGACACAATATTTATGTGCAGTGAGGGATCATTACTGACTGTTTGGGTGCACCCAGTTTCAAAATATAGTGGTTTGGACACTCTGGTAGACTGCTGACTTCTTTACAATGTCTCTGATTGTCTGGCAACACCTAGACTTCCTAGATATTAGCAATTACTTCATGAGTACAAAGTTATCATAAATGAACAAAACTACAAACATAAGATGCAAGTTGTAACAAGCCAGAACTATCCTTTAATGCCAGTGCAAGACTTGCAGTATTGCTAATCTCTGTTAGTGAGACATATAGTGACTGGAGACACCACTGGCAATGAATTGGAATATTCAAAAGACATCTTTGTATCTTTTACCCACAAACTAACCAAAAAAAAGGATCCCACAGTACCACAAAACATCTGCGGGTTCATCTTTTCCTCTCCTCTCTCTCTCTTGAAATGCACACCGTTCTCACAAATGTAAGAGCAGAACAAACTCTTCTCTCTTCTTCTGGTTAAAACTAATACAAAATGTCTTCAGGGAGACAAATATTTTGAAATTGAAACTTGGTAGTGCTGCACTTGAAGTTTCATGTTTATTCACTCCGACTGTCATCAGATACAAATGTTGTCGTGGAGGAGACTGCATCGAGGAACAGCTGCGAAAGCTAAGCAGCTGCACCTCTGCCTGAGTGGAGATGTTATTGCTGGTGTTCGCTCGGCATGTAAGGGCTGAGTCCTCTCGCGGCGTGATGACCCTGTTAGTTCTTGTGCATGGCTGCCCTCGCTGCCGTGCTGGCACTGGGACTGTGAGTCTAATGAGACACTGGCGCTTGCCTTTATTAATGGCCGCTTCCCCTCGCTCATAAAAGTGACACTTCTAAGATAAGCATCCCCCGTGGCAGCGAGGTCATTCAACTCATCAGTGACTGTGTATGGATCTGCGAGTGTGTGCGTGAGCCTGTTTGTCTTTCTCTTCTGTTAAGTGTTATGATGTTCTGTATTGCAATGCATTACACAGCGCTCTGCTTTGCTTATTTAATCCCCAATTTGCATACAACACAAACTCATTTGTCATATTTCCATTAAAACAAGAAAACATGAGCTTTTCCCAACAGAACTACCCTGATGAAATCTAAGGGAATGCTCATGTCCTTGTCTGTTGCTCTCATCTAGATAGACCCATATTAATCCGTTGGGTGATATGATTTATCTTTTGTCTGTCCTTCACTCTACAGTAAATGACAGATACACAGTACTGGTTTTAGCTGCCTTTTTTCCTCAAACGCCCTTCCCTCTGAGTCCCTCAGTTTCAGCGTCAGTCCTCCTGGGTGAAGAAAAACAAAAAGGAGGAGCAGACTAGAGAGGAGAGATGATAGAAAGGGGACAGTATGAGGCATTTGAGGGATGGAGCACATCAAGTGAGACGAGGTAGATGGTGAAAAGGAGCGCTGATTAGATCATTGGGGTGGGAGTGTCAGGAAAACATTTTGGTACACTCTAAAACCCGCAAAAAAAAAAACAACACCCTGGACTACAAGCACAGTATAATTCTTGTTCGTTCAGGAACAAATTAAGTGGCTTGGATGGTGTCCAGGAGTCTTCCTGCACTCTTCGCTTGCAGCATTTGCTAATTGATTTTCAGCCAGGCACAATGTCAAGAAAACATTACGCAACAGGCCACTGAGAGGCCCCGGGGGTGTTTTGCGGTTGTAGGTGGGGAGACCTCCAATTAAATCTCTTCTCAGCAGAATGGGGTTTGGCGAGTGGAGTTAATAATATTATGTCTTTTGTTTTTTTTTTCAGTTTTCATAAGCACGCCAGCAGCAACAGCAACCTTCGTCCTCTTCCTCATGTGAGCTTGTTCAACTACCGGGCGCTGCTTATTTTTGTGAGAGGGAGATCTGCCAGGCCAAGTGGTGTTTGTCCTTTCTATTTTATAGCCGTCAACATGTTACGACTTAGGATGGTGGGAGAAAAAGGGGCAAAAGAAAGTGAAATTGAGAAGAGGATGAGCTATGAGATGTCTTTAGTCTGGCTGTTATTATCATCATCTGTTCAGTGGTCATTACCGCCTTGGGAGTCTGCTGTCTGGACCAAACCACTGATGGAGGGGGCCAATGGAACAGCTGCAGGCAAAGCTCATCCCACCTCTGCAAGCTGCCACTTATCAACAAGAGGAGGAAGAGGAGAAGAAAGAAAAGGAGTCAGCAGAGAAGAAGAATGTGAGGAAAAGAAGAGGAGAGGTGTAGAAAAGAACAATATCGAGAAAACAGGTTCAATGGATTTGAACTAATCACACCTACATAAGCTGTCAGCACTATCGGGAGGAGGAGGACAAGGAGGAGGAAGGTAAAATTAAAGAGTCAAAACAGAGCAACAGGGAAGGAGAGAATATAGGAGGGGAGGTGAGAGTGAGAAGGAGGAACTGCGAGGAGGAAAATTACATTAGGGGATCGTTTCTTTGTGTTTGAACTCATCACACCTACGCAAGCTTTTAGCAATCAACAAGAGGAAGCGCTAATTGGTTGAAGTGGAGGAGGAGAGAAGATAAAATTAAAGGAGGAGAAAGAAGGCCAGGGGAAGGGGAAATTGCGGAGAGTGTTTTTGTGTTTAGATCAGTATTCCTGGCTTCTGCAGACACTTGATCACAATGACTTTCCAGTCTGCTGTTGACACCATGAATGCACAATGAAAGAGCTCCAGATGAAAGAAACCAAGACTCTTGTAAAACACAAATCAAACTGACATAGTGTGATCAACATCTTCCCATTTTTCTGACCCAAAGTTGCTCTCTCTGAACTGCAGTAGGTTGGCAAAGTATCATTTAAAACGGTCCTTTTCATTTGTCTTCATGAGGATGGTGCAAAAGGTCAGGATGTCATAAAACTTATGAGTTGGACCGAGAAGCAAGTACAAGAGGAAGTGATTAAAGGATATGGCTCGTAATTTTCTGCATTTTTTCTCGACAGTGACATGTTCCTTCGCCACAAAGATTATGGTCGTGTTAGTTTGTTTAGAAACGGCTTCAAAGACTAATAACTGCAATCATGTTTTCATTCCCCAGAGAGTAGTTCTGTGTAAGGCTGACACCACTGTGTATGCGCAGTGCTTTGCTAGCTTCTTGTGCTACATATCAAAACCTCTTGACTTCATACTGACGTTCTTTGAGAAATTTACAATGTAGTACAAGAGGTTGTGATATGTAGCACAAAAAGCTAGTGAAGTGTTTCTGCGCATGTGCTGTGGCGTCTGCCGTACAAGGTACTACTCTCCGGGGACCGAAAACGTGACTTCTGTTATTAGTCTTTGAGGCTAAACAAATTGACAGTAATAAGTAATCTTCGTGGTGAAGAAACATGCCACGGTGTGGCTCACTGACGTATTTTAAATAGTTTTTGGACAACAATGGAGGTTTACGGCACAGAAGAATAAGATATATCAGGCTTTACATACACACACACACACACAATACTTGTAAGCAGGATCAATTCATTGTTGGTTTGGCTCTGCACATGACATTTGTTGACAATAAATGTAGAAAAAAAGCAATGACATTTTGGTCAAGTTAAGCCCTCAAAGAACAACAGTTTGACGAGAGAATTTTTGTGCATTGTTGCCTCAAATGAACAGAGTCCTTGTAGCATAGTTAAGAGACATAATGTGCTGTATAGGAAGGAGCAGATATTACAGATTTATGAATCTTCCGGTATCAGTTCTCTCTGTTTGGCAGTAAGATTGAAGAGTCATGGCGGAAAACAGGCATGATTTCATTAGCCCCTTCTGTTTTCTCTTCTCTTATTAGTAAATTTATGGAACAGACACAGTTGTTCAAAGTGCAGCGCCTGGAACTCTGCAGGCGCCACAGCAACTCAACAAGTTCAGCGACTTTTATGTATCTCCAAGACATACAGTTCTGAGATGTTTCCTCTATACAAGCTGGAGGAAAGTCTCAAGAAAAATAGCTTGGATCCTACAATAAAATAGAGTGCTGATGTTGGCAGTCTTCCCTTATGGGGTACTCTGTCTCTCGTTTTCTCCCTCTCTGTCTGCTGTTTTCCTCTCTCTACCAATCTTGTTCAGTGCCTAATATGTTCACTGTCTTTCAGATGAAGTTTCGCTGTAGAGGATCACTTGGCTCAATGATCCTCTGTTCTAAGTACCGAGTCAGAGGAGAGAAGCACCATTCATTTCTCACTTTTCTGGCTTTTATTAAGAACATCTTCCCTGTGGTGATACATATTTATGTATTACATTTATGTTGCTTTTATTGCAAATTTTTAATGTACAAGCACCCTGCTGAGTTTCTCTCATAAACAGAGTTATTTTTTTTCTGTTTACTGTTTCTTACCAAAATGCATTGTGGGTATCCTGGAAGAAGTGTGTTTCTTTTCCACATCAAACATTTGCAAAGCCAGGTTTCTGAATATTTATTAGCTTGCATTGATCAGTCTTCTTTTTCTCCACATTTTGCTGGTTTCTGGAAGAGTGACATTGAGAGTCATAGTTCTTCTTAGGCTGATTAACGTGGCCAATTCTTTGTGGCAAATGACTTGTGATTGTTGTTGTTGCTGTTCAAACAGCTTTATTGAAATAAGCAGAACAAGGGAAAAATGAGACATGAGTCTACACACACATATAGTAGTTTTAGAATTATAACATACAGCAGGAGCAACATTATGAGTAGATTAAATGAGTGATAGTAAAAAGACAAAAACTTCACAAACATCCAATGTGCTGTACTTTTTAAGGGATATAAATAAATGTTCTATGCCAATTGGAAAAAGCCTGAAATTGGGAACATTACTTGTTGTTCTTGAATTGTGAATATGATATTTTCCCAGAAGGCAAAGAACTTTTATACAGTTTCATTGTTAATATGAACAGATACAAATGAACCATTCATTGAGAAAAATGGTTTATGTTAGTTATGCAGTGTTTTTTAAGTGAACGCTGTTTTATGTTACTGGTTATATATAATCTGAAACTATATTTCCAAAGATATTTTAATCTGATAAATGCAATTCTGTTGATCACTAGTAGATAGCTTTGGGTAATAGCTATTATACACTGTAATGGTCTTATATACAAATAACTACACCTTCTCTCGCTGGGGCCTTGTTAGTAACATATGAAATGCTTCCAGCTGAGGTAAAAAGTCCTAAAAAATCAAGTTAATTCTCCTCTACCACCTGTTCACCTTCTACTTCTTTGTGTTTTATGGCTTTCAAGCAACACTACATGCTTGCGTTACTACTCTCTGCGATTGACAGGAATGTGTATCATATAACCCGTGTCCTTGCCAACATACATATGCATCTGTGTGGTACTGTAGTAGAGCAGGAGATACAAGCAAACCAGGGGACCCGCTCACCAAAACATTGCTTCATGGCACCACTACCGTTTAAAAACTCGGCAGGGTACCTTTAATGGTAAGTTTTCAAACCTCAAAACTCAAAAAAACCCCACAAGAATTCAGGTAAATTAACTACAACCTTGATAAACAAGATAATAACAACTGTGTGTATTCTCCAGTCACCATCTCCATCATGTTTCCAGGCAGTGTGTCAGAGGCAGAATAATACAGCAATTTGTGGGAAAACCTTGAAATAGCAAAACCATTCTGACACATTCAGCTGAATTGTCATGCATTCGACCACCTTGGAGTTGCTAAAACACCACTGCGGACAATTCCACGTCGATTCCCTGAGAGTAATGCATTATTGCATGGCGTTGTGTGGAGCATCCTTCGCTGCGCTCAGTTTATTTTCACTTTCACTGTGGATTTCTTTTTTTTTTTTTTTTTGGTCCCTGGTAAATTAAAGTATTTGTGAGGCACTGATGCAAGGCTGCTCTCAGTAAACAGCTGACAGCATGCACACTGAAAACTAAAATCCTTAAAAAAGCTCTCTGCTGCATGTTACCTGCTGTGTATATATTCATGAATAGCAAGGAATAGTGTCTGTATGAATCATTATAGAGGTCATTTATGTCATTTTATGACCAGAGAAGCCAGAGAATGGTTGACTTTCAAAACTTTTTGTTAGTCATTGTTTACTAAAACACACTTATCCAGCACTACAAGATATGTTGAACAAATACTAAAAATACGAGTGTGGAGCCCATATGGTTTCCTGCTGCGCACATATCCCACCAAATCAGAGGATCCCTGCCCATCTCCATTCACTAGATGGCATCAGCTGGTGTGTTGCATAAAGCCGACGGACATGGGCACAATGTTGGTACAACGCCGCAGTCCTCAGGCAAAACAGTGTGGCGTCGAGCCTAATAGAGACATCGCAGAGGCCTATTAGCACAGATGGTTGTCATATGTATGCAAATACGGAGCAAAGTGAATCACGTAGCCCCATCAGTACCACCTGTCTGCCTCACACAGCTTCACAAAAAGAAAAAAAAAGAAAACCTTCCACATCCACACACACACACACACACACACACACACACATAATTATGTACACACTACCTACCCTCCATTTCCCTACGGAGGGACAAGTCTGTTCTTTCCAATCTGCAGCTGTATATTAATTAATTAGAGTAAAGACATTAATCATCATTTTGTTCTTTTTCAAGAGCAGACATGAGAAGGAGAGGTTGGCAGAGCCAGATGATAGACAGATACAAGCAAAATGGCGGGGAAAGAGGGCAAGTCGGTTGTTCTTTGTCTTTGTTGGGGATGTGTTGAGGGTGTGATTACTGGGTTGACGTGTTAAGTGAGGGTATTGTGGTCAAGGAGCAGGGGAGTTGGCGTGTTGCCCATTTCTTCGTGTGTGTATGTGTATGTATTAGGAGGGAGTGCTAAATGTTTGCATGCATGAGATGACTCAAAGGACAGGTTCACAGTTTTTCAAGTCTATCTTAAAATAACAGTCAGGTGCCCAAATGAACATTGAATTTGTTTTTTCTTGCCATGATCATTCCTCCTGTTCAGACTGGCCATTAGAAGATCCCTTCATAAGGCACTTGGGGGACAAAATCCTCAGTCCTCCTTCTGTGCAAAAATGTATTTAAAAGTTTATCTTTCAATGTTACATTCTTTTTAGTGCCAAAGTCCCTGTTTTTGTTACGATACTTCCAACACAGCTCAACAGGGAAACACAAAGAGGGAATGTTATGCTAAAAAGACGACAAATGTGGCAGATATTCCACTTGATATGACTAACTCAGACTGTTGAAGCCTCATATAAGCTTCAGATCAACTTTTAAATGCATTTTTTGCACTAAATGACTGTGTGGACACACTGTGGATTTTGGCCTCCATCACTAACATTTAAAGCGCATTTAAAGGGGATCTTTTAACAGCCAGTGTGAAGAGGAGGAATGATTACAGCGAGGAAAACCTCTTTCACTGTTCATATGGACACCTGACTGCTGTTTTAAGACTGACTTGAAAAATTGTGAACCCATCCTTGAAGGTTTTTCTTTAATGCGCCTCTGTTTCTCATTTCCTACAACTGTCAGCCGATATATATGACAATTTAAGAGAAATGATCCCTTAACAGCATGATAAATGACTCAATAATATATATTTGGTAAAAATGTTGGAAGTACAACAGCACAACAATACAACAATGTCAACCTGAGGGTGGAAGTAAACCTTTAAACCTAGAAGCATTAAGAAGCGATGATGATGAAGAAAAAAAAATGACAAGTTTTCACGTTTCAGTACAAAACTCACATCTTCTGTTTCTTTGCCTCCTGTCTGTGGAGGATTAGTAATGACTGGGCGTAATCCCACAGGACCACTGTTTTGATAACACTTTTTTTCTGGTACTGCTGATCAAATGCCAATGTAGCATTGCCAGCAGATGCCTTAGCACAATATTTAGACTGTGGTTTCCCATATTCCACTGCAGTAAGTAGTATTCGAGTTGACATTTTGCAGCACATTTTTATTTTGGAATGGCCTGTGTTGTTTCGTTCTTTTTTCTATCCCTTCACATTCCTTCCATTTTTTGACACTAATGTTGAAGAGACTACGCTGTTTAAGACTTTGAACAAAGATAATTCCCAGTGGAGAATAGTTACAGACGATTACAGTATTTTGTGCTTTCTGTATTTTTTGAAAAATCCCAGACTGTTCTCCTCCATGCCGGTCAAAAACAACTGATATCACAGAGATACATCTTTTGAGAATAAAATGGTGAAGATCAAAAACAGCTTCTTCAGCCATGTCCAAAACAATAAAACATGTAAAAAGAAAAACATGAAAAAAGACAAATATTTTATTCTCTTTGGAATATGTTCATTAGAACTTACTGAACAATGGATCTGTGGATAGACTCTGTGAAATGTTTTAGAAAAACCAGTGTCCAGTGTTGCTTATCACTATGATTTAAGGCATAAGTAAACTTTGTAATCCCGAGGGTTTAGCAGCTTCACACTTACGTTAATCCCGTGTTGTGCTCACAAAGAACTTGTTCTCCTAAACCTCCACAGGCACAAACTAAGCAAGGATTAGCGCAGAAAAAAGAGGGGGGATTTAAACACTGTTAAACAGGGTTTAGGATTTTTTATGTTGTGTACTCAGTGCTAACATCCCATTTACAGTAACTAGCTAATGGCATAGTCAATTTCCAAACAACTTTATTGACGTTCTGCTACTGAAACGACCTTCGTCCCAGGTGGCACCCGTTGTTCAGTTTGCCCTTTTCACACTCAGGCCCCAAAACATCTCCTGTGGGTCCTCTTCATTTCCTTTTACAAAACACACTTCACCCCTAAACTCCATTTCCAGAGAACCATTGAGCATAAGCACATGGCCCAGAGGCAATTAGGGTAGCCAGATAGGTATCTACTTTTAAATCTCCTCTTAAAACAGACTCTTTAGCATTTCTTTCTGTTCAATCTCTGCACACACACACACGTATTAAAAGATGGAGAGGGAGTGTGGAGGAAAGTGTGCATCTGCGAGTGGATTTGAAAAACATGTAGAGAGAGCAGCATGTGTGTGATGAGCCCTGGAAGCCTCTTTACATCCCCTTCTTCACCACATCAGGCCCCTTACAGACCCCATACAATAAGTCCTTTTTTTTTTTTTTTTTACAGCCTCTATGGACCCACGACCACGTCGCTCAACCCTGCCCTCTCTAGAGACTTCACTTCACAATGCCAGTGGAAGTGGCTCAAACCACCAAGTAACTACCCATAATAATGACGGCAGAGTGAGGGGCCACTCATTGATGAGTCACCACCTCCGTTTCATTACTTACTGCATGGAGGTCCCACCACCACCACTGGGCAGGTACAGCTGGAGAGGGCATCATTAGGAGAATGTCGTATAGTCGCCATATGTTTTCATAATGAGCCAGTTCTTTGACTTATTTATTGCCGTTCGTTCCCTCTGTCTCATGTGTCATTCAGGTTTTGAGGTTTGTTACTAAATTAAAACCACTAACCCGTCGTTATCCTTTGGATTCCAGAGTAGGTTTGCCATCTTTTTCCACGCAATTACTCATAAGTAGATAATTTTATTAATGACGCCATTCAGGGAAACTCCAGTCTTATTTTGCTAACTTATTTAATTTACTTAATTTTGCAATCCTTACATCAGATCACAAGACATATTTTTTGCTGTCTGTCCCTAATGCTTTGACAAAAATGGAAAAGAAAGCCTTCACATTTTGTGTTCCAGCAAGACTATCATGAATTTTATTGCAAATGACTCCACTGGTCCCTGATGAAGTGTTTAAGTAATGTTTTGTGGCAGTTTGGTACGTTAGAAAATACCAGTCATTTACAGCATACTTTGTTGATTAAAAATAGTGGTTTGCATACCAAAATACTTGTGTTTAAGTTAAGCCGACATCTTATAATTATTTTAGAAGTATATTCAGTTTTCATATTAAGTTGTCAATACGTTTTTTTCATAGTTATAACTATTAAAAATGTCAACGCACGTCAACATGCTTCACAATTCTGTTTTAATTATATTCATATTTTCATGCTCACACACTCTACTGACCTTTCCCACACTATTTACATAAATTATGCATACAGTAAGTTATATCATTAGTTTGTGTAAGTAGTTTCAGTATAACAGTTACATGTTCTGCTCAATTAATTGTTTTGAAGAAACAAAAGACATGATCAATATAAATTTATTGTTAATCTCATTAGTCAACGTGAAAGCAGCGTTTATTCTTTGAGGCTCCTATGTGTGGCTGTATCCATGTTTGCTGTCAATAATTATAACAAATATTAATAATAATAAATAGACTCAAATGCACTCAAAAATTCACAACAGAAAGTCCTAGTGCAAAGATTACTTACTAACTAAATCCTCCTCGTCCCTGGAGGGACATAAGGCTTCAACGATCTGCCTCCATCTAGACCCGTCATGTGTTGCATGCTGTGCTTCACCTCATGTTAGGTCCATTTCCTTCAACTCAGCTGTCACAGTTCGCCGCCAAGTTGTTTTGGGCCGGCCTTTTCTGCCTTTTCTCTGATGGAATCCATCTCAGTGCAACCTTAGGGGATTCGATCTGGGGCCATTCTGAAGACACGCCCTATCCATCAAATTCAGCAGCATTTGATCTCCAGCACCACACTGTCGCACTTACTCATCTTGTATCTATTCATTTGAGATCTTCTAAGGCCAGAAGATGTGGCAGATTTTCCTGAGGCATCCATTATGGAAGGCATGGATCTTTTTCATGTCATGTGTCGTCACTTGCCAGCACTGTGAACCATATAACGGTACATATTTTACACTTCTGTTGTACAGTCGGGCCTTTGTTCTTAGTGCAAAGATTAATTGCTGTTTAACATTGCATATAGTGATAACGGTACATTAAAGTCAGCATGTTCGTAGAGCTGTGTAATAACTACTCACCCATGAAATTATTCCTTCTCCTCCAGTGTTTCTTTCTTTTGAATATCCAAATGCAAATGCATCAGTTCAATAACACCGCATTTACAAATTCCTCAGTTATACACTGCTTTGGTTTTGCTCTTTGCATTCATTTAATCCAGATCCAGAAATTTCAAGCTCAGATCTGACAAGTGCCTTCTAGTCGATCGGTAAGTTATTCATCAAAGACAGCAAGAAAGGGAAATTTGCCAATAAAATGCAGCTCGATACAATATTTACAACAGTAAGGGTTGTTTTTACAACACGCAATAGTGATGCAACCTTTAGAAATCTGGAATACAAATAAAAAGTTTCTGGTCATCTCTTGCGAAAAAAGATCATTGTTGGTGCTCATGTCTCTACACAGCTGCAAAGAGTTAATCACATGGTGTAAAACTTTAAAAAGTCAACCAGTCATTGTTAATAGTCACACTTTCACTCTCACAGGTGGGATTCCTCTCCACCTAAAGTTTACTTTGTGGAAATATTCTGGAGGCCGCAGCTGAAAAAACACATCAAACACGTGATAAATTGAGTGTCTTATAGGCGTTTGACAGCGCTGGATTTGCTAAGCCTACAAAATATCCTTTGACTGGGTTATCGTGAGTATTCAGCCCCTGTAGATTCGATCCCTGACACTTTTAGAATCAGTCCCCTTTGATGGACATCCGTCATTTAGTTCATGCCAAAAAGTGACCTTATTTTGACTTCAAATTCATATCGGTCTCCTTCACTGGAGACAAAGCAGTGCATTGTTGAGATACCTGTGTAATCATGAGAGACTCTGGCGCCTCTTGCCTTTTGACCCTGGCTGTATTATCCATGCCGCTCTCTCTCTCTGTCTTATCCAAAGTGTGGCCTGAGAAGGACTGTCAGGCCGGGTTGATGGTAAAGGCACTGTAACTAACAGTGGAGCATGACATACAGCTATAACCATGTAAAACGGCCCCTTGGCAGCGGATTCCTTTCTCAATACGCTACACCTACACTATGCGGTGAGACACATCATTTAGTATTTGAGGTAATTTTCAGCAGGAAAACCATGATGCATGGCAGACCGCATGTGCTCATTCTATTTGGTTAATTGCCATTTCTAATTTTTCCTTCTGCTGCTCAGCCCAAACAAAGCATAGATACAGCACAAAGGCTGCGTCCTATATTTGTCAAAGTGCTGTGGCAGTTGTTTGGCAAAGAGAGTTGAGTCAGAGTCTGATTAGTCTCATACCTCTTCCTGTAACACCTCCAACTTTGCAGCAGGAGTTCCACAGAGTTAATAAAGGAGCTGGGAGGCTTCGTGTAGTGCAGCTCCGTGGATGAACGACATCTCACCACAGTATAATGGTGCCTTTGTGAGGCAGCAGCAGTAATATGGAACTTCATCGGTCTGACTTGTCTGCCGGGGCCAAATTAACTTTGACATCCAGTCTTTGTAAGGTGCTTGCTACATTTATCACTTAGCGGTATCAAGCGCCAAAAAATACTGTTTGCATATGGGTTTTACAGTATGAGCATGTTAATATCGCTTTGATTGTGTGTGTGTGTGTCTGAGTCTTTTCTTCTTTCAGACTGAGAGCTACTGATGTAATGAACAGAATCGCATTAGTTTATTCAGCTCTTCTAAAACCACAGTGAGAATTCCCCTGATGGTTCTCAATGTCTGCTGAGCTTTCCAATCAGACCTCACAGCAAACAATTTACAAATGCGTTTAGCAAGTATCGCACTTTGCCAGAAGATGTTAAACAATGAGTCAGAAGATGTGGAAGGAGTCTGATTTCCAACTACTTTAATCTGTTGTCCTTTTGAATACATTTTAGTATTTAAAGATCCCCTACAGACATATTTAAAGATGTATAAAAATATTCTGCTTGGAATACTAATTTGTTTCTGATATGGGCTTTCCACAAAAAAAAAAGTTAATTAAAATCCTTAAAATCATCTACTCCTACTCCCTGATTAAAAAAGGCAGACTGAATATGCAAGTATTAGTAGTTTTTGTGCACTGGAGGCTTCAAGTTTCCACACCGGACTTCTATAAGTTGCATCCTGGACCACGATTGGCTTTAAAAGTTCCTTGTGATGTCACAAATCATACCAGGTACGCACCTTTGACTCATATTTCAGGTGAGCACAGGGAAACTTTCCTCCGACAGCCTTCCAGTGTCAAACTCCACACATACATCATTCTGCGTAATAAAGCTCAAACATGCAACCGAAGGAACGAGAAGAAAAAAACACATTTTTGAGTGGAGGGGTGACTTCAAATTTTTTTTAAAAAAAGGCAAATAATCCTATCCTTGTACTCACGGAGTCCTTCTTTCATCCACATAATCTTTCACTGAAATCACTGCACATCACAGTGACGGCAGCCAGTTATTGATAAGTCGTTAACACACATTTCTCCAGCAAAGTTGACAGGCTGTCATAACCTGTTGTCTTTATAATGAATAATGACAATTGCGCACATCGCTTGATTGATTAGTGCATACAATTACTGTCTGGGCCATAGAACTGCATGAAAAACAGCCCTGCTGCGGCTCCCGTTTGCTACTCTGTGTGACATTTTAATCTACCAGCAGATTAATGGGACACTGGTAGAGTGGAGAATATTCCTCTATTGATTTTTTTTTTTTCTGATGAATCAAATGCCTCCCTTTTAGTGACAGATTTACCATATCTAGTCAGGTCTGCCAGTTTTGTGTGTGTGTGTGTGTGTGTGTGTGGAAGAGAGATGTATATAAAGGCAGAGAGAGGTACTACAGTGTGAATGAATAATCATATGAACATGACTGAGTTTGCGAGTGAGTGGTTTTTGTGTGTGTGTGTGTGTTTAGGCATTCCACACAAAGATAGGACACCCACAGCGGCATCTGTGCTCAGTAAACAGGCTCGTCAGACGTCTCCTGCTCTCAGCCTCATTTCTTTTAAAGCAAAACCTGTTCACATATTTGTGTGTGGCTCAAGGGAGTCCTAAATTTTGTCAGAGGTGCCCACTGAGAAAAAGCAAAAAAAAAAAAGCAAAAAAAAAAAGAATAAAGAAGTGTTCCTTGGCCCTGCTGATTTACTACTCGACTTTAATTGGGTTGTAAAATCAAATCCAGAGTTGTTTCAGGAATGCCAAAATGTGATTCCCCGGCATGTTTACAGGAGGAGCCCGGCAGTCAAGGACACAGAGAGATAGCGAGTGCGGGAGGAGGAGGCGAAGTGATAGTGGGAAAAGCGGGGAAGATAAAGGGCTTGTTAAAAGAAAGCGAGCGGGGAAAAGAATGGAGACAGATGGGGAAGAAGGGAGAGGAAAGGAGGAAGTTGAACTAAGTTTGGCCCATCATTTATATGCCTGGTCTGCACTGCTTCTCGCTGATTAAAACCGCCTGTGATTTATGTCAACCGATCTGCCTTACCATGAAACAGCCAACAGTTCTGATGTGTGAGCGAGAGAAAAGGGGGAGGCCCACACAGACAACAGCGTGGCAGCCACTGTACAAACTCAGCTGCGGGACGCATATAAGGTCTACACATGTACCAAAACAGATGCACAGTCACTGAGGAGAAGCAGCTACAGGAACCGGTGTTGAACTTGGAATTAACAACCTAGAGAAGAGGGTTTACAACCTAAATTTTGTGGGCCTTTAACACATCCACAAACACAAACAGTGCATATTTTCCTCTCGCGTAGTGAAAATAAATGACGACGAGTTTTCCAGCGGGCGCTTCGCTCATGCCCCGTTCGTTCCCGGCTGGATGGGGCGGTGGAAGCCGAAGGGATTTGAGGATTTTATCGGTGACGAGGGGCTAATTTGCACATGATTAAGAAAACACACAGTGTAAAGTCTCTCAGCAACACAAGAGATTCAGAGGGGAGTCCAGGAATTGGAGAGGTTGACACTGAAAATGAATGGGAGAAAAGGGGGAAGGGGTGAGGGGGCAAACATGGAGACAACAAACCTGCACTAAAAGACTTAAAGAGAAGTGCCTCAGTGCTGCTATTACTTACATTCATTACGGGTGATTGCCATGATGGAGACGCTCACAGAGGCCCCCGTAATTCTCCTGATTTTTTGTTAACGTGAAGAAATAGATTAAGGTAAATATTTGTCTTCGGCTAATCCTAGAATCATTAAAATATCATTAGAGAAGAACACAATATTGAAAATCAATAGAGAAGCCATTGTTCATTTGGAATGGTAGTTGCAGCATAAGCATTCAGACATTTTTATTTTCTAATGCCCCCGCTGAACTCCTGAACCCTCATTATCCATTTCCACTCAGTCCAAAATATCATTCTTCCCTCTGATCATTTACATATGCACCAGACTAAATTATTTCTATTATGATTATGAGACCCCTGCCTCACATCCGATCCAAAGAGCACTTAGGGGTAATTAGGTGTAAAGCTTTGCAGAAAAAAACGCCTTATATGGTGTGATATCCATTTGACTTCTCGGTATTACACATGGTTGCATATTACTGTGGTTTTTCTCCCCACCCTTCCTTCCCCATCACTTTCTGTGTCCGTCTCCGTTTCTCTGTCGCGTCTCACCCCTCCCTCGTTATTCCTCAGTCATTGAGAAAGAACAATGCATTTCATCGCGTATGCTGATTTAACCTGCCTCCAGTGACTCTGTGTGTTTTAATACCCCCTCTCCAATGTACACAGGCTCTGAGATACGAGGAGGAGAGGCAGCAGACGGAATGAGCGATTGAGACAGAAAAAACAAAGAAAGAGAGGGGAAATGGGAAATGTCAAGAGAAAGCAAAGCAAAACGAGCACTACGAGTTTGAAAAAGAGCAAACATTTCTCTCTGAGGAGTTAGAAACACTCTGCTCTATTAAGTACAATTGCAAATCAATGTAACGCCCATCTCTGATGTCTCTTAATCGCCCTTTGTAGCTAGATGGAGAGTAAAATAGCCTAATCTACACTACACCACTAATCCTTGGACCATAGGAGAATAGCAGTACACAAGCCAAATAAAGCCATAAAGGACAACAACCTCCCTTTGCTGTAAAAGTAGGCCAGCCATAAGTGCTAATGTCTCCACACTTACTGCGAACAAACCACCAGAGGAAGCCTGAGCTGACACAGAGGCTCGGTGATGTGCAACAAAATGGTTTACATTAGAAACATGGTGTTTCATTTAGTCAGATAAGCTCGGTTCAGAGGTCTTTGCGAGGGGGCTCAGCATCCCTTTGCTGTCAGTACAAAGCCAAGCTCTGAGGAGGAGGAGGACGAGGAGGAGGAGGAGGAGGAGGAGGGGAGAAAAAAGGGTAAGACAGCCTCTAATTAGCTATGCAAATCCCATGCACTGGCGGATTGAGTTTTGAAATGAAATTGGTCCTTTGGATCTTCTCAGCTTTTTTTTTTTTTATATCTCTGCCAATGCGACCAGTTAAGTAGGGGTGGCTTGAAATGGCGAACAGAGGGATGGAGAGGTTTCTTATTAGAATCAGTTCTTCCTAGTCTTACTAAGGCCCTAGTGAGCAGTTTACCATACGCTTGCTGTATATACACCCACCCCGTTACCCAACGTACGCCTAAACACAGAGCTGTCAGGGAATGGAGGTTTCATCAGTTTTCTGTCCATTACAGCACAGTGTTCCCACGGGGCTCCTCACCAGAGGTTTAAAACTGTTGCTGCTTGCTTCTGCAGAAAAACACAAAGACATGGAGGTGTATATGGCACAGTCTGTTGGAACAATCCAAGCATACAAATACTAGAATATACTGTATGTGGTAGATATGGCATCCCATATTCTAGGGTCTATGTGTATTTTGCTAATAACATTTTTTGAGATGCAAAACGGCTCACATCCCCCCCCAAAAAATGCTAAACCTCAAACCTCAAAATGATTTCTGAGCTGACCCAGGAATAATCACAGTTAGTCTACAACACAATGCATAATGCCATTATGCATGCTGTTTCTAACAACTTAATTTCACAGTCAAAACTGTTCTCATTGCCAAGACGTCATTAACCTCAAACAGCGTGACTGAAATTCTAGCAGTGGCTGTGGTGAGTTTTTAGAGTCTTCAGGGGCCAGGGGTTAGAATTAAACCATGTAACAAGCCAAAATGTGGCTGTACATTAATAAAAACTGGCCAACTCAATTTTCCCCCCTTACGTCTAATCCTTAATACTTTAGGGTGCTGTCTGAGAAACAAGCCTCACATTGTAATAAAAAAAAGCTTAAATCCCGACGGTTTTGAAAGAGCACGTTGTTGCCCTCTCATAAAAGCTTGAATGTAATTGGACCAGTGCGTGTCCTAACCCCCACAGATCAAAGGTTAGCAAAGCAGGTACTCATTTAGCATGTCAGGGATTAGTTGGCTCAATACGCTGGTTTGGCATGGAATATATGTTTGGATCAAAGTTATGTCCTAATATGTGACTTGTAATTATGAGGAGAGGAGAGGAGAGGAGAGGAGAGGAGAGGAGAGGAGAGGAGAGGCATTTCGACTTGACATTGATGAGTTGGAGCTGTGCATGACACAAGGCAGCCCCAGTGGAAAGCCTTCAGGTTTGTTTAGGGAGAACTGACATCTATAGAAGTTGCCATATTGCAGCATTTGGAGATGTTCCATCTGTCTGCACCACTGCACACTCATACGAGTAATAAAGATTGATTTAAGTGTAATATAAACTGTTACATGGCGAGGGCACAATGTAAACCAACGCTAAAAAGAAAATATATACATAGTGTACACAATGTATCTCAATCACAACACACAAAAGCGTACTAAAACACGTCCTTTGCTTTCAAAGAAGTCCATCCCCCGCCTTGCTTCTTCTACCATGTTTGAGGAAACATGGTGTACGAGAGGGCCTCTGACTCTATATAACTATTAAACCATATAAATGTTGGCAGCTTGTCTTTTACATTGTTATAATAATTTTTGTGACACTATTCCATGGCTTATTATATTATTTTTTTTAAAGCAAACATACTGTGATTGAGAATGTTGAGCTTGTTAGTTAAAGGATGATTGCAGTCTATTATGTCCAGGGTCTTATTTTTGTATTTTTGGCCATCTTTTTGGGGTAATAATAACATTCTTTTCATCAAGTTAATTGCTGAGATCTGGGAACCTGGCGTCATTGCTAAAAAGAAGTCAGATTGGGTCAAGTACATAAGCAGCTTGAAGATCAGAGGTTTTAAACAAACCTCCAGGTTAGCCAAACTTAAATGAGCAAGCAGTAACATTGTTCCCCAAACTGACAACCACAAAATTACAGTTTACACACCGAGTGACTTAGTTTAACTTGACCTTACCTACTATACTTAGAGACTGTCCTCCAAGAATAGTACATTAGTCGTTATTGCAAATGCCTCAAAACAACAGAAGTTTATGTGATATTAGGAATTATCTTGTCTGTCGGGAGGAGAGGAAGATGTAGTGTAACATTGTTATAGAGCCAAAAGGTCAGCAGAAGGAGGAAGCGGGGTGGATGAATGGAACAACTAAACATTAGACTTTAACATGAGAGAATGCTGTTAGTTTGCTGTTCCCATCAGCCATGACTGTAACCCAGTGAATATTATTGTAACTATGATGATGAAGGTTCCTGAACCTTAACAAAGCAGTAATAATTCAAACCACAGTGTTTCCTTAACCTTAACCAAGTAGTTATTTTAACCCAAATCATGAATTAACTTAAATCATTTAATCTAAATTTAACCAAACCTTAACCATAGAGGACAAAATCTATGTTCCACACTTTACTCATATCAAATCTCTTGTACCACTACTTTAACTAAACTAAGAGTCTACAGCCACACTGGTGGCTCTGTGAGGCTGTACTTAGGCACAGCAGAACTTAGACTTAAGTGCTAATGTCAGCATGCCAACATACTGAAGGGCAAAAATCTGAAAAAAAGAAGAACCACACACTGTACTAGTAGCTCCTAGCAATTTAATTGAGCAACATTTCGATCCACCAGAGATCTTTCTTCGGGCAAATCACCATCACAAAGCAAGACTTGTGAGGTCTTGCTTTGTGCTACTAGTACAGTGTGCAGATCTTCTTTTTCTCTGATTTTTGCCTTTAGTGTGATTTTTGATCCAGCACCTGTAAAGTTTTTTGGATGTGTGTACTCTCCACCCTCTTTGAGCATGCTAACATACTCACAATAATAATGCTAACATGCTCATGTGTAGCAGGTAAAATGTACACCATATTCATCATCTTAGTTTAGCATGTTAGCATGCTAATATTTACTAATTAGCACTAAATTCAAGTACAGCTGAGTTTGTATTTTATTTAGTAAAAATACAAAAATTTAAAATTTAGAGCCAGGGATCATCAAATGTATTACAATTCATCCTAAGAGGAGCATGAATGTTTGTACCAGATTTCATAGCAATCCATCCAATCAAGTTTGCAAGACATTTCACTCTAAACCTCAAATGTGTACCTCATGGTTGCACCAGAGGGAAGGTCAGAGGATCACCAAAGTCATTTGGACGCATCATCTGGGAACCATGAATGTCTGTCCAAAATTTTGTGGCAATCCTTTAAGTAGATATTGAGATATTTCACATGATAAGTGGAAACTTTGACCTGCTGGTGGCACTAAATGAAAAGTTGGATGAACACCAAAGTCAATAAGCTTCATCCAGTGGGGAAAATGTCCTGGGGAAATCTACAACCTTTAGTTGTTGATATATTTAGTCTGGACTAAAGTGGTGGACCAACTGACTGACAGACCCACATTATGACATCACAGTTCACTGAGCCACAACACCAGTGAGACTGAAAAATGCTAATTTAAAAAGAAAAATACTCAGATTTGGACAGCTTTCAACACTTAACAAAACAAAGCAATAATCCCCAAACTACTGAATATGCTGCAGAATAATGTGTTTTGTTGCCTGTGTTGCTATTTGAGTTGTCAAAATGAGTTATAATCAAAACTAAAAGCATTACCTTGATGGTGTTACTTCAAACAGCAAAATATATTCAGAATGGCTTCATATGTCCAAATAATATGTGCCTCACTGTCTTCTACAGTAGTGTAGTAAACAGTACAAATAATACATCCTTAGAGTAGAATACGGCATGAGGTAATTAGATGTTATAGTTCATCACCAGCACAGTTTAGTGTTATTTTTACAATCGTAGGTGATACACGACCATCCTAAAATAAAACCCTTACCCTTCCTTAGCCCTGCTCGGTAAGTATATGGCTGCCCACATTTTCAAAGGCAAGACAGTAAATCAGCTGTGAAGACTGTGACAGCTGAGGATAGTGAGTCCATTTATGCACTGTACACGTATGCTCTTGTGCAAAGGTTTATATTTGCTTGTGTGTGTGTGTGTGTGTGCCTGTGCATGTGTCTGTGTGTGTATCCCAGGCTCAGGACTGGGTGTGGTGTCTAAGGCCTGCAGACTAGACAGGGATTCATCCTGTCTGACTGCAGCTTATCACCGGACTGGCTGTCACCTAATGAGATATCAGCAACCCTGCATTTAAAATCGGAAGGACAGAAAACACGGTTGCAAACACAGCAGAATGAACTGTTGATGAATTAATGATTTGTCTGGACAATTTCAAAACCTGCCCATAACAATGTTTTAGTTCTGACTGTCTCACATTGTTTCCTTGTTGATTTGTAGCCTCAGAAGCTAAGTGGACTATATCCAGATAAATGGGCATGTTGGCATTGTTATTCTGTGCTTTACTGTCTTATTTGCTTCAGATTTAGCATTGTTTGTTGTCACTACCTTGTACTGGATGCATCAAGGGCTGGCTGAAATCGATCATGTTGACATTACTCTGAGCTCATTCTGAGTTCAATCATTACAAAGGGAGGAAGCACGGCTACAAACGTTTGGAGTCCAATGAGCCATGTCCTCACACTGATCTCTCTAATGCCAAGAATGCCCAAACCACAGTGACAATGAGCGACTGTCCACATTCAGAGGATCATCCCCATTAGCCCTCACTCTGCCTGTATCCATCTCCGCATTCCTCTGTAGACTGGATGTCAAGGGGTGATCGGCTATGCTAAATGTGATGCATTAGGTGCCAGTGGGTAAACAGAGACTACAGGCTACCAAAAATGTTATTAGTGCCCTCTACAATAGGATCTAATGGAGATCCAAATAAAGAATAAAGGCTACAGCATGTGTGTTGCAGTCTTTGGATTACAACATGACGTTCAAGGGCATTCTTTCCAAAGACGAGGGGACTAAGGGAGGGATATCGCCAACTGCAGTGAGATCCCAGTTGATACAAAAGGCCCTAAAGAGTGAAGAGACCTAATCAGCGTTGCTTAAAGAATGGAAAAATCTGTGTGTGTGTGTGTGTTTGTGAAGCTGATGTTTTTCTAGCCCATCTGGAGCCTTCATAGTCCCGTCTGTTGACCTCTGTTGTGAAACGGGTGACTGTCTGCAACTGTGACGCAATGACAGCGGACATTATTTTTGATTGACAGGGTGGAGTGGAAGCCATGGCATGAAATAACAAAGTCCTAGACTTTGGATCACACTATCTGTGTGTAAATACACAAATAATTCAGTAATTTGTTGGATATTTCACAGAAGAGTCAAACAATTCTGAATATGGGGTATTTCAAAAGGGATTTTCAGATTAATGTGAATTTTGTCCGTTTATGTAAATTCAAAAATTGTATTAGTGCAACCTTCAGTGTTATTAATGGACACAGCTGACAACAGCCTTGTTCCTCCAAAAATCCGTATGCCCACCCATCACCGCCATTAATCATGACTAACAAACACTAAGCTGTCCCAAATGCACCAGGCATGCAAGACGCCTATGAAAAGCCTCATCCAAACAGACTCTGACATAAACTCCAGGATTTCCCAGGTGTTTGGGAGGCATGACATCACGTTGCCTCCGTCTGAACACAATGAGGACTTTGAGAGGTGCTGGTGAGAACAGTCAGCAAAACAAGCTCCAAACCATACATCAACAAAAAGGCCCCATCTAAATAATATGGAAAGTGGAGATGAGAGCCAAAGCAGTTCACAAGCAGCGGAATCCAGTTAACGCCTGGAAAAAATTACAGAAACATTTGGGGTGGAGGGGTTGTGGGGGGGTATGGGGGGGGTAGGGAGTGGAGGGGACACATCGATGTCTGACAATTCGGAGGGGGGGTGTGTGATGACAGCTGAGGGGGGTATAAATATTCAAAGAAAAAACATTCTTTCTCACAGCATGACTCTGTGTAGACATGGGCTACCAGCTCGTCTATTTTTTGATTCTGGGACACTGGAAACAACTGGGTGTTTGTGTGCGAGCGGTAAGCTGTCAGCTTTACCTTATTAAAATGTCATTGACTCTTAAACTGCATATTTATGCAGTGTTAACCAGTGCCTGATGGCAGAGCTCGCATATAGTTTCGTTCTGGCTGGCAGGCTGAGTCAGACAGACTGTGTCACCCAGAGATAAGCTTTATTACACAATGTATGCATAAGGCCTGTTTGATTGATGCTTCTCCATTATTATTATGTTCTGGCAAGGTAATGTATTCCAGGCTTCCATAAAAGACCAGTTCTAAATTAGTTGTGTCAAATTGTGGCGGCAGAGGTGTTGGCCCTATCTCTCCTATCTGTACATCGAAATGAGGTTGCGCTGACATTGCGGTGGGGGGAGCAGAGGCGGTGTTCAGTGCTGTTTCAGCAGCAGGAAGCTCAGCAACCTTGGATTTCTTTCCCATTAAATGATAGCTTTTTTTTTTTCATTCTCCATGTAATATAATAGACTTTCACTCCTCACAGTTCTAGGATATCAATTAAAAGGAGCAGCTGATGTAGTGAGGCTAATCTAAAAAAGGCTGAAAAAGTTTTCAAAAGAGAAATACCTACAGTCAAACATAATTGATATCGGTTTCACTCCTTCTTTTCAGGTGCCACGAGGGCCTAAATCATCCCAATAATTAGCAAAGCAATGAGAGATTTCTTTCATCCATCTGCATTCCCCATCCTCATTACATATGAAGGAGAGTTGACGCAACCTTGGCCAGACTTTCGTTTTATCACTCTCTGTCATCCTACAAGCAGTAAAAGTGATATGAAAGGTTATGTTACGACACCATATTTTATTCTCATTTCCCTTCTCCTTTGGCAGCTAATCAGAGTGAGAAAGGATCTCTTCTTTTAGGTCAGACCCAGAGCTTTGCGGAGAGGTGTGTGTATGGAATGTAACACTTTGACCAAGTTGAGAACTGGAGGAAAATTGAGAAAGCATGGCACCTAACTCACACACACACACACATATATATATACACACACACACACACAACACACCGGTGCTGCGTCTTTAGCTTGTGTGGGTGGAGAAAGCAGGGTATTGCAGGGGACCACTCCTGGGAAACATCTACATACAGTATATAACTGTTAGGCCAGATGTGGCTCTGTTTCGATTGTCAGAGCAGTCACATCTGTCTGGGCCCTGCCATCAGTGTGTGTGTGGGTGTCTCCATGTGTATAACTGTGTATAAATATGTCTGTGTGTGTCAGTTTCCCAGGATATGTGACTGTGTATACGCCTCTGTCTATGTATACACTATTTGTCTGCATCCTCACTGGTGCTGATGGATCTCGGTTAATGTTCTGCAACACAGGGACTCTCATCCCTTAATAGCTTTAGCAGTTTCACTCGGTGAAGAGTCCACCTGACTTGAGCGAGGCCTGAGGTAGTTACAATTCTAACAGTTGAGCAACATTTATTGCTTTGATGGCTTTACTTACTCTGCAGTGATTAACTTTAAGAGACTTTGTTGTAAACATTTAAGACTCCAGTGCTCCACAGTTGAAGACTGTGCTGGCCCAACCCAAAAGAGGAAAGAAGAGGTTCAACTGAGGAGTGATTATACAACTTTGATTGGGTAACACCACTATTTAACATTTATAAGTAGTATATAAACACTTAATAAATGGTTTATAACACACTATAATGTAATTGTTAGCAGAATAAGGACATTTTAAGTGTTTATTAATGTATTTGTATTTGTATAACTTCTCATTTGAGCACATATTTTATATAATTACAACTGTGTTTACTATATTGTCATTCATTATCCGTTTATACACCAGCATACAGTTATGGAGGCCCACTGGAGGAGATATAATTGTTAACAAATACATTAATAAAAACTTATATCTACCTACAACTACATTATAGTGTGATAAATCATTTGGTAACTGCTTGTAAATGCTGAATAGGGGGACTTAAAGTAAAATGTTACAGCTACAAGTAACTTGTTGCATGAATATGGCAGCATCCGACCATCGATTGTTCCTTTAAATGTTTGTTGTATATCAAAACAAGTTACTAGCATCTCTTTAAAGGGTTTCACATTTTAAGGTGGACGTTGATGATGTTATAAGGGATATTTCAGCTTGGGTTTTTAAGATTTAAAATGTATAGAAAACCTCATTACAACCTGGATTTGTCAGTTTTAAAGACGCAGGCATTTACCAGGCAGGGAAGGTATGTCCCAGTGGCCAGTCACGGTACTGCAGAAAAAAATCCACATCACTACTTTGCATATTCAACGGGCCGCACAACACGGAAGCAAACCTGGAAGTTTTTTATTCGACTGAACAGGTTTCGAGTCCAGTATCCACTTCCTATAATACATCCATTAGCTTGATCCATATTAGGGACTAAAAATCAGAATATCTTGTTTCAATTTTCTTTTTAAATCTGCTTGTTGTGATCTCCTCAACTTTATGGATTTAAAGTACTGAATCCCTAGAGTACCATAATGATGAAGATCTAAAAGCCCCACTGACTGGAAATGATAGCTCTTACTAACTCTCATTTCAATTATGTGTATTTTCACACGCCAGATACAAAATATCATACAGTTGTGGGTTTTGGACAATAATAACAGTAGATTAAATGTCTTACCTTTAGCAACTCTATGTGAAGATCTTTTGGGGGTCTGCAGCTCTATGTGTAGGTATGCAAATGTATAATTTCTTGTGAGTGTTGAAAACCAGGAATGTAAATGACAATGCTGCGTCAAGTTAAGTGGCTACCTGAGTCTCTTGTTCCAGCATGCAAGTCAAGTCTGAGGTAGCTAATTGGCACTGCACTGAAAATATTGTATCCAACCTTTACCTCAGACCTGTTTTTAGGTGAATCAGTCGTCCTGATGCAATGTGAAATTACCCCTGCTTTAAAGGGAGCAATTACAGAGTTTTCATACCCAGCATAACTAAAGGTCTGGTAAGTTAGGAGCTACTTTTAGCAGCAATACTTTAATAGACGACAATTGCTATATTTTTTTAAATCCAAAACAATAATTTTGAAGACGTGATGGCAACAAGGTTAAAAAAAGACACACAGTGGCAGCCACATACAAACACAACCTTTTCACTGCCTTTTGATTATGTGCAGCAACTAACAAGGTATCATTCACGCTTCAGCTTTTATTAACGAGTCATCCAAGGCAGGAATTTAATTAGACTTCTGAGGTGTCAGAAAAAAGCAAAAAGAAGTTCGTAAATGGCCAAAGGGCTCAGATTATTTCAAGAGGCACCGCCGGGCCAGATGCTGACATTAACAAATAGTCTTCATTACATATTTTCCATCTGACCAGGCGAGATCTTCTCTAATGTAAATATTGCAAGTGAGGGGCGAGAGGTTAGCTCCTCACCTACGCATGAAATATGAAAAATGCAGGACTATTGGCAGTGAGAGATGGCGAGTTTATTGTCCAATTGACAAAGAAAAATCACCTCAGAACATAATTTCCTTCTCATCAGCCCTGCTCGGTAATGCAATTTAAAATGGGAGTTTGTGGTTATATGAAATATTTAGACATACTTACCTCAGTTAATCAGATTTAACGTGACATGGTGATCCAATAGTTGCCTGAGTGTTATTGTTCTAATCACATTACATCTGTTATCATGAAACTTTTTAATAGATTTTAGACCCAGGCAATCACTTTGTTGCTTGTCGCTTGCAGTTATCAGCACTGCTAAGAAATTGCTTGGTGTATTAGTCTCTTGCCCCTCAGGATGTGTGGTGGCAACATCAGATGTAACACGATCCCTTCAGACGTCACCCCAAAAATACTCACAGACACGCTCACGCTGCCAGGCATCCCAGTTCTCATGACCTCTTTGACAGGGAGGACTAAACTCAGGTGTTTTCAGAGTGTGTGGTTTCCAGCCTGGCTGCACCTGAGAACAAAAAAAAAAAAAAAAGTCTGAAATCTGACAGCCATAAAAGCTTTGAGTTAATATCATAGCACACCTCATAGATGGTCCAGGAAAGAAGGAATGTCTGTGGGATAAAAATTTAAATAAATCAATCTCCTTCCAGTCACTTCAACCATCCATTTGTCATTAGCAATGGATCCCTCTCCAGAGGTAAGGCAATATCCGCCATATCCAGCACCGCAGTCTTGTCTATCGCTGCATCTCTGCTCATACACCCTTTAGGGAGTTCATTATGGGGAAGGAGGGTGGGCTAGGATCTCCAAAAACAGCCGCTTTCCATACATCACACTGCACACCGTCAGGTTTCCCCACTCTGACAGCAGCTACCCCCGTCACCCTCGGCTTTGCTTTCACTAAGAATTATTCTAACTATGCACAATAATCACACAAACTGGGGGTCTTGTTTATCTTGGACGGCGCTCTAACTCTCACATGTCCATCAATGTAGGAGCCGGGGCTGACTCGCAACTCTATGTGGGAGGTTTAAGGTGTCATGCTCTGGACTGATATCACTTTCAAAGAAAACAGGTGAGAGGGAGCGAGAGCAGGCATAACATGATATTGCTGGTGTGAGATGTGTGTGTGTGTGTGTGTAAATGTGCAACGTCACACTCGGAGAAGTCGCTTCAAATGGGTCTGATTGCTATGATATCATCGAAGAAGTGATTTAAGTCCCAGTTGTGGTTGTGCAACATGCCTCAAAACCAAAACATCACATATTCAGTGCTATAGCTAATAAAATTTCCATATGGTCTGTGATACTGCATTTTGTCAGTTATTTGACATGAAACATGGTCATTTGCCAAAATAAAGTGTTGCTGAACTGCGTGCACTGTACTACATCAGGTCAAGGCTATTCAGCGGAACACAAGCACCACAGAAACGTCATCGTGTTATTGCAGCCAGGCAGAAAAACACCTGATTCAACAAATGATTGCTTTAATCGATTCTGCTTGGGCTCCATCATCACATTACGACAGAAAACAGCGTGAAGATATCCTGGCCAGATTGCAGGCCCTAACCCTCAATCCCACACAATTTCAGGCTCAGTTAGCAACATGGTGAATTCAAGCTCACAGTTGGAGGATCTATGCTTTGTGATTACGCTGCCCTATGGTGGGTAAAACAACCCACAGCCTAGCTGTCTTCTTTGGATGTATGAGCAGATACTTATCTGCAGGAAATGGCAGATCAGACCTCCACATATTGCTTTTTAATGAACACAGCACGCCGCTGTCCAATGGGGCTCTAATGGGCTCACATGTGACGCATCATCTGCGCTGGTCATTTGGACGCCAATATCAATCCCATATCACCCACCACCATCTCCACATTTTGGCCTTCGTCCCAGGCACGTAGTGAGGTCAAAAGGTCAGTGTGGTGTGCATTTGTTCCTGGACTTTGTATAATGATGCTATCATCTCTTTCTGCAGCCTGGTTATAGAGGACATTGAGGGCCCACTCACTAAAAAAAAAAGGACAGAGAGGCATTTATTGATGCCTTCGGTGTGAAAATGTTGAATCGAAAGTGTTAAAAGGCCCTTAAAACATATTTCCCCAAACAGCCTCTTACCCTGAGTGATGGTGTCCTACATGAACATGCAATTATCTGCCAAATATAGAACATTTTTGGTTGTTTTTACATGAAATGTTTCAGTATTTGTGTCTTTGCGCTTGCTTTTCTCACTGTTTTGAAAAGGACGGGGTCCAGTTAGAAAAAGGTGATGTGACATACTGCTGTGCAATACTCAGGCTGAATCTAATAACAGTTGTGGGGCTGTTTGCTTATGTTGCCATGCCACTGTGAAACAAATCTGATCAGACCACACCTACGCAGTCATGATGAAACTGATTAGCTGTGTTTTTGAGCCATGCATGACTGAAAAACAGTCTGTCAGCCGGTTTAGTCCAACACCTCCAACAACACCACTATGAAGTTCACATTTGTGGTTTTGAGTGACAAATATTGGATTGATTTCCATGAAATTCAGTACAAACACTCATGTTCCCCCACAGGATGAATTGTAATAACTCTTACAAGGGATATTGCATATTTGATTTCCAATAGTCCAATAATGTGGTCAATGATAAAATACCCACAAAAGCAATGACATTCTTATCAGTCTCAGCTGTTGTGTTTAGTGCTAATTATCATATGTTAGCATGCTAACACGCTAAAATAAAATGGTGCATATGGTAAACAGTATACCTGCTAAACACCAGCATGATAGCATTGTCAACTTTGAATGTTTTATGTTATAGATAGGCTTTAATCATTGAACATTCATCTCATTTTAAAACAATCCAAATTGTAAGATACCTGTTTAAAATTTCCCATGTGGAGAATTTAAAAGTTGTGTCATTCTTTGGCTCGACTCAAAGTCACCATGACATTATATCCCAGGTGCCAAGTGCATTCGGAGATTACTTTGGATGATTGTCCTCCTGTATATAATACAACACAGCCAGCCATATGTGCCATTAACCTTTTTTGTGTCCACACCAGCTTGTCTTTAAACCTGATTACCGGCCTGCAGAGATGGACATACAGCCACACAACCTTCCAACACTAACGGCGCCTCCCTCCCCTCCCCTCCCCTCTTGCTTCTCTCATAATCAGCTGGATCCTGCTGCCTCTTGGAGGAAGGAATGTGACACAAAATGTAACGCACCACACAAGATGGTGTGAGAGTCATTTCACATACAACAGGGCAAGCTTTGGCATCACACAATAATTGCTTTCCCTTAAAAAAATATTTTAACATCACACAACTTCACAGATTTTTAATTATATGTTTGTTGGTTTACATTTGTAGTGTATTAATTGTGTTAGGTTTCTTCCTCCTCTGCCTGTGGCAAATATCAGCAAACATAAATCTGAAGATAAAGCATTGATGAATGGGAAGTAATTGCCTGTTTGCTTTATTCAAATTGGTTGTATGTTGACATTTTGAGTCTATTTAGAGAAACAGCCTACTTCAGATGAGCATTAATCTGATTAAGAGCACAATTTATTTGAGTTTCCGTGCTCAATAGAAACCCTTCCTGTCGAGTGCACGGCCTGCCAACGGAGCAGAAGAACTCAACCTCGATGAATGGCCAACAGCTGTGTATATAGAACGAGTACATTTCCTCTCGCGGTGAAAAAAACACCCTGTTTCAGTAAAACATTGAGTCACGGCTCACACACCATACACATATGTGCACGTACAGGGTTTGAAATTTGCATGATGTTCTTTAATATCACACAACAATACCACCGTCTGGGTGGGTAGGTACTGTATTATATAATTTTAGTTTTCTTAAACTCTAACTAACATACCTAATGGAGCTCTTAAATGGGCATTACTGTTAATTTTATTCCAAAATGAGATGGTTTTAGGAGATGAACTTCTGGAGCCAAGGAGCTACACGGCTTGTGTGGAAATTTGTGACGCAGATCATAGTTCAGGGATGGAACTACTCATAAATTAAATCCATACAATTTCCACGTGTAAATCCTTTATATTTTTTTACTAGCTGCATCTGTTTCTAACCGTGTTTGCCCCGTGGAGCATTGTACTTTTCCGACAATAATTCAATATCCTGCATAAATTCTTAGATTCTTAAATGTATATGCCACTAAAAGAGAGCGGTTGTCCAAAGCTAAATTGAATATTGTCCCGGAAATAAAAAAAGGTAGGATTTTACTGCCACAGATTTCAGGTCGAGAAACGTAAAGTCATAATATTGGCAGTAAAGATGCCTCCTCCAAACTGACAGCTCCCAAACCTCAGTTCATAAACCTGTCTGGAGATTATGTGCATGGCTGAGACACACAGTCTAACTACTTGGCCAGCTAAGCAATGGAAACTGTTTCTTCACAACTATATTCTCGCTGTTGATGGTGCATTTGAGAGAGCTAATGCACAACTCAAGGTATGGTTTATACATTTCTATGAAACAACAAGCAGACACAGATAACTCAGCCATTCTTTATTTGGCACCGCCTTGGCACACGTGTGCTTTCCCATGGCATTCCTTGAGAATTTATTCAATATGCAAAGTAAAATGCAAGATTATATTCAAAGGATAATAAACATTTTGTGTTTGTGCTCCCTTTAAACTTAAAACCTAACTCTGCATCCAAGATTCCAAAAAGGCTGCGTCAGTGTAACCATAGTGCTGCAATTTGGATAAACGGTGAAGATGAAAGCCGAATTACGATTTTACATGCCTTCTAGACTGCTTGCACATTTTCTAAAAGTGCCCATGTCTGGGTGTGTAATTACACACAAAATGCTGCTTTTTTTTTTTTTTTTCTTTTTTGTTTTGTTTTGTTTTTTTTCTTTGAAGGAAGTATGTGTCACAGCACAAACATTAGGCATTCTTCAAAATGGGTACACTGCACAAGGCACACCCCAAATTTAGAGTCCCAACTCAGACGCCACCGAGGACAACAGCGTTATTAGACTAATCGATGGTCTATATCAGTGATTCATGCCTTTCTTGGCTCATGTTCTCTTAAAATGAAGTAATGTGTGACTATGTGTGACCCCTCAGACCCGCCTGTGAGAATGAATTCCCCTAAAAATTACTTAATTTGAAACCTTTTTACAGGCTTTAATGGGAAAAATCAGTGGTGCAAAGTTACTAAGTGTATTTATACTAAATGTTGCACATAAGTACAACTTAGAGGTACTTACTTTACTCAAGTATTTCAATTTCATGTGACTTTAAACTTCTATTCCACTACATTTCAGTAGGAAATGTACTTTTTACCTCACTAAATTAATTCAACAACTATAATTACTTTGCATGTTTAGATTTTTAAAACAAAACATATCATCATCTTATAAAATATGATTTATATATATTTATATATGATAAAACTACCCGGCAAGTTTATAAGGTAATTAAATTAGCTATATCTCCACCAGCTATAACATTATAATAATTTTTACATAAGTTATTACATGAATTAAAATGCATTTGTGTACTCTTTTTGTGAGCGTTGTGTGTTTTTGTTTGTTTTCTTTGTGATGTAAAAAAAAGAAAAAAGTTCATAAATAAAATATAATTAAAAAAATATTTTTACATGTCAATGCATCCATAACAATGATCCAATATATAATATATATAATAATATAACACTTATATTTTGCTGATAGTACTGCTGTATTTTTACTTAAGATTTTGAATGTAGGATATTTACTTGTAGAATTTTTACACTGTGGTATAAATACTATTAAAGAAGTGAACAATCTGACCGCTTCTTCAACTTACAGTTTATCTAAGTAGTTCCCAAGAAAAAAAAAGAATGATAAGAAAAGTCAGAAAATGACAAATTATTTTCTGTTGAAGAAGTTTGTTTGGATTCTCTCCTTTTCCATCAATCATGTCCGACCCCTTTAGATTTAACTTGTGACCCCTTTTGGAGGCTCCTGATCCAGAGAGCTGGGAACCACTACTGTTCTGTTTCATGGTTCCTTCAATAACTGCAAAAAAATTAATGAATTAAATGTGCTTTCAACAAGTGTTCACTCATGAAAAGAAAGAGAATCTGTTTTTTTAAGCATCATTATTTAGCAGCATGATAAGAAGAGTGTGTGAAGCCATTTGACCTCTGTGAGGGAATGCTGAGTGTCATCGCGGTTGGTTTGAGGGGGTTGAGCATCTCTCCAGCATCAGGGAGACAGAGAAAAGACACGGGGTGTGATTTGTTAAATGCGGGACACCCCCATGTATTGTTCCGACAACATGGGGGGACATCTGGCGCTGGCAATACAGCCCAGTGTTGAGGTCTCCATCCTCTTTCTCGAGCAGTGAGCTGTGCAGCATTGAAGCACTGCCTGCACATTCTCATGCTAATACCCAAAAGGCAGGAGCAGATGTGAAACATTTGGTTCTGTTCCTGTTCACTTGTAAAGAAATAATGTGCCCTGTTATCATTATTTCACTTTTTTGTTCTTCTATGTGTCATAAAAAAAAAAAAAAAAAAAGAGTTCATGGCAGAGGCCATCTTCCTTGGTGGCCTGACTTGAGCTGCATGTGGCGGAGAAATGGTCCCTCGTGTGTTTTTGAAGATCCAAGAAATACTTTAGGAAACTCAAAACATGCTGGCACAGGAAAAAAAAATGGAGGTGATACACTTAACATACCTTGACAAACATTTATCTAAAATTACCCCTGCAGCATGTGCACAGAATTGCTGTGTGTGTGTGTGTGTGTGTTTTGTCTTAACATTAAGGAGTTTGTTTTTTATGTATTAAAATGTATAATTGTCTGTTTTTGCATGTTTGCAAAGGCGTTTGTGTCATATATCTTTGTACATTATTGTAGTTTGTATTGCTGTGTGTCTGTGCAGCATTTTTTTCCACTTCACAGATAATTATATTTTGCAGACTACATGAAAAATTCCTTCTAATTTGGCTGAGGTGGTTAATGCATGTGTCCCCACCCAGCTGGAATATCATTGGCTCCTGTCTGCTTCTACCTTCTCCTCATTGGCCAGGGATGTGCCTGTCAACCAACCTGACGTGCGAGACAAGTTTACAACTCTATACACGTGCTGCTGGTACATCAGGGCTCGTGGTGGCATCCTACACAGAGCAAGCGAAGAAGACACTTTATTACCTGAAGTCGTTGTACAGTATCTGGAAGCACCTGCTCTGGTTGTCTTCGCTCTGGCTGGGCTTTATCTTTCTCACCTGTGCGCATCAGGTATCATTTGGCTATTTTTTTTTTTTTTTTTTTTTTTTTTTTGGAGGAGACAGAGGTGTTATCCGCAGCACACTGTGGATGAAGACTCAGTCCTGGGTTTCTTCATGGCAAGAAGACTCAACAATGTGTGCCTAGCATGGCTGTGGCTCCTGCACCGACCACCCAGGGACCGGTATGGCTTTTAGCCGCATCAGTAAACTGGACCCCCCGTCCCGAGGCATCTTCAGGAAAGCGGCGGTCATGCTGGGCTCCCTCCTCACCTCTCTCTTCCTCCTGCACTGCCTCGCCGACCGCTACAGCACCACCTTGCCCTCACCGGTCAAAGCCTCTTCCAGCCGGGCTGCGGGGGTTTTCGAGGACTTGAGGTCGCTGAGGACTAAAAGGCTGGTGTACGAATGGACCGCCGGGTCGGAGCTGACGGGCTACGGGGCCACCAGGCGCTCCTCACGGGTCCTCGCGGATGATGAGCGCGCGGGGCAGGTTTTTGAGCTATCAGAGGAGTCTCTCATCTTGCCGCCGCCGGATTTAGTTGCCTCCAGGAAAGTGTCGCCGAGGTTTGCAGGTAAACTCAGTCCGCTCGGGGAGGGAAGCAAGAAGCTGCCACAGGCTCTCATCATCGGGGTGAAGAAAGGAGGGACCCGGGCTCTGCTGGAGTTTCTCCGGGTTCATCCGGACATCAGAGCCGTTGGAGCGGAGCCGCACTTCTTCGACCGCAACTATGAGAACGGGCTGGAGTGGTACAGGTGAATATTTAATACATTCATTATAAATTGAGGGGGGGAAACCAATTGAAAGTCAGAGTTTAAACACTTTTTCAGACCCGAGATAAATCTTTTACATTAATTTCTACCAACAAGGTAATAAGTTATTGCAGAGGGAGGATATTAAAAATACATTAATTAACGTCCCTCCTAAAATCTCGGCTCAACTTCTGTATATTGTTATTAGTCATTAAATTGCCATACTGATGGATTGTGTTTATCCAACTTTTTATTTTGCCAACTACTACATCACTGATAGAGATTAGTCTGCACAACCCAGAAATCTTTATTTAACATCTCAACTTTTATAGAAGTAGCCTAATTGCTGCTGGAAGGGTCACTGTGGACAGCCTGTTGATTTATTACGCTACATTAGGGCCTGCTTTTATTAGATGTTATCAGACTGCTCATTTTGTTGCAGATTTTAGGGTTAACTGCCTTTTAAGTTGCTTTGGTCAGGGCCATAGTGGAATCACGGTTTACAGCTTGATTAGGCTGGGAAATAAGACAAGGTTCAATCAAACTATTTAGAATTTCAACCAAGTGGCAGTTTTCTCTGTTGAATCATTGCTGCCTCAGCCTAGATGTCTACCCCTGCCTGTAAAACCACTTGTAAAACTAAAGGTTTCAGTGCAATTTCATCAGTTTCGTCATTCCTAAAATTAACATCGTTGATTTCATGTTTATGACATAGATGCACAATTCTGAAGGCTAATGAGAAGCACTTTTGCAGTAAACATGAGACTTGCTGACTTTTAATATAACTTATTCCCCAATTTTACTTTCTTTTTTTTATAAGATTCATTGCCTTTTATAAATCCTATAAACACACAGACCATAATCACACTTGCTGTTACAATTTAATGTAATTATTTATATAGTTTTTGTACATTTGTCCCACTGCAAATCTTTTTTTTTCTTCCAAGTTACAGAAATAAGTGTGAAGTCTAATAGAGCTTCTGATCTAAATAGTAAAACAGTGTTTGCTTCTCTAAAAAGTTAAACTGTGAAGAAAGTAAAAAACACTTAATGAAATTTGTATATTTTATTTCAATGCAGGCTTTAAGTTTTCAGCGTTTTATGATGTCTTGAATATTTACATGAATAAATTAAATTAGAATTAAGTACGTCAAAAATAGTGCCAGCATCCGTCCCTGCTTCTTTCTTACTGTTTCAAAAAGTTTTTTACAAACTCTTCAGCTAGAAAACACATGTTCAAAGCTTTGCAGACCTTTTTATTCCAAAAAAAAAGAGGCTTATTTCAGTCTAGATTTCACATATTCAGTTACAGTCCTGCCTAATAAAAGTGGAACTTTCGAGAAACTCCGGATCGCACATAAACACACATTTACTCTCCGTCAATGTCTCTCCGTCTCCTCGTGGAGGGGTCTGCTCGCTCAAGTCGAATTTGTGATTGATTTCATCTGTCACTGCGAGTGTGTGTGAGTGAGTGTTGTGTGTTCACATTTCCACAGGCCTGTGGGGAATAATGGCTCTGCCTCTCAGTGGTTCTCTGTCTAATGGGGCATTGCCGACATTGCGGCTCTGTTATTAAGAAGGATTAGGGCTATAATGAAAGGTTACCTGAGTGTCTCTGGAGGTATAATTCACCTTTTGATTGAGTTAACACTACACACAGCACCCTCTAAAAAGCCTGGAGACAAAACTTTTACTCTCGCTCACCGACAACTCCCTCCAGACCCTTCTCGCTCACCCCCCCCCACCCCCTTCCTCTCTCTCTCCTCTCCTCCCCCAAACATTCTGGCTCTCTCCCATCTCCCACTCACACACCTCCCTCTTTGTGCCTCTCTGAGAGTGAACATTCTCTTTTCGCCATCACTCTTTCACACCCTTCTGTTTACCTATTCATCCATTGTGGGGTTTTATATCCATGAGGGTCCCATCTATCCCAAGGAGTTGCCAAGATTCTCTGGAATTTGGACCGTGCCTCCAAGGATAGACCTTAGTGCCGGTTCCCCTTAATGCTGTCCATTTAAAACAGAAAAGACCCTTGAATTGAAAAGAGGAATAAATAACTGTTATAACAGCGTGGCCCGCTCTGCAGGAGTTCATCTGTTCTGCGGCGGAGCACTCTTGTGTCAGCTCTCTCTTCAGCGACGTCTGAGTCATCCCGTTGATGGCCTTTGTGTTTTGCGTGGAAGCTTTTGATTGAGTCCCATACAGTTGTCGGCTTGAGGTCACGTAGAGGTGTTTTTTGCTCACTTCAGAAGTGCTCGTCGGAAGCAGGAAATCAGTCTGATTGCAATCGCTAAACTTAAATTGGCCCCCTCGTCGAAAATCGTCACAATCAGGGTGACTCAGAGTCGGTTACCGTGCTGCCCGGTTTAAGATTTCAAGGCTGTAAGGGTTTTTAAAACTCGTCCGACACGTGACGGTTTGAAAGCTGACGCATCAAGATTTAGGAAGAAACTCCTAGGATGCAACTCCGCACTATCAGAATAATACTGTCCTGAAAACAAAAAAGAAATAAAGAAACAACTGTTCATGTTTGTAGAAAACAAGGCCAGATTTTCTGTGACTAATCACTGTATCCAATTTGCTCGAATTATGTGATTCCTTTCATTAGCGACACTGAATACTTAAAACGCGGAGGCTTCCGTCTCAGGAGCCTCTTTGTTTATTGTCGATATGTGTCCTCAGCATGAATCACCGGTCTCTGTCCCTATGGGAATGTGTGGAACATACTTTAACACCTCTAAGCTCTTAATGTGACGTGGCAACACCTCCAGCCTCCTTTTCCAGCTTTCCCAGAATTATACTTGTCTGGCTTGTTATGGGAATTTCCATCAACTGCCCTAAAAAGTCAGTCTCACACCCAAAGCTATGATGCAAAAAAAAAAAATCTGTAATTTATTGAGAAGGATAAAAGTTGCCGTTTTGACAGCACGGCTGTCAGGACATGAAACATTGGTAGCTTTAAACTTTTAACTTCACTTTTATGTGTCCAATGACTCCGTATAGTTGTGTAAAATTCCGTCTCACCATCTGTATTTCTTCAGATCTTGGTAACAACTTTATATATTTACTCTTCTACATTTCAATGAGTTTTTCTGGGTGTTCCCGAAGATCATATTCGGCATGTTGAACTCACTATGACCAAAAGAGGAGTGTAATCAGCTTTACTAATGTGTTTCAACCCAAAAATATGTCTTTGAATACAATCTTATTCTGGCTTTTCATGCACTTTCTGTCAGGAGGCATATTTCAGAAGTCCCTGTCATGTTCTCCTGATAAATTCAGGCCTTTTGTTAAACAGGAAACCAACACCCGGTCTACAGTAATTGCCCAGTCAGTCAGTGTTACATTTCACTACACATTTCTCAGCGGTGTATCCGTATAATCACACACAACCTGTTAGGCTTTTGTTGTGGAAATGGACACTCGGAGCGAACAAGGAGGTCAAACGCAAATACTGTGAAGTAAGGCAGAGGTCCATGCTACAGACTAGTCAGTATTATGTTTTTGGCCTACTTGGGTTACCGAACGCCCAGCTTTCACCTGTCTAGACCCTGCCGCAGTTCCTGTTTTGATGTCTGCTTCACCAGATCCCTTAATGGGTTAATTACCCTTCATAAAAACATGTGTGACCCGTTAAGCAACAAGGGCACTGTGCCGCCGGCTCCACCGCACACATATTAATGTGGATACACACAAGCAGGGATACGCACATATTTTTCTTCACACAACAAGGCGTTCTGTTTGCCCTCCAGCCCTCAGAGCTGAGACAGATTTTAAACAATCCAGAATTGAAATAAATATCTAGGAAATAAACAGGTGTATGCCAGCAGATCTTTTTTTTTGTAATGTTGTAGCCTGTGCTTATCTCGAAGTGTACCCACTCCAGCTTCTCCTCCTAATGTTTTCTTTATGTATGCATTACTGAGAGCCACGAGAGAGTAAATGAAAAGAGTGTGCTCTGCTAGAAAAGCTGAAAAATCCTATTAAATTAGGGGTTTCCCTGTTCATAAAACTGGCCGTATTTGAAAAGAAGTTCTGTAATGGTAATAAAAAAAGGGTCTTAATCATAAAAGCAGTGACCCAGTAGGGACTTGTGCTAGAAAGCGGTACGGTCGTGCGGCCTGATCCGTGTGTTTCTGTGCGGTAGTGGTCTGTGTGGCAAGACAAGCTTCAGATGTGGATATGCGTCTATTTTTTTTTTTTTTTCTTTTTCTTCCTCTCTTCAAATGCAATTCAAGATCCAGATGTAAATGTGTGGAATAATATTACGTGCTCGACTGTGTTTGAATTCCATGAATGCCGTTTTTTTTTTTCTTTTGTGATTAGCGTTTTTTTTTTCTTCTTATATTAGTCTAGCCCATTGGGTTTGTTGATACAACTCCATTAAAAAAGAAAAAAAAAAAGACTAAGAAAATAAAGTCACATTTGTCGAGTGCTGACGATGAAAAGCTGTTGAATTCTCGGTGTTTGAAATGAGGCCGACATCCAAGTTTCCCATATGTTGGCCGTGTTTACAGTGGGTGTCAATTCATTTGGTGGCAGGGTTTAAAAACTCTGTCCTTGTTTACTGCTGCCTGACGTTTTAACTTGTAATTTTGAGCATGGAGAGTAGCGCTGAGTGTCACCACTGATTTCACAAGTCGATTTGATTTCTGATTCTTATTCAATATTGATCGGGTTGTAGATATTTCATTTACAGTACCATTTTTTCTTGGATATGAAAGAGATATTCATAGAACTAATGCTGTAAATTGTAAAAGGAACCCTCTAACCTGGTGGATTATTAAAAATATTAATGTTTGCATGAAGAATGAACCTCAAAGCAGTTACATTAATTATCATTTTATTAAACATGACCATGTTACCACTACAACACAATATAGTGCAACTCTACAGACTCTACAGTCAGTGAGTATTAAGTGACCAGATAACAATGGTACTATCACTAGTACTAGCACTATTAGTAATATTTTACCTCCATTTTGCACGTTTTACATATGGCTTTGCTTTTGTCCAGCTCTTCTATGTCTTCATATTGTTTTTTAATCCGAAATGCAACCAGACATCTGCCTTTAGGCGTGGCGGTGGTGCCTTCAGTGGAGCAGCTCCTTCCATGTTTTTTGATTCAACTGAGGTTCACTAGTCTCTCACGTAGCCACATCCCGTCGTACGAAGAACCAAGGGCTGGCCATGCGAGACTAACGGGGTTAAAAAGCTTCACGCATCCACGGGAAAAGGAATATATTAAAAGATCAAACTTTAGATTTTATGAATCAATATCAGATCATTCAAATGAAGATCGATTTGAATTGGAAAATCGAATTTTTTAAACCCAGCCCTAGTGGAGAGGTCGGAGGACTAGTGGAAAGCATGACAACTCTAAATTGGAGAGGCTAGATGTTAATGTGAAGAAATTCCTGAGAGTTATGTGTCTTATAGGACGGTAAAGTTGTTGTATTAGTCACCCTAAAGCAGCTCCTATGATTTTATCAATTCACAGACATATACACAGTTGGTAAAAACATACAGAACGAGTTCCAACATGCGTGTGTATGTGTTTATTGTGTGCCTGCAGCAGGTTGTCATGACAAAACAACACACCAGCTGGAGCATGAGGCTATGTGTGTGTATACTATGTGTCCATATTTATATGAGCATGCAGACTGTAAGCACCTCCAGGGTACTTTTGGCGCTTGCTGCTGCCCTTGGATGTCACCCAGAAAGGAATACAGGAATGACATGTTACTCAGAGTTTTAAAATAGAGAGATTTAGTCGAAAATAGTTTGGTCTTCACTGCCCGGGCTCTTTGCACCACTCTAGAAACCAACATTCAAATACTTCACTTGCCTATCTGGATTTATATAACCATATCAGCCAAAACCATGTGGAACATCCTGGTGTTATGTGTCTGTGTGTGTAAACCCTTAAAAATGCTCCTCCATGGTCTCGTTATAGAGACTTTGAAAGGAGCCATTTGTTCAAGCAATTCTCAGTCGAGATTTTGAAAACAGATTTACCCATTTCCCCTAATTGTTCCCTTGTTTGATTTAGCCTGTTTTGACGCTGCAATAAAAAATACCAGGCAGTAATGAAATATTCTCAGAGGTCCTGTGAAATGCCTGTGGGTGGTAATTTTCTAATGTAGTTAGACATGTTTCGTCATGAAACAGGATGTTGGAATGGGACTTGTTTCGGAAGGGAAAGGTTTTAAATACTGAGAGGAGATTCCCAGTGTATGAAACCTGCAGGTCTACTTTCAAGTTTAGAATTAAATCCTTTCCAAAATAAACTATGTTTGGCTGGATTGTCAGAAAAGTTATGTGGTTATTGAATGTGCGCTTAAGTACAAGATGTATTTGCCAAAAATTCTCAATGTTCCACAAGATGGAATTTCAATGTAAGAGTTAACTAAAAATGGTTTTTTGAAATATATTTGGCATACAATGATAAAAAAAAGCAGGATGTTTACAAAATTAGATATTGAGTGAGGCAGTTTTTCTGGAGCAGAACTGCATCTGCTAACATAAGGGCAGGTTTGAGGAGGGCAGGTGGAGCAGAGAGCAGCAGAGGTGGAAGGGTCACGGTTGGGGTTGTAGAGGGCACACACACAGCGGACGTAACGTGATCACCAGAGACCTCCTGAGCATGAGCTCCGAGCTGCCTTTGGATTGTGAAAGTGATTATCGGGGGGTATAATTGTAAAACCGGGACACTCACCTCCTGCTGAAAGCATGTAACCCACCAGCGACTGCAGTCCCCCCCCCCCCCCCCCCCCCCCCCCCACCAACCACCACCACCACCACCAACTCCTTGACCTCCGCCACCCCCTCCGACAACTTTGCATGCCCTTAGCAGCTGAACCTAGGAGGCCCCATGCAGGGGAGGTAGATAGAAGCTAGGGGGCTATCCAAAGTAGTGCCTGTCAGCAGCTGCCCTCTGGCATCCTGGGAATCTGCCCCCCGATGGGTGGGTGAGGACAGGTAGCAGGTGCAGGGTGCTCTGCAGACACCACCTGGATCTCACACCTGATGTATTCACCTGATGCAGCTAAAGTAAGAGCTGTTTGTCGTGTTCTTGCAACCTAGCAAGTTGAAGGACGCTAGCCGGTTCCTTTAGTCCAAATATTTCAGGTCTCAGGGATCAGGAACTCTTGAAGCTTTGATGAACATGTGCAGAAAGGGAGTGTGATTGATCACGGTCAGGAGGGTCAAGGGGCCTGCCACAGAATGTGCCACCCTCAGAGTTCACAATGCCAACAGATGGTACTGTAACATTGGGATCGGGTTGCATTGTTTCTAGGATTCTGTTGTTTATTCACTTTTGGGTTTCTGTGTACTCTAGTCAGCAACCTGTTTTACCCCATCATATCTCTGGCCCATTCAGCTTAGCAGCTGTTGGTCTTTTTATGAGGTATTAGCCCATACATTATGAAACATTTATTCTGGATTCATATTTCAAAAGGGGCACTTGAGGTCACTTTTTTGATTGTGCTTGACTGTACAAAAATATATTGCACTGTAAAGCTACAATGTGCTGTCATCATTCCTATCGTCTTATTGTTTCTGATGGAGAAATGTGAGATGTTTGACCTTTTCGAGACATTACCTTCATGTCTGCAGCTTGGTGGTCTATTTTCAGGCGATATACCGTTACTGATTTAGTGGTTTTCGAGCAATGTCCATGAATGTAAGTGATGTTTATTGTCCTTGAACTCTATGGAAACCTGCCAGGTAATGTTTTCTAACATTGCAGCAGTCCTGCCTCTAGGCACTCCTCACAAGCAGTATGACTGAAGTGAAACAAGGTTAAAACCTAGTATATGGCTAGACTGTGTATGAAATGCTAGAGGGTACAGGAAGTGGCGACACTTGGCGACCAAGTCCCAAGGAAGTGCACCAGGCTTTGACTGAAGCCAATTCGACAAAGAGCCTTTCTCAATACCAAGTACACCAAGTTCGGACTTGCGTAGTTGCTACTTCAGACTTGGCAAGTTCAACTCAGGAGTACAAACTCTGAGGACTGGAGGACACAGTACCATCATTCTGCAGTTGGAACAGTAACGTACTTGCTGTCAGCAGCAGCTCAGCTTCAACACAACTTACCTGACTGTACTGTGACAAAATAATCTCCAGTCGAAGCTCCACTAACACTTTTTTCTCACAAAAAAATGACCTCATTGACAGAGAGACACAGTAATTTATGTCATTCAGTCTGTGACGCCGCTATAATAAAGTCCAAACTGTTATGTAGCTTAATAAAATAAAATGAAATTTAATATAGATTGAGCTGTTCATTTTAATACATTTATATTGAAATGTGGTGATATCTGTACATATTGAGCCCCAGAGGCTACGCTGTTGTTCTGTCCAGTAAAAACATGAAGCTTCACTTTACTTTCAGACAAACTAATGCGGCAGCTACAATTGTTAGGTTTCATCTGAGACCAACATTTATCTTCCAAAAGGAATTATATCATATATCAAAATGCTACGGAGACATTGGAGCCAAGGGTAAATCACCAAAGAGCACAGATCAGTTCATCGGATCATGTTCTCCGTGGGATGAGGAAGGATGTTGACCGGCCGATAATCTCGGTTGGGCTGAGTTGGGCCTCTAGAGGCTGAGATGACCAGCTGGTCTCACCCGCCCATCGGTCCCTCACATCTCCGTAAACGCCTGAGCAAATTCCCAAATAGACGTTATTTGGATACACTGACCACATGTTGGAAATCTAAATAGTTACTTTCTTACCTGAACAAAGTGACATATCAGTCCTACAGCGAATATTACAACAGCTTTTAGCCTGGCTCAAAAGCTCCGCCATTGTTGCCATTTGGTGGCGAAATGCATTCTGGGATCCCAAGCTTCAGCCACCTTCGGCTGACCAGTGATGTTACTTCATCAGTCAGTCACTCACTAAGTCAGTCAGTCAGTGACAGACATTTGCGTTTATATGGCTGGACCTGCTATTGTGGTCCAGCCAAAAGGAACAAATCATGTTGGCAATTTTCTTCCTGTACTATATTTCTGTTCCTCTACTGTATGTTTCAGTATTTTGTTCTTGGCAGTCCAAGATTGATGGAAGTTAAGTGTTATCCTTCTACAAACAAAGAGAGACTGTAACCCTATCATTTGGCACTGGAGAGTCAAGGGGCTTTAGACTAGACTGTTTCAGCTCTCTTCGTAGAAGTGAACTAAACAAACCGCAAAACAACCTCCAGAATTCATGCGTATCAAGATTTTCAGAGGATTTGCCAGTATGCTTTAGGATTTTAGAAACGTGCAGCCAAACCCACGTTATTTGGGCACAGAAGGGCTTGGTAAATGATGCATGTATGGAGCATGTACATGTTATAGCCCTCAGTGGTGCGGATTGGCAGGTAAACCAACGCCTCAGCGTGATGGATCTCTCTTTCCCATCTCACAGGCAACAGCTTTATCACAGGACGGGGAGTCCTACGTATTTTCCACCAGAGAGCAAAAGACAGAGACAGACAGAGAGAGAGGGGAGAACCAGAGCTATGGAAAGCATGGGAACCAATAAAAAGAAGGAAGCCCTCTCCTCTTGGGTCCTCCATTTTCCATTCCTATAGTGTTTTCTTTAAAATACTTTTGCCACAGATTCCTCATTTTTCTGGCACACATCTCCGTCCTGTATTTCAAGTCCCCGTAAAATTAAAAAACATTAAAGTGTTTACTACTCAAGGAAGTTGGAGGTTCATCTTTCCAGCCCTTTACTTCCGTTCACTCAATAGGAAAAGTCTTTCACTCTTTTCAAGGGTCTTTTTTTGGGCTTACTGGCCAAACATGGAATTGTTTCCTTTTCTCTCTCTGTGCTTAAAGGCATGGACTCTGACACACTTGCCATGTGTGCTATCTGCAGCTGCCTGTGTGGTGATAGGGTGGCACCAAACATCCTTTTTCTCTTGCTCCACTGGGACATGGCCAGTGCCAGTCGCCTTGGCAGAGTCCGCCCTGCAGACATGGGCCGAGGATATGCCAGACGGCACCTCAGGCACAACCTCTATTTGACTGCCCAACCTCTGTCTCCATGCAAAACAGAGAATTACACTGTAGCTAAGCTTGAGAGAGTGTGTGTGTGTGTGTGTGTGGCTCTTGGAGTCCATCTGAAATGTGGGATTGGCATTTTTTTGGCATGATCGACAAAGAGGCCAGCACATTATTTCCTTCAGATGTTATTTTGGAGCTTTCAGCACTTCTACATCCAGTGTATTCTGTATATTCCTGCTAGATGACGAACAAAGAGTTGTATAGTAGTGATGAGTGAAATAAAACTTGCTGAAGATTAGGGTTTGGCAGTACTATAGACCATGACCAGAAATCCTGCACAATTTTTAAAATAGCTAATAATGGAGGTGGTGAATGGAGAGAGAATGACAGAGTGGCATTTAATCTGCCTTGAGAGTGATTTTATTCAAACAGAAGCACTGCAGATCCATTGCATGTGCGGTTTTTGAAAAGCTACCTGGTTCCTCAAGTGCAAATCCAGCTGTTCAAACAAATGCTTTACATAGTCTTTTGTATTTCACGTTTGAAAGGTTGCATAGCACAAAACAGGCAATTCACTGTGCTCTATAGAGGGATTTATCTTTAAAAATGATCAATTAAAATGTATCACAAATATTCTATGACTTCATAGAGAGTAAAGATTTACCCTTTTCTTCAAATTCACAAAGTCAAACAAGAGTCTCTAGAATCCCAGCTGCTCTATTTTTAATTTTCTCAATCATTTTATTCATTTGGAGAAAAGATGGCAGACAGCTTTTACTAACTACCCCGAATGCCAGGCTGCTTGATTAAAGAGAGGAATGTGTTAGAAAATGAGTTTGCCACCCTAGACCCGTTTATTGATAGATGGAGTGCAACAGCATAGCCTGTGTCTTTTTACATAAAGATGGAAGAGGGTGATAAAGGTTCTGTGTAGCGCACAGGCCGTGATTGATATGCCCACAGAGGAGTGCAGGGAAGCCACCCAGTAATTCAATTAATCTTAACCTGAGCACTAGTAATTGCTACTGTAACTAGGTCTGACTGTACATTAGACAGGAGGGAGATCGCTGTCAGAGGAACATGTCCAGCTAATAGAAGTAGGAAGGAACATCCTCGGTGCTCTGGAGTTGCACAAAAGGGCTTCTTTTTCTCACTATTATCCTTTCTCCTTAGATGAGGATTTGCATGTTAATGAGAGGAGCAGGGAACAGATTTCCTCAGTTGCGGACCAGTATGAGAAAAGTGAGAGATGAACCATGGCAGGGAAATTATGGATGCAAAATCTAGGAGCAGCTTTTCACCACTGTTCAGAAGACACGTTCTCCCTTTAGAGAGTTATGTAATCATCTGTGGAAACAAAAATGTCAATTTAAAAGAAGAATCCGACACTTAGGGAAACACGCTTATTCGCTTTCTTGGCGAGGGTTAGATAAGAAGATTGATAGCACTCTTGTATCTGTCTGTTAAATATGAAGATACAGCCAGTAGACATTTAGCTTAGCTTAGCATAAAGACTGGAAACATGGGGAAACAGCTAGCATGGCTCTGTCAACAAAATCCACCTACCAGCACATCTAAAGCTAATTAATTAACATGTTATATATTGTTTGTTTAACAAAAACAACAGTGTAAAAACGACAGTGTGTTTGACCGTTTTTGGCCGCGTGCAGTGACTTCCTTGTTTGTTACCCTAAACCCCTGTAAAACCACGAATTGTCATTTTTTCTGCCGCTTTCCATGAAAGAAACACAGGTGTATCCTTTATTGACTTGAATGATCGGACCAGGTCATTGTTTTTTCTGTTCTTTTGTGTCTAGCCCCTATTGAACTCTATAATAAATGCTGTCGGATTGTCAGAAATCCTTTGAACACACCCTGAGATATTGATCTTATTGTGTCCTGTAAGAGCACAACAGTGGTTCGAAGGTGTTGACCCGAAGAGACAGGAAGACAAGACTTTTTATGGGCTGGTTTTATGCATCCTCTAGAAACTGGACACCTCAAGAACAGCGGATAAATCAAGTTTACAGTAAAATCTATTTTTCTTACCCCCCTATGTCTCATTTCTTTGCCACACCTATCTTTTCTCATCAGCTCGTGTCCTTTCCCCCCCCGTGAGCCACATTAGTTCCTGTCACTGAGTTCGAGCTGGATCACCAAGTTCCAGATCCAACGCCGAGCATTTTGTAAAAAAACGTTATATCAATACCTTATGTTTCATTTCTGCATTATTGCAGTCATTTTTATTTATGCAGCTGGCTAGTTCTGAGTCAGCCACGGTCAGTTTGGACTAAGGGTGTAACAACATTGTGGAGCCTGTGGGACTTGACATGAACCGAAGTCATTTAACCGTCAAACATGTGGTGGGGCCGGGGCTCATTATATCATTATGTTGTCAGGGTGATTGTTTATTCTGACATCCTCGTCTCACACGGACACATCCTCCCCTACAGTCATATCCATATCATCAATAAGAGGAGGAACCTGGTTATTTAAAACTAGCCACCAGCATAGACAGATGTCAGGAGATATAGGATTCAAAGTGTCCTCTAACAAGACGGTTGTGTGTGTTCCTCATCCGCTGTAGCTCTCGTCGAACACGCCCCCATCAATTATTAATCCAGCCAATTAGCAAGGCTGCATTATTCACCAGGAAGCTGTGATCACATCCATTAACGGCGCTGCCTGTTCTCATCGTGGCTCTCCCATGCTGCACTTGCACAGCGCACATATTTGACCACCAAATTGCGCTTTCAGCATATTTCGTAACAGGCAAATTCACCGATGTGGATATGCATGAACTAATAGTGACCTTTTTTATCTTTTTCTTTTATTTTTCCAGCACAAACCGAGTACTTTTATCATATTCAAAGGAAGATTGAGCGAAATATATTCAATTTTCCTTCGTTAAACCAGGGTTAAGGCTTTTACTTGTAGTAGCAGCACATCTAAAATTATCATGCCCACCCTATTTAGCTCTGTATCGAAAGTAATGTTTTCGCTGCCCTCCCACTGTTTCCCAGGCTCTACAAAGAGAGCAGTGATCCTGATTGCTTGTCACTTGGATTTATGGACCCTCAAATCGCTGAACAAAATCACTTCCTGTTTTTTCCCTGTGTTTACTGGACACACAGGCGGGCAGCCGCGCATTTGATAAAAAGTGATTTATTTTCATTTGCTTATCTGGTTAATTGATGTCCCCCAGGCCTCCCTGACAGCCATAATTTCATTATACAAACAATTTAGAGAAGTTTGATTAACACAAATGAGAGTTCAGGACCCCCACCGGTTTACATGTTGTCCCTACACATTTGGAGTCGTGCTTTTCTTCACATTGACTCTCTGTGTGACTAAGCCCTTTGTACCAGAGTCATCATTAACCACTCTCTATCACAATAGACAGTAGCCAAGAAATATTTTAACCATTACTCTATTAATCACAATGAAATGGTGTCACGCCATTTTATTTCGTCTACAAAACCGCCTCTCGTTAGAAGTGCACATTGAAAACGTCAGAATGTTTGGTTTTAATCATTATACTGTAATTTAACATGTGTTTGAGATTTAGGGAATGCGTTGGAATGACACAATATATGGCTGATTTAAAATTCTCCCCTTCAACTAGATTCTCATTATAGCCATTGAGACGCAACAGTATTGATTTTGTTGTTTAGGATTCACCAGCGGCATTGATTTATGGGTCTTCTGAGACAACTGTGTGTAATTAGGCTCATATTGTCAAGGGCTCACCCCACCATCGCCTCAGCTGTAGTGGTCCTCATTGATGATTCTGTGCTTTGTTTGCACCGCCAAATGTTATGTGAGCGGTAATGGAGAGGCCCTAAACACACACACACACACACACACACACATACATGCACACACACATGCACCGGAATGCACATGTGCACGCACAGGCGCACGCATGCATGCACAGACTCTGTGGCTGTCGTGGGCTGGTCTGTTTCTGACATACCATTTATTACATCATGTTATTTTCCACTCAGCCAAGCAGCAGCAGCAGCAGCAGCAGCAGTGAATATTCTTTTTCACTGCCCTGTTTTTGCTCTTATGTTTCTTTTCTCTTTCTTGTATCCAACTGGCTTTTAAACAGGGTCGGCTCTGGCAAGGTGTAAATCCAGCAGGAGGGATTTCCCCCTCACCCACAAAGCTCTTACTTCTGGCAATCGAGTGCCAGCGTGCGTTTCTAGCTCTCCCCGATGAACTCTTGGATGCACATTATAGCAAAATGGCTCCTTACAAAGCTCTTTTGAGTCTCTAGGTGAATGTACAAGCACGCACATGCAGACAGACTCAGTCAAGAAGAACTACATGCCCTCACAAACATATGTTTGTACTAGAGCCCGACCGATATATATCGGTCAGCCAATATTGGCCTATTGGTGTATATGTTGTCCAATATTTTTATTTTTATTTTTTAAAGTCATATAGGCTGCATTTTATGTATCTTTTTTCTTAATATTTCTTAATAAAGTTGAATGTATATGCACATGTTTTTTTGTTCTATGTGTTTTTTTATTTATAGTAATTTATAATTAATAAATTCCCAGTGAAGTTTACTGTTTCAGTGCACTGATGTCACTATAATAATAAAGTTTATTGTTAAACTGTAGAATATCATGCCACCATTACATATCTTTGTCACAAGTGTTTGATTTGAGCCACATTTGAGGGATCATTGCAAAAAATGTGTGTTTATGTCACATCAACAATGTCATATCAATATCAGAATTTTTGTACTCCCTAATATCAGTATCAGCAATGGCCCCAAATACCCAGTATCACTGTAAATGATACATTTTCACTCTCATACAGTCACCCATTTATTAAACCCATGCCAATTGTTTACAACTAATTATACATTTTCTTCACCACCATTTATTCTATAGGTTTACAAGTGCATTACAGGCCCCTAATGTAAATGCAAATGTGATTGAAAGTGGTTCATAATAGCCTCCATTCAACTGTCATGAATATGAATGGCATTAATATGCATTTCGTTTTGGTTTGCTTCTTTTCTCCGTAAATGTGTTCTCTTGAATGATCGTGCACACCCAGCCCCTCCTCATCATTGTCTTTACACTCTATTTATTTATTTTCTAATTGTGATTTGGACAGACCGTATTTATTCATCCCGCAGCCTCTCTCTGTATGTAAGGCACATCCGTCATTCAAGCCTGGCAGAGTTTGACTCAATAACAGCGCAAATATCCAGCCATTATCTCTCTGCGGAGTACTCCCTCAATGTTAATGTGTTTTTAGGACGATTACATCAATGTGAAATATTGAAAAATAACCCTCTGATTGATAACATGAATCATCAAGCCTGTGTCCCCTCCCTCTTGAACACCTCATTTACCATCTCCAAGGCAACGTGCAGGGGAACTGCCGACATGCAATCACCTGCTCACATTAGATCAGGTTATGGCACTGGCTTAGTAATCAGGCAGACCTGGGGAGAATTAGAACATTCGTTATTGGACTGATACGGGAAAACAGCTGCATGGACCATACCTCTGTAATGCTGTACATAAATACACCACAGACCTGCTCGTAAAAGAATGAAGCGCAACATCCCTCATGGAGATAGTGTTAATATATAGCTCTTTATGTATAGGAGCCTTTAAATCAATATTCTAGCTCAGCTGCAAGGTTGAAATAGTTTGAACGCAGGAGGTAAAGTATTAAAATGAGGCGTCGCTTCTTCAAAATTACAAATTTATCTGGATTTCATGACTGTCACTATGTTTCATGTTCTCCCTTTTCCCCTGTCATCGTAAAAATCATTACCATGACATTAATGAGGATAGTTTCTGATATCAGTATAGATCAATTCATGGCAAATGTGTGCAAAAATCACATATAACGTACTCATTCTCTGTTCTAACTGTATTCTGTTGTTGACATTAGACCGAACTCTTCACATTTCTAAAACAAGTAGCGATTGACTGGTTACAGCACCATGAAACCACAACATTGTGTCTGGGAAGCCTAGAAAGCCCTAGAAAATTGATGAACAATAATATTGACTCTTTTCACAGTTAAACTCAACATAATGATAAACATAATTAACATAATGATGTCAAAATAAAGGATAAAGAGTACATGGTGGGAAGCCAGTGAGGGATCAAAACCTTGTTGTTGGACCAGAAACCCTTATTTGTCGGTCTGGGTGCCTCCGCGGGCATGGGTCGGATGGGGGGGATAGCGTGAATCCAAAACTAGAATAAAAAAAATAAAAAGAGATCACTTTAATATAGTGAATGAAAGCTGATGTTTCAAATTATTTTAAAAAAGGCACATCATTTGCGTTTGTGGTTTGTGTCAGTCTCGTCTCTGTGCTCAAACTCACTTTCCTGCTTCAGCAGTTTGCCTTTTTTTAGCCGGGATGGGGGAGAAAAAAAAAAGACCTGCACACTACACTATACACATTGTCCTAACTCTGACAATGAGGTTCTGCCCTGTAATTACATTCTATTTCTAAAACCATCCATCTCTGCTCGCAGAGAGCTGACAGGCTAAAACATTAGCACGTTGTCAGCGGCTCCTCAAGACGCCGCAGCTCTCCGTTACACTTCATATTATCTTGCGCCCTCCGTCCAGCCTCCCAGATGGAGTTACCTCTCTGCAGTCTGCGGAGGAAGAGGAGGTGTTTTCCTGTTACGCGGCCAGTTTAGCTCAGCCGTGATGGGGCCTCCTGGTTTCTCACTGGGGGTCTGTTGAATTCTGGGTCACAGCCCAGCCCCAGGCAACCGCTGGCTCTGCTCTCGCCATTCTGTGTCGTTTTTAGCCCCCCGTAACATTCTACAGCGGGTAATTTTTCACCTTTTCTTTCAGCGACAACCTGTTCTCCATCTCGCCCCACCTCGCTGGCACTGTTTTACAATCGCTGTTAGCTGGTGCAACCGGTGCTGGATAGCACGGAGACCTCACACACCTCAACGTCACCTGTTCGTTATGTGCGGCGCTGTTTGCCTCAACAGAAACGAGCTGCGCCAAAAGTTCCATTTCCCCCCGGGCTATTTATTTAATGGATAATGCAAGGGATGCAAAATGGAAATCACGCATTCAACCATGTCTTAAACACCGACTCCTCCCTGCCTGCCTTCCTGAACTGCATTTACTCTCATCCCCCGGTGAGCATAAATCATTTTGGTAATTTGTTTTTACCAAGCTCATTATTTATTCTCACCGGTGTTTAAGGAGAAGAAGAAGAAAAAACTCCTATCAAATATTTAAAGCCGCTAGATGTGAGTAAAGGAACATAATCTTCATATGCCTCTGTCTGTTCCTCTCTGGCACTACAATCTAGGAAAAAAAAAAAAAACCCAGAGAGATTCCGCGAGCCCGTTTGTAATGAGTTTATGTCAAAAGAAGCGATAAGAGGGAGCATTCATACATGCTAATCTCTGCCCCTCTCTGCTTCTTCTGTGGTGGCAGGACGGCGCGGAGGGTGCGAGCTCGCTGGTGTGCTTTCGCTGTGGCTTGGCACAAAGATGAGGGAAGCGATGTGACGGTGCCAGGCGCTTTGTATTCTGAGCCTGGGAGTGAAGGGATAGAGGGAGGAAAGAGGAGGGAGGGGAAAAAAAAACGAAATAGGAAAAGGCAGTAGACAGAGAAGAAGAAAGCATGGAGACAGTGTAATCACTTTTACACTCCCCGATACCGCTGTCCACGTGACGCTTGACTCTTATCCCCCACTCCCCTCTCCCAATATCTCACACTGTCTATCTGCCTCTCCTTTTTTCAGTCTTCTTATTCAGTCTAAACAGAAACTTGAGCTCTTGGGGGGGTTTTGTATGTGTTGCATATGTGCAGTACTGTTTTGCTATCTTGTTAACTTTTTTTGTTCAGCTAGGTAAGCTTAGACTCCTGTTTAAAGTTAACTGTCAAATATTTGGCTTTCATTATGTTACAGCTATCGAATTTCATATGGAAATTATGTTTTACTGCCTCTTGCCCTCTGCTGACTATAGGTCCTGAGACAAAGTACTGTAACAGAGTAAAAAAAAACGTAATGCAATTCAGCATGATGGCAGCCGAAACCGACACCAGCAGCTCTCTGCTTGCGAGGTAGTCCACGACGTCTAGAGAGTAAAATGCAGTGATGTTCTGAATTCGCAGCGAGAAGATCTGCCAGCCTGTCTGCTCCAGCTCTGTTGGCTGAGATACTACCTGACTAATTTTGGCTTCTCTATATGCTTGTATTTGAACAGAACAATGACTCCTTTTCAGAAGTCGTTCTATTTTAGAAAATCCCAGGTGGTTTACAGTCAGAGCTCTCAGAAGTAAGCCAACAAGACTGAGACTCGGGCTTTCAACCTGTCAAGTTCTTACTTTTAATTGTATGTGTGTGTATATGTGTGTGTGTGTGTGTGTGTGTGTGTGGTACAGTATGCCTCTGTGTTATTATCAGTATGCTTACCTGTGCTGCCGGTATGAAATGGAAATGTCGTTGAAGATTAAAGCAGACATTCTGAATAAGATTTGGGTTTTTGAGGGTGCACATGACATCATCTCTGCAAGCTTTTCATCCTTGTGTGTGAGCGTGCATCGTGTGTGTGTAAAGTGATGCGACAAACACAGTCTGTTTTATGATGTAGCAACAACCACACACACACACACACACACACACACACACACACACACACACACAGTACAGTCACCACCACACCCAGCGCCTCCTCATCTCATTCCTCCCTTCCTTCAGCCTCGCCTTTCTCTCTCCCCAATATTGAATCACATCTCTTTTTTGTTTGTTTTATACAGATTAATATCCGTCCTCACCTCTTCTTAAAGGATAAAGAAGACTTTATTTTTCTTATTGTCAACAAATTCCATTAAAAGACCAAACCAACAATGAACTGATCCTACTAATAAGTTAGTAATCTGTAACAAAATCATGATGTACTGTAGGTTATCCCTCTTAGAGCTCCATTGTTGTCCAAAAACTATTAAAAACACATCACTGCACTGCACTGCACTGGGTGACAAGTTCATTTTGAGTTAACCCCACATACACCATCCTTTAGCCGTAGATACACACCAGAGCGCCAAATGTCTATTAATCATTGGCTGAAAATAGTCCCCAACAAATACACTATTTCCTCCAGTTTGAGTAACTTTTGCAAAAAAAACCTACAGTGCCTACAGTGAGAATTATTGAGCCCTTTAAAAAAATTAAACTACATATTTATGACATGTTTTATTTACATCTTCACAAGGAATGCATGGGCTTGGCACTAAGGTCCACAGACAGGATGTCAGCAAGTATCGAGAGATGAACGAACACATCGTTGCTTTAATTCTTTTCACGGCATTAGTAGTTAACAAAAAGAAAGACTACAGCATAACGCCCGCCTTACTGTACATGTTAATGTTACCTGTCAGTGAAACCATCATAAATGTTCCTCCCTATGTGTAACCGTGACAGTAATTCTCTCACTTTTACAGGAGCTCCCCGCTGGATGCTTGTCGACTTGTTCTGCTGTAACACAAACCGTGGCAAGTCCTACCGCTATGTGTGTTATAATAGAAAACAGATGCAGGCACAAAAAAAAAAAAAGTGAATCTAGTCGGGATTGAAAGCGGTGAAGGATTGTGGATTGTTCATTTGCCAGAGATTGAAATAAGCTGCAATTTATCATTCCCCCCCACTGTCGCAGTGCATTTTATAGCAGGACAGGTAATGGAGCAATGCTTGATAAGGATATATATTGCACTGACAAAAACAATGGTGCTTGTTTTGACTTAATATGATAAAAGACATGCATGTTTTTGCATGAATAATACTGTTTTCTTGTATCTGCAATAGATACATTTTTATAGCCGTTGCCATACTGAACATACTAACGCTCAGTGAGAAAACAGTGACATTTAAGCACATTCCCAGGAGTTAAATGACCAAACGTGTCTGTGTGTGTATAAAACGTTTTCTCGAGTCCACTCACGTTTTCCTTGCACTGATAACTGTAATGAAACCATCATCTCTGATCTTACAAGACTGTGTTTAATAAGTCGCCTTTTGGAATACTTATTAGATCATAGAGGAAGGGCTGGGGAACAGGGCAGAGCAGGAAAAAAATATTTCTTCCTCAGAACATCAGAGGGGAACAGAGGAGAACCTCTACAAAACACACCATCATATGCTCGTAGAGCTGTTTGATGATTGAAGATCCCCGAAAGTCTTTAAAAAAGGGAAAAATGAAAGTACAGCGCATCACCTTACACAAGAGGTTGCACATTTTTGGGGGGAGTTTTTCACCCCGATGAAAAAGAGAAAATGTCAGATGGGATAAGTGTTTGCTGGTGAAATAAATATCACCACTGTGCTTGAGAAATGTTTAGGAATGCTTGTGCCAGTATGTGTGTCTCAGTCTACAAAGTAGAGAAGGGGGATGGGGATTGTCTTTTTGCCAGCCCATCATTTTGCAGCTGTGTTCGTAGAAGGATCTGAAAACCGGGCTTTAGTTATCAGAGTTTAGCCTCTATATTTTTTTAAATCATAAGCTTTTATGTCTTTTTCTGAGCTCTAATATTTGAGTTTCTTCTTCTTCTTCTCGACACCGAGAGCAGCACAGGCTGGGATGTGCCAGCGGAACAAAAATGTGGCTCATAACGGCTATCTTTTTAGTGACAGTCTATGTGGCATATTCAGCAGACTGAAATGTTTATATTGAATGTTTCAGCAGCTTGAAAATCACCATGGTAATGGTCCCAAAGACAAAAGCCCTAGCCTTTTGTCATGGGTAATTATCGCAGAGCAGTCCCCTCAAAGCCTTCCATTTGGCTCTGAACAAATTCACATTTAATTTTGCTCTCATGCATTTGACACAGAGCTTTTTTATTTTTTTGTATCCAAATCAGGCTTAAATGTAGAATTTAAATACCCATTGAAATGGTTTCCGTTTGAGTCAAGTGGTTCTCTGTGATTTTTCTCCCTCAGATTATTTCAATACTAGAAACTATAGAGAAAGGATAAAGAGGGCTGTAGAAAGACCACTTGAATTTCCCCTAATGAAGCCACCTTCAGTATATAAGTGAACATTCAAGAAGCACAATACCTTGAAAATGAGCTCTGGTATTAAACCCAAGTTTTAGGTGTCTTATCTCCCACACGCTGTTGAGTCCCTAAAAACTGACTTGGCAGAAAGAAAAATAGCAGTGAGCTGTTGCCAAAGCCGATCCCACTGAAGTGTCATCTCCACATGCTCTGTCTCAAACTGCATGTAACTCCGAACAAGTGGGTCAGAGAAATATGAAAAAGTAATGTGAGCGCTGTGTCTGAGAATCTACTCAGAGTAGACACATACACTCCATGTGATGACATTAGATATACAGAACTCTTCTTCTTTGGGTCATATTTTGGTGGTTAGGTTGCCTCATAATTTGGTTTAATGGAGCATGAATCACAAAATGCAAAATATAGCCTTGTCTTTGTTGGCTGCTTTCAGTTTGTTTTGGTTTTTTTCAGACTCTCCAGGGAATAATCAGACTCAGTTCTGCATCTCAGCTAATTCAGACACAGGCTACCACATTTTACAACCAGCATTGAAATGCATCTCAAATTACATTGTAATCACACCTATCCACATGAAAACCCAGGTGTAAATGCACTAAAGGAGCATTATGGACAGATTGAAATTCACTTTCTCAAACCACCCAGGGAGCACTGTAAATAGAAATACACACATACGTGTTCTGGTACCACTTTCAAAATGACTGCATCTCCAACGATGTTAAAGGGGACATATCATGATTTTTGTCATTTTCTGTTGACAACGTTTTCTGTTATTTCTATACTCCTCGAGCTGACGACAGACTGTTCATGCATGTCCACAAACCGTTGTCAGTTTCCCGCAGGCTTTGTTGCTCAGTGTTGCTATGCGCTGTTTTCCACTCGCATATTTGGGATTGGATTCGTCTTCAAACATGTACACGTGTCTCCATTTTGAGTATAGAATGAAAAAAAAGGAGTGAAATCCTACTACTATTGTTTGTTTAGGTAACCTCTGCTGTGACCGAGGGGCAGCTTTCCTGAAGATGGCCAATCAGAACAGAGTGGGTTCACTGGGAGGCGGGGCCTTAAAGAGACAGGAGATAAAACATCCTGTTTCACACAGAAGCTGATCTGAAGGGCTGCATAAATGGCCAGTATATGATAAATAAGGATTTTTTTGAACTGTAAATCATGCAAAGATATTCCAGTAGAGCCCCCGAATATAAATATAAACCTAGAAATGTGCATAATATGTCCCCTTTAAAGAGCAGTTGTGCACAAGTTTGTCTTGATCTGCAGCAGAGCTGATAGAGAGTAAACCTCAGGCTATGGGAGAAAAAGAGAAAACCCTTTTAGATTCAGAACCAGAGAAAAAAAGAATCTGAATGAAGGGAATTAAATTGTTTGTATTGTTTGGCAAATAGACTTGGCATTTTTTTTTGTACATGGCACAACTTTTGTTTTTTAGCTCATATTGCTGTGGGGGTGGCAGTGTCAGCTGGTCAGTACATATCATATAAAATAGGAGTTGTATTTGAGATATTTATGTCCGTCTCTATTTCTTCTTTCTATTTTTGCTCTTTCACTTCCTCTCTTTCTCTCTCTCTTACTCTTTTTTCCATCCTTCCATCACTATCACCTATCTTCCTCACTCCAACACCTCACCCCTCTCTCCTCTCTGCTGATACGCAGTCCAGAGCCGCTAGTCGATGTCTAAAAGGCTTCAGTCGGCTCCGACGTGTCCTGCAGCCTCTTTACCTCCTCCCTCACTCTTCCACCACAGTTAGAGAGGGTGAATAATTCACAAGCAAGTCGCCATAAAGATAAAGCTTATTTTTCCCCCTTACGCAATAAACCGGGGACTTACACTCAGCGCCGAGGAAAAAAAAAAAAAAAAAAAAGAAGGATTCTGTTAAAAACACTGTTGATAAATTTATAAGAACATACTGCAAAGCTAACTCTATAAATTTTTTACTAAATCGCATAGCGGTTGTTGTATGGAAAGGAAAAAGGAGAGGAAAACTCAATGCTCGGTGGTATGGCGAGTGTCCAGCAGGGAGATTTATTTGTACAAGCTTTTATGAAAAAAAAAAAAAAAAATGTTTTACTACAGTGTATGATACAATATTATTCTTGTACTCCATTTATAATCAATTTCACCCAGTAACAAATTTCATAAGTCTTGATTATTTTTTCTTTCCAGACATTATTTATGAGGTCGCTAATATTTCAGCATATATGAAGAAATAGAAATTTTTCCAAGTGTAGCCACATATATCAACCGAGATGAATTACAATGGCGAGATGCCAGCGCTGTTTTTTTTTTTTTCAAATTTGGTGTTTGAGACTAGAAGTTTGTGTTCCAACGTTTCCAGCAGCCAGTAGTGCATGCAGCTGAATCAGAGATGCAACTTTGTGAGGCTTAGTATTATTTCCCATGTTGCTTTTCTCCAGTTTTCTCTGGTGTTATTGATTAACTTTCCCTCATTGTGTGTCCCCCCCCCCCCTATTTAGGCCAAAAGGAGGACAGCAGGTTTTATCCTTCACATAGTTTCCCACTTGTCTGTGTCTTTTCATATCTCTGGGAAGTTTTTAACAAAGTTGTTTGATTAATGACTCAGAGGTTTTCAAAGGTTTTGATCTCAAACTATTTTGGATTGTCTTGATTTCTTGCTCTTCTGTCGGCCAGAGCGTCCTCCCATGCCTCTTACCGGCAACCAGAGGCTTTTGAGACCCATTCACATCATTCTCCTCTAATTTGAAATAATCATCAATCTGAGAATGAATTTCCTGTTATTTTAAAGCAGACGTTTTCAAAGTTTTTCATCCACAGCGACATTGTTATCTTATGTGTCCCCAGAGTCGCGCAGGGTTTCTTTCCTTTCCTACTTATTCTTTATCAAAACCTTGTCATCTCCCAAAGGAAAACTGTAGACCCTGTCCTCCCATTTTGTTTTTCCGAGGAACAAACGACTCCCTTATCTAGTAATTGTGTGTCTCTCAAAATTGCTTCCTACCCCCTACAGTTCCCATGTACCACTCCGGTTTCATTCTTTATTTCCAAGAGCCCACCCTGGATAATTTCTACTTAATTCAAAGTGAAAATTGCTTGAGAATTTTCTTTTACTTCATTAACAGAATAACTAGGTTCTGTATTCTTAAAGAAGAAGAATATTTTGTATTATACTGGACCAATTAGCCATAAACAAAGGCGTACACAACATAAATAGTTTAAGGTTAAGTCAGAATTAGGTCATACCTGCCAACAAGGTGCAACAAAACCGAGTAAAAAGCCAATAAGTACTTTATCAAACCACCTGTTCAACAAACATAAACCGCTTTCAACCGCTACAACCATAGCGTGCTGGTTAAACTAATAACACGAAAGCTGTCCGTGTGTAGCCTCACTCTTTATCTGCCACGTATCATAAAATCTGGCAAATTCTTGTAAACGTAGCTGTTGGCTGAGACAAACCAGTCCCTCCTCTCTACCAGTGGTACCTGCAGGCAGTGAATCACATCCGCAGCAGAGGGAGGAGGACAGGAGGACAAGAGGAAAAACTGCCTGCACACAGAGCAGCTGTGCACACGCCCCTTGAATCGGGTTGTGGTGACAGTGACAGTGTGCAGGTTGTGTTTCATAGACGATCTGGCGAATCGGGTAACGTCAGACAAACATACAGAACTTATGGATCCATGTGTATGATGACTATTCATAATAAAAGCTGAGCGCCATGCAAATTATGGGGGTTTCCCAGGAGAAACAACTAAACAGGAGCACAGCGGGAGAGGGGGTGAAAATACGTGAGAAACCTGAGAAACACCCATTTGATTTGTATCACTATGAAATCGGGAGATTAACAGGAGAAATTACCAATCAGGAGCACAGCGAAGAAAGGGTTAAAAATAGGGAGACTCAGGCGAAAATGTTGGTTGGTATGCATATTTTATCCCTTTAATGAAAAATATTGAAAAGTAGAGTTCACTTTGAAGTTTGTCTTGAAAGCAGGGATCTGCACTCATGTTCCGAGGGGACAGTCAAGCTTTTATTACAATCAATGGCAACAATATTTCAGTGATCGACACACACTAGGCCAGGGAGGAGGGTTTAATCAAGTCAAAATCACCAGCCCTTGGTTGGAATAAAATCCTACACTTTGTTTGCCCTTGATTTGATTTGATTATTCAATGTCCAAACAGCAGAACACACTAGATACTCTGTGCTGTGTGATTTTGACTGCAGTAATCCTGTGTAGCCATGTTGGAGGAGTACTTAACTATCCAGGAGGGGCGAGGATTTAGAGCTGTAAAGTGCAGGTATGTAGGCAAAGGTGACACAGTGCACAAGGATTATAAATCCAGTGGAGGGGGAGAAAAAAAAAGGTCAGATGGGTTGAACCTGAAGGTCTGAGGCTGTCGGGGTAACAGAACAAACGATCGGGACTGTCTGCTGCCGGGGAGCTCACACCTGTAATCCCTTGAATTATAAATACCCGTATCCCTCACCGCACAGCCTCGGCCACATTTCGCCACTCTCTGCCCTCCCCACTCTCTAAGAATTAATACAAAGGGAGGTGAATTAGAGTTTATAGCAAACATGCCATTTTGTCATTCATTATGTTTCCATGGGAATCCCAGAGTAATTTGCAGAGGTTGTTACACGCCAACGTCCCACATCATATCTTTCCCTCGCATGCCATATTGTGTGGCAGCACTGCTGGTGATTGCAGCCTGCAGGGCAGGTAAAGAGTTGTGTTGTTGCACAAGGTTGACAGAGCAGTAAAGCTTTGAGCTCAGAGGAGTGGGCTTTCCCCTCATCGCACAGCAGCCATTACTCTAAATCACCCTCCCCTCCTTTCTCTCTGACCTCCGCTAGCATCCACTGACCTGGAAAATATCTGGTGAGTCCAAGCCACCAGGAGCGGCACTGGCCCTTGCTTCGCCTGCAAACAGCAGAAATATTGAGCCAATTACAAGATTATTATCTGGTGGTAGTGGCAGGGGAACACTGTGGGAGTGTATTTATGCCTGCCAGGGCTCCCTGCTGGAAGAGGAAAAATGAATCAAAGGCTTGTGGGGGGAGAAGTGGACAGCATTCATGCCCACTTGCCTCTATGTCTTTACAACTCCCGTCAATTGACAGACATTGGCCCCGATCCAAGCCCCCCTTTTCTGAAAGGTCCAGGATAACACCAGGAAACGGCCCATTCGGAGCTGATCGCTTGTTAGTTTTTTTTACTCCTCCCTAATTCATATGTCATGCTGTCATATTGTGCGTGTACCCGATTTGCAGTAAATAAGACCTTATGGTGCATTTAGACATGAACTTTTTTTGGCGTTGGTATAAGAGGCAGACATGAGTCACAGCCCGTATATGAGGGCAGAGTTGAGTTTGGTTCGTGAGTGAAATGAGTTCAACGGGGAAAACGAAAGCAGTGCATCAGGACCCTTATTCCAAAGTGCTTGCTTTATAGACGAGCCTACAAAGAATGCATTGAGTGATGTATTGCACGTTACTGTGTACATTGGATTTGGTCTCTAAAAAGGGAATAGAGCTGTTTGAATGAGTCCTGGCATCCTTTTCTAGCTAGTTAATTCCATATGAGAGGAATGACGTACAGTAACAACATGTGCTATGTTCTGTCATGTACACAAGCTGTTTGTTTGTTATTTTCTAAACATATTAGTCATCTTAAATAGTGTTTCTTGTTTCTCTCCAGAGCTGAAACGCATGCCAATAGAAGGGAATTTGATTTAGAGAGAGGCTCTGGTTCATGTGCCGTGTTTCTTATTTCGGTTTGGGTCTGCGTCTCGTTTCATGAGTAGATCCTGCTGCCTGTGTTTCATGCATCAATGTACTTAGGGAGTCATATTTTAGCAGCACAATGAAGACATCAAAGCAGAATCTGGAACTGCAGTAAATCTCAAGCACTTGGACGGTTTGTCATCTGTTACATCACCTACTCTGCCAATAAAGTTTCATTAGAAAGTGCTGCATGCTTCTGCTGTAGGATGGAAAGAAATACTCCAGTGCCGTTCACTTACTGTAAAACCAAGTGCCTTTGCCCAACTCAAACTTTTTTTTATTGCTTGTCTAACATTGGTGTGCATTTGTGCTGAAACAGTTGGTTGACTGATTAATTGATGAACAGTAAATTAATTTACAACTGGTTTGATAAGCAATTAATTGGTATAATCGTGCTAAAATGCCAAATGTGAACTGGTTCCAGGTTCTAAAATTTCAGGATTTGCTTTAGAGGTCTTCAGGGGTCCAAAATTATGCATCTGATCCAAAATTGAAGCATGCAAATCCCACCTGGACCTGACATGTATGAATTAATTTACATAAAAAAAGAGACTAAACCCAAATGGGACATGAGAATAATTTCAACGCAATCCAAAATATGGTCAATCCAAACAAATAGAACAAATAAAGAAACGAAAAACAACCTTTTGACACTCAGACCAGAAACCAAATGAATTAGAACAGGACCCAATGAGACGTAGAATAATTTGGACCTGACATGACTCAGGTCACGGTTCGAGTCTCTGTTACCGAGAATTAATTTGCTTATCTCTGGTTCATTTCATTGTAAATTGAATGTGCAAGCAAATGTTAGCATGCTAACATGGTAAAGATGGTGAAAATGGAAAACATTATACCTGCTTAACATCCTCCTAAACCTAACCCTAACCTTAAAGTTACTTTTTCCTTAAAGTTATGCAACCTTCGTCGTCATAGCAATCAAAGTTACGGTTTTTAAAAATCCTGTAACCCTGGTATGATTGCTGTGTTCATATTTACCCAAAGAAATTGCTCAAGGGATGGAAACGAACCAGAATCCAATTCAACTGGACAAAACAACACAAGTTTGAAAAAGCCGTTCGTTTTTTACATTTTCTAGATTAAACAATTCATCAACTAATCATAAAAATATCATGATAAAAAAACACACAATTTGCAGCTCTAGTGAATTTCATTTGTCTAAGAAACTGAACAAGAATGTATCTGTTTCATACGACTGCACTTCGCAGATGAACCTGAAACCATTCTCCCAATAACTCCTATAAAATTTGCATCAACCTGAATACATGAGTGCTTTATGACTTTATACTTGGACTTCCAAACATGGCTGGCTTCATGTTGCACACCAATACCACATACCTCGCTGACCCTGAAAATCCCCCAAGAGTGCCCTCGCACCGCCACACCACCGCTGTGAGTGCATCGACCACAGAACAAGCTCGACGCACGCCATCAAATATGGATGCTTCCTTTAGTACAGGCTCATTTCTTTTTCATAACACAATAATGCTCTCTTTTGCGTCATAAAGTCGTGGGGGGCTGTTTCCGAAAGCACGGTGGTGTTTCCCAAATCAGCGTGTTGCCATTATAGGCAGGAAGACGCTCAGGAAGGCTACCTGCATGCCAGCGTCTGGAACCCTCCATTTATCAATAATCAGTCTCCAACGTTCTTTATTATTGACTTGTCAGCTTAGTAGCCATCGGATTCCCTGATGGCATTGGTGTGACCTGTGTTTGTTTTAAAGCACCATTATACAGTCTCACTTTGCCTCTTCAGGCGATGGAGCAGAGCTAATGTGAGAGGAAAGGAGCCTTGTCCTTGTACCTCTTTAAACAGCTGTATGAGAGCTTGCAGATACCGAGAGGACTCAGGGGGTCAGGTGATGGTCAATGTTGCCAGCGGATGTCAAGACGTCTGCGCACCCGTGTTGCAGCCCGTGCTCTTATCGACCACTTCCTTCGCGTCCCCTCTTGTGCTGACCTCGTGATCTGTTCCTTCGCTGAGTAGATCCACTCAGCCTCAAAGGCTGGATGTGTTTAGACATTGGCCCGAAGGTATTGACTTATAGCTTTTGGATCTATTTCACTTCATACGCTGAGCTCAACCGGCAGCTGTTTCAAAGCATGGCATGAAAAAACACAGAAGACACATTCATGCTGTCTTCTCAATAATCATGACTCTGTTGCAGTTTGGAGTCTGACATGGTTTATTTTGGAGTAATCACGGACTGAATTATTTTCCATATTCCTCCTACAAAGTCTCATCCAAATGTTTTGATTTTCATTATCCATCTCTTTGTAAGAGTAAAAACATAACAGTCTGGAGTGTCGACTGAGGAGAGAAGACTGTCCTCTCCTCTCAAGAAAAACAACTTATGAGTCTTGAATTATGAGTCTTGTCCGTCTGGAGCAAAGGCGGAAAGAGTGTAACATTGTTTTAGAGGCACAAAGAGGGAGTAGGACCCTAACCATAGCGGTGCCAGATGAGAAAATGGTTTTATTGTCGTAACAGTGATTTGTAAGGAACAGACAAATATATCGTCTTGACGATGGAGGCGTCAAATTAGAAAATGCATGTGTCTTTCTGGGGGAGCAGTTGGAATACTTTGCTGTTTCATTTGGAGGACCTGTTTGAGGAAAAACCGTCAGTGAAACCAACCATCGCATTCATCACGACAGCTGGTGTTTTTCAGAAACACGTTCCGTTTGTGTAAAGCTCGTCCTCAGCAAAGATTTCAGTGTCCTCTGCCTCGTTTCGTTCTGTCTATGTGAAACGGACCGTGATTGTTTACCAGCCAGAAAAACAGCGCCCATCACACCACATCGCCGGTTGGAAGGAGCCCATGTTCGCCAGTGGACGCCACTGCATGGTCCCATAAACAACAGATTGAAGTGTTGAGACTTCTTCGGTCTTTAGAAATTGCGTTTAGCGTCTCAGTAGTTCTGTCACGGGCGGCAAACTTCATCTACCCTGGGAGCGGGCCCGGCCACTTTGTCAGCGCCAGTCCTCACTTTAAGCAGCACCAGCCAAGCAGATGAATAATTGACACCTGCATTCTGTACTTTGGTGAATTTTAAAGCTGTATTCTGCAGCGGCTCTAAATGGCAGAGGGAGGGCACGTTAATCATTCATGGGCTGCTTTTACCCACTTTGCTTAAGGTCAGTGTCCTTAAGGCGACTGGGCAGAAGGAAAGTGGAGAAAGAAGAGTGGGAGTGGAGGTGTGGCAAGGCCAAATGGATTAGCTTGTTTTGTGAGTTTTGTAGTGAAAAATGACTCAAGCAGACATGAGCATCTTGCCAAATAAATGTTATAACCTCAGGATTTGCCTAATGGAATTTTTTTTTTTTATCTAAATACTTGAGGTTTGATTTATGAGTATACTTTCATCCCTAGCGTTTAATTTCAGAGAGGTGAGCACATTTTGATTCAGTCTATGATTACAGTTTCACAGTGTGTTCACATTGCCCAAGTGGAACTGTTAAACCCACAAAGCGATACCCAAAATTATGTTTCAAATAAATACAATGTTCTGTGAGGAGAAAAACACTCATTTTTCACTGTCCGACGGAGGGGAAACTGCAGCATTGAAATAGTTTTCTGATGTTTGTCCATCATTGGTTGGAAAAGGTGAAAGACAGGAAGGTGATTAATTATGCTGAGAGGGCCTTTCGGCTCAAATATCAATATTTTATAAACAACATTACATAGTATGGGTATAGAGATTGACATTCTTCTTTTCTTGCCATATGATAGCGAAGAATATCCCCTTTCAAATGGACCCGTGGGAGTGCCGCTCTTGATTTCATATGCCTTCAGGCTACATTAAGGAATACTTGAGGTAGCATCAGCATGCTATCACCACAAGAATGTCTTTATACCCAGAGACGTGCCCGAACGTTGTGCTGCGCCAAAACTGTAAATCAACATTTGGTCTTCGCCTCTTGGCAGCTAATTGAGCTTAGAGAAAAAGACGTGATAAAGATCAAATAAATAAACTCCTGCAAATAAACTGTTTCCAATGTTATTCTTGATTGATTGGATTCAGAATATTTGATGACACAGAGTTCGTCCAATTGTAATGTTTATTGTAATAAGAGCAGTCGAACAACTGCGGTAGTTCACGCGTGTGTCTCAGTCAAAGGTGCAGGTCAAACAAATTTCTCACTTCCTTTTTTTCCCCTTCTCTTTTTACTTTTTTCCTCTCAGGGAATTAATGCCCAAGACCCTGGAGGGCCAGATCACCATGGAGAAAACCCCCAGCTACTTTGTGACCAGAGAGGCTCCGGCCCGGATCTCCGCCATGTCCCGGGATACCAAGCTAATCGTCGTCGTGAGGGACCCCGTCACCAGGGCTATCTCGGACTACACACAGACGCTGTCTAAGAAGCCTGACATTCCCTCTTTCGAGAGCCTCACCTTCAAAAACAGGACTACGGGGCTCATCGACACCTCGTGGAGCGCCATCCAGATCGGCATCTACGCCAAGCACCTGGACAACTGGCTGCAGTACTTCCCCATGGGCCAGATCCTGTTTGTCAGCGGCGAGCGGCTGATCAGCGACCCGGCCGGAGAGCTGGGTCGCGTGCAGGACTTCCTGGGGCTCAAGAGGATCATCACAGACAAACACTTTTACTTCAACCAGACCAAGGGTTTCCCGTGCCTCAAGAAGGCAGAGGGCAGCAGCAAGCCCCACTGCCTGGGCAAAACCAAAGGGCGGACCCATCCAAACATTAACCCTGAGGTGGTGCAGAGGCTACGGGACTTCTACAGGCCCTTCAACATGAAGTTCTACCAGATGACGGGACGTTTTTTTGGCTGGGATGACTGAATGTTTGTTTTCTCGGTGACACAGAGGAACGGCAGAAGAATGACGGAGTATTGGGGCCACTCTAGGGGGAGAAAAGAGAGATTTTGAGGATACAGTCGTAATATTTGAAGAAAAACGTTAGATTGTGAGAATAAAGTCATAATTAAAAGGAAAATGTCAGAATATTTAACGAATGGAGGTGAAAATTTTATGAGAAATAAGTTATATAAGTTAAGATATATTAAAATATTAAAAATACTTCCTGTACACTACAGTCAAAACATGTTTATGTGAGCAAAAATTACATTTAATTGAACTGTAATGCTAAAACATACATCTAATCTAATCTACCCAATCTAATTATAACATTTTGGTTGTTAGATATTGAAATATTACCTTTTTTATATAAAAGTGATATTCATAATTCATAATATGATGGTGCTCCAATGGTGCTTTATTTTGGAAGAAAATTTACTTTTTATTTAATTTTTGTAATTTAGTCGTTATCATATGATAGTTTATCTCAAAATATTACCATTTTATTCTCAAAATGTGAGAATAATGTCATAACTTTACATGAAAAAAGTTTTTTTTTTGTTGAGAACAACCAAAATGTTACAATACAAGTATTGGGTTATTCTCAAATATTACACATTTCTGCCCCCAATATCTTTGTTTGTTTGTTTTTTTATAATACTGCAATTCTAATTTTGAAATATTACTACTTTTTCCTCAAAATAATGAAAACTCATAAAATCTTAATTTTCCTAATATTATGACTTTTTCCACAATATTCTGATTTTAATCTCACAGTCTGACATTTTTCCTCCAACAAAGGCTGTGAAGCTAAAAGAAACACAGCCTCAGCACTAACCCTAAGCAATATGTGGCTGTTACAGGAGAGAAAAAAAGGCCCAATCTCCCCTCAGTGGCTCCCCTGATATGCAATATTTCACTGTTACATTTTTCAGAGCTGCCTCTAATCCACAATCATGGAGATGTTTTCCTCTAAAAAAAAGACGATAAAGTTGTTGAAGGATTTGCATCATATCTTCGTGCACTACAAGAAACTTTTTTTTTGTTTTGTTTTTTTCTGTTTGGAAGTGTTTAGCTGTGACACAGAAAAATATTGTATGCAGTGCTTTTTTAAGAAGTTGGGTGAAATCACATTGTGTCCAGGGGCTTTTGATAAAAGCCCTTACTGAGCGATTTAATGCCATATTTTAAACATACATAGCTGCTTTCAAATTTTAACATTTTTCTAGCAAAAAGAATATGAAAAGATAAAAATATATGTATTTTTGAAATGTATTTATTCAAGAAGTACACAAGCAGTATGTATGTATTTTGAATAACTCCTCAGTGATTATTTGCTTTCTTATTATTATGCTCCCCATGTCTCTAGGGTTTTCTTTGTCATATACTGTACACTAAAAACTTGTTATCCTCATTTTAATTTAAGGTCATTCATTCTAATACGTAACACTAGTCTCCACTTAGTTTTCAGTTCCAGCGCTGTTTTTTTCCAACGGTTGTCCCCCCCCCCCCCACTTTCAGCTAATGAATTTACAAGCAAAGATAAAGTAGCACTCTGTTGTCCAAGTAACAGCGACTCCAGTGGCAGGCCTTCCCAAACTGTGACTCAAATTTCCTCAACATGCCTCCTTGTGAATTGAATACACTTGATGTCACTGGCCTTCCTTTTGCCTCGAGGCGATGTGTGTGTGGATGTCTTTATAAACCCCAGGGAGCATGAGAACAATGGCCGAGTTGTGTTCCTAATTTATGTCTACTTGTATTGTGAGCCACTTTCTGAAAGCAGATGTGCCTCAAAAGACACAAAATCATCTGTGTTTTTTTGGTGTGAGCATCAGAAAAGAACCTAATCTAGATTGTTTTTTTGAGGGGTAGGGGGGGGGCAGGGTGGGAGATAATGTTACCAATCTAACTGTGCTGTTCAGACTGTTGTTAACTTGAAGTTGTGGGAATTTTTAAGGCACTCCTTGAATAAATGATGTTATATGTTAATACTGTATTTACATTGGCCTTTATATATTTTAATTTTCATCCAGAAAAATGAACGTGTAACGGGATACCATATCCACAACGTTAAGTAGAGAACATTAAAGTCATTGCAGTGCTGCTCACGCATCTATCTAACAAGCTCAGAACACCTCCTTTGCTCCTTTCCTATCTCCACTGTTACACCTTCACATATTGTCTCTGCTTATCTCAGTCCAGCCTCCTGGGCAGAGTGTCAAAGGAGGCGCTGAGGATTGTAAAAGGTGCTCGCAATCTGAAAGCTTTATTTTGGGTCTTCCTGGCAGCTCCTTGGCAACTTGGAGACTCAGAGGTACAAGCTTTTTGGGGAACAAGGAAGTTGTGTATTAGCACCGCTAGGTCTCTTGACTTTGTAAGGCAGTTAGTCCTAGCTAATGGTTAATTGACAACAATACTGAAATAACAGATCATCACAAATATTCAGATAGTCTACTTCTTGAAGGAATAGTTTGACATTTTGGCTTTAGAGGTGTTGGGGGTGTATTTTTTTAATTTCAGACAGAGCCAGGCTAGCTGTTTCCCTCTGCTTCTAGACTTTATGCTAAGCTAAGCTAAGCTAATCACTTCCTGGCTCTAGTTTCATATTTACTGCACAGACGTGTGAGTTTTAGTATCAGTCTTTTCATCTAAATCTCAAGCAAGAAAGCGAATAAGCAAAGCAAAATGTTGCAGTCTTCCTTTAAAGTAGACGTATCATGCACATTTCCAGGTCTATATTTATATTCTGGGGCTCTGCTGGAATATTTTTGCATGATTTACACTTCAAAATACTCGTTATTTATCTTACACCGGCCCTTTATGCAGCCCCTCAGCTCAGCCTCTCTCTCAAACAGACTGTTTTAGCTCCTGTCTCCTTAAGGCCTCCCTCCCAATGAGCCCGCTCTGTTCTGATTGGTTAGCTCTTGGACTCTCCACAGACTTCCACCGGTTCCAGAAGCTACGTTAACAAACAGTAGTAGGTTTTCACTTCTCTTTCTTGTTGTTTACTCGGAATAGAAACTTCTCAAATACATCCGTATATTTTCGAACCTGAATCTTATGTGAAAAATGCAAGTGGACGGTATGAAAAACTGTGCAACAAAGGCTAGTGAGTAAAATGTAAAGCTCAAAACAGCATGGTACAGAATAACTTTAGTCTTGATGTAATAGTGTGTATACAGTATATCAATCTCTCTTTATGTCCGCTCCTCTTTTCTACCTCATCTCCATCTTTTCTTTTACTTCCCTCCACACCTGTATGTTTTTCTTTGCTAAAGGACTCTCCTGGCCTTTTCCTCCTGCCATCTGCTGACTGATTTGGATAATTAGACTGACAGGCACTTAGCAGATGAACCATGATTACAGGAGGAAACCTGGTTGAAAGTCCTACAAATTTCTGAAGCTTATTCATGCCGATCGTCAGTGCGCTGAAACAATGTTGTGACTTTAACAACCTGTGTGGAGAGGTGGGGTGGAGGGGAGTGGGGGGGGGGGGGGAGCAGAGGAAAAGGGAGGCTGATGTCCATTTGTTGACTTGTTCAATTTGCTTGTTATTCCTTCCTGAGTGGGTCAGCGGGGCCTCTTCAGCGACGGTTCCTCACAGTAATAAACAGAGACAGTTTTCATCCTCCCGCTCAATCCTCTGAAGAGCAGCTAAGTATGAAAGAGAAAATGGAACGGCAACATCTGCTCCAAGGCGGCGTACAGACCACCCCTGTCAGAGAACATTCGGCTCAATATCAACGGCACGGACCCGGGGAGAACTTGAAGTCTGTCTATTCAAAAACAGCTGACCACATGCGGTGGTTTTTTTGTGAGGGTGAGGCGAGCTGCTGCAGAAAGACAGGCATTTCTGGTAGCCTCTAGAATCTCTTTGATCCGCTTATTCTTTCTTCTTATATTTCCCCCGTTTTTGCTTCTTTTGCTAATTCCATCAATATGGCATCACTCTCTCTCTCTTTCTCTCGCAAACACACGTGCGTAGACGCAGAAGCACCTGTGTGTGGAGTCACCTGTGCACAATTAGCTCGCCTCCACCCGCCCTTTAACTCTAACTAAGCCGGCAAAACCTCCACTCATCCGCGCCCCGTCTCCACACACGCAAACGCTGAGCCTGTTTTTGCACACACAGACATTACAGAAGCGCAGCGAAAGATGGGTGGGCTGTACGATAACAACCGCCAGCGCTTTTAGAAAAACAAGGTTCCCGAGCGCGTGTGTGTGTGTGTGTGCATGCGTGCTTGCATGTGAAGTGCCTTGAGCATCATATAGGCCATGTAAAATGATGAAGTGAAGGGATCAGAGAGATTGCTTTGAAGAAGAAGGCAGCAGCGAGAGCGTTTCACAATCATGCGCACACCCGGAATCTTGCATCTTTCCCTGCATGTGCAAGCAATCACACACACTTACAGTACATACATGCAGACATGACCTCACACTCTGTCACATACATACAATATCACTTGCACACACACACACACACACACACACACACACGCTGACCCACACAGTCGCCACCCACTTCTACCCCGCGGAGGGACATGGAGGGGATCAGACCCCTGTTTTCTCTGGATCCCAGAAGAGAAGCCCTTAATCCCTGGCCTAGTCTGAGCAAATATCTCTGGCAGGCACGCTCCACACACAGCCTTAATCAAAACAGCCGAGGGGGTGACTGAGTCGCACTTTCAATTTCAAGTTTGCTTTATCTATCATAGACTCTGTATCTTAAAGAGAGATCTTCAAACTTCAAAGCAGAACTTTGAGTCTTATCACGTGCACTATGGCCAGATGTTACCAAGATACCCGTGTGTCATACTTGTAAACATATGTACATTTATATCAAACATACAGAATAGCACACATTAGCCGTCAACAAATGTTTTTTGATTCATTAAACTGTTTCAAATGTGGAATTTTCCCTCATGCAACGAAAATCTGTCTTATTCATATTCTGAGAGTTTGTGTTTTATTTTATTTCTGACTGCATTGTAGATGTTCCTCATTGTGACAGAACAGAGGGATTGTGGGCAGCAAAAAGATGCACAGAAAGAAATGTTTAGCTATGCTTCAGCAAAATTGTTGGTTTTAAGTTTAAAGACATTCTCATGAAAATGGCCAATTGTTTTTTTCGTGATGAAAAGGCATTTCACCATTGGTTTGCATTCTAGTAATAAAACGCGGGACTGCTCTTTGAACTGTCACTTCTGTGCCCCGAGTACAGCAGACGACACACAAAATTAGCAATTAAGATTGTCTGGGAGCAGGACTCTTTCCAGACATGTGTGTTTTGACTTCGAAGTTTTCACGGCATCTCTCCTTAAAAGAACCTTCTTCAAAAGAGCTGCTGCTTTTCAAAGGGTGATAATTGATCTTGACACATGATTAAAGATGTGTTCATGTTAAGCTCAAATTTTCCTTCCCCTGGATGAAAAGCAGGGTGACAGAACTCTAAACAAAGACGGCCAGATCGTCTGAGGGCTAGAGCCCAGAACGTCCTCAGGGGAGGAGACGTTTGCCCTGTTGGTTGAAGGCTCTGTCAGCCCTGCCACTCAGCGCTGGAACCTTTTAGTCACACGATCAGAGAGAGTACATTCACTTGGATGCTAGTATCTTGGTCAAGTTTTCTGAGAATCTCATCCATGTGTTTGAGCATGTAAACATCACAGCCCATTTTCTGGTCTTCAGAAACCCAAATATGCTTGGTGGGTTGCTTCTAAATACACTGGGATACCATGGAACATAAACAGTAATGAAATGTTAGTAGGCAACTAGTATCAAGACTAGAAGCAGAGGGGAAACGGTTGCAGGTTTGTAGTCATAAACCTGTACAAAATATCATAGCAATCCATCCCATAGTTGAGATATTTCTCTAAAAAACCAAAGTGGTGGACCCTAAAAATGCACCTACCAACACCTCTAAAACTAATTTACACGATGTATCTTGTTATAAACAATTAAAAAAAAAAAATACACGAAAAGGACGATTTGTGGTTTTACAGGGAGCTAGTTGCATGCTGTAACTATTTCTTAACGATGAACAGCCAGGTTGCCGGGGCAACCAGTGAGGACACTGCACAGAAGTATTCGGTTAGATGGATAAACGATTGTTTTTTGAGAAATAGCTACAGCACATAACTCCCCCTTGAAACCACTAATTGTCATTTTAGTGGCAATTTGGGGTTTTAGGGGGAATAGGCATGTAATAGTGCATTTCCCAAAATGTCTTTTCTCTTTTGGACTGTTGGCCCTGACAAAATAAGCATTTTGAAGATATTACCTTGGTTTTCACATTTTATAGACCAGACCAGTGAAATGATTCATGGAAAAAAATAACTGACAGATCAATCGATAAAGAAAAACTCTAGTTATACATTACCACCTTATCCAGGTTTCTGTCAATAATAAACAATAAATTATGATAAATGATGTGATGGTGATTTAAACGCATCATTCCTCAGCAGTGTGTACATAAGCGTTAAAATACGGCACCGAGAGTGAGACTGTAAAGGAGGAGTAAAGTCAGATAGAGGGGGATGACAGAGTTGGATAAAGAGTTGTTTTAGAGGGAAATTAGCCTGTGTGGCCTGAAACAAATAGCTCTAAATAAATCATCACACACTTATTCCCATTCACTGCACAGTCTCTGTTTGCCTCATGAATAAATGAGAACTCACCCCTGTTTACCTCCCACTCATTATAGACATTGGCCCATCACGCTCAGAGGTCCTCACAAACACACACAAACACACACACACACACACAGGCTGCATTGTTAGCACCTTGAGTCCCTTTCCTCATCTGATACAAAGACATTCAGACGCAAATACTCAAACAAATTCATACAAATAACAAGTATAATCATCTGTCAAGCCACATTCACACACGCAACCTAAACTTCTTTTTTTTCCTCCCTCATACTATTATTCATACAAAAGAAAAGTCCAAACACACAGAAAGCACACACTGAGGCAAAAGGACCTTGTTAATAATTGACACTACTGGAGTGCCACAGTGCTGAGCGAGGGGACAGCATGCAAACACCACAGAAAAAAAAAAAAACGTCAAGGCTCCGACGAGTAATTATTTATCACCCAAGGCTACAGCAGTGGAGGCAAAGTGTTACTTGAGGGAGCCAACATGATGAACTAGCCTGGAGCCGAGCCCCGTGAGGTGTTACAGACAGATTCAATATTACCTCTCAGACTGTATATTTTGGTGGAGCAGGTCATGGTGTAGACTTGATGTAAAGATATAGCACAGGCGATGGGGAAACCTGAGCCGTCGGTCTCCACTACAGCCAAGTGAAGCAAATTTGTCCCTTTGGTCAATTGAATTAGATTTTCAACCTGTTTTGGGAGTGGGGTTGTTAATACTGAGCGCCCCATGACATATAACACTGTGTGTGTTTATGCAGCGTCACTCCCCATTCTGTCACTCCACCCAACTTGGAGGGTTTCTCCACTCCCTCATTTAGCCTTTTAGTTAAGGTTTGTCTTGCTCTGACAAATGAGAATGCCATGGGGGTCATTGTGTGAAGTATGAACCAGCTCTGGCCGCTCCAAACAGAGGCCCTTATGCTCATAAATATGACAAGTATGGCAGTTTGTTACTTTTTTTCCCGAAAGGATTGTGTTGCCATAGAGGTTTGGGTGTAATCAGGTGATGGATTTCTTTCAAGGGATGCCACAGTAATCAGCGAGGTTGTATGGAGGATAATTTACATGTGCTGTCAAGTATTTCGCCACACTCTGGCTGTTGTAAAGTATGTTTCAAGTGTGATGTATTGCTGCCCATAATGCCGCCTGGCCTTTAAAAACAGTCATAAACTTTGTGGACATTTCTTAACACGGTGGACTTTTCTCAGCATGCTTCGTGGTCATGCTGGTACATGGTATTTAACCTTTATTTAACAAGGAAAACCTCAATGAGATTAAAAATGTCTTTTTCAAGCATGTCCTGGCCAAGCAACAACGCTGAGTTACAGACCAACAGTAACACAACATATATATCACGAGGACAGAATTAGGGTCTTATAAACAGTATAAAATAGCAAAATCACAAAGTAAAATTGGTCAAATACCACAGAGATCTGGGGTTTGATCCCAGTAGTTGCACTTTGGTTGTGCATTCATGAAAACATTGGCCGTGCTCACTGGTGGGAAGCCAGTGAGGGATTACATCCTTGTTGTTGTTCTGGTGACGCTGATGATTTGAGTCATCAGTCAAGGAGCCCCAGATTCAAACTTAATGTCAATCAAATCATCTTTGTACTCAGATAAACACAGGACAACATGGCTTGCTACAAACCCATTCTTGTCTCAAAATGACATAACAAACCTAACTGGCATGCTGGCTTACTCTACTTCTCTTCAGTGTAATCGTAACTCTGGCTGAGGGCTGTCAGGATCCACGCAAGAGAAGCACTCTGCACTGTGTACAGTTTTTATTTCTTTGACCTTGTGCAAATCTAATGTTTTCCACTGACAGAGGATGAAAGGCACCAAAATGTGAGTGTTACAGGTACTATAAAACATTAAACTGTAAAATATCTGACGAGACTTGCAATGTAGGCTGTAGACAGTACTGTAACTGGGCAAATGCCATGAATAACAGTATTTCTGAAAATTTTAGATAGGGTGTATTAATGAAAAGGCACCTAAAATTATTGAATGATTTTTAAAAACCAATAACCGCAAAGCACATAACAGAGAAGTGTAATGTTAATTGATTAAATTGTTATTCAGCCCCGAACCGAATAACACCTCATCTGTCGTCTCTAAGCAACCCACTAGTTGTCACCGACAGGGTTGTTGTGGAATGCAGGAGCCTCAGTTAATGAAATAAAATGTCTTGTTCAGCACTGGCTGATCCAAAAAAAGAAAGGCTGACAGTGAAAAACACGCATAAAGATGACTAGACTGAGGCTCATTTTGCCCTGGGGAAGTACCATTGTGCTTCATTTGCAATGAGCGGCAATAATGAAGAATGAGATGGCAAAACGCCATTACGACGCCAAGCAGGCCTGTTTCGAGCAAAACTATCCCAAAAACACAGTGGTAAGAACCACAAAACTGAACAAGCTGAAGTTGGGATGTCAATGCAATGATGAATGCAGTGAAATACTGCAGTAGACTCATTAATGAGCACTTAAACCAATGTCTTTATCTCACCTTTTTAAGACTTAGTTACACAACGAAGGTGTCACATCTCCATTAATATAGAAATGCAGTTCATGTGAAGAGTTCTGGACTTTTTGTTATGAAATATGTAACTGAGTACCCCTGGATTAGACTCTAAAAACTAGCCTAACATCCTGGTCAAAGGCAAGTTGTAAACATTACTAATCAGATGAGACTGTACTGAGTTTTCACAATTTATATTCCCTGAACGGCAACTGTGTGTGCAAAACACTGTACAGTATTAGTAAGAAAGAGATACTGTTGGCATTTGCATCTGTATCTGTGTGTGTGCAGCATGTCTGTGTCAGGTAAGTGATCCAGGTGGATGGCTGCAGAGGGGCTTGGGTGTCCCGTTTCAAGGCAGCAGCTGGTGAGCGAAGCCTGGCCGAGGTCACCCTCAGGGACCCTGCCCCCTCGTCACCTACTCCCAGGCTCCGGTCCACACTCGCCCTGTCATCGTCATCTGATCTCAGCTTCGCATGCATGGGAACAGCAGCTCTGCCACATGACAATAGAGCTCTTTTAATTATCAGGGACGGTGTTCTCGCTCAAGTGATGACGGCTAAAATGTATTTGCCCCAGTCAGAGACGAGCAGTTCAGGCATTCAGGCATGTAGCCTCGGAGCCACGGTGATAATTGATCACATTGTAGAGTCGTGTACAAAATACAAAGGCCATGTAGATGAGCGGTGTTACTTTTAGCCCAGATTACCACCAGTGTCAAAGCAGCATTTAGCGGGCATATTCAGAATACTTAAACATTAAGAGCAGAGACCTTGTTTTAAGTGGATTTTTCCTCCAGCTGATACAAATCTAAGACAGAAAGAGGTTGTCAAATATTCACGTACACCACAATACAGTTACATTCACACACACACACAGATCCCCCCCGGGATCCACTGTGGTCTGTGTTTACTTAACCACCCTCTCTTGTCTGTATTACTGAGCAGCCTGTCAGAATGACCAACATGCAGAGGTTTCTGTCAACAGCAGAAAACCTGGTTAACCTGTCTCTCCATCTCCTTGTATTTGCAGCTGCACATGACCCGAAGAAGCCTCACAGATGCTCTCATAGACTCCTATTACTAATCTGATTACTGCCAAGACCCCTGACGAAAGGACACATGCAGCCTCTATAGGACCTCCTCAACTAGCATGTCGTTGTGCTACGAGGTTTTAGAGGTGAGACCACCCACCTGTTTCTCTTTCCCTATCTCTCCATGCTCTTTTATCTCACTTTTATTTTTATATGTATTTTATACAACAGAGTTAGAGCCCTGTCAGACAACAGCAGTATAGCCAGACAAGCAGTTAATACAGTTTATTCAATTGATGTATACTGTCAGCTCCTGTCTCACGACTGACTTCAAACTGTGCCTCTTTTATGGAGCACTTGACACTCAGACAGAGGAGGTTTATATAGAAGCGGATGGTGCAACACAGCTAAAACAATAGCTCTTCATTTCCTCAAAAGTCAGCATGGTTGAGACAGTTTGCTATTGCATCGTTTAACTTCACCAAGGTTAAACTTAGTGTGAAAAATGTTTCTAGATTTACTTCACCTGCCTGAGCGAACCCACTGTGGTTATTCCACTGACATGAACTGATTTTGCTGTGAAATCTCATTGTTTTAATTCCATGTGTGACTGTGAGAGACTGTGGATTTTGTCCTCTATCACTTACATTATAAGCATGTTAGGAGGGGGACTTTAAATGGCTGTTATTAGCAAGAAGAATGATTACAGTGAGCAAAATGTCTTTCAGCATTCATATGTGCATCTGACTATTGTTTCAAGGCGGTCTTAAAAAAACTGTGAGCCTATCCTTTAACACAGCATGTATAGGAGCTGTAAAGCGCTGTCATAAAATATAGGAACATACAGTGCTTGCCAAAACAAGGTTAATTTGTTCGGCCTCATTTCCTGTGCTGACAAATTTTCCACATTACGATAACAACATAAAGACAGGATGTCACAGGAACATTAAAGAATACGCAGTGTGTTATTATTAGTTACATAGGGTCAAGACTTTGAAAAAAAAAAAAAAAAAATGCCGGATAGACTTCTCTCGCTGCTTGTACCTCCGCTCATGCAATCAGGATTGGGTCTGTCCATAACCAGAGTGAGAGGTTCAGGAGGATAGTGTATGTGGGACAAATTAAACAGGCTTTATGTTCTGGGTTTTAAAGCATGGCCTCTTCAGCTCACCAAGGAAATTGAGTTTGTGACCGAAAAAATGCACTTTCCTCTTAACCCCCTGACCAGCCGTCACAGACACAAACTTTCTCTTTGAAGGCTAAACGGGCAGAAACGAGGGAGGATTGGCTGTTCTGGGGAGTTATGGAAGCCCTGATCCTATTACCCGCCCCCCTGAAAAATGTGTCTGCAGGCCCCAGGAGCTTTTAACCTTTCGCTGCTCCGCACTTTGATTCATGGGGGCAGCGGTGCTCTTATGTGAGTGTTGCTTTTTTGTCAATACTGAGCTGGCCACTGGAAAATGTGGAGCCAGTGCATTTTTAGCCAGGAGGTAAGTCCTCCTGGAAGTGGAAGGATTCCCTGTATCTAGAGAAAAGGAGGAAGGAAAAATGAATGAGGGAGTCCCACTGAAGAGAAATGAAAAAAGAAAGCCTGCTGTGTCATTCTGGCCAAAGAACTGTATATCAACAACAGAAGTAGGAGGTGTAGGTTAGCGCTAAGACATGTTGTGGTTTGGAAAATAAGTTTTCAACTAATCAAAAGGGACAGGACGCTCAGAAGGAATAAATCCATCATCGCTACAGGCAACTTCGCAGCACTAGAAATTGTATCTGTTTTCATTCTAGCTGCCCTCTTGCACCTGCAAAACAATGTTTGCTTACCGCAGTTAGCTACGGGGAGTCTCAACACATAATTGAGCCACATATTCATGAATCTGCAAGTAAAATGGCTGGCTGGGATCTGGAGACAAAGAGTTTCAGACAGAAACAAGAAGGTCAGACATCGGAGAGGGATTCTCATACATTTATGAGACATTACAGAGGACACACACACACACGAGTGTACATGCCAACACCGACAAACTCGCAAACATGTTTATTTGATAAGATTTCTGAAAGGTTCATTTCACTCACAGTGTCTCTGGACATGGGAGAGTGTTTCCAAACAAAGATGTCGCGTCAGTCGGTAAAACGGCACACAAGTGGGACACACTGGAAACAATTTGGCTTAAGACCTTTGTCTGTATTTATTCAGGCATGTAAGTTGTACAGCTTTCAGAATTTTTTTTTTTTTTTTTGGAATAACGGGTGGATGCAGAATCATCAGCTAAAACGTGTGACTTTTTATTAACAGAGTTCACCTTTCATACGGAATTTATTGCTCTCATTTGTGATGCTTTGCCATAACCCAATTAGTTCCACGTGATTTAACGCGAAGAGCCGGAACATTAAGAGGAGCTGACAAAAGAAGGTTGGGGATCCCCCGAAAAACTTGAAGGCGCTGTGCTTTGTTGGCGCACAACAAAGAAGAGCCTACGGGTTTAGCTGATATTTCATGACAATCATACATTCGTTGGCCCCTTTGCGATATCTACTTGTGTGGCAGTTCATAACTCGACATCCACCTTGGCTAACGTGTTGGCTCAAATACCACAGAGAAGCTCTGAAAACAGGCATTAAAGTAGCCTAAATCCCCCAAGTAGCTGTGTGCTTAGCATGGTCTCTGAAAGGTATCCAACCGTTTATGTGAAACCTAAGCACTTCTTGATCAAAGGCTTTCAGAAGACTGCGAGGTGAATGAGGAGCCTTGTAGAATTCTCAGTTGATTACTTTTTTTTTTTTTTTTCAGTCAGCGCAAGAGAGACTGTGTGTGTGTGTGTGTGTTTAGTGTCTCCAAAGACAGGAATCTTTCACCAGGGAGAGCGGATTAACACATCAAATCCAGCCCTTCAATCAATAGGGAGGTAATGGAGCGATAGAAAATATCTGCACACTGCCTGCCCACACAGTACATTTAAGCAGCTTTCTCTTTTGCACAACCCAATTTACACACTCTACAACAATCTCACAAAATAAGACAAGCAAGGACTTACAACACTGTTTATTCAGGAATAGGAAAGGCAAAATAAATGATGTTGTTCAATGATAATGAAGAAGAGGAGGAAGAGTAGAAGGTACTGGATGAGGATAAGAGGATAAAAAGGGTATTTTAAAAAGCAGGTGTAGAAGAGAGAATTTTTTTTGTGTTTGAAAAAAAAATGTTTCAAGAGCAAATATTGACAAAATGTTGATATAATGCTATTTCTCCTGTGTTAGAGCTCAAGTCTGCACAGCTCCTGACAGAAGCTACAACACGGTGAGTTTGTGTTTGCACAAACTTGACCCCTTGACCTGTTCCTGCGGGCTCACGACCCCTCTCACTGACCCGTCAACAAACTAATTTGTCACCGGTGACCTTTCAGGTCTGAGACAGGTCTCCTCACGGTCGATTACAGAACTTTGCAAGTTTCTGAAGGAGAGGAAAAAGAGAGGAGCCTTTAGTGCTGACCCATTAATATTAATGTACTCTGCTGCCTCTGTTTTATACATGTTTGGTCCCAGAAGCTAATGTGGTGTTTAACATTAAGCTTGTGCTACACTCAGCACTTTCAAAAACAGTGTGGTTCTCCCACCTCACTTTAAGTATTGACTTGTGTACTTTACATTGTAGATATTGTCTACCAATTATTATTTTTTAATTACTTTTGGATATTAGTACATTATTATTTCCTCATGAAACATTCTCCCAGATATTCTTGGTTCATATAATTTTCATAAAGTGGATAATAAGGAGGATTTATAAGCATTTATAAGCAGCATATAAACATTTGACAAATGGATTATAACACACAATAACATAGTAATGTATCTGTAAGCAGCTATAAGGAAAGTAAGTGCTTATTAATGTATTTGTCAACAACTGGTGTATTAACAGTTATTCAATATTATTTCTTAATCAAGTATTTATTTATTCATAAATACTTCTTCACTCTCCATGACAACTGGGCAAACAATATCTGCTGATGAAGGCCACAAGATGTAGCTGAAAGCATCAGTGGACATCTAGTAAGTGGACCTTTGAGTTAAGAATTTTTTGTCAAACTACTATTTCCAAGTTCAAGCAGGAACCTTCACACTCCAGTATTTTAATTTGCCTGTTAATGATTTGTACGTGTACGATACTGTGTATGAGCACTTAATAATTGTTTATGACACACTGGAAGAGTTTGTTTGTGTGTAATCATATATTAGTGAATATGGTTGCAGGTATTTTATACTATATCTTATACACCAGTACAGATGCTTTATAGGAGAGGTCATAATTGATGACAAAAAAACACATTAATAAACACTCAAAAGTGTCCTTATATCTGCTTACAACTTTATTACAGTGTGTTATAAACAATGCATCAAGTGTGGAGAAACTGAGATTGATGAGAGAATAATTTGGTGTTGCAGAAATGTTTTTCCTTCTTTCCAATTGTAGATCCTCTCACAAGCCATTTTGGTTAGTATTAGTTTAAAAGAGCTGTTCTGAGCTGATAATTTATAATAGAGTTGGACATATGTGAGATATGGGCCTCTTGCTTTATGTAAAAAGAAAACACGGCAATGAGAGCAGGATCAAATCTGTGATTGGCACAGAAGAAGCTGACTGTATGATTGACACATGTAGTTAGTGACTGATCGCGGATCCTGCGGTGTGGCCACAATCCACCTCCATGAGCCCCAGCATGAGGCCAGCTGTGGAAACACTTTGCTCCACAGTTTTTCCGTGTCTCCTATGACATAACATATTAGCAGCACCCTCTCAATGAATATGTGTCATGCATGAAAGCAAGAAAAAGACATCTAAAGGGTACTTTTAAGGTAGTGCGAGGAGACCGCTGATGATTTAATGTTCCTTTTTCTCACCCTCACTTCATCAACTCTATTCCAGCACACTTTCCCACTTTCTTCCTCCTTCTTCCTCCCTCTAGTCCCTTGCTAACAAAAATACTGCCAATAAAATCACACATCATACCAATCAATCTAGCTCCTCTCACTTTTCCCTGATGTGAAACGCCAGAGCAGCTAAGCATGGCACCAGTTATGGCTGGAAAACTCAATGACAGGTTGTACATGTCGAAATCAGGACCTACAGGGAAACCAGGACCAGGAAAGTGTGCATCATTCGCAGTCAACTCCGGCCCATGCAGACTCAGTTGGATAGAAACAGTGCTTTTCACTATTTTTAAGCTGATGACTTGCCGCCTCTGTTTTGGTCCGTTTGTGGTCAAGCTGGACATGATTCAAATAACTGGCGCAGTGGTGTAAGCTCTTATCAAGCACAGAATACCTACATGCATGTGCGCACACTCGTACAAAACAACTTTCAGAGTAGTGGGTTACTCGTGCCGTGTCCAGTGCCTCCTTGGCATACGTTGAAGCTTTCGCCGGCAGATGGAGAGCGCCTGCATTAACGCTGATGGTACCGCGATCCTCTGAGGCCTCGTTCCCCTCATTCTCTCTTTTCAAGCACTATGAACAAAAGCAGCATTTCAAAATTGTCAAAGCTGCAGAGGGGACTGTGTGAAAATGTGATAAGACAAAACGACTGCACTAAGCACCCGGGCACAAAGGAGATTCTGGAAGGTAGAGAGACAAACCTCTTTGGATTTGACTCTTGACAGACCGCGTTTGTGAGGTGGGTAAAACAAGTATACCATGTTATTAAATAGTTTAATTTCAAAAGGCTATATATTGATTTAAAAAAATCCCTTAAGGTTAGAAATAAATACTTTTAAATCCTTTTTATAAAAGTGTTACTATTTTTTCCATCAACTTTCCCCCAATAGTATCCTTCAAAAAGCTGTTTGAATTCATTTGTACTGGAACTTTGTGTCACTCTTTCAAATTGAAGTAGAAGTTGTATCAACTAAGCCGTTAAATTGCTCAAAAGTTGTCAAAGTGAACATATGGATGCGGAGGTCAAGGGAAGGCAAGAAGAACATTAAGAGGCATTAAAAAGGTGTGGTTGTGAATGAGTAGCTGGATGGAGGAGAGTCAGAGCAGGCTGAGAGGCTGGGCCCTGGCAGCAGCACACAATCCATTTGTTCATGGCACAGGCGTTAATGGTTGAGCAGCTCTGAGCCAAAAAACATAAGGGAGTGCTTTAATCAAAACTTGCATGCATTACCTCCGCAGATCTAGGCAAACGTTTGCAGAGGGTGGCCGGGAGGTGAGCAAAAGCCAGTTTGGTGTCTAGAGCGAGGGGGCTGATGTGGGTGTAACTCTAAAAACAACTTGGGGTCCCTGTGCGTGGACCACATGTCGCGGGAAATGAGGAACGTGTGCGGTATCAGAATGGTGGCAGGCAATGGAGGTTTGAACACGGAGGTAGGATTAGAGCTGTCAATAGACCACAGTGTGGCTGATCCTGTCAGAGCTGTGCCGGGGGTTAAAGACCAGGAAATCAGTCTCACGGCACACACACACACACACACACACATACACACACATGGACTTAATGCTGTGTGGGTGCAGGCCCTTGCAGACTTTCCTCTGGTGGCTGATGAGGTGTCTTAGCTGATTAATGCCACACAGAACTTTGGAGGTCATTTCCAGGACTTTAATTAGGCCAGGCACTAACTAAATCACACTTACACAATTGAGTTCTCAGTTGAGTATCTTCAATTAGGCTCAGCTGAGGGCCAGGAAACCTGATTACTGTGTTTACTTGAGGAGTTATCCCAAATTTAAAGGTCAAGGGGGAATAATGGAATATCAGTTACCTACTGTAGATTCAGGAAATTCAGGCAAAATGAAAAGTTATACAGGCTCCTTACAGTAGTTAGTAGTACCGCAGTTGTTTGGGAGACTCATGTTAAGGCCAGACACACCCAAATCAGATCAACAAGGCAAATTTGAGTAATTTGACCAATTCCATGGAGAGGTTGATCCCATTACAGCAGCGGCCTCTCCTCCCTAAAACCTACAGGAACTGGCTTTTTATGGCCCCTAATTAATTGACCATCAAACCTGCCCACCAGCACATCTGTGACAAGTTATCTTATTTGCTGATTCATAGCTTTTCCTGTTTGCAGAGCTTTGTTCAAATAAGCTGGGTTTTATGTCCAATTACATCACGGAGCGGAGGTGAGGGGTCTGTCATGCCTGAGGCCTCAAGTGGAAGCAGCTCACAAAGCAAGCGAGTGGAGGACTTCCTGGCTGTCAGTGATTCTCGCCATATGTTGTATTTATTTTAAATGTTCATATTTAAAGGTGCATTGATAAATATTTTTATATTAGCAATGTATCAAATCACTATGTGTAATGTGGAAGATGTGACTCACAGTGACAAACCCACAGAAAATGATCACCAACTCTGCAGTTCCCCTCAGCTCTATGGAGCATTTTAGCATCTTTTAGCTAATTGGGTTTTTTTGTTTGTTTGTCTTTTTGGACAGCTTTATTGTTTTGGTTCACTTCTCCCATTAGCAATATTTCCAACAGTAGGCACCTGTTTTCAGTATTTCAGTAAAAGCTCCACTCAGACCACACTATCTTCCCAGCACCAAACAACAGACAGGCAAAGTTAGTGACAAGCATGTGGACTATAAATCCATCAATCCATCCATCCATCCATCCACCCATCGATCCCTTGTCCTCTGTTTATCCAGGACCAGGTCACAGTGGCATTAGACTGAGTAAGGAAACCCAGACATCCTTCATCCTGGCAGCACCCTCCAGTTCCTCCTGGGGGATCCCAAGGCGTTCCCAGGCCAGAAAAGATATGTAGTCCCTCCAGTGTGTTCTGGGTCTGCCTTGGGGTCTCCTACCATTTAGACATACCTGGAACACCTCCAGAGGGAGGCGTCCAGGAGGCTTCCTAACCAGGTGCCCAAACCACCTCAGCTGGCTACTTTCGATACAAAGGAACATTAGCTCTACTCCAAGCTCCCCCTGGAGGAAACTCATTTTGGCACTTTGTATCTACGATCTTATTCTTTCAGTTACTAACCAAAGCTTGTGACCATAGGTGAGGGTTGGGATTTTATACCGACTGGTAAATTGAGAGCTTTGCCTTCTGGCTCAGCTCTTTCTTCACCACAACAGTCCAGTACAACGCCCGCATTACTGCCGATGCTGCACCAAACCGCCTGTCAACCTCACACTCCATCTTTCCCTCACTCGTGAACAAGATGTGGACTAGCAGTGGAGAATTTAGCACCTAAACAGCAAAATGTTTCACCAGAGTTGGTGGCGAACAAAACAGAGCTAAAAGGAGAGTAGGTTCGTCAGGTGGACATAAACATGCCTCTAAAAAAGTGCTGTCATGTTTACAGATTGTTGAGATGAACCCAAATGGCCAAAAAAATAAATCAGTGCAGATACAAAGATACAGTAAAATGAAAAATATGATTTCATCTGGCTCTTGTTAGAAGTCAGATATATGTCCAAAAAGTATTTTAAAGTATTTATATATTAAAATCTCTCTCTTTTCTCTTCCTGTAAAATTTTTTAAATATTTTTCATGACAGCCGAATATACAGATTTGGAGTAACCTTCCCATCACATAAAACTAGCCCTGATATAGGACCTGGACATTTTCAGTCACTCAGCAGTTCATAAAATGTGTCACCGGAGGAATGTTGAAAATATGAATTTAGAGAATGGTAAGGAATCTTTTTAGTTAAAAATATGATAACCGATAAAGGTTTCCTCCTTTGAAGTCAATATATTTTAAACCACATAAAGCCAAGTACAGCACAGGATTTCTTTCTCATTCCTGACTGGACTGCTGCAGCTCTGGACTGCTGCTTGATCTCATTAGCTGGTGGGTCATAAAAGTATCAGAGCAATATAACAGATCCAAGGTATGTGTATCAGTTGTAAAATGCATGTGTGGTTGTGGATTCATTTATGAATTTCTTCCTCATCGCCCACCTCCTGATCTAATGACGTGGGTGAGGGAAATGGGAGAACTCCAAGGACTCGACGCTTGCTGAATTATGCCCACTTTTGATCAATTAAAATACATCATGTTGGAAATATGTCGGAAAGTAAAGACGCCATAACTACCGTGCCACTGTGACTTTTGCCGTTTATTGCCGACATTCATTGAGAGGAGCACAACAACTGTGAGAGAGCTCTGACAATGAATGACAGCTAATTGAAATCTGGAAAGAGTGGAAAGAAAATTTCAACCGTTTAGTGTAGAGATTGTCTCCCTGCTAACTACTGCTGTTGATGGGTCGGGTTAGTCAGCACGGCTAAGAGCAGACTGATGAATGAAAGCTGCCGCCACACAACATATTGGATTAAACCATGTGGGTGACGAATTTGGCCAAAGTCCTCATGGTGCCTACCTCTCTCTCCCTCTCTGTCTCCGTCGCCATCCCGCACCCACACATCAGAGTTCATCAAGTCCCATCGAATCCTTGTGTGGTCAGAGGGAACATGTTTTCTTTCCTGCTTTCACCATTTTATGTGCAACCGCAACATATTTCCCGTGTCTAATCCCTCTCCCTGTCTCTCCTCTCTGACTTCTTTTTCCTGTTTCCCTTCTTTAATCTGTCCTCCTCTGTCACTTATGGCATACGCCCCAAGTATCTGGCTAATGTTTTAAATGTTGAGTTAAATACCCACACTCTGGGTAAAGCAGTTGCTCTTCGGGAGAAAGCATTCATTATTTACACAGAGAGGAGGCTTGGAGGGAGACCGAGAGGAGAGAGGGAGCAGCAGACAACAACACATTAGTCTGATCACCGAGGGATATTTCATCTCGTTGAGAAGCAGTGTTTCATAATGCGCCGTCACGGGATGTTTTAATGCAGCTGAGAGAAAAATGCATCTGGAAGGGTTTGTGCTTTGCAAGGAGGTGGGCGGTCTGTGATGGATAAAGGTGCAAAGGAAATAAACACTGCAGACCTTCAAAGAACTTCTTCGAGGCTGTAGGTCACCAGAGTTACTACCAACTGGCAATTACCACCGCTTGAGGCCAAAGCCAGTGTGGAAATACCCTAAAGTGCAATGTTACTGATGTCCACTAGATGCTGGTTCCAATTGACTCCCATTCAAAAAGTGTCAAGAAATAAATCAATAAATTTTTTCAACAAATCAGTATGGTCACAATCGCTAAATTCAGGCCTACTAATAAGTGTACTGGTGGTCATTTAGGAAATTATTGCTCTGTTAATATAATTTGAAGGCTTATATAGTTTTGATCTCTGCCGTGTGGGTGTTGATTGACAGTTTGCTTACCTGCTGCTCTCACCAGCTCCTGGAGGAAATATTGTATAACAGCATTCTGTGAGGGTCTTGGCTAGCATTTGTTTCGGTCCAATGCGAATCAATGGGTGAAATCACACCTAGCTACGTCCATCTTTATATACATTCAATGGTTACTACCTAGCTTTCTAGGGTTAACATTTTAAAGGAATGAACATTCAAAGGGGACCCACCTGAAATAAAGCAGCTCTTCCATGTTCCAAGGTTTCCTGATGGATGATGGACAGGTTCAGTTTTTCAATTCATAAGTGCATAAGTGATTTATGTCAGTTATATTATAGATTAGTTACGATGGGTCAAATTATTTAAACTTTTGACAGCAATGCTCTTATCCCTGAGCAGATCTGTCGAGGAAGTTGGATGACAAAGGCTGAAGTGTTACTTCAAGTCAAACTGGTGTCTTACGGCCAGAAAAAGAGGGAAATGGGACATGACAAACTGCAGTGTTGACAGTCAGGGTTAAATTTGACACAAAACAATAGAAGTTCATGGCAACGAAAACAAAGCCACAGTGCGACAGTCAGTCTTGTAACATTTTGCTCGTAAAACTGTTTTCGTGCTCGTTACAGTCTAAGGTTAACGGCCATGTGCTTGTCCTGCACTTGTTTTCCAGCCGACTTTTGGAATTCCAATAAAAGTCATCCATTTTGTCTGTGCTCAGTATCCTGTGTTTGGACACTGCAAGGGGAGAGGACCCGCTGAGATCTCTTTCACTAACAGATGGGAACTTGTGGGTCCATTAGGCTGAGAAGCACGCTTCAGCAGGTTCAGTCAAGAACGCTGCAGAATCTATTGATTCTCCGGTGAAAAGAAAATTACAATCCAGACATCTAGTTTACAATTCTTAGGAGCTTGCTGGAAAAGCCATCTCATTTATGTGATAGTGCCTTGCTGGGAACGTTTTCTTGTTCACAGATATGTGTGGTTTGAGAGCAGAAAGATGATGGATGTGCTACACATTTGCCACCTGTGCTTCCACAAACAAGATGATTTTGATCTGTTTAACATTAAAACTCCAATTAATCTCTGTGTCATTTGAGTCAGGGCTCCTCCTGCAGTTTGCTGTTGTTGATCCAGTTTGATCCTCACACCCTATAGTGGACCCCAACAGTCCTGAATCAACCTCATGGCCTTACTCTCTCTCTCTCTTCTGCTGGCTGCAGGCCGGTAATGGGGGATAATGGGGCAGAAACTGAGATTCTGTCTGGTAAGTAACAACAGGGCCTGCTGCAGATGCAATCACAACACAGCAATGCAGCTGCCTTGTAAAGCTTTCAGTATGCTTTAAACGAGCTAGTATGTTGTCCAAACACATGTAGAGGCAAATGTAATAATACCTGTTGGAATGGCCACACTTGAAGTTTTGATGTCTTGGGGAACTCTTGATGGACTGCTATGTACATATATATATATATATATATATATATATGTACATATATATAGATGCAATGCGAGGGTCACATGACCGATTGTCTCGGAAGGTGTCAGCTGGCAACATTTTGTTAGCCCTGCTAGCATTACTTGTATTGAAGATGAAGGTTTAAAGGACCAGCATGTAGGATTTAGCGGCATCTAGCAGTGAGGTTGCAGATTGCAAGATTGCAACCAACTGAATACCCCTCTCCCTCCTCCTCCCCCTCCAAGCATATAGGAGAACCTATGGTGGCCACGAAACTTGCAAAAAATGCAAAAGGTCCTCTCTAGAGCCAGTGTTTGGTTTGTCCATTCTGGGCCACTGTAGGAACGTGGTGGTGCAATATGGCCAGCTCCGTGGAAGAGGACCTGCTCCCTGTGTAGCTATAAAGGGCTCATTCTAAGGTAACGAAAACACAACAGTTCTTATTTTCTGCTAAATTATTGCCGCTAAATTCTACACACTGCCCCTTTAAAGGTGAAGGTTCATTTTAGTACATTCCCCTTTATTTGCCATGGCCCTTCAAGCCAGTCTTGACACTATCAAGCATATTACCTGTTCAGCTTTGTGATACCTGTTTGACAATGCCTGACAAAGATCTGTTAGATCAAAAATAATTGCTCCATTAATTTTGCTTGAAGCTATTAGTGCAGTGTGCGGATCTTGTCTCTGTTTTCTGTCTGTAGAAATGACACATAGCTAATGAACAGGGCACAGCTCAATTACACTGTTGTAATAAGACAGCAAACATAATTTTCATTAATCAAGTCTTAATGAAATGTCTCCGTTGTAACATTTTTGTTGTTGTTGTTGTTGTTGTCGTTGTCATAGAGTAAACACGCTAACAGATTAGCTCGCTAACTAGTGTTAGCTCTGGTCAGTAACATGACCCTTGCCTTGCAGCAGGTGGTGAAAAAGTTGCTTCTCTCCCTTTTCACTAAGCTCTGGTTCCTAACAATACTAATGTTTTTTGGGTTTTTTGTAAAATTTATTTCAGTCCAATATTTCTATTAATCTGTTGATTTATCAGTCATGTTACACAAATAACAGAAAGCAAGAGTGGTTTGTGTTTCACAATGTTGGGTTTTCTTGAAGGGCTTCAATCCTGCTGTGATGTGTTTTGTGATCGTCTGCTTAATCAGTGATGGTGACAACAGGTGTGCATCATTAGCTGCACTAAGCAGTGAGTCACTAAGCATTGTTGAGGTAGGAAGGGTAAAACTGTTTTGTATAATTTGGTTTTCTCATGACTGTGCATGTGCAACCATAAAAAGTTGTTATTGTCAGCAGTAAACAAGAAATTCTACATGAATGTTTTTATATGTTTTGAAAGCTTTTTATCAGTCTAGCTCACCCTACGGCAACCTGAGTAGATGGGACGTTCCAGTTAGTCGATTCTGAGAAGGTAAAAGGCCAGTCAGTGGTCAATTGTAATGAGAGGTAGTTGGCAGCTTGCTGTGAGGCTGTATTTTTTGTTTGTTTTTTTTCTTTTGCTTCAATTTAAGTTATTTTCCCAATTTCCCAGTGTTAATTTTTGTTTCTGTTCTATTAATATTTTTTGTTAAACATCACCATTTTCACACATACCCCTTTCTGCCAACCTGCTCTCCCAACATACAACCCCCCTTTTTAAAGTTTTCCAGTGCCAAACAACATCTTCTGCCATTTTTTTTATGAGGTGGCAGCACTACAGCAATGCATTGTACAAATGGGGATAACAGAGTAGACTCTCAGGGTGTCTCCTCCTCGATCTAATTGTAAAAGTGGTTCAATCATAGCCATCACTTTAGGACTGTCATAAACATACAGTTTCTAGAATTTACCATCCTGTCAGCAGCAGCCCTCAGTGCTAAAAGACCTTTTTGATGAGTGACATCAGATTAAAATAACAATACTTACTCCAATTTACAGGCTGGCCAAATATATGCAAATAACAACTCAATACAAGAGATGATGTCCAGGTGTGCATCTCTCAACACACAACTCATCAAACCTTGAAGTAGACAAGCGACTGCAGCAGGAAACTGTGCCATCTGTCAGCTAACAATAAGAGGATGAAGCTACAGCGAGCACGTGATCAACAAAACTGGATGACTGGGGAGTAGAAAAAGATTGAGTATTCCAGCACATCACAGTTTGTTGATGGCAGGGTCACAATTTGGCATAAGCAGAATGAATCCTGGAAACCATCCTCCCTGGTGCCAACAGTAAAGTACGACACTCATTCAGACCAATTAGTTCTACCTGTTTTTTTTAGTGAACTGTACTTGAACATTATCATTTACCACATAACCATTGTTACTCTTAGCTCACGACTGCTGCCTTTTTCAGATCTCTATTAGGCAAATAGATGATGCAATGAAGAATGTATTATCTCAAAATGGTGCAATCAATGTGAAACAAAATGAATTAATCCTGCTCAGTCCCCAAATCTCCCTCCTAACACAGCAGTTTCACTAAACAGTGGATAAAGCTGTTCACAATATAAACTCAACTCCCCTTGTGGAGCTTTTACTTCTCCTTGTTGAATTCATAGACTGTTATCAATCCAGAGTACACCAAGTTCAAACTTACACCCTTGGGAGTTTGTCAAATTGAACACAATAGTTCAAACCCACAGGAACAGGATTACGCAGTATAACTTAATTTGCAACTGGGACAGCAGTGTTCCTGCTGACATCACCGGATCTGGTGGTTACATTTTTAACATAACTGTGTACCTGTTGTGTGACAAATTTGGAGCTTATTTGGCTAAGTATGACCTGGGTGTAGGCTGTGACTTGCATCCCAGAGAAGTGCAGAAAAAGAAGTAGATGAGGAAAGGCCTGTTGTTTTGTGACCAAAAGTTTATTCCTAATTTCTTCATAATAACAATGTATGCTGTAATTTTTTCCTAAAACAGGATATATTTTGTCAGACACGCTCCCAGAGTAGCCTAGAAAATCAGTCTGGGTATGTTCATGCCCTGAAGGGAAAAAAAGTCTGAAAACCACTAACATACTGGGACATGTTAGAGAGTTGGAAAAGCAAGGATAGACTGGGTAACAATCTGAGGGAGGACAGCAGCTTGTTTGAGAATCCTATCTGCTGCTGGAGCTCCTGCATGAGCTGCTGCTGTGAGAGAGATAATAGTTTTGTCCCTCCTCCAGGCTCCCTGTCTGCTTTTGGTAAAGCAGACTGGCCCATTTATGAGTCAGGAGGAAAGTGGGGTAGGACTGACTGGGTGGAGGGATGGATGAAAAGATTGGAGAGGGGTTGTTGAGAATCTGGCCTCGGGCACAAAGCAATGTCATACTGCTATGATTCATGTGCTGGCAGTTTGGAGGCAGTATTTCATGCCTTGTTTTGTGGCGGTGGAAGTCGAAGCGGTGGTTGTATCAACCTGTATGTTGCTCATGTGCATGCGAGTGTGTGTCTGCGGTCTAGGTTACTATAGGATAGCAATTATGAAGCAACGTCTCTGTCTCATCACGGCTTACCTCTCAGCCTGTCAGTCTCAGGTCCTTGTGGTTGCACTTCAGTAGTTAAAATAATAATTTGGGCCAGGAGAAAATTGATTTACTGTGATTCAGGGTGGGAAATGCGCACCAAAATGACTTCCTGGAGCAGCACTGGAATAATTTAGACAGATGTTGGAAGACAGATGATGATATACAGAAATATTGTGGGCAATATTAACACTGCCAAAGGAGTTGATTTGTGATTAATTGCATAATAGACAAAGTTTCGCAAGAAAAGTTCTGAACAAATTTAGTACCTTGTTGTTCACTTTTAATTTCTTTCTGGGGATCACAAATTAGACACCAATTGACTGGTGTATCATCACCCGAGGCACAAGTCCTCCCTATGAATCATCATTGAAATTTAATAGCATGCAATAAATTTGTCATGAAAAACACTACAATTATTACTTATTTGGAGCAACTTATGTTAATTTAAATTACAGCAGTTAGCTGACGCAAGTTTGTAATGGGTGTGTGTGTGTGTGTGTGTGTGGTGCTGCAGAGTGGCCAGCGTACAGCATACCTGTGGTGTTTCTTCTCACTGTAAAGTACAGGGTGGTGCAGCTGCTCCAAAACAGAGAGGTTAAGCAGGCTGGAGTCCAAAACTGAGGCTAACTCTCACTCTGGCACCAAGCAATGGATTTCTAGTACAGCATGTGGAAGTGCTTTTGGCTTGGAGGAGCGTTAGCCAGTTTAAAAAAAAAAAAAAAAACTGTAAAAAAAAAAAAAGAAAACGAATGATGGCAAAAGTGGCCCCTGCATAAGGATAAAGGAGCTGGGACAAAGCACATTACTCTTCATTTTTTGTCACATCCAACTTGCCAGCTACCATACGGTGGAAAAACAACAAGCCACAGAATTATGATGAATGCAGTCAAAAGGGGGGGGGGGGAGCGGCTGCTAACTCGAATAAAGCTGCTTGCATACAATCTTTAAATTTAGTTTCATTCGAGGGAGCAGAGCATTTCATTTTAGATTAAATTACCGCTCTTGCCAAATTAATCAAATTTCCTCTGAGCTGTTCCTCACTCTGCTCTTTTTTTTTTTTCTTTTTGGTTTTGTTTTTTTTTGGTCTGGTGAGGCAGGATCAGTTTTGATAGCACATCATACAGGATTTTACACTTTAACAAGCCACTTTAAGGTAGCTACCCCTCCTGACTTGACCTCCTCGCCATGACACGGCCAACACCCCGGACTATGACAGGCTTTCAGCAGTACTCAGGGTTATCATCAAGTCCATCCACCAGTCTCAAGGCTAATATCAATGTCTCAAGGGTGCGCAGATAACCATCATTTTCCTCCCTCTAAACCCTCCTGCGGTCCCTCGAGTGGAGGCTCAGCTGTCTCCTAAAGCCTGTTTTTACTTCACCCCTCTGCTGTTGTCACAACATTTTCATTACATTGCAGCTTAAGACCTTAATGACCCCCTTCTAAGACTAAACATGAGGTCAAACAGGGTGTTGCCTGGACAAAAAGCAGGAGAGGCGACAAGGGATCTGCTTCGTAGTCACCCTCTTTACGCCTCTACGCCATAATGAAATTAGCTTGATACAAAATTCATCCAAGCTGCAAAGAATGTCTATGAAGACCCTCTTTTCTAAAAGTAAGATACATCAACTAGCCATGTTTGCAAAATGAAAGGATCTCTCCCCCGCTTACTTCCACAATAAGCAGCTTCCCCCCTGCCTGTATGGTCTCCATAGCTGGTCCGCTTTACAGCTCTGTAAAACAATGGATAAAATGAGCACTAAAGAGAATAAAATCTCATGTTTGATGTGTTTGGAGACACTCCAGGTGCTCACTCATACCAGCTACCACTTCAGGTAACTGCTGCTGGATTTGAGGAGAGTTTCCCTGTAGAATAAAAGCAGCACAACCCTGCTGAGACAACAAAAAAGGGCACAAGCTTTCTGTAAATGTGGTGATTTTTTATTTATTTATGACTAAATTGGCATACCAGGTAGTCTGAATTAAAAAAGAAAATGTTACAATCTATAAAGTAACCCTAGTGCTTCCATGGTGCACTTCATGTGGTTAGTTTTAGGTATCAGATTGGACATTGCTCAGTTTTTGTAACTGTAAAATGTTTCTTTGAAAATTGAAAAATTGCTTTGTTGGAGCGTACAGCTCGGTGGGGAAAGTGCTGCATGAGAAGACAAGTTCAAGGGAAATGTCCTTCTACCATAGTTATGATTAATTTTGTTTGTGGAATTTAAGACTTGATTTTGACTTTTGGCACATAGAAGTGGTTCTGTATTGGATTATTTTATGTGGAAAGCTGTGGTGAATAGCGAGCATTCTTCCAGTTTTTTGCTTTTTTTTTTTTTTTTTTTTTTTGCAGTGGTATACTAAAACAATGTAAAATCTGTCAGCTATTGTGAGGATTGGCTAAATTTGTGTGAATTCCTGGACAAACTGTTTAGTGTTATGACAACTATTTCAATTCAGAGTGATAGCCATGGAGATAAATCCAGATAAAAAGCCATGGCTACAAGAAAAAATGCCAAGACTTCAACTTTCATTAATCTGCACTGATTCTGAACCAAGGTGTTTTGATGCCTTTCAGATCATAAGAAACATGATGGACAAGGTGAACAGAACATTTACCCTGAATCGACCTTCTCACAATTTGGAAAATGATAAAAACCCCACATAACTGCAAACTGTAGACATGTCTTCTCATGTTGCTGCTGTCTTGTTGTCTGTGGTGGGAAGGTATTTGGTTGCTTCTCCAATAGTGTCAATTTATTATCTCAGGTCTGGGTCTATATGGCTGTTGGCTGTGCCGTTGCCAGGTCTGTGGTGCTGAGTCCAGTAAGCTCAGATTTGGGTGTGATTCTGTAAATGTTTGCTTGGTTTTCCAAATTAAATGATTGATGGCTGTGAAAGGCCCGGCGCAGGGCCGGGGTTTGTTTCATAGCCCACAGGCTTCTGAGTCTGATTAACTTGTTTACGCAGACAGAGAACGGGGATGGGTGTAGGCGAAGGGAGAGACATGAAGTTTGGATAAAAGATGGACAGAATGTGTCTTAATTAGTGTAGATTCCCATCATCCCTCCTCCCTTCTTAGAATCGAACATGACACATTTTGGAAGGGAAAGTAGGAAAATCATGTCTGGAAGTCTTTTTTTTTTTTAATCGAAAAATGCATCTAGGATATTCAAACTCTCTGTCTCCTTCTTTCTTACCCTGCAAACATGACGTCCATGACAAATCAGCAAAATCAAGTTGAGAATGAAGAGAGGTTTATTATGTTGTCGTCAATATTCAGCTTCAGCTGTTAGGTATTTGTGTGCCATCTTTGGCTCTCTATACAGAACATTGTTTTGTGGTTTTGGGTTTGCAGATGAGATAAACCAGTAGATGCATCATTGGCCACAAAATAGGCTTCACAGCTGCCAAACACATTTTCTGGTCAGTGTGACACAGCTCCTCTTTTCTTGTCTTGTAGGAGATTAATAGTCCCGGTGAGTAACTACATATGAAATTGTCTCGCAGTTTGCAAAACAAAGTGGTAAACTTCGGACTACGCAGTTGACTGTTGCGGACATTTTTCTAAACTGCAACACCAAGGGGAATATGGTCACCCATTACAGAAGACATCAAAGTATCCTCAAAATCCCCCAAAATTCTAGCAGTGCAGTGACATTAGTGGAGCCACTTCTTAACAGCTTCAAAACTACTTGGGGGTATTTTAACCATTTCTGTTTATCTTTATGGCGAGACGGCACCTTGATGAGGCTTTAAAACAGCAGAGCTCCCCTATTTCCTTTATTGCACTCCGAATATAACTCCTTTGAGATTTATCGCAATGACCTTGAGCATTTCCTAATGCACATAAGAGTTCTTCACTGGCATAAGGAAGATAAGAAATGCCTTAAGGCACCTGCTCCCAGGGAAAAAAAACCTCCCTTGGTGTCTGAATAGCCTATCCTACCTGTTAACGTTACACTCCCTTCTCCCGTCCTCAACCACAATTAGCTCACCTTTAGTATAAAAGTCCTTTTTGGCCTGCTGGCCAAGGCAGCAGATGTTACGTTGGCCTGTTCACGCAGACATGCTTGATCCAAGATGATTGGCCATAATTATAGGCTGTAAGCTGATAGTGGGGGAATAGGCAGCCTATTGAGATGTCAGTCCTCCCGGTGCTTATGAATGCATTCAGGCACTGTCACGGGTACAGCCCCAACAGCATGAGGGTTGATAGAGTGAGGGGAGGTAGCTGCAATTTTAATAGGAACACCTGGAGAAGTGGACTGCTGTTAAACAGTGGAAGGTTTGTAAGTGTGGGAGAGTGTTGGATGAGGACAACGTTACAGCTGGTATCTTTTAAGGGGAAAAGATTTTGTTGACATTTTCAAGAATTTGAGATGATGTTTTGATCACACACACATACACATACACACATTCATATGTTTCTTTTTGTCTTCAATTTAAAGGAATAGTTCAACATTTTGGGATATATGCTGGTTTGCTTTCATACTGAGAGTTAGATGAGGAGACTCTCCTTCAAATTTAACGGACAAACGATCTTCTCATAAAACTCTCAGCAAGAAAACATATAAAGTGTTTTCCCCAAAATGTCTAACTATTCCTTTTAACTGCCTGTCTAACGATCCCTACTGTGAAAGTTTTACTTGAATGAAGAGCTTTTTAAACTATGAGTCGAGATACCTCTGGTGTGTCCCCACATGACCAGAAATGCAATCTTTTTTTAATGAGTTTTGGTCCCAGTAGAAGAAAAAGTTTGAAACCTGCTGCAGGGGGGCATCAAGTATTTGTCATCAGCTCACTGAATGAATCACTGGCTTGTTGCGCTGTCCCTTCAGACTCCAACAAAACAAAGTTAAGCAAGCGACTTCAGCAACTTTGTCACCATGGAAGATAAGAGAAAAGGAAAACAGAGAGAGAAACTGGGGAGTAAGAGGAGGAGAGAGAGAGGAACGTAGGACAGAAGAGGAAAATCAGAGAGGGCAGTATGTTGGGAGGCACCTAATTGTCTACTGCAGCATGTAATGACAAGCTTACTTCGCATCAATCTTTCATTATTAAGAGCTATTTCTGTCGTGATGCAGAAGCAAACAGATTCATCCTCGGGACGGCGCTGAATTAGGAGCGAGACACCAGTCTATCCACTGACTAAGCAGTAAAAAAAAAACAAAAAAAAAAAAGGAGAAGACAAAATAATGGATAAATGTCAACGGATGACGCTAAATTGAAATGAGAATTTGTTTCCTGATTTCTTAGAAACAAAAACGGAACAAGAGAAGCTCATGTAATATTAAATTTGTAAGAGGAAACTTATATTTCTAACATCAAATGATATGCTGGAGGCGATAATGAGTCGCTTGAGTCGGTATCACTTCCTAATCGGGTCAATATGTGATTTAAAATGCAAATCATGGACAGGAAGCTATATCAAAGGTAGACTTATTGATTTTTTTTATATGATATTAGGAAAAATAGTTTTGCAGCACAAATGTAAAAACTATAGATTTGTATTACAGGCAAAAAAACTCCTAAACTCAATGACTAAAATCTAATTTTCTTTCCAACAGTGAACTTCTAATGTATTTCAGTTGTGTTCCTTAAAGCATTTTACCCTTGAGAACACTGCCCCCTATCCTTGAAAACTATATAGCAACTCCTGTGTACAAGCTTACCCTAGCTCACAGGCAATCCATGTGGACTTGTGCAAAAGCTAAGCAGGGCTGAGCCTGGTCACAACCTGGAGGGAAGACTAGAATAATAACATAATAAATGAGAGGTGCTAGGATCAGTGTTTTATTTTCCCCACCACTAAGCCTAACCAGAATTTTTATAAGGTTATTTTATCATTAGAGGAGTTTTTGTATTAATTTTTTTTTTTTGCCTGTGCAAGTGCACCTCAGGCTGTAGATCGCCTTCTTTTAAACCTAACCCTGCTGCTCCAGAACAAATATGATAGATGACAGAAGAGGAGGAAGCTTAAGTGAAACTTTTAATTAAAAACCATCGCTTCATTCTGTATGTATTGTATATTGCACCGGTCCATTCATCAGCTATTAGCGTGAATCAGTGAAACATTGAAATTGCCGTGAATGGTTGAGAGTGAGTGAGCCGGGCACCGTGCCAAGGCAGGTCGGACGTGGAGACGAGGACGAGAGAGGATCAAGAGTGGGTAAATACAGAGAGAGAGAGAGAGAGAGAGAGAGAGAGAGCTATGTCTGTGTGGATTTGACTCATCTCCATCCTCCTAATAACCCCACTGGATAAAATATGCTTTGAGTGGAGATGATTACCTCTTTATCACTGTTCTCTATATTTATCCCCCCCTCTCTCTCTTCCTCTCTACAGCTTGTAGTCTCTCTCTCTCTCTATCCCTCTCTCCCTCTCTCTCTCCCTCTCATCCTCTCTCTGTACTCAGGAAAATAAGCCTCAGTCTCAGTGATGCTGTTCACTTCTCAAAAGTCCTGAAGAGATTAGCACTTTGAACTCATGTGGCTTCATTTAAACTTCGGCGCTTTCTTAACTTTTAAAGGTAAAGTACATCAGATTGACACACGAGTTTGCTTCAAAGCAGCAGGAAACTTGCGTGTAAGATACTAAGGAGAGGCGAAGTGCAACCGGAACTTCATTTGATTCTGTGTGGTGCAATATCACGTTGACATTTGTGATCATGCAAATAATTAACAATCCAAGTCTGGAACATAACAGTAACTAACAGGATGTCGTGTAGTTCCTTCCGTTTGTCTAGACAGCGATGGTGCATTTTTAATGAGCTAGAAGAGTTGTGTCACAGTGGGAGACCAGAAACAACCAGAATACAACAGAAGAGTGCCCACACACTAGAATCACAGCTAACCCTAACCCAAAACAGGTCTTCCACAGGCAAAGATGTCACAATAATTTCTGCACTGATTTCAGTGTGCTGTTACAATAGCAAGCACTACCTTATTCTCATGGTGCTTTTTTAATGATGTGATCTTGTTTATTTAATATTTCTTTGATATTTATATTTTTCAGTGTTTATTTCAGTTGCTTCCTTGATTTTTATAAACACCCCAGGGTTGCCAGGCAACTAGTGGAGAAAGTCACTAGTTACAGTATGTTAAGTCCCTGTATAACCACAACTTGTCGGTTTTATATTTCTGTTTGCGTGCAGATTAAATAAACAAGATGCAGCGTCTCAACTGCTAAGCTTTAGCTGTGCTGGTAAGCTTATTTTTGATCTTTGGATGTATCAAGGCTAACTGTTTCCCCATGCTTCCAGTCTTAATGCTAAGCTAAGCTGAGCTAATCGCCTCCCTGCTCTATAGCTCCACTTACCGCACAAACATGAGAGTTGTATCGATCCTCTCATGTAAAGAAAGAGCTGAATTACCCAATATGTAAAACTATTCGTCTGAGCACACATCGTTTCCTCCGAGTGAAAGTGTTTATGGATTAAACGTCACCGAGGGAAGGCCGAATGGTGTGAAAAGATGAGATCAGAAGGGTGGATATGAAGTATTACATGCACTGCTATGCTAGTAAAACCTCACGGGAGATGTCTTTTTTTTTTATGCAAACAAATAAATTGTTGTTTAACTTCAAATTCTAAAATCAAGTCCAGTATATTCATTTATCTTAGAACACTGGTTCCCAACCTGGGGGTCCTGACTCCAACTAGGGGTCACCAAAACTTCACAGGGAGTCGCAAGGCCTTCTTGTTTTTTAAAGGGGTGTGAGAAAGAAAATGTTCTTTTGATATACGTCTCAGTATTTATTCATTTCTGTGAAGAAAACAAATACATTTTGTATCTTTATTTATTTATAAAACCTAAAGATATAAACTTCTTGCGAGGATAAGGGATGTGTTGACATGAGCATAAGCCGTATTCACAGCCTTCACTCGCAAACATCATGTTGAAAAGAAGCCTATTAAATATACATGATAGTAAAACATTTATATACAGACATAGAATTGCATAAAAAGTTCCTAAGAATATAAGGAAAATTCATCTCTGATGGGTGTCGTCAGTGTACTCAATGGTAACATAGAGGTCCCTTAAAGAAAAAGGTTGGGAACCACTGTCTTAGAAAATGGATAATAATTCTGGATTCAGAAAAACAAAATGATTGGTACGATGTAACTTGATGATATTTCACTTCAGCCAGAGAAGTTGAGGATATGCCTCCAGTCAATCGTTGTGGTCTAAATAACAACATTTACTCACGATACCTCCCTTTGCACCAGCGTGCAATCGCTCGACTTTCTCTCAAAGCCCATGTTGTTCTTCTGCACTACTGTAAAGTGCTCTGCGGCTGAGCGGTGCTGTGGTGGCCTGAGATCCCCATTGTATGTGCAGATCGTCGGGCAGAGACTGTTTTCCCAGCTGTCTCAGGCACGCCAGGCATGAGAGAACGACGGAGGAGTGACGGATCCATATCCCTGAGGATTAGCATGCAGAAGACATCCTGGTGTTGAGCAGGAGCGGATTTAAAAGCACTTTGCTGATAATAATGCAACTCTGAAGTTGGCAGACTGGGGAGGAGGACTCGCAGGACGAGATCCCTTTAGGGAAGAAAGAGCAGAGAGGAAAAAAAAAAAAAAAACAGCGCACTGCTGGAGAAAAGAAAACACAACCTCATCCCTAAACTCTTTGAACTAGGAACCACCTGCTCTCTCTTAAAACAACTTGTCTGGCTTTTTATTATTTTGCTGCGCACCACTATAACATATGCTGGAATGGAGAATTGTTTCATGTGTTGCTCAGAGGAAATTTGTGGATGTGCTTTTCATGTGGTCATATTCTTCGTGTTCAAGCTCTGCATTAAAGGATCTCACTTTGTTGATGTTATGACACGTGAAATTTCCCGTCATATACTGTGTTTTGTGCATACGAGACATTCTTGTACAGTTGCAATTGATTTAATTTGCATTTTTGAAATCGAGTGAAGGGAAACCTTGCAATTACAGCTATTACTAAAGGAAGTATACTTGGCAGGAACATGAATATGTAAATGTGTCCTTTGTGTTTCGGTTTCTGTCAGGTACAGTTTGCAGAGCAGAGAAGTTACTCTTTTCGTGTGATGAATGAAACTTTATACAAAAACCTGAAGTCCCAATGCTAAAATATGTTCACACAGTTATTAACTTGCATTACCAACAGATCTGGTTTTATTTGTATGTTTGGAATTGGAGTGCTGGACCATATTACGGTAAAGGTTTGGCTCTCAATGAAACATTACATAGCTTAATTCAATTAAGTGTCTTTGACTTCTTTTCCAACTTTCATTTTTTATGCCAACCCCACTTTCATTATAACATTTCAAGGAGCTCTTTCTACAACTTTTCCTACATTTCACACAAAGTTGAGCAATGCCTCTGAAAATCTGTTTTCAAAGCTCTTTGCAGTGGGTGTCTAGACATCTCAATCAGTAATGATATGGAGGCTGTCAGAAAGAGATATGTTCATCCATTGCATTCATCTCAGCAGGCATCAAAAGCCTGCGACAGCAGCCTCCGTCACACCACAGGTGGAGGATACGCTGTGAAATGGCACCATTGTCATCTCTCCGTACCATCTGCCTCACTTTCTCTGGCCCCCTTCCGTTGCCACTTGTTGTCGTCACAGAGTGGCCACAATGGGCTGTCGTCTTGTAATGAACCCTGAGGGTGCTAGGCACTGATTTAAAGTCCCATTATCGTCACAATGCCGAGGGACTGTAGGAATGATGACTGAGATACAGCAGTTTGCTGGCTCTGAGCACAGATGGTACTTTTTCACACAGTAACTGGGTAAACACTGTGTGCTGCTGGGGAAATAAAGGTGAAAGTGTGTGTCGCAACAGATTGGTGTTTTTGCTTTTTCTTATTTGCCTCCGTCTGGTCAGTAAAAGTCCTCAGGAATCTGTTTTGATGAGTCACTTCTGAAAACAGAAATGAAGTTGCAATGTGCTGCATCACTGAAGTGGAAAATGAAGGAAGGCCTTACGAAATATCTTTAAAAAAAAATGCAGGTATGTCATCAACATGCAGAAACCCTTTGTAGCGGTGAAAAAAAGAACACGACTTCTGTTCTGGACGATTGTGTTGACTCTTGTTGCCCAAGCTGCCCCGTGTCTTCGCTCTCTCCATGTGAGCTGTGTTTGAAAAGGCACCGAGCAGCGTGAGGCCGCAGCGACTGTGTCCGCTCATGTCACATGGTTCTTTTCATCTCTCCATGCTGCCATTATGGCAGGTCACGGGGTGAAGGGCACCACAGTGGCAAAGCATGCTGGGATACATGGACTGTGAGTCACTCTCCCGCGGGCGCTCGCAGCCTTTAGGGGTTGGCGGTACTTGTTGCTAGGGTACGCTGGCAGCTGCTTGAGCACTGCGTGGTAACCAACCTATGAGGCATTAGTTCTGGTCAGACCCCTGTAGGATGTTTTTCAGCACCTGCATTTTAATTCTTCATCTGTATTCAAATGGAGGACTATTGTAGACTAATATGTGTATGAAGAACGTCTATCTTTTATCTTTAGTGGAAAAAAATGCTTCAAACTTAAGCCTTCAAACCCTTAAAGTCAATTAGAATTCATTTTTGCTCCTTACTTGTTCTTATTTTGACAAACTGCAATTACCAAAAAGAAAAATATGTTAATTCATGTATTTTTCTGCAGTTGTTGTTTATGTTGTTCATTGTTAATAATATCAATTCAGTTCCATCACTCTTACAGGCAACTAACAAGCTATGTTGCTGATGTTGTTGCTGTGATTTCAGCACTTTCATAAGTAAGTAATCCCTTGACATATAGCAGAACTACAGCTGAAAACGTTTGGTGAACAAAGCATGGTGTGCTGGACTAGTTCTGACAGTTAACAATGCGTTTCCTAGCAATGCCAGCTCTCAGTTGTTAAACTCTATATCCTCAAATACATCTAAAAAACAGTTTTATCCTCTGAAAAGCTGAAAACTATGCACAACAGCTGTAGCATCATGATAGCTTACATTTCCTCATACACAAAAATGAGGGGAATTCAAACTTCAGTTTGACTCAAACTTGGGGGATTTCAGCCTTTAGCTGTATGATGGACATGCTACGTGTGGATTTCCAAACAAAACCAGCCAAGGATTACAGATGCTAAGCTTGTCACATCACTCACCCTACAGGATGGAAAAAAAAAAACATTTGGATCAAACACAATCTCATGTCTCATTCCTGATCAGCTTTCCCAAGAATCAGTGAAATGACTTGTGGGAATGATGGGAAAGGTGTTGCATTACGCACGGAGAGAAGTCTGTTTGAAGCAGAGCGTCAACACAGATTTGTTCCTACGGTTGATGGTTTACATTTAACAGGTTGATTAGTATATCTAATCGCCACGGCTGCCAGTTTTATGTTTTTTCCCTTTACCTTTCTGGTTCTATAAAGTTGGCTTGCGTCCTCTTGTGAAATTAGTCTTCTACTTATAAATCCTGCTAACCTGCCAACATTTCACCGTTTGCTCCAACAATGTTCATAATCCAACAATGTTCTTAATCCTCTGTGGATAGACATGAAAATCCACAGCACAGTGCTATTAAACCAATCAGACAAATCTCAGGCACTGAGAGAGAAAAGCAGATGGAATAAAGTCAAATGGCAACTAAACAAGAATTGTTTTTTATTTTAAAAAAAAAGTATATATGTCCCATTGCACTCAATATTTGAGCCAGAAACATTCAAGCAAATTATACATTTATGGCTGCTATTGGCCAAAAGTTTGACCTTTATGAAGACAAGGTGATAATCTCTGGACAGTAGTGCGTGCTGAGTTCACACTGTGAATGAGGTTGTGAAAAAGAATAGTGCATCCTCTACAACACTAGCCAGCTCATCAGGCATGCGGTCCCAGCTGGCATGGAGGCAATATGAAACACATAAACCCTTCTGATATTAATGACTGTCGAGCTGAAAGGCTCTGATGCTATTCAGAGATAGGCGCTAAATGTCCCTGAGTACTGAGAACACAACATTATACGCATTCATATAAATATCCTCTCATCTCCGCACAAGACTAGCCTGTCCTTGAGTTCCCATGAAAATAATAAGAGGTGGGCCTCCTGTAACTCAATACCCAGATATTGCCTGCAGTGGTGGCGCCCAGAGATGAAATGAAATCAGAACAAGGTGATGACAATGATGCCACTTGTGGTCGAGTTGGAGACTTAAGGATTCATTCTGCTCATATTTCAACCCCCCCCTCCTCCAATCTCCACCGTCCCCCTTTAGCCTCCCCTTGGCACTCCTTGGCATTATAATAATGCTGGTAATAATAATAATAATAAACAAAAACCAAGTTACAACGTGTCACACGTAAGATGACAAATTAACAACGATAGGAGGCAAATGGTAACATTTATAGGTAGGAAACAGAAATGAAACTGGAACAGATTAAAATAAAAGTCATGAAAAATGAAAAACTCAAAGTCAAGTAAGGAAAACAAATCAAATAATTCGACTCAATAGACTTGGAGATTACAAATGATTCAAATCCTTTCTTTCAGTCAAGCACAAAGATTCGTAGCCATTAACGTACAATTTAAGCAATCAATTCATAACGCTGCAATATTACACACATTACACACAATATGACTGTTTGAAAATCAGATTACAGTATGCTTTATCGGTAAAAATTGAGCCTTTAAGCACTGTTTAGAAGATTATAGCCCAGATATTCTGAAATTGAATTATTGTAGTTTTTGTCGATTTAGCAGTAAGTTTGAAACAAGGACTTAACATACTGCTACAGTGTATGTGATGAGCTGAGCTGACAATGAGCTCCAATGCTGAAAGGTATTGATTCAGTCACTTCTACTTCCACTACTGAACACCTCATAATAAGCTCTCAAACAAAAGTGTGTATTAAGAAGAGATTCAAAAGATGATATTGATCCAGGAAGAGGCCCTTACTGAGTCAAGCCTTCACTTTGCACTGACAAGAGACTTCTGCTTGGTAATCTAAAACTATGCACAGGCTCACGTGAGGCTAATTTTTTTTTTTAATTTGCCACATGCCACATACTAGTTTTCTTTTCCCAGTAGATGGGAAATATGAGGATGTAAGTATTTCTGTGGGTTGACAAGAGCGCCAGTGCTGTGCGGAAAAAAAAAACTGTGGGTGGAAGATAAAAGCTTAGACATGGTCGGGCATCCCCACCAGCCAGGCCCCTAATCAGTTCTTGAGACGGGCCAAGAGGCTGTCATCTCTGGGGGGTCCCAAACGTCCTTTAACGCCCAGATCTGTCACACACCTGCCACTGTCTTTTATAGAAGCTGAGAGGCAGCTCGTACACTGGATCTGTGCCGATGAGACCAGTTATCAGCCCCTCCTGCAGCACTTCAATAACAACGTCAGTGTCAGATTCCCCTTCAGCAGCGCACTACACATGGACGGGGGGCAATCAAAGGCCACTCTTCAACATTAGGGAAGATTGGCCTGAATTTAACCCTCGCCTGTCCTTCTCTCAAGAGCCTTTAACAGACTGGAAACTAGTAGTGCACCAGTGTCCAATTTCTCTGCTAGTTTACCCTCTGAACTGTGAGGACGGATGGAAGGGTAGCTTAGCCTCTTATCGAGACCTCCAGGGACGGGTAGTACTGAAGCTGGATGGGCCCAAGAGATCCTCGATTTCATTACATGCCTGTTAGGAGTTGGTCTTTGTTGTCTCGCTGTCCCCGTTGTATCCTGTGTGGGAATTCCCCTTAAACAGCAAAGGAGTTGTGCACCATTTGTTTGAGAGAGAGAGTGCTGATTAATTTGCGGATTATTGAGCAGATTCATGTCTTAAAGTTCGCCTGACAAACACGTTTTACATCAAGTTGGATGGGAAGCTAGCCGTTAAAGGGTGAGTTCATCTGAATTATAACCATGCAGATAGTTTTGGTTTTATTTTCCCAGGATTTGACGTATCTGTCTCTGAGATTTATTTTGAATTTTGAGTTCAGAAAACAGGGAAAGTGTTAAATTGATGGAGGTTTGTTTTGTTTTCTTCCCCCTAGCAGTAAGTTCAAGTGGTTTCACTAGTCTATAAATATGTATTTCACCCCTAGTATTTTTACTTTGGCTATAATTTTCATAATTTTAATTTCTCCCCCCCAAAAACGGTGTCTCTTTTATACTTAAAAATCCACAGAAACATGTCAGCATTTTGTAGAGAAAGTAGTTCCAAAGAAAACTTTCGCCAGCTATGTCTATGGATTATCCGGAGTGTTGAGGACTATGTATTTAGAAACATATGCTGCTTTTTTTTTTAATGTAATTCGGCACTGGCGAAATTCCATTCACCTCCATTGTATCAGGCTGGGTGCACAAATCTCCGAACCTGGGCGAATGAAATGAAAACAATCAGCATGGCTAGAAAAATTGGCTAAAAATAAATGTAAGTGAAGCATTAAATTAGGATAACTCTACACTTTTAGCTAACTATATCTGCTCTAAAGTGGACTAAGAAGACTTTTAGACTTTGCTGTTCAGAGTATATTGGCACTGACTGGACTGTGTGTGGTACACAATTTGCTCAAATGAGGTCAGATTGGGTAGATTGTCAAGGATATCATTATCGCCTCTCGTTGCCCAGAGTGCGGTGCCATGGTCGATCATCAGCACTCCGCGCTGCCAGTACGTCTTGTTGCCCACCAAACACAACATTCCCCATCAGCTTCAAGACCGCAGCTCCACACTGTTGGGAGATGTGTAGCTTTTCTTTCCGCATATCATTCATGTACCTGTTTTCTCAGCAAAATGGGAGATGAGTGGAGGAATTACCGTGGAATTATTTTGGGATGTTGTACTCACTCTGAAATCTTCATGTCTGGCGTTTGAAAAGCACAAGCCAATGTTAAATTATGGGCGACAGACATAAACAAAATGGTAAACCCAGACTGGTTGCTGTATTTGAATTGGACTGATTTGCCCTTTGTGAGACCAAGACCTTAAAGCAACGCTGACAAATCCCACCTCTGGCCCACCACAGATGGCATAGCGATCGACCCAGGCAATGAATAAAAGAGTAGGTGTTGAGCCCTAATATCCCATGTCTAGGACTGTAGCCATTCTGAGGTGACAGTGACAGCCAAGTCAAACAGCGAAACTACACTCAGCATTAGCCACACTGTAATAGCCACTACTGAAAATGTCAAACTACGCCTTTTTTTTCCCCCGTGCAGTTACAAATTATTCCAAGGTTTAGCTTTAATAATCAGATTACTGTAAAAACCGCTCATTTACACTCACTTTAACCCTAATGAGCTTTGCCGCTCACATAAACAAATACTTTTTCCCTCCAGTCGTATTATATAGATCAGTACAAGCAGCTAATTGAAAAGAAATTGATGCTCTCCTTGGGTTGTGTTCACTGACTTCTGTACAATCAGATAATTCATCTGTTCTCTCTCTCTCTGCTCCTAATCCACTCGGCTTTGGCCCGCTGACCAAGCCACAGTCAGACTCAATTCATGTTATTCGACCATTTCATCAGGCTGAAAGCAGCACACTTTCACAATTATAAAAATATTTATTTTCTTCAGTTCCTTTAATTTGGCTTCGTGCTCTGGCTTGGCGGAGTTTATCCACCACATGGCATAAGCAGAGGATGTGTGTATGTGCTTCTGTGCAGGTGTGGTGTTTTACTCAATGTCATCTGTGCCCTTGTGGATGATGGTGTTACTGGGTGGAGTTAAAGGTTAAAATAAAAGAAAACTTTCAGAGCCCGAGAGAAAATAATACATGCACAGCCCTGTGAAACCAACCAGCCTTCTTTTCAAATTGTAAGTGTGCAGGAAGCAGAGATATAATTCATAACTCATTTACAGCCTGCCTCATAAGATCAGGATGACTCAGAATTTATAGTGAGGCATTATTCTTATTAGGCTTGTAAAAGAAGGCATTAGACCACGCCAGGCATTAGTAAAATTCACTTTACCTAACAAGGGGCAGGATGAGGTGAGAGAACACTTAGAGTCACCCAGAGCTCTACAAGGTGATGGCAGGATGCCCAATTTCATAACTAGTATGAAGTGCTCTAAAACTGATAAATGTGAGTAATTGTGGAAATAATCCAGGCTTTCCTTAGCTAGTGGGTAAACTGGGAGGTAAGGAGCGAGGCGGAGGTTGACATTTCATCGGGATAAGCATCTCTATATTTAAATCTGATGTTTGTGTATGGTCGGCTTATTGCGTGCGAGGGAAGACAAACAGCAACTCATCACTGCACGTCAAATTAAACTCGAGCCTCTTCCATCCATGAGATAATGATGCAAGACTAAATAAAATAAACAAAGTGAAGGACCCCGATCCCCCACTCCAATGCCCCTCACGGATCCTGATTCTGCATGGCAGCTTTAGGAAATCCGGCTGTCCCAGGGTGTGTCAAATCCCACACGGAGGAGCCCGGAGGATGAGTGAAGAGCGCAGGCCTGGGTTTCTTTGATTTTCTCTTTTTATGACACGGTTCTCACATGACCAGATAACTTTGCAGTCTCTGTCAGACAGCTGGGCCAAGCCTACTTAGGCCATCTAGAGGAGGGAACAGGTGCGAAACAGCCACCTCGTTGGAAGAGGGTTGGAAGCAGTAGCTATCTGCGCGGCGCACGATTGAGAAGTCTTGAGAGGAATTGTTCACCTGTTGGCAGCACGGAGCAAACTTGAGAGGCCATGATCCCAGAGCTGAGGGGACAATTATTTATTTTATTATGTTTACACTTGGGTTAGCAAGAAAGGAAGGAACTGTGGCCATTTTTTATCCTAAAACTTAAATACTTATTATTTTTACTTTATTTATTATATTAGTTTTCTGTGCTTTTTTCCCCTTTAAGACTTGAACTATTTGCAGCAGAAACAGGCAGCTATTTTTACAGAAAAAGCTCTCATAAACTTGCCGCACAAAGAGCAACTAACTTAGAAACATAGTGGAGCATTTAGCAGGTGAAAAGACAGATATTTTTCTTCGTTTTGTGGACCAAAACAAAGGTAAAAGTAGAATGTCAGTGTTGGATTTAGGTCCATCTGATGGCCAGAAAGACAGCTTTAAATATTGCTTCATATGTGTTGGATGTGTTTCTCACCATAACAACTTTATATGGTGATAATATGTCAGTGTAGTGCTTCCAAATGACCAAAATCAGAGCTTAAACTAGTCCATAACACCGATAGTCATTATAGACAAAAAGATCAGGTTGACAAATATCAGAATTTCCCCAAAAAGCTAAATGTCTATAAGCAAAGTGGAACATCCAGGCCAGAACCCTCAAGGGAAACATTAACAATCTGATATAAGATTAGGACAAAAGCAATTAATTTGTGTGTTTTGTGTCAAACAGCTGTCTAACCTCCAGGCCAGGGTATTAAACTGAGGATGACTGCAGCTATCAAGTGCATCAGTTCCTCTAGAAGTGAATTTTGCCCGCTTATAGGCACAGTTTTGTGAGAAATATTCTTTATTAAGTCCCTTAGGGTGCAAACACCATTAAGGAATATGGATTCCATCCCATTTGTGCCATCATCAAAGAATCAAATTAACATCTGTCGTTGTTACTTCAATTTTCTAGTGACATAAAAGTGTCATAAAATTCCAAAGGGTTCGCCATAAGCGGAAAGGATGTAAATATTTTGCTCAGGAAAATGTAAAATTATGCCAGAGTTGATGCTGAGAAGTGATGTGTTTTCCCACTGACAGTTTCTAATGGTTTTGTGTTGAGACATTAGTCCATCATCTCCAGCAGGCACCAACCCTGAATCTTCTCATTGATCCCACACAAAACAAATGGCAAGCTCAGACAGCGGGACACAATGCTTCATCCTGCCCAATCCATTAACCCCTATCACGAAGCTCCCACACTGATGATGGAATGCGCTGATGTCCCAATGATAGACAGAGAGACAGAGCACAGAGAGGGAGAGGGAGAGAGGGAGAGGGGAGAGGGTAGGGGAGGTGGAAAAGGTGCAGTGGAGGAAAACAGGGAAGCAGAGGCAGTATTTAGAAAGAAAGAGATAAGGAGGCATGCAGAGAGAGACAGAGTGAAAGACGAGAGAGACAAGGGTAAAGAATGAAGCTGCCATAATGTGCAAAGAAGTTCTGCTGCACTGCTCGTCGTATCCTAATGTGGCTGCATCACACAGTTAAAACCAAACCTTGTGAATCAAATTCTCCATCAGCACAAGGTATTTGCAGGAAAAAACAAAAAAAGCATCAATATACGACCATTTTTAGAAGAGGTAGGAATCTCTGAGCTTAAAATATTTTGTTGCATAGACTCTTCCTAAAGGTCAAGATTGCTCTGATTGATGTCTTTGCCCATAGCCACCATAGCCTTGACGTGTAGTTAGGCTACGTTTTTTGAACAGGGGCCACATGAGCTCTGTTGAGTCTTCAGCGTAGCTACACAGGCTACAACGTTAGGCTCTGCAGATATTCTTTAACCTCCCCGACGAAAAACAGCCCTGCGCTAAAAAATGCGAGGGCCTGTGTTGCTTCAGGTACTGGTGAAGCAATAAAAATACAATCCAGGAAGTTGTATAACATAGATATAGAGTAAAAATGGGAAATAGACTTTTACAATCATAATCATAAGTGTGAAAAAGAGATTCAGTGATTGACTTTTACAAACTAATTAAGATTTCTATCATTATCCAGCTCAAAACACAGGCTGAGTCACATTTTCCGGATTGTAAAGGTAGTCACGAAAAAATCAAATATGCTTGATATAATCGTGACAGCTCTGAGTAATCTTAAGCTCTATCAGGAAGTGAGAGGTTTGAATCATTAACCCTTGCACACAACACGGTAAAACATCCTTATTGTTCAAGGCGACCTGCATGTATTTTGCACACAACAGCGTAGACCACAGTCTTGAAAAACAGCTGCCGCAGCCAAACTGAGGGTATAATCGGGCTTTAAATTGGGCAGTGTTTTCCTGGCTTACGGGAAAACAGTAGCACCAGCAGCCACCGCGTACGCCGGCAGGTTGGGGAGAAGTCAGTGGGTCTTCATTAAAGCCAAACCGCAGAGTGAGGAGGAGGGAGGCCTCTGTCTCCCTGTGCTCTCTGGGCTGCGTTGGCTTTGTCAGCCCTTCTTTGTAATTAGAACAGACCTCCTCCTCCCACTGTAATTAACAGCAATAGGATGTGTGCTGTAATTCAGCCTCCTGCTTTGTCATGCTGATATGTTTCGTGGCCGGGTCTGATGCTGGGTGGGCCACATTTCATGCTGCTGCAGTGCGAAAATACAGAGCTTTTTTTTACACTATAACTCATTTTTTTTTACTCCCTTGTGAAATAGAATAAATAGTAAAGTGAGCATTTTTTAGAGATACTGAACTTATACTGAAGTGAGTTGACAAAAGTTTGACCCTGACGTTGATTGAAAGCCTCTGCTCTCTGTGTCTGTGCAGGCTATTGTTGAAGTCCTGCACAGGTCTCAGCAGGTCAAAGCAATCTAGGGTCAACCGATGTCGCGATCCTGCGGTACCCTCGTTAGTCCATTACAGGTCTGATGTCAGCTAAATAGCTTCCAGCTGTACAGATGTAGATGCAGCCTCAGGTCATATAGGAGAAAAAGGGCTTAATAGTAGAAGCATTGTGAAATGTCAAGACTGTCTTCCCAAGAAAAACGACATGATCAGTTGTAATGTCAGTCACCCGAAAAATGACCTATAGTTGCGTTTCAGTGACACATGCCATCTAGCGGCCGTATGACCTGAACAAAGGTCCCTAAACCTAACCAAGTAGTTTTTGTGCCTAAACCTAACCAGACTGTAACCATAGTGTTGTCACATCATAAAACATCGCAGTGATTTGTCGATTACTGCGGGGCGCCAGATAGAAAACACTCCTAAATGTCATCCTAGAGTGCACATGATCGTTTCACTTGGACGACTTGTTGGAAATGTCTCAGTAGCCAAGACATCAAAGTGCATGAGCTACCAGATGCTTATCACACGTAATAATATCCCTTCCAAATGATCAGAAGGCTGTATCTATTTATTTTCAGCTGATGAGTGTGAACAAATGTTTCTCAGTGGTTTTACGCTGACAAGTCAAGACATAGATGGCTGCCACCAAAAAGTTCTCTGCATGCATCTTCTGTTTTGATGTGGTGAGAAAGAGCTGTGATTACCTAATCCTGTTGAGGCTGACAGGGAGACCGTAGCGGTGCTTTTGATGCCGCAGGGCGCGGCATGGGCCAGATATGCCCGGAGGGACATCATCGTTAATATGAGGTGGGTGTGTTTTATGTACCTTGGTAGATCTTTACTCCTGGCTGTCCTTCAGCGGGCTCAAATTTACAAAACCCTACCGCTGAAGCATTCAGCCCGTCTTCTCCTGCTTCACTCACTCAGTCGTGTCTCTCTCCTAACAAGACTGTGATTGGATGATATTTTTAACCTGTTTGTCCAAAGGTCCTTGGCATATTGAGGAAAGGAAAAAAAAGAGAGATGAGTGGGAAGAAAGATGAGCCGTCATCGTAACACATTTGTGTCAGGCGGTGTCCGATGTGTTGCAGTAATCTATGGGAGCACTTATGTCTGTGACATGAAGGGGCATTCATCACATTCCTCCTCAGTCTGTGGCATGAGAACGCCGGCAGAAGAATTTCAATGCGACACTCAGGCAATACATCACGGTGGACGTTCCTTCACGGCGTGGTGAGGCACGTTCGACACATTAGCCTAGCATTTTGAATATCCTCAGTATTGGCGTCAGGATGCACCAACGCTGCCTTCTCTAATGTTCCAAGATGTCAACAAATATTGGGCTTGAAAAGGGGTCCAAGCAGGCGGGAAAAACAACCTCTAAAACTTTCAGATGAAGGTGTCCATTATGCTATGTTGGTTAACCCAAAGAAAGAGCAAGAACAGGTCAAAGACTGTAAACATCTGTGTTGAAATGCCTACGTCTAGACAACATAGAATAGTAAAGCAGTGGCTGTGGGCCAGGTAAACATTAACTGGAACTCCAACACACAACCTATTTTTGTTCCAGCCAAAGACTGGAAAAGCACTTATCTCTGTAAATGGCACAATATCATTTTCCACCGTCCTGGGATTTTTTATTACAGCTCAGAGACTCTGGGGTGCTAATTAAAATGGAGTCATGTCCCTTCAAGTACTTTTTTTCCTTTTTTTTATAAACCAGAATCTCTGCTCTCTTTGTCTTCTTGTATAGTGACTGTGTTTTCTCCATTAGTCAACATAGATGTAAAGCTGTCGATAGCTGCGTGATATATCGTCCGTGGAGATGTTTGTGTTGCTGTGCTGTAAGAGCACAAATACGGTGTTAAAGATGAGTTCTTGAGTGATAGTTCTTATAATGAATACCCTGTGTGTACTTTACTTTCTATAGGAAACAAGCAGTGTGAACCTTTGTGGCTATAATCAAGATTTATGTATGAACAAATGATCAAATCACTGTGTGTATTTGACAGGGATTGCCTATAATGATGAACCCACAGAGAAATATCACCAGACTTTGCAGCTCCCCTCAGCTCTCTGGAGCTTTTTGCATCTTTCAACTAATTGTTTTATTTTCCGGCCCATAAATGTCCGTCTTTATGTCATTTTTGGCCTCAGCAGGCAGCTGTTTTTAGCAGAAAAACTTTTAAAAAAAAAAAAACATCTGTACTCTGCTTGCCCAGCAACAAATGGCAGACAGACAGAGTTAGCGAGTCAAGCATTTAGCAGCGTAAAGAATGAATGCTAATGTTGCTCCATGTCTGCTGGACGTCAATAAGCAACTGTTTGCTAACACGTTCCCATCTCCATAAGATGATAAAATGTCAACGTTTTCTTTTCAGCTTGTCCTGCTGCTCTAGAGAGGCCAAAAATAAGTTATCGCAAGTTTAAAAGAATAAACCTTTCACCAACAACAAGTATTCATGTGATCCCTTATGGTAGCAATCATTGTATTTGGAAGGTTGTGTTTATGAGCTGCACTATACAGGCTTGAGGGGCTGAGCGCCATAAATTTGCGAGACACACTTTGAGTGAACTTTGAGTTCACTTGATCAGGCGGAGAAAAGGCCAGAAACAAGCCAAAACCAAAAGTCCTGATAAGAATGGGTTTCACAACATCGTTGATTTAAAGCTGGGGCGGTGATTATACAGTTAAGAGCCTCCGGGCTGAATCTTTACTACCGTTTGAGATAAAAAGGATGCACTATTAATCTCTTCTATCACTAACTTCTCCGTCATGAAAAAACACAAAAAGCAATTACCCAACAGCCTTGTTTAGACAGGACTTGCATGTGGCTGACATTAAATTTATTAAACCATTCAGAAATTAAACTGTCAACAGTTTAAAAATCAAATTACCCCGAGTGACAGAAAAAATTACACAGTAAAGATTCTGAAAGATAATCATGTGTACACCAAGCACGCACAGCACAGACTAGACTAGTGAGACAGCCATTATTATATATCTTTCAAGTGATCCAGATCTTGTGGTCTGATGAAAATTTGAATTGATATCACCTGTGTTTGTTTACACTCAGCACTAATGGAGTTTCACAAAATGCAATCTCTCCCTGGAGGAAGACCAGACCTGGAGTCAGTCCGAGCGCCGCAACACACACACACAAGCCCGTCTGAGATGCAGCTGTTTTCCTCATTGGATTTGTTTGTTGTTGCTGTAACACTGATGAGATCACTGCGTGGATTACACTCGTCTGACAGCTCCGTGTGACGAATCTGTTGAGGTGCTCCTTGCGAGAACGCGATCGGGCCAAGGTGTAATCTGTGGAATACAAACCGAATTTATGATTCATTACACGATTGTGTTTTCGTCCGTGACACGGGTAGGAGATAATGAAACCCTGACCTCTTTTATTGGTTTATTACGGTCCTGTCCATCTCCCGCTGATTAGCATAACATTATATGATTCTTTTTCACATCACACACCGGCTTCTCTCACAACAAATTACTTTGTCAGAGCTCTAAAAAGATACACATTTACTGTGAATTTGAAACAGTCTGAATCCGAGGACTGGATTTGTATGACTATAAGGGCAGGGACACAGAATGATGAGGGCGATGACAGGAAAGTCTGCTTCCTGTCCAGACAGTGTGGATGGGGTGCGATGTGCTGATGTGGAACATGGCCCAGGGCACATCCCTTGCCTCTCCACACGGCGCCCATTATCTCCCATAGTGTACAAAGCAGCCCTGCTATGGCGAGCATTTCCTGCTTCCTCTCCTGCAGCAGAGCCAGGTATGTGTGCGAGGCAGTAACATGACTTCCCACTGTAACCCAGCTGGAGAACAGAGACTGCAGGAGAGCATCTTGCTGGGTCACGGCCTCCAGATTAAGTGGTCAGGAAGCATTGTTAAAGAACAAAGCTAGTCTGTGTTTTTCAGAGCTTCAAGGAGCATGCTCAGTGAGGACGTGAAGCTCTGGAAAACATTTTTTAGAATCTTTTCTGACCACATTGGCCGGATACAAACAAATGTGTTTTCCAGAGGAATATTTTTCTGATTTCTGTTTTAAAAATCCACCATTTAAAAAAAAAAAAAAACTCCCATTTTTCCATATTGACTGCTGGCATGAGAGTGAAGCATATTAAGGTTAGTATTACAAGAGTAGTCATTGCACTTATAACGTTGTTGTACTCACAATGAAAAGTTTTCTATAAGTATCAAAATCAAACCAGAGATATCGTCTTTTTTATTCCATGCGTTCTTCTTCCTTCTCAAAATCTGGTGCCGACATTATAGAGGTTGAACGATAGTGGATCGATAGGCTGATATAATAACAATAGTTGAGAGCAGGAAATAACTTTGGAGCCAAAAAATTACTGTCGGACATAGAACAATCTTAGATTTCAGGATAACTGTTGAATTGAGCGTCAAAGTCAAAGTGATAAATACCTAAAACCTGCTCATCTTCCCAAAGTCAGGACGAAGCCACTAACCAGTTATAGGGATGAGTATGTTCGACACTCTTGTCGGCCCCATTCTTTATCAATACTCTCACCGCTTCTCTATCATTACTAAAGAATTGGGTTTATTTAAATGATCAGAACAGGATTAGAAGTGATTTATATTTTAAATTTAACTAAATACTGTTTCTAAAGCAGCTACAGTAATGTTTACAACAGCAAAGTCACTATATAATAAATCAATAATATCTCACTGGAAACTAATCTAAAATGTCAGTAAAATAAATAATATTTCTGACATCAAAATACTGAGTGACATTTAGAAAGAATGAGGAACACAGACATCAGTCAGTATCAGTCATTGATCCTTTCCTCTGTCCTCCTCCCTCTGCTGCTTACGTGATTCACTGCCTGCAGGTACCGCTGCTAGAGAGAGGAGAGGCTGGTTTGTCTCAGTGGCAATGATCATGGCAAAGATAAACAGTTAGACTACATACAGACAGCTTTCATTTTAGCTTGCTTGTATCAATCCGCTATTAGCTTAACAAGGGCACTGTGGTTGTGTAAATTGTGCTGGGAAATTGCAGGCAAAGCAGGTGTAAATATCACTTTTCTACATGTTTACGGTTGTTGAACAGGTGGTTTGATAAAGTGCTTATTGGCTTTTTACTCGCAAAGGTTTTATTGCACTTACAGTAACAAGCGTAGTTGTTGTCAACTCGAGTAATCTTCGAGTTATCTTCACTTCACCTGGTTCACTGTCTCCACCGCAGCCTCTCTGCTCTGCTGTGTGTGTGTGTGTGTGTGTGTGTGTGTGTGTGTGTGTGTGTGTGTGTGTGTCAAACACAGCGATCAGAGGAAAGGACAGAGAAGCAGCACGACCAGTTTGGCATAGACGCTGTGAGAAAGCACTCAGATGCTGCTCCTGAGTCCTATAATGGCCGGGAAAATCCTGATTACCTTGACTTTGTGTATGGAGCCTCCATGCAAAACAGTGATGTACGTCCTCGTGTGACCGGTGGAGGCTGCGCGGCCATCAGCCACTGTCAAATGTCTGATCGGCGCCGTCGACCTCTACTACATTACCCACTATGCAACTTGCAAGCAGTTCAGGCAGACAAGTCAACCCGCCAGCCTCAAGCAGAGATGAGGAGCAGACTGCAGAGGTCTGGTAACCTCACTTCTTTCTAATAGCACACTTTTTCAGACTCGTAGCCTTCAACCGCAAGATGACTCAAGTGACATCACTTTTATCAGATTTATCAGGTTTTTTACGCAGCTCCCTCTGGAGCCACAAAAGGCTTTATACAACTTTTTTGACATATGCAGTAGCACTCCACAAGACCTGTAAATAGAGATAAATGTAAGGTTTCTTTCTGATAAAAACTTTTTTTATAAATGATTTTATTACTTCTAGACACCTTGATTTTGTGCTCTTAACTGAGACCCGATCAAAGCCAAATGAGTACTGCCAGCTGGCTGAATTATGCCCTCTTGGATATGGTAGTATCAGTTTGCCAAGGCCATGTGGCTGTGGTGGTGGTCTTGCTGCTATTTATAAAAAACTCTTTAAATGCAGTCTACTATCTGTTAACAATTTCTCGAGCTTTGAGGTACTTGTGTTCAAAAGTTGTGGTACAGATCCAGCCGTCCTTGCTGTTATTTATCACCCTTTAAAACCCAGTCTGTGCTTTTTATGTGAATTTTCTGAATTTATATCCTCCATTGTACTGACCTATGATAGGATTGCTATTACTGGTGATTCAAACATCCACGTAAATGATCTCTCTAACTCCATGACTGTTGAGTTCAAAGCCCTACTAGAAAACTTAGATCTCACTCGGTATATCAATGAGCCCACACATCATCAAGGTAATACCCCTTGACCTGGTGATGTCAAAAGGCTGTGGCATTGCACTGATATCACTGTATCTGATCACTTCTGTCTATGTTTTGATGCATGTTTGCCAGCAACAAAAAGCACAAATAAATTTACAGTTGGCGAGCGATTTATAGACACTGCAGTTAGTAAATCACTCTTATCTACCTGAAATAAACAGCTCATTAAAGTGATTCATTTAATAACAACTTGGTTAACATGCTAAATATTGTGGCCCTGTTAAAGGTAAAAAAAATAGATCTCATAGTAAACCATCACCTTGGATAACAAACTCTGTTCATAAACTAAAGAGATCATCTGGACTTATATATATAGTCCACTACTATAAATACAAGGATAAAAAAGCTTCTTTAAACTCTGTTATATGCTCCAGAAGAAGAGTCTATTTCTCCAGGGTGATAACAGAGAGTGGCAGCAACTCGAGGACACTGTTCACAATTTTAAATCGACTGTTGAATCGCGGCCCAGTCTGTGACCTTCTCAGTCAAGCATCTCCTGCAAAATGTGAATAATTTGTAACATTCTTCACGAATCGTGTCTTCTATTAGAGCAGAAATTATTGCTAATTATAAAGTTTATTCTGTTACCATCTGTCTCTGGTACCACACTGTGCTGCGCCCTCTGACTGTCATCTCTCCCTTCAGGCTCTCCAGCAGATAATAGTTTTTAATTTCATGACATAATAAAACTGCTTATAACAGCGCTTGAAGTGGTTACTTTGAATGCTGTGTTTATTTAGAACTATATGTAGCTGTGCTTCATTGTTATGTTCTGCTACAAGACCCAGACGACATACCGTTCTATACATTTTCTTGACAAGCAAATAATGGCGGTGTGCTCTGACTTAAGTGAATTAGAGGCAGCACAATTGCAAATAAAGTCAGTGGAAAGGCATAAGTGGATGCAAGACATTTTTGTTTATGCTTATGAGTCCCGATCATGAATGTAGAAGAAGAAAAAAGTGACACCAGAGGAAAACAACATAAGGAACTAAAGGTCTTGGTGAGTTCTGAGCTTTCACAGAATAAACACAGATCTATCCAACGGTTCTTGTGTTATTTTGTTACTATAGCAAAGACAAAAGTTACACAATGTTGTTAGCGCCACAAAACCTGAGGCAGCTGTTCACATCCTGCCTGCTACTAACAGTCTTTGTTGGTTTCTTTTTAACCATGATTTTCTCCCTAACCATAACCAGATAGTTTTAATTATAGAGTTGGCAGATGAATACATGCTCCTATGAATCATTTTTGTAACAGTCTATTGCCTCGGCGCTGACCACCATGTCCTGATTATAGGGGCACCAGATCAGAACATGATCACATGGGTATTTCTGTAAGGCACTGACAACCTGTTTTGTCATTTAGGTTGGAATACTTTTTTGAACAAAGACATGCATGTTGATGTGTATTTTCTGCAAGTGTCTTTGTGTATTTCAATTATCCAAAATGTCACGAATCTGAAAAAGTTTTTTTTTTTCCCCCCGTTTCCCAGGGGCTTCAGGTGACTAAGTTCCACTGTGGGGGCAAAACAAAGAGGATGAGCTGTTATGCCAAAAAATGCAAAACAGCCACTTTGTTTAAGCACTTTGCTGAAAGCATGTCTGTCCCAAATGCACAGCTTGGGCCTGAACAAAACATTTTTCTTTTCATGCGTCCGTCTGCTGCTTGGCTCGGCTTAGCTTGATGCATCTGTTTGTGGAAAAAAAAAAAAAAAAAAAATACCTGCATATCTCTCTCCCAGCTGAATTGCTCAGAAGTGCTGCCAAGTAGAACCGGACAGATGTGGGAACTGGATCTGCAGTAGACAACTCCATCACTCTCTCTACTCATCCCTCTTTATAAATCTCTGTCTATCACGGCTGCTGCAGTTGTCCTCTGAATCCCATTAGTTTTTGTCTGTTGCAAAGGGCATTGGGGAAGGGCATTTGGAAATGAGGGAAGTGAAAACGTGAAGACAAAAGGGGTTGCTGCTGCTCTACATGCTGTGCACCGCAGGTCAGGAGCAACATGTGTGGTCCATCATGCTTTGACGTATTCTCATCCTGTGCCATGGCGCGGAGCCATGCCCATGCTAGGCTAATGATGTGTCTACTCATAACAAGACTAGGTCACAACGTAGTGCAGTGGAAACAACTTACGTGATTATTATAACCGTTTTTTCTTTTTCTTTTTCTTTATTTCTCATGCAGATTACCATCTAATTAATAATAAAATAAGCATTTTATTGACTGTTTCAAAATACACTACAGGTCTGCGACTTCCGTTGCGCCAAATGTGATCTGGTTTCTCGCCAAACTCTGATTTTTAATTCTTGATATTTTAAAATTTTCCTTGCTGAATATAGGAAATAAACTCTGGTTTTTAATGACTTTTATGTCTTATTAACTGATGTACAGTTCGGCATTACATGCTGGGCCTGATCACTGCAGTTTGAGCTGCTGACAGCCACCGTGTGGACGCCACGGCACGGCTGGCGGCGCTGACAGCTAGCGGAACCAGCGGCTACACTGAGCTAACAGCTTGTCCCCTGTAATTTCTGGATTACACCTGCTGATTGTCAGAAATCCAAGGCAGCGTCTGAAACATAGTCGAGGGTTATCCACTTGAGAGACCGGGTTTTCTGCAGATCCAGTGACGGATCCTGAGCTGTTCGGGCTCAAGGCAGAGCTCCTAACCATTGAGAACCTGATCAGCGAACTACTTGAGCAAATATTTAAACAGCATTTGTATAGGAATGATTCTGTTCCAAGCTTTTTGATCCATATAAGCAGTTGATCACTGTAACTGTGATCACTATAAGCGCTTTCCACTGTATACGGTAACCTGGCGCGCCAGATGGTTTGTTACACAGAGCGTCCTTGGAAACTGTTTGGAAAAGGGCAAGCACTTTCAAAAAATACTTGGCAGGTGATTGGATGAACCATCTATCACCATCTCACCTTGCGAGACAGCTGGATTCGCGAGATCACGAGATCAAGCGAGAATCCTCATAGGACGCTGATTGGTCCGAACCACCTGGTGTAACTTCATCACCGGGTGAGTCACTCAGTCAGTCACAGGCTTTCGCATTTATAGGGCTGGCCCTGCTGTTGTAGTCCAGCCAAAAATGTGCTCTCATTCAGCAGAGGACTGAGTCTCAAAAGAAGTCAATGAGGACAAGCTATCATAGGCCATTTCCTCTAAAGCACTCCCGCCCTTGACCATATTCTACATCACCATTAAATGTGGTATTTTCTCTCATGCAGATCGGGCCAGAGCAGAAAAGTGACGTTCACAGATGTGTTTACGGATGTGAGCGAGTTACTGATGATTAAGTTTCCTGGCAAATTCTTAATCTCTCTGTCTCCTTTGCTGTCATTCTCAGTCTGTCTGTTTCTCTCAAGCTTATTTTCACACAAACCTGCACACATGATTCCTTCTAATTATGCTTAAATATTTGCTGGCGAATGGAATATGCACAAAGAAGATATCCAAAATGATGCATATGGCTCTGACTTTTTTTTTTCTCCCTCATCCTGCAGTCATCCAGGATCCATCCTCCCTTCATCCATCCAGCCTCTATCTGTCCAGGTTAATTTCTCAAGTGGAGTCATGAACTCCGCACACGCAGCTAAGAGCATAACTCAAGTTTATTACGATCTGGGTCTTATTTTTGTAGATTTATATGTAGTTTTATCAGTAATGATAACACTGTATGTGACGTAAATCACTGAGATGTGGGAATGCTGTGATATCACTAAAAAGAAGTCAGCAAGCTGTCAGGTAATTAGGTTGTAAACAAGCCAAACAGTTTAAGGAAAACGTATTTGGAAGATAAAATAATGGAGAATGGTAAAAATTATCACCCAAACTGTCTGTTGTAAGTATCACACTTTAAAGGATAACTTCTTGTTTAAACTTTTACCAAACATAAGCAGTTCAATAAGGGATTGTTGCCAACATCTTGGGTGCACTCGCTTGCAGTTTTACCTCTGACTTTAGGTTTTTTTTTTTTTTTTTTTTAGATGATATGCTGGCTTATATACAACCTGTCTGGTTGTTTTATGTTTCTTGCCAAGTCAGACTTTGTTGTAGTGATGTCGCCATGTTCCCACATCTCTTAAAAGAGAGCAGATCTGGAAACATTTTATGTTTTCTGTTATGATTTCTATCATAACAACAATGTTATGATAGAAATGATGGCCAAAGCTACGGAAATAAGACCCATATTGTAATAAAACAAAATTATTCTTTAAAGCCCACATCTTTAATTTTGACTATAATAATATGAGTTGATAATAATTTAAGTTTATGTATAATTGTACTGTTTGTCCTAATGATAGAAAATGAGTATTTTGGGTAATTCTTTATTTTATGGGTCCATAATTTTTTAATAATTTCCTTGTAAACATTTATAATAATGTAATTTGGTACTGTTTATAGAGAAAATAGGAATTTACGTAAAATAATTGCTCCATTTAAAACTAATTCAATATTAAGTTGTTATTGGGAAATGTATTCTCCATATAGGTTGAAATGTATGCTTACCTGTAGAGAAATTTAAGATTTTTGTATTTTGAGCTGATCGCCTGTGCACTAAAAGACTCTCAAAGTTACATTAGAAACTAATTGGAGTAAATTATTTGAAGTGTACCAATTTAACACCGATTTTTGCTATAATCACTACCAAACTGCATAATTTCCATTTCATAATTTCCAGGAAACAACTTGGAAATGTTTAGGAAACAATGTGTGTTTGTCTTCTGGACAAAATTGACAATACAGGCCAGTTTTAACCATGTATTAACAAATATTAACTGTGTAAACAAACTTTTAACAGCACCAGTAGTCACTGACAACCTAGATTTAGTTGTTGTCAGATTTTATTCCATGTATTTAAAGACCTGTCAATTTGAGAGCAATCCTGTTTTAGATTTTGGTGGCTGGGCGATTCTTTTGTTTACATTTGGATCACAGATTGTACCTTTTAACCTCTGAGTGTTATGAGTTTAGTTATCAGGCCGTCTTGCTCCCTCTTTTGGAAACAGTAGAATTAATGGCCTGTTTGATCATGTGAACCAGATGTGTGAGATGGGAACATGCCACCATTGATGCTGCTCACCCGTAAGCCAGCGCACAGGCTTGTGCAATGAGGTGAAGTATTTCACATTTCTGTTTCACAGTCTATTTGTTAGGCCGTAGGTTTTTGCTTTCTCACATCATGCTGGTAAAAATGCACTTTGGCACTAACAAGGTCCCTTTGGGATAATAGTTGAAACTAAGTTTCTTGTTACAGTCTTGTGAATTTGATAATGACATTCTTCACATTATTGTGCTCTATTAAAGACACGATTACTTCTCATGTGTTGGGTCACACCTCAGAAAAGTGTCCGATCCTGTGACCTGTATATTTGTTCACAGGGCCAATAACTAGTGTGTAACAGTCTTGGTTACTTCCTTGGCTTGTCACTTGGTACATATTAAATATTGGACATGAAGGGTGTGTGCGGTGGGAAGGGAGTGACTACAAAGACATTATTCAATGTGAGAGACAGAGAAGGAGGGAATGAAATCCAGATTGGACAGAACCAACAAGGCTTGTTAGGCAGAGCAGGAGATGAAAGCCTGCTCAATTGGTTCAAGTGTCCAAAGAGAAGTGCTTTTTGGACAGTTTTGAAATGATATGCGAGGCAATGAAAGTCACAGCTATGGCGTATGGTTCTGGTCATGGTCGTTTTAACTGCCTCTCCCCTCGCTTCCCTGTCTTCTGCTGGAGCATGAAAATAAAAACAACACGTCTACTTTGACAAGAATGTGGGACTAATCAGTGCCAAAAAAGCTGGCGCTCGAGTGCTCGCTGCCTTGACTTAGATGTATGGATGGCATTTGGAATGTACCAAGTCTTTTTTTTTTTGCCATCTCCTGATTTTTTCCATGTTTCATGTTCCATTTCTCTTTCCATACACATGGGTGTTTGACTATGAATGTCCAAAACACATTGAAACGAACTGAATTTAATTTTAAATTGGCAATATAGAAGAATAGCAGAGAAGGTTCTTTTAAAAGAGAAATTAAAGGAACCCTTCTCACCAGGATAGCTTTGTGCCAAATTCATGTCACATCAGGGTAACCATAATCCCCAATTTCCAACTTGTAGCATTCGAGTCAACATCCAAATTGTAATCACGGCTGTGAATCCGATTTTTATGAAGGTTCTGATATTTCAAACTTGGTGATTAATGATAAGGAAGTGCTCTGAAGGCCAAACAAACATCAAAGACTAATGTCAGACAAAGTGCACCATTCAAGGTAATTAAACCCTAATTTCATTAATAAAGTGTTAAATTGTCAAAGCATAGTATTTCTAAACCTCACTCGTCTAAATCTGCAATCATACAAATGTCTCGAGTTGTCCGATGGAGTGAACATTAACGCTCCACCCAGAATGTGGAATTACCCACAGAAACCGTAGGAGGACGCTGCCAACTGTTGTTGCAGTTCCTGTTGATCTGTAAGAACAAAAAAACTTTTCTTTATTGTCATCAAGCACGATTATAAATTGTTTCTGTCCCTGCAAACATTTGTCCTGCTAAACTGGAATTAGCAAAATTGACAGCAAATCAGATTTTTTGTGTTCTTGTTTTTGCTTTTCAGTTTCAAATTTTCATTTTGTTTTTGGTGTAAGCATAATGCTGGTGTTATTCCATAGTTTTCAGTATCAACAATGTGTCAACAAATCCCATCAAGTCCAAAACCAACAATGCGTTAGTCCGCCTCTCAATAGTTTCTAATTTTCCTACTTTGTCTGTGGCGACTGCGTTGGCTCCTACTGAAATCTTTAATGACAGGTTAAAAAATATATATAGATTCATTTTTTTAAAAAGGTTTAGCGAGTTCATCAAACACCTGGGCACTGTATTTTTTATCAAATGTTACTAACACGGGAGTAAATGTGCATTTGTTACAAACTATTTTCCACCATGGAATTATACATATTTACTGCTCCAGTGAGTATTCATGGCAGTGGTGGACTGCATGTGGGATTAACTCAAAATAAACCACGGTGTGTGTGTGTGTGTGTGTGTACATCACTCAGTGCAACGGTGTGGCTTATTTATGTGTGTTTTAATAGCTTTTGGACAACAATGGAGCTCAATGGCACACAGGAGGAAGATACATCAGGCTTTGCTCCACAGAGAACTTGTCAGTAGGATTCATTCATTTTTTGTTTATTCAAAAGAGAAAAACACAGAATAGCGTCGAAAAATATTTCAAAAATATCCTTAGTTTAATTTCTTACGTTATCCTGTTTTGTTATCCGAAATATTTTTACATTTTTATAATTTCAGCATTAAGCTGTTGAAATAGCTCCCCAATATTAATGCTGCAAAACTACAATCAAAGTCAGAACACATTTCTGAATGAAGCTGCACTCAGTTACGCACAATGTAAAGAATATCTACTGCTGAGCAAGACCTGGGTCCAAAGAGCATGTGTAAATCTCATTAGCTGTATATCCAACTGTCCGAGTCATGCAATTACTAAATTATAAATGTGAAATTAATCAGAAAAAGGGCTTGGTGTTTGTGCAAGGGGATTAATCTTGTCCTTGTTACGCCAACGGCAAGAGGCATTATTCATGAACCCTCCATTTCTCACCCCCCCCCCCCCCCCCCCCCCCCCCCCCCCCCTCCCTTCCTGGAATGAGAAATATAACTCCGAGCCAAGAGTAAGCATTTACTCTCCAACTCCGCGGACCCTGACAAAACAGAGTTGTAATTATGTGAAATTATTGATATAAACAAACTGATGAATGGCCTTTGCACTCACTGTGTTTTTTTGTGTGATGTATATGTGCATGAATGTACAGTACTTGAATGCATGTATGTGAGAAGGTGCATTTTTGTTCGAATAAATTGGATGTTTGCCCTTGAGTGAGTGAGCAAATGAGCTACTAGAACAGGTCTTTGTTTAGGTGAGAGTAATGTGGAGTGGATTGGGAGCATTTCTTCTTCCAAATCAATACAAAATAAATATTATTTCATACCAAGACTATTAAAGGCAAAGGAGAGGGGAGTTACTATTTCTCATCAAATGCGAAAAAAATAAAGTCACAAATGAAGAATACAAAAAACGTCGAGGTTAGAAGGTACTCGAGACTGGTCGTAGCACTTAATTGAAACCGTACTGCTCTCGAGAGAAAATATCTGTGCCAAACGCAAATCTGCTTGGCAGTAAAGGGGAACAGTTAGGGAATCTTTAACGGGCCACAATCCATTACAGAGAGTCATAAATGTCCTCGGGAATATACACATCATCGTAGAGTGGGATGTGACCGTACCCTCGCAAAGACTCATCCTCATTTATGTGTCCATAAGCTGAGCTTTTATGAGGACTTTGTATAAGTTTGTGAAAGTAAAACCGAGTCTGTGTTATGAGATTCTTAATCTCTGTGTATCATGTTGCACATGTTCTTTGGTAAGAAGATCCTGGGAACACAAAGTGCTGCTACCTGTTTTCAACTATTTTAAAGAGACAAATCTTAATGTAAAAAGGGCTGACTTGTTGAATTCTTCAATTTCCTTATAATAATAAAAAAGGGATGGTTTTCATTTTTTCCCATAGCATGTTGAACATATACAATGAGCTCATTGGAGTCCATATAGACCTCAATCTCTGCGCTTTGACTCCACTTACATTCACGTCAATCCTGGTGATATATTCAAACCTGTAACAAATTACTCACTCCCCCACTGCCCTGTGGACGACAGGGGCGTCTTGTCTCTGATTGGTGGGCTTTGCTCTCATTTGTCTTTGACACCCAGCGCTGGCCAGCCAGCAGTGCCATTCATCTCCCGTGTTGTCACTGGCAGACCCGGAGAGTCATGCTGTGAAGGGAGAAGTCTGGTCCTCCTTAGTAACCACTGTCAGTGCCAGGTACATTCTTTGTCTAAGAGACTTGTCAGGACCCCACAAGTCTACCTACGCTAAAATATGATTGGCAGATTTGTTCAGGTGCAGCTGTTTCTCTGTATAAAGCCTGGTCTGTATTGTATATTACAAACACACGTATTGTGTAACAGATTCTGTCTGTTAATAAGTGATTTTTAGTTGATAATAAATGCTTCAAGAAACCATTACAGCTACATTGTCAAAATATCGACATTGCATAACAATTTTGTGTCACAAGACATTTGCACAACACAGACAGCATGTGGTGATGACCAGTCAGCCATCCGTGTAACAAGCAGAGGATTTAATGAGGCGTCTTCTCCCCACATATCCCGATGTAAAAAAGAGGTCACACAAGCTTGTATTTAAACCTGTATTTTTGACCTGTAAACAGATGTGTTAAATCAAGTTTCCCCTTTAAGGATATGACTGGCGATATTTTTCTCAAGTGCAGAGGCAAACCAACAATGAACTGATTATACTCACAAGTATTGCATTTTTTGTGTGTGTGTATGACCTCCAAGGTTCTGTTTACAGAGCCTCGCTAGCCCGTTGCGCTACATATCACAACCTCTTGACTTTGTAATACCTTGTAAATTTCTTAAAGAACTTTAGAACAAAGTCAAGAGGTTGTGATATGTGGCATAACAAGCTAGCAAAGGGCTCTAAACAGAACTGCTTTCCTACCAAGCAGCAACTACCACTGCTCAGCTTGAGGCTTGACTGCCTTCCAAAAGCACGAACTTCTATCTAAAAATACTAAGTCAATAATTTTTTTCAACAAGTCATTATGGTCTCAATCGCTAAATTCGGCCACTCTTAGAAGTGTGCTGTTGGTTATTTTAGAAATGATTGCTCCATTAATCAGATTTGAAGACTTATAGTAGCTTTGATGTCTGCCATGTGGGCGTTGTTTGACAGCTGTGATTGACAGTTTGCTTGATTATGATAATTTAGCTAAAGTAGCTAACGTTAGCCCAAGTGTGCACTGCTCGGGTGCTAGGGTTTGCTTTGGTCCAAGGTAGAGGGGTGTGGTTCCATGGCATGAAAGGTGACACCCCACACTTCTTATTTGAAAGGTCCTGGTTCCAAATGGAACAGATGGCACCGACCATAAACAACTCTCAGCCTCAAACTGGCTCCAATGTAAACCAATGGATGACGTCACATCTCGCTACATCCGTCCTTATATACAGACTATGGTTACCAGCCAGTTTTGGCTTTTCACATGAGATTTGTTGACAATAAGATAATTATAGAAAATCGCCAGCCATATCCTTTAAGTAAATGTAGCATTATCACAGTGTAAAAACACTCCACTACAAGTAAAATGCCTGCAATCAAAATGTAAGTAAAGGTATGGAAGTATTATCAGCAAAATGTACCTTTTGAAATTAGGCACTGATTATAAAGGCAGAGTACTGATGCATGTTAATGTGAATGTTGGTCAAGTTCCAGCTGATTTGAACTACTTTGCAGACATACGATAACAATGTATAATGTTGTATTATGGTCACAAGTATAGTTCAAATTAATGTAGAGTAAAACATTTGCCCCTGAAATGTAGTGATATAAAATCAAAATTGTGTTTACTCTTGGTACAATACAGGAGGAAAGGTAATGAGTGAGTAAATTTGGATTTAGTAAACAGTATGTAGTGCACGTAGTCATGATGGTTGAGGTTAGGGTCAGAGTAAGAAAATGCATTATGTCAAAGAGTGTATGTGTGTCAGTGTATACAGATCATTACTGAGAAGTCACATTAGGTCCTGTATGGTGTCAGGCCTTTGACACCATGACCCCCATCACCCCTCTGTCACCCAGTGCAGACAGTCTGCCCTTCAGCAGTTTCTGTTGTAAATAAGTCAAACCAAACGAATTCATGGAAGAGAACGATACAGAACGGCTCGCAATCAGACCGCTCTATTAGGCGAAAAGAAGGCTGGAGGAAAAAAAAGGCAAGTCGCCAAACAATTCCTCTGGTGCTCATTACGTTTTCATAATAAATAATGTTTTTTTAATGATGACCTTTGAAACGTGGGGTAAAAAATGGCATGTCCCTTTTGTTCTTGTGTCACCATCCCCCTCCCCATAAATTACACAAATACACTTCAGCTCACCACTTTCTGAAATTGGTTGATCCCAGAATGTTAGAAATAGCCCCTGTGAAGCTGCTTCAAAAGACCCATCTGTATGAGGCGCTGGCTGGTGCCACTTCATGAGAGATGGCACGGCTTCACATGTATGAACTGAATCCGACTTTAAACATGAAATTAATTTGAAAAAAAAAAAAAAAAATCAGAGTCCCTTTCTCTTTCTTGCTAATCTTATTGCCATTGACGTATGTATGTTCAGCATTATTCATAAAGCGTTCTTTGATCCTTTCCTAGTGGGAATGCCAAGTTTCAGAAAAGCACATTCCAGGTTTTACAGGCACTTTTATAGGCACACCTGGAAATTGCCCCATAAGGGTCACAAATTGAAATATTATGAGTGTTACAAATCTGCTCAGCACCCATCAGCCATGCCAAACAACAGTCCTGTTGAATACTAAACACTTTTAACTCAATTTGTATCTGACATCCAGGTGCAAAACATACCACATCATTCTCTTTCCCCTCGACCTCAGTCAGCCTGTCTCTCCTCATCCTCACTCTGTCTCTGTACGAGGTGACTGAGACAAATTTCAAACTAAAGTACCTTCGCTCTCTCTCTCTCTCTCTCTCTCTCTCTCTCTGTGTGTGCATCTACTCAGCTCTAATTCTTCAGTAAACTTTCTGCATGCTATAAAAAGACAGGGTTATCTATCCTTTTAGTTGAGCCAGGGTAGTTTATGGTCACAGCACTTCTTCTGGATCTCTGCCACAGTGTGAGGAGTCTGAGAATTTTACAGAGAGAGACAGTGACAGAGATATGCAGAGAGAAAGAAGTGCATGTTGACATCTTGTTTTTCAGTGGTGCCCATAATGTCTTCAACACATCCAGCTCTGGCTGAACTCCTGAGCGGCGAGGAGAAGAAAATGTGCTTTAAATTTCTCCCTGTGCATACGTACATGAAAACGTATAATACTTGAAAATGATTCAGGTTTCGTTATTTGTAGGACAAGTTCAGAAAGCAGTCAAAACAAACATATCTTGGACCAGTCTTAATGGGTTGTCCATTAATCTCCACGGCCTAAAACCCCTATTCATCAGCGGTTGTTGTCATCACTATGTGTGTACTGTATAAGGCGAAGGGCTCTGGTGTCGGTCTACTGTGGAGCTGCTGATGGCTGAGGAATGATAAGTGGGGGGGATAAAACTTTGTGGGGGTACACGGCGGCAAAGAGACCCTCGACCACTGCAAAGCATCCAGTTTCAAGACTTTCAAGAGGCAAACAGAGACCCATTCAAAAATGTCTTTCTGGTAAAGAATCTCAATCTAGAATAAATATAATCACACTTGGTCTTCACATGCACAGGTGGCTCAAGGCTGAGATGTCCCCACAAACACTTACACTAACATGTACTAGTCCATGATCCAAAGGTAAAAATGAAAACACAAGCCGTGTCGAAAATGTTTGTTAACACAGAAGGAAAACAGGTATATATTTAAATTATGATTAGTAGTACAAGTGCACATTTTAAATTTATAAATCAAATCATGAACTAAACAATAAATGAAGCAAAGCCTGCAAGATAGCGTCCACCAGCTTCCCAGCATCCACCTGTAGGCTCTGAATCTCCCTGAGGGTGGGGGTTGTTATCGTCACTCCCCTTCTCCCTGCCATACTGAGCTTGGTGCTTCCTTGTGGGGAGTGATGAGGTCAGAGCCTAAAAGCCTAGTATAAACATGGTCATCTATTGCATGTAAATTTGGGCCCTGAAATTTCAACGGTCGGTGAAATTACTGATTTAAGAACGAACCCTTTTTTATTTGTTTGCTCTCGTTTCATCGGGTTTGATTTTGTGAGATGTGAATGTTTGTCAGATCAGACTTCAGGATGTTTGATTTTTACAACAGGACTTGAATGCAGCCAAATATTAAAGCTAAAATGATTGCTTAACGAATTAATCTAATTAAGTGATGCTTTGAGCTACATCAGATTCTATCCAGTTCCGTCTCTTTTAAGATAACTTGCAAAGAGACAAAGAAGAACAATCATAACATAACCTCTTTCCAACAATGGAAAAACATTAATTAGAAACTAAATTTGTCTTTTTTTCAAGTATGGTGGATGTATTCAATGCACAGAAATTACTAAGTGAAAGATTTGTTAATACAAAAGCCTCTTAAACTCTGAATCATTGTCATTATCTCCAACATATTTGACCAAAAACAGAGAATTTTTACAACGTATTTGTCAGCTGGTTTTTACCGATAAGCGAGCGATATCTCACAGCGAGACATAAATCATACTTAACTGTATTAACTGTGTCTCCTTCATGGTTGTTCCGCAGAGTTCTGTTTGTACTTCAAAGGCTCAGCACCATATTTACGCACAAAATCTGCTTAACCCCAGGACAGTATGACGCTGAAATCTAAATATGCCCACCCTGCCACATAAAAACACTAATTATGTAAGAGCAGAGATTGCTTTAAAGGATTTTGTTACTAAGAGGAACAAGAGAATCGAAATCCATGTGGCACACTGAAGACCCATGTCTGATGCATACCTGTTCATCTTCATCTGAACGTGCCAGGTCTGTCTCCTCATCACTCACACGGCTCCCAGGTCCTGATCCCAGTGCTCCCAGATGAGTCTGAAGCACAGCTGGAAGCCTCTTTTTGGCTCAGACTCGCCCTCCTCCGCATCACTTTTTTCCATTCTCAAACTGTGAGACGTGCACATTATCAATTCACTCCCTCACAATGATGATGCTCGAGGAGCATGTCTGCCTGTTGTCATTGTAAGGAAGTGCATTAGAAAATAATTTAATTGGCGTTCACTCTCAACCTTTCCATTCCCGCTCCTGCTGTTTGTTTGTGCTGCTCAAAGGGCCACGTTGCCATGGCACCTATCTGCATTTTTCATTTGGTGTTTTATCATGTGGGCATTCTCCACTTTGTGGGTCTGCAGATATAATTTCCTTTTATACAGTCAATTTTATGGTTGGCTTTGCTGTTTGCTTCACCCTGAGGGGTTGCTCCCTCAGAAAATGATTGTGGCTCTGTTTGTAAGCTGGCTATCTCTGAAAGAAGTGAGCAGGCTAGAGAGCGGCCACTTGAAAAGCTTTATCTGCATAAGTGTCATATTAGACATGCAGATCCAGGTGATCTTTGAAAAAAAAAAAGGTGATCTTGGTGACCATAACAAGTAATGTAAGATAAAGACATTTAGTAGTTCCATCAGCAGGAGAAATCATGTGCTCCCTTCTCCAGATCTGACCACAGTTGGGATAACTTCTGATTAAAAATGTGCATGTTTAGCTTGTAACTTTCCACAAAAGAAGTCATTATAACAGGAACAAAAGAGGTGCATTTAAAGGTTTTTAGTATGTTATTCAAATACGTCTAAAAGCAAAAATGTCTGTGCCTGTTCTGAATGGCAACACGCAGAAGGTGAAAAGCATGCTATCACGGAGAGGAGCAAGACTTGATGAATTGTAAGGTGGATCACAATGCACACTTTTGTACATTTTTTCCCTGTTGCACGGGGTTATACATATGAAAAGTTACAGAAATGGTTGTAAAAAGAATGAAAAAAGCAGAACAGCTCATCAGTTGTTGCCTGAAGAGGACATGAATGTCAATTTGTCCGTTTTGGAAAGTTACAAAAATAGTCAAATGGTAAACTACCAGCAACACTGCAGCATCTCAAAGTAATAAATTATCTGCCTTATCAGCTTTGCCTTTTCAGGATATAGTCCAGATGAATGCGACTGGTAAACTCAACATGGTCTTTCCCAGCAGTACTTGTCAATAGTCCAAACAGTAATTATCCAGAGCAGAACTTTGTATTTTGGACTTTGTACAGAATTTTGTCTCCACAATGCAACGGCCTTCCCTGAATCATTTGGGATTTTAAGAAGCTCCCCTTTTGCAAGTTTTTGCTTTATTTCCTCCATTATTTGCCCGCTAGCTCACCAGGCTAATGCTAACACATTGGCTGTGCTCTGTTTATCTTCCAACAACACGACACACATTGATGCAGACAAATGGCAGAAACTACAACCCAAGCCTGACCTGAGCTGGAAGCTTTACGCAAAAAAACAGCCCTGGTCAGGATGCTGAATTCTTGTTGCAAAAAAACTCACCTAAATATACATTTAGTCATGCAGTGTTCTTGAACTTTCGATCATTTTACATGATATTCATCAGCAGATGGCGTTTGCCAGTGGTCATGGAATAGCAAATGTTTCAAATTTCCATTTTTCTGAGCACTTTGAGGTTTTAGAAACACAACCTTCTCCTTTAACTCTTGGCGAAAAGTAAGTAAATTAAGCTTATTTCCTAAAATGTTGAACTATTCCTTTAAAATGAAAGTATATCATAGTATCACATTGATTACTCGGTCATAAGCTTCATTATCTGTGTGTACAACATTTTCATATTACTCTTCCTTGCTTGTGAACGAACCAAAACCAATCGATTGTTCTTCAGCGAATCTATGTGCTCTTTAAAGCTTTACACATCATCTTGTTCTTTATCTTACAGTACAAGTCCATGACCTATTTTTTTTTTAGTGCTCTCTTTTCATGCCTTAGGCCCTGTTAGCACCTTTTTCATCATCCGAGGCGTGTTTATATGTGCTGTAACAGCACAAGTGGTGCAGCCACTGACCTACAGCGGATTGTTTACATTTCAGAATAGGCATGATAAGTGATTCTTATCCTTCACTCTGTTCTTGTATATTGCTCAGTGTGGTTTGATATATGTTATTCCTTGCATGTGAGTTTGAACCACACGCATAATGAAATGCCAGTGGGCAATAGTAAAATAAATTAAAAATGATAAGAACATAAAAATAATTAAAAACCCTGAGTTTTATTTCTGTTGGCTGCCAGCAAGGTCATATTATTTGTGGGGCCATTTGGAAGTGAACAGCATGTGTGTGGCACGCCAAACTGATAAACAGTCCTCTTCAAAACTAACATTTCATCCTGCTGTCGAGCGCTCAGGAAAGAGCACCGTGTTGACAATGGAACACGAAGTGGATGTGGCACTCATCCTTCTTAAAATAAATGTAAGCCGCAAACATCACATCGACATACATGAAAAGAATTCGAGGCCTTGCCTTGTTCCTCCGACATTGGCAGCGCCCAAAACACTGAGAACAAGAACCTCCTGGCACGGTTATGTTATTGTTGCAGAGAATGAAAAGGGTGTGAGCCAGGTATACAGAGTTAGTTCAATAAAGCTTTGACCAAAAACAGCAAATTGAGTGGAAAAGATTGAGCCCAAGCCAATTCTGTGTCTGGGAGTGCCCTTGAATATGTTTCCTTGCAGTGTATACTCTGTGCTGGTATGAATATTTGCAGGTATGCATACAGAATTACAATAAATGAATAAACTGTGGAAAAACAAAGGGTCAGCAGTAATTTGTCCACATTTCCATAAAAGCCAGACTATGGACAATTAAGTTTATGGCATACTCAATGCATACTCAATCCAACAGTGGCAGGAGGAGGAGATAGAAGGAGTCAATCCTTTGCCAGTATACAGTATCACTACCAAAATCTCAGGTTTGATGGTTCAGCCCATGCCAGTAGTTCCCGGAATGTCTGTCTTTCCATGTGGGAAAACTTAACCTCAAGATTTGAGGGGATTTGTTTTCACCTACTGTCACGTTGACGGCTAACCCATTTGGGACGGATCAAGCGAGCATGATGCCAGAATCCGCTGTCACGTCTTCATGCCACTTGAGAGAAGACATTTCCAGAGGTAAACACTGAGCTGAGTGGAAGCCAGTCAAATATGGGATATTCACATGGATGTTTTGGAGAAATAATCCCGGCGCCTGTTTCCGTGGATATCTCGACATCTCCGGAGTGTTTTTCACGACACACAGTGATCCCAGATGTGGCCTTTGTGCCGTCGTCCAGCCCGGCACTCACTCTTAAGCCGCCTGGGACACGCCACTGTTTTGGTCCTAAGAGTCACGGGTTCCCTTTTTAAGGCTACATGCTGTTTATACAGGCTATGCCAATTGGATCCATGATTGCATGCCACTGGTTTATTTTAATTAGCCATGGAGAGCAGTTCCGATGGATTTGAGTGTGACTCACCCCTTTTTCAAAACATTAGTCTCCACCAAGTCCCACCGTTGCACTTTGAGGTTGGGTTTCATTTCAGATTAGGAAAAAGGAGGGGTCTATATACTGTATGTAAGCAGATGTGTGTGCATTCATGTATATGTTTGTCTTTGTGTGTTAGACAGAAACTAAAGGGGTTAGTGAAAATGTAATGAACTACACAAGTGCATTTATTTTTGCGCTAGTTTCTTTCTCATTAGTTGTGCTTCCCTTTTTTCTGGATAAACCAGATTTGCAATTTCAGCAGTCTAGCTGAAAGAAACGTCTCTACTCATAAAAGTGCAAAAGATATTCAGATTTCTGTTACTTCTCTTGGAATAGCACACTTTTAATTGTACATTTGGTTCAAACAAATTACATTTTACATTCAATTTACTGCACTCAAGGTGGCCATCCAACTCATCCATCATTCAAAGTCACAAACACAGAAATATTACAGTGTGACGATCCCGATCCTGCAAATGAATAAGAACTACATTAAAAAACACACACCTTCTGTTGTGAGGTGCCAGCTCACATCATCATCATCATCATCATCATCAAGCAAACTTTGATGTCTAGAACTTTTAATGTAAATCCTAAAAAGTGAAATTGATTTCATAAAATAAAGAAGGATTTAATCAGAGTTATGAATGTGCGGCGTTCCCCTCCCCTCTAATCATTGTGTCAGCCATTCCCACAAGATTAAAAGCAGATCAGCTGTGTACTTCAGCGGCGTCACATCTCTGCTTTAACATCTTCTCTTGACATTTTAAAAAAAAAGAAAGCCAAAGTGTTTAGACTGTGTTCAGCGTGGCAGATGATGAACTCATTTTCTTTTTGTAAGCAAGTAATCATTAACTTGTCTGTTGTCTCCGCACCAATTTTTCAACCATATCATTTCAAAATCATAACTTCAATTATCTTGTGAAAATGTCCAAATCTGTTTTCTCTTCGTCACAATTAATGATGTCATCATAATGTGAGAACAAAAAAACTGTTTTTCTTGAGTTTAGGCCACAAACTGTTTTCATCAAGAGGATGTTCCTGTATTTTATACATCAAGTCAGAGATAATAAACACACCAGTCAATGAAGGTCAGCTTCAGATGTGTTATTACTTTATGCTGTTCTATATGTCTTCATTAACATTATCTTAATCTTGTTTTGGATGTCGCTTAATTATTTTCATATATCAAAACAAATATTTGCTGATTTATCGTTGCCTTCATGTGTGTAGAAAGCCTAATAACGATTAGTAGAGATTCCAAAATCCCAAAAGTTTCATAGTTTTTATAACCATCACATCAAACTTTATTCATTCATCAAGTTTTCCACAGCAAATCCTCAAACCTAGACAAGAAATCACAACAATCCAAGTAGATCTGGTATTTCCAGATTACAGCAAAAAGTTTGTCTTTAATACCTTCCTTTTGTGATTTAACAAGTTCAAATTTCATTTAATGTCTGTGGCATTAAGATAGTTTATCTGTCTGTAGACGTGACACAGTGTGACAAAAAGGGTTGTGTTCCTGATTGCAAGCGTGACATAAATGTTACAAAGGTGCCAGCATAAATCGACACAAATGTCATATATTTGTTGAGGTACAGAACCTTTATACACTGTAACAATACTGCGGATAGCATTTTGCCCCACTGACACCGGCAAATCGCTTCCACTGCCTTTTTGGCAGAGTGCTTCTATTTGATTCAAAACACATGAGCTGCATTCGAGAGGTCGTAAGCCCCGGTTTCAAACTTGCAGTAAAGATGGCTTTTGATGTGGTCACATCAGTACACAAACGTAGACACTTGCAGAATGACAAGCGTGGTCTGACATTTCTAACTTGTCACATGGTATCAGGTTTCCTTTGTGTACATGTGTAGTGGCTTGGTGTTTGGAAGGAGCGTAGTAGAATTGTCATGGATTCTGCTTTTTTTTTTTTTCATCAGCCAAAAGATCGTAACAGATATCCTCCATTCTTCTTGTAACTTTATTTTCTGCTTTCTCTATCTCTACCTCTCTGCAACCTCCAACATGTTGTTTAGACATGATGTGAGTAGGAGTGTGTGTGCGCGCACAGCACCATATAATAAACCAGCATGCAACAACTAAACATGAAATTTAGCTTTTTCACAGCCCCTGAGAGGAGTTGTAACTAGATAACAGTCCTATACAACACACACTTGTTATGCCCTGCAAAATGTAAGATATCATGTGCAGAGTGTGTTGGAAAGACAATTCCAGCTATGTCATTCTTACTTCATGCTTTTATAGTTGAACAAAAACAGCGCACCAACCCAGCGCCTCGGCAGAGCACCTTTTAAACACTCATAACTGTTCAAAGCTGCAGCTGCGTGAGGATCAGTTACATTCTTTATCTCACCTTATAGAGCTTTTCCGAATGAGAACTATAAATTTTCAGACTTGTGCTGCTCAAGGGCGGCCGTTTGTGTATCTGCAGTCTCTATTTTTTTAATCTCCTTTCTTCACATAGGCTTCAAATTAATTTTCTTGCAGCTGTTAACAGACGTTGAAAGAAAAAAGGGGTTGTAATTGTTAAAAGTCTACGGGGGGAAGGTTACGTAAAACACCAACGGAGTGAGAAAGCAGCTGAAACCTTGCAGTCATGGCGCTCTAGAGGAAGAAGAGTGAAAAATTACTGGCAGGCAGATTCATAAGTACAGTAGAGGCTTTTCTAGTTAAATCACTAATAGTCATTTAGTCATTAGAAACATAAACACCTTTGAAAGAAAAAGTGTGATTAGCAGTTAAAGGAGACATATGCTTTTTTCTGGTTTTCTGTTATTTATATACTGTTATGATGTTGGATATCTTTGTTAAACACGGTCAAAGTTCCTAATTATTAAGGAGAAAGGAGCTAAAACAGCCGGTTTCAGACAGAGGCTGAACTGAGGCGCTGCATAAAGGGTCAGTATAAGATAAAAAAGGAGGTTTTTGAGCTGTAAATCATGAAAAGATATTACAGTAGAGTCCAAGAAGAAAAATATAGACCTGTTAATGTGCATAATATGTCCCCTTTAAACAGAAAACAAGTGAATATTTTGTGAAATGGTGTACTTTCTGTTCATTTCATATTGAAACCAAAAGAAAGTACATGTGTGTATCCTGGAGAACTTGTTAATTCATATGAGCCCTCCATTTTTTTTTTTTTTCACGTCCATATCCATATCACACATCATGAAATGCATATCAGACATGTCAGTCGGGGCCAAACAGATGTGTCACCGGGGGTCTTATTGCAATTGGAAGGACGTGAAGAAATATTACAGAAATGTTAAACACGGCAGACCCAAATATGACCAGGAGCCGTATCATCCAGTAAGCCTGAACGGAATGTCTGTGGGTCAGCTATAATACAGCTCACTACCGCTGCCTCTGTCAGCCTATATTTGTTTTTGTCCTACCAAATTAAATGGTAATCACCTGATAATAAGACAGCCACTCAGGAAAGAAACAGTCTAAATGTCAGTATGCACAGAAGAATGTCAGTAGTCAGAAAATACTTGTCTTTTTTTTTTTTACCGCAACAGTTTTCAATTCCTTACTCATCCAGCTTGGCACATTAAAATAACAGCCTACACACTGAAACAATTATGGGAATAATACAGGGTGTTTTAACAGCTGTAGACTGGGGGGAGGGCAGGGTGCGAGGCTGCAAGATTCGATGGATTGTGGAATGACAAGAGAAGAGAGACTATCACGCTGCTCACTGCTGTCTCACTCACTCATGACAAAAAAAAAGGGACAATTTCGAAATCAAACAAGTCTGAAATAAGCCTTCAATTTATTCTGCCAGTAGAAGGTTCGGTAAGATGTGTGCTGTCGAGTTGTTTCATCCAAATCAGCTCGATATTGTGTGTTTATATTGATATATATAGAGCTATGAATAGTTTTCAGTGTCTAAGGTCAAATGTCAGAGTTTTCCCTCAGAGTGAGAGATTTCTTAGCGGACAGGTGTTTGTGTTCAGTGTGCTGTTAGGCTCATGCAGTTTTTAAAGTGACAACTGATGAAAAATACTATTGTGAAATTCACTTGTTCGCTTACTTGTCAAGAGTAAGATGAGAAGATATCACTCTCATGTCTGTCCACTAAAACTGAAGCTAGAGCCTGCAGACAGTTAGCGTAGCTTAGCATGGGGGGAAACAGCTAACCCGGCTCTGTCCAAAGCTAACAAAATATGCCTACCAGCAATTCTAAACCTCACAAATTGACATATATTTTTTTTTTCTTTCAGTACTCCACTTAAGACTCAGTAAGACACCAAAAATTCACCACAGCAGGTGAATAAATTCCCCATGAAACCACAAGTTGTCATTTTTCTATTAGTGCATGGATTTAAAAAAAAAAGATATGTAAAATTAACACTAGAGGTGCCGGTAAGTTGATTTTTTATTTTTGGAGAGAGCAATGAAGTAGTTTTTTCAGTCTCTGTGCTAGGCTAAGCTAATCACCTGCTGGCTCTAGCTTCATATTTAGCATACAAAGATGAGAGCAGTATTGATCATTATGACTATTAATTACAGTTGATGTTTTGGCTTTGGGTTTGCAGCAGCAAATGTTACCATGCAGGGTGATAGTTGCTGATTTTAGTCTTTGACATTTTCCCCTCCAGATTATCCCAACCGGCCTTGGAGTTTAAACTTTCTCCCTTCAAGTCACAAGACCATCAGGTTGCAAAAAGGCTCTTCTTCATCAAGCAGCTACCCCTCGTGAGTATGACTGATACTCGTCTCTCCACACGAGCCCCTGGGAAAAGCACATAAGACGCTCTACCCCATGACCCAAAACATCTGCTGCTAATATGGGTCAGTTTTATCCGCAGGTCTCCTAAAAAAAAATGAAAAACACAAATGACATGAATCAACCAGGCTGCGTGTTATTTCCCAGCACTTGTGTCAACATGCTAGAGAACCTGCTGAGCTGTGAAATATCTAAGCTAGGACACCCGTTGGTTCTCCCCGGCTCCAAAAAAGGCTCTTCCTGGGCCAGGGTCAAGCAAGGAGAGAGTAAGAATCCCCACAGAGTATTTACTGTACAAACAGCAGTCGAGTTATCGTGTCTGGAAAGTGGCATTTGTTGTGACTGTTGCAAAAAGATTCAGCTGCAAGAATTCTGAGCATTGTTAAAAGTCACCCAAATTGCTTGAATACGCTGGGGATCTATCTTAAGTCCTAATAATGTGAGTTAGAAATCTTAAGCTGCAGTATGATAACCTTCTGAGAGAAGACTAGAGCGGGCCACATCCATCAGAATTTCCATTCATTGTGATGCAAGGGCATTAGAAGTTCACCCTACACTGCAGTTTCTTGCTCACCGCAACTTAAAGATTCACTTTTCAACAAAAAATGCACCCATTTCACAATCAAAATCCAGCTGTAAACTCCCTTCTCTTAAAGTGCGGTTTTGTGTGTGGGGGCATGAATGTGCAGTTGTGTTTTTGTGTTTTCACCACGAGCAATGAGGGCCTTTTCTTATCAGGTACCGTGACCTCTCCAAACAGCGAGAGCCCTGCTGGTATCAGGATTCAGAGGAGAGCAAACATCTGTACTTGACATGAACGAGCAGCTAATTGTTTGTCAGACTGTGATTGAGTGCATGACTCAAACTATGAGGAAAGCACTGATAAAGATGTCCATTAGCAGAACTCTCTCTCTCACTGTGTCGTCAGTATGTTGCTAAACTCACAGCTTTAAATAGGAACACTTACATTTACTGTGGAGATGGTATTGTAGCCAGTCAGCATTTACTGTATGTGACTATTTCATTATATATTTTTCAAGTAATGCCTCTTCGGTCAGATATCAACTAAAATACAATTGTGTCCAACACAAGACGTCTAATCCTCCACTGCAGTTTTGGGCCCACTTAAGTGTTTTGTTCTTCTTCTGTGGTGCATGAAGACCTTAGTAGAGCTGCGTTACAATTAATTTTCTGTTCGTTTTGTAGCAGGAAGTAGAGTCAGATGCCGTTTTGCCGTAACTTTTCCTGTGTGAATTGCCTTCTTGTTCCAAGGTGCCACTCCCCCCCCTCCTCAGACGATATGACCTCTAAATAGGGAAGTTTTATGCAGTTGACCTTTGACTTTCACGTCTCCGTATTTATGTCTGAGAAAATAGTGAAATTATGACACTTAACACTGTCGCCTGCATGTGTCTGGAGTTCCTCTGTGAAGACTGGGGGCCATTGAGACCACAGGTCAATCCATGACACCCCTCTCTCTTGTTTAATAACGGTGCACTGGAACACATTCACATTGTCATGCAATGAAAACCTAAGAAATACCATATTCAAACGGCTTGTAAGAGTTTCACACTGCATTTAAATTTCACTCTAATTTGCTTATATGAAAATTTAATTACAGCATTATATAGAAAGAAAGATGGTAAACTGTAATTTTACATGCAATTAACACTAATTACAACATCAAATAATTGTAGTCATACAGTTAACACTAGACATTATTTTGATAAAGACATGGTGAGATGTCAGTCAAAAAAACACAAAAGAGGTGATATTTGAACTGCAGAAGCATTGATAATTGGTTCAAACATTCAGGTCTGAAAGAGGTCGATAACACAGTGGTAGTGGGCCCCCCAGAGGACAAGTGCTAAAACTCACTGCTATCTGTGAATAATGGCACAGAGACATCCAACTCTAAATGTAATATATGTCATAGCCTCTAGTGTTAAAGCAATATAATTTAATCAAAGCAAAGTGTGTTTAATTTTGATCTTGTTTGTTTTTGTGTAGGTCTTTTGTATAGAACATGTCTTGCTGATAGAAAATCTTTTGCAATTATCAGAATACATTACTGATGTCATAGTGTAAAGACAGATGGTCTCACAGTATAATCAGTTAATTCATCAATGAGAAAAGAAAGGTTTTAACTTAATGAAATAAACACAAATAAAATCAAGAGTGGGGAAAAATAAATCTACCTTTAGCATTACAATGTCACAATGGCTCTTTATACAGAGTGAAGCATAATCATTTAAATCAACCTCAAATAATTCAGGTGTCACCTTTATCAGTGTTCTTTGACATGTGTTAGCACTGAACCATCTGTAACTAACAACTCAGCACAATCATCTGTTGGGGTTGGGAGGGGTTCGAGTACACGAGGAGCCAGAAGCCAGCAGTAGCCTCTTTGATCATCTTCCTGATGTGTGGTCACAGTGGTTTCACTCTACTCTTTTTGGCTCAATCAAGGGCCCTTGAACACACTGAGGCTCAACTCCAGAAAACAAGAACCTGCCCGCTGCAGAGGCACCACTGAGATCCAATCAATGAGCAATCAGATTCCCCCTTATCTATTTGGCTTGGCTGTATGTGGATGTTAATCAGTCCCATATCTCGGTAATGGTGTTCCTGTTAATTGCCTCCCGTCATTGTGGCTATATCCCCTTTCGCTTATGATCCCTATCTGCAAATGAGGTCAGAAAGGCATATGGATCTTGTTTCCAGCCTGGCTCTTCTGAGTCCTTACAGGGGACGGTTGGAAGGAGCCCTGGCCGTGTGGCCTGGCATTTAAAGCTGTCCTGAGATCAAGGCACTTGTCGTCGCTCCCATGTGTTGATGTCACTGCTCTGTCAGGCCTTGAAGTTCTTCATTATTATCCTTGTTTAAGCCTTACTTTGGTTCTCCAACAGTTTCTAAGAAACAGCAGAGTATACAGCTGCCTTTCAGAACAATGTCCAGAGTATGTTTTCCACAATGGGAAAATTTAGTCTCTGTTTTTTATCACAAGTCAGTTCCCCATGGGAATGGTTTGAATTGCATATTCATTGAGCCTTTGCATCTGATGCCCATCTCGTTAGACCTGATAACGGTGTGATATCTGGACAGCTCCAGGGCAAGTCAGCCACCCGTCTGAATGACATGCAAATATAAAACAATTCAGATCACAATTTGGTTAATCACATTCTCTGCCATGACTGGCCTGGACTGACCTGGTCTGAAATGAGGGTTCTAGTCTAAGCCGAGTTAAGAGTTCAAACCTGCTCCTGACACAGCATGACAAAAACTGAAAAATTAATTTGACAAATGAACTATGATGCAAATATGCGCCTTTGGAGATGGAGATTCATGTAGAGTAAAGGTCAACTAAGTCATACTTAACCATCTTTTGTCACCCTCTCTCCAACCTCCAACCCTTAAAACCTTCTTTCACTGTGAGGGGGTTAACTGTCATTTCTTTCAAGCTTCTCTTCATGCATAAATAAACCTGTACCCTCCTCTCCCCGACCAACCCTTGGGCCTGCTCTAGGGAGCATAAGGTCTAAGAGCATTCCTCCATGAAGACTTTCCCTTTTCTTACTTTGCTTTGATTTTACGCTTATTATCCCCCCTGCAGCTCTGCTGGTCTTGGACAAGGGAGTCCATACCTGATGAAACAATGGGGGGGCTGTGCTGCCTGACGAAGCTAAGCTGAGCTTGGGGTGGCAGGAGGGGATTGCATTGTCTTTCTACGTCACACCGCCACAGGAGGAAAAGGGGGAGACACCATTATCCCCAGTTTTCTACAGACCAAATCAAATTAGCAGCAGACCTCTCCTGAAAGAAGAGACTCTCCAGAGTGGGCAAGTCAGTTCTCCTCATAACCCTTTGTTATTCACGGGTGCCCAGCTGTTGTACTGCTGCTGTCAAAGCAGAGGGCCTTCCCGCCCTGATCTTCAACCTCCTCGCCCCTAATGATGCCCTCGAGGCACCAGGGCTAGAGGGCAGGTGGCAGGGTGAAAGGTCTCTCTGGATGGGACAAACTCATCACACTCTGATGACTTCACTGATCTTGTTTGAAGTACCACAGCGGCTAAAGATTTCTTGTTGCTTGATTGGTGTAGGGATGTGCTTCATGAAAAGAAACTCTCTGGTACAAACAGCAGGTTTCAGTGGCAGGCGCTGATTATTAAAACTGAATTTAAGACTACATGCTTGAAAAAGCATTTTTGTAAAATTAAATACAAAAAATGGAAACACAGGAAAAAAAATCATTTTTAAAACAGTCTTCAAAAATATGAAAATACTACTTTTTACTTTACAGGTTTTTATGCAACTAAACTCTAGAATCAACCTAGAAAGACTCTATAAAAGCTCAAAACTACAAAACTACAGGCTCAAGATACAGTCAGCCTTAGAAAAAGCAAAAAAAAAAAAAATAATAAAATGAGAAAATAAAAAACTTAACTTTGACTTAAAACCTAATGCCAATTGCAAAACAATAACCCCTAGCCCTGCCATCATCAGATGATACAATACTGACCCCTAGTGGTGTTTTAATGAAACATCACATTTAAAAAATAAAGTGTCAGATACACAAAGATGTCCAAAACACCCATCGCAGAGTGGTGATAGAGCTCTGCTGACACATTATGTCATAAGACAAATAATAAATCATCTGTTGATGCACGAATTTCTTCATAGTATTTTATCCTTCTTGGACAGTTTGTGCTCATAGCTCTGCATGAGTTCCCTCTTGGCCCGGACACAGTCTTCCAGCTGGGTCATAGTGAGCAGCTTGAATCCTCCCTGCTTTCTCATTGGATCCACGGGGCAGATTCTGGGCAAGCTGGTACTAGTTTTAATGCAACATTCTTGATTAAGTAGCGGTCTCATGAGGATGCGCTCAGGAGACTGTGGCTTCTCTATGGCGCCTACCCTCTTTATTGCCTTCTGTAACTTCTTAGAAAATAAACCAGGACGATGCCTCATAGTGACGTCAGGGGCAGTGGAGACGTCTCTGTCTTGAAATGTGTTTGTCATATTTTGATTGGCAGTTCTCAGATGTGGGATGCACGTCTTGGCCCTCCTGTGAGGACCATTATGTGTGTGCTGCAGTGGACATAACAGAGTCTGCAGGCTCTGTTTAAGTGCTGATCGGGGCTTTGGGTTATGGAGGTCAGAGTGCAGTGGATCCCGAGGTGAGTGAGGACCCCAGGAATCTCGGAGCTTATCGTTGCACTCCATGTTGATGCTGACCTCATCCGTGCACTGTGCCCTCTGTATGGCATTTACCCTGAGGACGATGGAGTCGCGTGTCAAAGGATGATGAAGACCCCTCTTCTTTATCCTATCGCACGTCGCCTTCTCACTCAGCATCATTGAATTTTTAGAAGACTCACAGCGTTCTCTGACTACAAGGGAAAAGTATAATTTACAACAAGAACGTACTGATCTTGAAAAATATTTCTCTACACCCTAATGGTATTTCCCTACAATCTATTGGTTGATCTTACCTTGTGCTTGACATTTAGTGGGGGTAGACAGGAAATGGGTGCGGTAAACTATCTTAGCTCTCTCTGGTTTCTTGCCTTTACAGTTGTGCATATTTCTGGTGGGTGAAGCCACCTGTGCCATGTGATCTTCCCCGACAGAAGTAAACGGAAGCTTTCTGAGGGAAGCTGCAGATTTCTCAGAAACCAAACCACCCTGAGCCACCACATCACCCTGGCCTCCCTCTGCTGACTCTGTGTATTCCCAGAACACTTTGGCAAAGTGGTAGAGCTTCACACTGGATGCCGTGTTCACTAAAATACTAAAGGAGGGTAGAGAGGCAAAGTATGAGAGACAATAATAACAGTAAAATAACATTGCTCAACAATGTTTAATTAAGTGAAATGCTTTAACTCACCTATTCTCACAGAAATGCAGTGACATTATACGGCCTGCTTCAGCCTCTGCAGTGATGTCTCTCAGACAATCTCCAGTGAGGAAATTAAATATGCGAATCTTTCCATCCACACAGCCAGTGACAACACGGAGGTAGGTCAGAGTCAGAGATTTTACCTCCCTGCAGAAAAGTCAGCATTCAGCTCAGCATTTTCGGTTTTTAAAGATAAGTCACATCTTTTTTAGGTTGTGAGTAGTACAACATTTTCTACTGTCAGGAACAGGAAACAAGATAGGACAAGGTGTCAAAAACCTATTAAAATATACTGAAGATAAGTGTAGGAGAATGATTCTCTCATTCTCCTACATAAGGAATTGCTGTGTGATCAGAATAAAAATACTGAAGCAACTTTCTGGGCATTTTTGCATATCGGCTCCGTAGGTGCTTACTTTGGGTGGTTGAAGGTCATAAGACACTCTTTAGCGTCACAGTTGATGCTCCATGCCATGACCTGACCATTATAGTCCCCAGACAAAAGATGCCATTTGTCGAAGAACAGGCACTTCACTGAGCTCCTGTGAGCATCAATCACCTTTGGGAAAGTGGTCCATTATGCAACAAAATGAACAAAGGTAAGTATTAAAAGGCAGTACACTGTATAGTTTGATATGAAAAATAATTTGTGATTTATTAAAAGAGACTCTATTGTTCTCCATGTAGACTCAGGGTAAATGTTCTCACCCTGAGCAGTGCTGCATTCTCCATGTCCCATATTTTAATAAGGCCCCGATCACAGCTGCTATAGACTCTTGTTGTGTTGATCTTCACACACTGGACAGAACTGGGGTGCTTGAAGTTGAAATCCTCAAAATACTTCCCCGTGTGTAGACTCCACACTGGCAGTGTGGTAGCAAAATTGATTTACACAAAGCAGTAAAATAAGCTCAATTCAAACTGAAGGTTTAAATTTTCATAATTTACTACATCGATAAAGTTATGGAAGTTATAAAAATGTTCAAAGTTTAGAATAGAGAATAACCAAAACCAACAACTGGTGCACACATGATCCTGTTTTATGGCATGAACAGTTTTATTCTGCTTGAGTATTTACAATCATAAAAAAAATAAACCAGGACGTAAAGGATGTAAATGATTACATTTTACTGGTAATCAAAATGTTTGTGAGATTTCTTTCAAAAAGCTCAGAAGAAAGTTCAAAACATAGATAACTTCAAGATGATTGTTTGGTCTAAGATTATTATTATTATTATTATTATTATTATTATTATTATTATTATTATTATTATTATTATTATTATTAAGAACAGAAAGCAAAGATGGCAACAAATATTGACAACTGTCTACAGAATGATAGAAATCCTTTGAGGGTTCCTTACCTTTTACTGTACAGTCTTTAGCCCCTGAGACAAGTCTATCAGCATGAACATCCAGGCAGTTGACAATGCCAGTGTGACCATACAGCATCATCACACACTGGTCTGTCTTCAAATTCCAACACCTACAGGTACACAACACACAGTGCTGAACTAACTGACAATATATTTACCAATGTTATTGGTAAGAAAGTAGTAAGTGGACTACTTATAAATGACACAAGCAACCATCTGCCGGTCTTTGCAGTCATTCAGAGCTGTGTTAGAACCCACCAGGACATTAAAACTTACAACCTAGTTAGACACAAAACACGAGGTGCAATTAAGACCTAATGAAACAAGACTGGAATAAAGTCTATGTGGGGGATGTAAATGAAGCCTATGAGACATTTTTGTCCATAACAACCGCTCTCTACGAAAAGAACTGTCCTCTAGTAGTAAAACAGAAATTTGCTGAAAATCCATGGCTAAGGGAATACAAAACACATGCAAGAAGAAAAATGTATTATGTAAAAAAATTTTAAAGAAAAGAACAAAAGAAAGAGAACACACATACAGACATAGACATATAAAAGACAAGACATATAAAAACAAACTCACAAATATTATGAGATGCAGCAAAAGGGATTATTACAGTAAATTGTTGGAGGACGACAGAAATAATATTAAAAACACATGGAAAATATTGAATGACATTATTAAAAATGGAACTGGAAAAACAGGATACCCAAATCATTCCTTGTCAAAGAATAATACAACTACTAATAATATGGATTTAGTTGCAGATGAATTTAATGGGATTTTTTGTGTTGGTCCTAGCCTGGCTAAGGAAATTGCAAAGACTAATACTAGAGATGATGTGGATAGTAAAAATATTAATGTAAATAAATCCATGTTTATAAGGGGAGCAGATGAAAAAGAAATTATTGACATGTTAAAACATTTATGAATAAGAAGTCTACAGACTGTAATGGATTTGATATGAGTGTGTGGTGAAACCTCTTAATATTTGTAATGAGTCTCTACAAACTGGTGTATTTCCAAGCAAAATGAAAACAGCTGAAGTCAAACCTATATATAAGGCATTACAGACCTGTTTCTTTACTTTCACAGTTCTCTAAAATGCTGGAAAAAATATCCTATAAACAATTATCACAAAACATAATGTACTGTGTGAACAGCAATATGGGTTTAGATCTAATAAGACAATATCAACGGCAATAGAAAATAAAGAATTTTCAGTGAGGGCATTCCTGGATCTCAAAAAAGCATTTGATACAGCTGACCATGACTTATAATTGAAGAAATTACAAAGATATGGAATTAGAGGGGTAGAACTCTCTTGGTTAAGCAGTTACCATGAGAATATTAATACATGCAAATAAATAACTATAACTTACAACTACTGAAGGTTACTTGTGGGGTTCCCCAGGGCTCAGTGTCGGGACCATTGTTGTTTATTTTTGCACATGAATAATATATGTGGGGTTTCCAAATTATTAGAAACTATTATTTGAAGATGATACAAATTTATTTTGTTGTGGTAAGAATTTAGAACAACTTTTGGATACAGTGGAAAAAGAAGTGGAAATGCTAAAGAATTGATTCTAACAAACTAAAACTGAATTTAAGTAAAACAAAACCACTTATAGAGAACCAACAAACACACTTTTTTTTATTAAATTGGAGGCTCTAAAATTCAAAGGTTTGGTCAACTTTGAAACAGTACAAATCATGTACAAAGTAAAAAATCAATTAGTACCTGAAAGTATCCAAAAGTTGTTTCAAATAAGAGAAAGTCAACATATACACACACGCACATATACATTCACAAAATTATAATAATGAATCTGAATCATCATCACATGCTCACCTGATACTTGCATCACAGCTGGCAGTCATCAGCAGGTCTCGCTCCTCACAGAGCAGCACTGCCCGGATGCTGCCGACGTGGCCCTTCATCACCGCCACAGATTTTGTTTCCGATGCCACATAAAACAGATGCACCACGCGGTCTTTGGAGCCCGTGGCCATAAATGATCCACCTCTGTAGTCTACCACGCGATGAGGGTCCTCTCTGTCACACCCAAAAACACACACACTTGTATGAAATGTATGTTTTTATTACAATGTGCAGGGTTTAGTTAGCGTTCTTAAAAATATGCTACATAAAAAAATAAATAAATTGAACACACTAACTTGTTAAGCAGCGTGGTGGTAAAATATGCACCACAATAAACATTTCGCTCTTCCATTTGCACTGTTTTGGTTTTGATGTTGGCGTAAGCAGCTTGAAAAGGCTTGACCTGTAAATCCAACAGAAGATTATCGATTGACAGTAGTTTTCTGGTACAAAAAGTGATGATTATGAAGTTTTTTCAGTTATTTGATGACCTTTTTGACACCAGAATGAATGTCCCCCCTCTCATGATCCTTGACAGGTATGAGGACTTCAACGATGTTGGCATAGGTAGAACTGACTAAATGAACACCTTTGTATCGCTAAAACAGAAAAAGGATTTACTGATTTGTTACTTTTATTAAACAAAAAAACATTTATAGAACATTTAAACATCTGTATAATTATGTTATCATCACACGCTTGTTACATTCTTGCCCCACATTCATCATTGCCTTCACTTGATCCTGGAAGATACTTCTGAAATGGATTTCCTCCATGGTTTCCGCTGCGAGGTGCTTCCAGTATCGACAAACCTTCTGGCAGCGTCTCAGAGTATGTTCATCTAGTAGACCTGATAGAAGACACACATGGACAGTATAATATCTACATGTATGTACAAGTTTAAAAGATTAATAACAGAAATAGTTTAAAATTTACTCAATTTAAGGATGGAACTGTTTTATTTTTGTTATTGATACAAATACCAAATGCAAACTTAATTACAAACTATCATTATTTCCTCATCATCACTTTGTTTTGTTCAATATATTCCTTAAGTAAAATGTCACAGAGGTTGCTTGGAGCAAACAGCCAATCAGTTGTGTGGCAGGTTTTGTTGCTCTTATATCCAAGGGTTACCCCACTTGAATGGGATGGATTTAACAAGAGCATTCTTGAGTAATGAAGTTACATCCCCATGGTGCCATTAGCCTGGCTTAGATGCTTTGTATTATAGGTTTATGGACATGTCAATGCACACTTCAAAGTGAACACGGAGACTGAAAAGTAGATTACACTGCTGATCCGCCAAAGTAACAATGTTGAAACAACTGCATCTCGTTTGCTTATGGATACTGTTTCCTTTTGATTACCCGTGTGACTGTGTGTATTTGTGTCTGAATACACTATCTTGTGCTTAAAACACTTAAGTGCTTAAAAGTGCATGCTACCAAATGAATTTGCAACATGTATACTGTTTTATGATGCATAAAAACAACATATTATATAACATTTCAACTCACTGAAATATATCAAGAATACAAATAGAGACACTGACAGTATTGCAATCATTTCATTATTGCCTATGTGTCAACTTACCTAATATCCTCTTTGACAGATCAACAGGAAGGCAACCTATGAAGTCTCGGTATCGGCTGACTCCAGACACAGACTTTGAGGATCCAGGGACTACCATAAGAGCAGGGTCCTCTGAGTCTCCCTCACTGACCTGAGGATGTTGATTTGTGTTGGGGCTACCCACTGAAAAGAGAACATGATTAATGATAATAATAATAATAGTAATAATAAAAACAGTCAAGCCTGCCTCATATGTCATTTAGCAAAGATGTTAGTTCACTAAATCACTTCATAAATGAAAACGCAAACTGTGCCACTGTATGTGTCCTTTACTGGCATCTAGCGGCACCAAGTAGGAATTGCACTTGTAATGCAACTCCATTACACACAAGAGGCTTGTAGGTGAGTTTCCACACTTAAAAATCCAAATTATTCTATAACATTTATGTAAACAGTCAGTTGCAACAAAGACAAAATATTATATTATTATGTTTTACTCCTCGGCAGAAAGAAACAGTATAATCCTGAACTTAATGATGTTGTTTTTGATGTGTTCTTACCATTAAAGTGCAGTAACCCTCGTTTTAATCTGACAAGAAGCACGCTGGTTAAATTAGCGACCATGCGTAATAGCTCCGATTCACAGAGTGAGAAAAGACGGCAAAGATACCGCGATTTAATCCAGTCCGGGCTGCTACTGAACCAGTCCCAGATTTCATTCATGTCCATGCCGACTGGTTTACCATGCGGCGCTCGGTCCGGACCGCGGCGGGGGAAATCTTGAGGTGAATTTGGACTTCTCGACCTGGCGTAATTGAACAACGTCCATGATGTTACACGCAGGACCCTCTGGACACTTTCCAGCACTTGGACGTTTCCGCACCGGAGAAGCAGCTCCACCACGAATCTCCTCTTGAATTCATCCGACACCCTCCACAAACGCTGGATGGAACCTGGTGGTTTGGGGGCAAAAACGCAAGATGGGCACATCCCGCACATGTTGGGGCATCCTTCCGCCTTACTGCAGCTGATCTCGCACGCCGACACACTTCTACCACACTTAACGGACTTCATCTCGATGCTGTGATGAGTTGTTTGTGGTGCTTTCTGTTGGCTGCGTCGTTGCCAGGCAACAATTGTCTTTTTTTTCTCTCTCTCCGAACAATATCAACAAACTCACAAACATCATTCAGGTGGTTGCCAGGCAACAAGTGGCAGCAGGGGATGGATGCTCTCAAGGGAGTTCAGCCCATATATCATGGATGTATTAAGGATAATTATAATGTTATATTATATAGTATATTATTGTATTAAAGAGGTAGCACGTTATCGGTGTTGTTGCTGCTTTTCTCACCTCTCTTTGAAGTTTGTGTGATAGATTTACGCTATATTAGATATTGCAATAAACATTTAGTTAGAATAGGTCATTTTCAGAACTGTGTAGCGTGTTTCATCACACAACAACCAAAGGCATCCCTCCAGTGAGTTGTGCACGAAAGTAGGTTTGTTTGCAGCTGTACCTTATACCACAACGCAGCAGAGTTATTATAGTTTTGTATTTTTCTTTAGTTTTTATTTTTATTTAATTTTTTTTTTCAATTCAGTTTAGTTTCAGTTAGTTATCAGAGTGGGTTTGCCCGTTTTAGTTTCGTTTTTATTGTTTAAAAATATTTAGTTTTAGTTTAGTTTGTATTAGATTCAGTATTAGTTTTAGTTTTTTTATTGTTATTATTATAATATGGGGGGTATTTGTCAGGAGCAAGATTTAAGGAGTTCAGAATAGGTATTACAATACAAACACAAGACTTTGTGAAGGCAATTGACTGTAGACAACCCAATCCCAATAAACATGCACCAATGCCTCCTCATGCTTGTTGTGTTGACAAATGACCAAACTGACAAATTATAAGTACACGATATCGTTTCAGTTAGTTTTCGTTTTTTCTAAAGTCTAGTTTTTATTTTTATTTCAGTTAACTAAAATGTTTTTCACCCCTAGTTTTAGTTTTTAGTTTAGTTTTAGTTAACTACAGTAATAATAACCTTGCAACGTAGGCCAATATAAGGTGGATATATCTAACAGTATAGTGTGGGAGATACGGCAATAAGCGAAAACTGCTGTGATTCAGTTTAATGGCTGTATGATATAAATTACAGGGAAAAGCTTTTTGTCCTCTTGAAAGAAAGAAAAAAGATCCGTGCGCCGCCCGGGAATCGAACCCGGGTCGCAAGAATGGGAATCTTGCATGATACCACTACACCAGCGGCGCCGATGCAAAGAAGGGGGACTTTAGTGTTTATATAGAGAGCTAAGAAGTCTGATTGTTTTATTGTTATATTGTATTTATTGGGACAATATACAGTTTTAAACATAAACGGTAACAGTTGATGCACCGCACCAGAGTTAGCTTAAAGCTAATTTTCATCTGCAGTCCCTTACAATTAAAACATACAACAGCACAATAACAATGTTGTCGTATGTTTAGTTTTAATGTTGCTGGTTTCTCTCAGCGGGAATAAAACAATTCCGACAGTAGATAGACAACAAACGGGTCGGCTAGTCGATATAAAGTTATTACTTTTATTTGAAAAACACAGAACAGGAATGAGCACCCTTATGTTGAAAGCGACACCTATTTACTTCCGGGGAAGCCTCGTTTTCGGACAATTTAGTTTCTAGTCTGAGATAATGTACCAGCAAAAACACTAGTTTGCTACGGCAGTTAGCGAAATAGTCCGAAGAATATAGCCGTAGTGATTCGAGTAGGTGCTAAAGTTTATATAAATGTAAAAGGTTTTAACTGTAAATATATTGTTCTGTGATGCAATGCTCATCTTGCTGGTGCTGCTGTGATAGCCACATAGCAGTTACACACTCAAGTATAGCTAAGATAATGCTGTGCTATTAGCCAGAGCAGGCTAACTTTACAGCACTTTTTGCACTGAATTTTATCAGGACTATTGTTTTGCCGTTTATATGACATCTAAGCTAATGCTAGCCAGCTAAATTGCTGACGCCAGTGTCTATAACGAGCTAGGTTAACTTGCTAACGTAGGTTGTGCTTAGCGGTTTGTATTTGTTTATATGAGCAGCTGTCAGAAGGATAAAAACCAAAGTTATAGGTTTTCTATCGACCCTCCGCAGATGCTGCACTCATGTCGGGCAGGAACAACAATGTGGAGTGGGTTGAGGCAATCGAGGAGGTTGTTATAACAGAAGAGTGTTTACCTCCTGAGAACATCACCCCTGCAGGTATGACAGGTTTTCCATACCCAAAGTTTCCACATTACATTCTGCTTTTAACTTGACTTTTAAACAGAAAGCATGAGATGTTTTTTTTTACACAAGTTTCTAAAATAATGTCTTTGTTCTATCAGTGATACCTGTTTTAGAGCCAGCAGAAACGCCAATCCAGAAGTTACTGGACACTGTGGGACAGGGAGAAAACTCAGAGGCTGGTGATGGCTTCTGTAAGCATGGATTGTCTTTTCTCTCTTTCTTTAAGCTGTATTTACAGCATCCTTGGGCTTAAACAATAGGTTCACATGTTTGCCTGCCTGCCTCTCACATGCATTTATGCACACTGCAACAGTTTATGGTAGCTGTTCCTCCTGTCCATACTGGCCGAGAAGAGATTCCTAATGTGATTCTGATGTAAGAGATGGGGGACAAAATTCATAGTCCTCATTCTGTGCAAAAATTAATGATATATAAGGCTTCAGCAGTCTGAGTTGCACAAATCGAGTGAGTATCTTCCAGAGACATAGTAAGAAATTACTTCATTTTGTTTCCACAGACAGTTTTTCCTCACTGAGCTGCAGTGGAGGAGTAGCAACACAAACAGGAAACGGGAAAAAAGGCTGTAACTTTCAGAGAACACCCATTTGATTTTTCTAACTTACTCTGCTAAAACCTCACATGAGCTGCTGCTTTTGCACATAACAAGTCTCTGGGTTTTGTTCTGCATCTCTTACATTAGAATCGCGCTTTATAAAATAATCTCTTCTCAGTTGATATTGACAAGAGGAAGGATTTTAGCAACCAAAAACTGTTTCTGTTCATACAAAGTAGGGCTGCAACTAATGATTATTTTCATTATCAATTAATCTGTTGATTATTTTCTTGATTAATTGTTTGGTCTATAAAATGTTTACGATTGACGAGGAGTAAATAAACCAGAAAGTAAAAGTTTGTATTATATTATATTATATTCGTTTTTCACACGCTGGAACCAGAGAATTTAAAAACAATTAATCAAAAACAGGTTTAGTTTTCTGTCAATTTATTAATCAACTAATTGTTGCAGCTCTGATACAAAGTTTCCACATTATCTTGGAAAACTTGTAGTACCACAAACTACTGCAGACAGAAAACTAAAGAAATATAATGTTAGACAGAATATGATGTTTAAATGTACCATTTCATATGTGGTAATTAATCAGATATTAATGTGCATTTTAATGATATCCATATGCGTTAGATGATAAGTAGTGTATATAGAGACACATAAACCTAAATACTGTGTGCTTCTGTTTTATATTTTCTAGATTGTGAGGAGTGTCTGACTCTCTTCCAAGAGCAGAATGATCCTGCCAATATCAGTGGCCCATCTTTTGTTCTTGACTTTCCAACGAGCATGGGTGTCCCCCAGAGGGCCCTCCTCACTCTGCCCTACGGCCTGATGATAGGCAGATCTAGTATTCCCAATGCAGGTGTTGGGGTCATAAATCATGGACCAGATGTGTCTCCCGGCATGCATTTTGGACCATTCGAGGGGGAAGAGACAACAAGGGAAAAGGCTATGGCAAGTGACTTCTCCTGGGAGGTGAGCTCAGACAGTTAAAGGACGGGTTCGCAGTTTTTCAAGTCTGTCTTAAAACTGGCCATTAGAAGATCTCTTGATTGATTACAAAGTGAGTGGGACAAAATCAAAGTTTATCTGAAGCTAATATGAAGTTCAGTTGTCCAAATTAGTCAAATCAAGTAGATATCATTCAACGTTACATTCTTTTTAGTGCCAAAGTCCCTCTTTATGTTAGTGTACTTCCAACTTAGCTCAACAGGGAAACACTGTCCGAAGAAACACAAAGAGGAAATTTGATGCTGTGAATGTGGCAGATATCCACTTGATATGATTAACTCAGATTGCTGAAGCCTCATTTAAGCTTAAGATAAACCCTCATCACTTACATTGAAAGCCATTTGAAGGGGATCTTTTAATAGCCAGCATGAACAGGAGGAATGATTACAGCGAGGAAAACTTCTTTCACTGTTCATATGGACAACTAACTGTTGTTTTAAGGCAGATTTGAAAAACTGTGAACCTATCCTTTAAAAATTAAAAGTTAAAATGACGAATGTGACATAACGTCTCAACTACTTTAATTTTCTGCAGATTTACAAAGGAAAGGATGAGTTTGAGTACATCGATGCTGCCAGAGAATCACTCTCTAACTGGATGAGGTAATGTAATGAGTTTTATAATTGCGACTGTGTCTGTTTACTAGAAAAGAAACCTTAGGGCAGGGCTGTTCATTAAGAAATCCCCATAAGAATGACTGGCTGTGTAATAATGCCAGGACCGAACATTAACATGGAGAATTACAATGAGATAACAGCGCATATAAAACTGAATTTGGCAACTACAGGGCCCACAAAAGATAGATCACTTCATCTATTCTATTCATCTAGGTTTGCCTTCAGTTTTCTAGGCAAGAATTAGTGTCTGCTGTCACATAAAGCCACTGCATCCAGGTGACTGAAAATGGAAAGGTAAACAGTCACACACGCATTTATTTAACCTTTATTTAACCAGGAAGTCTCTTGAGATACATTATGGGAGACCTGGCCAAAATGGCAGCATAAATAAGTGTCATAAAGTTACATTAAAACACATTAATTTACAGCAATTAGATCCAACTCAACAAAACAGAATCTAAGATATAAACTAGATAAAACTTGACTATTAAAAACAGTTACATTCCTAGTGAAACATTTCTCAATGTGATGCTTGAATGCCTGATACGAAGGCACATCCAGGTCGCACAATCAACCACAACCAAGACCCAGTTTTGTTCCTAGCCTCTATTGTCCATACAAGAAATGATTTTCTTATTTAACCTCATTGGGTTTATTATTTTTCTTACCTTCTTCTTTCTTACACAGGTACGTCAACTGTGCTCGTAATAAAGACGAGACGAACTTGCTAGCGGTCCAGTACAAAGGTAGCATCCTTTTTCACTGCTGTCGCACCATACACCCTGGAGATGAGCTACTGGTGGGGCCCAGCAGCAAACTTCTGGCCCGTTTTAGTGAAGCTTGGAACCAGATGTGGGTTATGAAGTTGAATGCAGCAGGTACCTTTACTACCCTATGACTGAGAACATGATATGGAAGGCCATTTTATGTATTGGTAGTTCAACAAGTCATGAAGTCTTTTTTTTTATTGATTTATTTTCCAGTTGACAGGATGATTCTTGCAATTCACCACGAAGTGTAACGTAAATTTTTCTCCTCTCTTCTAAATTGTAGAGAGTAATTCAACTGCGACATCTCAGATCTTCCCGTGCTCCCACTGTCAGCTGTCCTTCACTACAGAAGCCTTCCTCCAGCGACATACAGAAAACTTCCACACACAACCAAAAGCGGACTGTACAACGCCAGTCGTTGAAGCAGTTGAACCTGAAAATCCTGCTTCAAATGCTGACTCTGCAGATTCCCCAGTGGTGTTATCTGTGGATCCCGTGGAGTCCAAAACATGTTCTGATTGTGGGAAGACTTTCAAGCAATTACCTCACCTCAAGAGGCACAAGCTTTGTGTCCACTCAAACAAGCGCCCCTACTGCTGCCCGCAGTGCAGGCGAAGTTTTAGCCAGGCGTCCGGCTTAATCAGACACCAGCTAATCCACAGAAAGCAGGTTGTGATAAAAGAGGTGCCTAAACAGAGCGAAATCCTCAATGAAAGGAAAGAGAGCTTGACATCAGAGTCGGAGCTTTCTAATACAGCAGCTGAGGAAGTGATTCAAACAAAGGGAATGAATGCGAGCGAGAACGTAGAAGAAGCCAAGGATGCAACTGAAACGGAGAATACTTCTGCAGGAGAGGCAGAAACATCCCAGGAGTTGGATGAACAGTCCAACAATTGTTCAGACTGCGGAAAGAGCTTCATATACGAAGCGTCCCTCAAAAAGCACAAAGCGATGGTCCATGACAAGTTTCGTCCGTACGTCTGCACTGTGTGTCAGAAGTGCTTTGGCCAGTACAACGACCTGACCAGGCACCTGCGGCGTCACCAGAAACAAAGCAAAGGGAGAGAAGAAGTAAACCAGGCCGAGGAGGAATCTCACACTATGCCGTTTAGCTGTGCGGAGTGCTCACTGACTTTTTCTTCAGTGGACACGCTTCAGGAACACATAAGCGAGACTCACTCAGAGGAGA